>NC_139459.1:13726250-15017500 GCF_057233095.1 Heloderma suspectum
AACCTTTCCTCATCGGGGAGTTGCTCCAGCCCCGTGATGATTTTAATTGCCCTTTTCCGCACTTTTTCCAACTCTACAATATCCTTTTTTAGGTGTGGTGACCAGAACTGTATACAGTATTCCAAGTGTGGTCGCACCATAGATTTGTAAAAGAGCAGTATGATATTGGCAGTTTTATTTTCAATTCCTCCCCTAATAATGCGTAACATGGAATTTGCCTTTTTCACAGCAGCCGCACACTGGTTTGACATTTTCATTCAGCTGTCCACTACAAACCCAAGATCTCTTTCTTGGTCAGTCACTGACTTTCTTGGTCAGTTTATATTTCTTGGTTTATATGCGAAGTTGGGATTTTCCCCCCAATGTGCATCACTTTACACTTGCTTCCATTGAACCCCATTTCCTTGGCAATTTTCCACTTAAATATAAAATCTAATAGACTGTGGTCACTGTTCACAATTGGTTCAGCAACACTCACATCTTGCAACTGGTCCTGGGCAGCAGCACTTAGGATTAAATTCAGGGTTGCCTCCCCTCTGGTCGGTTCCATGACTTTTCTAGGGCACAGTCATTGAGGGCATTGAGAAATTCAACCACTTTGTCGTGACTGGAGCATGCATTTACCCAGTCAATGTGGGGATAATTGAAGTCACCCATTGTTACAACACTTCCTCGTTTGGAGGCCTCCCTGACTTCATTTCCCATCTCAAGGTCACCCTGAATGTTCTGGTTTAGTACTAGCATGTTCCTAGTACTAACTTCCCCTTCATGGATCACTGCCTTGTTGTGGCGAAGGGGCTTGCATAACTCAGTGAAGCCATAAGCTATGCCGTGCAGGGCCACCCAAGACGGACAGGTCATGGCAGAGAGTTCTGACAAAATGTGGTCCACTGGAGAAGGAAATGGCAACCCACTCCAGTATTCTTGCCAAGAAAACCCCATGGAACGTATCACAAGGCTAAAAGATATGACGCCGGAAGATGAGCCCCTCAGGTCGGAAGGTGTCCAATATGCTACTGGGGAAGAGCAGAGGGTATTTCCAAGTAGCGCCAGAAAGAGTGAAGCGGCTGGGCCAAAGCCGAAAGGACACTCAGCTGTGGATGTGTCTGGTGGTGAAAAGAAAATCCAATGCTGTAAAGAACAATATTGTTTAGGAACCTGGAATGTCAGATCAATGAATCAAGGTAAGCTGGAGGTGGTCAAACAGGAGATGGCAAGATTGAACATCGACATCTTGGGAATCAGCGAACTAAAATGGACAGGCATGGGCGAATTTAATTCAGGTGACCATCATATCTACTATTGTGGGCAAGAATCCCTTAGAAGAAATGGAGTAGCACTCATAGTCAACAAAAGGGTGGGAAAAGCAGTACTGGGGTACAATCTTAAAAATGATAGAATGATCTCAGTACGAATCCAAGGCAAACCATTCAACATCACAGTAATTCAAGTCTATGCCCCAACCACTGATGCCGAAGAAGCTGAGGTTGATCGGTTCTATGAAGACCTACAACACCTTCTAGAACTAACACCAAAAAAAGATGTCCTCTTCATCATAGGGGATTGGAATGCTAAAATCGGAAGTCAAGAAATCACCGGGATAACAGGCAGGCATGGCCTTGGTGTACAAAATGAAGCAGGACAAAAGCTAATAGAGTTTTGCCAAGAGAACATGCTGATCATAGCAAATACTCTTTTCCAACAGCACAAGAGGCGACTCTACACATGGACGTCACCAGATGGTCAATATCGAAATCAGATTGATTATGTCCTTTGCAGCCAAAGATGGAGAAGCTCCATACAGTCAGTCAAAACAAGACCTGGAGCTGACTGTGGCTCAGATCATGAGCTGCTTCTTGCCAAATTTCGGCTTAAATTGAAGAACGTCGGGAAAACCACTAAACCGTTCAGGTATGACCTAAATCATATCCCTGATGAATATACAGTGGAGGTGAGGAATAGATTTCAGGGATTAGACCTGATAGACAGAGTGCCTGAGGAACTATGGACGGAGGTCCGTAACATTGTTCAGGGGGCAGCAACGAAATCCATCCCAAAGAAAAAGAAATGCAAGAAAGCCAAGTGGCTGTCTGATGAGGCTTTACAAGTAGCTCACGAAAGAAGGGAAGCGAAAAGCAAGGGAGAAAGGGGAAGATATACCCAACTGAATGCAGAGTTCCAGAGAATAGCAAGGAGAGACAAGAAGGCCTTCTTAAATGAACAATGCAAAGAAATCGAGGAAAACAACAGAATGGGAAAGACTAGAGATCTCTTCAAGAAAATTGGAGATCTCAAGGGAACGTTTTGTGCAAAGACGGGCATGATAAAGGACAAAGAAGGCAGGGACCTCACAGAAGCAGATGAGATTAAGAAGAGGTGGCAAGAATACACAGAAGAACTGTACAGGAAAGATCTGAATGTCCCTGATAGCCATGATAGTGCGGTCACTGAACTTGAGCCGGACATCCTCGAGAGTGAAGTCAAGTGGGCCTTAGGAAGCATTAGTAACAACAAAGCTAGCGGAGATGACAGTATTCCAGCCGAGCTATTTAAAATCCTAAAAGATGATGCTGTTAAAGTGCTGCATTCAATATGCCAACAAATCTGGAACACTCAACAGTGGCCACAAGACTGGAAAAGGTCAGTTTACATTCCAATTCCAAAGAAGGGCAACGCCAAAGAGTGTTCAAACTACCGCACCATTGCGCTCATTTCACATGCCAGCAAGGTGATGCTCAAAATCCTACAAGCTAGGCTTCAGCAGTATGCGAACCGAGAACTACCGGAAGTCCAAGCTGGGTTTAGAAGAGGCAGAGGAACTAGAGATCAAATCGCCAACATTCGCTGCATCATGGAGAAAGCAAGAGAATTCCAGAAAAACGTCTATTTCTGCTTCATTGACTACGCTAAAGCCTTTGATTGTGTGGATCACAACAAACTGTGGCAAATTCTTAAAATGATGGGAGTACCAGACCACCTTACCTGTCTCCTGAGAAACCTGTACGAGGGTCAAGAAGCAACAGTAAGAACCAGACATGGAACAACCGATTGGTTCAAAATTGGGAAAGGAGTACGACAAGGCTGCATATTGTCACCCTGCTTATTTAACTTATATGCAGAGTACATCATGAGAAATGCCGGGTTGGATGAATCAGAGGTCGGAATTAAGATTGCTGGGAGAATTATCAACAACCTCCAATATGCAGACAATACCACCCTAATGGCAGAAAGCGAAGAGGATCTCAAGAGCCTCTTGTTGAGGGTGAAAGAGGAGAGTGCAAAAGCTGGTTTGAAACTCAACATTAAAAAAACGAAGATCATGGCATCTGGCCCCATCACTTGCTGGCATATAGAAGGGGAAGAAATGGAAGCAGTGACAGATTTTATTTTCTTGGGCTCCAAGATCACCGCAGACGGTGACTGTAGCCATGAAATTAAAAGACGCTTGCTCCTTGGGAGGAAAGCTATGGCCAACCTAGACAGCATAGTAAGAAGCAGAGACATCACCTTGCCGACAAAGGTCCGTCTAATCAAAGCTATGGTTTTCCCAGTAGTAATGTATGGCTGTGAGAGCTGGACTATAAGGAAGGCTGAGCACCGAAGAATTGATGCTTTCGAACTGTGGTGCTGGAGAAGACTCTTACGAGTCCCCTGGACTGCAAGGAGGTCAAATCAGTCCATCCTAAAGGAAATCAACCCTGAGTGCTCATTGGAAGGACAGATACTGAAGCTGAAGCTCCAATATTTTGGCCACCTAATGCGAAGAGAAAACTCCCTGGAAAAGATCCTGATGCTGGGAAAGACTGAAGGCAAAAGGAGAAGGGGACGGCAGAGGATGAGATGGCTAGATAGCATCACGGATGCAATGAATATGAACTTGAGCACGCTCCGGGAGAGAGCGCAGGACAGGAAGGCCTGGCGTGCTATGGTCCATGGGGTCACGAAGAGTCGGACACGACTGAACGACTGAACAACAACAACAAGTACTAAATTAATTAGTTTTGGAGACTTTGTCACACACAGCACTTCTGTGGAGGAGTCTGTCTCTTTTAGGCTTTCTAGCCTGCTTGACACGATGCCCTCTTTGACATACAGAGCAATACCTCTTCCAGTACACCCCACCCTGTCCTTCCTATTGCGTTTATATCCAGAGATGACCATATCCCACTAGTTGTCCCCATTCTGTCAGGTTTCCATTATGCCCACCAGAGCTAAGCTTTCCTTTAAAACCATGCAGTTCAAGTCTCCATCTTGGCTCAGAGGCTTCTAGCATTTGCATAGAAATGCCTATAACTGGTGCCCCTCCCCGGGTGTCTCTGGCATGTGCATCTTCTGCTATGGCCTCAGACCGCTTTCACTGGCTATCACGTTTCACCATATGCTCCTGGCCTATTCCCTCCCTGTCCCCATTTGGGCAATTGGAAACATTTTCATCTTCATCCCCGAGGGATGATTCAACCTGAACTGGATGCTTCCCTGCTCCTGTCAGCTTTCCCCCAGGATTCAGTTTAAAAGCTGCTCTGCCACCTTGCTTATGTCAAGCACCAGCAGTCTGGTTCCATTCTGGTTCAAGTGGAGCCCATCCCTCTTGTACAGGCCTGGTTGGTTCCAAAATGTTCCCCAGCGCCCAGTGGAGGTTGGTGGCTCCAATGTCAGCGGGGTGTTGAATCCACTCCGGGTTTCAGTCAGAAGCATTGAGCAGGGGGTTGGACTTGATGGCCTTATAGGCCCCTTCCAACCCTACTGTTCTATGATTCTATGATAACTCTGAAGGAGCTATCCAAGTTGCCTTGGCTGACATTGGCGCCACCAGCCTCCACTGCCAGTGCCTAAAAAATCTGAACCCCTCCTCCCTGCACCACCGTCTCATCCACACATTGAGACTCCTCCGCTTCACCTGTCTAGCTGGCCCTGTGCGTGGAACAGGTAGCATTTCAGAGAAAGCCACCTTGGTGGTCCTGGATTTCAGCCTCCTACCTAGCAACCTACATTTGGCTTCCAGGACCTCATGGCTACATTTCCCCACATCACTGGCACCACTCGCTTGTTTATATTTATTTATTTATTTATTGCATTTATATCCCGCCTTTTTTCCTCTTGCAAGGAACCCAAGGCGGCTTACATTATCCTCCTCCTCTCCGTTGTATCCTACAACAACAACCCTGTGAGGTAGGTTGGGCTGAGAGTCTGTGACTGGCCCAAAGTCACCCAGTGAGCTTCCATGGCCAAGTGGGGACTAGAACCCGGATCTCCCAGCTCCCAGTCCGTCACTCTCACCACTACACTACACTGGCTTGTTTGCTGGTGCTTCGTCCCTGGGTCTGAGATTCTTCATCACCGGGGCTGAGATGCTTCGTCACCGGGGCTCCTTGCACTCAGAGTGTTGTACCACTGCCTGCTGTTTACCTCCATTTTATGCCCTGCTTGAATATTTGTAAATAAAACTAAGCTTCCAGTACGTTCCCACCTGAAGGAAACCAAGTCCCAGCAACACAGCCCTTGGGATGTCTTAATGCTCAGGGAACTGGGAAGCACGCAACGCTAGCCAAGTTTTTGGCAGTGCAGCCAAAATGTTTAAAAAGGTAAAGGTACAGGTGTCCCCAACCAGTTGTGTCCGACTCTAGGGTGCGGTGCTCATCCCCGTTTCTAAGCCGAAGAGCCAGCGCTGTCCGAAGACGCTTCTGTGGTCATGTGGCCGGCATGACTGAACACCGAGGTGCACGGAACGCTGTTACCTTTCCCGCCGAGGCGATACCTATTTATCTACTTGCAATTTCTTGCTTTCGAACTGCTAGGTTGGCAGGAGCTGGGACTGAAGACGGGAGCTCACTCCGTCACACGGCACTCGGGTCTCGAACTGCTGTCCTGCCGACCTTCCGGTCTGCAGTTCAGCGTCTTAACCACTAAGCCACGCTTCGATACAAATACAATCACCTGGTAGGGAGGGAAATGGTCATTATATGTTCTAGTTCTCATGGCGCCAGACATTCCGATTATACTGGCACTAGAGTAAAAGGCACAACATACCACATGATCTCACACACACAACACCTACTTCTCCAGTGCATCACCTGGAAAAAAATCAACCTTTAAAAGCTCCGGCTGTCGTTCTTGCAAGCAATTGAAACAAGAAGTACGGACCCAAAATGGTGTGCCATATCAGCTCCAAATTCTTGGTTCACGTGAGCAAGGACCGGTTGGTCCAGAGCCCTCCAGAAAGGGACACTCTCACTTTGTGCCGTGGAGCCTTAGCAGGTCTGAAACCACACATACTACCTTCAGCCTGACATGCCCACCCACACTGAGGGCATCCCAGAGTTCCCTGCACCTGCTGAAAAGGATTATGACTCTCACTTCACATGGGGACCGGCCAGGTCGCAGACAAGGCACACAGCCCCCAACCTGGGTGAACCCAACCTAAAGGGAGAATTAAGATGGCGGCATAGCCTTGGATGGGTGTTGCAAGCCATCTTTGTGCCTCTTAACAGCTCAGTAAGGCCACTGGGTACGGTATTTGACATAGGGATATGCAGACTATGAAAAATCCTCTCCATCTGTGTTCCATGGATTGTCAGGCGCATTTTCTTCTGTCATCCGTTTACAGACGGATGCGAATATTTATTTTACATCATGCGGAAAAATACACTAGTAATTATGTGGGCGGTTTCGTAAGTATTTCCATAATTTACCTTAATGCGTAACATTTTACGTACTGTCCCCTGTTCCATTCCACTTCTCCTCAGAAGAAACGTGTGTATGTCCCTACAAATAAATATGTGTACATTTTGGGAAAGTTAAAAAAAAAAATCAAAAATCCACGGACTCCACATGGCCTGAGGGGGTCTCTCCACAGCATATTCTGCAGGTCGGATTCTTAGAAATCCGAGCTCATTTTAGTCCGTCTCAAATTTCTCCAGCATCCCTAAACTGACAGGCCTGCCTTAAGGTATCTGAGAGTTGGCAAGGGTGCTGCCCAGGGCTGGTCCAACCATTAGGCAGAGTAAGACAGTCACCTCAAGCAGTGGGTGCTGGGAGGCAGCAACAAGATGTTGTAGGAGAGAGCTGTGCACCATGTGGCCTGCTCTGCTGCCCTGAAGCTACCCTAACGCTTTCAGGTGCAGTGGGAGCCATTGTCTCATTGTCAGTGTTGAAGACAATTCATCTGTCACTTCAGTCAGCTTTAGGACTGAGCGGGGAGGAGACACAATCTTGTTCTTCTCCTCAGGCAGCAAAATGTCTTGGACCAGCCCTGGCACTACCCACAGCTGGTGTGAACCATCAATCCTTGACACAGTTTAAACACTGCACAAACAAAGCAATGCATGCTGGTATTCCTCCTGTGGTCCCTCGGTGTGGCAGCTGCTTTGAAGAGATATCTGACATTGCTGAGGAGGATGGGTTAGTGGTGTGGGGCAGGCACAGTGGCTCCTCCTACTCTTTTCTCCCCTCTTGTTTTCAAAGCAGAGAGTTAGGCAACACTATGCCAGGCTCCAAAACAGCCCTAGGACCCCATCTGTGGGTGCCTTACTAGCATTAACACAGTGCTATGTATGAACATCGAGCACTGGGGATCCATCCATACCTCGCTGAAGTCAACAGGAAAGAGCAGTGGCAAAGCTTCCATTGATGTAAACAGCCTTATTGAACCCTAACCTACAAAACAGTTGTTTGTTGTTTGTTTTTCATGACAACCCCAGAGCCATGGAGCTGCATAGTGTTGGGAAAATGTTTACCCCTGCTGTGTGGGAAATGTTATTGTGGCAATTGTCATTTGTGGCTTGAATGTCGAGACCCATAACTCCCTAATTGGGTGTCATTGACATATGATAACATCCAGGTGATTTTTACGACTTCTAAGAATTCTATATTTTGGAGACTTTGGTCCCTCATTATATCAGAACAAACAAACAGTCCCATTTAATCGCATGGAAGAGTCAGCATTATGTCTCCAGTAATCTAATCTGTATATAAATCTAACCCTGGCACTGGATCCAACACGATAAGCCACACTCAAGGGTTGAGTGTGGGTTATCATTGCATAGTGGGTTGTTGCTGAAATGTTGCTTATCATGTTGTCTGAACTCAGCCACACTAACAAACTATGGTTTGTTAACCACGAACGACTCATGAAAAGAACCCATTGTTTGTTGGGTTGTGAATGATGGCTTGTTTGTGGTTAACAAACTGTGGTTTGTTATCATGGCTGGGTTCAGACATGATAATGCACATTTCAACAACAACCCATGGTTCAACTACAACCCACACTCCAACCATACTCAACCTTTGAGTGAGGGTTATCGTGTTATGTGAACACAGTCTCCCTTAGCTTCAGTTTGCCATTTGTTAAGTAGTTATGACAATGCGAGGCCTCAAAAAGCATGCTATCAGGATGGAAGAGATGAAAGAGATAGCACTGTCAGTACAGACAGGGTATTCTTAGGAGTGGTAACAGTGAACTAGTAACTGCAGTTTTACAACTTGCCTTGTACATCGGATTTCCCTTTCCTTTAGGTTTTAAACCCAGGGTACTAAGGGGACAAGGCGCCCTTTATGCCCTATCATCCCCATCCCCCATCTATTCCAGCTACCCTGAGAACTAGATTCATGTTCACATTGTCTTCCTCAATTGCTTGCCCAAGTTAGCAGTAATGAAATATTTGGGATATTCAAGGAATGTACGTTTTGGAGCCGGGTTCTTGTAAAACTGGCAATGCGCCACTGACGTGAGCAGTACTGTGCGTCTCAAAGTCAGTGGAAAATTACAGCTGAGGCCTTCAATTGTAAGTCGGTTTTGGAATGAAGGCCAGTCATCTCTCGCTTCCACAGGGAGAGGTATTTATGCAAGATTAACAGGTTATTAGAAATATTTTTTATTCTTATCTCTGCAAGAGACTTCAAAAGCGAATGCCAGCATCGTTGAGGAGAATGTTCCCCAATGACTTAGCCAAAGCAGTAATGAGTTTTCGGCTGTCAAGCTGAAATGGACTCATGCGCTGAGCATTTAATTTAATTAAACTAGGAGACCTTTGTTTCAGCAGTCAGCTCATCACTGTTCAGATTCCATAACATTAGCTGCCCGACACGAGCTGCTTGTGGAAAAGAATGGAAGGACGCTTGCCAGCTCCGGGGTTGAGAGTTCAGCAAACAAAAAGTCCCATTCATACCATCCTGGAACAGAAGCAGGCTTCATTTGATGGATGTGCAGCATGGATGCCACTCACCTCCACTGCACAGATAACATCACACCTTGGACTGAAAGCTCCAGGTTGATGGACTGTCCATGTAGGACAGGCCCAAGCCCCCTTTGGGGAAGGGGAGGAATTGCATGAATGGGACGCTTGCTGCAATTCTGTGTGATAGAAAGGAGGATCCCCAATGCTGCTCTCTCCTCAGGCAAAGACTGTTGCCATCCCGGGAAGACCTGGGCAAGGGCAAAGATTCAAGCAATGCCAGCAGGAAATGGGGAATGGTATGGGACCATGTGATGGATAGCAGCGGCTACTAGCCATGATGGCTGTGTACCGCCTCCAGAATCAAAGGCAGCATGCCTCTGAGTACCAGCTGCTGAGGAACAACAGAGGAAGAAGGCTATTGTCCTCATGTCCTGCTTGTGGGCTTCCTAGAGGCATCAGGTTGGCCACTGTGGGAAAGGAGAGGCTAAAAAGGCCTTTGGTCTGATCCAGCTTCAGGTGTTTCATATGTTTGTAACACCATTAGAGCCCAATGGGTTTCAGCCTAGCTAGTGGCTGGTTGGGAAATTGCCAGGGAGCCCTCATATAAGCTATCCTATACTCTGAGCTTTTCCAAGGAAGAGCCAGATGTCAGTAAAACTCAATAAGGTACTAATTACTTACTTAGTATCCCATAATAATGGTTTGATGTGAGTTTGGCTTTTTACTTGGGTAGGCATGGAAGCATGACAGGAAAGCAAGTGCTTAGGGAAACATGAAAAGTTGGGGCTTAGTACGATCAGTCAAAGAAACTTTGGGGCTTAGTACGATCAGTCAAAGAAACTTTGGGGCTTAGTACGATCAATCACAGAAACTTTGGGGTTTAATACGATCAATCACAGAAACTTTGGGGCTTAGTACAATCAATCACAGAAACTCTGGGGCTTAGTACGATCAATCAAAGAAACTCAGGGGCTTAGCACGATCAATCTGCATTGAAGCGGGACACAAAGTCCATGGACACCATTACTGCATTAGCTAGAATGGGCATCTTTACCTATCAACCAATTTTCAGACACAGGACTGGTATTGGGAAGGGGCCAGAAAGGAGCCCATTATTTCAAGCTGCAACACCTTTATAATCTAAATGCTGTGTTAAAACTGAAACATTCTGGGAAAGTGGTTTGAGATGATGCATGAGTGAAGCCCAAGCTGTCCTCCTAGAGCTGTCAGGCTTTGGCAAAGGTCAGGTTCAAAGCAGCTGGGTTTTGGGACCCAGTGGGAACTGGCTGCCTATCCAAGTGGGCCAGAAACAGGCAGGTGTCAAGTTCTAAGGCAGCAGTCAGGGGTAAGGAGGGCCAGAGGTATGGGTGCAGTCCAAGCTGGCGCAGGTCAAGATCTGAGACAGGAATCAGAGAGCAGAAGCTTAGGCCGAGCCCCCACACCAGAGACTGAAGGGCAAACTCTGAGGCCAGGGCTTTGATAGAACCCGACAGGCAGAGATTGGCATTCAGAGCCAGCTGATGGAGGGCTCAGGCAGGCCTGAATTACTGCTCTAGATGGCACCTTTGAACCACAGAGTTGAGTCTGCCAGGCTTGCAGCAGAAACAGCACTGGTTGCACAGGAGGTCAGCTGCCCAGTTTGAGACCCATCAAGCCACCCCACTGCTCCTACCCTAAAAGAACGCATGAATGAAGCTTGCACTCTGCAAGCAGAGTCAAGGGTAAGCATGGCTGGGCATTTGCTGAGGGCCCACACCCCAGCAGGGGCCCACTGACAACAGCCCCTTGGACTTGCTCATCCTCTCCACTGTTGCAACCTGCTTGTTCACCTTGCTGTGGCCCAGGCAATGATAGCGGTGAGAAGTAAGAGCAGCAGATGCCACAGCCGGCTTGCTCATTGGCTTCCTGCCTGTCAAGCAAGCAAGCAAGCAAGCAGTGTCAATGATGAGAAAGAGGAGGAGCAAGAGGAGAGGGTGACAATGGCAGTGAGAAGGTAGACTCACTGAGGGAGGGGCCCATGGAGGGTGTCTTGCACAAGGTTCCTCAAAAACCTGGAGCTGCCACTGTCTGCAAGCATAGCTTCATGTTTATGGGGACTGTCCCATAATCCAGGATTCAAAGTATTGAGATGTTAAACTACTGAAGGCCAAGAATAAACATCAGAAGTAGGATCATTTATTATTATCCTGTGCTATCATAGATGTCCTGAAGAGCAGGAGATGGTCAGGGACAGGATTCTGGGCAACTGGTGGTTCTTATTATTTTGTGCCCATCAATATAGAAGCTCTTATCATACAACCTTAAAACTTTTCCTTTCAATGCTTGTTCCACAGCTTTTGCAGTCTATCCCAGTAGGAGTTGGGCAGGTGTATGGCTGTGATAACCCTTGGACCGGAGGCATTATCCTGATGGCTTTGCTCGTTTCATCCCCACTCATCTTCATTCATGCTGTGATTGGTTCAGCAGTGGGGGTGCCCGCAGGTATGAGTGATGCCATGGACAGGATCGGCTTAAACCATTATCCTAAGAACTCTGCAGTATAGTGGCCCAGCTGAGCTGTGATATTATTATCTGTTGAGGTTGCTAGGTAAAGCCACATTCTGGGACCTGTGGAAGGGAAGAACTTGCCTTGTGGCGAGATGAATGGACCCCATGAATATGGATGTCCTTGCACTCCAAATTCCTTTGAGATTCTGGTGTAGAAAAACATCTTGGAGCTGGCCATCCTCTTCACTCCTATTTCATTATGGAACTTACCCCTTAAGCCCAGCAGTGACATGTCTTTGCATCTGTCTTCCCTGCAGCACTGAGTCTGGCCTCTCCTTTTTGCAAAATTTACGCCGGCTTGTGGAGCTACAACAGCTGCTTGTCATGCATCGCAATAGGGGGGATGTTCTACGCCTTCACCTGGCAGACTTTTTCATTGGCAGTAGCTTGTGGTAGGTATCCAGTCTCACTGCTATTACTCACAACACAGGAAGTTGCCTCATGCCACGTCAGACTATTTCTCTACTTAGCTCTGGGGGTGAGCAACACATGGCCTGCAGGCTGCATGCAGCCCCAACGCGCCACCAACATCCACCAAAAATGCACCAAAAATGTCCCTTGTACTGTAAGCGTCCACAGAGGTTTGCTGCTGAAATTTGGGCCTGTGGGGATGGAGTCTGGGGAAAGTAGCCCCCAGCCCCCAACCCAGTTCCCCTCCCCAATCTAGCTGTTCTGTTCTGAGCAATGGCCTCTATGCGGACTCTGGCCCAAGAGGTAGGTTCACAGCAGGAGTTAGGATTCCAGCAAAGCAGCCAGGTGAGGCATCACAGGACAAAGTCCAGTTTTCACCAAGGCCAAAGTATAGCATGCAGCCAGCTCTATGGGCACCCAAGGTGAAGACTCATAGGAGCAAGACTCAGATGTTGCTTCAGCAGCACCTAACTCCATGACTGGGCCTTAAGTACAGCTGCAGCTCAGCCTGGCTGGCAAGCTCCTCCTCCAGTGACAGAAGCCCATTCATTTAAAGGGGCCTTCCTTATTCAATGGCTGTCAGCCTCACTGACACTGAGGAGACCATGGTTCCACTGGGTCTTCTGAGCTGGAGTTCTCAAGGTGAGAGGATGGCGATGCAACCTCCTGAGATCAGAGAGCCACTGGCCACCAGGGGGGTCATAGAAGCATAAGAAGCCGCCTGTTTCTGACTCAGACCGTTGGTCCATGTAGGGCAGAAATGGCTACCTTGACTAGCAGCGGCTCTCCAGGGTTTCAGACAGGACTCTTTCCCTGCCCTACCTGGAGACACCAGGGATTGAAACTGGGATTTTCTGCATGCAAAGCATGGCCTCTGCCATTAAGCTAATACCCCTCCTTTTGCTCTAGACCTTCCAGGGCAGTGGATTTGCATGGGGCTTGCCCAGGGAGTCGTTCTCTCTCCCCTTCAGATACTTCTTCTAAATCCATGGCCTCATCCCCCAACATTGGAATGACTCTAGGCCCGTGGGGTTTCCTCTGACTCGCAGGGTCACAAGCAGAGACTCCAAAGTCACAAGTTGAGATAGGTCTTTACCATCATGTGCTAACTGATCTTTTGAACTGGGGATGCCATGGAGATTGAACCTGGGGCTTTGTGCATGCAAAGCATATGCTCTACCACCAAGTGGCAGTTCCTCCCTAAGTGAACTTAAGCTACTGCCTACAATGGCCAGAATCTAAAACAAGCCTGGGGAACCTCCGGGCCCCATCCCCTCTCCCCAGGCAGGGAAAAGCTCTCATCTCTCCTGAGTTTGGCTGCGAAAGAGATAAATAAGAATATAAGAACATAAGAGCCCGGCTAGATCAGACGAAAGGCCTGTCAAGTCCAGCATTCTGTTTCCCACACTGTGTCAACCAAAGGCCTCTGGGAAGCCCACAAACAGGACATGAAGGCAATAGCCATCACCTGCTGTTACTCCCCAACAAGTGGCATGCTGCCTCATCTTGAAGGTAGTACAGAGCCATCGTTACAAATTAATGGAGGATAAGGCTATCGATGGCTACTAGTCCTGATGGCTATATGATCCCTCCAGTATCAGAGACAGTATGCCTATGTGCACCAGTTGCTGGGGAACATGAGTGGGAGGGTTCTATTGCACTCATGTCCTACTTATAGGTTTCCTGTGGGCATCTGGTTGACCACTGTGTGAACAGAATGCTGGACTAGATGGACCCTTGGTCTGATCCAGCACAGCTCTTCTTATGTTCTTATGTCTAGTAGCCACCGATAGCCTTATCCTCCATGAACTTGTCGAATTCGAAGGCTCAGGTCTTAACTTCAGGCAGACTTCCCCAAGATGGTACCCTCCAGATGTTTTTGATTATAACTCCCATCATCCCTGACCATTGGCCATCCTGGCAGGGGCTGATGGGAGTTATAGTCAAAAACATCTGGAGGGCACCACGGGGAGGGAGGCTGACATAAGGCATGTCTTTTTCAAAGATATGGACATGATCCAACCATGGTTAAGCTGTCCTTAAGTAACATTGATTTCAGTGGGAGACTCAGCACATGCTTAAAACTTTCCAACTGAAATCGATTGGACTTTAACAGTGCTTATCTTTGGCCAGATCATGCATAATGATTTTAGCATCCTTTGAGGTTGATGACTGAGAAGTGAAAGGATCTAATGGCAAAACCCAAATTCCATTGCCCCTTTCTTCTTAAAAAAAAGAAAGAAAAATAAGTAGTCTTTCACCCACTTGCCTGTACCCTGCTCCATTTCGGAGCCTGCCACAGCATATCATAATCTAATCTAATTGTCCTTCATATTTTTGCAGCCCTGTTGACTGCCTATGCGGGAGAAGCACTGGCCAATATGTTTTCCGTGGTAAGTTTTGCTGACTTTAAGGGTGGAGGCACAGGGGGCAGAAATTTATCATCAAGTATTCACAGTTGCTTTCCTCGTGAGAAGATTGTCTTCCCCTGAAGAGTGCTACAAGGGCAAATGAGGAGAAGATGGCTGCGGCCAAAAGAATAGCAGCATACAAAAAGGATCTTGTTTATCTTCGCTCCTGAGCCTGGGTGGTTTGACTAAAGGAAAGTCAAACAGGAATTAAGGATGCAATCCAGAGCAAGCCTCAGGCCCATTGAACTCTGTGGGACTCCACTGTGAGCTGGTTTCTCATGGATTTCAGGCAAACGTTCAAAGCCAGCTTTGAAACTGATGCATAATTTGAACTCTCAGAGTCGAGGCTGGCCCACTTCACCATATATGTTATATGAGCAACGAGGACCAGCAACCAGTGTGGTCTTCTTCTGGCTCCCTGTAGGGTATTCACTTTAAATTAAGGGGCAGCAGCAAGAACAATGACAGCTGGGTCACCCAAAAGCATAACTTTCTAGCTGGCTCTGAGCCAACTGGCCTGAGAAAGATATAACTAGGGATGTACGAAAGTCATTTATCTTTTCGAAGGGTGAAATTCGCGGGGGGGGGGGGAGGCGCTCCATCACTCCCCCCAAAATTCTCCCCGGCCGGCTCTGCTCTGCAGTGACTCTGTGGAGCTGCCAGCCAGAGCCGCCTGCAGCTGGACATCCGGCCGCTGGGCTGCACAGGGACGCAAATGGCAGCCGCCGTAGCCGCTGCCATTTGCATCCCTGTATTTTGCCGTGATAGGCTACGTATATATTTACGTAGCCTATCACGGCAAAAAAAAAGGGGGGGGGAACGCAAATGGCAGCGGCTACAGCGGCCGCCATTTGCGTTCCCTTTTTTTGCCATGATAGGCTACGTAAATATTTACGTAGCCTATCATGGCCTCCGCAGGGACACAAATGGTGTCCCTGCATTAGCCGTGACAGGCTACATAATTATTTATGTAGCCTATCACGGCTATAACGAAGAAGCTAATGGTGGCCGCAGACATGGCCGCCATTCGCAAAGCAGCGCGAATGGCACCAGGTAAGTGTCCCGTTTTGCGTGGCTTTCACGGGGGGGGTGGGGGGCTTTGTTCCGCCACAGATTTTGGGGGGCCGAATGCACTGGCATTTGGCCTCACCGAGATCAGTGGCAGAATTCTCTGACATCCCTAGATATAACTTTGGATAGGGCAGGAGTTAGGAAGAGGCAAAATCTCTTCCTAACTCCCTTCCACAGTTATCCCTTCTTGAGGCCAGCTACAGGGAAGTAGAATGAGAACATGATGGTTGTCCCTCTTACTGGTATTCAGGACTACTTGCCAATCTAGTTCCCAACCAGTGTACATAACAGCTGTGTATGGACAACAGCTTTGTAGGTCAGGGGTGGGGAATCTGTGGCCCTCTGGATTCTGCTGCCCTACAATGCTTACCATGCTCAGCATCCTCACCATTGGCCATGCTGGCTGGGGCTAGTGGGAGTAGGAGTCCAAGCCCAACAACATGTGTAGGGCCAAAAGTCATCCCCTGATATAGCTGGTATGATGGGCCCATTGTTGCCTGTGGGACTCATATTCACTTCTTCTTTTTGGCCCCAGCCTCCATGGTCCGTGGTCAAGTAATTTTGAACTTGAACTACTATGAAAAAAAGAATGATTGTACCATGAGCCGTGATGTCTCTGTCCTACGGATAGGAACATAAGAAGAGCTGTTCTGGATCAGACCAAAGGCCTGTCTAGTCCACCGTTTTGTTCCCACAGTAGCTAACCAGATGCCTATGGGAAGCCCACAAGCATCCTGCTTATTATTGTGGACATAAGGGCAATAGCACCCTTCTGAAATTCCCCTCATCCAAATTTCCCCATAGATTCAAGAGTTTCAAATTTCTCGGACTTGGCTTCCAAGTGGAATCAAAGCATTAGGAATCGTCCGTGGTTTCATTTTTAAAACAAATTAAACAAGCTATGTCTTTTTTTTTTTTTAAAGCCACTCACCCTCAACAGGTTCAGACATCACAGCAACCCACGCCTGGCAAGGGTATTATGCTAATTAGGCAACTTGTGACTGGCACGTGTGGGGAGAGAAAATAAGTCACTGTGGTTTATTTTCCTCTGTGATTGTGCAAACCCGCCCTCTGTGAGGATTGCAGTTAAGCTCAGAGGAAACAAGGAATTCTGCAGGGGGTGGGGGATTGGCAGATAACCTTAGCATCTCAGCTAATAAAAAAAGGGCCGGTGCCACATCCCCGTGAGCCCTGGCTCCATTACACCACCGTCTCTGAATAGCTGTCGCCTGATCACAGCCATAGGGTTGTACAAACCAACCTAAGATTGCGACTGTTCTGTTCCCCTCCAGTTTGGAATGCCACTGGGAACGTGGCCTTTCTGTTTATCTTCACTCACCTTCCTGCTGTTCACCACCAATGATGATGCCATCTACAAACTGCCTCTCTCCAAAGTCACCTACCCAGAAGCCAACCGGATCTATTACTTGACAAGAAAGGAACAATGCCCCAAATCCACCTGTGATGTGTAGGATACTAAATCACAGGCATTCTCTCATAACTACAAGAGAAGCAGTGTCTGCACTTCCCAAGGAAGCACGGAAGGGAAACAAGCCAGTCAGTTTTCAATGGGCTTTTTTGGTCCTTTTTATGTAGTAAATATCTTCCCTTGGGTCAGAAAGGTTCAGAATTCAGTGCGTTCTTCAGGCATTCTCCAATTCACTTGGAGAAGTGCATGACATTTATGGAGCAAATGAGTGCTTAGATCCAGGACAGCCAACTCAAGGCTCATTGGCTGGATCCGACCCCTGAAGCAATGTCATCTGATGCCACCAATTTTTAATCACAGCATGGTAAAAAATACATACATTGCCTATAGCTTCACCTGTAAGGAAAAGTGTGTGTGTGTGTGTGGGGGGGTGTAATTGGGTTGCATCCAGACTTAGTCATACTTAGAGACCTTAAGTCCCATTGATTCCATTGGGTCTGCTTTAAATATGATTATGTCTCGATCCATCCCATTGTTTGTAACATGCATTGATATCACCTCTTTGTTTTGGATTCTGCATGTAATGCCCAGCTGTGCATGAGTATATATGCTCCTTATTGAGAAGCCGATACTGCTGGATGGCAGCATCTTTATTATGGAGCCTGAACAAAATTCGTATGGGGATAGCATGTGGCGGTTCCCAAGAATTTAGACCTTTGCCACCACTAGATCAGGTGATGTTAAAGCAAGAGGACACTGAACTGAAAAAAAGAAAGCAATGGAAGAGAAGCACATTTTTGGAGAATATATTTTGTCTATTAATTGTGTGCAATGAGAATGTTTGATTAACTTAACAGAAGAGGTGTAGAACAAGGCCCAGGGTGGGCTAACTTCAGTCTTGTTTGATTAAATGTTTGATTAACTTAACAGAAGAGGTGTAGAACAAGGCCCAGGGTGGGCTAACTTCAGTCTTGTGTCATCTGTCGTCTTGTTATTAGAATCCCCATGGTCTACCACTGGATTTTACAAACCAAGAGTACATATTCAAGACCACTGAACAGTTAAGGCGCAACCAATCTGTGTTAAGTGATCCTGAGTATGTAAAGGACATGAGATGTCCCTCCCTGGATCAGACTGTGTCAATGTATGTGGAACCAGGTCAGAGAGCTGTGGGAGCAGACGGGAAGAATGACACATGTAACGGCAACCCAGATTATAGGTTGAGTGTGGGTTGTCGTTGAATCATGGGTTGTTGAATCATGGGCTGTTGTTGAATTGGGTTGTTATGTGCAAAGCCTGCACTATGGGTTGTTAACCTTGAACAACCCAGGAAGAGAACCCATGGTTTGTTGTTGGGTTGCGAACTCTAGGTTGTTTGTAGTTAACAACCCATAGTTAAACTATAGTGCAGAATTCGCACATAATGAGAACCCATGATTCAACAACAACCTACGATTCCGCTACCAGGCAGCCAGCATTAACAGTACAGAGACAGAGCAGGAGGGACACGGAGACTGAGGAGTTAGAAGCATGCTGGGGTAAATAAATAACTTTATTTTACATAACTCCTGCCTGATTCTCAAGTGGTTGCAAACACCACTTGAAACACAGTCTATGCAAGAATCCCAGCAAGCAGGCGGCACTAGGTACTCTATGGGAAATTGGCCAGTGTCCACCAGTGGAGAAACTGAAAGAGAGCAGGCAGCAATAACAGGGAGTGGGAAAGAGAGAGGAGGTGAAATCTCAAAGCTGCACAAAAATAAAGTGTTTATTGGGCCAGCACGTTTGAGGGTACTACAAATAATAATATTGAATGTTGTATATAGTATGATACTATTAAGACCATTACACAATAGAATAAGGGGGAAATTAATAGAATTAAAATATCAGTGAAAAAGGAAATGGACAAAATATTTGTATATTTTTAGCATCTATGTAGATGTTCAATAGGTCCTTTCCCTTTTGAATTGATATTTTAATGGCATAAACCTTATTATATTGTATAATATAACAAGTGGTGGGCCATGGGAATTCTACTAACGAGATGACGGGCTATGCAAGACTGTAGTTAGCCCAGACTGGACCCTGATTTACTCCTCTTCTGTTAAGTGTAATCAAACATTTCCATTGCCAACAATTAACAGAAACCAATATTCTCCAAAAAAAAGGCATAATATATTATATTGTATAATATAATAATACTATAATATACTACTGTGAAGAAACACTGTATTTTCACCCGTTTGTTTGTGTTTTGTTATGTTTAAATACTTTGTGTGAGGCTATAATGTAACTGAGTAGGCCAGAGGCCTAGCTTTGTTACTGTGTATAGAGCCTTAAACAGTTGTGGTTGCCTTGGCTATGGTGGCTTAGCAAGGGGGACTTCAGGCTGTTTGAAATGTATAGGGGAGAAGTTAACTTTGTGGGTCAACAAATGTGATTGGCAGTTAGAAGTTCCATTAGGAACATGATTGACCAGGAGATTTAGAAGAGTCTGGGAGAAGCCAGTTAGAGACGCTTAGAGTATGGGTGGTGAGAAAGTAGACCTCCAGATGTTTTGGCCTTCAACTCCCAGCACTTCTGGGAGTTGAAATCCAAAACATCTAGAGATCTACCTTTTGCCTACCCCTGAGCTAGAGAATGGAATGCGGGGAGATGGAGTTACCAGTAGTTAGCTGAAGAGGTCTGTGCTCAGAGCAGGGACAAGAGACTGCTGTGCAGCTTCCATTCTTACTTGTGAGGGATTGGCTGGGGTGCAATTTAGGGTAATTGGATCTGGAGGGAAGTCTATTGAGAGCTTATTAGCAGGGAATACTCTCTTATTAGGTATGGCAACAAAGGATATTTAATTTAAGTATGTTTAAGCATTCCATCCTGTAATTTGAAGAACACTCTGTCCCTTTGTGTATATAAATCCCATAATAAAACTCATAATTTTGTTCATCTTGTCTCTAATGCTGGTGTCAATCCCATGCCTCTTCTGTAGTTATCAGACTACTGAGGTATATAAGATACACAGGGTTCATTTTGGTGGCAGCACTTCTATGGTTAAGGGTTTCATGACTCATGGCAAGGAGTTCTACAGATCCAAGTCTCAAAGTATTCAAAAATGGAATAGTGGCAGAAACCCTATGTTGGGTTCACTACATTTGGTGGATGTTAGCAGTGGGATAGCCTAAGAAAGGCGGGGGGGGGCCTTCCACAAATCCTATATAAAATGTCTATTGTTCCTTTCTGTAGTGGCCTTGAAGACGTATTTTCCAAAATGAATTAGGCCAATAAAAACGTGATTGTTACGTTCCTCTGTGATTTCATCTCCCCCCATTTTTTTTCAGTGCCAACCAGTACGTTATGTCCTACCTTCTGGCTTCCCCCTCAGCTAGTTGGTGCAGTGCTTTAAGAGAGGTGCCGCAACTCAAGCCTCCCTAGAAGCCTTTCTCCTAATACATCAAATGTAATGGTGCTCATTATAGATACTCAGTGCTGAGGGAAAGATGCCCTGCCCATTCTTCAGTGGCACTCTGGTCTCCATCAGAGCTTTGCACATTCTAAGGGAGAGCCCTAGCACTGAGAACAGACTCCAGGGCTAAGACCCAGACAAAATTAAATTTTGATCAGGCCCTGGATTGTCTTTGGCTGATGGTTTTAACTTGTTTCAGATATATGTTGTTCTCGTCCATGCTGTTTTATGTCCTTTGTTGCGTTGTTCAGTCGTTCAGTCGTGTCCGACTCTTCGTGACCCCATGGACCATGGCACGCCAGGCCTTCCTGTCCTGTGCTCTCTCCCGGAGCGTGCTCAAGTTCATATTCATTGCATTGGTGATGCTATCTAGCCATCTCATCCTCTGCCGTCCCCTTCTCCTCTTGCCTTCAGTCTTTCCCAGCATCAGGGTCTTTTCCAGAGAGTTTTCTCTTCACATTAGGTGGCCAAAATATTTGAGCTTCACCTTCATGATCTGTCCTTCCAATGAGCAGTCAGGGTTGATTTCCTTTAGGATGGACTGATTTGACCTCCTTGCAGTCCAGGGGACTCGTAAGAGTCTTCTCCAGCACCACAGTTCGAAAGCATCAATTCTTCGGTGCTCAGCCTTCCTTATAGTCCAGCTCTCACAGCCATACATTACTACTGGGAAAACCATAGCTTTGATTAGACGGACCTTTGTCGGCAAGGTGATGTCTCTGCTTCTTACTATGCTGTCTAGGTTGGCCATAGCTTTCCTCCCCAGGAGCAAGCATCTTTTAATTTCATGGCTACAGTCACCGTCTGCGGTGATCTTGGAGCCCAAGAAAGTAAAATCTGTCACTGCTTCCATTTCTTCCCCTTCTATATGCCAGCAAGTGATGGGGCCAGATGCCATGATCTTCGTTTTTGTAATGTTGAGTTTCAAACCAGCTTTTGCACTCTCCTCTTTCACCCTCAACAAGAGGCTCTTGAGATCCTCTTCGCTTTCTGCCATTAGGGTGGTATCGTCTGCATATCGGAGGTTGTTGATAATTCTCCCGGCAATCTTAATTCCGACCTCTGATTCATCCAACCCGGCATTTCTCATGATGTACTCTGCATATAAGTTAAATAAGCAGGGCGACAATATGCAGCCTTGTCGTACTCCTTTCCCAATTTGGAACCAATCGGTTGTTCCATGTCTGGTTCTTACTGTTGCTTCTTGACCCTCGTACAGGTTTCTCAGGAGACAGGTAAGGTGGTCTGGTACTCCCATCACTTGAAGAATTTGCCACAGTTTGTTGTGATCCACACAATCAAAGGCTTTAGCGTAGTCAATGAAGCAGAAATAGACATTTTTCTGGAATTCTCCTGCTTTCTCCATGATGCAGCGAATGTTGGCAATTTGATCTCTAGTTCCTCTGCCTCTTCGGAACCCAGCTTGTACTTCCGGTAGTTCTCGGTTCGCATACTGCTGAAGTCTAGCTTGTAGGATTTTGAGCATCACCTTGCTGGCATGTGAAATGAGCGCAATTGTGCGGTAGTTTGAACATTCTTTGGCGTTGCCCTTCTTTGGAATTGGAATGTAAACTGACCTTTTCCAGTCTTGCGGCCACTGCTGAGTGTTCCAAATTTGTTGGCATATTGAATGCAGCACTTTAACAGCATCATCTTTTAGGATTTTAAATAGCTCAGCTGGAATACTGTCATCTCCACTAGCTTTGTTGTTACTAATGCTTCCTAAGGCCCACTTGACTTCACTCTCAAGGATGTCCGGCTCAAGTTCAGTGACCGCACTATCATGGCTATCAGGGACATTAAGATCTTTCCTGTATAGTTCTTCTGTGTATTCTTTCCACCTCTTCTTAATCTCATCTGCTTCTGTTAGGTCCCTGCCTTCTTTGTCCTTTATCATGTCCGTCTTTGCACAAAACGTTCCCTTGAGATCTCCAATTTTCTTGAAGAGATCTCTAGTCTTTCCCACTTTTCTCACAGTGACATGGGTTGTTTGTCTTTCTTGGTGAGTTCTATATGTTTCATTTTACAATCACTAGATGGTTCTGCTGTTATAGCGCCATTACGGAAGTACACAGGAAAATCGGACTTTTCCCACACTTTATAATGGCAGGAGAAAGGTCATAAACTGTGGGAGTGGCCCTGCAGGTTGACACGTCATGTAAAGTCTCTGCAAACTTCTGAGAGTAACCAATCTTGATCACATGATATAAGCCTCATGTGGGGAAGCCCAATGTCATCTTCATGATGTTACCCTCCTGTGTTTTGCCACCCCTTCTTCTGTCTCTTTTATTTCTTCAAAACAATCCATTAAGGAGGAAAAGTCAGAAAAGGTGCACAATGCCTTTTGACTGGTAGCACAAGGAGTGATCTTACACATCAGGGTTTAGAGGCTTCGGAATGTGCTGCAAGCTCCCGTCATCATCCAAATTGGCAAGAGTGGCCATGTGTCCTCTTTTTCTATTTGAAGGTCTATCTGTGGACAGTCCTCTATTTTGAATATTTCCTCTATTTGAAGGGCTATTCAGTCCAAGTCCAATTTAAACCCCAAGAAGGGAGAGCAACAGGGGCCTTGAAGTTGCCCATCAATGGTTAGCACCTGGACAGGAGACTGAGCAAAGCACACAGGTCACCTGGTCACAGTCATCCATATGATGTTGAGATGCATTTCTATTTAAATTACAGCAACTCTTCTAAATTTGTATCTCTGTATATATATAGATTAGCACATGCACATTTTATGCAAATCTGTGTCCTTTTTTGACCTCTCTCTTGGAGATTTAGCAATGTGTAACTGGCCAACCTAACACCAGTGCCAGCTGCTGGTTTTTGGAGACCATCAGGCAAGATACCCCCAAGGGCTCCCCTTCTCCTGGCTGTTGGTCACTCACATGCCCTCTGGGCCCACTCCTAAAGAAGGAACATGTGAGTAAGCAGGGCAGCTATGGCTGCTGCTCCTTCTAGCTTTCTTCGCTTGCTCATGCTATCCCAAAGGGAGACAGCAGGGAAGATGGCAGCAATGGCAAGGAGGAGCAACAATACAGCCAGAGGTCTCTGGTGGTCAGCGGTGAGTCCCTTGCTGAGGTGTTGTTGTTCAGTCGTGGCCGACTCTTCGTGACCCCATGGACCATAGCACGCCAGGCCTTCCTGTCCTGCGCTCTCTCCCGGAGCGTGCTCAAGTTCATATTCATTGCATCGGTGATGCTATCTAGCCATCTCATCCTCTGCCGCCCCCTTCTCCTTTTGCCTTCAGTCTTTCCCAGCATCAGGGGCTTTTCCAGGGAGTTTTCTCTTCGCATTAGGTGGCCAAAATATTGGAGCTTCAGCTTCAGTATCTGTCCTTCCAATGAGCACTCAGGGTTGATTTCCTTGAGGATGGACTGATTTGACCTCCTTGCAGTCCAGGGGACTCGTAAGAGCCTTCTCCAGCACCACAGTTCGAAAGCATCAATTCTTCGGTGCTCAGCCTTCCTTATAGTCCAGCTCTCACAGCCATACATTACTACTGGGAAAACCATAGCTTTGATTAGACGGACCTTTGTCGGCAAGGTGATGTCTCTGCTTCTTACTATGCTGTCTAGGTTGGCCATAGCTTTCCTCCCCAGGAGCAAGCGTCTTTTAATTTCATGGCTACAGTCACCGTCTGCGGTGATCTTGGAGCCCAAGAAAGTAAAATCTGTCACTGCTTCCATTTCTTCCCCTTCTATATGCCAGCAAGTGATGGGGCCACATGCCATGATCTTCGTTTTTGTAATGTTGAGTTTCAAACCAGCTTTTGCACTCTCCTCTTTCACCCTCAACAAGAGGCTCTTGAGATCCTCTTCGCTTTCTGCCATTAGGGTGGTATCGTCTGCATATCGGAGGTTGTTGATAATTATCCCGGCAATCTTAATTCCGACCTCTGATTCATCCAACCCGGCATTTCTTATGATGTACTCTGCATATAAGTTAAATAAGCAGGGTGACAATATGCAGCCTTGTCGTACTCCTTTCCCAATTTGGAACCAATCGGTTGTTCCATGTCTGGTTCTTACTGTTGCTTCTTGACCCTCGTACAGGTTTCTCAGGAGACAGGTAAGGTGGTCTGGTACTCCCATCACTTGAAGAATTTGCCACAGTTTGTTGTGATCCACACAATCAAAGGCTTTAGCGTAGTCAATGAAGCAGAAATAGACATTTTTCTGGAATTCTCTTGCTTTCTCCATGATGCAGCGAATGTTGGCGATTTGATCTCTAGTTCCTCTGCCTCTTCTAAACCCAGCTTGTACTTCCGGTAGTTCTCGGTTCGCATACTGCTGAAGCCTAGCTTGTAGGATTTTGAGCATCACCTTGCTGGCATGTGAAATGAGCGCAATGGTGCGGTAGTTTGAACACTCTTTGGCGTTGCCCTTCTTTGGAATTGGAATGTAAACTGACCTTTTCCAGTCTTGTGGCCACTGTTGAGTGTTCCAGATTTGTTGGCATATTGAATGCAGCACTTTAACAGCATCATCTTTTAGGATTTTAAATAGCTCGGCTGGAATACTGTCATCTCCGCTAGCTTTGTTGTTACTAATGCTTCCTAAGGCCCACTTGACTTCACTCTCGAGGATGTCCGGCTCAAGTTCAGTGACCGCACTATCATGGCTATCAGGGACATTCAGATCTTTCCTGTACAGTTCTTCTGTGTATTCTTGCCACCTCTTCTTAATCTCATCTGCTTCTGTGAGGTCCCTGCCTTCTTTGTCCTTTATCATGCCCGTCTTTGCACAAAACGTTCCCTTGAGATCTCCAATTTTCTTGAAGAGATCTCTAGTCTTTCCCATTCTGTTGTTTTCCTCGATTTCTTTGCATTGTTCATTTAAGAAGGCCTTCTTGTCTCTCCTTGCTATTCTCTGGAACTCTGCATTCAGTTGGGTATATCTTCCCCTTTCTCCATTGCTTTTCGCTTCCCTTCTTTCGTGAGCTACTTGTAAAGCCTCATCAGACAGCCACTTGGCTTTCTTGCATTTCTTTTTCTTTGGGATGGATTTCGTTGCTGCCTCCTGAACAATGTTATGGACCTCCGTCCATAGTTCCTCAGGCACTCTGTCTATCAGGTCTAATCCCTGAAATCTATTCCTCACCTCCACTGTATATTCATCAGGGATATGATTTAGGTCATACCTGAACGGTTTAGTGGTTTTCCCGACGTTCTTCAATTTAAGCCGAAATTTTGCAAGAAGCAGCTCATGATCTGAGCCACAGTCAGCTCCAGGTCTTGTTTTGACTGACTGTATGGAGCTTCTCCATCTTTGGCTGCAAAGGACATAATCAATCTGATTTCGATATTGACCATCTGGTGACGTCCATGTGTAGAGTCGTCTCTTGTGCTGTTGGAAAAGAGTGTTTGCTATGATCAGCGTGTTCTCTTGGCAAAACTCTATTAGCTTTTGTCCTGCTTCATTTTGTACACCAAGGCCATGCCTGCCTGTTATCCCGGTGATTTCTTGACTTCCTACTTTAGCATTCCAATCCCCTATGATGAAGAGGACATCTGTTTTTGGTGTTAGTTCTAGAAGGTGTTGTAGGTCTTCATAGAACCGATCAACCTCAGCTTCTTCGGCCTCAGTGGTTGGGGCATAGACTTGAATTACTGTGATGTTGAATGGTTTGCCTTGGATTCGTACTGAGATCATTCTATCATTTTTAAGATTGTACCCCAGTACTGCTTTTCCCACCCTTTTGTTGACTATGAGTGCTACTCCATTTCTTCTAAGGGATTCTTGCCCACAATAGTAGATATGATGGTCACCTGAATTAAATTCGCCCATGCCTGTCCATTTTAGTTCGCTGATTCCCAAGATGTCGATGTTCAATCTTGCCATCTCCTGTTTGACCACCTCCAGCTTACCTTGATTCATTGATCTGACATTCCAGGTTGCTAAACAATATTGTTCTTTACAGCATCGGATTTTCTTTTCACCACCAGACACATCCACAGCTGAGTGTCCTTTCGGGTTTGGCCCAGCCGCTTCACTCTTTCTGGCGCTACTTGGAAATACCCTCTGCTCTTCCCCAGTAGCATATTGGACACCTTTCGACCTGAGGGGCTCATCTTCCGGCGTCATCTCTTTTAGCCTTGTGATACGTTCCATGGGGTTTTCTTGGCAAGAATACTGGAGTGGGTTGCCATTTCCTTCTCCAGTGGACCACATTTTGTCAGAACTCTCTGCCATGACCTGTCCGTCTTGGGTGGCCCTGCACGGCATAGCTTATGGCTTCACTGAGTTATGCAAGCCCCTTCGCCACAACAAGACCTGGGCAAATGCCCAATGATGCCAACCCTGGCTAGCACTGTGTCTCCAAGCCATGGTCTGTAAAGCTGCTTCAAGCAATGGTTTCAAAGCATGGTTCGGAGGCATGGAGCTAACTTTGCCAATTCGGACATGATGGGAAATTGTAGTTAGGGAAAACCAGAAAGTGGATGAGGGAACCTTTGAGAAACTTGCTGTGGAAGATCAAGTTCATGACATCTAAACTGAGCCAATGTGTTTAGAGATTACTGTGTTATTACAGCTAGTTTAATGAGTCTGTCTTAAGGGCTTTTTCCCTGTGTGGGCCAAATAAACTATAAACAATAGACAAAATTTATGAGTTGTGGCAGTTTCCTTATGTTCTCTTTTTGGACAGCAAAAACTACTGACAGATTGGGAAATTGCTGTCTCAACTTAGGAGCTCCCTGTTCTCTGCCTTTCCTGCAGCCTGAGCTGCCTCCTACAGTTTCTCTGCTGATCGAAAGCATCTCCTGGGAAGCACCATAGAAGCAGATCTCAAATGTCAAACCAATTCAGCTGATCTGAAAGATGGACCAATTCACTGCTAAGATATAAAGGGCTTGACTTTCATCCTGATCCCATGCTCAGTCTATGGTGCAAGAACAGCTCTTTCAGCACTACAACATCATGCGTTATTATTTTGTTTAGTATTGAACTGCCGAAACAACTCAGAACAATGTCCCCTTTGGGGGGTATTTGCAGGTTAGTTTGTGTCAGTAGAAAGGCCTCAAGGCAGGAAGGTGGTCCTAGTAACCAGCTTCCAGCTCCTGCAGTCTAATGTAAGAGAGGATGCTGTGTCGAACACAGACTTCCTCAACCTGATGCACTCCAGCTGTTGTGGACTACACCACCCATCATACCCACCCAGTATGGCAAATAGCTAGGGATAATGGAACTTGTAGTCTGGAAGGCAACAAGTTGGGGAAGGCCACTCTAACACAAGGAAAGAAAGCTTTCGTGTGGATGGCCATTCAGTATTCAGGAGTATGTTGCATGTCCAACTCATTCAGGCTACCCATTTGCATACGTATACAAGTCACAGGAAACATTCCATGTGCTCATCTGGTCTAGAACATGGTTCATTAGAACCAACCTGCCTTTTTAAAATTTTGCTTTAAAATCATACAAGTCACATCCATGACTAATGGGTTAAAAAATGCATATTGAGGCACATGCAACCAGGCTGGATGAAGTGGAGTTCCCCACTCCCATCCTCCCACAACAGCCACTCTAGAGCCTGAAAGTGCTATAAAGAGGGTTGGAGGACCCTGCAGAATGGGGTGAGCTCACACTGGGGTGTGGTGCAGAGAGAAAGGAGATCCCCCAAAATTGGGCAGAGGCACTTTTAGTGAGTGGAGCCCTTCCGCCCACGGAAGGCAGATCCTGGATCCAACCCATGGTGTGTAAATGTTCATACTTGTAATTACAGACCATAAACCACACAAGTTAGAACACAATGAGGAATCCTAAAGTCCTGAAGAAAGGGTGGTCTGGCCCTAAAATATCCTTAGCTGCAGGCTATTTGAGTAGCCAGAATCATATGTGAAAAAGATTTGTAGGTTCCAGAGTTAAAGAGTTGCGAATAAGTTTAATGAAAAAAAAACCCAAATGCTGGTGGTAAAGATTCCTGACATTATTGCAACAATGGGTGAAAGAGTTTTGAAAGTGGAATTTTACAACTGTTGTAGCATGCCTAAGTAGATCAGCTATTAATTTTCAGAGACAGATATATGTGACTCAAACACCCAAGAAATTTCTCTAATTTTATTGGATGTTTTTGGTTAATTTTTAATTCCATCTAATCTTCTCCACCATCACAAACCACCCAGAGATCAGTACTTCCTTCTTCCCATCGACAGATAGTGTTGCAGCCAAGATGGCAAGCTGACAGCAGATGTTTATTTTAGAGATCGGTTTTGCCACTGCATTGTTCTCATTGCCACTGTATCCTGTCTATTGAAGCCTGTGTTGTGTCCCTGGAAGGCACACTCCGCACTGCCGTCACGCTCATACAAGAGTGTTTACCTTCACCTTGGGGGGGGGGGTGCATGCGTGTGCGTGTGTGAGTTTTACCACAGCTGCTAGAAAACTAATTGGCATCCTCTAGGGAATCCAAGTCAGGGGCATCATTGGCTTTTATGAAGGACAGGAGGAAGACCAGTTTCAGGGCATCTGCCAAGGCCCACACTGCTGCAAGGTGCCCACTGACAACCCCTTAGAGCAGGGAAAAGCAAGTTCTGGGGGTCTGGCAAAGCCAATTTCCCGACCCCTCCCCACTGCAGAAATTGCCACCACTGTCATGCCACTGAAATTGCTGCCAAACTGTGGCCACATCAGCAAAACAGAGGTGATCTCTCTTTAAAACAAGGTGAGCAATAAGGGTTAAAGCAAAATCACACTCCTGGGAGGCTTCTTCAGGTCATAGTTAAATAGCCACTTTTTGCTGCTACACCACTGAATTTGTACAGCAAATTTGGCTGTGGTCCCTGATTGACTTATCCCATTCAGACAGTGTGTTTTAATTCTTCAAAATATATTCTTTCCACATACACTGCTTACATTAATTTAGTTAGAACTGCCCACTCCCTCTATGGTTCCCTTTCTTTTCTCGTCCTCTACTTGATTTTGGTCAATGTATTTATTTATTTATTTATTCATTCATTTCATTTCTATACCGCCCAATAGCTGAAGCTCTCTGGGCGGTTCACAAAAACTAAAACCAAACAACACACAATAAAACAATTTAAAATATATAGAACATTAAAACCACAATATAACAATACAACCACAATAAAACCTAGCAGCAGTACAGGAGTTTAAAATACAGATTTAAAACAGCAAAGATAAAAATTTAGAAAGCTAAAATGCCTGGGAAAATAAAAAGGTCTTCACCTGGCGCCGAAAGGAGTACAATGTAGGCGTCAGGCGAACCTCACTAGGGAGCTCATTCCAGAGCCGGGGTGCCACAGCAGAAAAAGCCCTCCTCCTAGTAGCCACGCGCCTCACTTCCTTTGGCAGGGGCTCACGGAGAAGGGCCGCTGATGATGACCTTAAGGTCCGGGCAGGCACATATGGGAGGAGGCGATCCTTCAGGTAACCTGGCCTGAATAAATAAAGTTTATTTCTTTCCTTTAAATTCTTTTTCTATTTGACTTTCTAGATAGTTCCTTTTTATTATTCCTGACCTTACAATATTGAAAGATCTCCAGTGAACTTCCGATGATCCCAGTTCTGTTTGTACGCCTGTATGTGCCAACACAATTCATAACTAAATTGTAAAATCTAAGTGCTTAGATATGTTAAATCTAAACATCCTGCATTCAAAACAATCATTCAAAACAATCATCCTGAACAGCATTGTTTGTTGTAGTTTCTTGTTGTTCCAAATGAAGGAATGCAGGGAGGTATGAATGGTGAGAGAACTGTTTCTCTCAAGAGGAGGACCTTGGGCATCCAGGAATGGTGATGGTGATGGATGATACTTTGATGTTAATGCAGGAAGGCTATTAACATCAAAGTATCACTGCCTTGTTGTGGCAAAGGGGCTTGCGTAACTCAGTGAAGCCATAAGCTATGCCGTGCAGGGCCACCCAAGACGGACAGGTCATGGCAGAGAGTTCTGACAAAATGTGGTCCACTGGAGAAGGAAATGGCAACCCACTTCAGTATTCTTGCCAAGAAAACCCCATGGAATGTATCACAAGGCTAAAAGAGATGACGCCGGAAGATGAGCCCCTCAGGTCGGAAGGTGTCCAATATGCTACTGGGGAAGAGCAGAGGGTATTTCCAAGTAGCGCCAGAAAGAGTGAAGCGGCTGGGCCAAACCCGAAAGGACACTCAGCTGTGGATGTGTCTGGTGGTGAAAAGAAAATCCAATGCTGTAAAGAACAATATTGTTTAGCAACCTGGAATGTCAGATCAATGAATCAAGGTAAGCTGGAGGTGGTCAAACAGGAGATGGCAAGATTGAACATCGACATCTTGGGAATCAGCGAACTAAAATGGACAGGCATGGGCGAATTTAATTCAGGTGACCATCATATCTACTACTGTGGGCAAGAATCCCTTAGAAGAAATGGAGTAGCACTCATCGTCAACAAAAGGGTGGGAAGAGCAGTACTGGAGTACAATCTCAAAAACGATAGAATGATCTCAGTATGAATCCAAGGCAAACCATTCAACATCACAGTAATTCAAGTCTATGCCCCAACAACTAAGGCCGAAGAAGCTGAGGTTGATCGGTTCTATGAAGACCTACAACACCTTCTAGAACTAACACCAAAAACAGATGTCCTCTTCATCATAGGGGATTGGAATGCTAAAGTAGGAAGTCAAGAAATCACCGGGATAACAGGCAAGCATGGCCTCCGTGTACAAAATGAAGCAGGACAAAGGCTAATAGAGTTTTGCCAAGAGAACATGCTGATCATAGCAAACACGCTTTTCCAACAGCACAAGAGGCGACTCTACACATGGACATCACCAGATGGTCAATATCGAAGTCAGATTGATTATGTCCTTTGCAGCCAAAGATGGAGAAGCTCTATACAGTCAGTCAAAACAAGACCTGGAGCTGACTGTGGCTCAGATCATGAGCTGCTTCTTGCAAAATTTCGGCTTAAATTGAAGAACATTGGGAAAACCACTAAACCATTCAGGTATGACCTAAATCATATTCCTTATGAATATACAGTGGAGGTGAGGAATAGATTTAAGGGATTAGACCTGATAGACAGAGTGCCTGAGGAACTATGGACGGAGGTCCGTAACATTGTTCAGGAGGCAGCAACTCAATCCATCCCAAAGAAAAAGAAATGCAAGAAAGCCAAATGGTTGTCTGAGGAGGCTTTACAAGTAGCTGAGGAAAGAAGGGAAGCAAAAAGCAAGGGAGAAAGGGGAAGATATATCCAACTGAATGCAGAGTTCCAGAGAACAGCGAGGAGAGACAAGAAGGCCTTCTTAAATGAACAATGCAAAGAAATCGAGGAAAACAACAGAATGGGAAAGACTAGAGATCTCTTCAAGAAAATCAGAGATATCAAGGGAACGTTTTGTGCAAAGACGGGCATGATAAAGGACAAAGAAGGCAGGGACCTCACAGAAGCAGATGAGATTAAGAAGAGGTGGAAAGAATACACAGAAGAACTATACAGGAAAGATCTTAATGTCCCTGATAGCCATGATAGTGCGGTCACTGAACTTGAGCCGGACATCCTCGAGAGTGAAGTCAAGTGGGCCTTAGGAAGCATTAGTAACAACAAAGCTAGTGGAGATGACAGTATTCCAGCCGAGCTATTTAAAATCCTAAAAGATGATGCTGTTAAAGTGCTGCACTCAATATGCCAACACATTTGAAACACTCAGCAGTGGCCACAAGACTGGAAAAGGTCAGTTTACATTCCAATTCCAAAAAAGGGCAATGCCAAAGAGTTTTCAAACTACCGTACAATTGCGCTCATTTCACATGCCAGCAAGGTGATGCTCAAAATCCTACAAGCTAGGCTTCAGCAGCATGTGAACCGAGAACTACCGGAAGTACAAGCTGGGTTCCGAAGAGGCAGAGGAACTAGAGATCAAATCGCCAACATTCACTGGATCATGGAGAAAGCAGGAGAATTCCAGAAAAATGTCTATTTCTGCTTCATTGACTACGCTAAAGCCTTTGATTGTGTGGATCACAACAAACTGTGGCAAATTCTTCAAGAGATGGGAGTACCAGACCACCTTACCTGTCTCCTGAGAAACCTGTACAAGGGTCAAGAAGCAACAGTAAGAACCGGACATGGAACAACCGATTGGTTCAAATTGGGAAAGGAGTACGACAAGGCTGCATATTGTCACCCTGCTTATTTAACTTATATGCAGAGTACATCATGAGAAACGCCGGGTTGGATGACTCACAGGTCGGAATTAAGATTGCCAGGAGAATTATCAACAACCTCAGATACGCAGACGATCCCACCCTAATGGCAGAAAGCGAAGAGGATCTCAAGAGCCTCTTGTTGAGGGTGAAAGAGGAGAGTGCAAAAGCTGGTTTGAAACTCAACATTACAAAAACGAAGATCATGGCATCTGGCCCCATCACTTGCTGGCATATAGAAGGGGAAGAAATGGAAGCAGTGACAGATTTTATTTTCTTGGGCTCCAAGATCACCGCAGACGGTGACTGTAGCCATGAAATTAAAAGACGCTTGCTCCTTGGGAGGAAAGCTATGGCAAATCTAGACAGCATAGTAAGAAGCAGAGACATCACCTTGCCGACAAGGGTCTGTCTAATCAAAGCTATGGTTTTCCCAGTAGTACTGTATGGCTGTGAGAGCTGGACTATAAGGAAGGCTGAGCACCGAAGAATCGATGCTTTCGAACTGTGGTGCTGGAGAAGACTCTTACGAGTCCCCTGGACTGCAAGGAGGTCAAATCAGTCCATCCTCAAGGAAATCAACCCTGAGTGCTCATTGGAAGGACAGATACTGAAGCTGAAGCTCAAATATTTTGGCTGCCTAATGCAAAGAGGAAACTCTCTGGAAAAGACCCTGATGCTGGGAAAGACTGAAGGCAAGAGGAGAAGGGGACGGCAGAGGATGAGATGGCTGGATAGCATCACCGATGCAATGAATATGGACTTGAGCACGCTCTGGGAGAGAGCGCAGGACAGGAAGGCCTGGCGTGCTATGGTCCATGGGGTCACGAAGAGTCGGACACGACTGAACGACTGAACAACAAACAACATAATGGAAATGCTTCAGCAAAGGGAATTGTTACTTTATCGTGGTGCTGGAGCACCTCAATGACATCATGAGCTAAACCATGAAGGGACACCCAAGACAGGAAGGTCATGGCAGAGAGGTCAGAATAAATACGTTCCCTGGGGAAGGAAACAGCAACCCACCCCAATATTCTTGCCATGAAAGCTAAATGGATCATTACAACCAGAGATATGTCGGTATCGGAAGATGGGACTCCCAGGTTGGAGGATGGTCAAAATGCTACTGGGGAGGAACAGAGGATAAGTTCAACTAGCCCCAGATGTGATGACGCAGCTAGCTCAAAGCCGAAAGGACGGCTAGCAGCCGATGGTGCTGGTGGTGAACGATGAATCCGATGTTCTAAAGATCAACACACCATAGGAAACTGGAATGTAAGATCTATGAGCCGGGGCAAATTGGATGTGGTTATTGGGGAGATGTCAAGATTAAATATAGACATTTTGGGTGTCAGTGAACTGAAATGGACTGGAATGGGCCACTTCACATCAGATGACCACCAGATCTACTACTGTGGACAAGAGGACCACAGAAGAAATGGAGTAGCCTTCATAATTAATAATAAAGTGGCTAAAGCAGTGCTTGGATACAATCCAAAAAACGATAGAATGATCTCAATTCAAATTTAGGGTACGCCATTTAACATCACAGTGATCCAAATATATGCCCCAACCACAGATGCTGAAGAAGCAGAAGTAGATCAGTTCTATGAGGATCTGCAGCACCTACTGGATAGTACGCCAAAAAAAGATGTTATTTTCATTACAGGGGACTGGAATGCTAAGGTGGGTAGTCAAACAACACCTGGAATTACAGGCAAGCATGGTCTGGGAGAACAAAATGAAGCAGGACATAGGCTGATAGAATTTTGCCAAGACAACTCAAACACTCTCTTCCAACAACCTAAGAGACGACTTTATACATGGACTTCACCAGACGGTCGACACCAAAATCAGATTGACTACATCGTTTGTAGCCAAGCGGACATCTATGCAGTTGGTAAAAACAAGACCTGGAGCTGATTGTAGTTCAGATCACGAAGTTCTTATTGCACAATTTAGAATCAGACTAAAGAGAACAGGGAAGACCCACAGATCAGTTAGATATGAGCTCACTAATATTCCTCATGAATATGCAGTGGAGTGAAGAATAGATTTAAGGGACTAGATTTAGTAGATAGGGTCCCGGAAGAACTATGGACAGAAGTTTGCAACACTGTTCAGGAGGCGGCAACAAAAAACGTCCCAAAGAAAAAGAAAACCAAAAAGGCAAGATGGCTGTCTGCTGAGACACTGGAAGCCGCCCAAGAAAGAAGGAAAGCAAAAGGCAACAGTGATACGGGGAGATATGCCCAATTACATGCAAAATTCCAGAGGTTAGCCAAAAGAGATAAGGAATTATTTTTAAACAAGCAATGCGCGGAAGCAGAAGAAGATAATAGAATAGGCAGGACAAGAGAACTCTTCCAGAAAATCAGAAACATCGGAGGTAAATTCCAGGCAAAAATGGGTATGATCAAAAACAAAGATGGCAAGGACCTAAGAGAAGCAGAAGAGATCAAGAAAAGGTGGCAAGAATATACAGAAGATCTGTATAGGAAGGATAATAATATCGGGGATAGATTTGATGGTGTAGTCAGTGAGCTAGAGCCAGACATCCTGAAGAGTGAGGTTGAATGGGCCTTAAGAAGCATTGCTAATAACATGGCAGCAGGAGATGACGGTATCCCAGCTGAACTGTTTAAAATCTTGCAAGATGATGCTGTCAAAGTGATGCATGCCATATGCCAGCAAATTTGGAAAGCACAAGAATGGCCAACAGATTGGAAAAAATCAACTTATATCCCCATACCAAAAAAGGGAAGCACCAAAGAATGTTCCAACTATCTAACAGTGGCACTTATTTCACATGCCAGTAAGGTAATGCTCAAGATCTTGCAAGGTAGACTCTGGCAATTCATGGAACGAGAACTGCCAGATGTACAAGCTGGGTTTAGAAAAGGCAGAGGAACTAGAGACCAAATTGCCAATATCCGCTGGATAATGGAGAAAGCCAGGGAGTTTCAGAAAAACATCTATTTCTGTTTTATTGACTATTCTAAAGCCTTTGACTGTGTGGATCATCACAAATTGTGGCAAGTTCTTGGTGGTATGGGGATACCAAGTCGTCTTGTCTGCCCCCTGAGGAATCTGTATAACGACCAAGTAGTAACGGTAAGAACAGACCACGGAACAACGGACTGGTTTAAGATTGGGAAAGGAGTACAGCAGGGTTGTATACTCTCTACCTATGTACGCAGAACACATCATGCGACGTGCTGGGCTTGACGAAGCCAAGGCTGGAGTTAAAATCGCTGGAAGAAACACTAACTATCTCAGATATGCAGATGATACCACTTTGATGGCTGAAAGCAAGGAGGAGCTGAGGAACCTCATGACGAAGGTGAAAGAAGAAAGTGCAAAAGTTGGGTTGCAGTTCAACTTCAAAAAAACCAAGATTATGGCAACCAGCTTGATAGATAACTGGCAAATAGAGGGAGAAAACGTGGAGGCAGTGACAGACTTTGTCTTTCTAGGTGCAAAGCTTACTGCAGACGCTGACTGCAGCCAGGAAATCAGAAGACGTTTACTTCTTGGGAGGAGAGCAGTGACAAATCTTGATAAAATAGTGAAGAGCAGAGACATCACACAGACAACAAAGGTCCGCATAGTTAAAACAATGGTATTCCCCGTAGTAACCTATGGCTGCGAGAGATGGACCATAAGGAAGGCTGAGGGAAGGAAGATAGATGCATTTGAACTGTGGTGCTGGAGGAAAATTCTGAGACTGCAAGAAGATCAAACCAGTCCATACTCCAGGAAATAAAGCCCGACTGCTCACTTCAGGGAATGATATGAAAGGCAAAACTGAAGTACTTTGGCCACATACTGAGAAGACAGGACACCCTGGAGAAGATGCTGATGCTAGGGAAAGTGGAAGGCAAAAGGAAGAGGGGCCGACCAAGGGCAAGATGGATGGATGATATTCTGGAGGTGACGGGCTCAACTTTGGGGGAGCTGGGGGTGGCGACGGCCGACAGGAAGCTCTGGCGTGGGCTGGTCCATGAAGTCACGAAGAGTCGGAAGCGACTGAACAAATAAACAACAACAAAAACATAATGGAAATGGCCCATATTTGGGGGCAGGGGGGATATTGACAGCAGGGAGGAAGATGTTACAATAACAAAGGGAGCCATTTTGTGACCATTTAGGCAGACCTTGGGAACACTGGAAGACAATGATCTTTGGAAGAACACTGTGGCATATCCACCTGTCCCCCACTTCTGATTATTATCTTATCACCACTCCTGATGAAAATCTCCACAGCATCAGGTACAAATTCCAACTCTAGAATTCTTTATACCCTTATATTCCCTCAACCTCTTCCTTTTGGGAAAACCAGAGAGTGAGCATCTGTGGAAGGGATGCAATCATAATAACCTCAAAACCTACTTCTGAGAAAAAAAACCTCTTTTCTTTTACAAACCTTTAAAATGTTGCTGCCACCACTCTCCTCTTAGCTAGCAGAGAACCTTCAGTTCCTCTCTCTCTCTCCCTCTCTCTCTCTCTCTCTGCAGATATTGTGACTCCAGCTTATTACGTTCTTATTATCATCAAACCTTTTCCCTTTTAATAACAAGACCGAGAATGACATGGTTTGTATTAACGAAATAAAAATTAAACTTTATTTACAAAGGATATGAAGTTTCAATTTAGTTGGTGTTACATGTAAAAATTGTTGTTCCACGTTTTTATTAAATCCTTGCCTACTCTTTGTTGTTGTTGTTCAGTCGTTCAGTCGTGTCTGACTCTTCGTGACCCCATGGACCATAGCACGCCAGGCCTTCCTGTCCTGCGCTCTCTCCCGGAGCGTGCTCAAGTTCATATTCATTGTATCCGTGATGCTATCTAGCCATCTCATCCTCTGCCGTCCCCTTCTCCTTTTGCCTTCAGTCTTTCCCAGCATCAGGGTCTTTTCCAGGGAGTTTTCTCTTCGCATTAGGTGGCCAAAATATTTGAGCTTCAGCTTCATTATCTGTCCTTCCAATGAGCAGTCAGGGTTGATTTCCTTTAGGATGGACTGATTTGACCTCCTTGCAGTCCAGGGGACTCGTAAGAGTCTTCTCCAGCACCACAGTTCGAAAGCATCGATTCTTCGGCGCTCAGCCTTCCTTATAGTCCAGCTCTGACAGCCATACATTACTACTGGGAAAACCATAGCTTTGATTAGACGGACCTTTGTCGGCAAGGTGATGTCTCTGCTTCTTACTACGCTGTCTAGGTTTGCCATAGCTTTCCTCCCAAGGAGCAAGCGTCTTTTAATTTCATGGCTACAGTCACCGTCTGCGGTGATCTTGGAGCCCAAGAAAATAAAATCTGTCACTGCTTCCATTTCTTCCCCTTCTATATGCCAGGAAGTGATAGGGCCAGATGACATGATCTTCGTTTTTTTAATGTTGAGTTTCAAACCAGCTTTTGCACTCTCCTCTTTCACCCTCAACAAGAGGCTCTTGAGATCCTCTTCGCTTTCTGCCATTAGGGTGGTATCGTCTGCATATCGGAGGTTGTTGATAATTCTCCCGGCAATCTTAATTCCGACCTCTGATTCATCCAACCCGACCCACCTACTTACCAAAGCCTTAAAGAGAAAAGACATGTTATAATGCATCAACCATGCAAACAGACATTAAAATAGACAGTTCAACAATCAAACAATATACTGTTTCATCACAAACACCAATTGATACCAGAGATGGGCAACATTAAGCATGAGATCAAACATTAGGTGTGACATCCTATTATGCCCTCCTGTATCTAAAGAAAGGTATAAAAGACCCCTAGAGTGTAAGGGGGGGCAGGGCTTAGTGAACATTTGGCCCTACTAAGTGGCCATTGTCAACTCACCCCAGTCCAAGCATTCTACAGCTATTAATACTTGGCCAGTATATTAGCCTGTGTGTGTAAGTGTGGGGTCTTCTGGGTATGTGTGTGTGTGTGTGTGTGTGTGTGTGTGTATATATATATATATATATATATATATATATAAATTATTTTGAGTTTCAACAAAACAAAGCAAACGAACAAAAACATAACAAAACCAAACAATTGAAAATGTAACAACATATTCTAAAGTTCTCAGTTTCAAATATTATAACATTGGGGGGGGGGGACCATAGATTGACATAAACCTCAGTAATAACAGACCAGATATCCAAATATGAGTCTATTTGCAAGTGACATCTATATACCACGCTTTCAAATGTCGCTAGTGTTGTTACATCTTCATTGCATTATAGGTGGTGAGTTTTTATCCTTCCAGCATTGTAGTAGCAGTCTTTTAGCAGCCAAGAGGGCACAAAAATCCATTTACACTGACCATGTGTTACATTCCAAAAAGCAGGGAAATTTTTTAGGAGAACATATACATCAGTAAATATTAAAGAGCTTTCCAATATGAAGTTTATCTGTATGATAACTTCCTCCCCAAAGAAACCAACTATTGGGCATTTCCAGAACATATGAAATATGCAAATATGGGTAAATATCAGGGAAGAAGTATTTACTGTCCAGTGCTTAGGTATCAGGGATATATCTTTGTATTGCTATACTACATACGTTGGGAATTTGGGGCTGCATAACAAATAAGGTGTTCACTTTATTTGGGCATGTGAGTTGCACTTAGAATCTTTCAATAAATCCTTAACTTCCTTCTAAACATTTTGTGTGGATATCTGAACTCCATCCTATAAGGTCCTGTAGTTTTTGCAGCCTAATCAACTGCAAAAATCATAAAGGAGTTGGTAACAAACATCACTGAAGTAGAGATCAAATCACCAACATTCGCTGCATCATGGAGAAAGCAAGAGAATTCCAGAAAAACGTCTATTTCTGCTTCATTGACTACGCTAAAGCCTTTGATTGTGTGGATCACAACAAACTGTGACAAATTCTTCAAGAGATGGGAGTACCAGACCACCTTACCTGTCTCCTGAGAAACCTGTACGAGGGTCAAGAAGCAACAGTAAGAACCGGACATGGAACAACCGATTGGTTCAAAATTGGGAAAGGAGTACGACAAGGCTGCATATTGTCGCCCTGCTTGTTTAATTTATATGCAGAGTACATCATGAGAAACGCCGGGTTGGATGACTCACAGGTCGGAATTAAGATTGCCAGGAGAATTATCAACAACCTCCGATATGCAGACGATACCATCCTAATGGCAGAAAGCGAAGAGGATCTAAAGAGCCTCTTGTTGAGGGTGAAAGTGGAGAGTGCAAAAGCTGGTTTGAAACTCAACATTAAAAAAATGAAGATCATGGCATCTGGCCCCATCACTTGCTGGCATATAGAAGGGGAAGAAATGGAAGCAGTGACAGATTTTATTTTCTTGGGCTCCAAGAACACCGCAGATGGTGACTGTAGCCATGAAATTAAAAGACGCTTGCTCCTTGGGAGGAAAGCTATGGCAAACCTAGACAGCATAGTAAGAAGCAGAGACATCGCCTTGCCGACAAGGGTCCGTCTAATCAAAGCTATGGTGTTCCCAGTAGTAATGTATGGCTGTGAGAGCTGGACTATAAGGAAGGCTGAGCGCCGAAGAATCGATGCTTTCGAACTGTGGTGCTGGAGAAGACTCTTATGAGTCCCCTGGACTGCAAGGAGGTCAAATCAGTCAATCCTCAAGGAAATCAACCCTGACTGCTCATTAGAAGGACAGATACTGAAGCTCAAATATTTTGACCACCTAATGCGAAAAGAAAACTCCCTGGAAAAGACCCTGATGCTGGGAAAGATTGAAGGCAAAAGGAGAAGGGGACGGCAGAGAATGAGATGGCTGGATAGCATCACCGATGCAATGAATATTGACTTGAGCACACTCCGGGAGAGAGCGCATGACAGGAAGGCCTGGAGTGCTATGGTCCATGGGGTCACGAAGAGTCGGACACGACTGAACGACTGAACAACAACAACAAAACGAACATCATATCACACTATGGGTCAATGGCCCTTCATAGGAAAAAGATTCTCCACGGCTGATCTAGATATTATTGACTATATTTAAATATTGCATTTTATGGTATTTGGTGTGCAGACACTCTGTCTCTGTGTTCCAGTGTGATAGAAGTTGCCATATCCATGGAATTTTAGGCACAAATTCAACCAAGACATTGTCTCACCATTATGAACTTTTCTATTGTGCACTCATCATTCCCTAATCACCATTGTTTATGGGTTCCTTAGACAATGTAACCCTCCAGTTTTGCTTCTGTATTTAAAGAACACTTTGGGTGAGTTTTTTTAGAGCAGGGAAAATGCAATATTATTTGTGAAAGCAAAAGAAAACACTTCTTCCACTTGTGTAACTGCACTATTCTGCTGTACCAAAATGCCACCTAGAGGTTATGTGGCAGAAAAGCAGAAAAGGAAACACTCTTCTTGTAGTGCTCAGATCTCACTTCTGCACTGAAACTGAAAGTTGATACAGCGGATTAACAGCCTTACGCAGAAAAGGCCTATATTGCAGTGCCAAGACTGCTAAATGTTATTGATTTGCTTCAAACCCCTCACAGTAGGGATGGGGAATGTATGGCCCTCCAAAAGTTGTTGCACTGCAATTCCCATCATCCCTCACCATTGCCTACACTGGCTAGGACTGATGGGAGTTGCAGGCTAAAAGATCTGGAAGGCTGCTCATTCCCCAGCCCTGTCTTCATCAAGAGCCAGGCATAGGCTTGTCTGTCAGCGCACCTGAGCTTTTGACGATTATGTGGCCGCAAGAGATTCAGAAGGTGGAGCAGTTCTTATCATGGATGTGCAGTAAAGAGGAAAGCTACATTTCTTGCAGAAAGCTTCACTACCTGAATTTCGGCCTGTCAGCTGTTAAGGCACTGAAGCACTCATAGAAAAAATGCAAGTGTCTAAAGGGAATATGGTTTGAACTTTTGCATTTAATGCTCATATGAATGCAATTAGAGTCGTTGATGTTGTTGAGAAACCAAGAAAACAGTTTATTTAAGTCCTGAAATTGGCAACTGCTGCAATGCCAGCCCCTGTGAGAAAGAGATCCCATGAGCTTCCTGGCCTTCTCAGACGTTCCATAGCAAAACACAAAAAAGATGCCATACAGCGATTCTGTCGCCATGGAAACTAAGATCCCTGCCACGCTACGGAGGATGGAATGCGGCCAGCCCTGGTCGTGTTGAGCAGCCCCCCTTTCCCCCCTCTGAGTTCAACATGCAGCATTTCTCCTGCAGAGCAGAGGATCAAAGACACACAAAAGGAAGGTTGGCAGCACCTCTTTCCAACGCTACATGTCTCCGCTTCGGGCCTGCCCACTGCTCGGCTGACTGGAATTTTCCCTGCTGGGAAAATTCCACTGCCCTCGATCTACCTCCTGCTCCTACCACAAAAAAGGAAGGGACAAAGCTTATAGAACGCAGAAGCACCCAAGTCTACAATTTACAGCCTGGCACGTTTCGAAACGGGGCGAGGCAAGCTCTATCAGCAGCCCTGCAATCATTAAAATATAAAATGTTTGTAGAGATTGAGAAAGAGCACCGGGCGGAAGTAGGTTGCAAATCTTTGCTTTGACCCGCGAGGTCGGCAAGGGCACTGATAATGGCTAAGGATCGCACTGACGCATTCAACTCAATGCGCGGCCGTCAAGGGTGCGTGGCATGCTGCCATTCGAAGTGTGTACCGGCCTGTGAGCAGCTACGGCAGCAGCAAGCATCAGGTGCACTGGATTGCTTAGAGGTGTGGAGAAAGCGGAGAGGGAGACATTTTTCTCCCTCTCTCATAATACTAGATGGGATGAACCCAAGGGGTCATCCCATGAAGCTGAACGGTGGTAGATGTGTGACAGGTAAAAGGACGTACTCCTTCACACAGCACATACGTAGTTGAACTGTGGAAATCACTGCCACAGGGCATGGGAGCCGGTGTGGTGTAGTGGTTAGAGTGCTGGACTGGGACTTGGGAGATCCGGGTTCTAGACCCCACTTGGCCATGAAGCTCACAGGGTGATTTTGGGCCAGTCCCTGACTCTAAGCCTATCCTACCTCACAGGGTTGTTGTTGTTTGTTGTTGTTGTTTATTCGGTCAGTCGCTTCCGACTCTTCGTGACTTCATGTCCAGCCCACGCCAGAGCTTTCTGTCGGCCGTTGCCACCCCCAGCTCCCCCAAGGTCGAGTCCGTCACCTCCAGAATATCATCCATCCATCTTGCCCTTGGTCGGCCCCTCTTCCTTTGGCCTTCCACTTTCCCTAGCATCAGCATCTTCTCCAGGGTATCCTCTCTTCTCCTAATGTGGCCAAAGTACTTCAGTTTTGCCGTTAATATCATTCCCTCAAGTGAGCAGTCGGGCTTTATTTCCTGGAGTATGGACTGCTTTGATCTTCTTGCAGTCCAAGGCACTCTCAGAATTTTCCTCCAGCACCACAGTTCAAAAGCATCTACCTTCCTTCGCTCAGCCTTCCTTATGGTCCAGCTCTCGCAGCCATAGGTTACTACAGGGAATACCATTGCTTGAACTATGTGGACCTTTGTTGTCAGTGTGATGTCTCTGCTCTTCACTATTTTAGTTAATAGGGTTGTAATGAGGATAAAATGGAGAGGAGGAGGAGACCATGTAAACCACCTTGGGTTTCTTGAAAGAGGAACAAGGGCAGGATATAAATGTAATAATGATAATAATTTCTTAAAATATAGTGGTGGCCACCAACGTGGATGGCTTCAAAAGGGGATTAGACAAATTTATGGAGGATATCAATGGCTACTCGTCATGATGGCTCTATGCTACCTCCATAATCAGTGGCAGGATACCTCCCAATACCAGTGGCAAAGGAACACAATCAAGAGAGTGTTATCGCTCTCATGTCCTGCTTGTGGGCTTCCCATCAGCCATTGTGTGAACAGAATGCTGGACTAGATCAGATGTTGGTCTGATTCAACATGGCTCTTCGTATGTTCTAAGCATGCAGTTCATGCAGAAAGCCCCAGGTTTGGTCCCTGGCATCCAACAAAAAGTGACTAGGGTAGCAGTGCTGGAAAAGACCTGTGCCTGAGTCTTTTGAGAGCTGCTGCCAATCATAGTAGACAATGCTGGGCTGGATGTACTCTTGTACTGGTTCTGTATTAGTGCTGTGCCAAAAATATCTCCCACATTATTTTTGGCCATTCTCATTCAATTTGATAGAAAACAAACCACTTCCAAAAAGAAATTCAAAAGAAATGCCATTGGTTTGTCAGTTCCCCAGCCTGAAACTCTCGCAATGGTTTGCACTCACAAGCGTGAGCGGTACAAGCCTACCCATTGCTCCAAAATGGTGGCCAGAGCAAAGTTGGGCCTCTCCCAAGACCCTAACCCCTGGCCCTTGGGTACTGAGTCCGAAAGCAACCATTGCGAAGATATGAAGCTGCAAAACTATGCAAAAGTGTGATTAAATAAAGGAAAACACCTCTCTGTAGCTCTGTAACTGCGCAGCTGCAAAGGGACGGGGGGAGTAAGGGGGTGTCACAGAGTGACGCAAGCAGTATGCACGCCTACCACATGCCCACCACAAAATGCGAAGTTGGTTTGCAGAAGGGAAACCCTCAGCAAACGAAAAACATCACTGCAAAACACCTCCTTGGAAATCTGCATTTCCCAGGAGAAAACCATGGATGGCTGCAAAGTGGCAACTATGTCGTCTCTCCCGAAGGACCTTGACTCACAGCCACCCCAGACCAAAAGGCTCATGTAGATGGGGCCAGGGAAAATATAACCTCATGGCAATGCTTAATTTCTAACAGGCAAACTAGATGTGATGGTAAACATGACAGTGCTTAAAAAAAAAAAATAGCAGGTGCGGTTTGAGGGGGATTTTCATTGGGACCACAGCACATGGGGAGGGGAGGTCTAACCCTTTCCTTTCCCAGGGTGGTCCCAATTTAATTTGCCCCTTCCCCAAGCTGCTCTTAGCCCCAGAAGGAGCACTCCCTTTAGTCCCATGGCTGGCAAGTAGCCCTGCCCTCTTACAAGGAAGTGCTTCTTCTCAATCTCAGGTGCGATTGGACTGCCTGTGAGGAGAAGGCACTCCACAGATGCTCAGAACCATTTCCCCCCTCCCCTCCATTATTACCTTCCCATGTTTCAGGTTTGGGTCCTGGCATTTAAGACAGATTCCAGGCTGAAGCCCAGGTGTCTGATATTGATCTGTTTCCTGTCTTAAATAATCAGTGGTGTAGAGGAAAATGCACCAGAAGACCACTGCATCTTGACTTGAGGAGTTAGGGTGACAAACTATTCCTTCCATACCTGAGTCTCCAGAATGGCCTTAAGAACCAGGCCCCCTTATGGGTTTGTCAAGCCTCTTGGCCTGACCTTTTTTTGTCTTTCAAGGTTAGCTGCTTGCTTCGAAAGACACAACCTTGAAATATGGGAGGATTCCTGCATTTATTATGTTGGCTGCTGCTCAGTTGACCCTAGCTTATCTGCTGGGTGGTACAGGAATCGTGAGACCTAAAAATCAGACCACCACAACAGGTGATAGGGTACTGTCCCAAACTTGACGTAGTCAAAGGAGATCTTAGGTATATAAGTCCTCAAGGTGTTGTCACCCAGGCTGAGCGTCGGCGCAGACCTGGACCACGGAGGTGCTGCATGCCGGCCATTCACCTGGGGTCTCTCCGTTGCTGTTTATCTGGAACTCCCAACAACAGAAAGGAGAAGGAAGCTATCTTGTTCTGGACTGGTATCGTATATTATCATTTTGCCTGCTCTTTAATAAACTCCTTAAACTTCTATCCACCTGTGTGTGTGTATGCTGCTTCTGAATCCTAAAAAGAACCTTTGCCTCTTGGCAAAACGAATGGCTGTTAGTCATGATGGCTATATGCTCCTCCATTATTGAAGGCAGTATGCCTCTGCATAGCAGTTGCTGGGGAACATGGGCATTGTGCTCATGCTCCAGGTTTTGGAGGCCCCTTGGGCAAGACACCCTCAGTGTTCCGCTCCCTTAGCAAGTCTCCCTCCTCACTCCTGTTGTCACCAGCTGCACTTACTCTCCTCCTCTTCCTTATCATTGCTACCACTTGCTTGCTTGACAGGCAGGGAACCAGGGAGCAAGCGAGCCGTGGCATCTCCCGCTGCTCCTGCTCACTACCACCATGGTCTGGGCCCGTGGAGGAAGCAGTGAACAAGCAGGTTGCAATGCTGAAGAAGAGAGCAAGTCTAAGGAGCTCTTGTTGATGGATTCCCGCAACAGTGTGAGCCCCTAACAGTTGTTCAATCATACTTACCCTTGATGCAGAGCCAGATCAAGACAGGCTGAGGCCCTAAGCCATGTCAAGATTCAGAGGCCCCATACCATAAAAAAAAATGAAGAGAAAAACATGGATTACATTATAAGAGCAAGGAAAGCCGTTATATCTGCATATATACATAGGCAAAGATGCAATGAGGTACAACTACATAAAAGATCATAGAATCGTAGGGTTGGAAGGGGCCTATAAGACATCGAGTCCAACCCCCTGATTCTTGCAAAAATCTTTAATTGCATTATCAAATACCTTATGTTTACTTAATTGCCATCTATGAAACTGAAGACTTTTAATTTTTAGAAACATAATCATTTTATTTTTATTTTTTTAATTCAGTTTATAAGTTGCCTATATACAAAAGACTCTAGGCAGCTACAAAGTAAAAAAAAAATTAACAAAAAACCAACAATAAAAACAACGCAGCATAAAAACAGTATATAACAGTCAACAAAAAGGAATGAGAGTTCTACAAGGGGGAGGCCTGCCGGAATAATAGAGTCTTTAATTCTTGCTTAAAAACCTTCAACGAGGTCAGCGGGCGCATTTCAACCAGCAAGTCATTCCACAACGGAGGGGCAGCAAAGGAAAAGGCCCTCTTGCTTATGGCTGCCAATCTCACATTAATAGCAAATACAGAGATCAAAACTGAGTTAGTGGAAGTAGCAATGTTGCTTGCAATGAAAAATTAATACTGGAAGGGAAGTTGGTGGTACTGCGTGTGGAGTGGGATGGGAAAGTCAGGATTCAGAATGTTGGTGGTGGATTGTAGATGAGAAGTTTTTTAAGCCAAAACGATTTCAAGTATAATAAATCATAGTTATCTCCAAAGTATTGAGAGGCCCCTCATAATATGAGACCCTAAGCCATGGCTTACGTGGCTTGTTCCTAAATCCAGCACTGCCTTGATGCCAGCCCTGCACCCATGTCTTGTTTATGGGCTTCCTGTGGGCATCTGGTTGGCCACTGTGTGGACAGAATGCTGGCCAGACAGGCCTTTGGTCTGATCCAACAGGGCTTAATATGATCTCATGTTCATATATAAGCCCCTCTCAGACATCATTGCAGGCTCCACCCGCAGCCTACACGTGTCCATGATAACATCTGCAGATAGCCTGTGCGTGTAGAGCTACCCAGGTGGCAAGCTCTCTTTGTATGACCCTTGGAAAGCGATGGCCCGTTCTTGCAGAGAGAGTCCTCCCCCTGTACCTGGTGAGGGCTTGCTATAGGCCACCATCCCCCAAGCTGGTGTCCTCCAGATGTGTTAGACTAGAACTCCCAGCATCCCCCAGCCAAACAGGGTAGGGGATACTGGGCAGATGCCAAAGACATCGAAATGAATGTATTTATTATTTATTTGTTTGCTGCATTTTTATCCCCCTTTTATGTCAGTTGTTTCCCAGAGCAGCTCACATCCACAAAAAAGGGAGACACAGGCCCTGCCCTCAGACTTGCACACTACCATGACTAGGCACAGAAGGGAAGGGGAGCGGAAAGAAAAGGAAGAGGAGGGAGATCGGGTTTTCAAGGCCAGAACAAGGTGGTGAACTATAAGAGGCACAGCGGAGGCTGGTGGCTCCGATGTCAGTGGGGCGGTGAATCCGCTCCGGGTTTCAGTCAGAACTCTGGAGGAGCTCTCCAAGGTGCGGAGCACCTTGGAGAGCTCCTCCAGAGTTCTGACTGAAACCCGGAGCGGATTCACCGCCCCACTGACATCGGAGCCACCAGCCTCCGCTGGGCAGGCCTTTAATTGCACTGCCCTTAGTGTTTGGGCTTGAATAGCAAGTGGCGGCTCTTCCTCCTTTGGCCAATGGGTGGCAGTGGTATAGTGGAGCCAGGGCTCACCGGAAGGGCAACGCCAGCACTGTGTTATGCCGTGCAGGGCCACCCAAGACGGACAGGTCATGGCAGAGAGTTCTGACAAAATGTGGTCCACTGGAGAAGGAAATGGCAACCCACTCCAGTATTCTTGCCAAGAAAACCCCATGGAACGTATCACAAGGCTAGAAGAGATGACGCCGGAATATGAGCCCCTCAGGTCGGAAGGTGTCCAATATGAACCTGAGCACACTCTGGGAGAGAGCGGAGGACAGGAAGGCCTGGCGTGCTATGGTCCATTGGGTCACAAAGAGTCAGACACGACTTAACAACTGAACAACAACAACAACAACAACATGAGCTTTGATCCAGGGGCTTTCTTCCTAGCTCACATCCTTAGTCACAACCTTATGCCACTTCTGTTTCTTTTATTTCATCTCAGTGCTGGTCCATAACTCCTGATAGAACAAACACCACAATTGATCTGTATCTGTCTTTTGGCTACTTTTCCCCCTATCTGGCAAGGCCCTCTTTTTAGAAGAAGCCAGACCGAGCTCAAGTTCACTGCTTCTACTCCAAGCACCATTGCCCTCTTGTGGCAAAGCTGAGCGTCTTGACACCACAACAGTACTGAACTGCCTTCACTGGGCCAGCAAGGCGGCAAGCAGAGAGGATCAAAACCACACATTTGCACCAAAGGACAGGTGGCTCAGGATAATTGTGCATTCCTATGTTTGAGGGCCAAAGGATGGTCTCAGAAGAGGAAATAATTAGGGGAGTGCCCAGGTGACTGGAATGTCGTGACCAAAGCTTTTCAAAATATTGGGCTTTTCCAGACAAGGAAGAGCCCAATAAAATGGCTTCTTATGGTAAAAAAAAAAAAAAAACCCAACCAACAACACCTAGAATTTTCACTGAAAGTTTTTACACTGAAATTTATCAAAAGCTCAAGAGCCATGACAAACATGAGGGTGGTGACACTCCATGTGGAGAACCAAAACATACTATAATTCTGACCATCATATTTCAGGATTATTTTACTGTTTACTCTTAGGGCCAAATTACACTTGAAGGAAGGATGTGTGGGGTGAAAGGGAAAACATTAATGCATAATGAAAACAGCTAGAGCAGAATTAATCATCTTTGCATCCTGTGGAAGTGAATTCCATAGTTTCACTGGGTGCTGTGTGAAGAAGCCCTTCCTTTTATCTGTCCTGAATCTCCCACCAATCAGTTTCATGGGATGACCCCGTTGGGTTCTAGTATTATGAGAGAGGGAGAGGGAGAGAGAGAGAGAGAGATGTTTCTCTATCCCCTTTCTTCACACTATGCATAACTTCGTACACCTCTATCATGTCTCCCCCTTGCTCGCCTTTTCTCTAAGCTAAACAGCCTATCTGCTGACATCAGTTGACCCCCAGGGGATTCTGGGGAAGTTCCCCACTTCTTTTTAGGCCAACCTAAAATATTTCTACATATCCCACATTTTGTCACCCATCAAATGTGACAATAAATTCTGCTCTTGTTGTTTTTATTATGCATTTATTTACTCACTTATTTATTTGTTTGTTTAATTATTTTCCTTTTGATCCCATCCTTCCTCCAAGGATGTCAGGGCAGCAAACGTGGTTCTCTACCACCAACAACCATTTTCTGCACACAACAACCCTGTAAGGTAAAATGGGCGGAGTGAGAGTGAACGGCCCAAAGTCCAACACTCGAGCTGTCACAAGCCATGGGCTCTGAATTGCTTCTGTTAAGTATGTCTTCATACTATTTTGAATGGGAGCAGGGGGGAGGCTGCTACCCTCCTAGAAACATCCAGATAGGAAACAGATTGGTGATAGCTTTGGCCTGATCCAGCAGGGCTGTGGTCTTGAACATTGCATTTTTATGGAACGGCAACTGAAAAAGGAACACTATTGTGTGATCCCATCTCTCTGTTTTGGCAATTCAGTCTATCCATTCCCAGAAGGATGTGCAGCGCCTGTGACACCTATGCTATATTGTGATCACATCACCCCAATCTGGAAAGATCTGCACAGGTGGCCAGTTGTTTTCTAGAGCAAATTCAAAGTGTTGGTGTTTGCCTTCAAAGCTCTCAGGGCCTGGGTATCTCAGGGACCACCTGTCTCAGTAGGAACCTGCTCGGTTATTAAGATTTATTTATTTATTTATTTATTTATTTATTTCTATACCACCCAATAGCTGACGATCAGCAGGAGAGGCCCTTTTGATGACACCCTCACTTTCAGAGGCCTGCTTTTGGGGCACGCAGGAACGTGCCTTCTCATGTGCTGCTCCTGAATCCTGAAATGCACCTGGACTTATGACTGGTCCTCTCTCTCTCTCTCTCTCTCTCTCTCTCTCTGCTTTTGAAATTGTTATGAGATCTTTCTAGGTTGTCTTTAACATTTTACTATGTCTTTATTTGTTTATGACTTTTATTTTCTGAATTTTTGTTAACTGTCTTGGCTGGTTCCAGGAGGCAGTATAGAAATGTCCCAAAAAAATAAAACACAGATTCCATTTCCATGTGGTCACTGCACATCATCTATGAATTAAAACAGCTTTCCTCAACCTGGTTGTGCTGGGAGTTGTACATCAGCACATCTGGAGAGCAACAGGTGGGGACCACTGAATTAAAGCAACCTGGTACTGATCTGTGTGGCAAGCGAGTAGCGTAGAGAGTGGGAAGGTAAAACACAAGTCACTTCACCGCTTGGCCTCACCCTGGTTAAAAAACAAGAACCAGATGCCTCCTTCCTTCTGTAGCTTTTCCACTCATCACAGCCTGGTGAATAAAAAGACCTGTCATTTGACCATCCAAATGAACTCACTTCTTCCAGAGTTAGGGAAAGTCCAGCTCCCTCCATTCTACAGAGGGGAAATGCTGTTGCAGCATTTCACCCTACAGTGAACAAAGTGTGGATCCAATCCTATCAGGAAACCAGCCTTACAGTGGAGCAGCCCAGAAGATGGAAGGTGCTGGCTTCTTTTTGACATGTCTGCTTTGCATCATCAAGAAGGGTGAGTTTGGCATTGACAGCTTTTCCCCTTTGGTGCTTACACTGTTCTTGGAATTGCCTGAATGCCTGCGGAAACAAATGGAGGGGGAAATTGTTGCTGTAGGTCTCAGTCTAAAGCCCATCACAGTCAACTGCTTCACTCCGCCTTTGGCAAAACCACCAAGTTACCTGATGATCCTCAGGCCACTTTAACTCAGCCTTCCCCCACATGGTACCCTCCAGATGTGTTGGCCAAGCTGGCTGTGAATGATGGGAGTTGCAGTCCAACTGGTGGAGGCTGGTGGCTCCAATGTCAGTGGGGCAGTGAATATACTCTGGGTTTCAGTCAGAAGCAGTCAGAACTCTGCAGGAGCTATCCAAGGTGTTTCACACTTTGGATAGCTAGAGTTCTGGCTGGTTCTGACTGAAACTTGGAGAGGATTCACTGTCCCACTGACATCGGAGCCACCAGCCTCCACTGGGTCCAAAACATCTGGAGGACACCAGTTTGGGGAAGACTGCTTTAAATAGTGATTACAATGTTGTTTTAAAGCATAATTGTAATATGGTGTTTTAATCTTTTTATTCTTTTACTGTTTTATCTTTTGTGTTCACCGCTCCGAAATCTGTTTTAGATATGGAGCAGTTGTAAATAAATAAGTACATAAGTAAGTAAGTAAATAATTCGGGCCAATATCCATAAATGATAGCCTGAATGGAAACATAGCCCTATGAGGAGAGACTGAGAGAACTGGGCATGTTTAGCCTTGAGAAGAGAAGACTGAGGGGAGATAGGATAGTGCTTTTCAAGTCCTTGAAAGGTTGTCACAGAGAGGAAGGCCAGGATCTCTTCTCGATCATCCCAGACCTAGGGAGGTGGTGGGCTCTCCCACACTGGAGGCGTTCAAGACGAGGCTGGACCTGTCAGGGATGCTCTGACTTGGATTCCTGCATTGAGCAGGGGGTTGGACTTGATGGGCTTATAGGCCCTTTCTAGTCCTACTATCCTGTGATTCTATGGTTCTAGTTGCTTTGCTTCTAGGCATGTCTTCCAAAGGATGGTCCATGCATGTGCCGTCAGAGGTGACGGGTGAAATTGGCAAGTCCGTCACCTTGCCCTGTACCTTCACACACCCCCACAACACGTACGACAAGACCCTGACTGCCATTTGGCGGGTGAAGGAGCCTTACAACGGGACAGTTGTTTTCAAGTGCATCACTCACAGCTCAAGCGACCTGTGCAAAACCACGATCGGCTTGAAGGACGGGTACAAGCTCTTGGGGAAGCCACGACAGAACAACCTCTCGCTCCAGATTGACAACCTGACCTGGAACGACAGCAACAGATACTTCTGCAGAGTTGAGTTCTCTGGAGACTTTCACGACAAGTATGAGAGCCGGATGGGGATCCGCCTCCGGCTCCTAGGTGAGAGGAATTTAGACCCAGCGAGGAGGTTTATTTTGTATGGAGGCAGAGCTGGAAATGGAGGGCCAGCGCCAGGGGTCCACATCAGTGGGCCAAACCAAAACAGGAGACATCTCCCAACCCGTAGAAATATAGCAACAAAACAACTGGGCTGGGCTTACTGGTGATAAATATAAATAGAACTGAATCTAATAATAATGTTTTTTATCTATGTAGTTACAAAGTATGTACATAAAAACAGTAAGAAAGAATATAATGTTATTGTGCTGTAAAGAAACACACATCAAACCAATAAGGGAGAATGCAATGTTGTTGCGTTATAGAGCATCTCCACACCAGCCTAAAATCCTGCATTTAAAACGGGGCTTTCTGCTTCCGTTTTAACTGCAGGATCACAACGGACTCCCTTTACACGTTCTTCCTTTCCCCCCTCCCCTTTCCCCCTCCTTCTCCCCCTTCTCTGAGTCTTCCATATGTTTAATTGATCTCGCTCCTCTTCTTGCTGCTTTTCCTTTTTCATGGAGGGAACTCAAGCCGAACACAAGCAGAGTAATTTGATACCTCATTACCTCTGATCTATTTACAAACAGAATAAAGGCCATTTAGTGTGGGAGACATGGAGGTTCATGATGTCATCTAAAGGGCCCACAAACTTCCATGAGTGAGCAATCTCAATAGCAGGATAAAAGCTCTGTGTGAAGAAGCGCATAAAGGCCTAACTAGATTCAGTTCTATTTATATTTATTGTCACCAGTAAGCCCAGCCCAGCTGTTTTGTTGTTGGCATCGGTGGGCACCAGCCAAGGGCCACACTCCAGTGGGGCCCCACTGCCAAGCGACAGAGTCCCTCAGCTCTACTCCAGTTCTTCCTTGCTGCCTCTGCCTGCTCGCCTGCTCTCTCAGAGTGGGTGAGCACAGTGATGGGAGCAAGGAAAAGGACCATCTGCCTCCACTGGACTTTCCCTCCCCTACCAGGCAATGGTGTGGATTGAGCCCAGAGGGCAGTTGGATGGGCAACTGGTGACAGTGGCAAAGAGGTGAGCCCACTCCAGATGGGTACTCGCAGTGGTAATTTTGGACAGCCCCCATAGCCACGCCCCCAAGAAGAGTCCAGAAATGCAGGTAGCTGCATTGGTCCCCATCAACAAACTTGTGTTAGCACTTATCTTCTCCACCAGGAGCAGGCCTTTGTAAAGCTGTTAGGTGTTAATTGCCTGTTGAAACCCAAACCACCCCCAAATATTTTGTATTACAACAGGAATAGCTCTCAATAATAGGTTAATGTTACTGTGAAAATCCATTCCCCCTGGCCTAGCTTCTGGGAGGATTGCAGCTAAGCTCAGGGGAAACAGTGAAGCCAGAGGGCAGTGGGGGTGGCAGATGATGGCATCATTCCTGCTCATCAAAGAGTCCCAGGGCTTCGACTCTGTGAGCCCTGGTTCCACTACACCACCAAGAACATTTTGCCTACAGGGTCTTCAAAACCAGGAGGAAATGCTACAAATTTAGCCTGAATTCAAATGTGGCTTTTAGGCTATTCAACTCGAGAAAGGCCGCAATGTAAGTGCATCAGCTGCAAAATTCCTCAGAAAGCCTCCTTTTCCAGGAGCTGAGGTGGCCAACTGACCAGAAGAAAACCCAGCCTGGCCTGCTCCAGTGACTTTAACACCAGCTTGTTCTGCAGAAACCAGCAGGTGAAGCTTTTCACAGCATAAAGATAAACTTTACCATGATATTTATCTCCTGCTTAAATTTCCGGAAAGCAGGCTGCTGCGAAATGCCCAGAAACAGGGGCTGGGGAAAAGATAGTAGCCCTAAGGAGCACCATGCCATCAGGACTGAGTGACCTTTTATGTTTTTCCGATGAGCCTTAAGGCAAAGACAGACCCAATGTCTTCAGAGCGACAGGAGCACTTAGCTGTTCTCTAAACAAACAGGCTGTAACACTGGCCCCAATTCTCCAAGCAGTGAGACTTTCCAGAGGTGTAGTGGTTACTCAGGTTCAGTTTCCTTGTTAGAAGGACACAGGAGGCTTAAGGCATTTTGCAAGATTTGCATTTATTTACCAATGTACAGGTTGAGCACAGATGGAGGGGCCCAGCTTAAAACTCCAGCAGACAGCCCAAGGCAGGGTGGCCAAGTGCCAAAGAGGACCTACACCTTCGATAGTGATGGAGAGGATTTGTCATGGATTTCGACACCTGTCGAAATTCCCTCTTCTATCCAACGCGTAAGGGTGCAAGTGCGCTGTTCTCTATTACCAGGAGTCCTCTTTTGCAGAAGGATGTCCTCCGTTTGAAGGGCTGTGCTGTCGTATTCTGGTTTAAAGACAGAGAACCATCAGAACTGTTGCCCTTCAAGGGTTAGCACCTGGGCAGCAAGCTGGACGGGCAGGCACACAACTGACCTGGTTGCAGTCTTCTGCACCATGCTGAGATGCCCTGTATTTTTATTTAAATTATGATTTCCAAATTTGCACCCACACACATAGATTAACAGAAGCAAGTTTTATGCCAACCCGTGTTCTCTTTTTTTGTGATGTGTTTGCTCATGTTTGGGGAATCGAAAGTGGCCACCCCTTAATTGCATCTGGCCAACCCTATCCTCAGCCCCTACCAGGTATCATTGGGTCCTGCCCCTATCCTCCAGGTTCCCGCCCTCTCCCTGATCTGCCAGGCCCCACCCTTTAATTCCCATGTTCCACCCTCTACATTTCAGGAACTGAGCCTCAGAAGAGCAACATCCGGGGTTACTTCAGCGCTCAACTTCCTTCTGTGTTAACGTCTGTGATTCAAGTTGGGGCCTCATTCCGCATGACAGACAGACCCCCTGCCCTTATCCAGGCCTGCCACAAAGGTGATGGCCTGCACCACTTGTGGCCGCAGGCTGTCCATGAAGCATCACTTGCAGGAGGATGTTTTTTACGGGGGTGGTTTTATTTTGGGCATATGTACATTTCAGGAGAATGTGTGCCTCCCAGTACTGCTTTGCTTCCCGAATCTGCCACCCTTCAGAGGTGTTGGGTTGCAACTCCCATTGTCCCCAGCTGCTTTCTGGCAGGGTTGATAGGAGTTGTAGTGCAGTGCCTCTGGGGAGCCCCAGGTTGGGGGATGCTGCCAGTACTCTGACACAGGGAACGTAAGATCGTGAGAAGAGCCCTGTGGGATCAGAGCAAAGGCTTAAGTAGTCCAGCATCCTGTTCCCCACAGTGGCCAACCAGATGCCCCAGTGGGAAGCCTGCAACCTGGGGCCTAAAGGCAATAGCCTTCTCCCACGGTTGCTCCCTAGCCACTGGCATTCTGTGGCATGTGGTCTCTGCATCTGCACATACCCATCATCAGAAACAGCTACTGCCAGACTCGTCCTCCGTGGGGTCGGCGAACCTAAGCTCGTGGCTATCACTACCGCACACGGTGGGAGCAGATTCCGTACGTCTGGATTTGGGTTGCGCAAGGGGCTTCCTTTTGCCCATCTTGAATCTCCTGAAAGTAAGTTTCACTGGAGGGACCCCAAGTTCTGGCATTGTGGGAAACAGAGGGGAAAGCTCCTCTTCCCGCTTTCTTCACACCCTTCATAATTTTCTAAACTCCAGGGAAGGAGAATACATTGCAAATCATGCATACTGAGCTGGTGAGGTTTGATTCCCCGGGTTGCTTTGTTGTGGTTGTTGCTGCTGCTCATGCTTTGGGACGTTCTGCAGCTCCCCCCAGGATCGTGAACATCTCTGTCCAGGGCAGCCAGGATCACGCCGTCCACGCAAAGTGCACAGCGGAAGGGGAGCCGCTGCCCACCCTGACGTGGACCGGTCCTCTCTCTGGCAACAGTGCCTCAGTGCCAAGTATGACCCACCAGATCACCAAGGAGCTCCAGCACCTCGCCCGCGATGGAAAATACACCTGCACAGCCGTCAACAGCCTCGGACGAGCCGAAGGGGCCGTGTACTTCTACAGATTCAAAGCTGGGGGCGGCTCTTGGATCCTGGTCATCTGGTTCGTAGCCTTGGGGATTAAACTACTGGCGCTGGTGGTGATACTTGGGATCGGTGCTTTCTGGAAGGGAGGTAGGCGCCCCTCAGTCGGAAACTTGTGTGCTGGGAAGCTGGGAAAACTGGGTTCTCGCATGTCACAATTTCTCAACCTCAGTTCCCGGGGGAAAAATAAGTGATGTGTTTCAGCTATGTGGCCCTACCACCGGGGGGCCCAGTTCAGCTGTCCAGGTTCACCAGATGGCCATGCCCCTCCCCTGGCTCCGCCCCCTTTCCACCCAACCACCAGCCGTTTGGTGGTTTCCCAGCTTTTGTGCAGTTTCCCCCCCATGCTAAAAGGTTGAAATGCCTCTCCTAAGGTGTTTTATTTTACTGGCAATAGGAGCCTCGAGCTGAAACAGGCTGGTGTTCTTGATCTTTTGGCCCTGCCCCTTTTGCCTTTGGCCACACCCCTTTTGCCTTCAGCCCCACCCACCCCTGGAATGGGGCACCCTGAAAACTTCTCCAAAGTGGAACTTGGCCCTTGGGCTGAAAGAGGTTGAACACCGCCGTGTTAGGTAGAGTGAGGGAGCAGGCGCTGGGAAGCAGGAAGCAGTGGCTACCGGGGGTTGCAGCTCCGTGGGTAGAGCGCCTGCTTTGCATGCCCAAGGTCCCCGGTTTGATCCCCGGCAGCTCCAGGCAGGGCTAGGAAAGAATCCTGCCTGAAACCCTGGAGAGCCATTGCTGCCGATCAGTGTTGACACTCTTGGGCTAGATGGAGCGATGGTTTGACCCAGTATAAGGCAGCTTCCAACGTTCCAGGCTGGAGAGCAGTGCTGTGCGTGCCACAGGGCCTGCCTTGCATCTAGGGAAGCCAGAGAATTCCGCCACGGATCTCGGTGAGGCCGAATGCCAGTGCATTCAGCCCCACGAAATCCATGGCGGAATGAAGCCCCCCCCCCGCCCCGCAAAATGGGCCCGGAACGGAGCGGCTACCTGCTGCCGTCCGCGCTGACTTGAGAATGGCGTCCGCAGCCATGGCCGCCATTCGCTTCTTCCATATAGCCGTGATAGGCTACGTAAATACTTACGTAGCCTATCACGGCTAACGCAGGGACACCATTTGCGTCCCTGCGGAAGCCGTGATAGGCTGCGTAAGTATTTACGTAGCCTATCATGGCAAAACTAAGGGGACGCAAATGGCGGCGGCTATGGCGGCCGCCATTTGCTTTCCTTTTTTTGCCATTTTAGCCTACATAAATATTTACGTAGGCTATTACAGCAAAAAAAAAAAAAGAGAGAGAAGGGGAACGCAAATGGCGGCCGCTGTAGCCGCCGCCATTTGCGTCCGCTTTTTTTTTTTGCTGTGATAGGCTACGTAAATATTTACGTAGCCTATCACGGCAAAATACAGGGACGCAAATGGTGGCAGCTACGGCCGCCGCCATTTGCGTCCCTGCAGGCTGCCCAGCGGCCAGATGTCTGGCTGCAGGTAGCCCTGGCCGGCAGCTCCGTGGAATCTCTGCGGAGCGGAGCTGGCCAGAGAGAATTTCCGGGGGAGGGACAGAGCACCTCCCCCCACTGCGAATGTCACCCTTCGAAAAGGCAAGTGGCTTTCGTACATCCCTACTTGCATCTGCAAAGCCAGCCTCAGGTGTGGCGGGGGATGCCCTTCTATCACCAGCGTTGAAGCATGATCCCATTCCTGGTTCCATATGCGCATGCCTGCACTTTGCAAGGGGTGTGGAAACTCTTTCAGCCCATTGGTCAAATTCAGTTAATTCTGGAGAAGTGCTTGCGGGCCGCATTTGCATCGTGGGCAGGGTCTAAGGCAAAGGGGTAGGGCAAAAATAGTCCAAACACCAGTATATTTTAGCTCAAGGCTCTTTCCTGCCAGTAGCTAAGCCTTAGGAGAGGCATTTCTACATTTAGACTACACAAAAGCCAAGAACCATCCAACCATCGGCAGTCAGGGAAAGGGGCATGGCCATCTAGGGAAACCCCAAAGCCCAGACTAGGACCCCAGGCAGGCCAGGTTTGGCCAGTGGGCCTGAGGTTCAACACCCATCTTACGATCATCACCTGAGGCCCTGCTCTGTGTCCCACCACCAAATGAGGCTAGATTGATGGGAACATGGAACAGGGACTTTTCTGTGGTGGCACCCCCTCTGTGGAAGTCCTTTCCCTGGGGGCAATTAGATTTGGTCCCTCACTTTCAGCGAGCAGTGAAGGTGTTTTTATTCCGCTTCTTGTTCTGATTGTTTATGAGTTGATTGCTGCTCTTCCTAATGGTTTCACTCCGCTTTTAGGCTTTTTAAGGGGTTTACATTCTGCTGGGTTGTAGCGTTTTAAAAATGTATTCCTTGAGAGTCTCTGACTGAAAGGCTGCATAGAACTGGGTTTAATAATAAATAAGAAAAGCAATTGGCCTCGGTAGAGTGAATGGTGGGGCACCATCTTGTCCTTCACCTCAGGAAGCAACATGTCTGTCGTGGGGCAGCCCGGGCTTGATTATAGGCTTAGTTTCAGTATGGTGTAGCAATCTCCTCAAAGATGAAACTATTGATGCCCATGGAAAGCTAGCATGTCAGGGAGGAGGCTAAGCTACTTTACTATGTGCGGGGAAATTTTGCATGGAGGAGCTTTCAGTTAGGCCCCACCCTCAAGTGGTTCAGCCCAGACCCAGCTTTACTACCTAAGTGAGAACTAGGCACTAACCCAGCCTTCCCCAACTGGTGTACTCCAGATGTTTTGGAGTGCAACTCCCATCAGCCCAGCCAACATGGCCAATGGTCAGGGATGATGGGCATTGCAGTCCAAAAATCTGGAGAGCTGAGGAAGGCTGCCTTGCACCTTTGCTGTCCAATCTTCACTATTTGCTCACTTCAGATTGATTGATTGGATTTTTATCCCGCTCTTCAGCCAGAAAAGACTCCCAGACTGGCTTATAAACAATCGGTAAACAAGACAGTCTCCCCCATCCCACAAAGGCTTACAATCTAAAAAGGATACAACACACAAGGAAAAAGGGATGGGGAGGGAAGAGGAAAAAATGAAGTTGACTTTCAGCAGGGCTGGTGAATGGCCCTGCTTCCCCTCTCATCTCCCAGGGGGTGGGCAGTCCAACTGTATCAGGCTCAGATGTTCCTTTTGCCTGCTTCTGCCTCCCTCACTCCATCTTCCCCACAGCTCCTGTTGTTGTCAGTTAGCCCTGTATGTGTGCATGTGTGCGCGGGGGGGGGGGCATTAAACAATGATGCACTGAGAAAACTTTCTTTCTCCTTTTTTTTTGTCCCTTGCATTACAGATAGCTTTATGGGTCAGAGTAGCCGGTCACGGTAAGAAACTCATCTCAGCTTGCAAGTTAAAAATAAGCACATTCCTAGCCTTTGTGGATATATGGATAGGTTTCAAATGGTGTCAGCAGTTATCGGTGAGTGTCAGAAGTAAGAAGGGGGAAGGCGCAGGCTAGGATTTACAGTGGATACAACTGGTGCTTCAAGACCTATACACTAGCATCCCTGATGGGATAGCTTTCCACATTCAGGCTTTCAAAAAAATGAGGGAGCACTGCAACGTGCAACCAACCTGCTACTCTCCACTTCATGCTGTGTGCCATGCCAAACTGTGCAATGTGCTAAACAACTCTGCATTTGGGGAACAGGCCAAAGTTAGAAGTGCAGCATTTGTCACTGAACCGCACAGGCAAAAAATATAGTTATTTGTCATGTTTTATTCCACCCTGAGCTCCTTGCATGGAAGAGTGGGGTATCTGTCTGTCTGTCTGTCTGTCTGTCTATCTGTCTATCTATTAAATACATACATATGTAATTAATAGTTTTATTATCTCACCATCCCTGTGCACTAAGATGTGGGGTGGTTGGGGGTAGTGTGTGTTGTGTGTAGGGGGGGGGGAGGTGTGTCTGGTGGGTAAGAGTGTGTCAGAGGGGTGTAAGAGAGTGTGCACGTGCACACGTGCAGCCCCCATTCATTACCAGATGGGGCCCTTAGGGCCAAGAAGGATGTGCACCCGTTTTAAACGAAGAGAAGGGAGGTATGCCAAATGAGGAAATTCCACCCCAGCTATTCCCTCCCCAGTAAAAGGAAGCACCATAAACCTCAGAACACAAGAGAACTGCTGAATCAGACCAAATGTCTAACTGGCCCAACGTTCTGTTCACAGGCCCATCAAATCACTTCTGCTTTCAGAACCATTAACAGCCATGCCATCTTTTGCATTTCTCTCCCCAGCTGCAAAGGGCAGGATACAGGCAGCGCAGCATACACTGTGATTTTTTTATACTGGATGTTGCCATTCCCCCCCCCCCCCCCGGGCTCCAGTCATATAGCATTTTTTAGCTATGTCTCTCAAGGCGCTTTCTTAGAGGAGATTAATAATTATTGCCAACCTCATTTAACAAAGGGCAGGATGGGAAATCAATTTGTGGTGGCAGTGGCAATAGGGGGAAGGTTGTCTGATAGCAAAATATCCAACAGAGGATGCCGTTTTTCCATTTCCTAAAAAAAACAGCGTCTTGGGGACTTCTGCAGAGTTGTTAGTAATACACAGATCTTCAGAGTGCAGAAGGATCAGCACAAGTGATGTGTCTGACCTGGGAGCAGATGAGCCAGCATTCCATTGGAAAGGCTCATACAGTTCGAAGTGGAAACTTCTCAAACTCAGTAAGACTGAGTTTGACTCAAAGGTGCCCTTAAATTTTCCCATCCATGCCTTCTTTCCACCATGGCCTGGGAAGAAGCTAGGTGCTGTTCCCCGCAATTGGCGTTCACGTTGTTGATGCTTTCATCGGCAGGCAACCAATGCAAGAATCTCCATACGAAAACCTCAGTTGCAGGATCAGCTCCGTAAGTCAACGTCTGCCCCTGCCCGAGTGAATCTAAAGAACCACGTGTGTGTTAAAGATCCAGGACTGTGTGCCTCTCTCCATTTTTATGGAATGAAGTGGAGATCTTGCCCAATGCAGATCTGTCACAGATATCTGGATACAAAGTAACTGAAGCAGACAAAATCAGTAATAATGTCTTGTGGGTTCGACACGCAGTGAACCCACCCAATGGCGAACATCATCTTTGGAGGCTCCTTTTTGGGTGCCACCACCCACAACGGTGTGATGGTTGGCTGCCAGGGACAAAGCCTTCTCTGCAGTGGCCCCCCGTCTGTGGAATGCCCTTCAAAGAGATCCACCTGTCTTCTTCACTGTATATGTTTTAGATGACAAGTTAAGACCTTCCTCTTCCAGCAGGCATTTCGCCTTTAATCTGTTAATTTTACTGCTGACTCCAACATTTTAAATGTTTTAATGCATTCATATCTTAACATTTCGATACTTTCATTGTTGTATTTATTGTTAAGACAAAGGTACAGTTAGCGGGTGGCTCTTCTGCCTGAATGAGTGATATTCATCCTGTTCTGAGGCGGGGGGATGCACTCCCCCTAACGGATCAGGTTCTAGTTTGGGGGGGGGGGGCTCTTAGATCCAGCACTGTTGGAGGAACAGGTTAGCTTAGACTGATATACCTACTACAATCCTATCTGAACAGAGATAGCCTAGCTACAGTAATCCACGATCTGGGAATTCCTCCTTCGGATTACTGCAGTGCATCACAGGCGGGGCTGCCTTTGAAAATGGTCCAGAAACTTCAGCTGGTTCCAAACAGGGCAGCAAGATTGTCAACGGGGACTGGCCAATATGATCATATTAGGCTAGTTCTTTATGACCTGCACAGGCTGCCAGTCCATTTCTGGGCCAAATTCCAAGTGCTGGTGTTCATGTACACAGCCCAAAGCAGCTTGGAGCCAGGTTACCTGAAGGATCATCTCCTCTCATATATGCCTGCCTGCCCAGACCCTAAGATCATCCTCAGAGGCCCTTCTCCATGTGTCCCCACCAAACGAGGCAAGGTGGGCGGCTACCAAGGAGAGGGCCTTTTCAATGGAGGCACCCTATGGAATGACCTTTCCAGAGACCCTCGCCTAACCTTTTTTATTTCCCCAGGCATTTTAGCCCTTCTGTTTTAAAAATTGTGCTAGTGCATTTTTAGATCTTTTGCACTACTGCTGGCTTTTATCTTGGTTCCTACTTTGGTTTTATTCTGTTTCAAACTTAGGGTTTTTATGTTTTACTATGTTATTGTATTTTATGGTTTTAAGCTATGTTTGATAAACTGCCCAGAGAGTTTCAGCAAATTGGGGGGGGGGTATAAATGTAATGAATAAATACTCTTGCTTGTTCTTATTTATTGTTGTTGATTACTGCAAACTGCAGTAAAAAAATCCAGCCCCCCGGAGTCCGTGGCGGAACAGCTTCCCCCCCCGCCACCCCCCGAAATCCCCCCTGGAACAGACCTACCTGGCGGCAGATGCGGCAGCAGTGGCGGATGCGGCGGAGGATGCAGCGAGGGCGGATGCAGCAGCCAAATTTGCGCGCCTGCATTTGCGTGCCTGCATTAGGCTGTGATACGCTACGCAAAGACTTATGTAGCCTATCACGGCAAAGAGCAGGGGCACAAATGGCAGCCGCTACGCCATTTGCGTCTCTGCCTTTTGCCATGATAGGCTACGTAAATACTTACGTAGCCTATCACAACTTCATGCAAGGACGCAAATGGCGGCCACTACGACAGCTGCCATTTGCGGCCGCAGCAGCCCAGCAGCTGCCCAGCAGCTGCCGGAAGTCCGGCTGCAGCCGGCCCCAGCCAGTGGCTCCACAACCTTGCCGCGGAGCGGAGCCAGCTGGGGAGGATTCCGGGGGGGGGGGGAGGGACGGATTGCCTCCCCCCCACAGCTGAAGCCCCAGAGGTAAGGGATTTGTACATCCCTAGCGAATCCTGGTGCGTTTTCTTGATGTGCCCCATTCCTCCTCACCGCCACCACCCCAGGTAAAATGTGAGACAGGAGAGATAAAAGGAATACTCCAGCAACACCTTTCTGGCTGGATGACCTCCTCATAGCTGGCAGCGGAATGCTAGGAGTTGTAGGACGTTTTTCTGTCTAAACGTGCATACGTTTGCATCCTAAACCACTTTTCCATTCCTCAGGCTGTTGCAGTAATTTTTGTTCTCCCCCTCCTCCATCTCTGTGATAGTTTCTCCCTCTGGAAGAGGACTCTGTAGCCTCCAGTGAATTGCCATTTTAGTGTTTATTGCATTTCTGTTCTACCCAATAGCTGAAGCAAAGGGCTGAATGTGCCCTATCTTGGAAGCTAAACAGAGTCAGCCCTGGTTAGTACTTGGATGGGAGACTGCCTGGAATCAGGCTTCCTACATTGAGCAGGGGGTTGGACTCGATGGTCTTGTCGGCCCCTTCCAATCCTACTATTCTATGATTCAACTGTTACCGCTGCATCACTGGGCACGTGTGTCTGGTCCCTATGGTCACTTTTTGAACCCTGTTCAACATTTTGCCAGTGAGATATGCTAAAGCTCTCATTCCTCAGGTTCTCTAGGTTCTCGCACCACCACCCAGGCTTTCTAGAAATTAAACCCCTCAAGTAGAGTGATGTATCTTGAGAGCAGCAAGAGAAATGCACCTGATCTCAGAAGCCAAGCAGGGTCAGCCCTGGTTAGTACTTGGATGGGGAACCACCTGGGAATCGGGCTTCCTGCACTGAGCAGGGGGTTGGACTCGATGGTCTTGTAGGCCGCTTCCATGATTCTATGAAGTCCATTTTAATGCTTTAGAGCAGCCTTCTCCATCCTGGGGCCCTGTGTGTGTTGGACTAGTTTTAATTATCTCCCGATGAAAAACTAATGATCAGGCTGTATGAGAATGATGGGAATTGTAGTCCAAGGAAGGCATCAGGGCAGAGAAGGCTGTGTTAAGAGTATCATCTTGGCTCTTATGCGCACCCAGCGGGCTAATGTGTGATATGCCCAGCACCGTATTTGCCCATTAATTCTAAGTTTGCAATGACTATGTAAAGGACGGACAATACTTTTTCTATGTTTTGCAGTAACTCTGACTTTGTGTACAAAATATAAAATAAAATCAATGAAAGTCTTGTTCTCTATTCTTGGGGGAATATTCTTATTTTGAAGTTTTATTTCCATTAAAGAATGCACATATGCGATCAAGACATTCTTCTGGAATGAATGGCAGGGCTGTGGTGGCAAATTGTTATTTATTTATTTATTTATTTATTCATTCATTCATTTCATTTCTATACCGCCCAATAGCCGAAGCTCTCTGTTAAATTGTTACACTCTCCACCCCCAACCCCCAATGCTGGCAAAACTTTTATTGGGTGTCATTTTCTACCCTGCTCCCAGTTTCTCCCTTGCCACCCGGCCTGAGGAAAAGAAGGCTGCCAGCAGCGAGAGACCTGTGATCCTCCTTCCTCCCGTTCACTGACAGTGGTAGCATCACGTCTTCCTGCTTCATGAAATCCTGAGCCTTTACGATTTTGAAGGCCTTATAAAAATTAGGGGCATGATCCATCCAGGATTAAGCGTTTTAACATCTCATCGATTCGAATCGAAGAAATTCCCAGCACGTGCCTAACTCCCCCACTGAAAACGATGGGAGATGAAGAGTATTTCACCTTGACTGGATCGTAAGAGCCCTGCTGGATCAGACCAAAGATCCATCTAGTTCGGCATTCTGGTTCCAACGGAAGCCAAGATGCCTTGGAGAAGCCACAGCAGGGCATGAAGGCAAGGTGAGCATCAGCCCCTGGCATCACTGAGCAGCAGCCAGGGCCCACAGCCAGCCCCTGCCCTGGGCCACCCCTTAAACCAGGGACGGGCAGCCCGTGGGAGGGGCAGCCAGGTGTTTTGCTCTGCAACGCTGACAGCGCTAACCAGCGCAGACAGTGATGAGGGTTAAGGGGAGTTGTAGGCCGAAACGTCTGGAAGCCCTGAAGTTGCCCATCCCGGTATTAAACGTTTCCTTCCTGACCCAAAGCAGCTACAGGCAGATGGGTCTGGCTGCCATTTTGATTTCCCCCAATACCTTGAGATAATGTTGCTCTGGGGCATGGTAGAAAATGAGAACAGCAGCTAGACACTGCTACACAGTAGGGTTTGGCATGTCACTGCTGATGGCTACCTCCAGTTAAGTCCAGAAAGGCCCACCAGAGCGTACTTGCCCTGGGCGGTCTTCAAACCTGGAACCCTCTCTACAGGAAGGCAGCAGCCCTCTCCCTGGCACGCCGATTGCTTCCCCGCACCCACACATCAGCAACTGGTATCCCAACTGACAAAACCAGCGATTTACAGTAAGCGCCGCAGCAATATTTCAGCGTTTCTCATTGTTTATTTCACATCGCCCTTGCAGACACAAACCATTATAAACACACATCCTGTAAAAACCACATCCCAAACAATAGCTTCTGCAGTAAAACGTATCATGCCAGATGCACACATAATATTTTCTGCACTTTCACGGGTTTCTTTTTTAAATTATTAACACTGAGCAGAGTAAAAGAAACTCCTTTACTTCTTCTCTTTGAAAAAAGAAAAAAGCAGCAATTCTTTTTCCAGTTGTGAGGTCTGTAGAAAGAACCTCTAAAACAACCTCCTCAAACCTTGGGCCATCCAGATGTGGAAGATGGTAACTCCCACGTGCTGACTGGGGAGGGTGGGGATTGTAGTCCACACATCTGTAAGGCACCAGATTGGGGTCAGCTGCTCTAACATGAAGCCCACCCTCCACTATCGCTTCTACCAGTGAACTAGAAGGGGCAACTCGTCTGGAAGCTTAATCCATACCACGAGTTCTGAAGATCCCGCTGCAAAGACCTTATTTGCATAATTTGGCAAGATGAGAAAGGGAAACATTTCAGAAATGGCTAACTCCACAGTAATTAATTGAAGGCAATCACTGAACTGTACCACATCAGCTGCCAGTGCAAGATGCTGATGAATTGCTAGAGATTGTTAAGACAGAAAAACCCACCTGCTACGTGGAGTTAAACGTGTGAAAATGCGATTACATTTTCAAAAGGAAATGCATCCTCATTTTACTGGTGAGCTCAAAAAGAAAAAGGTGTTTTAAAACTGGGGGGGGGGGGTGGACTCCCACACTATGCACGCAGTGTGCCAAATCCGGTTCAAGGGAATGAAATGCCAACAAGGAATGATCAAAAGACCTGACAAAGCGGTGCAACATCACAACCTTATTTCATTCTGGTGAGGCTTATATGGTTGCATCAAGTCCATCGAAAGGAACTGAACATCTGCAGCAATTGTACTTGTGGGTTGCATCTAATGTGTGCTTGCGAGTGTGGGTGGGTGTTGTTGTTTTAAAATAAGTTTGATATCCGTTTTCCCAACAGGAGGGTGGGCAAGAGAGAAATGCACTCATATAAGGCAACAATAACGGAATAATCAGTATGCCCGGAAACACAACTTTAGAGGTCTGATGTACAAACTCTGATAAATAAAAAACATCGCAAGCAGCAGTTGGAACTCTTCATATTCCAAGCCCTTTCTGGAGTATCATCTGAACATCGCAAGACAGAGATACAGGAAAGACCACACTGTCTCGTCTTCCATAGCACTGGTGCCCCTACCCTAATGATGTTCACCTATAAGCATCAGCTTGTTTTCTATAGAACGTACTCTTCGATGTAGGATCACAGCTTTGCAGTCTCAGTTTACCAAAAACTTATTTTGTGATATTGACAAAAGGAATCCAAAATTATTCACATGATTACATATAAGGGTAGGGAAACAAACTTTTGAGTTGCACAGAGCTCTGCTCCTGGAGGGAACTCTGTGAACTTTGAAAGGTTGTTTCCCTGCCAGAATACATGGTCCAAGACGTACCACTACAGGAAAACCATAGTTTTCCTAATTAAACTCTCCTGTAATGAATGCACTGTTTTCTTCTCCACATTGCCAAAATCCAGAAAACTTTGTTCTTTGTTCATTCTGCTTCCTCATGACTAAAGCAACATGGAAACAAATGACTCATTGCAAGCACATGATAAGGAAAGAAGTTTTGTAATGTGCGGAAGGCTTCTCCCTCCCCAAAATCCTTAAACAAATAAATCCAGCTTTTGCCTAAATAGGTGGAGCGAAGATGTACGAGGTTCACGTCACCGGCAGAATTCAGTGAGATCAATTTTTATCATGAAATCATTGCAAACATCCAGGACAGGTAAATGAAAATGAATTAAGCAAAAGCAGAAGTTCAAGAATGGTCCAAAATTCTAATTAGCTATAGAAATTGGCCCATGAATTTCACAGTAAAAAAAAAAAAAGGCACACACAAGCAAAATCAAGTTGAAAAAGTGCTGGAAAGACACACTCAAAGATACACTGCATTATTTCCAAAAGAGTGACTGTTGATCTGCAAATACCCTTTTTACAGATGTTGCTCTCCAGGTCTAGTCAGCATGAGCAATGGTCAGGGATGAGTTGTAGTCCAGCAACATCTGGAGGGCCACAGACTCTCCACTGCTGCTTTACAGCCTTAAAGCACAATCCAGTGTGAAGATCTTCTGCACAAGCCCCACTGGAATGAATGGAGCTCTGCTTCACACTGAAACATGCCATTAAGACCATGTGCCCAAACCCAGAGAAGCGTTGTCTTGGCAGAAACTCAAGTGATTCCCGCAAGTTCTTAAAAGGAACAATGGAAGCCTATCTACTCAATCTCCACCCTCTCTCACCCCTTTCATAAAGGAGAACCCTGGGAACGAAAACTATTGTGCAACATCATGGTCAACTGTAAACTGAAGACAATCTGTGATTGTAACAAGAGGCACAGCAATGGCTCCCTGGCCCTTGCATAGTGCTATCGTATGGCATCCAAGTAATGCACTTCTGGGTACAAAGTGTTGACGAGGATGGCCAGAAGGTTAGTCCCATCATGAAGGCAATGGCAAGAGTCCTTGATGAACTGGGAGGCTTGTGAAATCTGCTCTTGGTATTCCGTGTACTGCTTGTTCGACGCCAGGGACTCAAGAGTGTTCAGTGCCTGCAAAGACAGGAGGCAAAATGACTTGCTGTTTTATTAACAAGGCACCCCATCCACGCTCTGAGGCTGCAATCCTATACACGCTTAGCTGGGTATAGGCCCCACTTAACTCAGTGGGGCTTACGTCTGAGTAGACATGCATTATTGCACTGTAAATATTCTTGTTATAGACAGCAGATTAAGAGTTGTAACCACTTGGCAATAACACTTAATGTTAAAGCAGCACTTCGGAGAAGCCAAAGCACTCTCAAAAACTCCACAACGATGCTTATAAAGGTAAAAATAACCTATGCCCATCCTGCACATCCGGGGGGCGGTGGGGAGCTGAAATTGAGAGATATTCTAACTTTTGAGCAATTGAGGCTGAGCTGCAACTGCTATTTAATCATTGTACTGCTTTTTATTTTTATGAGTGCTGGGCCAAACAGTGTTTTTGGCATTTCTTGGAGTTGGGCGAACTCCTCCCCCCCATTGAGACTGATTTTCTAGGAGAGGGGGAGAAATTCAAAGGGGGGCGGCGTTTACCTTAATACAGGGTGATCATGAGTATTTTTCTTCTTTTTTTTCTTTTACCAAAGCCTCTGTGAAAATTCTAGTCTACCCTGATCGGCAGGAGGTTTCAGACAGAGGTTGCTGTATCCCATCACCTGCTGCATAATCTTTTTATCCAGAGTTGCCAAGAACTGAACCTGGAACCTTCTGCAGGCAAACCATGTGCTCGCCCAGGAAGCCGACACCTCCAAGAGGTGGAGACCTCACCTGCGGTGTGGCCTCCATCCATCTTAGACTTTCTCAGGCAGTCTATAATTCCAAAAATGCACTAGGATCCTGATTTTTGAAGAGTCTCTGGCAAAATGCTGGCCTGGCTGCTGACACTGATGAGTAAGAAAAGCTTATACAGGAGACCCGGATGGACCCAAACAGACTGACAAAAGCAATGGGGACCAAAACCTGCCTGTTGAGCTTTGGCAGAGAGCTGCAATTCCACGCCAGGCCTCAGCCGGACCTGATTCTCCATAGGAATCTGTACCAACAGGAAGGTTGACATACTCCGGGCAACCACACGGAATCTTCAGTGAGAAAAGCCAAGAGAGGAGAGTCAGCATTAAAACCGTTGTGTTCAAGCAGTCTCCATCAAAGAGGAATGAGAACACACACACCTCTTTCCTCACAATGTTTATCTAAAATGTATGGTTCTGATCCAGCTGTATTACCGCACTGCATTACATGACAAGTGTTACACCCTGGGGTGACCTTGTGACAGTCTCTATCTCTCAACCATGGGGAGGCCTTTTTGGTGGTGGGACGCCACCTTTGGAATTCTCTCCCCCCTGCAGTATGACAGGCACCAATCCCTAATGGTGTTTCAGTGCATGTTGAAAACAGATTTGTTCAACCAAGCATTTGCTGATTTTAATGCCTAACTTTGTGAGATTTTCTTTCACTGTGGATTGTAGCTCAATTTTAATTGTTAACGAATTTTGCACACTGCCCTGAAATCTATTAATGAAGGGAGGTGTATGAATATTATAAATAAAACTTGACCCACATCTATAGGGACTGTGTAAAATCTGTTCCGTCTGTGTTTTGTGGATTGTCAGGCACCTTTCGTTATGTCATCCGCCCTTTGATGGACTGAGATTTTTTTTGTTTCCAACTTTGCACAAATGTGCATTGGCACAAATTTGCATGTGCGGAAATGTGCAAACTCCTACAAAATGTGTGTTTTCATGCTTTAGCCTACGGGGAAAATGTGCATTTTTGGCCTGGATTTTTTATTTTGCGTATTCTTCTACGATAAAATTTACACAAAATTTGGGAAAGTTAGAAAATCAGTCCGCACGTCTGCAGAATCCACCCAACAGAGGAAAAGCCAGTCCTCTGTGGAATCCATGGATTCATGAAGATCTAAACTCATTTGGTTCTGTTGCGGATTTCTCCAACATCCCTACCTACATCACAGGTTTATTGTGAGGATAAAATGGGAGAGATGGGGGATGGTGAGAACAGAACTTTGTACTCTGCTCTAAGCTTCCTGGAGGAAGGACAGAATAAAATTATACAAATGCAATGATGCAACTTTAACACCTTTGAATTCAGTCTTGGGTGATGAGAAGAAAGGACATTGTGGATGGACAAATTGCTCTTATGGAAGACCACATAAGTGTCTGTCCTTTGGATACAGCAGATCCTACATTGGAGGTGTGTTCAGACTACATCTGGGTCCCCAATATGGTGCCAGTGGGCACCAATATGCCCATGTACACACCTCTTGGTGCCCATCAGACTCCCTCTCCCTCCAAACCTTTATTTAGATTTTCTTTTAATTTAAAAAAGCCTTGTAACTGGAAGACTGGCATAGTGCAAAGCAAAGTGTTAGCTTCCAGCGCCATCTTTATTTCCAATTATGCCTCTGGGCCTGTTTGGGCAGGTTATTTTTCTTTTAACTTCAGCAGTTTGCCTCCTGGGAAATGGGTACTTTGTGACTGGCCAAGGCTACCATGGCAGTCATTTTGTGAATGGGCAAGCAGCCCCCTTGCAGCCATTTTGTGAGAGTGCCCACAATGCACTCTCAAGATTCCAATTGTGCCCACCAATCCAAAAGGGTTGGATTACATCATCCTATGGTTTTCCAAACATGGGGTCACGAAGAGTCGGACACGACTCAACGACTGAACAACAACAAATGGTTTTCCAAAAGCCATCTTTTTCATTGGATGTCTCCTTCCAAAGCCTTTACCTGTTCGATAATGGAGATTTCCTGCCCAGCCCAAAAACACCGAGTATCCCCGATGTGAGCCTCTCTTCAGCCAGCAGGTTCTGCCTGCCTTGCAGAGACATCAAGATCCGAATGACCGACTCCATCACGACGGCCTCCTCCTGCACCATCTGGAGGAGGCAGAGCTGCAGAACTTTGTGCCACCAAAGAAATAGCTTGGCTTCGTCCTTCGCAGAGCTTGCGTGGGGAAGCAACCCACAGAGAGAGCTGCAGTGAGAAAGCTGACCGTGTCCCTGACTCTGTTCTTCATCAGCAGCCCCCCTTCTTATGAGAAGTATATGCAAGACCCCACCAAAACACCAGAATACAAAACTTAAAGGTCCTTCCCTCGGATTCTACTGAGTCCAAGCCAGAATAATCCACATCAGCTCCTCCCTAGATTCATCTGCCACCACATAAGGACATGTGTCGACACACGCACTGGTCACGGACTGGAAGGGTCCCACGATTCCCAGTGGGTATTTAGGGCCTATAAGGAATACTGAAGATGGACTCGGACCTTCACAGGGCTGGGACTTTTCCAGCACGGTACTCAAGCCACACTATCTGACTAAAGCACAGGTGGGGAAACTCAGGCCTGGGGGCCAAATCCAGCCTTCCAGTGTTCCCCAGATGGCCACACCGCCTTCTCCACTTTCCCCCAACCACCAATCATTTGGAAGTTTCCTGGCTGTTGTGCAGTTTTCCTCCCATGCTAAAAGATTGAAATGCTTCTGTACAATATACCTATGTACACCAGTTGCTGGGGAACATGGGTGGGAGGGCGCTGTTGCACTCACGTCCTGCTTCTGGGTTTCCCATGGGTAGCTGGTTGGCCGCTGTGTGAACAGAATGCTAGACAAGATGGACCCATGGTCTCATCCAGCATGGCTCTTTGTATGTTCTTATGTTCTCTCCTACGGCTTAGTCGCTGGCAGTAAGAACTTTAAGCTACAATGTGCTGGTATTTTTTGACATTTGGGCCCCGCCCCCTTTGCCTTCAACCCCGCCCACCATGTGAATGAGACCCCCGAGAGAGTCTCTGAAATTGAATTGGCTCTCGGGCTGATACAGGTTCTCCACCTCTGGACTAAAGGGATGAGACAATCGTGATGGGAGAGGCAAGCTGGTACTCAGCCAGTCGCTGAGGCCATCAGAGGGCTTGCTCCTGGCAGTTCCACATGGACCTATGGCCCAACTGGAGTCCACCAGGAGAAGAGCCTTCAGTGTGGCGACCCCTTTCTTTGGAATTCCCTGCCCCTGGAGGTCAGGCAGGCACCAACACTGTTGTTTCTGGCACCTTCTGAAAGCAGCACTGTTGCAGGAGGCATTAACTGGCCAGCCACGGTTTCTACTGGCATTGTTTTTTTAAAAGCATGATTTTAATGGTGGTGTTTTAATCTTTTTAACCTTTTACTATTTCATCTTTTGCATTCACCACTCCGAAATCTGCTTTGGATATGGAGTGGTCTACAAACATTGTAAATAAATGAATAAATAAATGCAAGCAAGCTGGCCCAGGGAGAGAGGCAGGCCGTGGGGAGAGGTGGGCACGAGGAGCCGCCAGGCGGCCATTCAGGGCCAGGAACAAGCAGGGGCAAGACAAGGGTCTGGGAGAAGCACATAGTACAGGGGTAGCAACCTCATGCCTCCCAGATGTGTTGGGACACAACTCCCATGAGCCCCAGCCAGCAGGGCTAGGGGCCAAGGGTTATGGGAGCTTTAGCCAAAGACATCTAGAGGAAACCGGGTGGCCTACCCCTCCCTGACATGGCTGCTGCTTCGGGGCAGACACAGGGGCCCAGCTCTTACTGAGGTGGTAAACCTGCACCCCAGCTCCCCCTGTGCCACTTCAAACTACAGGTGTGAAATGCTCCTCCATAACCCCCCACAAAAAATCCATCTGCATAAAAAATTACGAGCCCACCCTCTTCCCTAACTTGTGGTTGCTGCTTTTTAAGACGTGCAGGGTTTGTTTGTTTGTTTATTTATTTATTTATTTATTATTTTCAGTCATAGGAGCCCCAAACTGCAGCCTGAGCTGATTCAGCCCAGACAGAGGAAGATCATCCCAGTGGGAAAGAGGCCAAAGTCTGCCACAAGGAAGGGGAAGTTTCTATAAGGCCATCTTCCCCATCCTGGTGCCCCCCTGATGTGTTGGACTGCAACTCCTATCATTTCCAGTCAGCATGGCTGGGAGTGAAGGGAGCTGCAGCCTGACACATCAGGAGTGTACTAGGTCAGGGAAGGCAGGTGCAGGGGCAGGAAGCGGCCCTGGCCAGTCACAACAGGGAGGGGCCGACCAAAGAAAAATGCTCATAAAAGTGACCTGGTACCTCAGAAGACCTGTTTCCCCTCAAGCACAGAGCTGCAAATGCAAACAGAAAAGAGGTTGGGCTGCCATGGCTAAAACTTACACAACCATGTGGGGGGAGAGATTCCCACACACGGGTTGCTTCATGGAGGGTGCGTTTCCAGCCGCCACTCACGCCGAGAGGGAGAATCGACTCCGTGATGCGCCCCCAAGAAGGTTTCAGCAGCCCACCATTCTCCAACCTTTGATTTAGCTCCAAGCGCTCAGAACATTACTAAGGGCCCACACCTCTGGCCCTGCAGTCTTCCACCTGTCTCCTCTTGATGGAAACTGCAGAGCTTCGCACTACGAGGAAGAAGTTCCCTGGCTGATTATGTTTTACAAGGCTTCCAAAAATAGACTGGCTCGGTCTGAGCCACAATTTCCAAGACAAAACATCGGCACGAGACAGCCTGCCTCATGCACAGCCTGCTCTAAGATGCAACGCTGGCAAAGGAGGCACATACAGGTTTTAGAAAAAGGCTGCCTGCCTTTCTCCACCTTGGGCAGAATAGAAATGAATTAAAGAAAGAAAGAAAGAAAGAAAGAAAGAAAGAAAGAAAGAAAGAAAGAAAGAAGAAAGTCACTCTTGGGGAATTAATGCTTCTGTGCTTGAGTATTCACTCTTTACGTTCTCGGCACTTCCCACATTCTGGTTGGTAAAAATAATCCACAGATAATCTTTACACATTATCTGTGGAGATAATCTGTAAAGGGCTGCAGAACCTCTTTCAGCGCCAGGGCTGGATTCCATTTTGGAGAAGGTCTCGGGGGCCGCATTCCATGGTGGGAGGGGCCAAAACACCAACATATTTTAGCTTAGAGCTCTTAGTGCCCAGTAACTGAGCCTTACGGGAGACATTTCAACCTTTTATTCTGAGGAAAAAACTGCACAAAAGCCAGGCAACCACGACAGGATCGGTGGTTGGAGGGAAAGGGGTGGAGCCAGGGGAGGGGGCGTGGCCTACTGGCGAACCCCAGAGGGCCCAATTTAGCCTCAGGATTAAGGTTCTGCACCAGGTTTACAGTGGTACAGGAAAAAAGGCTCTGCCATTTGGACTGGGCCCTTAAATCTGCCCCAGGGTGCTTCCAGACAAGGCTGCCATATTGCCATTGTGTTGCTCATCCGCATGATTTTATGTGGTCCAGAGGTCATATTCCCCTAGTAAGCCTCCCATGTTTTCCTCCACCGTGTCTTGCATCTTTTTTCTTGCCACGGGAAATCATTAAGAGAAAGATGGAAGACTTGCACAATGTGCTTGGGTTATTGCTAGGGCCCCTCCGTATGGAAGCACCCTGCCCCCAAACAGGGGACAAGTGGATTAAATTAAGTAAAATGCATCTTGGGGCTGAACTGTAGCTGCACTCACACCACGAACATCTGGACTGCCCTCCAGATGTTTTGGACTTCAACCCCCCATCATCCCCAACTAGCCTGGCCAATAACCAGGAATTCTGGGAGTTATGGTCCAAAACATCTGGACGGCATAATGTTGTGGAAGGCTGATCTAGGGAGAGAACTAAAATAATCTGTTCACCATCTGTAATATTTCAAAAGTTACCAGTGTGAGGAGAACATCACAATTACAACTAAAATTAATTTGCCACTGGTAACAAAAGGGCTGAAAGAGCTTGCTACAAACTGTGATAGGAAAGCTATTTAAATGAATCTGCATGTTTATTGGTCTATCTGGAGTGAAACGAATGCAAGGGAATTGACAGGAAAGAACGTATGTTCAGTACAAGTATGCAATGAAACACCAAAGAGTCTTGTAGAACTTAAAGACCAAATTCAAGATGGAATAAGCTTTCGTGAAACAAGGTCAGATGACATAGGAAGAAGTGGGCTCTGGGTGCCACAAGACTCTTCATTGCTTTTTGCTGCAACAGACTAACATGAGTACCTCTCTGGATTATATTTTTAAGTACTCTTTAGGATTTGGGGCATTTACTTGTTAATTACTTGATCATCTTTTTAGTTTTTAACTTGCATATTTGCATTTTAATACTAACACAACTAGGGTTTCAGCTGTAGAATGTGTTATTATTGGGGGTTGGACTCGATGGTCTTACAGGCCCCTTCCAACCCTACTATTCTATGATTCTATGCTGCGTCCTGAAACATAGGAAGCTGCCTTACACGGAGTCAAAACACTGCTTCATCTAGCTCTGTATTCCACAGTGGCTGGTAGTGGCTCCCCAGGGTTTCAGACTGGGGCCTTTCCCAGCTGTAGAGCAAGATAGTGGGTATCGGCCCTGGCATGCAACTGATGTGCTCTATCACTGACTTACAGCCCTTCCTGCAGGAAGCTGCCTTATACTGAGCCAGGCCATTGGTCCATCCAGCTCAGCACTGTCTATGCTGATGGGCCACTGAAGAAGACTACATGCTCAAAACATCTTCAGCAAGTCAAAATGGATTTGGGGTTAATGAAGACCGATTTTTACTCTACCTGTTAATAAGTGTTTGATCTCTTATTGGACAGCACCATAATGCATATTTATTTCAACGGTGATTAGGTCACATTGTTGGTTTTTGTTGTTCTTGAAAATCTTTACAGTCCTGCTGCAAAGCAGAGGAAGGGTGAATGCAGCGGAACAGCGGGGGGAGGAAATGTGCATCTTAGAAGGCCAGGATGAAATCATTTGTCCAGGGAATCTGCAGTCAGAATAAGAACTCCTGTTCCCTTCCTCTTTCCCTGGTTGCTACCCTACGCCCCAAGATGCCAATGCACGGGGTTAGGGATGGGTGAGAATTTTGTTTCAATTCGGTTTTGATAAGAATTTACCAAAATTCGCTAATTTGGGACAGAAACCGTAACGGACAGATTCGTCCATCCTAGTCCAAGGCTTGAGTGCTTAGCTCTTACAGTCTGATTTTGAATCCCTGGGTATTCAGCCACAGTACTACTCGGTTAGGGCTGCCACCTCTTTTCTCTGACAGGCTCTTCATCTCTAACAGCCATATGGCAGGCAGGTACATGCAACACGGTCCTCTCCATGCTGGGAATAGTTGTACCTATTGAATTTGGCTGGCGCAGAAAGGTGAGACTTTAGTTTTAGTCCATTTCTAATAAGAATTTACAAAAAAAGGACGAGATTTTAAAAATTCGAATGTGGGCGAAAGCGAAACTGACCGATCTGTCCATCCCTACCTGTGATACACCTGCTCCAGCCACTTGCTCAGCCTTGACAGCACCCTCATTTCATTGGCCAGGGTCTGCTCAGCATTCAGCTGCTGCAGTGTGTAGACGTAAAGAGTTAGGTAGCCCCCCAAGGAAAGGCACTCCTGCAGGAAGTCTTCGGCTGTGAGTTCGGGAACTTGCAAAGAGGCCAAGATTGGCCCCCAGCCCAAATCCTGGTTGAGTGGAGAGTCTTCATACAAAATGGGAAGGGGGTGGGGGGTGCGGAGAAATAGAGGAAGCAATGTTAGGCTAAACAGATCAACCAGAGCTCAGAGCTGCTTGACTAAGTTCCTTTAAATATGAAACAGTTCCTTTAAATCCCTTGAAATCAACAACTTCAGTCATAGAAGCTAAGGCAGCAAAAGGATCACAAAATGCTAAAGGAGTACATAAATAAGGCCAAATGACACACCAAAAAGGGTCAAAGCTGCACCCTGAATAAATTGTCTCTTTAAAACCTGTTTATGTGCATATAACGTGCATACAATTGTACACAGCTTTGCACATTTTAGTATGATTCTGCTTGTTATGCTTGTTATGGGGGAGGGACAAAGTATTGTGCAAAGCATCGAAGCATAACATCCTAGCCAGTGAAAGTTCTTCTCAGCACCCTGCTTACCATCCACATTACGCAAGCTTTCCAGTGCCGTAAGGGCGAGAAGCTTGGATATGTATTTTAAAATCCTTAGGTTCTCAGGATATTGAAATTGGCATACTAACATGAAATAATAAAATACTAAATAAATAAATAAATGAAATGTAATTTTAAAAACATAAATATTAATAATTAATAATTAATTTTCTTAATTCTTCTTGTTAATAACAACAACAATAATAAACAATCTGTATTATTATTATTAAAGTGCCTGAATATGGAAAAAAGACAGCAGAGGGGACCCCTTGAGTCCACAATGGGCTGCCCAAAATGCTAAAAACAGCAACAGGGGCTCTTGCTCACCTTCATTAAAATAGGCTGTGACACAGGCTTCTATGGTCTCGGCCATGTGTTGGACTGATGCCAGACTCTGGCACGCAGCTGTCAAGAGTGGCATCACCCCCAAGCCGTGCACCGTCGCACCAATCCAACCTCGCAAACTGACCCGCAGAGACTCGGCTGTAGCCACGGTGGCATTGTTCATCATCGTCAAGGCTTCTGCGAAGAGGCCACTTAAGGCCAGGTGGCGAGCGTGCATGTCTGTGTCTAGGGGGACGACAAGCAGAGAAAACACAAGTGAGAACAGGTCAACTTCGAAATTACAGGAAGCAGAGGGGAAAGCCGATGTCTAGCCTAAAGTCCCGGGCCATTTTGGAAGTGCCAGTCGAAAACAGACCCCACGGACCAACCGTTGAGAAATTAACCCTGTTTATTTCTTTGAATTTCTAGCTCATCCCCAACAATACTGGAAGCTGATCTTGCCCAGTACTGCTTACTTTGACTGTCAGCAACTCTCCAGATCTTTCCCAGTCTTGCTACCTGAGGTCCTTAAAACGGGGACTGCCATAGACTGAACCTGAGGCCTTCCGTATGCAAAGCACATCCTCTGCCACTGGGCTACGGCCCAGCCCTGGGTTGAGAGGAACGACAGAAAGAGGATCGGGCACGTGTGCCGGCACTCTGCCTTCGGTGCCTTGCGGTGGACAGGGGAAGTTGGCATCAGCGAAGCAGCGTCATCAGGCTGCAGATTTGGGCTTCAAAGTGGGATGGCGGGAGGGAGTTAAGCATACCCTGATTCAGTGGCAGAAGCTGTGGTTCCATTCAGCATTTCAGTGACCACCAGATAAAACTCTAGTGGCACTATCCAAGGTGCTGAAAGGTGCTATCCAAGGTGCTGCACCCATTTTGGATAGCACCCATCAGCACCTTGGACACTCCCATTAAGAGGTTTGGCTGGTGGTAACAAAACCCTGAATGGAATCACAGCCCTTCTGGAACTGGACTTCCAGAAGGGCTGAATTTATTACCAGCCACCACTGAATTTATTAAACACCGTCCTTCTCTCCAGCTCACCACCCCCTCCACGCAAAACAGAATTTCCCTTAGAGCCAACCTGGAGGGTTAAAGATGACAATATCATCTAGCAGCTTTGACATCTCCTGTTCCAGAGTGGAAATGGTTATTTTCCCATTTTGCTCCAAAATGCTGAGAAAATGGATGACCTGGCGAATGTAGGCTCGGCACTTGAGGGTTGCATCCTAGGAGAAGTTAAGAAGAAAATGGTAGTTCAGCCACCCTATCTTCCTAGAACAGCGATGTTGAACCTCAGGCCTGTGGGCCAAATCTGGCCCTCTGTCAGGGTGGACACTGAGCCCATAGAATCCCAGAGTAGTTCTGATTCTGAGGAATAGCAGTCGCTCCTGGGAGGGGAGCGCGCTCCTCTTTCCCAGGGCCAACAGCTGACGGAGATTCCTCCCACCAACATTCCTAGCTTAGATAGCAGTCCAGGGAGTAATGGAGCGTAGATAGCAGACTTGGTGGACGCGTGACGCAGACGCAGAGAGCGGCGCCAGATGGAGGGCGTGGAAAGGAGGCATAGTGCCCGGTTGGCGCGCAAACAACGGCTGCGCCCAGAGGATCCAAGGGAAAAGGGGAGGGACTCTCCCTAGTCGTTACGTTCAGGGGTCTGCCAGTAATTCCCTTTCAAATGGGGACCAAATGTTCCAACTTAGGGCATAGGTACTGTGCTACTCAGATCTAATTGCAAACGGTATAGTTGTTAAGTTGTAAAAGAAGAATAAAGCTTTGAAAGGAATCCCTTTGTCTGTGTCTGGACTTGGCTACTGGATTAGACTGAGAGAGGCCTCCTTGACACCCTCTGTGGTTCTCCAGATGGCCATGCCCCTCCCCTGGTCACACCCCTCCACTGGCCATGCCCCTTTTCCTTAACTGCCCACTGTTTGATGATTTCCCAGCTTTTGTACAGGTTTGTTTCCTATTTCTAAAAGGTTGAAATGCTTCTCCTAAGGCTTAATTAGGGGCAGTAAAGGTGTTAACCTAAAGTATGTGGGTAGCTTTGGTATTTTGGCCCCTCTATTTTTGCCTGGGGCCTAGCCCACCACTGAAATGCAGCCCCCAGAGTTTCTCTGAAATTGAATTCAGTGCTCATGCTGAAAGAGTTTCAATACTCCTGTCATGCATGTTTAGATGGGAAAAAAGTCCTGCAACTCCCAGCATGGCTCGCTGGGGAATGCTGGGAGCTGTAGGACTTTTTTGTCCATCTAAACATGCATAGGATTGCGGTGTTAATGATGTCCACACAGAAACCAGAACAGGGCCATGCGGCGAGCGACCACACAAGAAAATCGCTAAGCAGCAGCATGCTTACGAGATGTACGTGGCTGTTGGAGGAGGCACCAAAGCCTGCGGACGCTTTCAAGAGCTTCACGATCAGTTCAGCTGCAGGTTCCTTGGCCAGAATGATGGACGGAGGGTAGTGGCTGCTGAAGTAGCCAATGATGCTCTGATAGGACACAATGCTGATGAACTGCCAAGGGAGGGAGCTGGTCTGGCCAAGGAGATTGAGCAGTGGCGACTCCTGCAGAAGTTTGGAAAGCAGATTAGTTCATTCATGCCGCCATCAGCCACACAACACACACTATGGAACAGAGGAAGCTGCCTTATATCAAAGAAGACCATTTGTCCATCTAGCCCAGTATTCTCCATTGACAACTGGCTGGGACAACTAGACAGAGAACAGAAGCTGTAGTCCAACACATCTCATGGATGCCAAGTTGGGCTACTGAGCTTTTGCTTCGGTCATTCTACTGTAGGCTTTCCATAAACACATTGGTTATACGTAGCCTAAGAATTATAATTAGTGAATTCCCTTGTTTCTTTAGCGATCTTGATTTATTATTATGTACGTTCTTCTTTTTGTTGCCTTATTTTGTTAACTTTATTTTGAAATCAAACAAACATTTCATGTAAAATAATAACAACAGCAGCAGCAGCAGCAGCCCCCCCCCCCCCCCCAATAAAGGCGGGGGAGAATTGTCTTCCTCATCCACTGTCTTCTCCAGAAGTTGTTGGATTCTGACTATGTTGGCTGGGGGGATATATGAGCTGTAGTCGAACACATCTTGTGGGTGCAAGGTTGGGAAAGGCTGTTTTAACTGGAGAAGGTAGGGATGGGACTTTGTATTTTCTGCATGCAAAACATGTGCTCTACCACTGAGCTAGAGAACCCTCCCTTTAAGAGGAAGATGCAAGCTCATTCTCTACTGAACCTGTTTGCGCCATGTGCATTGTTCCCTGTGCCTCACAGCTAGGCAAGCCCAGAACTTGGAGGGGCTTGCTCCTAAAGGAAGACGTAGGCCAGGGGTGAGTAACCTGCCGCCTTCTAGAAGTTGTTAGACACCAACTCCAAGCCAGCAGGGCCAAAGGTCAGGGATACTGGGAGCCATAACAATCCAACAACTTCTGGAGAAGACAGCTGATGATGAGACAATTCTGATTTGCAGAGCCTTGCCTGCTAGAGGAAGTGAGATGTCTAACCCCTTCAAGGATGCCCTCCTCCACTGTAGGAAAACGTGGTACAGCTGCCACCAGTGAGTGAACAATACTCTTTTTGTTACAAAGTTAAAATGTTTCTTTTTGCCCAGGCATTTTAACATCTGAATATTTTAGAATTTTACAACAGCAGCAACAACAATTAACTTTTAAACTGAACTGACTGTTGTTTGGTTTTGCTGGTTGAAGAGTTGCTGTTTAATTTGCTTTTTCGTGTGTCACTGTATGGTTTTCATACTGGATTTGTTGTCTGTTTTTCATGTTGGTGTACACTGCCCTGGGATCCTGTGGATGAAGGGCAGTTTATAAATAAAAGAATAAATAAAAATAAAATAAAATAAAATAAAATAAAATAAAGGAATAAAAAAGAAAAGAATAAAAAAGAATAAAAAAGAATAAAAAAGAAAAGCGAAATAAAATAAAATATAAAGTAAAATAAAAGTAAAACAAAATAAATAAATAAAACAAAATATTAAATAGTAAATTTGATTTAAAAATTAAAATAAAATAAAATAAAATCGTGGCTAGGGGGACAATAGGGGGACCAAATATTGGCCTAGAGGGACTCAGTATTGGACAGCTTTATATGTCCATGGATGTGTCCCGTTTTAAGTAGCTGCTCGTGACAAAGGTGACAGCAGTAGAAGTTTAACTACAGTGTTGTACCTTGTAATAAAAAAAAAGACATGGTGGCAATACGCGTATTCGTCTTTGGCAGCAGGATATGGTATGACTTTATATGGAGATTTGTGAAGAAGAAACCCTCACCAAATTTGCTGAGTGCAGGAAAAGTCTGAAAAGCTCCGCTCTTGGGGAGGGCCTAGCAGACAAAAGCAACCGTGGAAAAGTGGAGGGGGGGTGCTCCCTTTTGGACGTACCTCTTTGGTTATAAGCTGCTCCTCCTTGGCCAGCAGGACCACCATATAAAGCAGACACACAATCATGTCGTGAGTTTCAGGAGTCGGGTTTGGATTCCAGGCACTCGAGAGGACACTGACCCAGTTGACTTCACATAAGATCGAGCCCAGGAATATGAAACAGCTTTTGGGGCTGCCTCTCTCCACCTAGGAAAGCAAGAAGAAATAGGACAACAATGTGGGACCTGCAATGAAACGTTGAAGCGGGGAGTGCTTCAGTTCAGGATTCTAGCCACTTCATTTTGTCTTTCCGATCCCAATTTTATTTTCCTTTCTATAACAGTCAGTCAGCATTGAGCATGTTCAATCCTCATTATGCTGTTTTGGGGGTTCCCCCACTGTAGGGCTTCCCCCCTCTTCAATGATTTTTTGTACTTCTGCAAACTACAGGGTTCAAGTGAAGCCTCCCTCTTCTGCATGAGTGATGCCATTTTGGCTACATGAACAACAGCACTCACAGCCTGAACATCAGAAATAGCGAGAATGATAGCCTTTTGGTGGCAAAACTGGAGGGGGGAAACTGAGGCAGTGAAGCTGTGTCTGGGTTGTACCACTTCAGGCTACAGGTGGGAGCTCACCTGATAGAATGCTCATCTATACAAAAATCCCCCCCCCACACACACAGAAAATTAGTGTATTAGGGGTAAGGTGAACCCTTTCCCCTAACATGCTAGCTTTCTATGTGCGAGAAACTGCCAGAGAGAGCGGGGGGGGGGGGGAGAGACATAGAAGCACCCATCTGTAGCATGAAGTGGTACAGCCCAAGCACAGGTTTACTACTTCAGTAAGAATAAGGCCTCAGAAAAACACAAAAGTGAGCATGCCTTTGCACTACCCACCCACCCAATAAAGCCTATGCAGAAGCTGGATACGTGTCCAAGAGTCAATATTCCTAAGGCCAACTATTATTTAGGTTTTTTTAAGCTCTCCACCTCACCCAAGCCTCAGGCTGGGCAATACAAAAAGCAAGCAAAGACATTCATAAAACAGAATACGATCTCTTCCAAAGCGGTGACATTCTTTCCACCTTCTGCCAACTTAACTGACAGCACCAAAGACCAGCCCCAAACAAGGCAGACCTTGCAGCATTTCCAACTAGCTTGGCAAGGTGGCAAGGGGAGGAGGTCCTATGATCAACAACTGAGAACGTCTCCCCTTGGGCCTTTGCTCACGGAACCTGATGCACAAACAGCCTCATTAAAGGGCGCCTTCAGTGCATATCTCAGAGATCGTAATTGGCCACAAGGAAGCAGGCCTGAGCCACTCAGGGCTTCGTAGGCTAACCAGTGTCTTGAATTGAGCCCCAGAAGAGAAGGGAGCCAGTGTAGACGCCAGAGCCCACACGGCTACCCCTGCTCATCTGGTGTTATTCTTGCCTCCCCCACTCCTCCTCCCCTTCTCTCTCTCATCTCTCTCTCTCCAGCCTTTTAATCCCCTATATTTTCTGCGTAGTTCTATCTTTATATTTTTAACACTTATTTCCTGATGCTCCTTTTAGCCTCTACCGCTTTTAACTGATTGGTGCTTGTGACCGTTTTAAAGGGCTGTTGGCTGTTAATGGGGATTAGGGGTTTCATTTATGCTTTTATTGGATGTGGGGTTCTAGCTATAGTGCAACTAATAAATTTGAGAAACAAATAAATAAATCATGCTTTACAAGCATTCAGCTCTTACTTTAAAGAATTCTTCCATAAGGTGCCGGTCTGGGTGCATTTCCTTCCAGGGAAGGCGATGAAATTCCGTATGCAACGTATAAAGAACGTGCTCTGGCATTTTGGGGGCTGTGCATGACTCACAGTAGTGTGTCAGATGTAGCCACAGGGCCCCATGGTGGCCCGGCAACAGCTTATCTAAAGGAAAAGGAAAAGAGCAGATGAGAAGAGTGAAAGACAGCCATGGGGAAAGATTTCCTAAATTAAGGCCAGTCGGGACCACAACGAGGGCTGAAAAATCGGCAAGCATATTAAGAGCCCCTGGATATATCAAGTGTCTCTCTCCCTTATCTCTAGTAGTAGTAGTAGTAGTAATAGTAAGAAGAAGAAGAAGAAGAAGAAGAAGAAGAAGAAGAAGAAGAAGACGACGCAGAAGAAGAAGAAGAAGAAGAAGAAGAAGAAGAAGAAGACCCAGTAGTAGACCAAGGAGAAGTCGTCCCAGAAGTCCGCAAGAACCTGAGCAAGCACTCCCAACTCCGATTCCAGAATCGGTTTCACCCATGCAGACAGGCAGAAGTATTGGCAGAAACTTGAGAGGGAAAGGAAAGTAACAGATTGTTTGGGGAACCAGTGATCTTTCACCCAGTAATGTGTCCCTTTCCCCAAGTGCCCTGTCCCCTAAGGAACCTCGCAGGGGAGTATCACTTCTTTGAGGAACCATCAGTGCTACTGTGACGTCAGCAGCCACTAACCCAGGGGTGCAGAAGCCCTGGCCTGCAGGCCTAATCTGCCTTGCAGAGATTCTGTGGGTCACCACGACCACTTCGCTTAGAACTTTCGTTGTCCAGGTCACCAACTATCGACTGCTCTCCCCACCACCTTTTTCCTCTTTTTTCCTCAGTTTTAAACTTTATCAAGTTGGGGCACAAACTGCCCTTCCGGAAGGCGCTCCAGCTTGTTCTCACATTCCGGTGCCTTCAGGTCTTTCCAGAGACCTTCATGGCAAGCCAGAATCCGCGGGGGAGGGAAAGAGAAGACATTCCCATGACCCAGGTCAGTTCTAGGCCATTTCTTGGGTGTCAGCGCTCTACTCTGTCTGCTCCCGTGTCTTAGTGGCAGCTGCGAACTTATGGTCCAGGAGGAGAAGCCTTAAAATGGCAGCCCTCTTAGAAGCAGACGTGGCACCATTGTCAAGGAGAGCCATTCCCCTCAGAAAGGAGGCTGGGCATTTCCAAGGGAAACGTACAACACGGGTGGGCAACACATGGCCCATGGGCCACATGCTCCTGGCCTTTTGTACTTCCCCCACTGAACCCACCCATCCACCGCTCCTGCTGAATTTAGTGCCACTCCAAAAACTTTTGCCATGCTGCAAAACCACTTTTTTTGCCATGCTGCTGAATTTCAGTGGAAAATTCACCAGCTGGGGACAGAGGTGAGGGCCTCAGTAGGGTCCTGGGGGACAATGCATCCCCATAAGCTTCAGAAGTTGCCCACTGACATTCAATATCTGTGCTGGATCCTATGTCCACTGTGGTTTTTCATCAGGATGGAATGGGCTCAGGAGAAACGCCACACTTCGCGCACCACTTAATTTTAAAACCAGAAGCAACAGACGTAGTAGTAGTGGGGAACATCTTGTGCTGAAGAGGTAACAATAGCTCCCTTCCCACCTACCTAATCGAGGCTCAGGTGGGGAGTTGGAAAATCCATTTCGAATCTATTATCAAAATATTTCAAATAAAGCTGAAGACTGAGACAGCGGTCTCCAGAATCTGGCAGGTTGAAAACTGGGAGAGGGAGGTTACTTCTCTGACAGCCAGGGGTGAAGTTTCTAAACCTAATTTACATATGCCCCGCCTGTTGGAGCAAGTGGGAGGAGCAATCTGCTCCAGGATCCCATCCTCCACTGCCAGAGCCTGGGTAGCACAAGCTTAAAAAGAAAATCGAGCCAATACGGTGGAAGCCAGAAAGACTTGGGCAGATAGGGGACTGCAGAGCAGATATAGATAGACACAGATATAGGTAGATATATGAGAGAAAGTTAGAAAGACAAACAGAGTATTCAAAACCTATACTTCAAGCTAAACGGTTTGGCTTCCACCCTCATCACTAGCTGTGCTGTACAGCTACTGATGAGGGCAGAAGCTGAAACATTTAGCTTAAAGTATATTTTTTGAATACTCTGTTCTTGGTCTTTCTGTCTTTCTCATACATTTTACCTTAAGACTGACAGCATCCACAGTGGATCCAGGGCCTCCTTGTTGCTTTGTTGTTGTGCCGCTTTACACACACACCCCACCCCCCCATATATATGAATACGGACTTTTGCCTACCTTTAAAACTTTCATGTATAATGCCTATGCTGTATGCATATAACTGCACCATCTTTGAAGCAATAGGTGTGTCACTCTCCAACCACGGGTAGCAGGGCTGTTTGCTTTAAGAAAAATAAGAAGAAAAAGATTTTAGCCAAGAAGCTTTTTCCACCAGTTTCCCGGACTTCAGTGCAATGTTAGAGGTCAGCCAATATGAACAGAGGAAAGTAGCTGCCTTATAGTGATTCAAACCACAGGTCTATCTACTTTGGCTGGTGATGGGACTTCAGGGTCTCTGGCAGAGGTCCTTCCCAGCTCAGGAAACACCAGGAGAAATCTGGAGAGCCACACTGTTAAGGGAGACAGGATGGGCTGGATGGGCCAAGAGCAGCCCTTTGGAGGCAGTGTCTGCAGGCCAAAGCAGTGAGGGAGCCAGGAAGGTGCTTCTGGTGGTTGTTCCACAGCTTTGTAACTCCCCTTCTCAACCAGATGCCTGACCAACCCTGAGTATCTTCCAGCACTGAGGCATGATTTTTCACACAAGTAAGCATACTGTAGAAAAGGATGAACGCATATGAAGATGGGGGGGGGGGGGGAGAGCTATCCAACAGACTATTTGAAACCAAGAGGTGCTCACGTATTTTAATTATGCGTTTCTAAATTAACCACCATTCGAACCTTCAGGAACAAATCAGTCTGGAAATTACTGTATTTAAAAAAAAACCTTGATTTTCTTCATCATATTAAATGAAGAAAATGAAAGCAACCTGAAAATACTAAAAGAAAAATATCCAATGCTCTATTAAGTAAATACATAATATTTGTACACAGCTGTAGTGTAGATTTAAAAAAAAAAATGCTTTCACATCAATAAGGTAGTGACAGATTACCATGAATGCAATCACAGAAACCGAGATCTTGTCATCCCTTTAAATCATTTTACAAACAACAAGTTCAATGTTTGCTCTTTCTTTCAATGTATCTATTTTCTGCAATAGACTAAACAGCTTCCTGCTTACCTTGCATCTTCTCTCACTAAAACTCCAATCCAAGGCTTAAAGAGTTTGGTGATGATTAAATGCAAAGAACGCAGTCCTGGGGAGAAGAAAAAGAAAAAAATTCATTAACAAAAGAATGAGATATTTTCCAATTCACACATCAACCACTTTCTGCAAAAGAGGTGAACACAAGGCTGCGTTGTCAGTGACTGTACTGTGCAAGCACAGAAATTGTATTCAGCTTACTGATAGCCACAGCTTTCAGTACTGGGTCTGTTTTTGTTTTTAAAGCAAGTTTCTATCCCTTAAGGTGGTTCAAAAGGGAAAGGAAAATGCCAATACAGTCCCAGGAGCAGGCTGAGCAATATGCCTCGGAGTCAGGGCTCAACTCCCACATGACTCTTTGCTATTCCCTATAACTAGCTGGAGCAGAAAACAGTATACAAAGTAAGCAAACGTAATGCTTAAGGCTGCAAACCTATACCCACTTAACCTTATACCCACTTAACCTCACTGAAGTCAACTGAGCAGACATGAATAGGATTGTGCTGTGATTTGGAGTTGCTTTAGACTACATCAAACCATCAGTTCGCCAAGTCCGACACTCCAACTCTGTTTTGCAGCAGCTCTTCGAGATCCAAGGGAGAAGCTCCTCTCAACTTGAGATGCTAGGGATTGAACCTCAGACTTTCTGCATGCAAGGCATGTGCTCCACCAATGACCTACGGTGGTCCCTCTCCATTTTTTCTATGATTTATGCAAGTCCCAGGATCCAGCTTTTCTTTGCCCAGAATCTGGACCACCTCGGTGCCTGGAGCTATGGTCTGAAGGCACCTGATACAGCAGGCTTCCCCAACCTGGTGCCCTCCAGATGTGTTGGACTACAACTCCTGGGGAAGGCTATGATACAGCAGCAGTACTGATGCTAAGCAGCTCTGCATCCAGTCAGTGCCTGGACGGGACGGGGACTTCTGATGAACCCTGGGTAAGGTGCCCTGCGCTGCCCGGAGGAGCACTGGGACAGAAACGTAATCACGATACTTTCTATTTTATATATAGATTTAGCACAGAATAAACACAGTCCTGGGTCAAGCAGGAGAGGTGGGAAGAGAGATAGGAAGCAGGACCATTCCATCAGCTCTGCTAAGAGAACAACTCCATCTGGCTACTCCTTCTCCTGAACTGTTTCCATTCCAGCTGGTTATTATCATAACTACTATGTAACTTCAAGAACTGGTGCCTGTGCTTCCCTGTTTTCCTCTTCCCTCCTCATCTCTTTTTCCTTTTGTGCCATGTCTTTTAGACTGTACACCTTTGGGCAGAGAGTCTTCTTTTTATTGAAGCCATTCTGGGAGCCTTTTTGGCTGAAAAGCACGGTAAAAATGCTCTAAAAAAATTAAACAAACACACAGATGTTGTTGGACTCTACTTTGACCCAACACTTTGGTGGACTCCTATGTCTGAGCTTTCTCCTATTCTGGATCTTGGAAACTCTTTGAGCCTCCTAGTTTTGATAAATGGCAACCATACAACCAGCACCCAGCTCCTGTGTCTTACCTGCCAGAACCCTGCTGCTGCCTACTGGCTCTCGTGATAAGCTGGCAGCTTCTGAGCCAACCAGGCGGTTGACGAGATACTCCATGAAGCATTTCACTTCGGTGATGTAGGGAGTCCACTTTGAGAACAACCCAAAGCTCTGGAAGTCTCGTGAAGACATGCGCAGCTTGAAAAAGTAGTCTGAAAGCCAGTCTATTGTCTCCATGACCTGCAAGGAGGAGGAGAAAGGTCTGGATGTACAAAGGTTTGGTGTTTGCAGCGGGGCACACTTTCAACATCACTAGGGATGTTCCTCTGGGATAGGCTGCATCAGCCTTCTCTGATCCGGTGCCCTCTGGATGGGTTGGACTGCAACTCCCATCATCATCAGCCAGCACTTCCAACACAACTGGAGGCCACCAAGCAGGGGTGAATAGCTCCTTCAGAGTTCTGATGGAAACCCAGAGGGGATTCACAGCCCCACTGACATCGGCGCCACCAGCCTCCACTGCATTTTAGGGCTCACATGGGCCCTGACACTCTGCTCTCTTAAAATAAGTGCCCTGAGCTGTGGTTTTTATCATGTACTTAGTTATAATATTTTCATTCTATCCTTAGCCCATGGAACTCAGGGAGGTATACATTAAATACACACACACCATTTTGCCCTCAGAACAACCCTGTGAGGTAAGTTACACTGAAACATAGCAACCTACCCAAAGTCAGCCAAGTCAGCTTCATGGCTGAGTACTCAACCCAGATTTTGTTCTGGCATTTGCAGGGGGCAAGGCAAGATGGCCTCTAACGATTTTTGTGATTTTCAAGGGTTTTCGAGGGAATTCTTGCATTTTTCATGAGGGCGGATGGCTTACCACGATAGATATGAGGTGGCAGAATATTTTGCAGTCTCTCTTATCATAGAATCAGAGAATAGTAGGGTTGGAAGAGGCCTACAAGGCCATCGAGTCCAACTCCCTGCTCAATGCAGGAATCCAGGTCAGAGCATCCCTGACAGATGGCTGTCCAGCCTCGTCTTGAATGCCTCCAGTGTGGGACAGCCCACTACCTCCCTGGGTAATTGGTTCCATTGTCGTATTGCTCTAACAGTCAGGAAGTTTTTCCTGATGTTCAGCCAGAATCTGGCTTCCTGTCACTTGAACCCATTATTCCGTGTCCTGCACTCTGGGATGATCGAGAAGAGATCCTGGCCTTCCTCTCTGTGACAACCTTTCAAGTACCTGAAGAGCGCTATCCTATCTCCCCTCAGTCTTCCCTTCTCAAGGTTAAACATGCCCAGTTCTTTCAGTCTCTCCTCATAGGGCTTTGTTTCCAATCCCCTGATCATCTTTGTTGCCCTCCTCTGTACCCTCTCCAGCTTGTCTGTATCCTTCTTAAAATGTGGTGCCCAGAAATGGACACAATTCTCCAGATGAGGCCTAACCAGTGCTGAGTAGAGGGGAACTAGTACTTCCCGGGATTTGGAAGCTTCTATTAATGCAACCCAAAATAGTATTGGCCTTTTTTGCAGCTACATCACATTGTTGGCTCATATTCAGCTTGTGATCGACAACAATTCCAAGATCCTTCTCACTTGTAGTGTGGTTGAGCCACGTATCCCCCATCTTGTAACTGTGCATTTGGTTTCTTTTTCCTAGGTGCAGAACTTGGCATTTGTCCCTATTAAATGTCATTCTGTTGTTTTCTGCCCGGCGCTCCAGTCTATCCAGATCATTTTGAATTGTGTTTCTGTCCTCCAAAGCATTAACTATCCCGCCCAATTTTGTGTCATCTGCACATCTGATCAGCATTCCCTGCACCTCCTCCTCCAAGTCATTCATAAAAATGTTGAAGAGCACTGGGCCCAGGACTGAACCCTGCGGTACCCCACTCATTACCTCTCCCCAGCTTGAGAAGGCCCCATTGATAAGCACTCTTTGAGTCCGATTCTGTAGCCAACTGTGGATCCACCGGATCGCTGTTTCATCTAGCCCACTTTGAGCTAGTTTGCTCATCAGGATATCATGGGGCACTTTGTCAATATCACGGGGCACTTCGTCTTCTACTGGGGGAAAAACAAGATTTGCCACCAGTGCTTCGAGAAGCAGCAGAGCTGCAGGAAACTGCAGTACCCCAGCGGCGTTTTGCATTTGAGAATAGCCCAAAGGGGAAAATGCGATGTTGCGATGTCCCCAGGGGCATTCTAGGGTTGCTGTTGTTTTAAAAAAGAAGTCTGCCCTGCTGGCCAGTGGAAGCAAAGCCTTTCTCCCAGTGAAAAAAAGGCTGCACCATTCATTTGCTTCATTGATATCATGGGATACCACCTCTGCTCTGGATGAAAGAGAATTATTCCACCCACCCATGAAAGTCTACAAAAACGCCTCCCGCACACACTTCTGGGGAGGTGACAAATGGGCCTGCCAAAGTGGGAGAGCATTTCTGAGCCAGCGCTAATGCATGGCAGATATCTGTAAGAACATTTAAGATTGCCAGAGGAGGCCTTGCTGGTCATTCCAAAACGAACGGAATGTCGCCATGCAAAACCCCGACAGCGGGAGTTCTCTGTTGTGGCACCCACCCTCTGGAAAACCCTCCCTTGCGCAGTTCGGGGGGCAGAAAAGGTGGCATCTTTCAAACACCGCCTGAAAACACACTTGTTCATGCAGGCTTTCCCTGGCTTGCAATTAATTCAACCATGCTGCTCCATCTTACTGCTTCTTGTATTGCTCTTGCTGTAATTAGAATTGTTTTTAATGTTGTGTTTTTAAAATTAAATCTGAAATGTGATTTTACTATTTGTATATGAACTGCTTAGAGATTTTATTATATTTAGTGGTATATAAATATCACAAATAAATAAATACGAATATAATTGTTTTTCTTTAGAAAACGTGCAGTTTGACTTGCTATTATTATTTTTAACCACTGGGAGTCAGAAAGTTTTGCCAATCTACTGCAAATCACCCAGAGATGTACCAATACATCTCAGTCTACACGTTCTGCCTGCCGCTGTCACAGATGATACATTACAAAGACCTCACTGTAGGAAATGAAGGAGCTGTCTTGTGATCAATGTAGCTAAGTAACGTTTGCCTTGACTGGACAGGGTCTTTCCCAGCCCTGCCACCCACAGATCTCTTTAAACAGGAGGATCCCCATTTGGCCATAGAAATGCCACACCTGTGCTTTAGACACTCAGCCACTGCTGCTTCCTGGAATGCCACCACCATTAGCAGTAGTCCAAGACCTGTCTGGATTTCCTCCCTTAGCACCTCTTGAGGACCAATTCCATGGACATGACCCATACTGTGCCACTCCACAGATGGCAAACGTGGTTCAGAGGCCGGATCAAGTCAATATGCTCAAGGTAGTCTGTGCAAGATCAGCGTCCATGACGCAGCCTAAAGATCGCTCCCGGAGACATCACAGTGCTACAGCACATGCCGGTCACCCACCTGTTCTGCTGACAGAAACGATTCTGCCGGAGTTTTCCAGGTGATGCCCTCACTGGTCTCCTCCTTCCCAGCATCACTTTTAGCTGCTGTGGAGGTGCAGCCCAAGGTCTTAAGGGATATCTTCCAACAGTCCGGACTCAGAAGTTGATCTGAGGAGCCTGAGGAGTCAAGCCCAGGGAGGGGATCATTCAGTATCACATCCTACCCATCAAAATTAAACTACAGCAGGCTTATGCAACCTAGCACCCCCCAAGATGTGCTGGACTACAAATCCCATCATCCCCACCCAGCATAGTGGCTGTGAATGATGGGTGGCATAATTATACACATCTGGGAGGCACCAGATTTGGAGAAAGTTTTAATTACAGCTTAACATTAGGTACTTTAACCTGGGGGGGGGGACGACACGATCTGTCGACTTCGAAGTGTCAGACTACAACACCTATCTTTCCTGCCCACTGGCCATGCTGGTTGAGGCTATTGGGATTTGTAGTCCAACAACATCTGGAGGGCCACAGGTTCCCCACTCCTGGTATAAACCAATGCAATTTTTAAAGCAAGTTTCTAGCCCTTATGAAGATGCTTGGAAATGTGTAGGCAACATGCATGCTAAAGTCTCAGAAGCCAGAGGGGAAGGTGAAGATGATGGTCACTGGTTGAGAGTTTCAGTGCCATGGCTGGCTCTTTCTACTCCCCATGACTAGGATAAGCAGAAAAACAATCTGTTGAAGTGTGAAAGTTGCAGAATAAGTTATGCAAAGTAAGAAAAGTTCCACAGTGTCTCTTTGATTTGCATAATTTATACAGGCCACAAAATCCAGCTTTTCCTTAGTGCAGAATATTAAATGTTTTACTGCAGAGTATATTAGAAAGCAGCTTCTGTTTCTAGGAGAAAACAGCAAGCAAAAGCACCAGAAATATAAATCTCCCTTAAGGAAGCAGGTGGGGGAAAGGAAGGGGTGGGGAATCAAATAGCAACAGAAGCACTATCATTTCCTAATGATCCTAATAATAGCTAGGGATCATTAGAAAAACAAAACTGCCAATATTGTAATGCCTTTGTATCATATATGCCAACATCATAATGCCCTCACCAGCATAGCCAATGGTGATGGATGATGGGAATTACAGTCCAGAAACTTCTGGAGGACCACAAGTTGCCCACCCCTGCTTTATACATATCTATGGTGCAACCACAGGAATACTGTATACAGCTGTGATCACTGCACCTCAGAACAGACATTGCAGAGCTGGAAAAGGTGTAGAAAAGGGCTGGACCAACTCCCCTGTAAGGAAAAGTTACAACAGCTGGGGCTTTTTAGCTTAGGAAAAAAGATGTGTAAGGGGGCGGGGGGGGGGGGACTAAACAGAAGTAGATAAAATTGTGTGGAGAAAAAGGATGGGGAGAATATTTTCCCATAATTCCAGAACCCTGGGTCATCCAGTGAAGCTGAATGTTTTGAGATCCAGGACAGACAAACAGAAGTAGTTCTTCAAACTACTCATAGTTAAACTATGGAATTCGCTGCCAGAAGCAGTGGTGATGGCCAACAACTTAGCTTTAAATGGGGTTTAGACAAATTCATGGAGGATATCAGCAGCTACTAATGGTTTATTTTCTTTCTTACATTTTTAGACCACTCAATATCTGTAGTTCTCTGCTAGTGGCCATTAGGGACAGGGGAGAAATTCATCTGATTCATATTTTAATACAAACTAACCTAATTTGCACTTCCTGAAGCAATACAGCCGCCTTCCACAAGCTGGTGTCCTCCAGAGGTTTCGGACTTGGGCATTGGTTAGAAATGCTGGAAGTTGTCATCCAAAACACCTGGAGAGAACCAGGTTGGAGAAGGCTCGGACCAGAACACAATGATCCTTTGGCTTTTGCACCCCTCTGAATTTTGCGATGCAGTTTTCCAGTGAAAAAATATGTGCGCTAGGGGGAAAGTGCGTACGTTGGGGGAAATTGCATACAAACCTCAGGGAGAAATCATGTTAAAAATGCATACAAATTTTCATGTAGACGTTATAAAAACATTCGCAAAGTGATGTGAAAACAGGACAGAACAAAGTTATGCTTAAAATAACATGAACATTATAAAAAGCCAAACAGACAGTCGTCCATCTCATGATGGCTATGTGCTCCCTGCAGAATCAGAGGCAATGTGCCTAGGAACAACAGAGGAAAATGGATATTGCTCTCACGTCCTGCTTCCGGGCTTCCCATAGACATCTGGTTGGCCACTGTTGGGGAACAGGATGTTGGAAAAACAGGGCTTCGGTCTGATCCAGAAGGGATCTTCTTATGTTCTTACTTGCAGAGGACCCACCAGAAAGATCTAAGATGGTGCCCACCAGGTGGTACGTACTTTGCACAAGCAGCCTCAGGAAGTCACTGTAGTGGTCAGGGAACTGGTAACAGAGAAGACAAGTCCAGTGCTTGCAGAAGATAGAAAAGGGCATCATGACATCTTCCTCGGGTTCAAAGCCACAGGCCTTGAGAGCCAAATGGATGGACTCCAGAAGTCTGGTGCGCTCAGACAGTGGGGGCTTGGTGCTGTGCAACCATTGCAGGAGGTCAAACTAGAAGGGGAGGAAGAACAACAAGTTACCCAAAGGGATCCGGGAGAACCTGAGACTCACGGGGGAAGAAGGGCTGACAAAACCAATCAGAAAGGAAGGACGTTCTGACCAAATAAATAGCTTTGGGTGGTAAAGAAATGCAGTAAATAGAATTAAACAAACCAACGAACTGCCACCTCCCTGCACATTCAAAATGAAGATATCAGAGAGGGCCAGTGCAGATTTCCCGCTCCTGATAAGAGCTGCGAGTAGACTGGGTGGCCTTGCAGGTGCACTCCCTTCTCCTCCCTCCTGCGCAACCCCCGCCCCCTTCCTCAGTAGTCACCACAGTTAATACAAAACAGCTTCAAACCCTGGTTTGATGTTAACCATAATTAACACTGACTAGAGATGTGAAACAGAAGCTCACAACGCACTAGGGAGGAGGAATGAGGCAGGCAGGCATCCCCTTCTGGATCTCTCAGCACTGATTAAGAGCTTGGGAATGTAACTTTGACGCTGGCCTGAAGATGGTCAGGCTAGAACAGGGGCTCAGAACCTGAGGCCTGTGAGCCAAATCCAGCCCTCCGGGATACCCCAAATGGCCATACCTGTTCCCCTGGCCCCACCCCTTTTCCCCTAATCATTTGGTGGTTTCCCAACTTTGGCATGTTTTCCCCACATTATAAAAGGTCAAAATGCCTCTCCTAAGTCCTAGTGGCTGGGAGCAAGAGCTTTACGCTAAAACACGCTGGTATTTTTTTGTATTTTGGCTCTGCCCACCACTGAAATGTGTCCTTAGATCTTCTCTGAAATCAAATTCGGCCCTCAGGCTGAAAGAGATTCAACACCTCAGGCTAGAACTTTTCCCCTGACAGATTAGCTTTTTACATGCACCACATAAGAAGAGCCCTGCTGGATCAGCCCAAGGGTCCACCTAGTCCAGCATTCTCTTCACACAGTGGCCAAGCAGCTGCCCATGGGAAGCCCACAAGCAGGACATGAGTGCAACAGCACCCTCCTGTCCGTGTTCCCCAGCAACTGGTGCACATAGGTTCACTGCCTCTGGTACTGGAGGTAGCACATAGCCATCAAGACTAGTAGCCATTGAGAGCCTTCTCCTCCAGGAATCTGTCTAACCCCCTTTTAGATCCATCCAAATTGATGGCCATCACTACATGTTGTGGTAACAAATTCCATAGTTTAACTATGCGCTGTGTGAAGGAGTCCTTCCTTTTGTCTATCCTGAATCTCCCACAACTCAGCTTCATGGGATGACCCCATTAGGTTCTAGTATTTTGAGAGAGGGAGAAAAATGTCTCCCTATCCATTCTCCACACCATGCATACACCTCTATCATGTCTCCCTCAACCTCCTTTTTTCCAAGCTAAACAATCCCAGCTGTTGTAACCTTCTCACATAGGGGGAGATGCTCCAGCCCCTCGATCACTTCAGTTGCCCTTTTCTGCACTTTTTCCAGCTCTACAATATCTTTTTTTAGGTGTGGTGACCAGAACTGGACACAGGATTCCAAGTGTGGCCGCACCATAGATTTGTATAGGGGCAGTACAATATTGGCAGTTTTATTCTCAATCCCTTTTCCAATTATGCCTATCATGCAGTTTGCCTTTTGTTGCAGTGACCGCACATTGGGTTGACATCTTCATCTAGCTGTCCACCACAACCCCAAGATCTCTTCCTTGGTCGGTCACTGCTAGCTCAGATCCCATCAGGCTATACCTGAAGTTGGGATTTTTTGCCCCAATGTGCATCACGTTGTTGGTTGTTGTTGTTTTTAATGTTGGCGAGCGTTTGCACGTTCAGTGTCCCACCTGCAAGTTAAAGGGATGCATCATGTGTGTGTGTGTTGGGGGGGGGGTGCTGATCGTCTCACTCAGCTCAAATTGGGCTGCAGGCCTTCCACACCTAGGAACTCACTTCAAAAAAGAGAAACCCAGGCAGGAGCAACTGTCAGGTCATAAAGGGAGCATCTGAGAGCCTCTTGCCTTTGTGAGCAGCATGAAAATGACATCGCTGTTGTCGCCGCCGCCGCCAAGGAAAGACACAACCTTCTCGTACAAGCTGACAAATTCTGCCGGGGAGGCGGCAGGGGTGAAGTAAGGTGACAGGAGGTTGCAGAGCCGCCGATTCTTCAGAATGGTCTGCAGCACTGGCCTACACTCAGATTGGGTCCCTGCAATGAACACCTGGAAAGAGATTTGGATACAGGGGCTCGTTCAACATGCGCACAGCCTTGCGTGGCCCCTATGCCGCAATTCCTGGCGGAAAACTCGTCTGCATTTGGCCCGTTGAGCATCAGGCTTCAATTCCCCCACAACGGATGTGATCACACGTAAGCGACGGCTGAGGGCGACTTTACACGAGGCCCTTAGACAGAACCCAGCATGACGTGACTGTCTCATTCACTGGCCCGGATGGTACTTGCCCTCTGTGGACTGATATAGCTCAGAGGTTGGCAACCTTTTTGGGCTGAGGGCACATTTGGCAATTGGAGAAACTGTCCTGGGTACCATCACAAAATGGCTGCAATGGGAGGCATGGCAAAGGACAAGGAACCTGGCCAAAAGACTGAGTAAAAGGCAGAAGTGGGGTCTCCCCAGTGCACTGAGCAACTCCTTTGAACCCAGTTTTCAGCACCAGCAGAAACCTATTTCACAGCAATTGCAGCTGCTGGTCAGAAAACAAGTTTTGTTTTTTGTTTTTTTAAGGGAGGTGGAAGGCACCTTGGCGAGCACCAAGAAAGGTGACCGGGGGTGCATTGGTGCCCATGGGCACTATGTTGCCTACCCCTGATATAGGAAACAGTCCATTGATCTGGGGCTAAACATTCTCTGCAAGACTTCTTGCGGGGCTGAATGGATCAGGCCCCAAATAGATTGTGGCACCCTCTTCGTTTCGGACAGGGATTGGGAATAGCTGGCCCTCCAGATATTGTTGGACTACAACTCCCATCATCCTGATCGTTGGCTATGCTGGCTAGGGCTGCTGGGAGTTGCATACCACCAACATCTGGAGGGCCACACGTTCCCCACCCCTCGTTTAGGAGTTCGGGGCCAGATGATGCCTAACCTGGGGGTCAAGAAGGTCACTGGAAAGGATCCACCATGTATTGAAAGAGCTAAAGAATTGTGCAGAAGCTGCAGGAGGGTCTGCTCTTCACAGGGATGAGGGCCACTTTATGGCTTACTTTCAACCAAAAGGGATCCAAAGGCACACAACAGGGTCCATTTTCAATGGAAAGATGGAGGTCAATTTCACTGCCCTGGACCACTTTTCACAGTCTTGTTTTCAATGAAATTATTAACACCCCAGCTCTTCTCAGGTCCTAAAACCATTTAAGTCTTTAAAGATTTGGGGGAAGTGTACATGAAACTGGCTTTAATCTTCAAAGGCCTACATGGCTTTAGCCTTGTAATGCCCCAAGAAGCATGGGGGTTGGGGGCAAGGATGGCCCAGGCCCTTCTTTGCCAGCCCTTGTCCAATGCTCAGGTAGCCATGAGATGGTTCCAGTAGAGGTTTCACTAAAAGGCACAAGGAGGTCCCAGGTAACAGAGAATCCATCTCACTACATCAGCGTGCTGGTTTTGCTCTCGCTCGCTCTCTTTTGTTGCCTGCCCCGTCTTCCAAGAGCTGAGGACAAGTTACAGTCATTTCATCAGAAGCCAGTATCTAATCACTACCCTCCAAAGTGATGAACTAAAGATGAAAACAAGGCCCCTACTGCCACACGCATTCGCATGCATGCGCCAAGCCAGGACCACACAGCGGGGCAGAGAAGTGTTCTCAGTGGCTGACCCTGATCTGCGGAGTTGCCCTCCCCTGGAGACTCGCCAGAGCCTGAGCATCTTCCGAAGGCAAAGAAAGATGTTCGCATTCAACTTCACACTCTGCATGGTCAGGGATAAGGAGCAATAAAGTAAGGCAAGGGAGAGTGATTTCTGTACTGCCGTTGAGGTTTTATGAGTGTCGCTTATTACTTGCTAAGATCGCACGGGTATCACCAAGAACCTAGGAGTTGGGTGGAATCCTCTATTGCTGGACTGAATTTTAGATATATATATTTTTAAGACTTCTTAGTGGAACTGGAAGTCAGGGCTAAAAATGCAATGGCAAATTAAAACTGACAACAGCAAAGGGATTCCATCCCGGAGCAGCTCACCTGGCCAAGGATTTCAACACAGGAGGTGAAGAATTGCCTGGTAGGCGGGTGGCGCTGCGTTTCGTCACACACAAATTCCACCACTGCAAAGAACAGATTGATCCCAACTCTGTGAATCCTGGGCACAGACTGAAGCTTATAGATATTTATTAAAGCTCTGTAAGTTAAAAAAAGACATTTAAAAACATTTAAGCAAAGGATGCAAGTCATCACAATGAATTTTTAAACAAGATGAACATTGGCATCACTTGTTCACTGAAGTAGCATTCAAGAGCCATATAGGGCAGCCTTGTATTTCACAACTCACCTGCTTGCCATAGGCGACATGGAATTCCAGGCAGGCAAGTGACTGGGCCTGGCAGAGGATGGTTGGACTGCTCTGTCTTTCCTCTGCCAGCCCTCTTGGTTTCCAGGCTAGCCAGGGAGGAAGGGGAGTCCCCTTCTCCCTGGCCATCACAGAAACTCAGGATACTACCCTCTCAGCCAGGTAGTTTTAAAAAAACATGCAGATAGTAACTTTTGTGGGTGTATTTATAAGGCTGGTGCAGACTTTTTTTTTTCTTTAATAGATTTATGTACTGCTGACCATCTTTAAAAATATCTCTAAGCAGTTTACAAGAAAATTAAATGAATTAAAATGCATGATATACATTAAATTACAATTAAACTACATAATAATTGCTAAACTATTTATATAAAACATTAATAAAAACATTAAAACCAATTCAACACCAGAATAACAGACAAACAGACTAGTCAGCACACTCAGAGGCAACGCAACAAGCAACTTACGTGATAAAGTTTTCCATGTGAACTGCAGCTTCTACGACACTCAGAGGAGGAGGCTTAGTGGCTTCTGCTTGTAGATGTTTCACTTCTTTCTTCAAAGCGTGAAGCTGTTGACCAATGGTGTCATTCTTGTGCTTTCCTTCAAACTTAAAAAGGAGATAACTAGTTATAGCAGAGCCCATGCATAATTTGAGCTACCTGTACCTATTTTTGATCACAGAGACCCAAAATGTGAATCAAACAACACAGAATCAGCCCTGGAGTTTTGAGGATTTGAATTTCCCTTAAAAAAAAAAAAGAGCAAGTGTCTAGTCCTCGTGGTTATAGGGAAGCAAAAAACAAAGAAAAATAGGAAGTGGCTTTATACCAAATCTGATCTTTGGTCCATCTATTGCAGCACTGTCTACTCCAGGAGTAGGCAACCTTTTGGCTGTGGGCACATTTGGCAATATGAGAAACTGTCCTGGGCACCACCACAAAATGGCTCCCATGGTACACATGGCAAAGGACAAGGAACCTGCCCAAAAGACTGAGTGGAAGGCAGAGGTGGAATCCAAGCCTCCACATGCTGAACAACTCTTTTGAACCCACAGTTTTCAAAGCACACAGAAATCTACTTCACAACCATCCCAGCTGCCAGTAACAAAATCTGTTATCATTTTTTTAAGATGTGGGGAGGGATAGGGCATCTTGGCAGGTGCCAAGGTGTCCAGGGGTGCATTTATGCCCATGGGCGCCAGGTAGCTTACTCCAATCTACTTTGACTGGCAACAACTGTCCAGGGCTGTTGGCAGGGAAGGGTTTCCCCCATCATGTGCTACCCCCCGCTCCTTTTAACTGGAGACAGCAGGGACTGAACCTGGGACTTCTTGCATGCAAAGCTCTACCACTAGGCTACAGCCCTCCCCGCAGCCTGCAGAAACTAGAGGGAGGCTGGATGAGGCCTTCGAAACAGTAGGAGGGTGGGGCTTCTGTTCCAACCTGGATCGTTACAAGAGCTGCTCCCTGGCAACTTTTACCGGAGCTGCCACGACACTCCAGCTGAATGGTAATTTGCTCTTCTCTATTGGTATAAAGTTTTGGCAGCGTGTCCAGTATCTCGCTGTTGAAAGCCACATGCTGGGACTCTCGGAGCGCTGCAGATCTGAAAAAAGGAACAACCCCTGCATTTACCCAAAAGCTCCAACTTGCAGTCTCCTCAAAGCGTTTCGGCTACTAGCATTTCAGATTTTTTCAGCCATGGATGGTGCACGTAGGAAAGGGAGCAGGGAGGGACGAGGGCGGGGGGAGATAAACATGCCAGGCTTATTTAACAAGGCTACATACAGCACTCTGGCTCTAAACACAGGATTGCAACAGGGTTTCTCCTAGTCCAAAGGAAGAGAGGGAGGAGAGAGTCTGGAGGGTGGGTTATACTTAAGGGGGCAGTGACCTCACCCAACATGGGGCACAAGGGAGGAAGAGTCCAAGCACAACTACAAAAACACCCATCTCTCACTTGGCGTGGTGCTGCAGGACCATGAGACTGGTGCGGATCAGTTCTTTGGCTTCACTTTGATTTACCAAACTAGCAGGAGAAATAACAGGCACGGGCGCTTTCATGTGCTGAAGGGGAAGAGAAGGGTGGGGGGCCTCGTACTTCTTTAAGCGGCTGGTAATTCTTTCTTTGGCTGAAAGAGAAGAGACACAAAGCATTCACCACCAGCTCCTGCTCTCTGGACAATCAACACTGGCCCATCAAACATCTGCTCCAGGAAATGGTTTAGCACCTAAAAAACCCCCACCCCTCCCATGTTCCTAGAATGTCCGCTGAATGTGCTGATGCCTCTGGGAGGGGCCATAGCTCAGTGTGATGGAGCATCTGCTTTGCAGGCAGAAGGTCCCAGGTTTGATCCCCAGCTTCTCCAGGTAGGGCAAGGAAAAATCCTGCCTGAAACCTCCGAGAGCTGCTGCTCTCAGTCAGTGTCGACAACACTGGGCTAGATGGACCCATGGTCTGACTCAGTATAAGGCAGCTTCTGATGTTCCTATGTTCCTACCGCCCGCCCCCTTGCCATTTTGAAATATTACAGATTACAGTGGCAATCTACAGGGTATGTGTGGGCTTTTCTTTACAGATAATTTCCATGGGTATGGAAAGTTACAGACGTACTCCCAGTTGACGCAAGAGGATGTGAATGGGGCCCTACAGACCTCTCCTCTAAAGACAAAGAAGGAGAAAGCATTCCCTTCACCCTAGTTCATACAGGAGCTCATAAGCAAAGAAGTGTCCAATGGACTGTAGGAGCTACTGGTACCAACAGCAACTACAGGTACCCACAGAGAGCACCCTTCCAACAGCCCTGCCCCCCTACTCACTTACTCACCTGACCCCCAGCAGCACTCAGCTTCTGTTTTTAACCTGGAGTACCAGCTAGTGGTTCTGGCAGCTACTACAGGCACCCTTATATCCCTTTAAAGCAGCCATTGGCCATGCTGGGTAGGAATTATGGGAGTTGGCAGTCCAACAAATCTGGAGGGCACCCGTTTGGGGAAGGCTGCTGTAAATGCAGGAATCAACACCGCCTCTTCTTTTTGTTTCTTTTCTTTTCAACACTGTATGTGTCACTTACCCAGCAAAGGGTCAGTGAAGTCTGTCTGCGCCGACAAAGTACTCAAGGCCGCATGTGATTCTACCCTGGCTTGAAACCAAAAGTCCAGCGCTTCCTGGAATTCATGCTGAATGCGTTCAACATTGACGAATTCTATCCACAAATCCTGTGGCATGACAAGGGGGCGGGGGGAAGCACAGGTAAGCCAAGGGAAGGTAATGCTCTGTGTCCGATGCAGTTGTTTAATCTACTGCCCGGATATTGAAGGGACTGGGATGATGGGAGCTGTAGTCCAACACATCTGGAAGGCACCATATTGGGAACACCCCCAGGTTTGAGCATTGGCAAAGGAGCAGGAAATGACCTTACACTGTTATGTTTCAGATGGGCCTCTAATGCACTGGGTGGGGTGGAGGCGGGGGGGGGTTGTTGTCAGGTCGAGGACTGTGGACTGATAGGTCCATCCTTTTTACCTGCTGGTTCTGCATGATTCTGGCCAGCCTGTGGGCATCGTATTGCTTCGGTAAGGAAGGAATATATGTGTTCCCCTTCTGAAAGCTCTCTTCTTCCAGCCATAGAACGTACATGTTGAAGAGCCTAAAAGCGTAAGAGTAACACACAGTCTACAGCATGAGCATAAATGGTTTTCCTTTAAGTACACCGACATCCATCCACAGTATATCATGCAACAACAGCAGGGAAAAAAAAAGTTAAATCACAATTCCTCTTAAGGTGCAAAACAACCTGCCTGGGACGCAATTCCATGCATCGCCCGGATTTGCGTGATGCAACAGTCCACTGTGTCTTAACTGACCCAGGGGGCTGTTGCATCATACTGGGTGCTTGCAGGTGCCGTTTTTGCATGGCACCCGCCCGGCATGCCGTCTTGTGCAAACCCGAGCAGCAGTTGTTTGGCGGTTAGACAACTATCAAAGAACCCATGGCTTGTTTTAGAGTTATTTGAGGGCTGTCTAACCCACAAACAACCCCTGCCACCTGAGTTTGCACAGCATGACAAGCCACGGCAAGCTGGGCAGCTGTGGGCCACCACGGAACAACGCAATGGCCTGCAGGGGCAAATTAAGCCATGGTGGGCTGTCATGACCAGCCCAGTACCAGAGGCAATGAGTACACCAGTTGCTGGGGAACATGGATGGGAGGGTGCTGCTGTGCGCATGTTCATATCCTAGAATCATGGAATAGCAGGGTTGGAAGGGGCCTATAAGGCCATCGAGTTCCTGGTCAACAGCTGCTTGGCCACTGTGTGAACAGAATGCTGGACTAGATGGACCCTTGGTCTGATCCAGCAGGGTTCTTCTTATGTTCTTATGACATGCAAAGACGCGGCCTTCGAGCAGTGTTCCCAGGAAGCCTGGAGCATCTCAGAAGCTTCTCAGGGGATCCTCAATAAGCACATCACCAAGGATGGATGGGCTTTCCCAGATGACAGCTTGCCTGCCACTGCCAATCTGCCCACGGAGGGGAGTGCCCCAGGAGGTATTCCCATATCCACTCCGAGCAGCAGCGAGGCCCCTACAGACCTGACCAGCAGCTGCCTGAATGGTACACCCCAGAATATTTCCCAAAATCCTTTGCAACACATAAGGCTTGAACCTTAGGCCCATGGGCCAAATCTGTCCTTCCAGGGATCCCCCGAGGGCCACTCTCCTTCCCCTTGCCCCACCCTTTTCCCTGACCAACAATTACTTGGTGGTTTCCCAGCTTTTGTGCAGGTTTTCCCCCCCATATCAAAAGGCTGAAATGCCTCTCCTAAGCCTTAGTTACTGGCAGTCAGACCTTTAGGCTAAAATGTGCTGGTGTTTCTGGCCTCCGACCCTGTTGCCTTTGGCCCCGCCCACCACTGGAATGCACCCCTGCAAATGCTCCCAAAACGGAATTTGAACGAGGTTCTGCACTCCTGCCCTAGAGCCTCCTGAAGCCTCACTTGAAGCTTGGCCTCATCCAACCTGAAGTGCTTTGCCAACCAAGCTGCCAGGCCAACTGGCTTCCCGGCTGCCCACACTGCCAGCCAGCCAGCCAGCCTGCTGCCAGCCCTGATATTGCTTGTAACAAGGGCAGCTGCAGCATCAGGCAGTTCAAGGAAGAGTCCACAGCCCAGCCCCTTATTCCAAATGCAGGACCGCTCACGGATCAGCACAAGCAGAAAGAACGCGCACCACAGCAAGACGCCCACAGAGACTCTCCACCAGCTTCGGCAAGCCGCGTTTGCAGAGGCTGGGAGAAACAGCATCCAGGATTGGGCTTAAGGACAAGGCCTTCCTTGCAAAAGCTTCAGGGAAACCAATTACCTGACGAGCTCCTTGTGAAGTTCAGGGGACGTCAGGTGGTCGGGCTTGCCGGAACCTTTCCCCACTAAGCTTTCGCTGCCAGCTGCCGGGCTCTCCAGCCGGAGCGCTTTGCTGGCCAAGTGGTGGAAATCTGCTACCTCGATTAGGCGCTGTTTCAGGTCGCTTAAGAGGCTAAGCTGAGCAGGACTTTGGAAAAATCTTTTCCCGATGCAGCCGTCTACAGGTAGCCTTAAAAGAAGAATCCTTGTCATTTACAACCAACACCAGTGGGCGCACATGGAGAGGCTGGCAACTTTTTTAAAAATAAAGCTTTTCTGACGTGCAATTAATTTCATCGGGCATAACAAACAAGGGATGGACAAATTCGTTGCACTGTGTCGCTTTTGCACATGTTCACTCAAAACTCCATCCCATATCACATTGATCTGATTTTTTAAAAAAATGGAAACAAAGTGTGCATTTTAAGTACACATTTCAAAATGTGTTTTCTCTCCCAAAGAAACAGGCATTCCTAAAACATGCTTTTCTCTCAAACATACATGTTTTTACACACGTCTTGATACGTGTTTGAGCCAAGAACTTGTTGGAGCATTTGGAAAGTGTGAAAGCCGGTGGATAACTAAGCTGCTATGAGTCCGGGAGGTGCAAATCAGGTCCGTCTTCATCAGAATTTGCAAAGAATGACATGGTTTGCACAATCAAAATCACCCATGGTAGCTTAAATGAGACCCCGTGGTTTGCAGGTGCCCAGGGGCACCCGTTTCATAACCCAACCGCTGCTCATTGTGGCGCGGCATCCAAACCCGGCAAGGGTGGGTTGCTGGCATGGTTAACAAACCATCCACAACCCTAAAACAGCAATCTGGTTCCCACGAAGAACAGCCCACCATGGCTTAATTTAGCTGTGGGGGCTGTCGTGTTGTTTCCATGGGCACCCTAGCTTGCTGTGTCATACGAACCTGGCATCATGGGTTATTTGAAGGGGTAGGCAACCCCCAGTTAACCCTAAAACAAGCTACGGGTTATTTAAGGGTTGTCTAGCCCCTCAAACAACCGACAACGCTGGGTTCGCATAACATGGCAAACTACAAGCACACTGCCGCTTGCATATTCAAAATGGCATCCTGTGTGCTTTGCTGGGAAATTAACCCACAGTGTGAACAGCCTCAGCCCATGGGTTCTGGATGGTTTGTTAACAATGCCAACAACCCACCCTCACCAGGTTCTGAAGACACAACAAGCTACGAGCAGGGGTTGGGTTACAGAATGGGCGCCCGAAAACCACAGTGGCTTACTTAAGTCACCAAGGGTTATTTTGATTGTGTGAACCCAGCCAATGACTTTCTCAAGCACCGCTATAATGAACCAGGCATTTCTCCTGTGCAAGCCCTAGTGAAATGAGAATGAGACTTGCACCCAGTGTGCCAAAAGGCAATCATCTGAGCTTGCCATGTGCCCTGTCTGAGAGATGTTCAGAGGGTAGGGCAAAGAGAGAACAGGCCTTTTCTGTGGTAGCCTCCCCAATTATGGAACGCTCTCCCCAGGGAAACCCGCCTGGTTCTGACTCTATCATCCTTTCAGCACCAGGCAAAGTTATTTCTCTTCTCTCAGGCTTTTGGATAGCTTTATGTGTCTGACCTTGGTCAGCTGTTCATTCCTATGTTGGATGGGGGAGGGCATGGACATTTTTAGTAAAATTGCATGGTTTTAATGAATATGCTATTATATATTTATACTTTGCATGTTATCCTTTCCTGTAAAATCATTTTGGGATTTAGTTCCTGGTTGCATGAGGAAATATATAGGTTTCGTAAACTAAACACTAACTAAGCTCACGGAGAAGCTGGATGGAAAAAACTACTAAAGGAAGTAAGAGTACCTGAAATGCATTTCAACAAACTCTCCACTTCAGTGGCAACAGCTGTCAGTTCTCCTATTTAAAGAGGCCTCTTCCTCAGAGTTCCAGTCCACACAGAACACAAAGCCAGTACTGCCCGGACCCCAAGATCATCTTCAGCGGTCCTTCTCCAGGAGCACAGATGGAGCCTGGTTTTGGAATGGAAACTGCCTTGGTTGCCCTGTGGGATGACCTCTGCCGGGAGGGGGACAGGGAGTACAACCCTGTTGATTCTCCTGGACCTCTCAGCGGCTTCCGATACCATCGATCATGGTATCCTTCTGGACAGGTTGTCTGGGTTGGGAGTTTGAGGCACTGCGCTGCAGTGGTTCTGCTACTTGGATGGCCAATTCCAGAAGGTGGTGATGAGGGATTATCGCTCTGTGCCTTGGCAACTATGCCATGGGGTTCCATAGCGCTTTATTCTAACCCCCATGCTGTTTAACATCTGCATGAAACTGCTGGGGGAGGTCATTCGGAGGTGAGGGCTAAGGTGCCATCAATACGCAGATGATACCCAGCTCTACCCCTCTTTTTCATCAAATCCAGGAGAGGCAGTGGCTGTTCTGAATCAGTGCCTGGGAATGGTGATGGACTGGATGAGGGCCAATAAACTGAGACTCAATCCAGACAAGATCGAGGTATTGTTAGTGGGTGGTTCACCCGCCCAGCTAGGTGATGTTCAACCTGTTCTGAAGGGGGTTGCACTCCCCCTAAATATCAGGTTCATAGTTTGTTGGTGCTACTGGGTCCAGAACTGTCACCTGAGCCACAGATGGACTCGGTGGCATGGAGCACCTTTTATCCGCTTAGGTTGATATACCAACTACATCCTAATCTGGACAGAGATAGCCTAGCTACAGCTCTCCATGCTCAGATAACCTCGTCGGGATTACTGCAATGTGTTATATGTGGGGCTGCCCTTCAAAACGGTCCAGAAATTTCAGCTGGTCCAAAAGAGGGCAGTGAGATTGTTAATGGGGACTGGCCTATGTGATCATACCATGCCAGTATTTTTCCATCTGCGCTGGCTCCCAGCCCATGTCTGGGCCCGATTCAAACTGCTGGTGTTAACATTCAAAGTCCTAAATGGCTTGGGATCAAGTTACCTGAAGGATTGTCTCCTCCCATATGTACCCGCCCAGACCCTAAGATCATCCTCAGCAGTCCTTCTTGGAATTCAAGTGGATGGCTACTAAGAGGGCCTTTTCTGCTGTGGCACCCCAGTTGTGGAATGAGCTTCTCAAAGAGGCTTGCCTGGTGCCTACATTGTGCTCTTTTAGACCCCGGGTGGAGACCTTTTTATTTATCCAGGCATTTTAGTTTTCCAGTTTCTGTTTTCTGGTACTGTATTTTAAATTTCTGCACTGCTGCTAGGTTCTATTTGGTTATTATTTTTATTTTTTATATGGTAGTTTTAAACTTTTAAATTTTTATGTTGTATTTTATCATCTTGTATTTTATAGTTTTAATTGTTGTGAGCCACCCACAGAGCTTCTTCTAATGGGGGTATAGAGATGAAATAAATAAATAAAGCCTCCCCTAAGAAAGACAGTTGCTCAAAATGTACTAGGGAGTCAGGAGAAATTGCAGTTCCGTGAAGCATCCTGAGCTGCCATTGGCCATAGCACTGGGGATGATGGGAGGTGCAGTCCTAACACATCTAGAGGGCACCAGGTTGGGGAAAGATGAGTCAAACTTTTTGTCCATTTAGCTCAGTACTGTTTACTCTGACTGGCTGGGTCTGACTTGGTCTCAGGCAGGGAGAGGCATTTCCCATGTCACCTGATCCTTTTTTTCTTTTCTTTTTTAAACTAGAGGTGCTAGGGATTTCAACCTGGGACCTTCTATACGCTGAGGAACTGTCTCATTAAAAAAGCCTCCAAAATGTGAACTCACCCATACTGTGGCCCTGGGTGATGAAGGTAGAGGAGGAAGAATTTCTGCCAGATGAGTGGAAGGAGGGGGTGATCTGCAGGAGTGACCAGGGCTTGATGAGCCCAACGGTAAATCAACAGCCGCTGGAGAGAAGGCACTATGGGTAGCTTCAGCTGGGTCTGAACTTTCTGCAAGCCAAAAGAATGCTTGTTACATGGGCTTCAAAAGTTGTGCAACCGAGTCAATTTCCACACCAGGGGTGGGTGTGTGTGTGTGTGTGTGTGTGTGTGGTGTTATTGTTAAAGGAGGCATTCATCACAAGTCAACACTTTTGTTTTACCTTCAGGGCCTGATCAGGAGTCAAAGAGTTGATGACTAATTCCCTTTCCACAACTCTACGAAGCTGGGAATCTTCTTCAAATATGGACTCCATATTCAGAATGGTCCACGCAAACCAAACCTGTAAAGAAATGAGGCAAAACCTACCAATGAAGAAAAGACCTGAAAGAAGGGCGGTATTTCCTCCCACATGGCCCTCTAACCATGTCAATTACCAGAGGCAAATGGTTTTTCACAGTGAGAGGCCAAGGATGGGCAACATCGCCCAAGCCCACTCTAGCAAATCAACTCTATGGCACTTCCCTACCTGTGTGGGGTTAGCATTTCCCTCGATGAAAGAAGGTGTGACGTTGCCTGCCACAATCCAGCTCACTAAGGAAGACAGCAGCCCCTTGTCACCGTGGTAGCCCAAAGCATTCTGGGAGGTTTGGATAAGGGAGAGAATGATGGTGAGAAGACATTGTGCCATTACAGACTAGAGATTCAGGCTGTAATCCTGAGGATGAAAGTAATGGGGCTTTAAGCAGCCTTAGCAGGATTGCACGCTCCTGCTGGAATCCAAAATCCCATGCTTGGACTTCTGAGGAAACATTTTTGTCCTGAATTAGAGATCATAAGAAGCGCCATGCCGGATCAGACCAAGGGCCTATTTAGTCCAGCATTCTGTTCCCACAGTGGCCAACCAGATATGCCAATGGGAAGACCACAAGCAGGACTTGAGTGCAACAGCACCCTCCTGCTCACATTCCCCAGTATCAACCGAGGCATGTCGCGTCTAATACTGGAGGTAAAATACAGCCATCATGACTAGTAGACATTGACAGCCTTCTCCTCCATGGATTGGTCTAACCCCCCTTGGAAGCCTTCCATGTCGGTGGCCATCATTACAGGTCAGGGGAGGCTGTTTTAAACAATACCTGACATAATATTTGACATAATATGTAGAGCGCCATTTGGAACGATAGCACACTCGTGTGCTAGAAAATACAGATAATTCTAAGGAACCTGGGGGTAAGCTGCTAAAATGCTGTTTTAAAATGCTGTTGTAATGTTTTAATATAATTTTAATTGTATTGTTGTTTAATTTATATTTTAACTTGTGTATATTTTCATATGTTTTAATTGTATATATTTTAATTTTTGTAATGTCAAAAATTGTGTCCCAGTACTGGGGAAAAGGCAGGGTATAAATAAATTAATAATAACAACAATAACAATAATAAATGCATATAATGCAGGTTGATACATCACCATCACCAGGAGTGGGAAATTCAAAAAGCTACCCAAACACCTCCATTCTAGGATCCATTACATGGTAGTAAAGAAGGGTGGATCGCCCATACCTTGTGTTGCTGGTAGAGCAGCTTTTGCACACTGTCCTCTTGGTTAAACTGGAACGCTGCTTGGCACAGATGATCCATCAGGCAGAGGGTAGCTTTCTCCCTGTGCCAGAGGGGCTGGCTGGTGAGGGCCTCGGCCCAGAACTCCAACACAGCCGCTGGCCCAACTCCGTTGGGATGGCTGCTTACAAAAACGTGACTCTGTCAAGATAAAAGGGTGGAACGATCAAATGGCTCACCCTAAGGAGAGGAGATCCATCCCAATGCCTGGACCACTGGATGGCAACACGCAGGAAGAACGGTCCTCCATAAGGCTCCATGTGGCTCCATAAAGCCTTCACTTCGACATGCACTCAGTGCGTGGGGCTTGCTCCCACTGTCCAGTACCCAACGCTCACGCTAATGTGTCACATAGTCAAGTCACTGCCAATGTGTCTTTCGTTCATCACGTTTGCATGCTTCTTCTGAAGGCCTGAACCTATGTTTTCTTCTATAAGTGCCACAACTTATTATGTTAGTGCCACAACTGAGAAGACCCCTCCCCTACTGGACATCCACCAGGCCTCATTCAGTGGGGGTACCTGGAGCAAGAAGGTGGACCCAGATGCTCAATTACCCCATCTTGAGACCAACACAGCTTGGGACCACAATACCCGACGGCACGCCTCTCCCGAAATGAACCTACCCATACGCTACGTTCAGCATCTACGGTCCTCCTCCATGTGCCTCCTCCAAGGGAAGCTTGGAAGGTGAGGGAGAGGGCCTCCTCAATGGTGCCCCCCCATTTGTGGAATGAGCTCCCCAATGAGGTTCGCTTGGCGCCAACATTGTTATCTTTTCGGCGCCAGGTTAAGACCTATCTCTTTTCCCAGGCATTTGGCAGCACATTATCAGTTTCAATTGGTCCTGGATGCATCTTTAGTTATGACTAACTGTTCAAAGTTGTTTTTAGTCATATATTGTTTGTGTATATTGTCTGTGTGCTTTTATGTAAATGGCTTTTAAACTTTTTATATTGTATTTAATGTTTTAACTTCTGCAAGCCTCCCAGAGAGCTTCGGCTATGGGGTGGTCTAGCAATGTAATAAATAGTGATAATAATAATCTTGCAGGTCAACCAGATTCTCCTGACATGGTAAGTCTCAGATGTCTTCATCAGCAGGGGTACACACATACACACGCAAAAGGTAGGTCCCACTTTACACTTGTTCCCGCACGATTCGGCAGGCACAAGACACGCATACAGCATCTGGGGCACGGGGCACCAATCCCTGCTCTTTCCTTGCAGCACCCGGCATTTTGCACACCTGGGATGATCTACAGAGGATGGAGGACTCCAGCTGGGGAGCAGGGCAATTTCAAGCACCTGCTGCTTTCCATTCCGAAAGGGCCCAGGACTCATGAGAGACACTTCCAACTCCTGACCTGAATCATGCAGTTGAGCAGCTTAACGTTTTCGCCGTAACTCGTGCCAGTCAAGTGCTGAGTCACTTTGTGTGTCATCTGCTGAGTCATCCCTTGGGGAACGCCACTATCCAGCTGAAGGAACTGGTGGAGGCATGACAGAAACCTAGGAAAGTCACAGACAAGTTGCCATCTCGTTCTCGGATCACAGGTAGAGATGTTTCAGCACCTGTGCATTGACGCACTCACCCTCCGAAAGGGCCCTCCAACTCAGCCGTCCAAGGAAGCGTCAAGGTTAAGCAACAGAACACAAGACCTCAGTATTTGTTATGCTCCAAGCTATAAGGTCAAAACCGGATTTTGTAAGCATCAGAATGTGCCAGTTCGCTACCAGGCCAAGTTTAAGGTTTTGGTACTAGTGTAAAAAGCCCTAAACAACTTGGGACCAGGATGCCTGAAAGACTGCCTTCTCCCCTACAAACCCGCCTGGTCACTGTGGTCATCAGAGGGCATGTCCCTGGTGGTTCCACATGGACCCATGGCCTGGCTGAAGTCCACCCATAGAACAGCCTTCAGTGTGGTGGCCCCCTTGCTATGGAGGTCAGGCAGGCACCAACACTTTGTTTCCGGCACCTCCTGAAAACGTGTTTATTCCAGGAAGCCTTCCTTGACTGACCAGCCATGGCTTTATTAGTACTTTGTTTTAAAAAATAAAAATTTTTTAATATGGCATTTTTTTCTTTTATCTTTGTATCACTGCATCTTTTATTATTCATTGCTCTAGAATCTGTTTTTTGTAGTAACGTATGGCTGTGAGAGCTGGACTATAAGGAAGGCTAAGCGCCGAAGAATTGATGCTTTCGAGCTGTGGTGCTGGAGAAGACTCTTACGAGTCCCCTGGACTGCAAGGAGGTCAAATCAGTCAATCCTAAAGGAAATCAACCCTGAGTGCTCATTGGAAGGACAGATACTGAAGCTGAAGTTCAAATATTTTGGCCATCTGCGAAGAGAAAACTCTCTGGAAAAGACCCTGATGCTGGGAAAGACTGAAGGCAAAAGGAGAAGGGGACGGCAGAGGATGAGATGGCTAGATAGCATCACCGATGCAATTAATATGGACTTGAGCACGCTCCGGGAGAGAGCACAGGACAGGAAGGCCTGGCATGCTATGGTCCATGGGGTCACGAAGAGTCGGACACGACTCAACAACTGAACAACAACAACTAGAATCTGTTTAGATGTGGAGTGGTATATAAATGCTATAAATAAATAAAGGTAGCTGTAAAGGGGCACAGCAGCAAGGCAACAAGGGGGATCTGGATCCACTACGGATGCAGTCAGTCTTGAGTTAAAATATATCTGGAAGATAGTCTAAGAACAGAGTAATTTCAAAGTATATCTGGAGCTAAATGTCTCGGCTTCCACCCACCCTCATCAGTAGCTGTGATGTTTAACAATGCAGTTACTGATGAGGGTGGAAGTCGAAACGTTTAGCTCTAAATGTATTTTTAAATTACTCTGTTGTTAGACTATCTATCTTTCAGATATGTTTTTCTAGCCTTCCTTATCTCTTATGTTCAGGGTAAGCACTTCTTAGAACAAGGTCTAGGTAGAGAACTGGAACAAGGAGAGGCAGGGATTAGGTCACCTTGAGGCTGTAAGTCAGGGGTGGACGCCGCGCAGTCCTGAATTTTAGTTTTTTACTTGTTGGTTTTCTGCCAAACTTTAGCGGCAAACCACTCCGTGGCCCTAAAAGGGTTCAATTTAGCTTGCTTGCAAGCTAAATTTGACCCTCTTGGTGCTCTGTAGTGGCTACAGAATACTAAAACCTCCAAATTAACTGCAAACAAACTAAATTTAACCTTCTGTAGCGCTAAACGCGCCATTGGGGTAGGGTGCGGGTAATAATGCTTTTCAACTGTCACTGAACCCAGCATAGTGGCAGGGGGCGGAGCAGGGGGGCCGCAGGGGACACACGCTGCCTGTGTGTTGCTCACCCCCTTCCCTCAGTGAAAGGTGGGAGCTTGGAAGCTACAACAGGGGCACCAGCAAAGTCCAAAAGGTCAGTCTCCTAGAATTTATATCTGGCTTGGCCAACTCAGAGGCCTCTACTGCGTGCCTGTCAAAGAGGCTGATATTGGGGATCCCATTTCCTGGCTGGGGCTGAAGAGAGACTGATCTCCTTGGAGTATATAGTACACTCTGGTGCCGTCCCAGTTCTAGCCCCATGTCTCCTGACACAAGGTATCAGGGGAGGGACCGCAGCTCCATGGCAGAGCACACTGGAATCTCCCATTTAGCAGGTAGTAAATGATGTGTAAAGGCTTCGGTCTGGACAGCTGCTGCCAGTCCTAGAGGACAATACTGGGCTACAAGGACAAAGAACCTGGCATGGTCTACAAGGCAGCTTCCTATCTCCCATGAGCAGCTCTCCTTGCAACAGGCCATCAGGAGGACCTCACTGGGATGCGGCAAGGACAAAATGGGATCAGCCCTATGCGTATCATCCGGAGCTCCTTTGCAGATGGGCGAGAGGGGCAAAATGCAATCCACGGTCCAGCCGCATCGCGCTAGACATGAAGCTTACTGTTCATTCTTCAGGAGGTAATACTGGCACGGGTAGAACATGGGCAAGATTTTATCTAGCACATCAACGACGGTTCTCAGATGCCGCGACTGCACCAGGAGGCCCAGGAGAGGGATCCCTTCAGCACAGAACTTCTCAATGCTGCCAAAGGAAAGAGAAAAAAACGTATTTCAGGGACATTGGACGAAACCAAAGACAGCAGGACGATCTGCCTCGAGTGTGTGCTAGCCACTGGCTCTGCTAAGATCGCTGCCACCCCACTAACGCCTCGGGACAGTCTGGAAGCGGTTGTGGGAAGGGAGAGAGGGGGGAAGGGAGAAGCATTTGGCAAACGCTTGCTTGGAAATGGAAAAGGGGTGCTTTAGCATGAGCGGGACCAGGGATGTTGAACCTCTTTCAGCTCCAGCGCTGAATTGCATTCCAGAGAAGCTCTCGGGGGCCGCATTCCAGTGACGGACGGGGACAAAAACATCAGCGCCAAGGACCCAAGGGTCAACTCTGACGCACCTGAAGCCCCAATCTAGCCCTCCGGGGTTCCCTAGATGGCCACGCCCCTTCTTCTGACTCCACCCCTTCCCCCAACTACCAATCGTTTGGTGGTTCCCCCCCACTCTAAAAGGCTGAAATGCCTGTCCTAAGGCTTAGTGATTGGCAGTAAGAACTTTAAGCTACAACATGCTGGTTTGGGCCCCACCGCTTTGCCTTTGGCCACACCCCCTTCTGCCTTTGGCCCCACCTGCCACTGGAATGTGGCCCCCCAGCACTTCTCCAGAACGGAATTCGGCCCTTGGGCTGAAAGAGGCGCGACACCCCTGATCTAACCCTTTGACTTGATATTATGGGAAGGACTGAATGGTGCCGTCTCTCTTGTCTCAAAGTGAAACTGTTGCTCAGCTTTTGGACTGAAAGCGAACAGATTCAAGACACAAAGAAATGCAGTGCTTCAAGAAACCTGAAAAGGCGCTGCAGAGAAATGCCCGTCCCAAGCACAGGCATCAGGAACCCTCCCAGCACATACCTGTGGCCCACCGTTGTCATGGCCAGCGCAAGGTAGCAGCCAATGGGGAGGCCTGACCTGACGGCCTTCAGCAGCGGGTGAAACGTGGGCGATTCGGTCAGCTCAGGCACCTGACTGGAACCAGCAACCAGAGGCCAACCTTTCTGTATGCCATAGTCATTCATGTGGAGTTTTAATCTCAGAACCAGTCCCCATGCCCACTGGTTAAAGGAGGCTTCAGGTGTTTCTCCATAACGGACAATGCTGGCCAGGTAAGAGACCTAGAATAAAGACACTACATCACTCTCAGCTTAAGAACATAAGAAGAGCCCTGCTGGATCAGACCAAGGGCCCATCTGGTCCAGCATTCTGTTCACACAGTGCCCAACCAGTTGCCCATAGGAAGCCCACACGCAGGACATGAGTGCAACAGCACCCACCTGCCCATGTTCCCCAGCAACTGGTGTACCCAGGCATACCACCTCTGGTACTAGAGGTAGCACATAGCCATCGGGACCAGTAGCCATTGATAGCCTTCTCCTCCAGGAGTTTGTCTAACCCCCTTTTAAAGCCATCCAAATGGTAGCCATCGCTACTTGTTGTCTATCCTGCTTGTCTGTCCTGTCAGCTTGTCTATCCTGTGTGGCCTACAGCAGTGCAAGCGCATTGAGCACTATGTTACCTACTTTTAAAGCAAGTGCCAAAACTATACATAGCACTTGTTAGCTGTTTGGGGGTGGGGGGAGTACTGTGGGCTGCTTCTGGGGCCTCAGCTCCAAGGCTCTTGAGCAACATTCTCAGCTGATCAGGAATCTCCAGCTTACTTAAGCCCACGGTGGAGCGGCACGTGCCTCACCTCCTCTCCCACAAACAACGTGGAAACATTTCTCGTTTCTGCCAAGGGACTCATGCCCCGCCTCTTCTGGCCCCCTAAGTCCCCCAGTCCTGGCCAGATGGTTCTAAAGCATCTCAGACAGACCCACACCCAACCGGCCTCGCACACTTACCCAGCTTGCCATCTCCCCTTCCCCCCATTTTGTCAGGAGAGTGCCTTCGGCCTCCTCATGGCTGCCCTGTACTAAAATGGCCACCTCCTAGCTTCAGCGAATGACTTTGCCTGCCCAACCGCCACTGCTACGGTGGGTGGGAGGGGTTCCGTTTCTCTGCCACTCTCACAAATCATCATATATACCGACAGCGGACTCATTTTCTGAGCGTGGATCCTTTGCTAGCCAAAATGGCACCATCCACGTGCAAGAGGGAGGTCATCACCAGTTTTGGGGGGATGCCAACATTTGCAAAGTACACAAATTATTTAGCAAAGAAAATAAAAAAAAAATTTAGGGAGGGAGGAACCCCAACACAACTCAATAAGAACTGAGCATCAAGCTCAGTGAGCATGGAATACTGACTAGCTCTTGCAGGAGGGAAAGGGAAACTACGGAGGGGTGGTGGTGGAATGGAGTGTCGCGAAAAGGGCACAGCTGGCTGGAAGTGTTTTTCACCAGATGCCTGCCACTTTCTTCACAGACCTGTAGGTTGGCTGCTGCTGAAGCTGACTTCCCCTCAGCATGGACTTGTAATAAACATGCTAATGTAGACAAACCCTTGGTAGAAAAAACACACACCCTGAAGCAACATTTGTACACTCGTTGCTACTCAATGAAAGGAAATGGAGTTAAAAAAAAACCCAAAACCCAGCTTGCAGTTTCCTCAGCCACACTGAAGGAGGTACCTGTCTGATGCTTTCAGAGATTAGCCCACTGTATGGTTTCTGAGACAGGTACTTCTGGTAAGCTTCTAAGACCATGAGTGCAACTTCAGCATGGACCGCCGGATCGAGATGAAGGCTTCCCTGTTCAAGAACAATGTGCTTATTTTCAAGGAACAGACCTAAAGTGTACAGTCCTTCCACACACTGCATGCTCTCCTTGGGAGCAAGAGCTTGTCTTTGTTACCTCTGCTACGTACACTGGTCGCTCTGTGTAAATAATAATACATTTTAAAGCCCCTTTCCACTCAGTGCTGGGGCAGTTCATTCAAAGGAATCAAAACAGTCTCCAAAAGAAATATTTGGGCAGAAGGAAGCCGCCAATCTGATATTATGTTTGTGGTTTCTAAGCATGCTGGCTGGGGAATGCTGGGAGTTGTAGGATTTTTTTTGGTCTAAACATCCGTAGAATGGCTCCCGGACGGCACAATCCTACAGGGATAGTCAGCCGCCTCTGAATTCAGAGGCGACCGACTATCCAGTGCAGGGTGGGCAAAGCATGGAGGGGATCTTCTCCTCTGCGCTCTGGCCGCCCTGCATTTGCAGTTAGATGGCCAATTTCAGCTGTCTAGCTGGGATGGCTCAGAGCGGGGCGAGGCTGGGCGACACATAGGAAGTGTCATACCAGCACTTCTGCCGTCCCCTCCCTTCCCTGCCCCCAGGAACGGCCCCTGTCCCCCCACTCCATGCTGCTCTTACGAGCATGGAGCCAGGGATGAACCGTGGTGTCTACGAGGCGGCAGGAGAGGGGGCAGGGATGTGGTTTTCTGGGAACCAACCTTGGACACTGGCTCCAAGGTCTGTTCCCAGGGAAGGAAAAATCCTATGGCCATCTAGCCGCTGTCCAGCGGCCATAGGATTGCACCCTAAGTCACTCAGACAGCACAGACACATGCTCACTCCACTCTTCAGCACACATTGGGATGGCTCGTAGATTGGTCCCAACTTACTCACCTCCAAGGCAGCAGTAGAACCCCCAGTCCAGCTACACTTCTAAGAACAAGCACAGGCCAGGAGGCCATCCCAAACAAGCTTAAGAGACCCAGAACAAGTCAACCCTGCTTCTGGGGAGGTGAGGGGCAGAAAAAACCAACAGGAATAAGGGTGCACTCTAGTGCAGGGGTTTTTCAGCCCAAGGGCCAAATTCCATTTCAGAGAAGGTCTCAGGGGCCGTATTCCACTGGTGGGTGGGACCAAAGGCAAAAGGGGCAGGGCCAAGAGACCCCCAATACCAGCACATGATGACTTAAAGCTCCTACTGCCAGTAACCGCGGCCAGGCCGGCTGGGAATTCTGGGCATTGCAGTCCAAAAGATCTGGAGGGCACCACGTTGGGGAAGACATGAATCATCATGAGGAGGACCCCTTTTCCTATTTCTGTCAACTGTTCCAAAACAAAGGTCACAACCGAATAACCATCTGGCCAAAGATCCCTTTGGAGCTGCTTTCATATTTAATTAGGGCTGTCATTCAGTCAGCAAAATCTTAGTCAATTAATCAAATTAGTTTAAATCAATCAGACACATCTGCACAAAAATGTGCACGCGACTGAAACAAGAGCCCAATTCCTTTGCTTTCAGATGGTGCCTGCAAATGTTGCAAGAGGCGCCATCTTAGAAGAGGAGCCCTTTCCTCAGTGAGAGTGAAGGGAGAAGGCCTCTTCTAAAAGGCTGCCTCCCCATCTGCAGCTTTTTGAAGGACTGGCGTTATTAAAAATAATTAAAATGGTTTACATGCACTGCCCAATTAACCAATTAAACATTATAGCCCTTATTTTCAGTACGCACGTTCTCACAAGGTCCCCAGTTCAGCCCTTCCAGGATAACGCAAGCTAGCTTGTTTTTGACTTCAGTCAGGTCGTACTTCAGGAGCCAGCTGCGGATCAGGGCAACCTCCGAAGCAGATGGCTTCCAGAGAAGCATTGGCAGCTCTTTAAACAGGTAAAGGGAAACCTAATAAGGAAAAACAACAACAGAGTTGGAGACATTGATGAAGGATGTCTTCAAACCCAGTGAAATCCTTTGCTCTTGCAAATGTTCCAACTAACCAGCAATCAGACCAGAAGGGTTCATAAAATGGTGAAGAATGGTGAAGAAGAAAAAGTAGCCTCTCTGAACCTCTACTGAAGGCTCTTAACGGTAGTGGTTCTATGGCAATTTGATTCTTCGGGCTCTTATCTCCGGCAAGGGTCTTATCTCCAAAAGTGTGATGAGTGCAAGTTTCTAGCCCTTATTGGATACTCAGAAAAAGTGTGTGTGCGTGTGTGTAGGGGAGGGCAGGCAACAGCTAGTAAAATATCAGAAACCAGGAGAGTGGACAAATCAGATTTGCGCTGGTCAGGCATTAGGCTGAAGGTCCTGGCCATCCCCCACAGAAGCAGAGAGGAGGCAATATGACAGCCATTTGCAAACATACACAATGGAGCAAATTTGTCCTCTGTCACAAAGATGATGGAGCAAATTTGTCCTCTATTGCTCCAGACGAGAAAAGGGATTTCAATTAAACATTAGGAAGGACTTCCTGATGGTCTCAGCTGTTCCACACTGGAACAGACAGCCTCAGAGGCTAGCAGACTCTCCTTGAGAGGTTTTTAGGCAGAGGTTGGATGGACACCTCTCTGGGATGCTGCAGCAGTGGGTTTCTTGTGATGATGGCCGGGGGACAGGGGTTGTTGTACTAAATGGCCTTTAAGGTATCTTTTTTGCTGAATAACTCTATGGGTTGTATCTAATGATGTTCTAATTTAAGTCTCATTCATTTCAATGGGTCCATTCCTGGGGTGGGAAACTTCTGGGGGGCCACATTGCACCAAAATCGCCACCACAATTCAGGGGTGCAACAGCAAAAAAAAAAGTGGTGCTTTTGCTTTAAAAGAAGGCATGCGGGGAGCGTGGGACTTGTTTGGAAGCCAAATCGTGCTCATGGTAGTTGGGGACAAAGGGGGCTGTAAAAAAAAGGTCGGGGGGCTGCAGGCTGCATGTTGTCTAGCCTTGGTCTAATGTAAGTAGGACTAGTATTGGATACATCCCTATGAAAGAAAGTACCTGCCCACTCTACCACCTAGGGCACGTTTTTAAGTTTACAAGTTTCTAAGTCTTTCGAGTTAGAAATCACTTTTAATTCATAATGAAATCCAGCTTCTCTCAGCACAGGATTTCAGTTTGGTCTTCTTAAGCCACAGTTTAGACCTGGCCCTGGTCAAAGGTTATTAACCAGTTAACGGCCTGAAGCTGCAGCGACTCAACGTGGTTCTTACCATGCCGACCCTGTCAATGGTCTCTCTGACTCGGTCCAGCAGAACAGAAATCATGCTGGTATGGACGGCAGTGATGGCTCCCAGGAGCTCCCGGCCAACCTTGGAAAAAGTTTCTCTGGTGGAAAGGCTGACGTACGACACCTGAAAACACACAAAGGAAAGGAAGTGAAAACACACACACCTTACTGAGGCTTAACATCACTCCCAGCATCAGGAAATTAAGGTGTTTGGATGGTCCAAGTGAATCAATGATCTCCTTTTTGATTGCTCCTTGTCCAAACCTAGTAGAGCTGGGTTCTCAACGGCAGGGTGGAAATTGGGAGAGGGCCATTCCTTCTCCAAATGATTCAATGCTAATTAGATTTGAAGCAGGGAGTTCCTGGTTCAAAGCTCTGCCTCACAGCCCCAATGCTGAAGTCACTCTCAAGTCAGAATGTTTGGTCCACTTCCACAGAGCCCCCTCACCTATCCAATTGCTCCTTGCTCACCTCGTAGATCTCCAGCACAATGACCCTGACAAAGTCCTCGTCCATGTCATCCCGTTTTGTCTGAGCCATCTGGGCAAATGTCGTCAGCAGGCAGATCTCCTCCGAGCCGTTCATCGACTGGAGATACTTCTCGAAACACTCCAAGTGGGAAGGGTCTGCCAGAAGCATGGAGGGGACAGAATCTATTTGCAGGTCAAAGGCTGAAAGTCCTCCTTGAATATATACTTTTTACTCTGTATTCCACACATGGGCCACTCGCGGGCCACATGAGACCCTCGCCAGCTCTTGTGGGGCCTGCAGAGTCCCCAGGATATCCCACCCGCCACCCAGCTGAGCAGTCATCAACTGGAGGGCGGGGAGCAGATCACTGTTTCTCTGCTGCGAATTCCCAGACCACAGTGTGACATCAGAAGGGTAGACACATTGTCAAACAAACAAACAAACAAACCTGTCCAAACCTTTCTTTAATATGCAAAGGGTATCAAACCAAGGAGTCAAAGCAACAGGGTGAGACGCTTTACTCTATACTGCTAAAGCAGCCTTCTCCAACCTGGTATCCTCAAGATGTTTTGGACTACAACTCCCAGCATTCCTGAGCATGGACCATGCTGGCTGGGGCTGGTGGGAGTTGAACTCCAAAACATCTGGCGGACACCAGGTTGGGGAAAGCTGTGCTAGACGAAGGAGCTGCTGCCCTGTTCTCCGCTGCATTTTAGTGCCACCCCGATGATGGCCAGGGAGTGGGCCATCTCAACTCAACCGGGATCAGATGATAGAAGCGGCCAATAGGGTTAACACCCAGTCGTTGTATGAAATGGCTGGCTCTGGCCTGGCTCCTCAATTTGAGTAACCCATTGCTCAGGAACAGGCTGATCTGTTCTTCAACTGCTCATCCCTGTTGGCTGCTTGACCACCAGCTTGGTTTCAGACCACCAGCTCTAACACTTGCACAGAAAACACAGGAATCTCTAAAGGTAAACTGGCTGAAATCCCCGCCCCGCCCCGCCCCTGCAAACAGAAAGAGGCCGTACCTTTGAGTTTGCGCTTGCAGTCCTCAAGCTGCAGAGAGGCACACGTCATCTCCAGGTTCTCACTTTCTGCACAGTGCATGATGAAGAAGAGCTTCCAAAGCATGTTACTGGACAGCGTCCCGTATGGCATCTCGGACATGAAGAGCCACACGCCCAGCCTGTTTGGATTTGAAAGCCAAAAAGAAATGGTTTGTATGTGGACAGCTACTCCTGCCATGTTTCTCAGCGTCAGAGGGTGCGCAACTGACCCAGCCATGCATTTCCATGTGTCTGTGGCACTCACGCAGTGCTATTACAGAGGAGATGGAAGTATCTGAATGCGAGCACAGCTCACACATCCTTCTTTACACATGGACCTGGGAAAGCATGGAAAGAGAACATGCATCTTTCTTTCTTTTTTCGTTTTCATTCTGTTTGAATACTCTCCTCTTTTTTTGCATCAGTGTGTATGAAAGCAGAAAAAAACACCTGCTCCAAAGGCTAACAAGTGAAGTATATCAACAACGCAGGGTAAAGATGGGAGGCAGCGAGAGGTTAGGAAAAGGAATAGCGAGAGTGGAACGTTAATGGCAGTAGAGAGCTCACAAAAATGAGTCCAACTGTGGACTTGTGAATATAGGAAGTTTTGTCTATTCCAGCCTTCCCCAATCTGGTGCCCTCCAGATGTGTTGGGCTACAACTCCCAGAATCCCCGAGGTTGGGGAAGGGCGGTCTACTCTGACTCACAGGGGCTCATGAAGGCCTCGGTGCCAGAGGTTCCTTTCCCAGCCCTCTGATCACCAAAGGCCGGGATCAAAGAACAAGGGATGGATCTCTCTGTCATCCCTGCCTTTGAGCTGCCAGTTAGCTTCTGACAGGCTACTGCTGGAAAGGACACGCTGGCCTAGATGGCCCCTTGGCTCAATCCAGTACAGCCTCTCTCACGCTCTTGAAAATAAATTAGGCCAAGTAAGCACATCTTCGTATCTCAAGGGTTGTCCTACATAACTCTGAAAAAAGACTAACATGGTTTTCACAGGGACAGAGAAATCTCTGTAAGGGGTTGGGGCGGCTGAGGGCAAAGATGGAGGAAAAAGGGGCAAGGCAAAAGGAGAGAGGGAGGGAGAGATTAGCATGGTCTCGCTCCTTTCCCAATCTAGATGGCCTATCAAAAGGGTGGAACAGTAGATGTCCAGAGCTAGCAACAATGAAGCAGGAAGTGTTGCTGTAAAGCAGACAGGAGCAGAACTTTGCAGGGAGGGGTGTCTCATTCCACTGGAAGGAACAAAACCCAGTTTTCACTGCCCTGCTTATGGAGCAAATAGCAGTAGCAGCCCATACAGTAAGGCAGGGATAGGGAACCTTGGCCCACGGGGGTTCCCCATTTGGCCTGGCTGCTTCCTTCCCTGGCCTCGCCCCCTCTGCCACATAGAGAAAAACTCTTATCTCCAGTCAGCAGCTGATTGGAGATAAGAGCTTTCCTCTGCTCAGCACTCCCTTTCTCAGTGCTTAGCAGGGGAAAAAACTCATATCCAATCAGCTGCTGATTGAAAATAAGAGCAAATGGAGCAGGACCATGGGACGATCCTGCAGAGAGATTCAGTCTTGCTTCCTTCTGAGCATCATCCTGCAGAGGCACATGCTGCCTATTTCCAAGTAGACACACACCCTACTATATAACTTGGTAAGATTTTTGTTTGTTTGTTTGTTTGTTTAAAAAAAAACATAGGTTAGGGTGTTGTTGCTTTTTAACTCCTGCAAAATCTAAAGGAGTCACAGGGTTTCGAGAGCCTGTGTGGCGTAGTGGTTAGAGCACTGGACTGGGGAGACCTCAGTCCAAATCCCCACTCAACAGTGCAGCTCACTGGATGACTCTGAGCCAATCAGTGACTCTCAGCCTAACCTACCCCACAGGGTTGTTGTGAGGATAAAAGGGAGAGGAGGAGGATCATGTATGCTGCCTTAGAGGAAATGGTGGGATATAAACGTAACAAATAAATAAACATTTCACAGTTGCACCGTAAAATTGGATATGTAGAGTACATAGACCTGGTCTTCGGGTTGCCTTCCCTGTATTCGAGGTAAGGCAAATTTCCATAGCGACAAGCCAGTATTTAAAGCCACTCCCTTTCTTGGCAATTAACTGCATGCTGAAAAAAGCCAATAAAGGCAATTTCCTCTCACAATTTGAAAATTTCAGAGCTAGACTGCTATGACTTCACCTGACTTCACAGCTCTCCTTATTTTCAGCTAGATTCAGCAAGATTTCCCCAACTGCCATTAATACTCCCACCCAACACAGCCCATTGCTTCCTACCTTTTTGCTTTCAGTACATGGAGAACAGCCCTCAAAAAGAGCTCATCAAATTCCACTTGCAGTTTTTTGACAGAGTAAGGGTGCATTGCGTAGCTGTAGTCTTTAGCATGGCTGACATATTGAGCCCAGTGGTCACTCACGTGGCAAAGCGTCATCCTACAGGATCAGATAAGGAAGAGGGGGGAAAACAGTGAAGCAGAATCCAAGTGTCTTCAAATCAGTAATGGAGGTACGCTAGCCCAATCCAGTCCTATTGTCACCCTCCTCAACTGTCTATCAGCAAGGGAGCAATTCATTTATTTTATTTTATTTTATTTTTGCAAACCTTTAGGAGTCACCCAGACTCTTTAGGAGCCAGGGCTGGGATGTGAATGAATGAATGGTTTATTACCGTCACAGACCAATACAAATTTTATACAAAAGATACAAGTAATTAAGAGTAATTAAATAAAACAATAAATTTTAAAATGGGGCCACCATAATTTTTCCCTTGTTTCCACTGAAATAAGAAAGAACCTAGTAACTTTTGCAGTGATATAGGATGAATCATCCTTCAAATGGAACACCACCAGCTCTTCCGAAGGTCATCCCGGGAGAGTTCTTAATAAGGGGGAAATCAGCTTCTCTCTGCGTTCTTTATACAGATTACAGTAAAGGAATACATGAGCAACAGACTCTATTGGACCCATTCCATATGGACCCAGACATCCATTAATCGGGATCTTATTGAATCATCCACTTAGCAGCGCAGAGGGCAACTCATTGAAAGGAGCGAGCATGAATGCTCTCCTGTATTTGGAAACAGTCAATGTATTCAAGTACGAAGTGCTAACAATTCCATATTTTAGAGGATTAAAGGTATCAGGGAACAAGATTTGTCAGCTGAGGCTCTCAAGACAATGGAGACCTAAATCGATTAATCTCTGCTTAACACAGAGTTGTGCCTCCTTTAAGCCATAATTGCCCAAAACTTCAGGAGACAAACCTAACCTATCCATCTCCCTCATCCACCAACTAACAGAGGAGTCAAGAATCAGTAAATGAATGTAACTAGCAGGAGCTGCAGGGCTGGGATGTCTATTTAGCCCCTTTTAGGGGGAAAGGCCCATAGCTCAATGGTAGAGCCACTGCTTCTCATGCAGAAGGTCCTAAGTTCAATCCCCGACATCTCCACATAGGACCAGGAAAGAATCCTGACTGCAGTCCTGGGAAGCTGCTACCAGTCAGCACAGACAGTTCTGAGCTAGATGAATCAGTGGTCTGACTTGGCTTAGGGACCGCTTCCTATGTTTTTCTTCCAGCTCCTCCACCCCAAACATAACTGGATGAGGAACCTGTGGCCCTCCACATGTTGCTGAGACTCCAACTCCCATCAGTCCCAGGCAGCATAGCCAAGGGTCACGGATGGTGGGAGTTACAGTCCAACATCTTGAGCGACGCAATTGCCCACCCCTGCCACATCCGAAGGAGTTCTTATTTTTAGGCAGCAGGACTTTTCCTGCCCTGAGGGTTTTAGACCACATCAACCACTGTTTTTTTAAAAAGTGCCATTTTTAATAAGACTGACTCCAACTCATGACATTAGTGGAGACAGTGTAGCAAAGGATTCACCCCACTACCTGATGGGTACCTTTTATTTTGCAGGGGTCACTTTTAGGATTTTCATAGTATGTTAGTTTCATTTAAAAACTTAACCCATGTTGTTGTTTTAATTGGGATTTATGCTTAAACTGAACCTTTAATATTTCTGTAAACCACTTTGAGGATTTTACTGAAACGTAGCATATAAGTGCTGTAAATAAACAGAAAGAAGTTACAGGGAAATTACAGAAGAACCAGCATGCTTGTTGGACAGACTTGCATAATGCCCAACAAAAATAGTACACAATACAGCTGCTTTTGCATACACTTGTAATGAAAAAAAGAATTGGGGGGCCAGTGTTCCTGCAGACGCAGAGCTCTATTTAATTTCATCCAGAGAGGTGGGCTGTGTTAGCCTCTTTCACCAAAAATAGCCAAGAGTCTTGTGGTACCTAAACACCCAACGAATGTATTATGGTATAAGCTTTCATAGACTGCAGTCCGCTCTGTCAGATGCATGAAGTTTTACTCTGACTTACAGGTACCTCTCAGCTTGAGCATTCTTTCTAAACATATTCTATGTTTTGTCATCTCTTCCATTCACCCAGCACACCAACCATCTGTTTAACAGCACAGCAGACAGGTATCCTTGCGTGGAGATGCATATCTGTGGCCTGCTGCTGCATACAAAGATCTGTGGATTGGGACCCTAAACACCCTGGGTCTTTCTTAAAGACACACACGGGGGACTGCCGTTAAAGTAGGGGTCAGCAACTTGTGGCCCTCCAGATGTTTTGGCCTACAACTCCCATAATGTCTTACATTGGCTATGCTAGCTAGGGCTTATGAGAGTTGTCAGCCAAAACATCTGGAAGGCCACAAGTTGGCCACCCTCAAGACTGGCTGGCATGCCGAGGCAAATGGAGGACCATCTCCCCACCCACCCCAAATCCAATATTTAGTCAACAAGGAACTTTGGCCAGTTGGCTGCCTGGTCCCAGACACAAGGCAATCAAGCCGCTCTCCTTGCCTGATGAGGCGGCCAATCCGTTTCACAAGCTGCCGGTAACGGGCTCGGTTAAAGGTTTCCAACCCCACAGCTAGAAGTTCCACCAAAGAGTTAGCGAACGCAAAGATCTTCATCATCTCTTGGGGCATGGTTTTCTCAGGAGCATAAGCACCTGTGCAACAGAAAGGAATAGCGTGGCAAAAGCAGATCAGAATGTCATCAACAAGTTTATCGACAAGTTCCCTAGAAATCCGGACACGGTTAAAAAAAAAAAATAAGGAAAGTTGGGATGTCATGTAATCCAGCAATTCTTAGTCTTAACCACTGTCCCAGTTACTGGGAAAACTGGGCTAGAGCAGCCTTCCAGCCAACGGCCATGATGACTGGGAATGATGGGACTTGCTGTCCAACACATCTGGAGAGCACTAGGTCAGGGAAGGGTGGGCCCCTCTATTCTTGCTTCCACTCCTATAAGGTAAAGACACCTTCATTTCCAACCACAGACATTAATGTTCATGTGTAAGCATAAAAGCTGTGGCTGTCACGTTCCTTTGTCCTCCCCCTTCGCAATCAACACACTCCAGACTTCAGGATCACTACTTTATTAGTTAACAAGAGGTCCTTTACAAATGCAAATTCTAGGAAACTCTCAGGCTACAAAGGAAACAGCTACTCCACAGAATTATGAATACCAATAGAAGAATCGAAGTGAAAGTCGGAGAAGTTGCCGGCAGTTTGAAACAAGAACTTCCTGGTCAGACTAGCTTAGGGGGGATGCCCCTCCCTTGGGTGGCTCCCTTCTATGTAGACTATCACGCATAGCAAACCTGGTGGAGCATCTGAGCTCTGCCTCTAGCTTTTCCCACTTTGCTCTGCGATGGACCCTAGGATCTCTCAAGTGACGCCCCTCACTCTCCTCCTCCTCCGAGACCTGGGTTCTCATGGAGGAGGAAAGGGGGGGGGGCCCTCAGGCCGAGCCATCTGTGTGCCAAGGTCTTGAGAAGAAGGCCTTGCCATATCTGAGCTCACTAGGTAGGGAACCTCCCTCTGTTCTGGCTGTTCCCATTCTGAATCTGAGCTGCTAACTATCTCCATCCGCTCAGATTCATTCCCGACAGTGACCAGGAAAGGTTCTAAGCAGTGCAAATTGATTTGTAAGAACTGAAATAGTCCTCTCATTACCTAATATGGTCCAAACTTTACATTAGGCCCAGTCTACATGAACAGCAGATCACAAGGTTAAAATTGTTCATAGACTATACCACAAGCTACAGACAGAAAACTGTTTGACAGTGGTGCCCAGTATAATTAACTGCACATAGAGAGGTTCTAGCCTTCTTCCCAATATGCTCATTTTCTATGTGCAGGGATTGTTTTCATGGCAGAGAAGTCAAACACGCCACCCACACACACACACGTGCCACTCTGAAATGAAACATCCAAGGAGAATTTAACAACAAGATCCATTTGTGAAACGCTCATTGGTAGAAAACATGAATATTGGGTTTTGGCACTCATTTCCACACCACCACCACTCTTACGCTGTCAAAACATGGGCTTGTAATCTCACAGCACTTGCTTGATATTCCACATCATAAGCAATGGCACTCACACCCATTGGAAATAGGGGGAATGATCCCTAAATATCTGGCCAGTTATTCTGCCTACGTAAAATACCAGAGAAAACTTTGTGGATGTGGATGATTTTTAAAATATATATACTAATTATGTCTCTTGACATTCCACATCATTTTTTCCTTTTTAAAAAAAACAGAAAACATTATTAAATGTTATTACATATCAGATATTCCACATCATTTTCTTACTACCAGACACAAATTCCTTCGGAAGTTCAATCACCTTTAGAATCAAATCCAAGAATATGCTGGAAGAGTTCATGAAAGGGGAACTGGGACAAAAGTGCAACCAAGTCATCTTCAAGAAGAAGAATCCAGCTAGTATCAGGGTCTTCATCCTAGAAGGAAAGAAACTACATCAAGAGGGTGCATTTTCTATTGTTAAGGAAGAGCACAGTACTAGTAGGAAGCACAGATGAACGCTAGCCTCTCCAATAAGACTATTAAGGCCAAGAATGCAGAAAATTGACTGGAACCTACTGGTAGACAAAGAGATTTGAACTAGGGCAGCAAGGGTTTGTACATCCCAGTCATTTCACAGCATCGAGCAAAGCTGCAAGTGGAAACATTCTCTGTCCTGGCTGACATTGTGCTAATCAATTTGCTCTCTGCTCACCTGTTCCTCACCTGTAACATATTCATATAAATTGGTTGCCTTTGACCAGGTCTTGACGCAGCTCTGCAGAGTGATTTTAGAGTTGTGTGTCAAAATCCCTGATCCACAGTAACTCAGAAGCAGATCTGTACTTATACAACCTCACCCCACCCACAAGCTACCATTTTACACTTAGCTCCAACCCAGCCCACTATTTTGCACCTGGCTCCAGTTGGTGGACTTCGGTGTTCTCCTAAAAAATAAAATAGATTCCACAAAGCTGAAGACAGTCCATGTTTCTGCACCACATCCCTTCCCTCAACCTCTAAACCGAATTGTGCTCTTCTGGGAAAAGGGGAGGATCTTGTCATGCGGGCTTCCACAAATTCACTTGCCAGAGGCGAGGACCCATGTGCAGAATCACATAAGGAATGCCTTTCTCCCTTATCAGGAGTCCTTCCAACTAACAGGAACAATTAAAACAGGGAAACGACAGGCCTGCTTTGTTCCTGCTTCCTCGAGTCTCAAGTCTGAACTCAAAGGGTGTAAATCCATTTTTTTATGATACCTCTTCTCCACCTTCATCTACTAAAATCCAGTTTCCTGATTCCTTCCCAGATGAGGAAGTCCTCCGTTCACTCGGCTTCATATGACACATAAACTCTGCTCGATTTCTGCAAGTTATGAAGTGAGACAAGCCACGAAAATTAAATAGGCACAACAAAAGAGGGAGGGAAAGGGCTGTTCATCTTTGCTAATATTCTCAAATGGATTTTCCAGCTCCTCCTCCCCACACACACACTCCCCCTCTGGGGTTCTCCAAAGGGCCACACCCCCTTCTCCTGCCCCGCCCTTTTCCCTGACCACCAATCCTTTGGTGGTTTTGTGGCTTTTGTGCAGTTTTTCCCCCATTCTAAAAGTTTTAAATGCCCCCCCCCCCCCCGGCTTACTTACAGGCAGTATGAGCTTTAAACTAAAATAGGCTGGTATTTCTGGTCTCACCCTTTGGCCCCATCCACCACTGGTGTGTGGCGTGTGAGTTTCACTGAAATGGAATTTGGCCCTTGGGCTGAGAGAGGTTCAACACCCCTGACCTAGGCCCACATTCTCTCTCCTTCGTACTTACTTGGCAGGTGACATAAGCAAAGCGAGGGACTGCATAAAATGGAAGACCCCAGATGGATTACCCAGAACCTGAATCTGGAAGTAAAGGGGGAGGGGGTTAAAAATAGGTATTAAATCTGAGTTAGCTATCATGTGGAGAGGAGCAGGCGAGCTCACAGAGAGAGCCTAAGTCTCTGTGGACCAGATGGGCAACCTCCATGGGCCCGAGGTAGCCTGCCCATAGTGTAAATGGTACAGCCCCGACAATATGAGCACTAGATTTCTGACACACCACCTTAAAGGGAAGATTAAACATACACACCTGAATGAATGGAACAGCCCATTTGCTGACACCGGCCGGGCAACGAAGGATGTGGTTTAGGATGAAGAGATGGTCCCCTGGGGAGCCAATCCTTTGCAAGACAGACACCTGAAGGGATGGGAGACCATTTCAAAGGTAATTAAAGAAGGGGAGAATGACAAAGCCACAATTAAGATTTAAGTCATGCTGAACTTAAGGGTGCTATCACTCTCCATCTTGGCCACATGCTTTACAGCGCTCCTCTCCTGATTCTCTCTAATAACAGACGGACGTATAAGGAATTTATTTATACTCACAGTTCCTCTAAAATCAACAAAGCACTGTACATAAAACCAGCTAAAGATACAGGCCCTGCACGTAGAGCCTTACCATCTAAGAGATGAGAAATATGTATGGAAAGAGGTAGAAGAGGGCAATCAATGTGAGAACACAAGGGAAAAGGGATGTTTTTAAATAGGAGTTTAAACACAGGGCACAGACCTCTTTAGAACAGGGGTAGGGAACCTGCGGCCCACCAGAAGTTGTTGAACTACAAGTCCCATCATCCCAAACCATTGGGCACACTGGCTTGGGAATGATGGGAGTTCGAGTCCCAAAACACGCCTGCTCTAGAAGGCACGCTGTGACTGTTGGTCCTCTAGCCAATGTATGTGGCCAAGCTAATGTCCCCTTTGCAGGCATTCTTGCACCCTCCCAGGGCCCCTTCATTCTCTGACCAAGGACCAGGGGTGTAGTGGTAACCTCTGAAGTGCAGGCGCTCATCATGGCAGTCCCCCGTAGCCACACCCCCAAGGAGAGTCCAAACATTCAGGCAGTTGGGCTGATCTATATCAACCAACCAGTTCTAAGAGTTTTCATCTCCATCAGGAGAAGGTCTTTTGTGGAGCTAATGGGTCTTAACTGCCCATCCACCCCAAAATACTTTGCATTACAACAGGGAACTATACATTGTTGCTGGTAAAATTCATCTCCCCCCCCCCCCGCCCCCAGCTACTGTGAGGATTACAGCTCAGCTCAGAGGGAACAGGGAAGCCTGAAGGGGGCTGGCAAATGACACCAGCATCCCTGCTAACAAAAAAGTACCCCGGCTTCACTACACCACTGCCAAGGGCTGGAACGAAAGCCTGTCCTTCCCCTTCCCTTCAACAGCCATGAGAAAACTTCTCCCTCTTCTCCTTCCGAACGTCCTTAAGAGCTCCAGCGGGGGGATCACTTACACTAGAGGTTACTTAAGATAATGACTAATCCAGCATGCCTTTATGAAGCCAGGGATGGGAAGGAATAGTGTTCCCTTTACTGTGACATTTGGAGCCTCAATTACAAACAGCCTTTCATCCAGCATCTTGCTTAGCCAAGGCCATGTCTTCTAACAGAATTCATACATCTAATATTCAGAAATGCCCCTTCATTAGAAGCTTTTTTTAAAAAAGCAAACACTTGTGTTGCTTGAAAGATTCACTCCATCCATATGCAGGCACCAAGGAGCGTAGAAACCTTTGATCCACCCGGATACAGATAGGAAACTGTGGTTAACGCAGGGTTAGCAGCAACTAACCCGTATCAAGTGATCTGGAGTGTGCTGTGTCAGTGGTTATGCTAAGCCGGTGTGTTAGGTGATTTGGGTCAGTGTCTCTAAGCTAAGTTGATGTGCTGTTCTCCCCTGCCTCCCCACCCTCCATAACAGAAACAGAATCTAAAGGCGCGACCCTATGCATGTTTAGGGAGAGAAAAGTCCTACAACTCCCAGCATTCCACAGCCAGCCATGCTATTTTATACATCCAAAGCTTTGTATAAAATAGTTAAGTAAATACCAGCACATCTCGCAACGCTTCAGACACCAGCAGATAGGAAGCAGCAAATCCTGGTGCATTCTCTCAGTCTGACCCACTTCCCTTCACCCTGCAACCCCACTGGGTAAAATGTGGGACAGTAGATATAAAACAAACACTCTAGCAACACATTTCTAGCTGGATGACTGGAAGAGTCAGCTCCTGCTGCACTGGGTTACTCACCAGCCTCCGAAGCCATGAGAGAATGTCCTGCTGAAACTGCGGGTCTTCAACCACCCGGCGGGTAAAACTGAAGAGAACGCTGATGCATTCCTTCAAGGGCCCCAAGTCTGAGGAGATGTTTTCTGTCAGTTTAAGAGCTGTGAATGGGGGAGCGGGGAAGAATTAGGAGGGCTTAGAGCCAGCATGGTATAAAGCAGAATGCCGGGCTTCGGCTGGGGAGCCCTGTACTGGATTCTAAACCCTGCTCAGCCAGGAAGCTTACTGAGTGGCCTTAGTAAGGTTGGTATCTCTCACCCTACCTCACAGGGCTGTTGCAACACAGCACGAACAAGACCCCACTTCATTAAGGGAAGAGCAAGATTGGTGGGAAGAACCAAATTTTGGCGGGTTAGCAAAGGCCTGCCAAAATCTGTGGACCTCTCATGAGAGCTCAAGGAAGAAAGCCCACATTCTGTAGTGTTATTTATTTATTGTTTATGTAATTGATACCCCGCATTTCCTCCCAAAAATGGTGCACAAGGCAAATAACAATACCATACCGAATAAAAATAAAACCTTAATTAAAATGAAACATAAAAACAAATAAATTAGAAGCACTATTAAAAACACATCAATAGAAGAAATAGACAGCACACAAGCAATGAAAAAAGCCTTCAGTAACAGGCAGGCTTACGTGCTAAAGGCCTGCATAGATAAAAACATCTTTGCCTGTCGACAGAAGGGCAGCGAAGAGGAACCTAGCCTCCCTCGGCAGGGAATGGGGCACGGGAGCAGCCAACAAGAAGGCCCTGTCTCATGCCACCATCAAACATGCCTCTGATGGTGCCAGGACGAAGATCTTAAAGCTTGGGCCAGCTATGGGAGAAGGCGGTCTTTCAGATTGAAGCCTGGGCCACGGAGATCTGAATTCAAAGCCAGTCACTCTCAGCCTCACCTACTTTACAGGGCAGTTGTAAAGCAGAAAAAAGGGGAAACCGTCACCTCGACCTCCTTGGTTGAAATCACTTGAAATCAAGAAAATTTCAATACACTTGAAATCAAGAAAATAAGTAGCGCTTTGCTGATACCCTTGACTAGCAGAAAGAGAAGGAAGGTTCAAGCAACTGTCCTGACACATTCAAAGAATGCATGAGGGCGCTGTACAGGCTGGCCCCATCCCAACAGCCAATGTGCCTGATGGCCACACACTTCGTTGTCTGTTCATTCGGCACATGTGACCAGGGGCTCTATGTGCGTACCACTGTACGGATGTAGTGCTCCTCTGCGTGGGAAGGGGGGGGGAGGGTCAAACAAGAGCCCCCAATGCATGGAGGAGTTCTCTAAGCACATCTCAGTATGTGTGGAGAGCTCCTTCTCACACACACTGAATGCATGGCATGGGAGCAGGAGTTACTCTCATAGCAATCTTGTACCCAAATTCTATTGCCTATTAGATTTCTTATGCAAGCTAAGTTTAAATGACCCCCTCACAAATTGGAGGGGGTCATCTGAACCCCCCTAGTGCTTAATTCACATCATTTAGGCAGGTCACAGGATTTGGGGTCCTCAGTGCAAAACACCACTATTTTTTAGCATGTAGCACCCTGAGCCCTGCACATGCCGTGCAGCATCCTGCAGACTTCCACCGGAAGCAGAAATCCAACTTGGGGGCACGCACCTGGCTCCTGCTGCTGAATGCCCATGGACATCAGCCAGGAAGAGCCGCTGAGCAATCCATAGAGGTAGGACTCCACCTGCAGGCGGGACAACACGGAGGTGTACAAGTGCAAGGCCAGTGTCTGATGCACATGGCCGGCCTGGGCATCAAACAGCTTCTTCAGATCTTCCAAGGCTCCTTCGTTCACCTCAACCGTCTGGTAACGATGGTGGCCGGACACTTTGCACTGATCGGCGCAGACGCCCTGCAAAGGGAGACGACGGCGCCGCAGTTCAGAATGCGAGGATAGGCAATTGAAGGGCGGCGAGGCAGAAATGTGAAGGGATGCAGCCATGCAATGTAAAATCTAGCCGTGAGCCTGGGACTGCATAGCCTGCCACGTGTACAATCCTCATTATCTCAGCAAAGTCATTTCAAAGGTATCTAGGCTGGCCTTCAACAAAACTAGCAGGGCCGCATACCATCAGGATAATAAAACACTAGTATAAAATATGGTTTTAAATATAGCATGCTTTATGTGGTGTCTCCCTGGGAACATTTCAAATGCAGCATTTTTTTTTTTTAAGTTCCTGGGGTGGGGAGGCTGTGGAAAACAGGGAAATACTTTCTCCTAATGGTTTTAGGGGCTACTGGATGCAAGAGTCACTGAGATGACTTTGGACTAACTAATCACAACCAATCCACTTATTAAGACTCCAATCCTATATCCATTTACTTGGGAGTAAGCTCAACAAACTCAATGAAACTTCCTTTTGGGTAGACATGTATAGGATTGAGCTGTAAACATATATACTGCAACACTTACAGGTCTATAACAGGCAACAGCTATTCTTATGATTTTCAAATTATAAAAGTGTGTGTGTGTGGGGACCATATTACAAATTAAATCTGTAATTTGCCTCTCCCAAACAGCCATTGGGGGTTTCTTGGCCATGAGTTTAAACGAACCAGTTTGTTAATTTTATTAGTTAAGCTGTTCACAATATCAGCTACACTAAATACCTTTTCACAGAGCTGGGATATGGAGTGCGCTTTGTCCATGTTTCATGTCCCCTTGCTCACGCAAGAGTTCATTTTGGAGCACAAAAGAGAACCTCTATACACCCCAGGGGGAAATCTTCCTGATCAACAAGTATGCTTTGATGAACACTTTAATCAATTAATCACACTAATGTGTCCACTGAAGCTTGCAGCCCCAGATCTTTTAAGTCTCAAAAAAACAGCCCATTTTGGTTCACACACATAGATCTTACAAACAGGATACTGTAAAGATAAAATATTCTCATAATACAAGAACTGTAAGACAGCAAATCCCATTCTCTGGCAGTAAATTCAAGGCCTGACATAAATTAAATTATGGAATTCACAACCATAAGATGTGATGGAGGCCATCAGCTTAGATAGCTTTAAAGGCAGAATAGACATATTTATGGACATATATCTGGAGGACCACATAGAATCACAGAGTTGGAAGGGCCCATTTAGGCCATCGAGTCCAACCCCTTGCTCAGTGCGGGACTCCAGTTTAAAGCATCCTTGACAGAGTCTCTGCAAGAATACCTCCAGTGATGGAAAGCCTACCCCACACCTGCTAGGACTTTGGTTCCACTGTCTGACTGCTCTGACTGTTAGGGAGTTTTTCCTGATGTTTAAACAAAACCTGTCTTCCTGTAACTTAAGCTTTAACGGTCTTGGATGATAGGGAACAGGTTGCAGCCCTCTTCTGTGTGACAACCCTTTAGGTACATGAAAGTGCTATCGTATCTCCCCTCAGTCTTCTCCTCTCAAGACTAGATATACCCATTTCCTTCCATTGTTCCTCTTAGGATATAGCTTCGAGGCCCCTGGTCATCCTCGTCATCTTTCTCTGAACTTGTTCCAATTTATCAAAATCCTTTTTAAACAGGTGTCCAGAACTGGACACAGTATTCGAGGCGAGGTCTGAGCAGTGCAGAGTAGAGTGGAACTATTACTTCCTGTGATTCTGAAACTACGCTTTTAGTGATGCAACCTAAAATAGTGTTTGCCTTTTTTGCATGTTCCCTATCCCTGATGTACACAGACAGTCAACATCTGAATATTACAAAACCATCTTGCTAGCTGTCGCTGCTGGAACAAAAGAATGTCCGACCAGATACACCACGGTCAGATCCAGCCAAGGTCCACTGTTTACATGTTTATGTTCTCTTACAAAATCATGGGCCACTAGAACAAAGCCAATCTATAAAGGTGCCTCGTGCTATTTCCTAAATCCTAAGGAGTCTTCTCTGCACAGGGATGTTAACGGACACATAACAGAGAGTTTCAAAGAGTCCACAGTTAAAATCTTTGAAATCAACTGAAACGTTCTTGCGATTCAGAATGGACTTTCAAGGCTGCAGGCTAGAATACAGGGTGTTTCAAAAAGATGAACCCGATTTGAAATCGCTGTATCTCTGCAACCACGAACCGCCCATGAATGAAACTCTTAGCACTTGAAAGAGTGGGGCATAGAGTTTCAAATGATTACCGCTAGATGCCTCTCTCAGCGCACAAACAGCACCACCACATTGGCACCTGCAGGTTCGACGTTTTCTAAATGACACACTGCCTCAATGTTGGATAGGCTGCATGGGACCCCAAGACTTGACGCTACACTCTTGGCCCCCAAGATCTCCAGACATCACACCCTGAGACTTTTTCTTGTGGGGATACGTCAAAGAACGTGTTTTTGTGCCACCATTAGCGACTAATCTGGATGACCTCAAAAACAGAATCACAGCAGCAGTGACTTCAGTGGAAGAAGACACTTTGAGAGGCGTTTGGGGCGAATCCAACTATCATCTCGATATTGTCCATACAGCAGGTGGAGGGCACCTAAAGCATTTATAAAATGGTTAGTAAAACTCGATAACTCATTAAACCATTCGTAACTTTTGGTGTAATTGTAACATGTTGCCATTGTGAAATATACTGCTTTGAAATTGGGTCCATCATTTTGAAACACCCTGTGTTTTCCCATGTGAAGGGCTCCCTGCATGAAGGAAACTGACGTACCAGAGACAAGCCTTATATTTCGTGACTCACCTGGCCCCCACAGGTGACTAGGAATTCCAGGCAGGCAGATAAGTGGGCCAGTGGAGGAGGGAGGGATCGCTCTGTCCTCCTCCATCAGTCCTCTTGGCAGAGGGCACTTTTGCTGACTAGCCTGCTAAGGGTGCAATCCGATGCGAGTTTAGACAGAAAAAGGTCCACAACTCCCAACATGCCCCAGCCAGCATAGTTGTAGGCCTTTTTTTCTGTCTAAACTTGCACAGGATTGTGCCTTAAGAGGCTACATGTGTTTCCATGCTAGCCATGGAGGAGGTAGCTTCTCTTCATAGAATAGTATAGTAGGGTTGGAAGGGGCCTACAAGACCATTGAGTCCAACCCCCTGCTCAATGCAGGAATCCAAGTCAGAGCATCCCTGACAGGTGGCTGTCCAGCCTCGTCTTGAATGCCTCCAGTGTGGGAGAGCCCACCACCTCCCTAGGTAATTGGTTCCATTGTCGTATTGCTCTAACAGTCAGGAAGTTTTTCCTGATGTTCAGCCAGAATCTGGCTTCCTGTAGCTTGAGCCCATTATTCAGTGTCCTGCAATCTGGGATGATCAAGAAGAGATCCTGGCCTTCTTCTCTGAGACAACCTTTCAAGTAAAATGGCCAGCATGGAAGAATAGGCTATTAGCCTCTTTGCAGGCTGGTAAAAAAGAAATGCAGACTATTATCTTTTTTTTTTGAGGGCTTGTTCACGCTGCTGCCATAGAGGAAACTATGCTGATGTGCTTTCCACATGCAGGAACATCTGCAACGGAGAACTCAAACAAGACATTCCCCAGCACTACCTCAAAGTTGAAATGGCCAAGCCTAAAGAGGGCTGAACCACATGATTCTAGACAGCTTTCCACAACCTGGCGCCCTCCAGATATGTTGGACCACAACTCCCATAATCCCCACCCACTAGCCATGCTGGATGGGAATTCTGGGAGTTGTGGTCCAACGCATCTGGAGGGCGCCAGGTTGGGAAAGGTAGGTTTTCATGGCTGTTTTTGTCGCTGTTCTAATTGTATTTATGTTTTCAGTGCTTTTAATACCTTAATAGTTGTGTGTTTCATTGTTGTACGGCACCTTGAGAGGGCTTCTGCCCTGAAAGGCAGACAATACTTTAAATAAATAAATTAAAGCTGATTTTAGGGAGCGCATGAACCAGCTCTTAGAAACCAGCTTCCGTTGCTCTACCTGGACAGCCTGTTGCTTGTCCTTAAACGTCCAGAGGCGGCCTTTAACACCTTGGCAATCCGAGGCGAGGGTTTGCAGCTCCACTTCTGCCAGAAGCAGCTGCTTCCGACAGCGCCAGTAGTTCAGCAACAGCTCAAAGAACTCGTGCCTGTCTTGGTGAGCGATGCTCCCGAACTCCTCCGCATAGGACTCAACGTTCTCCAGCCAGGAACACGGCTCAAAGACCTTCAGCTGCTCTTTGCTAAAAGGGGCCAGCTCCAGTTCAACTGGAATCTCAGGATAGAGTCTCCCCTTTGGTAACTGCGGTTTGATGGCAAGCCCCGGCAGCCGTTCGCAGAATAACTCCAGCGGCAGGTCTGAATACGGCGTTTGGAGACCGGCATTCTGAACGTGTTCTTTGACTTCTTTGGTAGGGACAGAGATGGTGGCAAGACCCTCTTCAGAAGAATGGGCGAGCAGTTGTTTTATATGGCGCACCTTCTCAATTTCTGGGTCCTGGGCACTTGCCATCGGTGCGGGTGTGCAAAAACTGCTGTCTTCCGAGGGGCCACTAGTTGCCATTTCAGCAGCATCTGCTTCCATGAGGTTCTGAGTACCAACTGTTTCTTCCCCAACATCTTTTCCCTCCTGCAGAGCTCCTGCTCTGAATTCTTCCGCCTGTGTTGAAGGTTTTGGCAGGGCAGTGACTGGGGATCCTTCCTTATCTAGGGTTAGCTCATTCAGTGGGACACCCTTCACATTTTCTCTTTCCCCAGCTTCGTTACAGAGCCTGGACTCTGGAAAATGTTCCACCTGGGGATCGCTGGATAGACTAGATCCTTCTTGATCTTTATCTGTACCAGGAAGGGACAGCTGAAATGGGACTGTCTCCTCATCACACTTTTTCTTCTTTTCCTAGTGGAAAGAAGAAGAGTAACATTAAGTTATCTGAGATCTGAGCAACAACAACAGTTGTGAGCTAGTAAATCCAGTCAAGGGACAACACCACCAGCTCTCTCCAAATTAGCAAGGGTGACTTCTCCTTCTCCTTTTAAGCCTTAAGTGACTAAGGATGCCATCCTATGCATGTTTAGACAGAAAAAAAGACCTATGCCCCAGCTAGGGATTCTAGCAGACATTTGTCTGGACTCATAACTTTTGTAGACTTATTTGCCAGTGAGCCAAATAAGAGAGTTCACACAAGTGGTTTTGACCTGCTTAGTTCATATCAGACTTTCAATTTTCAGTATCTGTGGAGTTTTAACTTATTTCCTTATTTTAGAGGTGTGTTTACCGGCCTTCACCGCCAGATCCCAGGGCAGTGGGCAACATGTTAAAACAACAGTAATTTAAATAACAGAATGCTAAAATAATACTAAAAACAGGAGAAGGTAATGTTCATGACAGTATTAAATATACTTAGAAGATCTAGGAAAAGTAAAATAATTTTGCCTAGGAGATAACAGAGTAGGTGCCAGAAAAAAAAGTCCTTGGGGAGGGAGCCGCAGAGACAGGGTGCCACAGGTGAGAGCACCTTCTCTGCTCACCCCCCACCTCACCTGATGGTGGGGGCAACTGGAGGAGAGTATGAGCAGACAATCTTAGCATGTGAGCAGGTTGATATAGGACTAGGTTATAAGGAGGATTTCTTTGTCCCTTGGTGCCAACTGGTGTCTTTAAGAGGCAACATTATTTTTGGTTGAGAAGTGTGCTCTTACACACTTCCTATTCACTTGAAAGGGGCTTGCATCCTGAAGGTGCAGGTACAAGGTGTGTGCAAGAAGGAGCTTCCAACTGCAGGGTTGGATCCAGAATCTTCCTTCCAAAAGAGAAAGAGACCTTCTGCAAGAGGAACAGTTCTGCTCACAGAAGGTCCCTCTGCCTGATTTCGGGGGGCGGGGGGGTCCTTCTCTACAGACACCACAGCTCAGCCCATTCAGTAGGGTCTCCTGGCTCTGTGTAACATTTTGGAGGGAGCACTGTGGGAAGGAGCAGGTCGGGAAGCTCACTTCCATGAGCACGCTTGATCCAGCTTAAATCTGGATCCAACCCAAGGATTTTATTGATTCATTTTAATTCTTGCTTGGGCCACAGGCCATTGGCATACAAATCAACTAAAACAGATTAAGTCAAATACAACATAAAACAAAAGTCTAAAATGCTTAAAACTAAAGTAGTCTCACAATACATTATTTAAAATTCATTTATACCTGCAATATTAAAATGAATAAATATAATCTAAGAATTAAAACAGGTAAAAGGCTGTTAAATCAGGGCATCCCCAAAACAATCAACTGCATTATCAAGAATAAATTTTGCATGAATTCTTCATGCTGCCAAAGCAAAGAGAGAGAGACCTTGTGAGTTACAATGGTGTCTATATCAGACAAAAGATTAAAAAATCTTCTCTGTAACAGTATTACAGTACAAAATTTGAACCTTGGTTCAGAATATAGGGGGCAGGACAGCAAATAATGTGGTAAGTCTTCAATCTCTGGAGCACCATAAATACATAAATGTTGAGCCAAAGGACTTTGGGAATATCTGCCACCACTCATGGCTGTTGACATAGTTTGAAAACTATGAGCTGTAAAAAGCTTGCGTCAGGCTTTTATGACACCATCCTCTGGCCTTATTCATTGAATTTTACATTCAATATTCCATTCATCATCATCTTCCACTGGTAATGCACCCGCGTTTTCCTACCACTCCTTCTGTCTTTCTCTTACTACAGAAAATCCATTAAAAAGGAAAAGATGGAATAGCTGCGCAACGCCTTCAGATTAGAAGCGCGAGGAGCCCTCCAGCTGGAATCACCCATAAGATCGCAACATGCATTCTACATCAATGAATTCGACTTCAAAATATCGGAAATGGGTTGGATCTCAGCTACTACAAGCGGACACTGTTTTCCTACCTTCTCCTTCCCATTGCTGCCACATTCTCCCCACCACCATCACCACCCAAAAAAGCCGCTCCTGAGGGTCAGGAGACCCTCAGATCATTGTGGGCTGGGTCAAAGATCAGGACACAAGAGCAGAAGTATCTTCCATTCACACAAGAACACATTTAGATCCAAGCCACAGATTAATATTTATATATTTATTACATTTATATCCTGCCTTTTTTCCTCAAGGAACCCAAGGCGGCGTACATTATCCTCCTCCTCTCCATTATATCCTCACAACAACAACCCTGGGAGGTAGGTTGGCCTGAGAATCTGTGACTGGCCCAAATATGCCCCCTTTTAATTGCCTGATCGGTTTTTGGGGATTTTTTTGTCCTTGTAATGGCCAACCGTACATGTGTATGTTTTAAATAAGCCCCCTTTTAAGCCATTTTATTTGGAGGGTTTGGCCTTTAACTGCCAGCCCATTCTGTCTGTATTTTAATTTGCCAGTTTATTTTGCTGCTTCCATTGTTTGTTAGCGTAGGGTTTTTTTAAATGTTTTATTGTGTCTTTAGTGTTTTTACTGTACGCAACCTTGACGCTGTTGCAGCAAATGGGATAAAAATGCCTCCTATAAACAACCTTCCCTCTTTCTTCTGCGGCTATCTCGACTCCCAGTCCAACACTCTAGCCACTACACCACACTGGTTCTGTTTAGCTCCCCTCATCATGAAATACTTCCCCAGTTAATGAAAACATTTTTTTTTAAGATGAGGAACCAACACACGGGATGTGAGCCAAGAGCCTAAGGAGATGCCATGTGAGAGTCACACTATTCCAAAGTATGGAGGTCAGCTGAAGCCAAACAGCACCGCTGCTCTGACAGGCACACAGAAGAGCACACTTAACCCCTTTTTAGGCAGAAAAATAACCCTGACCCACAAAGGCAGCGGGCCTTCACAAACCACCATGGCATTTCAACTAGAGCTGTGCACACACGGCCTCTCAAAATTCTCCAGCCTATTTGCAGGCAGAGAAATTGGGGGGACAATTTCACCTAGGGGAGCAGAAATTCTCCAGCAGTTTCTCACAGATAGGGCTCACTACTGGCAGAGGTTGTAGCACAGCTTCTTTCTTTTCTCCTAAGGGTTTTCGGTTTATTGCACTGCTTCTGTAGGTGGCAACAGCATCAACTGTGGCTTCCACTCTCTTGAGGCAGAATGTTGAATTTCTTTTGGTGACATTTTTGAGCTTCCCTAAGCACTGCGAGGTGGCTGAGAGTGCTGTGTGTGTTTTCTCTACCTAATACACATTTTTCCATGGCTCTGCAGCCTCCGAGGCCACCTGCACTTCCTGGACTGAAAAAGCCCCATGGGAGGAATTGCCTCATGATGCTTGCCTCACGATGGCTTTAACTGAAGGGCAGGAAGCCAAGAAGGCTACAGGCTGCCACAGAGATTACTGTACAATGACAGGCAGGACACGCATGCACACTCCTTAGCCACCTCACAAGTAACATAAGCCAATCCCTGACAATTTCTCCAAAATTTCTCCTCCTTTGAATTTCTTTCCGAAAGCGATTCCCTTTCTATCAAGTTGAATGAGAATGGTCGTAAAACATGTGGGAGAACTTTTCAGCACAGCATTAATTTCAGCACAGAATCTATTCCAGGGTGCCCATCAGATTCCAAAGAAACTAAGCATTCATTTCTTTAAACCAGCCTTTCCTAATTCCATGTCCTCCAGATGTTTTGGACAGCTGCCAGTATTCCTGATCCTTAGCCATGCTGGCCGGGGCTGATGGGGATTGATGTCCAAAACATCTGGAGGGCACCAAGTTGGGGGAGGTTACTTTAAATAAAGAGTAAGCTTCTAGACCTCAAGAATGCAGACATGTGCTTATGAAAGCAAAGACAGTAACCACACTAAGGGACTTTTACTCCTCTTTACAACAGAATTTGGAAAGCAGCTCTCCAGCCACATCAACCCCTTTCTCCCCTTTGCTTTCTTTTCTTCCAGTCACTTTCTGATATTCTGCCGGGGGAGGGGGGGATTGTGAGGGTGGCAGGTGGGGAACACCAGCAGATCTACATGCAACTCAAAGTAGCCCACCAGACAAATGAGCTCCTGACCAGGGTTCTATATGTCCCTACCCAAGAAACCTTTAGCTTTTCTCTTTCCTTCATACTTTTCTAGCAGGACTACCAATGGAGGCTGATGGGTCTGATGTCAGTGACACCATGAATCCTATCCGGGCTTCAATCAGAACCAGTCAGAACTATATGGATAGCTCTTTTAGAGTTCTGACTGGTTCTGACAGAAACCAAGAGGGGATGCACCGCCCCACTGAAATTGGAGCCACCAGCCTCCACTGAACTCTTTGCCATCCACTTTCTTGGCCTCAAAACCCACCTTTTCCCCAAAGACCTTGGCTTCAGCCCTTAATCTCCTTCCCAGCTGAAAAAAAGCCTCTGAACAGGCAAGTGCATTTCTTTGTCTGTCCCTGCCTTGGTGCACCCTCTGCCCTGGCCTCTCCCATCCCTCCCCTCTGCTTTGTGGGCTCCCAACCTGCCAACATCTTGATTGTTGCTTCTACAGGGCAAATATCCAACTCCTTTGCTCATGAAACTCTGCGAAGTGCCATGAGCCTCAATGGATAACAACAACTACTGCCTTACTAGGACTCCTCTTGATCTTTCCATCACCTGATGCTTACTGAGTCTGGAGTATCGACCCATGACAACCCTAGCAACGTTACGTGCTTTGATCTCCATGCCCCTCTTGGATTGCCAGCCTCATGTCTTCAGCAGTGGCCGACCTGCCAGCCATCTACGAGCTCGAATGGGACAAAGGTGACAACAAAAGATCCTCTCTTGCTTTTCTCCATCACCTGGTATTCACAGGTATACTGTCTCTGACCACTGAGGCTCCACTGACTTAGCATGGCTGTTCTATCTAAAAGAGGTAAGTGCCCTATCACAGCTAATAGCCTGTTCTATCTAAAGTTGATGGTAAGCCCTTGATGGCAGCCTTCCCCAACTGAGCACCTCCAAAGATGTGTTCGATCCCAACTTCCTTCACCCATAGCCTGCACAGCCAACTCTGTTAATCCGTGCCATCTCTGTTCCACAGACTGTCAGGCGTCTTTGATTCCATCATCTGCTCACTAACGGAATTGGATTTTTTTTTACCAGCATTTCATTCTACTTGGATGAATTCGCATTAGCAAAGTGCGCACTTGTGCATTAGTGAATGCAAATTAGCACTAATGCACATAAGCGCTACTGCAAAGCAGCGCAAATCCCCCCGAAGTGAAGAATTGGTTCGCAAGTCCTTGAAATCCACGTGACTCAGAAAAAGTCGGTCCACTGCCGATTCCACAGGTCAGAGTCACAAAAATCCAAACTTATTTGAATCTGTTGTGAATTTCTCTAACATCTAAGCCCAACACATCCAGAAGGAGCCCAGTTGGGGAAAGCTGCTCTAAAGAAAGGCCTGTGTGAATCACATGTCCTCTACAGCATCTGGAACCAGGCAGAAGCTACTGCTTGTGTCAACGTGCATGCACATGTGATGGTAGGAAGAGCTCTTATACTGCAAAGACCAGTGAGGGGCTGCAGCATATCAACTGTGCACACAAGGATACACTACAGTATCCTTGTAAGTGAGGCTCAGCCAGCCAGCACTGGTGGTGGAGAGCAGGGGTTCTGCCTTCGCTGCAGATGTGCAGTACTTTGCCATCCATTCACACTGAAGAACATACAGAGGTACAGCTCAAGGACATAATTGGAGAGACAGAATAGACCTTCCCTTCATGGATCACTGCCTTGGTGCGGCGAAGGGGCTTGCGTAACTCAGTGAAGCCAGAAGCTATGCTGTGTAGGGCCACCCAAGACGGACAGGTCATGGCGGAGAGTTCTGACAAAATGTGGTCCACTGGAGAAGGAAATGGCAACCCACTCCAGGATTCTTGCCAGGAAAACCCCATGGCACGTAGCACAAGGCTAAAAGACATGACGCCGGAAGATGAGCCCCTCAGGTTGGAAGGTGTCCAATATACTACTGGGGAAGAGCAGAGGGAATTTCCAAGTAGCGCCAGAAAGAGTGAAGCAGATAGGCCAAAGCTGAAAGGACACTCAGCTGTGGATGCGTCTGGTGGTGAAAAGAAAATCCGATGCTGTAAAGAACAATGTTGTTTAGGAACCTGGAATGTAAGATCAATGAATCAAGGTAAGCTGGAGGTGGTCAAACATGAGATGGCAAGATTGAACATCGACATCTTGGGAATCAGCAAACTAAAATGGACAAGCAAGGGCAAATTTAATTCAGGTGACCATTATATCTACTACTGTGGGCAAGAATCCCTTAGAAGAAATGGAGTAGTGCTCATAGTCAAAAAAAGGGTGGGAAAAGCAGTACTGGGGTACAATCTCAAAAACGATAGAATGACCTCAATACAAATCCAAGGCAAACCATTCAACATCACAGTAATTCAAGTCTATGCCCCAACCACTGAGGCCGAAGAAGCTGAGGTTGATCGGTTCTATGAAGACCTACAACACCTTCTAGAACTAACACCAAAAACAGATGTCCTCTTCATCATAGGGGACTGAAATGCTAAAGTAGGAAGTCAAGAAATCACCGGGATAACAGGCAAGCATGGCCTCGGTGTACAAAATGAAGCAGGACAAAGGCTAATAGAGTCTTGCCAAGAGAACACGCTGATCATAGCAAACACTCTTTTCCAACAGCACAAGAGGCGACTGTACACATGGACATCACAAGATGGTCAATATCGAAATCAGATTGATTATGTCCTTTGCAGCCAAAGATGGAGAAGCTCTATACAGTCAGTCAAAACAAGACCTGGAGCTGACCGTGGCTCAGATCATGAGCTGCTTCTTGCAAAATTTCGGCTTAAATTGAAGAACGTTGGGAAAACCACTAAACCATTCAGGTATGACCTAAATCATATCCCTTATGAATATACAGTGGAGGTGAGGAATAGATTTCAGGGATTAGACCTGATAGAGTGCCTGAGGAACTATGGACGGAGGTCCGTAACATTGTTCAGGGGGCAGCAACTCAATCCATCCCAAAGAAAAAGAAATGCAAGAAAGCCAAGTGGCTGTCTGATGAGGCTTTACAAGAAGCTGAGGAAAGAAGGGAAGCAAAAAGCAAGGGAGGAAGGGGAAGATATATCCAACTGAATGCAGAGTTCCAGAGAATAGCAAAGAGAGACAAGAAAGCCTTCTTAAATGAACAATGCAAAGAAATGGAGGAAAACAACAGAATGGGAAAGACTAGAGATCTCTTCAAGAAAATCAGAGATATCAAGGGAACGTTTTGTGCAAAGACGGGCATGATAAAGGACAAAGAAGGCAGGGACCTCACAGAAGCAGATGAGATTAAGAAGAGGTGGAAAGAATACACAGAAGAACTATACAGGAAAGATCTGATTGTCCCTGATAGCCATGATAGTGCGATCACTGAACTTGAGCCAGACATCCTCGAGAGTGAAGTCAAGTGGGCCTTAGGAAGCATTACTAACAACAAAGCTAGCAGAGATGACGGTATTCCAGCTGAGCTATTTAAAATCCTAAAAGATGATGCTGTTAAAGTGCTGCACTCAATATGCCAACACATTTGAAACACTCAGCAGTGGCCACAAGACTGGAAAAGGTCAGTTTACATTCCAATTCCAAAGAAGGGCAATGCCAAAGAGTGTTCAAACTACCGTACAATTGCGCTCATTTCACATGCCAGCAAGGTGATGCTCAAAATCCTACAAGCTAGGCTTCAGCAGCATGTGAACCGAGAACTACCGGAAGTACAAGCTGGGTTTCGAAGAGGCAGAGGAACTAGAGATCAAATCGCCAACATTCGCTGGATCATGGAGAAAGCAAGAGTATTCCAGAAAAACGTCTATTTCTGCTTCATTGACTACGCTAAAGCCTTTGATTGTGTGGGTCATAACAAACTGTGACAAATTCTTCAAGAGATGGGAGTACCAGACCACCTCACCTGTCTCCTGAGAAACCTGTACAAGGGTCAAGAAGCAACAGTAAGAACCAGACATGGAACAACCGATTGGTTCAAAATTGGGAAAGGAGTACGACAAGGCTGTATATTGTCGCCCTGCTTATTTAACTTAGATGCAGGGCACATCATGAGAAACGCCGGGTTGGATGAATCACAGGTCGGAATTAAGATTGCTGGGAGAATTATCAACAACCTCAGAAATGCAGACGATACCACCCTAATGGCAGAAAGTGAAGAGGATCTAAGGAGCCTCTTGTTGAGGGTGAAAGAAGACAGTGCAAAAGCTGGTTTGAAACTCAACATTAAAAAACCTAACATCATGGCATCTGGCCCTATCACTTCCTGGCATATACAGGGGAAAGAAATGGAAGCAGTGACAGATTTTATTTTCTTGGGGTCCAAGATCACCGCAGACGGTGACTGTAGCCATGAAATTAAAAGACACTTGCTCCTTGGGAGGAAAGCTATGGCCAACCTAGACAGCATAGTAAGAAGCAGAGACATCACCTTGCCGACAAAGGTCCGTATAATCAAAGCTATGGTTTTCCCAGTAGTAACGCATGGCTGTGAGAGCTGGACTATAAGGAAGGCTGAGCACTGAATAATTGATGCTTTCGAACTGTGGTGCTGGAGAAGGCTCTTACGAGTCCCCTGGACTGCAAGGAGGTCAAATCAGTCAATCCTAAAGGAAATCAACCCTGAGTGCTCATTGGAAGGACAGATACTGAAGCTGAAACTCAAATATTTTGGCCACCTAATGCGAAGAGAAAAGACACTGGAAAAGACCCTGAGCTGGGAAAGATTGAAGGCAAAAGGAGAAGGGGACGGCAGAGGATGAGATGGCTAGATAGCATCACCGATGCAATGAATATGAACTTGAGCACGCTCCAGGAGAGAGCGCAGGACAGGAAGGCCTGGCGTGCTGTGGTCCATGGGATCACGAAGAGTTGGACACGACTGAGCAACTGAACAACAACAGAATAGAGCTACTCTTCTGCCCCTAGTCACGTATATGTTAGAAACTCGCTAATACAGAGATAATAAACGGGGCTGGAAGCCTCCTGGGGACTGGAGGGGATATCTTTGCTCTTTTCCCTTGTCCTTGTACCTCTTCCCTGGCCTCTCCCGCTTCAGTAAGTTCCAGCTTTGTTAGCTGTACAAGAATTGTCAAATATGCATACCTCCAAGAATCAAGGTACGAGAACGTCTCTGTTCTTGCACACAAATGTAAAAGTGCCTTTCTGGCACTGTTTTGGGAAGGCAGCATGGAAGCAGATAAGAACATAAGAACAGTCCTGCTGAATCAGGCCAAAGGCCTATCTAGACCAGTATTCTGTTCATACCAACTGGCTGCCTGTGGAAAATCCACAAGTAGGACATGAATGCAACAGCGCCCACCTACTCGTTTTCCCCAGTAACTGGTACAACTAAGGCATACTGCCTCCAACACAGGAGGGAATATATAGCCATTGTGACTAATAGCCATTGATATCCTCTGTGAACTTGCCTAATCCCCTTTTAAAGCCATTCAAATTGGTGGCCATTACTACATCCTGCAGTAGTAAATCCCATAGTTTAATTATGTGCTGTGTGGAGAAATGCTTCCTTTTATCTGTCCTGAATCTCCCACCATTCAGCTTTATGGGATGACCCCAAGTTCTAGAGAGAAAGTGTCTCCCTAACCATTTTCTCCACACCACGCATAATTTCATACACCCTCACTTGCTTTTTTTTTTTTTTTTTTACCTAAACAGTTTCTAGTGCATTTGACAAATGTCAAACAAGAGCACAGGGCAGAGAAGAGGGAGGGAGGTTTTTTTTTCTGTTTTACTCTTGCTATTGCCCTAAATATTTAATGCCCCAAAAGAAATCCTGTCAGTTTACAAGAGCAGCGGGGAGAAAGAGCAGAAAAGTTGGAACACTGCACTCCTTACACTTGTACATTTGCCTGGGTTCATTGCTGCCTCAAGTGAGAAAGGAAAATAGCCACCCACACAAAACATTCCCGAAAACCTGGCAGCCATGTTTCTCCAAAGCACTTTCTTGCAGTGAAGTAGCTTGTGCCAATTTTGGCAGCCACGACAGTTGCTGTTCTCCATCCACAAGCAATGGAGCAGTTGCATTTAGCATACTGTGTACAGTTCCGGTCGCCCCATTTCAAAACAGACATCACACAACTGGGAATGTTGCACAAAAGGGCAACAACAAGACGATAAAGCATCTGGGGGCTTTCAGTTAAGAAAAAAAAGGCAGCTTAAGGTGAACATGCCAGACATGTTCCTAAGATGACACACAAAGCGAAGACAGTGGAGAGAGAGAGAAGTGTTCCTCCTTCTCTCAGAATACTAGAAATTGGAGTCATCCAATGGATCCGACTGGCAGAGGATTCAGAACCAACAAGGAAGTTACTTCTGCACATAACACATAATGAATTTAAGAAATGCTGCCACATGTGGCCATGGACACTGACTTAAATGGCAATAAAAGGAGTTTAGACAAATCCACGGAAAAGGGATCTATCGATGGTTACAAGTCATGACGCCTATGCACAAACCCCACATTCAGAGGAAACCCATCAGTGAAGACCATTCGCTGGGGAGTGACGGCATGAAAGGGCTGTTGCCCCCACATATTGCTTTTGGGCTTGCCACGAGGCACCTGGTTGACATTGTGGGGAACAGGATGCTGGACTGGGCAAACCTTTGACTTGATCCAGCACAGGTCTTCCAATGGAGGGTGAGAAGAAATCTACCATCAGCTCTTAGCCAAGATAGCTAAATGGAGCCCCCAAATTCAGGGGCAGTCTACCTCAGGGGCAATGTTAGTCCTACTTAAAGCAGACCCACTGAAATGAATGGGGATTAAGTTAATCACGAGTAACTTAAGACCCATTCACTTCAGTGGGTCTGCTCTAAGTAGGACTAACATTGGATACATCCCAACAAGGACAAAACAAATCAGTCAGCCACCGTGAGAAAGAAGATGCTGGACTACACAGGCCATTGGTCTGGTCCAGCAGACGGGCTCTGATGATGATGGAGGAGAAGGAGAAAACTGCACCAGCAATTAGCCAGGAGCTTCCCCAACCTGGTATTAAATGACACTTCCCATTCTCCTGCCAGCCAGGTGTCTTGAGCTACACTTCGCATTCTCCCCCAGTCAGGTGTCTCAGACTACACTTCCCATTCTCCCCCCACCAGGTGTCTTGGACTACACTTCCCATTCGCCAGCCAGGTGTCTTGAGCTACACTTCCCATTCTCCCCCCACCAGGTGTCTCAGACTACACTTCCCAATCCCCCGCCAGCCAGGTGTCTCAGACTACACTTCCAATTCCCCCCCCACCAGGTGTCTCAGACTACACTTCCCATTCCCCCCCCCACCAGGTGTCTCAGACTACACTTCCCAATCCCCCGCCAGCCAGGTGTCTCAGACTACACTTCCAATTCCCCCCCCACCAGGTGTCTCAGACTACACTTCCCATTCCCCCCCCCACCAGGTGTCTCAGACTACACTTCCCATTCCCCCCCCCACCAGGTGTCTCAGACTACACTTCCCATTCCCCCCCCCACCAGGTGTCTCAGACTACACTTCCCAATCCCCCGCCAGCCAGGTGTCTCAGACTACACTTCCAATTCCCCCCCCACCAGGTGTCTCAGACTACACTTCCAATTCCCCCCCCACCAGGTGTCTCAGACTACACTTCCCATTCCCCCCCCCACCAGGTGTCTCAGACTACACTTCCCATTCCCCCCCCCACCAGGTGTCTCAGACTACACTTCCCATTCTCCCCCCACCAGGTGTCTCAGACTACACTTCCCAATCCCCCGCCAGCCAGGTGTCTCAGACTACACTTCCAATTCCCCCCCCACCAGGTGTCTCAGACTACACTTCCCATTCCCCCCCCACCAGGTGTCTCAGACTACACTTCCCATTCCCCCCCCCACCAGGTGTCTCAGACTACACTTCCCATTCCCCCCCCACCAGGTGTCTCAGACTACACTTCCCATTCCCCCCCCACCAGGTGTCTCAGACTACACTTCCAATTCCCCCCCCCACCAGGTGTCTCAGACTACACTTCCCATTCCCCCCCCACCAGGTGTCTCAGACTACACTTCCCATTCCCCCCCCCACCAGGTGTCTCAGACTACACTTCCCATTCCCCCCCCCACCAGGTGTCTCAGACTACACTTCCCATTCCCCCCCCCACCAGGTGTCTCAGACTACACTTCCCATTCCCCCCCCACCAGGTGTCTCAGACTACACTTCCCATTCCCCCCCCACCAGGTGTCTCAGACTACACTTCCCATTCCCCCCCCACCAGGTGTCTCAGACTACACTTCCCATTCCCCCGCCAGCCAGGTGTCTCAGACTACACTTCCCATTCCCCCCCCACCAGGTGTCTCAGACTACACTTCCCATTCCCCCCCCACCAGGTGTCTCAGACTACACTTCCCATTCCCCCCCCCACCAGGTGTCTCAGACTACACTTCCCATTCCCCCCCCCACCAGGTGTCTCAGACTACACTTCCCATTCCCCCCCCCACCAGGTGTCTCAGACTACACTTCCCATTCCCCCCCCCACCAGGTGTCTCAGACTACACTTCCCATTCCCCCCCCCACCAGGTGTCTCAGACTACACTTCCCATTCCCCCCCCCACCAGGTGTCTCAGACTACACTTCCCATTCCCCCCCCCACCAGGTGTCTCAGACTACACTTCCCATTCCCCCCCCCACCAGGTGTCTCAGACTACACTTCCCATTCCCCCCCCACCAGGTGTCTCAGACTACACTTCCCATTCCCCCCCCACCAGGTGTCTCAGACTACACTTCCCATTCCCCCCCCCACCAGGTGTCTCAGACTACACTTCCCATTCTCCCCCCACCAGGTGTCTCAGACTACACTTCCCAATCCCCCGCCAGCCAGGTGTCTCAGACTACACTTCCAATTCCCCGCCAGCCAGGTGTCTCAGACTACACTTCCAATTCCCCCCCCGCCAGGTGTCTCAGACTACACTTCCCATTCCCCCCCCCACCAGGTGTCTCAGACTACACTTCCCATTCCCCCCCACCAGGTGTCTCAGACTACACTTCCCATTCCCCCCCCCACCAGGTGTCTCAGACTACACTTCCCATTCCCCCCCCCACCAGGTGTCTCAGACTACACTTCCCATTCCCCCCCCCACCAGGTGTCTCAGACTACACTTCCCATTCCCCCCCCACCAGGTGTCTCAGACTACACTTCCCATTCCCCCCCCCACCAGGTGTCTCAGACTACACTTCCCATTCCCCCCCCCACCAGGTGTCTCAGACTACACTTCCCATTCCCCCCCCACCAGGTGTCTCAGACTACACTTCCCATTCCCCCGCCAGCCAGGTGTCTCAGACTACACTTCCCATTCCCCCGCCAGCCAGGTGTCTCAGACTACACTTCCCATTCCCCCGCCAGCCAGGTGTCTCAGACTACACTTCCCATTCCCCCCCCCGCCAGGTGTCTCAGACTACACTTCCCATTCCCCCCCCCACCAGGTGTCTCAGACTACACTTCCCATTCCCCCCCCACCAGGTGTCTCAGACTACACTTCCCATTCCCCCCCCCACCAGGTGTCTCAGACTACACTTCCCATTCCCCCCCCCACCAGGTGTCTCAGACTACACTTCCCATTCCCCCCCCCACCAGGTGTCTCAGACTACACTTCCCATTCCCCCCCCACCAGGTGTCTCAGACTACACTTCCCATTCCCCCCCCACCAGGTGTCTCAGACTACACTTCCCATTCCCCCCCCACCAGGTGTCTCAGACTACACTTCCCATTCTCCCCCCACCAGGTGTCTCAGACTACACTTCCCAATCCCCCGCCAGCCAGGTGTCTCAGACTACACTTCCAATTCCCCCCCCACCAGGTGTCTCAGACTACACTTCCCATTCCCCCCCCCACCAGGTGTCTCAGACTACACTTCCCATTCCCCCCCCCACCAGGTGTCTCAGACTACACTTCCCATTCCCCCCCCCACCAGGTGTCTCAGACTACACTTCCCATTCCCCCCCCCACCAGGTGTCTCAGACTACACTTCCCATTCCCCCCCCCACCAGGTGTCTCAGACTACACTTCCCATTCCCCCCCCCACCAGGTGTCTCAGACTACACTTCCCATTCCCCCCCCACCAGGTGTCTCAGACTACACTTCCCATTCCCCCCCCACCAGGTGTCTCAGACTACACTTCCCATTCCCCCCCCCACCAGGTGTCTCAGACTACACTTCCCATTCCCCCCCCCACCAGGTGTCTCAGACTACACTTCCCATTCCCCCGCCAGCCAGGTGTCTCAGACTACACTTCCCATTCCCCCCCCCACCAGGTGTCTCAGACTACACTTCCCATTCCCCCCCCCACCAGGTGTCTCAGACTACACTTCCCATTCCCCCCCCCACCAGGTGTCTCAGACTACACTTCCCATTCCCCCCCCCACCAGGTGTCTCAGACTACACTTCCCATTCCCCCCCCACCAGGTGTCTCAGACTACACTTCCCATTCCCCCGCCAGCCAGGTGTCTCAGACTACACTTCCCATTCCCCCCCACCAGGTGTCTCAGACTACACTTCCCATTCCCCCCCCACCAGGTGTCTCAGACTACACTTCCCATTCCCCCCCCCCACCAGGTGTCTCAGACTACACTTCCCATTCCCCCCCCACCAGGTGTCTCAGACTACACTTCCCATTCCCCCCCACCAGGTGTCTCAGACTACACTTCCCATTCCCCCGCCAGCCAGGTGTCTCAGACTACGGCTCCGATCCTTCCCCCCCCTCAGGCCAGGTGTCTGGGACTACCCTCCCCATCCTCCCCAAGCCAGGTGCCTCGGACTACATTCCCCGCCGGCTGGGGACGCTGGCGCTGCAGTCCGAGGCCTCCGGGGGCGCCCGCCTGGAGGGCCGGGAGGGCGCGGCGCCCGCCGGCTCGGTCACCTTGGCTCTGCCCCGGCCGGCCTTGGCCCGGCTCCGGGGCTTCACGGCCTCCGCCATCCCGCCGCGGCCGCCCTTCCCTTCCGCGTCGCCGGTTGCGCGGCGGCGCCCCTCCGCCCGCGACAGCGCGGGGTCACGTGGCCGTGGCCGCGGCCGCGCCCCTCCCGGGCCATAGAGCTAGGGCCGCCCGGAACGTAGAGGCCCGCGCCCACTGTCCGGCCGACTCAATCTCCGCAAAACGAGGCGCAAGCGTCCGGGACCCGCAGGTCTCTTCCTCAGCCTGTATGGGCTTTGGGGTCTTTCTTGCGGCCTTGGGGCGGAGGGGGCTTCATAGGAAATCGACAGGTTTTCAGTAGAGCCTTTTCCCCTCTAAACATGCTTAGGGTCGCACCCTGAATATTCCAGGGTGGGCACAACCGCCTTGCGCTGACCCTCCAGACGTGCATCGGCCCGCACACGTGTGCTTTCTTTTCTGTCTTCGGTCTTCTTTGAATAAGGACGTGAATGCTCAGGACAAGCTGTGCCGTCTTCTTCGCCAAAATGTGCGGGGTGCACATCCGTTGCGCAGCTTTGTCGTCCTCGCTGTTCCTGGATTTTTCTGTGCCTGTCATCCCGTCTCGCTTTCCGAGTTGTCGTAAACTACCCCCTTTCACCATCAGCTCCACTCTTGCAATAAGGGAACAATGACAGTGGACTACAGCTCAAGGTTGTTGTGCCAACCCTGGAATATTCAGGGTGCGATCCTGTGCAAGTTTAGAGAGGGAAAAGTCCTGCAGTTCCCAGCATTCCCCAAGCTGGGAGTTGCAGGACTTTTTCCTCTCTAAACTTGCATAGGATTGCGCCTTAAAAGTCGGCTACATTGCAGGGTTGTCAGAAGCTACTTGTCTTACTCAGCCCCAGACCCAACAAGCAATGTGAGGGCATAATAACTGGTGTACATTCCTGGGCTGCCCTAAGCCAATCTTAGCTACACTCTTCGCCCCATCTGAGAGCAAACAAAAGAGAACTGTATTTTGCAATACAATTTTTTATTCATTTTTATTAAATGACGTAACACCACTTAAAAGGGTATAAACTTTGCTTCTCCTTGTGGAGGGTGGGGGGAGATATTGCTGCCCAATCTTATTTATTTAATATCCCGCCTTTCCACCAAAAAAAAAAAAAAATGGCACTCAAGGCCGCTAACTATACAATACAGATTAGAAACAAAATCTTAATTAAAACATAACATAAAAACAAATAAATTAGAAATGCAGTTAAAAACACAACTGTAAAAGGTATTTATTTCTCATAGCTGAGCTCTGGATTTCGACGCTTTTTTTTTTTTTTAACCCTTTTACAATGCTAGGGAGGGTTAAAAAAAAAAGTGTAAAAACTAACAAGGAAGTAGCGTCTCCAGACAATGGAATGGTTAGTCTAATTTTTTAGTCTATCGTCTCCTTTCGTCTCCGCCAATCCCTATCGACCGAGACAAGGAAGCAACGGGAGGCGAGGAGGGTGAAATTAATGCAAAAGCGCCAGTAACTTCAGGGCTGTCATTGCAGCAGCGACCCCTCGCCGCTTGGGGTGGGAAAGGCACCGAAAGGAAATTCCGAATTTTAGAGGTGGGCTGGGTGAATAGAGCTATTATATCCAGTGGTTATTTCACCTGCCTCGTGTCCAAAAAGTGGGAGGTGCTGAGGTTCAAACCTACCTGGAGCCTTTTTTTCAACCTCAATTTCCCTATAATCCTAAATGTGCATGGGGTAAGGGGCTGACTATGAAAATGTTTAGGCTGCAGTCCCAAATACACACGGTACCTGGAATTAAGCCCCATTGAGTTCAGTGGGGCTTACTTCTGAGTAGACACGTATTAGGATTTGTTACTGCGGTAAGGGAAACTCTGCACAGGTTCAAAGGCACAAGTTCCAAAACAAGCATAGCATTTAACAGCATTTCCAAAAATAAAAACAAAAAATATGGGCATTGGTTCCAGATTAAATGCTTGACTACTATTCTGCCCATATTTCACATATTATAAGCACCTATTATAGCTCAGCAGTAAGATCCAGGTTCAAACCTTGACAGCTCCAGCTAAACAAGGATTGGGCAGCAAGCAAGTGATGGGAGATCATTCACTTGAGACTCCCTGGAAGCAGCCTTCCTCAAAATGGTACCCTCCAGACATTTTGGGCTTCAGCTCCCATAAGTCCCAGCCATCATGGCCAATGGTCAGGACTGCTGGGAGTTGTAGTCCAAAAAAATCGGGGGGGTACCAGGATTGGGAAGGTTGCTCTGGAAAGATAATGCTTATCAGAGTAATACTGGGCTAGATACAGATACTTGGAAGTGGCACAAAGCTCCTTCCTACGAGAGTGACTCGTTCCATCAGGCTCGGATGTTTTGTATCTAAAGTCTGGCAAATGAAGCATCAAGCCACAACTGGCAGTCAGGTGGTATGTTGTTTAAATTTGCCTCCCCCCAGAGATGTTGGACTACAGCTCCTGTAATCCACAGGATATTGGGAGCTGTAGTCCAACACTTCCGGAGAGCACCAGGTTGGAGAAGGCTAAACTCAAGCATCTTAGCCCTTAGCACTTCCATTGCTCACCAGCTGATCCTGCACCCACAGTATGTTGATTGTTCAGTCTGCATAACATCACTCTTTGGCCTTGTAGAAGGAACCTTGCAGCCCTTGGGGAAAAGAGAGTAAGAAGCAACCATGGTGCAGCTAGATGAGTTTAGAACTTGGGCTTAACAGTCTTGGGGGTGGGAGGTGAATTTAGACAGCCATGCATTACTTCCATTGTGATGCACACAACAGACATAAGAACATAAGGGCCATGCAGGATCAGACCAAAGGTCTATCTAGTCCAGCATTCTGTTCACACAGTCGCCAGCCAGCCGCCCATGGGAAACCCACAAGAGGACACGAGTGCAACAGCACCCTCCCGCCCATGTTCCCCAGAAGCTGGTGTACATAGGCTCACTGCCTTTGATACTGGAGCTAGTAGCCATTGATAGCCGTCTCCTCCAAGAATGTGTCCAGTCCTTTTAAAGCCATCCAAGTTGGTGAGCATCACTACATCTTGCGCCAGCAAATTCCATAGTTTAACTAGGCGCTGCATGAAGATGTCCTTCATTTTATTTGTCCTGAATCTTCCAACAATCACCTTCATGGGATGACTCCCATTTTCTAGATCCCAGGTTCTCTGAGCAATTTGCAATAGATGGGCATAGATCCAGCCCAACAGCTCCAACTTGTAGAAGGGGACTCCTTGCATGCAACTCTCAGTGAGCAATGGCTTCTTCCAGAGCTTTGAGACAGGAATTTGTGCTTAATTCCCCCATCTTATTTGTTCTTATTTGTCAACTGACTACCTCTGTTCTTCCTCTATTAATCCACCATACAGCTCAGGCACTGAATTCAAAATCAACAGAGGTCTCTCTATGCAACTCAAAAAAATCTGTGTTGGATACCAGTAAGTCAGGGGTGCACAACCGCATGCCCCCCCCGGGGGGGGGATGTCCTGACCCCAACACCACTAAACTCCTTTCTCCTGAAATCCCGATACAAAATGTTCTTTCCTCACTGATGGCAAGGAAAGAGATATCTGTATCAAGGAGCTTTTCTACGTGGAGCGTTTCATCTGCACCTTTACCGAAGCTTCTACTTCCAGCTTATTTGCAGGATGAAGATTGGCTCCTTTACACATTTTTTTCCGGAGGTTGTCTTTGTCTGCCTTTCTATATGCACCATTATATGAACACTAGGTCGTGCTGTAGTATAGCAGAATTGTGTAATTACAAGATTTCTATGATGTTATAGAAGCCATTCAGAAAAAATACCACACTTTCCCGGTTAAGAAAAAAAACCCGCAACAATGGTTCCAAAGCATGGGAGAGGCCCTGGAGGATGACATCGCCGTGTAAAGAACCTGCAAACTACCGTGAGTACATAAGAAGAGCCATGCTGGATCAGACCAAGGGTCCATCTAGTCCAGCATTCACAGTGGCCAACCCACAAGCAAGACACGAGTGCAACAGCACCCTCCCACCCATGTTCCCCAGCAACTGGGGTACGCAGGCCCACTGCCTCTGATCCTGGAGATAGCACTTGGCCATCAGGACTAGTAGCCATTGATAGCCTTTCCTCTAGGAATTTGTGAGCAATCATGAGCGCACAATAAAAGCCTCATGTAGAAAAAACTCAGGATCATTAGGGGAGGGAAGAAGTATAGAAAAGAGCTCTCATCTCCCTCCCTTAGCAAAACAGATCACCTTTCCCCCACTGCAGCCTGCAGCAAGAGTGTTCTGTGTCAGGGCTGCTGGGACTTTGTGTGTGTGTGTTGCTGGGTATGATTTATTTATTATACGTGTGTGGTCCCTGGCCAGCCACATGAGGCCCTCGGGAGTGAAACGGCTGTGCGCCCCTGCAGTAAGTGAAACTAAGGCCAGTTAACCGGCAGCTGCCGCATTTGCACAGTTCCACATCATTTTCTCCATTTCTCAGAGAATAGTGCTTTAAGAATACAGATCCTTGCCTCCAGGTATGTGTGGGCCAGGGCAATGGGATTAAACAGAACATTACAAGAAGGGGAAGATTAAAAGCCATGGAGGGGGATGACAGAGATCCATACAGAGCACAGAAACTCCATTGTGGCTTTCTTTGGATCTCAGGCTGGCAAACAGCAGCCACATATTTTCCAGCTCTCAAAACCATGAGGACTAGCAACCTCCTTTAATGAAAGGAGAGATTCTCAGGAAGCTGAGCTCTGCCCCACCAAAGTTCAGAATCCATGTAACAGTGCAGAAGACAAATTACCTTGTAGTCCTTTGATTCCCACACATTGATTCCCAATCATGTACAGGCAAATAAGTGTTATGGCTGTTGTTAATAATCTTTTTTTAATCATTAAGCAGTCCTTCCATCCTCCTAACCTGGACTTCACAGGGCTTGGGCCAGCACTAAAAAGAAAAGCCTTCCTTCCCTTACCCTCCTCCTCTCAGCATCCTTAGCTTTCACAGTGGTATCCCATGCTTCCTCCAGAGAGTTCAGGACAACATAATGGGATACTCTCATTTTACCCTTGCAACAACCCTGTACGGTAGGTCGGGTAGAGAAATAGCAACTTGCACAAGGATATTCAGTGGATTTCATCACTACATGAGGATCTCAGCTTAAGATTCACATATCCAAACTTAACACTCTAGCCCCACCCCACCCCCTCCCCACCCTTGAAATGAAAAAACCAGTCTGTGGGGTTTGTTGCCAGAAAGTCACAGTTTTTTATCGCTCTTCTGCTTTGTGCAAGAATTCTCTATTGTGCAAGAATGATCTCTTCGGATGACCTTGTTTTTCGGAAGGAGAATTAGTCCAGCCAAAGAGAAACCACAATCATGGAGAAAGGGGGGAAAGCACAGCTTCTTATATGCTGTTGTTTTCTTATTTGCTTTCCTCATGGAGGCACAGCTGGGCAAGATTCCAAGTTCTAGAAGAAAAAAATGGTATCGTCAGCAAAGCATGAAGTGGACTTCCAAGTACACATTTTGTGACTCTCTCCCTATGTTATTCCTGCATTGCATCTAACCAAATGGAAGTTCTAAGGGTGTGTAAAAAGAAAAGAAAAAAAGTGCCAGGCAAGGACACCTTCAGCCAATTTTGTACCAACTGAATTGGCTTCCAATTAGTTTCTGGGCCCAAAGTTTCTGGTGCTGGTTTTAATACATCCACATTGCAAATGGAGGGGCAGGGGCGCTGAGGCTAACAGCGGATGCATAGCTGTAATCAAAAATTGAACCAAGGGAAAACTTATCCATTTGTTTATTACATTTACATCCCACCTTTCCATCTCCCACCCCCAAAAAGGAGGTGTCAGGGGTGTTTCTGAGTGCAGGGAGTGGGATAGCAGTTCAGATTCTGAAGGAGAACCATCAGACATCGGAGAGGTGTTTTCCCAGGCTAGTCCAGATATGAGTAGGCATGCTTCTCAGGTTACAAACATCCAGATGGCTGAGCTTGAGGGTCCCTCCTCACACACACACACCCGTGAGAGGCAGTGAGCAGGAGACTGACCTATAGATGCCAGGTGCAGATGCAGAGCAAAGAGAGAGAAGGCAGGGGCAGAACTTAAGACGGTCTACCCAATTGGCCTTGCGTGAGAAGCTGCGCTTAGAAGCCTCACGAGAAGAGAGGGACCTCCCCCTCCTTAAGTTAGGCTAGCGAGACCACCTCCCTCTCCAAAGGTGGGCAACTCTCGTAAATTCCATTTGAATCCCCTGAAGGTATTCCTTGTAGAAGGAGAGTTTCTCTAAGAATTTGCATCTGTATGACCCTGTGAAGTACTGGATTAAAAGCTGTAGACTGAAGCCTCTCGCCTGTGTATGTTTGGGCGCTGAAGTAAATTGGGGGCTAAGGGAATCGTGACAGGAGGTGATGGATTCTCCTTTGATGGAGGTTTTCCGAAGAAGCCATTTGTCAGCCATCTGTCAGAGGTGTGCTGTAGCTGCGCCCTGCACTGCAGAGCTCGCACGGAGCACGGTTAGACTAGATCGTCTCTGAGGCCCCTCCCAATTCTATGATTAAACAGCCTGCATTATAAAAAGTTCTGGTGCCCATTGCAGGCAGGCATAAGATCAGGCTGGCAGACAAAAGTGGCTCACAGTATTCTGTTGCAGTGAAGGAATTTTGTCACAAGGTCGACTTCCGAGACCCCTTTCCAACCTCAGCATTTCTGAGCTGCCAAGTTCACTTTCCAGATGTTGCAAGATTGCCCTTTGCAGGGTAATGCCTCACATTTCACAAAGTCTAGCAGTTTGCCCAAGAGTTTCCCCCTGCCCTAAACCTCGAACATTTGCAGATGACAGGAAATGGACAGGGCTCAGCACAGTGGCAAACTCCCAGACTTGTTTCCTAGCACCCACACCGGTCTCTTTCACAATCAACAAACTTACGCTCTCTAGGCTAGTGAGGCTGTATCAAACTGTAGCCGTCCACAGTAGAGTACTCCGGGTCCACTGCAAAATACATATCACAATCAATTAGCATCGTGAACTTAAGAGGGCAGGATTTAACATGAATCCCCACCCAGCCTAGAAATCCTGGGAAACGCAGTTCTGAAGGGAAATGTGTATGTGTGGGGTGGGGTGGGGTGGGGTGGGGGAAAGACATTGACCTTCAACAGATAATTTGCAGCATTCTCATGTAATTCCAGAGTGTGTTGGCGACGGGGAGCCATGAAAGTTAGGGCAAGTTCACACTTTACACAGCAACCAATTTAGATTGGCCATGAAGGATACTTGTTACAGGAAGCCCACAGATAATCTTAGCCCATTGACTAGTGTACATATACGACACACGTGTTTCCAATTCCCTGCCTGTCACAATCACTCTTCATATTTTTAGTTTAAAAAACAGGCATTACACAACTGGCTTTTCTTTTTAAATGCTGTACAAGGCTCCAAGTTCAAACAGAGAAATGAAGGGGCGGGGGACTATTAAACTCTACCCCTTAAGCTGTCTTTCCATTGACAGGGGGAAAGATGTGGTGCCCTGTCTTATCTACCATGAGTGGTAAAACAACTCACGGAGGTGATTTTAAGTGGGAAAATGGCTGGAGAGGAAAGGGTCAAGCACTTCTCCTCCCCATCCTGTCCCACCTTTCCTCTGCTCAAACACATAGCCTGCCACCACTGTTTTTCACTAAAAACATCCAGGAACGGTTATATGCGTCTGCTGCAGAGTGCGCAGTTTGGCTGGAGAGGAAAGGGTCAAGCACTTCTCCTCCCCATCCTGTCCCACCTTTCCTCTGCTCAAACACATAGCCTGCCACCACTGTTTTTCACTAAAAACATCCAGGAACGGTTATATGCGTCTGCTGCAGAGTGCGCAGTTTGGCTGGAGAGGAAAGGGTCAAGCACTTCTCCTCCCCATCCTGTCCCACCTTTCCTCTGCTCAAACACATAGCCTGCCACCACTGTTTTTCACTAAAAACATCCAGGAACGGTTATATGCGTCTGCTGCAGAGTGCGCAGTTTGGCTGGAGAGGAAAGGGTCAAGCACTTCTCCTCCCCATCCTGTCCCACCTTTCCTCTGCTCAGACACATAGCCTGCCACCACTGTTTTTCACTAAAAACATCCAGGAACGGTTACATGCGTCTGCTGCAGAGTGCGCAGTTTGGCCTTTCGGTGTACACTTTTCAAAATGTAAAGCTTCTACCTTGAGAGTCATCCAATGGAAAGGTGGGAAATACATGTTTTAATAGTCACAGATACAGTCTGATCACACCCTTAAACAGACTTAAAACTGGTTTAAGTGTATGTTACTGTGCTACATCTCATACTCTGGTTTAACTGGGTTACTGTGCTACATCTCTTACAATTCAAAGTCTCATCTTCTGATCTTCATCACGTTCCAGGTTGTTCTTCCACAAGACATAGTAACTTCCACAAGACGTAGTGATGGCCACCAATTTGGATGGCTTCGGGGACTGGACAAATTCATGGAGAAGGCCATCAGTGGCTTCTCATCCTGATGGCTCTATGCTACCTCCAGCATTAAAGGCAGTCTGACTAAGTACACCAGTTGCTGGGGAACATGGGCAGGAGGGTGCTGTTGCACTCTGGTCCTGCTTGTGGGTTTCCTGTAGGCAGCTGGTTGGCCACTGTGTAAACAGAATCCTCGAATAGGTGGATGCTTGGTCTGATCCAGAATGGCTCTTCCTATTTTCTTAAGTGGGTTTTGACGAGGAGGAATGGGGGTGGGAGGAAGGGTTCCCGGTCGACAGCTGGTCGGACACTGTGTGTACAGAATGCTGGACTAGATGGACCAGCAGGGGTCTTCTTATGTTCTGTTCCCAAATCCAAGGCCAACATTTTATCTTTTAAAGCAGAGGTGGGTGACTTGTGCCCCACCCCACAAGATGCTTTGGTCTACACCTCCCATCAGCCCTCACCATTGGCTAGGACAGCTAGGACTGATGGGAGTTGTAGGCCAAAACATCTGCAGGGCCTCACGATGCCCACTCTGGCTTTAAGGCTATATCAACATTTCTCCTTATTTACTCCTCCCCCCTGGTGTATATACAAGATATTGTTTTAAAAGGCTGATGGGAGTAAAAATGATCATACAGGAAACACAAGGAACTGACAATAACGAGCGACACAAAGGGCCAAGCTAGACAAGATGGAGATCTGTGACTGGATCTTCCCCTCTTAAAAGATTTATTAAAAGCGGGGGGGGGGGTTCAGATCAGAAGCATGGTGTTGGGGGATTGGGGGTTAACCCTTATCTCCTGTGTGGAATTCTCCAGTTAAAATTCATGCTAAGCTACTTGTAGCCCCATTAGGGAAAGCATACTTGTGCACATATGTTTTCTCTACTGCAAGGTGATTGTAGCTCACGGAGGGAGCCCTTGCAATGTGTGTAGAAGGTCCTGGGTTCCATTGCCGGCATCTCCTGGTATGGCTTGGACAGAATCCTGCCTGAAACCCTGGAGAGCCACTGCCAGTCAGTGTCAAGCGATACTGGGCAAGATGGACTGATTGTCTGACCCATCATGGCAGCTTCCTACGTTCCTAAGGATGCAATCCCATGAATGCTTAGACAGAAAAAAAAGTCCTACAACTCCCAGCATTCCCCAGCCAGCCATGCTGAGGTCATCCAGCCAGAATGGTGTTGCTAGAGTATTCCTTCTATGTCTCCTGTCTCACATTTTACCGGGGGGCGGGGTGAGGAGGAATGGGGCAGATCAAGAAAACGCACCAGGATTCGCTAAGTTGTTGTTAGGAAGACAGCAGGGGTAAGGATTAAACCCCTCTCCCCCAGTTCCACTGTCGCAATCCAAATCTTGTATAATAATAAAATAATATCATTTTAAAGAGACTGGAGATGGGATCACAGGATGCTATTGCACCCTGGCCCTGCTTGCAGGCTTTCCATTGCATCTGGTTGGCCATTGAGGGCACAGAATACAGGAGGAGAGAAACGTTTGCTCTGATCCATCAGGGCCCTTGCTATTTTCTTCCCATCTAGTTTGACCCTGAGTTAAAAAGAAGGGAAGCAGAGATGCAGGAAAGAGCGGTAAAAGTGACTTCATCAGCCCATCACGATTCGCAGAAAAGCAGCAGGTTTGCTTACTTGGTCCACTGGACGGGATGGGTAACTTTGGCCTCCTGCAGGGGGAAAAAAAAGCACACCATTGAATAAGGTCAGCTTTTAGGCTTTCTTCACATGGAGCTTTTATCCTGTGATTCAGATGGCTCCCTCGTGGAAGTTTGCAGGCTCTTTACATGACGCCATGAACCTCCAAGGCATCTCCTGCATGAAATGCCCTTTGTTCCATTTTTAAATAGATCGCCGATAATGAGCTATCAAATTACCCCGTTGTGTTCCGCTTGAGTTTCCTCCATGAAAAGAGTTAAAGCGGCAAGAAGAGGAGTGAGATCAAAGAAAGAAAATGGAAGACTCAGATACGGGGATGGGGGGGGAAAGGGGAGGGGGAAAGGAAGCACATGAAAAAGGGGAGTCCATTGTGATCCTGCATTTAAAAAGGAAGCAGAAAGCTCCATTTTAAATGCAGGATTTTAGGCTGGTGTAGAGATGCCCTTAGAAGTGCACTTCTATCCTCAGTATAGAGTGCATTTTCTGCCCCGTGTACCATCACCTGCCTTCCTGCTGTCCCTCTACTGCAAGGGAAGGCAAGCTCTGGAGGTCGGGGTGGGGGGCACATTGCACCCCATGCAACCCACTTGGCGGTGCAATTGCCACTGCTGCAAGAGCGACCTGATGCACCTTGGTTGCAGGAAAAAAGAAAAAAGAAAACCATCAGGAAGCCCATACCTTGTTTGCAAGTAGAATTGTGCTTGGGGAAACCTCCTGGGAACTCGATTGTGCTTGCAAATGGAGCATGTGCCCCCAGCATACCTTATTTGCTTGCAAAATCGTCGGTTTTTTGCCACCGCTGCAGCAAATTCGGCAGCTTCAGTCACAGGAGGACACAAAAACAGCCAGGGGTGGACCACATGCAGCCTGCATGTTACCCACCCCTGCTCTATTGCCTCCCCTGCTTTGAATTTAGGATTGTGGGCTCCTCGGGGTAAGGGCTTTGTCTTTTTATTGTTACTCCCTCAAGTGCCATGCATATTCATCTGCGCTCCCCGCCCCCTCACAGCCTATGCGGAGAGAGCCATGCCGGCTGCCTCTCGTCACAAAAGCAACCTCAGAGAGGAAGTAAAGGGGGCGCTTCTGTGAGCGGGGGGGGGGGGGAGGCTGGAGAAGCCAGCTTATGAAGACTCCCCAGGCCTCTCCGTCCTCCTTCCCTCCCCCTCTGCAGCACCCCAGCTAGATGAAAATGCAAAGCAGGAGGAGCAGGGAGGTGAAGATTGCCTCCGCTGCTCCTCCTGCTATGCACTGGATGCCCGTCAGCCTCCGGGTTCAGAGGTTTGCAGGCATCAGGACAAGACTGCACCCTTAGTGCGCTTTTCGGTCTTAGCACTGCCGCTGGTTTTTATCTCGGTTACTGCTTTGGTTTTCTTCTGTTTTAAACTTATGGTTTTATATTATATTTTACTATGTCATTGTATTTTATGGTTTAAGCTTTGTCTTGTAAACTGCCCAGAGGCCTCCAGCTAATGGAAGCTTTAGAAATGTAATCAATTAATTAATTAATTAATATTAATGGCGCTTCCTATACATGAACCCAGTAACCCTGAGGAATGGTAGGAAGGGCTGCAGAGGAGAACGATACTTTCAGCCCTCCACCAGTAAAATAGGCTTCTTCTTCTGGTGGTGGTGGTGGTGGAAAAGGAGGAGACCGAGAGGAAGAAGGCCAGAGAGGAAGCTCCAGGGCAGACTTTCAGGGCGGGCACAGATGGAGGTGCTGGCTGCCAAGCCATGATAGTCATGGTTCCCCTGGCCCCCTCTTTCCTCAAGCACTCACAAACACACAAAAGGAGAGGCTTCAGTCTCACGCCTTTAATTCATTATTCACAAGTTCATTACAGATGCAAATCCTCCAAGACTCTCTGGCCGCAAAGGAATGCCTCCAGGGGATTCAAATGGGATCACCGAAAGTTGCCCGCAGTTTGAAAGGGCGGCTGTCTGGCTAGGCTGACTTAGGGAGGGAGGTCCCGCCCCTCGCGCGCTGCTTCCCTGCGTAGCCTCTCACACAGCGCTAACCGGTTAGACCGTCTGAGCTCCGCCCCTGGTGCTTCCCTCTTAGCTCTGCGCCGCCGCCTCGCGTCTCTTAGGTCACAGTCCTCAAGCCCCTCCTCCTCTTGCTCGCTGCTTCTCAGAGGGGGGTGAGGGGGAAGCTTCCTGCCCGGCCATCTGGTAACCTGAGAAGCACGCCTGCCCATATCTGAACTGGCCTGTGAAAAAGCCTCCCCCAGTTCTGGCAGCTCCTCTTCTGAATCTGAGCTGCTGACGATCTCCCTGCACCCAGAATCAATCCTGACAGTGATGGAGAAGGGAGTAGACAAGGTTTCCTCAAGCGGCAGCCAAGCCATGGCAACATTTCTGCTTAGCTCACTCTGAGGAACTGCTATTTGAGGATACCATAAACCATAAGGTAGACCCCAGAACTACCTGTTCCTGACTAAGTCCTTCCCTTTGGGTTGATATTATTGCCCCGGGAATAATGATGTAGCTACTGTTCTTTTTCTTTTTGGGATTACCTGATCTTTATTTAAACCTCAGCAGAGGCTCTACTATGCAGGAGCTAGAAAAGATTCCACCACCCCTGCAGGGTAGGTCCCCAAAGTTCTCAGGCTGCCTCTTCATAGCACAGCCCTACCTGTAGGATGTCCTGGAAGACCCTAGCACACGCCTAGTAACATCTAATGCATTGTACCTTTTGTGGCTTCTTAATAAGCCAATCTCAGCTGAGAAGCACAGTAAATTGAGTTAATTAAATGAAGAAATGTAAGCAATCCCTTTATTCTTACCTCCCAGGTGCCGGGGCATTATTTCTTCCAGGCACTGCATTCTTCTGCATGTTATAATAATTTTCATAGACCACCGGAGCTGCAAAACGTGTAGAGGAAAGCAGCCAGGTTGTAAGTACTGTGTCCGGTAAATGAACTGCAATATCAGCTGCAAAATCCTGTCAAAAATACTCATTCCTTGGCCAGTGGTTGGGTGGAAAAGCAACTACAATAGGTTCATGTGGCATTCAGTGCGAGATCTGGAGAAATGCAGGCCAAAGCTAGATGTGACATTATTCACACAAATAGCAATTCTGCTGTCTGTCTGTCTGTCTGTCTGTCTATCTATCTATACAGTACTGTGCAAAAGTCTTAGGCCACCACCAGCTTTGTTGTTTTAGCAATGTTTTAATGACCATCCATGATTATTTTTTGGTCTCTGTATTAAGATACAAACAGAAAATACAGGAAATATGTACAGGCAAAAGTCAGTATTTAGTGTGACCTCCCTTGGCTCTAAGCACATCTTGAACTCTTTTGGGGAGACTGTCCTGAAGTTTTCTGAAGTAATCTTCTGGTATATTATACCAGGCTTCTTTCAGCACTTCCCAGAGTTCTTCTTTAGATGTAGGTTGTCTTTATTTCTCTGTCCAGGTGATCCCATACTGCCTTTATAATATTCAGGTCTGGACTCTGTGGAGGCCAGTCCATGACTGTCAGTGTTTTATCAGCTGTTTTCCTCACTAAATATGATTTCACTGCATTAGCAGTGTGCTTGGGATTGTTATCATGCTGAAAAATGAAACCATTCCCAATCAGGCACTTTCCAGAAGGAATGGCATGATGAATTAAAACCTGTCTGCACTTTTCAGCATTCATGATCCCATCAATACAGACAAGATCGCCAACACCACTGGCAGAAATGCAGCCCCAGACCAGGACAGACCCTCCACCATGTTTCACTGAAGGCCGCAAGCACTCATTCGTCCTTCTCTCTCCAACTCTTCTTCTCACATATTGTCGACGATTGGACCCCAAAATGTCAAACTTGCATTCATCACTCCATAATACTCTTTTCCACTGATCCTCATTCCAATCTTTGTGAGCTTTAGCATATCTTCGCCTTTTCACCCTGTTCCCTTTCCACAAAAATGGTTTCTTGGCTGCTACCCTTCCACAAAGACCATTCCTGGCCAGGCGCCTGCTGTTACTCTAGTGTAAGGGGAGGTCACACTAAATACTTGCCACTTTAGCCTATGGAAGCTGTTTTTTCTGATTTTTTTTCCTATTGTTGAATATTGCATACAAATTTCCTGTATTTTCTGGTTGTATTCTAATGAAGAGACAGAGAAATAATAATATATGGTCATTATACCATTGCTAAAACAACAAATCTAATGGTGGCCTAAGGCTTTTGCACAGTACTGTGTGTGTGTGTGTGTGTGTATATATATATATATATATATATATATAGTAAAGAGCAGTTACTTGGTGGGGGGCGGGGGGAGAGACAACCCAGATCAGAATTGTGCCATGGCGGGGGGGAGGTTTTAACTCTCCTCAACCCTATTATCTGCACCTGGAGGGAAGCTCTCCCAGATCAGCATCAATGCACAGGACTGCTTGAAATGGTGCAGAGAGGATGCACAGCCAACTCGGCTGGATAGGAGGATGAAAACAATTCAAACCGAAACTTAGGCTCAGACCAGATGCAATGACTACATCCGTGTCGTTCAACCCGGCTCTGCTCCATTCACGTCTAAAGCAGGTGGATGAGGAATGGGATTAAAAGGGCCAAGGGGTGCATGGTTGGAGGGTACTGGGGCTCGGGGGGGGGGTGTCAGGCGGTGAAAAACCCTCCCCCTCCCATCACTCTGACTTACACTTTCTGGACCCAAGTACCTTCAGGCAGCACCAACCAACGCTCCACCCCCTTGCCTGTGCAGTGCAGTGGTTAGAGTGCTGGCCTAGGACTGGGGGGACCTGGGTTCAAATCCCCGCTCAGCTGTGAAGCTCACTGGGTGTCCTTGGGCCAGTGTCTCCCTCTCTCTTTCTCAGCCTAACCATCCTCATAGGGTTGTTGTGAGATAAAATGGGAAGGGGGAGAGGAGAATCCTATTTGGCACCTTGAGCTCCTTGGAAGAAAGGGGCGATATAAACGCAATCATCAGTAAAATAAATTACGTTCTCCATGGGAGAGTCTGGCAGACAGCATGTGCTCCTGCATGCCACTGCCCGAGTGCATTCAGGCAGTGGCATCAGATGCTCCCCACTACCTGCCTTTCCTACTCTGGAGCAGGGAAGCAGGGCCAGCGTCAAGGGTAGGCATGGTTGGGCACCTGCCCAGGGCCCACACCCCAGCAGGGCCCAGTGACGAGAGCCCCTGGAGTTCTTCCACCATCGCAGCCTGCTTGTTCCCCTGCCTCTTGCTCTGGCCCAGGCAACGGCGGTGGTGAGGAGGAGGAGCAGGAGATGCTGCAGCGGGTGGCCATGGCGGTGAAGAATTTGACTCACGGAGGGAGGGGAGCCACGGAGGGTGTCTTGCCCAAAGGACCTTGAGAACCTGGAACCCGCACTGGAAGCCAGGCCAGTTAAACTGGCATAAAAATAACTGATATACGTTTGTGATGTGAACGTGTCGGGGATTTCCTGGGAGTCGCGGGACGATCCCTGCCCACCTCAGCAGAGTCAAATTTGGGAGGAAAGCAGGCTGCGCATCACACTCGCCAGAAGGTGGCGCCACACTCGCTGTGGTGCATGGATTTGTTGAAAGCTGCCCTTCCTCCTCCAGCATTTCTCTCCCAGCCAGACTCCAGAACCGAACATGAGCCCGACTGAGATCAAAGTGACCCAGAAAAAAGGCTGCGGGAGAAGGCATGGGTGGGAGGGGGTTGTTCCCCCCCCTCCAACAGCTCTGCAGCTTTCTGGGCCATTCAGTCGCCTTCCCCACCTCTCACTTGACAAATGAATGGGGCAGACCCCACATTGAAAGAGACGGGTGTGAGCCGGCATCTCTCGTCATTGGGAGTCCAGAAACCCAGCCACAGTCCACGTACTTGGGGGGAGGGCGCCCGTCTTGCGAAAGTTCACAAAACACTCTATGTCCTTCTCGATGCTGCATTGTTCAAGGCTCTTCCGGATCTCCTCATAATTCTGTAAGGTGCAAAAGAATGTTGTCTTCAGAAACAGGGAACCAGAAGGAACCATTTCATTGGCTCCAAACAAGAGTCCTCAGGCACCCAGGGCCGGCACTGCCCTTCACTCCGGGCCCCATCCCTAACCTGCTATCGTTGAGCAAGGCTCCAGGAATCCCATGTGGATAGGGATGTCGGAGAAATCCGCAACACATTCAAACAAGTTCAGATTTCTATGAATCCAACCTGCAGATTCCACACAGCTTTTTCCAGGTCACGTGGATTCCGTGGACTTGTGAACCAGTTCTTCACTTTTGTGGATTATTTGCAATAATGCGCATTGACACCAAGCCGCATTTGTGTATTTGCGCAATTGCGCTAATGCGCACATCCACAAATGTGCATTACTGCAAGTAGAATGACATTCTGGTTAAAAATATCCGATTCCATCAATGAGCAGATGCCAGAACGAAATATGCCTGACAAACCACAAAACACAGATGGAACGGATTTAACAAAATCAGTTCATCCCTATATGTGGTTGACCACATCAGGATACTTAAAGTTGTAGGTTGTCACAGAGAGGAAGGCCAGGATCTCTTCTCAGTCATCCCAGAATGCAGAACACGGAGTAATGGGCTCAAGTTACAGGAAGCCAGATTCCGGCTGAACAGCAGGAAAAACTTCCTGACTGTCAGAGCAATACGACAATGGAACCAAGTACCCAGGGAGGTGGTGGGCTCTCCCACACTGGAAGCGTTCAAGACGAGGCTGGACAGCCATCTGTCAGGGATGCTCTGACTTGGATTCCTGCATTGAGCAGGGGGTTGGACTCGATGGCCTTGTAGGCCCCTTCCAACCCTACTGTTCTATGATTCTATGATTCTATACCTTAACCTGGAGGTGAAGGAACTGAGAACCACCACTGTATGCCCCCACTTTTTAAAAATGTGCACAAATGTATTCAGGCAAGGCAAATTTACATATTATTTCTGAGCAATGACTATAACTAAATGTGGTACCAAAAGCCAAGCAGATCCTGCAAATACTTTCCAGAACATAGGATAATTCCTCACACACATATACATACACACACACACACACACATGAGGTTCCTGGATTTTTTACGTTGCTTTACTGCATCATGTCTTTGTTCTCACGGCCTGATGATGATATAATCATCTGTCTCTAGCAACGACCTGGCATTGTGCTTTATTTCCTTCCCAGCTGTAATCCGGCACTGGCTTTATCTTGTACAATCCCTGCTTTTCAAGGAGCCCTTCTGACTGGCCCCTTCCAACCCTACTATTCTATGATTCTCTGGTTTGGAATCTAGCAACCCTGTTTCAACCTCGTTTAGCATTGCCAGGTTTGATCACTCTCTCAATATCTCCATGCTAGGGAGAGCTTCATCTCATACTTTTCTTCCTGCCAGGCTGCTTTTCAAGACACAGGAACAAGGCCATTAAAAAATAAAGAAAGAACCCCCTCAAAGCTAGGGAAAATCTATAGCAGAAACCTAGAGAGTAGTGAAAATGCTACTGTTTACTTACATCATCATTCTTGACGCACACCTGAGACAGCTGGTTGACGTGAAGCCATAACGCATTCCGGAAGTAGTTTATCCGATCACACTCTTGGCTTTCAAAGAACTGTGGTATTAAAGGGGAGAAACATTAAAGCCCGAGTCAGAACATGAATGTGGAATTCCTTCAAGAGGGTTTACTTTATTGTTTTATGTAAAATAAATTGCTCTCTCTTAATCACAAAGATCGACAAATACAAACTTTGCAATAAAACCTCTAACACATCGGCAAATAAAACAATCAGCACCAGAATCCATAAAGAGCAGAAAATTGTAAACTTAACTTGTAAAATAGTACCAAAGCATTCAAGCCATTGGGAGGGCAGAGCTTGTGCTGCTCACCACAGCTGTGATGTTGTGGTCACCATGGTACAGATGCCCTGCAGTGCTTACACAATCACTTTTCACAAAGCATTTGCTCACACAATGGAATCACCTGATAGTGTTGTCAAACAGACAGTATTTTTACTGATCCGACCAGTAACGCTGTGTCCTTTCAGATAACCAGAACCAGAATTGGGGTGGGGGTGAAGAACCAATTCCAGATTCTGAACAGGGCCCCACCCACAGCCTGCCAGGCTCCATCTTAGCTCTGTGCCTGACTTGATTGGTTAATCTGAACTAGTTCTGCCTGCCCTTCCTCTGTCACAAAGTGCCCAATCCCTAGCCCTGGTCTGGGGACCCACGTTTTCCAAACTCTAACCATCCACAAGAAAATTAAAACACAGTGCACCTTTCTGCTGTGATCCATGTAGAAACAGAACTATTTTAGGATATCTTTAAAGAAACAATCAAAAGTACTTCCAGATGAGGCTTTTTATCTGGCAAATTGCCCTGCCTCATTCATGAAATTTCAGGGCAGGGCTGTGTGCTAGATATTGTTGTCTTCCAGTTGAAACCATCCTATGCTTTCCCATGGCTTCTTCCAGCTATTTAAAACCCTGGCTTCCAATTCTGGCTTGCCTCTTCCCCAACAAGCCAGAGTTCCTGGTTTCCATGTCACACTAAACAACCCAGGGACAGCGTGTCCCTGGGTTATTTAGCTGCTCCTGCCACAGTCCTCTATTTGAAGGGCTGCCAGAGGGCTGATCTCTATTTTGAAGGTGTCCTCAATTTGAGGGGCTGTCCAGTCCAAGTCTGGTATAAAGAACCATCGGAAGGAAGAGCTGGGCCTTGAAGTTGCCCATCAACAGCGCCTGGCCAGGAGCCTGAGCAAGACACTCAGATCACCTGGTCACAACCTTCCACACTGTGGTGAGATGTACCGTATTTCTATTTAAATTATAATAATTTTTCTGAATTTGCACCTATACATATAAATTAGCATATGCACATTTTATGCAAATCAGAATCCTCTTTTTTCGGGGTGATGCATTTCCTCTTTTGGGGGTGATTGATAAGTGGCCACTCTCCTCAGAGTGGGAGTGATCAGGCTGCATGCACCAGCTCACTGCTGCGTCCGTGACAACCCAGGTGTGAAGGTTTGAGGCCTACAGGGGCAAGGTAAAAAGGTCAGGCCTACAGCCCTGGTTTTTTTGTTGGGAGAGGGTAACCCTGAGAGGAGTAGTTTCATTTTCCTGAGTTAGATTTCATTTCTCCAGGTTTGAAACAGTACTTTCAGTTTGGGGAAAGGAGACCAGAGAGAGGAAGACCAGAGCAGGAAGAGGGAGCGGGAAGAAGCAGCCTGGAGACGTCTAAGTGCAGCTAGGGTAGAGGAATTTGCGTTTTTGCAACCTTTATTTTCTCTTAATGCCTTTTGTATCACTCAACTCTATTCTGTAAATACCTTTAGTTGTATTTGCTTGCTTTAAATCTGCTAGTAAACTGCTGTGATTAAACCCTGCGTCTAGAGTGTCAGTCACCCCACGTCTAAAGCCTAAACCCCAGATTATTGGAAAGGAGAAAGTAAAAGAACTTTTAAGGAGGGAAGAGATCCTTAAGGAGTTGCTCAGCGGGTCCAGGTCATAAGGGGAACCTTGACACCAGGTTTCTTTAAAAAAAACTGGGTTGCCACTCTTTGAGAACTCGGCCACTACCTCTCACTTGGCAATAACCCAGCATTCCATTGGCTGAGGAGGGGCCCATGAAACATCTCCTCTTCTTCTTTTTTACCTCACAAGCCTTCATGTGTTCATTCTGCCATTCTTCCCTGATCTTCTCAAGAGCGCTGACGTTCGTCTGGTAGACCCTGTCTGCAATTGGATGGAAGAGAAGAGCAATCCAGTCACATTTGGAATAGAGGGACCAAGTTCCCAAAGCACCCTGGGACGACAATCCCAGACCAAATGGCCTCAGAACCACAGCTGGCTCTAACAGTGAGGCAACCTGCCTTGGGCAGCCGACATGGAGTACCATAAAACGGCAGCGACCAGACAATTACTTGACTTTATTATTCGGGGGTGAAATGGCCTCAGGAGTGCAACCAGGTCACCTGTAGTTTTAGAGGGGTCTAGAGATCCATAATGCTTTGCTTGGGTTCATTATTGGTGCCGTTTCCTTGCTAGTGGGCCTCTGAGCATGTGAGATGAATCAAAGGTCAATAGCGCAGCCTTGGCACATTCCATGCTAACAAAGGCTAGTATCTTATCAGGGTGTAGGATGTGACTGAGAAGTGAGGCTCTGTTTATGCCGAGGTACAGGTGTCTGTGCTGGGAAAGTTCTGATTGTTTTCCTTCTGAACAAGCACTGTTAGCCTATGCTGGGAAAGTTGCAGATGAATGCTAGTTAACGCTTGCTGCTGTCATGTTGCCTCACTGCTGACATGTCTGGCATAAAACCCATTTTACCCCATGGCTCTGGATTCAGAGAAGCTGTCTGATCCAACTATTGGGTACGCCTGTGTGCTGTAAGTACTCAATAAAGGCTCCTTGTAAGCAAACCTGGCTCTAGCTTATCATTATCTCAGCACCTCCAAACCTTAGCAGCCCATGGTCGAGGCATACAGGGGCAGGGGGTTACCACCAGGGGCAACTTCTAGATTTTCTACTTCAGACAGCAAAGCATCTGGGGCCTTCTCCTGAGAAGAGGTGGGCCAAAAATCAGCCCCCAATTCTGTGAGTCCGTTCATCCCCTGCAAAAGCGGGGACAATTTTTGCGGCTTTTGCGGGGGGTGGGCAGAGGACCAGTGACATTTTCAGGGGGTGGGGGTTTTGGCACGTACGTGCCTTACTTAATTTTGCAACAAGGGTGTTGAACTTCATGCCCGGGAGCCAAATCCGGCCAACCTTGAGTCCCAATCTGGCCCTCCAGGGTTTGCCAAATGGCCACTCCCCCTTCCCCCCAACCACCAGTCATCTGGGAGTTTCCTGGCATTTGTGCAATTTTCCCCCATTCTAAAAGGTTGAAATGCCTCTCCTAGGGCTTAGTTCCTGGCGGTAAGAGCTTTAAACTGAATTAGGCAGGTATTTCTGGCACAACCCGTTTATCTTCAGCCCCTCCCACCACCAGAATGTGCCACTCTTGAGAACTTCTCCACAACTGAATTCAGCCCTTAAGTTGAAAAAGGTTTGGCACCCCTGCTTTACAAGGTGGCTGAGGGGTTTTCACATGGTTTAACCCTTTTGCTCGTAGCAATGCAGGGTTCTCTGCAACCTCCCAGGCCGGCAACGGTTCCTGAAATGCCCAAGGAACAACGCTCTGTCATGCTGTTCCCATTCTCGACTTCCAGGAACCGGAAGTCTTTAGGGCAAGAGAAACTCCTTGGACACTTTGTAAAGTCAAGCAAGATAAGCACCAAGAATCAACACCCCGCCCCAAACCCCACCCACTGGAAACATAATAAAGTTCTCCCACCTGTCATCTGCGGGGGGGGGGGGATCTAAATATAGCCCTTTCCCTGCCACCCCAGCTGCCTGGATGACTAAAAATGGCTGCCCTAAAAACTGCTCCTGTACTCTTGAAGCAAGGGTGACGAACTTCTTTTTGATGAACCAAATTCAATTCTGGAGAAGCTCAGGGAGACGGTGGGGGGGGGTGCATTCAAGTGGTGGGTGGGGCTGGAGACAAAGGGGGGCTGGGCCAAAGAGAAAGACGGTGGGGCCGCAACACCAAAAATATCGGCATAATTTAACTTGAAGTGCTTCCTGCCAGGAACGAAGCCTTAGGAGAGGCATTTCAACCTTCTAGAATGGGAAAAACTTTTTTCCTAGGAATAGCTGTTGACCCACAGGAAAAGTCCATTAGCAGCCACAGAACCAGAGCCAAGAGTGGGCAGAACCAGAGCCAAGAGTGGGTAGACTTTACAGAAATGCAGGATTGCTTCGCTGATTCTCTCGGTGGGCTGTGCCATTTCTCTCAACCTCTCTCATGCGCACACATACAAAGCAGAAGAGGAAGCAGTGGAGGCTGGTGGCTCTGATGTCAGTGGGGCAGTAAACCCACTCTGGGTTTTGGTCAGAACCAGTCAGAATTCTAAAGGAGCTATCCAAGGTGCACCTTGGATAGCTCCTTTAGAATTTTGACTGGTTCTGACTGAAACCCGGAGCAGATTCGCCACCCCACTGACATCGGAACCCCTAGCCTCCCCTGAGAGGAATCGATGCCCAGAGGGGTGCCTTTAACATCAGATGGATTTTGATGCCTTTAACATCAGATGGATTTTGATGCCTTTAACATCAGATGGATTTTGAAGAATGAGCCAAGGAAGCCTTTGATGGCATGGAGCGGTATGTTCATGCCTGCAGACCAAGTTGATGTTAAAAGGCACAGGAGCAGAGGTCAGTTCAAAAGCTGGCAACCCTACTCCCCACAGCCACTCACCTGAATCCTCCAGGGCCGTCTTTGTCTGAGCCAACTTTACAAACAGCTGGAAGGGAGGCAAAACGAAGAGCAGACATCTTAGCACAAACATGGGTTTTCTCCCAGCATCTCCCGGGTAATGGAAGAGGATCTGACCTCAGCTTTCCCTAGATCCTGAACGAGCCCTGAAATTCCCACACAACCAAGGACACCCACAACTAAGCCATGCCTGAGGCCTGCAGAATCCCAGGTGAAGCCTGATTTGGGGGGGGGGTGTAACTAATAGCAAAAGCTCTCATCAAGCCAGCTTGGGGATTGTAGCTTAGTAAAGCTGATAAGTCTGTTTTACCTCCTAAATTCCTACCTGCCCTTCGCACAAGACTACAGTTCCCATGGTTTGTCAGGGCGAGAGAATTACTGTCAAACCAGTATACAAATCCCTAGAGAGATACCACTGAAAAACATCCTTGCATACCTGTATGTATGCTGGGCTTACGAACAGAAGAAGAGCCCTGGTGGATCAGACCAAGGGTCCATCTAATCCAGCATTCTGTTCACACAGTGGCCAGCCAGCTGCCCCAATGGGAAGCCCACAAGACAAGAGTGCAATAGCACCCTACAGCTCATGTTCCCCAGCAACTGGTATACACAGGCATACTGCCTCTGGAGGTAGCAAGTAGCCATCAGGACTAGTAGGCATTGGTAGCCTTCTCCTCCAGGACTTTTAAAGCCATCCAAATTGGTGTCCATCACACATCTAAGGAAGAAGGCAGCGAAAAGCAGGGGCTGCAGTTGTAACACATCACTCTCCCTTCTTTGGACTTGTTTTCCCATCACGTTCCATGTCAGCCTTGCCTAGTCCAAGCCCTCTTCACCTCTGCACCTTGGCTACCTTTTCCTGTTGCTTTGGTGTGACCAGGTTGGTGCTCCGGTGGACTGCCTGCTCTGCCTCATCTTTGTCCCGGCACCGCTGTTCGTACAGCCTCTTTGCCTATGAAAAGTCGAGACAAAACAGTTTGCAGCAGGTTGCATCGAACTATTGCAGTGAAATGGAAGGAAGGTCAACAAATGTGGCATGTAGAATCATAGGGTGGGAAGGGGCCTACAAGACCATCAAGTCCAAGCAGCTGCTCAGTGCAGGAAGCCTGATTCCCAGGCGGTCTCCCATCCAAATACTAACCAGGGCTGACCCCGCTTAGCTTCCGAAATCCGAGAAGAGCAGGCGCATCCAGCCCTCAAGTGCTGTTGTCCAGCCAGAGGGCAGTCATTCTAATTCAGACTTCACTGACCTGGTGCCCTCCAGATCTGTTAGACTACAACTCCCATCATCCACAACCAAGATGTGGCTGGGAAATGGAAGGAACCTAAGATTTGGATCACTGGTATGACATTCCCCAGGTGGGCACACATAAGAGTTTTTAAGAGAGTTGAAAGCGGTTTGAGAGAGGCTTTGCTTCCCATGGTATCCACACATTTCTTCTGACCCACATTTACCAGTGGTCAAACAGGTTTGGGAGATTTTTCAAACCATACAGAAAACCTACAAAACCTGTTTGGTGGAAGAGGGATGGGCAGCCATGCTGCTTTCAAGCCGCTTTCAAGCTGCTCTCGACACTCGGGGGGGGGGGGACAGCTTTGGCTTTCTCTAGCCTTTGCTTCCCTTTCTTGCTCCCTTTCCCAGATGAAAAATGGGGGTGAGTTTTTTCCCTTTTGCTGCATGAAACTAATGCTGTCTTGTGCAAAGTCTATGGATTGCTAAGTCACACAACCATTAGAGGAGGGGGATTGCACAGATTCAATGCTGTATTTTGAGAACCAGATGGGAAGAATAACTCACCTCTATGGTCTTCTTATGTTGCAAATTCCGGTTTTTATGAATGGCATCCATTATAAGCTCAACCTGTGGAAAGAGTAGCCAGCATTAGTGGTCTGTCCTGCACCAAAGAAGGGTAGGGAAGGAAAGAAGAAACTCTGTCCCCCTTCTAAGGGCTTTTCTACATGAGGCTTTTAACCCGCCACTTTACCAAGGCTTCTGCTTCAGATTCCTTGTGGGATAAAGATCCAGTCCCCTACACATGTTTTTTCTTGCGGTTTTTCCTTGTCTGCCTTTCTATATGTTTCTTACATAACCTCTAGGTGGTGCTGTGGTATAGGGGAATTGTGCAAATACACTAGAGTTTCATTGCGCCATTCTCAGATATACCAGACTTTCCCCGATTTTTTAAAAACACACACACTAAAATGGTTGCAAAGAATGGGAGAGGGTCTGGAGGAGGAGGATGTTGTGTAAAGCATCTGTGAACTACTTCAAGTGAAAAATCACGAGCGCACAATAAATGCCTCATATGGAAAGGCTCTTAGAAGACCACATGTAACAAGAAAGAGAAATATTGTGATTTGTTTTCCACTTCACCTTGCAAAATAGAATTGTCATTTACTTACTAAAAGCGTTCAAGCCAAGTTTGTGGTCTTCTGCATATCCACACAGATTCTGATATCTGACATAGAATCTGAATTCCACAAGTATCAGCTTATTTTTTAAAGGGATGATATGATTCATGACAGAAGACCTGCACCAGAACAGTCAGCCATTGAGAGCACAGCTTTTCTTCCACAAGTATAGCTTGACTATTTTCATCTCCTAACTCTGCAACCCCCATGAGGACTAGAAACATGGTTTCGTTTAACAAAAGTAGAGATTCTCTGTAATCCAGGTTCTGCTCCAGTTGGCAGAGTTTTCTCAGAATCTGCACATGCAAGATGAAATTGGGCTAACAGCACTGATTTTGCCTTGGGTGGGGAGGAGGAAAATCACTGCAGGTCTGGGCTTGAAAGGGAAATTTAAAAAACTAACAACTTTTCCTTCACAGCTTTGAAATGCAAAAACACAAGCATCTACCCAACAAGGAAGTTGCATACCGCTGCACTGATTTGTCCTTATAATGTTATATGTGGCGAAATAACCTTTGGACTTCATTCATAGAATGGGCAGCGGTAACAGGAATGAGAAAATTAAAATATGCAGCCACAAAGCACCGGGAAGGCAGCACACGCTTGATCGCTGGGTCTGCACAATGTTGGTTGCCCCAGGCAAACAGGTGGCATTACGCATTTTATTACCTATGGGTCAAAAGACAGGCGTCACGCATTTTATGGCCTATGAACCAAACAACTGTGTAACTTGGACTGCCAACTTTGCCTGATGCTGTGGTATTGTGGGATGCGTGTTATCTGTAAGAAATGGCTAGTGTTGCCACCTTCTCCATCTTTATGGACTACTGTAATGCGCTCCATGTGGCGTTACCCTTGAAGATGGTTCGGAAGTTGCAGCTGGTGCAGAACGTGGCGGCCTGCCTGATTAAAGGCAGCTGTCGGCGAGATCGCATCACTCCAGTGCTGAAGGAGTTGCACTGGTTACCAGTTGTTTTCCGGGCCCAATTCAAGGTGTTGGTATTGACCTTTAAAACCCTATATGGTTCCGGTCCAGTCTATCTTAAGGAGCACCTCCAGCAACTCCAAGGATGCTGTTCAATGGGATCAGCCTCAGAAGGCCTTCTCTCTGTCCCATCAGCCAGGACAGCTAGGCTGGTGAGGACTAGGGAGAGGGCTTTTTCTGTGGTGGCCCCCACTCTGTGGAATTCCCTCCCTAGTGACCTCCGCCATGCTCCATCTTTGATGAGCTTCTGCCAGGCTTTGAAAACCTGGCTGTTCAGGCAGGCATTTGGGGTGGGTTAGGGGTTTTTTAGAGCGATGTTGATTATGTTGTATTTTGTGTTATTTGTACTGTATGCTGCCTAGAGTGGCTGGGTAGCCAGCCAGATGGGTGGCTAATTAATCAATCAATCAATCAATCAATCAATCAAATAAATAATCCTGGCTGAAGTCCTTGGAATAAAGCTCACCCAAGCTTTACCTACAACACCTGAAGTCTCTGTGTGTTTGTAAGGATCTCTGTACTGAGTTCTCTCCCTGTTTCCCCCTCCCGTCCTTTTTTGCAGCCTGGGCCATCCCCCCAGAAATTGCTGCCATGCTAATGAATTCCCACTGAATTTCAGCTGCATGCTGCAGCGAGAAAAAAGCCGCATTTTCCCTACGCAGTTTGGCAGCAGCGATCTCAGCAGCGAGATGGTGGTGCTGCCCCTAGTGGGTTCAAGGGGGGCAGAAATTGCCCACCCCTGCCCTAGGGCCTGGCACCTAGGAGTAACAGCTTTCAGGGATGCAAAGGACAACTCAAATCTAGGCATGTCTACTCGGGAGTATGCCCCAATGCAAGAGCTTTCTTGGCCAAAAAGAACAGCTCAGCTCTGTGCAGGGCATGGCGAGTTCAAATGCCTTTAAATTCTCTCCATTAGAGAGAAGTGCAGGGGACGCTTGTGGGACGGATGGGGAAACCCTGGGGGCCAGAGGTTTCCCATCCCTGACCTAAACTATGAGAAAGTGTTGCTGTCTCCCAGAGGGGTCACATTAGTCTCCGTGGAGGCTGGTGGCTCCGATGTCAGTGGGGCGATGAATCCGCTCCAGGTTTCAGTCAGAACCAGTCAGAATTCTAAAGGAGCTCTCCAAGGTGTGAAGCTTTAAAGACACAAGGGCTCACTTCATCAGACGCACAATGTTGCTCTTGTCTTTCGGACACCTTTTGCTTAAAAAAAAGGAGGCAATACATTTGCCTCAGGTCAAGAACTCCATTTTCTTCCGCAAGTTTTGCAAGGCTGAAGCTGCACGCAGTGCTAAACCACCCGCATGTGTTATTTCGTGGTGTTTCTAGCCCCAAGGTCAGAACAAGTTAATTGGACTGAGTGATCTCAGCTGCATTCCAGTGGGAACCCTCCCGCCCTTTAGGGGCCTGAGAAGCCTATGCTAGCCAGCTTGCGACCGACTAACAGGGATCAACTTAGAGTTGCCAGGAGGTTGAGCATATAACCATGGGGGTTACAGCTGCCCATTGTCTTCGTCTTACCTTGACTTTGGACTCCAAATATCTCCGTTTGGGCCTTGTCCTATTGGAAGACCTCAGCTTAGGTACGTGTAGGCAGGTTTAGGCAGCTTTGTTATTTTTAAGAACATAAGAAGAGCCCTGCTGGATCAGACCAAGGGTCCATCCAGTCCAGCACTCTGTTCACACAGTGGCCAACCAGCTGCCGACCAGGAACCCGTAAGCAGGACACGAGTGCAACGGCACCCTCCCGCCCATGTTCCCCAGCAACTGGTTCATTGCCTCTTGTATTGGAGGTAGCACATAGCCATCAAGACTAGCAGCCGTTGATAGCCTTTTCCTCCAGGAATTTGTCCAACCCCCTTTTAAAGACATCCAAATTGGTGGCCGTCACTACATCCTGTGGTAGCGAGTTCCATGGTTTAACTACGTGCTGTGTGAAGAAGTCCTTCCTTTTATCTGTCCTGAATCTCCCACCAATCAGCTTCATTTTTGCCTTTAAGTATTGTTTGCAAACGGTACTCTGGTTCTTGTGGGTCTTTTATTCCCCTTTCCCCAATAAACTCACTACCTCTTATAGGTGGTTGTCTGTGTGCTTCATTCCAAATTGCTCAGTATGAAATCCAGAACCATCCTCTTGGTTAATGCTACTGTTTAAAGTTTCAGACCTCAGCCTTAGAAATAGAGGGTGCTAGCTTGGCCCACCTATTTCATAAGCCTTAGGGGTGTCCTGTAAAGTCTGAGAGTCCCCTGGCTCAAGCTGCGTTGGATGTGAGGGGCGGTACCAGCCTATCTTGCTGGGCTGGTGTTCAGCCCAAGTAACCTTTTGTCTCTGCCTAAATCCCTGGCAGTTAGGGCAACCCCTTCCTCCCTTCACAACCAACGTCAAAGATTAAAATCAGCAACAGTAGGACAAATGCTGCCTGTAACCTCTTCAAGATATGTTTAAATATGGTCAGCGGCATATAAATATATTAAATAAACGTATTTTAAAATATGCTTCCTTTACACATATTAATTTTTGTGAACCGCTCAGAGAGCTTCAGCTATTGGGCAGTATAGAAATGTAATAAATAAATATTCAAAGTTCATACCCTTTCAAGACACAGACACCTACCAAAAATATTAAGCTCTCATCCTCCCAACAGGCATCATGACACAGACTGGGATCCACAAGACACAAGCTAGAGTTTGCGTTGAAGACACGTTCTATTGACAGAACGTAGTTTGTGCTGAAGACACCTACGTTCTATTGGCAGTATCCAGATGAGCTTGCTCCTCTGAGTTTGGATAGACAGAGAGCCTTTCTAGAATCACCATTATCTTCTATCGCACAGATTCAGTTTAAAGCATTACTGTCCTAAAGACTGATTTCACTCCACATTTTACTGAAGATATTTCAACCCCTCTGTACTCCTGACCTTTTTACGGTGGAGCTTTTGCTTCTCCCTGAAATCCTCCATTTTCCTGGCTTCTTCTCGCAGCATCTGGGCCAACTGGATATGGCTCTGACCTACAGTGTCCACCTCTGAAAGCAAGAAATGTCACCGTGATGAATGATGGGAAGGAAACATTGATGACAAGCTTTAAGCATCCTAGTCACCATCTCTGGAAAGAAAGTCACTTGTATTGCCATTTTACAGATGGGAAACTGAGGCTGAAACACAACGACTGGAATTATGGTACAACCAGAGTCAAATCTGGGTTTGTTGCCATGTGGTGCATGGAACGGGCCCAAGGGTGCTTCGAGATGGACAGCTCTTAGCACTACCAATCAAAATTGCACTGTGCATTTTGATTGGTAGCAATCCTATGCTTGTTTAGACAGAAAAAGTCCTACAACTCCCAGCATTCCCCAGCCAGCCATCCTGGCTGAGGAATGCTGGGAACAGTAGGACTTTTTTTAGGATTGTATCCTTAATGGATTTATTTTTCTGGTAAGAAAAAAGACAGAAAAAGTGGTGGGAAAACACAGAAAAGTTACAAATGGAAGGCAAATGCAACAGCTGAACCTCCTGAAAAATTCTGTGCGCAAGGCACAACAAAAGCCTCATTTGGAAGCACCCTAAATTCCTTCATATAAAGCTCCAGGCTCCTTCCCAACCACCAGGGGGCGGGGGGGGGGGCTGATTATCTATTTTTTATTTTAGCTATTTAGAACATTTGTATCCCACTGTATATCATTAAGATCTAAGGGGGGCATACAGATAAAGTCAATTTAAACAGTATAAACAGTAAATAATTTAAACAGCTAAAAGCATATTAAACCATTAAACAAGCTAATATCAATTAGAAAATCTAAAACAATAAAACCATTAAAACAGTGTGCAACTTTAGGGAATTCAGTTAGCCTCAAAGGCTTTGGTGAATAGCCATGTTTTAACTTGGTGCTGAAACTAAACCTATGTCCATGCCGATCAGGCCTCCAAGGGGAGGGCATTCCACAACCGGGGTGCCACAGCAAAGAAGGCCCTCTCCCACATCCCACCACAGTGTATGTCTTGCACTGATGGGATGCAGAGGAGGGCCCTAGGGCTTAGGGCTCTTTGGTTTCCTATCTTCTGCGTAGGTGGCATCAGTTCAACAGTTGGCCTACTGCAGGCGCAAGCAGAAGGTAAATCAGGATCTTGGATAGCACCTTTAGAGTTCTGACTGGTTCTGGCTGAAACCCGGAGCGGATTCACTGCCCCACTGACATTGGAGCCACCAGCCTCCACCACTGGCAGATAAAATTAGAGGAGGCCTTGGACCATTCTCATGCCTGGGACCAGCATGCAGGAGTCCATATCCAGAGGAAAAAGCCCAACTTCCCAGTTTCCTGAGCCCCGAGATTCAAATCGAGGAATTTTTCATGCTTCCCTAATCACACAATGGTTCTTGTTGATCAGCCCCTCCCTGTGACAGACCAGGCCGAGGGAATTCAGTCCTGCTGACAATAAAAACACCACCACACTGGCAGTGTGGGAAACTCCCAGACTACAATGCCCTACGGTTGCCTATAAAACTGGCGTCTTTCCAAGGGTGTGAAATTCCAGCAACCCACGCGTTGCACAGGGCTGGCAATCTCAGTTCCTAGAAACCAGTTATGGTCCCACAGCCTCCTGCAGATGCAGCAGTCACCACAAAGGTGGCCTTGCAAACTCAGCTAGTACAATGCATAATACACCATCGCCTCGCCACTTGGGATGTTTCACACACCCTTTTTCTACACACGACTGCCGTCCCCTCTCAGGTGAAGCACAAGGGTTTATTTTGCTCCACCTCCCCAAGCCAGGAAGCCAGGAGTAAGTGCTACTAGAACAGCTTTCCCTCATCTGGTCTCCACCGGATGCTTTGGACCTGTTCCCATCAGCCTGTCAGGGTGGAAACTGAGCCGATAGAACCCCAGAGCAGTTCTGATTCTGAGGAGGATCAGCAATCCGTGAAAGAGGAGCCAGCTCATCCCTCACAGGCACAGCAGCTGCCAGAGATTCCTCCTGCCGGCATTCCTGAGATAGATAGTGATCCTAGCAGTGAGAGAGTGTGGGAGGGGGGTTTGCTAGATGCTCGACGCAGACACAGGGAGCGACGAGTGATGGAGGGTGTGGAAAGGAGGTGTAGCGCCCGCGTAAGCAACGGCCGCCTCCCATGGACCCAAGGGAAAGAGGGAGGATCTCTCCCTAGCCCATAAGTTCAGGGTCTTCAAGTGATTCTCCTTCAAATGAGGACCAACTGCCTACCCGGAGCATAGGCTACTCCGCTGTTCATTGCTTAGTCGCTGGTGATAGCATCTGAAAGAGTCATTAAGTTGTAAAAGGATTAAAGCCTTTTTTAAATTCCTAAAAAGAATCCTTTTGTCTGTGTCTTGAGTTGGCTATTGGAGTGCACTGAAAGAGGCCACTAGGGCGCTCCTGACACAGCCCCAGTCAAACCATCGGTTCATCTAGCTCAGAGGTAGAGTGCACGCTTGGAGATGCTACCTGGCATTTCCGGGTACGGCGAAAACCTTGGGGAGCTGCTACCAATTTGGGTAGGCAATGAGTTAGATTGACCTAGGACTACACCAGGGGTGGGGAACCTCAGGCCAGGGGGCCAAATCCAGCCCTCTGGGGTTTCCCAGATAGCCACACCTCCATCCCCTGGCTCCACCCCCTTTCCCAGCTTTTGTACAGTTTTCCCCCCATTCTGAAAGGTTGTAATGCCTCTCTTAAAGTTTCATTACTGGCAGTAAGACCTTTAAGCTACAATATGGTAGAACGTATTGTATTTGGGGGGGGGGTTGTCCTCACCTCTTTTGCATTTGGCTCCACCCCTTTTGCCTTTGGCTCCGCCCACCACTGGAATGCAACCCCAGAGATCTTCTCTGAAACGGAATTTGGCCCTTGGGCTGCAAGTGGTTCGACACCCCCGCTCCACACTGACTGTCAGTGGCTGTCAAGGATTTCAGACAGGGGCCCACCAGGGTGGTGGAGAGGAAAGCAGAGTCACACCAAATAAGCGACAATAAGGACATTGACTTGATTTGCATAAGTAATACGGATCACTGCATTTAGCTTTTCTGAGGTGTTCAGATTTTTAATTAAATAAAATACATCACAGCCCTCTTCGGTTTTCCCTGCCAAGTCTGAGCACTGGTGCTGAAAACGGGCTCAAACAGGTTGGGATCTGAACGTCACCATAAATCATTCAACCCTGCAGAGCCGTGCATGGTTTAATTAAGAGCTACTGTTTGGTCGCTGTGCTCAGAATTATTGCTGGGGGCTGGACAATGGGGCAATTATTGCTGGGATTGCTGGCCCTTAATGAAATCCAGAGGACCTCCTTGAATTTTAGCAAAATCACCACTTCTAAGAACAACAGCTAAGAAAGCCACAACACCAGGTAAGGAGGGGACCAGATCTGCCCTGCTGGGGTAGCCAGGTCTCCTAATTTAAAGAGGACAGTCCTCTCTTTGAAGAGCTGTCAGAGGGTGGTCCTCTATTTGAAGGTGGCCTCCATTTAATGGGCAGTCCAAGTCCAGCTTAAAGACAAAAGCTCGAAGAAGGGAGATTAGGGTCCTTGAAGCGGCTCAGGAAGAGTTAGCACCCTGGAGCGCAGGTTGAGAAACACACAGGTCATGCTCGTCCCCACCAAGCTGAGACCTACTGTATTTCCATTTAAGTTCTAGCTATTATTTCTAAATGTGCATCAAAGGCAAATAAATTAGCATATGCCAATGCTATGCAAATTGGTGTCATCTTTCATCCTCTTTTCTGGTGAAGTGTTCCCAGTTTTGATGTGTCGTGCACAGGGGCCTGCCTGCTCCCTGCCCCCTTCCTGTTATTTGAGCATCCCTTCTGCCTAGCTGCAGCACTTTCCAACAGTTAAATGAGAATAAGATTCCCCCATACACCTTCTAAGGGTGGATCAGATTCTGCATTCCATTGTAATGGTTCAAGGGAGGAAATGGAGCAAAGGAAATTAAACTGCGGAAGACAGTTCAATTAAATGCAGCGGGAATTATATATAATACACGACATTTTTCCAAGACAACCTGCAATTAGCAACATATTTTGAAGCCCTGACCACAGTGTGTGTGCGGGTGTGTGTTCACATTGACATCATGCACAATTTAGCTAAGTTCTTGTAAATCCTAGATACCACAGGTTACTTACGTTGCTTAAAAACCTCAAGGGCTCTTCTGAGGGTGCTGAAGTGAAGAAAAACACAGAGAAAAGAAAGATCACAATGTCAGAGAGGCTGGGAAACCTTGAAACAATATTCAGTTTTTGTTGTTATGGCACTGAAAGGCGAGGAGAGCACAACTTCTCTGTGAACTTGCAGGACTTGGCCCCATGTCAACACCTGGTGACACAACCTTTGAAATCCAGAGCACAACTTCGCGGCCGGGCGTGAGGAATTAGGCTTCTCTTTCCTGCTTGCCAGCGACCTTTTCAAAAGCCCTGATGGCTGAGCAAAGACATCCAGATTTCCCAACAGGAGCCAGCCTAAAATGTTTCGAGGCTTAGAATCCAAAAGGCATCTCACAGACCTCTTCATCCATCATAATTCACACTGGGCACAAGCCACTGGGAAGGTCTCCAGCACAACTTCAGTTTATTTCAGTGGGTCTTGTGCAGGACACCTTCCTGCTAGATTGTGCACCCATAGACCAGATCCATCCGTCTTCCACTTTGACGCCCATAAAAGAGCTGCGCGCATAGATCTAGGGAGACAAGATGGCAACCAGTGGAGGCTGGTAGCTCCGATGTCAGTGGGGCAGTGCACCCCCTCCAGGTTTCAGTCAGAACCAGTCAGAACTCTAAAGGAGCTATCTAATGTGCACCTTCGATAGCTCCTTTAGAGTTCTGACTAAAACCCGGAGTGGATTCAATTCCCCACCAACATCAGAGGCACCAGCCTGCGGTGATGGCAACACTTGCCTTTGCTTGCTGCAGTGAGATTGGGGCAGACAAAATGTCTGAGGCCCTCCTGAACTCCAGAGGGGAATATTCATTCAAGGATATTCATCCAAGCAAGGCCACCGTCCGGAATATACCAAGGTTTTCCTTGCACCCTCGCTTGAGGAACAGCTACTAGATGGGCATGGCTTGAACATTCTGTATTTGGGATACCAAACACTTCGGAAGGAAGGGGCTATTCTCACATGCTGGCTCGTGAAAAGGGCTTGAAAAAGCCCTGTGTGGTGCCCAGCCTCTGGTGAGCTGGTGAGATGTACCTGCCACAGGGCTTCTCCATGAACCCCACCCATGGTAGCATGTCATGCAATTCACTCCTTATGAAGAGGGAACTGCCGCACAATAGGTCTCCCCATGCCACTGCCATGTGTCCTGATGGCCACGTTACCAGGCCCTAAGCAAGGCAGAGTCAGAACACACATGACCAGCCAGGTGTGACAGATAATGGCAGTGCTGGCATCATGGGTAGGCGAAGCCGGGCGTCTGCCAAGGGCCTACACCTCAGCAGGGGCCCCCTGGGCCTGCTCCTCCTCTTCGCCATCGCAACCTGCTTGTTCTCCTGCCTCTCGCTCTGGCCCAGTCGAGAGAGGTGGTGAGATGGAGGAGCAGCAGATGACGTGGCCTCCCTGCTCCCTGGCTCTCTGCCTGCCAAGCCAGCCAGCGGGAGCAAGGATGAGGAAGTGGAGGAGGAGCAGCTGGTGACAAGGGGGGTGAGAAGGTGGACTCACAGAGGGAGGGGGGCCATGGAGGGTGTCTTGCCCAAGGGCCCTCCAAAGCATGGAGCCAGTGCTGGACATTGCCCATGAGTTCTTCTGAGCCCAAAGCCGCCAAGGGACCTCATACTTTTGCCCATAGCTCTCTGTCCCCCGCTATTGCAAAAGCTGCCATCTGGAGCAATGAGTGGACATAGCGCGTGCAAACTCCCCTAAGCCACATCCTTTGCTCATCATTTCCACTAAACCAGGAACTACTTTCTGGAAATGGAAAGGTTTGATTACTGGTATGGCCAACATGAGCAGATTTGCAAAACATTGGAGTTACCCAGCATAGTTTTCATTTTCATGAGTGCTTTCCCCGCAATATTATCTCACTCTTGCTTTCCCTACCTCTTATGGACTTCTAAACCTGGGGCAAACTGCCACCCAAATTCTGGACAAACAACAGAGTTTTCTACAAGGAGTGCTTCCAGACAAGGCTCTTATTGTATCCTCCTGCCTCATCTACGGAATTCTTCTCAGGGTCCAAATGACAATGTCTTCCATTTGCAATCCTCCCATGCTTTACCACTGCGTCGTCTGTCTTTTTTCTTATCAGAGGAAGTAAGTTACGATGCAATAGGTGCACAATGCCTTTTGATCTGTAGTGCTATGAGCCCTCTTTCTGGAAGCACTGTTACTGGGTGGTTCTTCTATCTGCCTAGGCTTCCAATCTGGCACTCTGGGGTTCCTGAGAGAGCCCCATCCCATCCCCGGCTCCATCCTCTTTCGTCCGATGTGTCAGGAATGAATCTGAGCGCGTGGAGATGTCTGGCAGCTCAGATGGAATCAGAATGGGAACAGCAAGAACAGAGGGAGGCACCCTCCCTACTGAGCCCAGATACGGCAAGACTTTCTTTCCAAGTCCTTGACACAAAGATGGCCCAGCCTGAACGGCTCCCCCATTCCTCCACCATGAGAATTCAAATTTCAGAGGAGAAGGGAGAAGGGCATGACTTGAGGGACAGTAGGGTCTGTCACAGAGTGAAGTGGGAAAAGTTAGGGGCAGGGCTCAGACGCTCCACCAGGTTGACCACTCGTGGAAGCCAGTGTAGGAGGGAGCCACCCTACAAGAGGGGCATCCCTGCAAAGCTAGTCTGGCCATGATGTTCATGCCCAGACTGCTGGCAACGTCTCTAACTTCGTTTCCTCTATTGATATTCATAGATGTGTGGATTAGTTGGTTGTGTGCAGTCTGAGAGTTTCCTAGAATCTGCATTTGTAAAGAAGCTGGTCCTTTACTAATAAAGTAGTGTTGGCCTGAAGCTTTGTTTCCTGGAGTGTGTTGATTGTGAAGGGGGAGGACAAAGGAACATGACACAATGGTTGGTGGTTCCTTGGCTTTGGCATGTATTTTTTTCCAATTCTAAAGGTTAAAATGCCTCTCCTAAAACTTAGTTACTGGCAGTAAAAGCTTTGTGCTAAAATATGTTGGTATTTGGTTTGATATTTTTGCCCTGCCCCTTTTGCCTTTGGACCATCCCCTTTTCCTTTCAGCCTGGCCCACCACCGGAGTGCAGCCCCCGAGAGCTTCTTCAAAGGTGAATTTGGCCCTTGAGCTGAAAGAGGTTCAATACCCCTGGTATACAGGACGAGCCAAATAAGTTCTGAAAAACCATAATTGTAAGGAAGTGCACTGACTCACTTCAGCTCTGTCTGCCCACAGGGCTTCTTCCTTGATAAGTTGAGAAGTTCCTTCCCATATCTTTCTTCGATAGAAGCCCTGTTGCATGGGAAGAAAGAAGGTTTGAGGGAATGAGTATAAAAGTAGGGAGAGGGAGAGGGAGAGGGAGGGGATATTTTGGCCAAAGGGTGGCTAGCATATTGCTGAGGAAACCTCCTGGGAAGCAAGCGACTGCCATCTTGGTTGCCCTGAATCTCTGGGGACATCATCAGGACATGCCAGAACAACAGAGGAGTGAGCCAAGGGTTAGCCAGGAGGAGGAGGAGGAGTAGCAGCAGTAATATTTACAAAGCCAACTGGAGTCACAGCAGCGCAAGGGAATGATCAGAACAGGAAGGAGAGAAGAGATGCCCAAGGTGCAGTGAGAGCAACATTAAAGGCCCAAAACATTTCTAGTCCAAAGACACTTCTTCTGGGGCAACCGACTCAGCCTCTTCAAGGATCCATCGAAATCATCTGATAAGAGTATCAACCAACGACTTCAAGCATGTTGGGTCTTAACAGTTTGTTCTCAGTGCAACTTTGACATCTCCTCCCTTCACCCTAAGAGTCAAGTGGTGTCCGTCCTTTTAAGAGGAAATTAAGAGGCACCCATGAAGGAAAATGAAGTACAAAATCTGAGAAGGCCATGACTGTCAACAGAGTCAAATATCCTAGAAGACCCATTCAGGAGAAAGTGGTTTCCAGGCTAATAGGGCTCATCTTTCCCGCCCAGAAAAAAGGGCAAGTCAGCCCAATCTAAGGACATCTTAGCCCCAGCAGCCCCATTAAAAGGGGGGAAATATAAATTGTGAAGTCCTCCAAAGAGAGACTGGGCATACCCATGATTCATGGAAACATCTCATGAGCAAGGTCAAAATTTTGTTTGCCTTCAATCACCTATAAGAGTAACTATCACATGGACTGCTGGGAAAACTTTTGGGTCAAGAGTAGATGGTAATGAATAGAATCATAGAATCATAGAATAGTAGGGTTGGAAAGGGACTACAAGACCATCGAGTCCAACCCCCTGCTCAATGCAGGAATCCAGGTCAAAGCATCCCTGACAGGTGGCTGTCCCCTAGGTCACTGGTTCCATTGTTGTACTGCTCTAACAGTCAGGAAGTTTTTCCTGATGTTCAGCCAGAATCTGGCTTCCTGTAACTTGAGCCCATTATTCCGTGTCCTGCACTCTGGGATGATCAAGAAGAGATCCTGGCCTTCCTCTCTGTGACCACCTTTCAAGTACTTCAAGAGCGCTATCCTATCTCCCATCAGTCTTCCCTCCTCAAGGCTAAACATGCCCAGAGCTTCCATCACAGGTAATCAATGGAGCTGGGCTGAAGCCACATCTTTTAGGTATTTCCAAGGTACATCTGCCACACTATTATTAAATTCAAACCAGTTTGAAACTGGGAGAAGACCACAGAGGCTCCTCAACAGTCAAAGATCGTGACGAAACGTGAGAGTCTTCCACCATTACAGAACAAGAGACACACCTCTCCTTCAGAAAATCTTCAAATTCCTTGCAGTTCTTCCTGCCGTCGTTGAGGTGTTGGACAATGCAGTCATATCCAGCTGTGCTGATCAAATCTGTAGTCTAAGCAAAGAGTTTGAAAAACTTATTTAGAGGAAATACGGACGTTTTCCATATTATGCACCAAATGAGGTTGGTGGCTCCAATGACAATGAGGCAGTGAATCCGCTCCAGGTTTCAGTCAGAACTCTAAAGGACCTATCCAAGGTTGGATTGCTCCTGCAGAGTTCTAACTGGTTCTGACTGAAACCTGGAGGGGATTCACCGCCCCACCAGCCTCCATTGCTATGCACAGAGTAGATGTAAGCAGCCATAGGCAGGGCTATGTTTTGTGTTTCAAAACCATGTGGGGATCAGACGCATATGTATAACAACGCCATGAAGGGTTTACCACAGGGTTGGGAAACCTGGTATGACTGATATGGCCAATGATCAGGGATGATGGGAGTTGTAGTCCAATATCTGGAGGGCCACAGGTTCCCCTACTCCTGGTTTAAAGACATAGCCAAACTTCCGAAGTCCCAGCCTCAGTTTCCTTTCTGCAAAGCAGGCGTGATCTCGCATGCATGTTGTGAGGCTGCTGTCAAGTTCCCTTGTCCTCTCCCTTTGCAGTCAGCACACTCCAGGAAACAAAGCTTCAGGCCAACATTATTTTATTAGTAGAGGACTAGCTGCTTTACAAATGCAGATCCTAGGAAACTCTCAGACTGCACAGAACCAACTAATCCACACATCTACAAATCTCAATAGAGGAGACAAAGTGGAGGTTAGAGGAGTTGCCAGCAGTCTGGGCAAGAACTTCTCAGCCAGACTAGCTTTTCCGGGATGCCCCGCCCTTAGAGTGGCCCCCTCCTACGTTGGCTTCCACGAGTGGCCAACCTGGCAGAGCATCTAAGCCCTGCCCCTAGCTTTTCCCGCTTCACTCTGCGACGGACCCTAGAGCCCTTCAAGTCACGCCCCTCGCTCTCCTCCTCCTCTGCAACTTGAGTTCTCATGGTGGAGGAATGGGGGAGCCGTTCAGGCTGGGCCATCGGTGTGTCAAGGTCTTGGGAAGAAAGCCTCGCTGTATCTGTGCTCCCTAGGGAGGGTGCCTCCCTCTGTTCTTGCTGTTCCCATTCTGAATCTGAATCTGAGCTGCCAGACATCTCCACACACTCAGATTCATTCCTGACAGCTGCCCAGACAAAGGCTGTGAAACATTTTGAAAGATCCAAACCACAAGGAAGGACAAGCTGGGGAGGTGCACAGGCACACCATGCATGCTAAAAAAAAGCCTTTAGAGAAGAGTATCCTTAGAAAAAAACACACGTCGCACCTCCCCTATGAGCCCACCAGCCCGCTGAGGTTGGCAAAGGAGACGCTGATTTGATTCCCCTCTGTTCAAATGATCCAATCGAGGATAGTCCAGCATTGCCTACAGCCAGGATATAGAACCTCAAATCCGGCCCACCTGATGGGGCCAAATCCAGCTGTCCAGGGTTCTGCAGATGCCCATGCTCACCTCCCCTGGCCCCATCCCCTTACAATTGAAGGTTCTGGTGAATTCTTGGCTTTTGCCTGTGCCCCGCCCGCCTTCTAAAAGGCTGAGATGCCTCTCCTAAACCTCAGCTGCTGGCAGTAAGAGCGCTAAGCTAAAACATGCTGGCATTTTTGCTCCTCCCACTTCGCCTTTGGCTCTGCCCCATTTTCTTTTGGCCCCACCCACCACAGGGACGTGGCCCCTGAGAGTGTCTCCAAAACTGAATTTGGCTCTCGGGTTGGAAGAGGTTCAACACCCCTGCCTTGCTGACTTCACTCGTAGTCTTTAGAGTTGCCAACTTTTGTCTCAGGACCAGCTCCTATGGCATTAATAGCAACTTGGTCTGCACATATAAGCAGATAGCCCTGCTCATCTCCTCCCACTAGAAAGTTTCGCCTACCTATCACTGCAGATCCAGCTGGCATTAAAGGCACAGGAGCAGGCCAGGCTGGTTTTTTTATGGTTAGATGGCAATCCTCGTAGCCCAAAACTATTCCACAGCTCAGAGCCCAGGATGGCCCCTTCGGGCCCAACAATGAGGAATGTTAACGAAAAGCAAGTATGGTTGTTGCCGGGCCTTTGCCCTGTTTTTCAGACAGTTTGACTGCAATGGGCACGCTTTAACAATATTTATGTTTGTTACTGAACTGTTTCAGGATTAACTTGAAGACGATCTGCCTTGAGTAGTTCAACAAGACAGCAGGATAAAAATCTTATCTGGTCTGAGAGGGTAAAGAGTTAGAAGCCAAACTTGACCGAACACATATTACCTGTATTCATGGGGGGGGGGGGAGGGCTGCAAGGAATTAATAGGGGTAGGCACTAAAACAATAGGGAATCCCCCCTCCCCCGCTGCTGCCGTCACTGCCCACCCAGAGGTCTACAGCATAATAATCTTCAGTGTTTGCGTTAGGGAACGGCTTCTTTCTCTTTTTTTCTTAACCAGTATTTAAACGGGGTGGCCCTGGATATGCAGAAACCACGCACCCCTCTCAGCAGTCCTGTTTCACTGCTGAGCTGGTAGACACAGGACCACAGACTTCACTATTAGAGGGTAGAAGTTGCACCTGCAACAAAATGTTGCAGTACAGCAAAGATTCTAGCCAGCCATGTTCATTTGAAATTACTCCATTCCCCTCTCCTTCCAACCTGTTTTCCTATTCTCCCCTTACCCAAAACTGAGAATGCTCATTGCCCTCGGGGCTCTTTTTCTCTTTTTGTACTTCTGCAAAACTTGGGGTTCTCCCCAAGCCTGCTGATACCTCCTGGGAGGATGGTGCTGTATTTGGGCACATCAGGATTCACACTCAGAAAATGAGCTTGCAATCATTATTTAGGGCTTGCTACTGTTCTTCTCCCATCTGAGTAGTAGCACTACCCCAAAAGCAAGCCACAGGAGAAAGGAATAAGAGAAGTGGGTGCTGCTTCACACAGAATGAGATTGCAACATGGTTGATGTAAGTCGGCCCGGGAGAAGGAAGTGAAAAGTGAGAGGGAGCTGAGAAATCAAGGAGGGACCTCTGGGGATCTCTTCCAAAATGCACTGGAGCATTTGCAGTGGCATGCCAAAGAGCAAATCCCACACAGGGCAGTCAATGTGCACAGCCAGCTCAAGTTGGACAACATGGACAATGTTCTTCTCCAAAGCTACCACATGCCAGCGGACCCACAGACACTAACACATCATTGTGCAAGAAATGCACAAGTTATTTCCTTAGCTCAGCCTTCCCCAACCAGGTGCCGGTCAGACATGCTGGACTGCGGTTCCCATCATACCCAGCCAGCTGTGGACTTGCTGCTCAGAGAGCAAAAGCTCTTGGACTGGCCCTGCATGTGGGTGCCTCCGATGGTGCAGAAGCAAAGGGCAGCCAAGCCAAAAGATGCTCAAAGGGAAAACATTTCATGTCAACTGAGCTAAGCTGCGGATGCCTTCCTTGAGTCCCTCGAGACGCTGCTCAAGCCCAGCCAGTAGAAAGACGGATTCTGATACCACTGGCCAGTGCATACGTGGGCTTGGCATTGTTCTGTGCACTCTACATGCAGCGGGGGGACATGTCTACCCCAGGGGCAGATATTTTTCTCCCTCCCTCATAATATTAGAACCTGGGGTCATCCCATGAAGGTGATTGGTGGGACATTCAGGACCGATAAAAGGAAGGACTCCTTCACACAGCACATAGTCAAACTGTGGAATTCACTTCCACAGGATGCAGTGATGGCTACCAGTTTGGATGGCTTTAAAAGCAGGTTAGACAAATTCCTGGAGGAGAAGGCTATCAATGGCTACTAGTCCTGATGGCTATGTACTACCTTCAGCACCTGTGGCAGTGAGCCTATGTACACCAGTTGCTGGGGAACATGGGCGGGAGGGTGCTGTTGCGCTCATGTCCTGCTTGTGGGTTCCTGGTTGACAGCTGGTTGGCCACGGTGTGAACAGAATGCTGGACTGGATGGACCCTTGGTCTGATCCAGCAGGGCTCTGCTGATGTTCTTATGAGTGAGCTTCAAGCACTCTGAGACACCACACACACGCATACCAAATACATATAAATGCTTCTTATGACCAGAAGCCTACGTAAGTACAACACGTGCCACTGACGTGATCAACGTGCCACCAAAACGCCATACAACTCACAGTTAACAGATCACATGGGGCAGGACATACTCTTGTACGAATGTCTTTGTGTAGGCCCAGATGCATACAAGCTGTTCCCCATGAGCTAGAGGGGATGAGTGCACCAGCTTTCCACCGCAAAAAAAAAGATGTACACACCAAGCATGTGTGTGTGCCAAATCAAAGGCTCCTGCTGCCCCATAAAACAGCCCTCCCCTACCTGGCACCCTGCAAACCAGCCAATGCCTCAAGAGGGGAAGAAATCAGATTAGGAGGATGGCTTAGGGCAGCATTCCCCAATCTGTTCCCCTCCAGATGTCTCAGACTGCAACTCCCATCACGCCCAACCAGCCCCAAAGAGTTCCTCCATGCCTTAAAGCAGCCCTCCCCATCCAAGCGTCCTCCAGAACTGTTGGAGTAGGACTCCCATTGTCTCTGCTGGCTGGGGATGGTGGGAGTTGCAGTACGACCCATCTGGAGGGCACAGGGTTGGGGAAGGCTGCCTTCAAGCCTCATGTCTTTATTGTGACTTGACCTTTTCCAAGCTGCAGTCTCCTTCACCAAAAAGCCTGGTGATCTGCCAGGCAATGCAGTGGGCCAGTCCCACTGAGGAGTTCCCTTAAAAGAGTCTTAATTTCCTCAAAAGCTTATGCAAGGATGAGGTTGCAGCTTTTTCTGCCGGGTATTAAAAACCACTGTTGCCGCTGCCTGGAGCCCTTGTCATGGCAGCCTGAGAAGCAGAGATCCTCTTTCCACGTAATCTTGAGTCTTCAATGACACAAAGAATTCAAGGTCCCAACGCAGAGACAACTCTGTTTCAAATCCTTTTCTTTAGCTGCAAGATCATTTGCTCTGAAGCAGACATACTGACACTAGCAGGATGACGTATGAGCGGTGCTCTTTAAGAGCAGCATTAAAACACACACACACACACACACACACACACTTCCATAGCTAGTTGGGAATGGCCGCAGAGAGCATCCCATCTGTGCGGAAGGTCCCAGATCCAGGCAGGAAAAGACCATTCTCTAAGGTCTAATGTCAGAGAGGTACTGCCCATTGGGGTAGACCCCCTTCCCCAACCTGGCACCCTCCAGATGTGTTAGACTGCAATTCCCGAAATCCTCAGCCAGCATGCCCAGTTGGGGGAGGCTGACGTAGGTCTCCTGACCCTTAAAGTGGCCCTCGGACACAGCGGAGGCTGGGGCGGGGAATGCGCTCCAGGTTGCAGTCAGAACCAGTCAGAACTCTAAAGGAGCTATCCAAGGTGACCGCTTCTGACTGAAACCCAGAGCGCATGCACCGCCCCATGGACAGCGGAGCCACCAGTCTCTATGGCTCGGAAGTACACAGGTACCTCCCAGGTGAGCCTTTTATTGTGCAATCGCCCTGCCTCATCCACAGAATCTTACAGGGGGTCCAGTTGGCTACATCTTCTATTTGTACCCCTCCAGTGTCTTCCAGGAGCTCCTGTGCCTTTAATCATAACTGGATCTGCATGTATTAGCAGATAGTCATGCTCGTCTCCACACAGTAGAAAGCTTTGCCCACCGATTATTGCAGATCCAGCTGGCATTAAAGGCCCAGGAGCAGGCCTTGCTGGTTTTCTTGTGGTCAGTTGGCAATCCTTGTAGCCCACAATATTATTCCACAGGACTCAGGAAAAAGTAGCATCCAAAGGGCCGTATTTGTTCTCCACTTGGCCTGACCTTAATGCACCTAGCCAGGCAAATGAATTTCGGAGGTGATGCAGCAGTTGCTGTGCCGGGTTAGCGGCACGGGCACCTCACCAGCATCGTCCTCAGCAACAATGGAGGCAGAAAGGCGAGTGTAAATTGTGAGGCTCAGGACGTATCCAGTTCGCCATCTGTGGCACAGCTACAAACAGAAATAACCCCAGAAAAGCTATTTGCAGGAATACCAGCGGGACATGGAGGTGGGTGTCAGGAGTGCCTTGGCAGCCTCTCTCAGTAGATTCCAATAGCCAACTCAAGACACAGACGAAAGGAATTCTTTTCAAAGCTTTAATCCTTTTACAACTTAATGACTCTTTCAGATGCTAATCACCAGTGACTAAAGCAAGGAGCAGCAGAGTGGCCTAAGCTTCAAGTAGGCAGTTGATCCCCATTTGAAAGAGAGTCACTTGAAGACCCAGAACTTATGGGCTAGGGAGAGATCCTCCCTCTTTCCCTTGGGTCCATGGGAGGCGGCTGTTGCTTGCGCGCCAAATGGGCGCTACGCCTCCTTTCTGCGCCCTCCATCGCTCATCGCTCTTTGCGTCTGCGTCGAGCATCTAAGAAGCCCCCCTCCCGCACTTCTTCACTACCAGGGTCACTATCTATCTCTGGAATGCCAGCAGGAGGAATCTCTGCAAGGTGCTGAGCCTGTGAGGGATGAGCTGGCTCCTCTCCCACCGATTGCTGTTCCTCCTCAGAATCAGAACTGCTCAGGGGCTCTCTGGACTCAGTTTCCACCCTGACAGTAGGCAATTTCAAGGTGACGAGTCAATGGTGGATGAGTCCTTGATGCAGCAGGAGACGTGCAGCAGTGCCAAGGCAAGTGGAAAGAAACCCCAAACGCCGGAAAAGGGTTGAAGAACATAATGCCTTCAGTTCATTCATTCAGCAACAGAAAGCACAGCATCCGCCAGCGGGGTCAGCACAGGGTTTGGGTTTTTTGTTTTTTGTTTAACTCCTCTAAGCAACATAAAATGTTGCCACACTGCCTCCCTTCTCCTTGTGTCTTCCTGTATGCTGAGCGGCATCACAGGAGCCTGTGAAATGACCAAGAGTTGACCAAGATCCTATTTTTTTCCTTTCATTTTTCATTTCAGTAACTTCGGCTATCACACCCTTGGGCTCTACGTTCAGTTAATCTGAGCTTCTGGCGACAATCCTATACACACTTACCTGGAAGTAAGCCCCTCTGGAATCAGTGGATGCTTCTTCTCAGTAAGCAAAATACTGCCACTATCTCTAACCCGGATCTCTAACTATTTATTGTAGTATTTATTTTATTTATTTCATTTCTATACCACCCAATAGCCGAAGCTCTCTGGATGGTTCACAAAAATTAAAACTGCAGAGCACAGCATAAAACAATATAAAATATGAAAGCTTAAAACCACGATATAACAATACTACCAGAATAAAACCTAGCAGCAATGCAGAGATTTAAAATATGGATTTAAAACACCAAAGCTAAAAGACTAGGAAGCTAAAATGCTAAAGTACTGGGAGAATAAAAAGGTATTCACCTGGCGCTGGAAGGAGTATGACGTAGGTGTCAGGCGAACTGTCTCTAACTATCTCTAACATAGATCTCTAACTACCACTGTCTCTAACATAGATCTTCCACTGTCTAACATAGGTCTCTAACATAGACCAATGGCCGTTGAGAGGCATCCTGCCTCTGATACAGGAGGCAATATATAGCCATCATGCCTATCTTCGAGGGATCTACTTTGCTTTTTATTGAACCCCGAGATCCACCAACGTGAGCCTGGTGCAAAAGACATGCACTTAGGATTCTGAGCCCAGGCATTTGGTCTGAGTATCAGGACTGAACAGAACTCACAGTCCTTCCACCTAAAAATCTACTCCTGGATACCCCAAACTTTCTTCATTTCAGTGGCATCATTGAGGGAGGTAGAGGAGTCATTTTGTCACTGCTATTGTTAAATAATTGGGAATCAGGAATCCTTGCTGACCCACTGCAAATCACCCAGTAGATCCAGATCTACCTTCTGCCGCCTCCTTCTATACAGTATGCTTATCCCCAAAATGCCTATACTGACCTGGTTTGCACAAAGCAACAATCCACAATTTGTTGAATTGAGGAATATTGATTATTGATACAACCCGGAACTATGGGCTGTTAACCACGAACAACCCACAAAGCGAACCCATGGTTTGTTGTTGGGTTGTGAACTATGCGGTGCTTAAACCACGGGTTGTTGTTACATGCAAACCCAGAATCGAGGGTTGTTCGTGGTTAACAACCCATAGTTCCACAGGAGATTCAATCATGAGTCTCTCACCACCTCATCTACTCCAAACCTCAGGCCCCCCCTGAAGAAAGAAGCCACCTTCAGAAAACAAAATGTGTCTTGTGCTTTCAGCATACTTTTGCAAGGCGAAGAGGGAGAGGGAGGAGGAAGTGAGGGATACAGAGCCATTTCAAATGGTTGGGAAACAGAAAGTGAGAGCAGAAGGCAATGCCATTCCCACAGCCCCAGTGGCGCCATCAGGGCAGGAGTTTGGGGCAGAAGTCGAGGTCCCCGCTCAGCATAATGGGCAGGCCCCCAAAGGCAGCAGGGCTGGCTGACCCCATTTTGAACTACATGAATTCATGCACGTTCCCATCTAAAGAGGAGTGCCCTTAATGGACTCTGGACAAGGAAGTCCAGAGACTAAATTACTGGCCTGCACCATCAGGATGCATGTACCAGTAGGAAGCAGCATGGTGCAGTGTCAGATAACTGGTCCATATTAGTTCCATATTGTCTATTCCAGGGGTGTAGGACCTCAGGCCCAGGGCCACATCCAGCTTGCCTGGGCTCCCAATCCAGCCCTCTGGGGCTCCCCAGAAGGACCCACCCCTTCCCCTGAGGACCAATTGTTTGGTGACCTCTTGGCTTTTGCAGTTTTTCCCCCTTCTTAAAGGTTGAAATGCATATCTTGAGGCTGACTTCCTGGCAGGAAGAGCTTTGTTTACAAAACTGTTGTATACATAATGTGCATACCTGGCGCATGCACGGCGTGGGTGGCTACGTACCACCCTACTGTCAGGGTGGAAACTGAGCCCAGAGAGCCCCTGAGCAGTTCTGATTCTGAGGAGGAACAGCAATCGGTGGGAGAGGAGCCAGCTCATCCCTCACAGGCTCAGCACCTGGCAGAGATTCCTCCTGCCGGCATTCCAGAGATAGATAGTGACCCTGGTAGTGAGGGAGTGCGGGAGGGGGGCTTCTTAGATGCTTGACGCAGATGCAAAGAGCGACGAGCGATGGAGGGCACGGAAAGGAGGCATAGCGCCCGTTTGGTGCACAAGCAACGGCCGCCTCCCATGGACCCAAGGGAAAGAGGGAGGATCTCTCCCTAGCCCATAAGTTCTGGGTCTTCAAGTGACTCTCTTTCAAACGGGGATCAACTGCCTACTTGAAGCTTAGGCCACTCTGCTGTTCCTTGCTTTAGTCACTGGTGATTAGCATCTGAAAGAGTCATTAAGTTGTAAAAGGATTAAAGCTTTGAAAAGAATTCCTTTTGTCTGTGTCTTGAGTTGACTATTGGAATTTACTGAGAGAGGCCGCCAAGGCGCTCCTGACACCTACCACCCCTGCTGCACGTCATGTGTTGCAACGGGGCCGCGCAAAGCATGCGCGGGGGGCGGAGGGTGAAGCCATGATGGCTTCTCCCCCCACCCATGATCATCCGAACCCAGGGCCAAATCTACATGGCAACCGAATGTGAACCGCTTTCACGTTTAATGTGGAGTTTCAGGAAATGGGTTTTGGTCTGTCAAGCCACACGAAGCAAAACATGCGGAGTAAACGCTACCTTAAAATCCAGTTTTCATGGCTCAAATGGCACCTTAATCTGCCTTACTCTGCAGTTGGATAGGCGGAGTCCCACTAGCAGAAGCGAATGTCCTCAACCCCATAGATGCTGCTCAGCCAACGAGAGACGTTTGCTCCCTGCCCCTCTCCAAGCTCCACTGCTCAAGGAATTTTAATGGAAGAGATGAGCAATGTCAGCCCCACAACAAGAAGCTCTGTGGGGCCATTTTAGCACGGTGGCTTCCTGTCACATGCAAATCAGCCCAGTGTGGTGTAGTGGTTATAGCACTGGACTAGGACTGGTGGGACCTGAGTCCAAATCTCCACTCAGCCATGAATTTCACTGGGCCACGTTGGGACAGTCACTCTCAGCACAGCATACCTCACAGGCTTGTTGGTGGACATAAAGGCAGGGAGTCAACTACGTATCCTGCCTTGTGCTCCTGGAGAAAAGCCAGACTATAAATGTGACCAATATGTGCGTGAGTTTTAATAACCGGCAGCAGGCTTTCCTGCCCCCAGAGATTCTCTTTAACTGGAGATGCCGCTGACTGAGAGTTAGGCCACCAACATGCAAAGCTGGTGCTCTACTGCTGAACCACGGACCCTCTCCATGATCTGATGACCTGCCTTGTACAGAGCAGGCCGTTAATCCATCCAGTGTGGTGTTTCTGCTGAAACTGATAGCAGCCCTGCAGGGTCTCCAGTAGAAAAACTTCCCTAGCCCTGATACCCGAGATGCAGGACATGGAATAATGGGCTCAGGTTACAAGAAGCCAGATTCTGGTAAACTTCCTGACTGTTAGAGCAAGACGACAATGGAACCAGTTACCTAGGGAGGTGGCGGCCTCTCCCACACTGGAGGCATTCAAGATAAGCTGGACAGCCATCTGTTGGGGATGCTCAGACTTGGACTCCTGCATTGAGCAGGAGGTTGGACTCGATGGCCTTGTAGGCCCCTTCCAACCCTACTATTCTATGATTCTATGATTCTATACCTTAACCTGGAGGTGAAGGAACTGAGAACCACCACTCTATGCCCCCACCTTTTAAAAATGTGCACAAATGTATTCAGGCAAGGCAAATTTACGTATTATTTCTGAGCAATGACTATAACTAAATGTGGTACCAAAAGCCAAGCAGATCCTGCAAATACCTTCCAGAACATAGGATAATTCCTCTCTCTCTCACTCTCTCTCTCTCTCTCTCACACACACACACATGAGGTTCCTGGATTTTTTACGTTGCTTTACTGCATCATATCTTTGTTCTCATGGCCTGATGGTGATATCATCATCTTTCTCTAGCAACGACCTGGCATTGTGCTTTATTTCCTTCCCAGCTGTAATCCGGCACTGGCTTTATTTGTACAATCCCTGCTTTTCGAGGAGCCCTTCTGACTGGCTCCAGAGGCAGGTAGCATGGGGCAGCAGCTTTGACGTGAACAACTCCACAGACTCCTGGGTCAGCTCCAGGTTCAAAGGGGACCTTGGCAAAGTGCCCCCTGGGTGGGCCATTTCCTACATCTATAGCACTGGAGGCTGGTAGCTCCGATGTCAGAGGGGCAGTGAATCCACTCCAGGTTGCAATCAGAACTGTGAAGGAGCTCTCCAAAGTGCAGAGCAGATTCACCACCCCACTGACATCAGAGGGACAGCACCAGGTTGCGGTCAGCTGATATAAGTGATGGACTGCACAAATGTTGGGATGCAGGGGAAGCATTTCCAGTATGCCCTTCCCTTGCCCAACAGTTCTTTCCTGCAAACGCCCGTGTCATTTTGTAAACGTCCCCCCCTCCCTGTCCTGGCCAGGCTCCAAAAACCAGAGCATGAACCAAAAGCATGAGATGCAGCAGCCTTGCTGAAGCTAAACAGGTCCAGTCAAGGCAATATCACCTGAACAGGTGATCCTGTGTGTACCTCATCTAGGCCGCCCTGCGTCCCATCAGGGGTGGAAAAGGGCAAGCAGTCTAGGTGTATCTCTACATTAAGCAAAAAAACAAAAACAAAAACCCATCCTTTCTGGGGCTTTCTGCTTTCGCTTTCTTTGTGGGATTTGGATGGGCTTCTTTACCCATCGGATGCATGGTTTGCATAGAGGAAGCACCTCCCTCCTCCCTGGCACATCTGCAAAGAAGCGGGGTCGGGGGGAGAGAGTCTTGCTTTTGCTGCTTAACTTGTGCGGCACTGTTCCTCGCAGCCCTCGGCACACTTACTTGGGAGTAAGCCCCACTGAAGTCAATGGGGTGCTCTAAATCAACAGAAGACATTGACTCTGAGCTTGGTGGGGTGGGGATCAGATCCGTCTCCCTTCATTGCAAGGAGGCATTTTACTCTCTTCTCCCTCCGATTGGCGATTGAGAGACATGTGGTTTGAACCGAGGAAAGTCCTTCCTCGGCAAGTTCATGGCACTAAGCCGGCCTTGCACACTGCCGATACGGCGCCATTAACTTTTATTACTAGTTGATCTCTGATCTTTTTGAAAGCGTGATAAAGGGGAAAATGTGTGCGAGGCATCCTGGAGGTTGACAACATCATGTAAAGAACCCGCAAAATTCTGTGAGTGACCAATCACAAGCGTGCAATAAATCGCTCGTGTAGAGACACCCAAAGTAAGCAGTCAATAAAACCAATGGATTCTTCTCTGTGCAAGTGTCCACCTCCCACCCATTTGCCAAGATAACATCTAGTACCTCCCTCAAGCAATGGATTTTTCTAGGCCTCACAATACACTTCCTAAGAGAACGTTGCCGTGTACCCTCCCTTCCAGGCCTGCCTCAAGGCACTTTGAGGCAAAGGGCGAGATGGTGCCCACACCACCCCCATTCCACAGATGGAATCCAACTAGACTGCCAGTTGAGTCTTACTTTACTGCAGTACTGGTGACAGGACAGCTTCCTTCCAACACACCAGGAAGCAACAGGCTAGTTTCAGGGAGCAGGGAAAATGGTGCAGAGCTGCTGCCCTGCTCCTAGCATCTGCCTTATGGTAGGCCGACCGTATTCCCTTCTAAGAGAAGTGCTCCCAACCATTCCCTCCAAGCAAGGAAGGAGAAGAGCATTCCATATCCATACACACACCCTCTAGATTTCATCAAGCTGTCTACCACAAATCCAAGATCCCTTTCTCCGTCAGGCATCACCCGCTCAGACCCCATCACCATACACATGAAGTTAGGATTTTTGCCTCAACGTGCATCACTTTACACTTGCTTACATTGAACCACATTTGCCATTTGGCTGCCCATTCTCACAGTTTGGAGAGATCCTTTTGGAGCTCCTCACAATCCCTTGTTGTTTTAACCACCCTAAATGATTCGGTGTCATCGGCAAACTTGGCCACCTCTCTGCTCACTCTGAATTCCAGATCATTTATGAACAAGTTAAAAAGCACTGGTCCCAATACAGACCCCTATGGGGCTCCACTGTTTACATCCCTCCATCAGTAGAGTTTACCATTTATTTCTACTCTATGCTTTCTGTTGTTTAATCATTTACTGATCCATAAGAGGACCTCTCCTCTTATTCCATGACTGCTGGGTTTGCTCAGGAGTCTTTGATGAGGGACTTTGTCAAAATGCAGGTACACAGTGTCTACTGGATCATCCCTCAAAGAACTCTGAAAGCTTCATGAGACAGGGCTTTACCTTTTCAGAAGCTATGTTGATTTTTCCTCCAGCAAGACCTGTCCCTACATGCTTGATCATTTTGTCTTTAATAATGCTTTCCAACAATTTACCCAGAACAAACATTAACCTCAGTGGCCTATAACTTCCTGGATCCCCCTAGATCCCTTTTTAAAAATTGACATGACATTGGTCACTTTCCTCTGGTACAGAGGCTGATCTTAGGGACATGTTAGATATTTTTATTAGAAGATCAGCAGTTTCAAATTTGAGTTCTTTAAGAACTGTTGGAAAGATACTATCTGATTTGTTTTTCAATTTATCAGTAAAGTCTAGAATTTCATTCCTTGTCACCACCATTTGCTTCAGTTCCTCAGACTCCCTTCCTGAAGGCACAGGTATCTGCCCTAAATCTTCTGCAGTGAAGACAGATGCAAAGAACTCATCTGGTTTCTCTTCAGTCTACTCATCCTCCTTTAGTATTCCTCTAACTCTGTTGTCATCCAGCCGTCTAATTGCCTCCCTAGCTGTTTTCCTACTTTTGATGTTTTTAAAGGATTTTAAAATTAGCAATATGCTCCTCACAATCCATGTTTGCATCCATTATTGTCTGCTCAAATTTCTTTTGTTCACATCTGTGTACCTTTTTTTTCTCCTTGTTTGGGCAAGACTTCCATTTTCTGAAGGAAACCTTTTTTTCCAATAGCTTCCTTGACATTGCTTGTTAACTATGTTGGTGACCTCTCGGACTTTCCTAACCTTTCCTAACCTCTAGCATACATTTTTGCTAAGTATCTATTATTGTGGTTTTGAGCAACTCTCAAGCATTCTGGAGAAATTTCACCTCTTGACTGTTTGAACTTTCTTTTTAGCAGTTTCCCTGTTTTAGAGAAATGTCCTCCTTTTGAAGTTAAATGAAACTGTGTTGGACTTTCCCACCTACAGTCCTGCAAGGTAGGCCAGTATTCTTATTTGTAAATGACAGAGACAGAGCTGAGATAGAGAGGCCTGCCTAGGGGCACATCCTCATTCACAGCTCATTCTCTTCACCTCTGTGCTATCCTAACACTCATAGTGAGTTGATTATACTAAGCCTTGAATTTCAGAAGGATTTATTTTATCTTAATGCTGCAGGAGACATTTACAAAGCAAAGAACACAGAAAATGGTATGATTTGGAGGAGGTGCAAAGGCTGAAGGACACAAAATTTGCAAGAAACAGAGACAGACACATATGGAAGAATTGTAGCATTAAAAATGATCCATGTCAACAGCAGAAAGAAACAGCAGAAGCATTTAGACTTCTTTCTGTCTAAACATAAATAGGACTGCACCCATAATGTTGAAATTTCTAAAATTAATGTTTTCCTGCAACCCACAAGCATGCTACACATTCATAGGTGTGTATTGTTACGCCAACCGTGCTTTCCCAAATGCTATCAAGAGTTTCAAAATCCAAGGCACTTCAACATTTTGCATTTTTCTAATAGCTTTGAGTGTTCAAAGCATTCACATATACATTGACCTGGTTCGCAGGATCGCAGATGGTTAATAAGCCACAGTGGCTTGGTAACTACCCTGAACGTGCTGGTCGCATTTACATAATTACCCTCGCCGGTGCAGCTTGTTGTGACATCCGAACCTCATGAGGTTGGGTGGTTGGGGTGGTTAACGAACCACCCAGAACCCATGGCCTGTTTTAGGGTTGTTGGGTGGTTTGTTAACCACCTCAATCACCCACCTGCACCAGGTTGAGACGTCACAATAAGCTATTCCGGGGAGGGTAATTATGTAAATCGGGCCAGCATGCAACTGGCATTTGCAGGGTGGTTAGCAAGCCACCACGGCTCATTAACTACCCTGCAATTGTGCAAACCAGCCATATCTCAATAATCTCTTGCCACAACCGAGCTCAGACCCTAAGTTCATCTTCAGCAGTCCTTCTTCAGGAGCCCCCGCCAAAGGAAGTGAGATGAGCGGCTACTAAGAAGAGGGCCTTTTCTGTTGTGGCACCCCAGTTGTGGAATGAGCTCACAGAGAGGCTCGCATGGTGCCTACGTTGTGTCTTTGCAGTGCCAGGTGAGACTTTCTTATTTTTCCAGGCATTTTAGTCTTTTGAGGTGCAATCCTATGCACGTTTAGATAGAAAAAAAGTCCTACAACTCCCAGCATCCCCCAGCTAGCCATGTTGGCTGGAGCACGCTGGGAGCTGCAGGACTTTTTCGTCTAAACAGGCATAGGATTGCGCCCTAAGCTTTGCCTTTAGTTTCTGTTTTAAATCTGGTACCATATTTTAAATCTTTGCATTGCTGCTATGTTCAGTTTGGTTATTTTTATTTTGTACTGTAGTTTTAAACTTTCATATTGTATTTTATTGTGCTGTGTTGTATTTTATGGTTTTAATGGTTGATTACCACCCAGAGAGCTTCAGCTATTGGGTGGTATAGAAATGTAATAAATAAATAAACTCTGAAAGATAGGACAGTTTTATTATAACCCCCATCTTGTAAATCCATAGCACAAGGTTGGAAAGGTAATGGCTTCATCAAGGCTACAATCCTATTCCCATATATCTGGGGGCAGAGGTGTTGCTAGGCACTTAAAAGATTTGGGCCCAGGCTCATAGGACACAAATCTACATAAAATTTGCATATACTAATTTATATTTATATTTGCAAATATAGAAACAATTACTAAGATTGCACAGGAGGCAAGACCAACCAATTAATTTCTCATCCAAATCATCTCAGGTAAAATACATTTTTCAATTAATCTGCACCCTGGGGCAGATCATCCCAAACCAAGTAAACATGCATAAGATTATGCGGTAAAGCTATCCAGTGACTTCATACAGCAGGTAAGTTCTCAGCAGCTCCCACACTGAGCTCACTCATCTGATTCAATGGGACTTGCTTCTGAGTAAACACATTTAGGATTGCGCTGTTCACCGCTATGCTACACCGGATCAGAGGGAATAGGAGAGATAAGCTCCTAAAGCAAATGCACAGAATTGTTCCAAACCATGATGGTTCGAAGCCACATTCCAAATTTTAGTGTGCAAATTTAGCGCAGGTCAGAAACTTGTACACAGAATAAGAAAATGGTTGCATTGCCTGTTCAATAGTGCAAGTTGGAGCAGGAGATTGGTAGTGCCTAATTTCGAAAATGAGAGAAGCCAGGGCTCTAGCCTGCCTGATGCAGAATCATTTCCCAGCAATAATCCCAGAAACTTTTGGCCAGTGGAGACTGGTGGCTCCAATATCAGTGGGGCAGTGAATCCATTTTGGGTTTCAGTCCAAACCAGTCAGAACTCTAAAGGAGCTATCCAAGGCACAAAGCTGGTTCTGACTGAAACCCAGAACAGATTCACCGCCCTACTGACATGGGAGCCACCAGCCTCCGCTGCTTTTGACACTGTTGGTACTCAGTGGTTCAAGGAAAGGACTCTGCACATGAAACATCCCATTATTATGTCAACTCAGGAGTTGGGGATATGCTCCATCATTCGGAGCAGAGTCTGTGGGTTCATCTGTGACAAGAAGAGAATAAAGATAGAAGGAGGAAGGGACACAGAGGAGATGTGGATTACCAGAGAGCAGAGACCTTACAAAAGTTCAGTGCTCTGGTTAATGCTGCTAAATCCAGCCCTTCCAGGCAGAGACACACATCCTGTGACATCAGGAAGGGGCACAATTTCTCGGGGCACAAGCTTTTGGGATAGGAATCCACCCCAACAATCTGGTAAAGCAGCCTTCCCAACCTGCTGTTCTCCAGATGCAATGGACTACAACTCCCATCATTTCTTGTGGGAGTTGTAGTGCAACACATCTGGAGGGCATGAGGTTGAGGGAGGCTCTAGCAAAGTGAACCCAAAAAACATAGCCTTCAAGGTATCACAAGACTCTGTGCAAGTGTATGTTAGCCTGTGGCTGTGTTCACATGATCATACTGAGCCATCGTGGCTTAAATAAGCCAGTGTGCCTTGCATCATGTGCCAGGCACCTGCGGGTGCCTGTTCCATAATCCAGCTCCCCGTCATAGGTTGTCGTGTCATCTGAACCCAGCAAGGGTGGGTTATTGGCATGGTTAACAAACCACCCAGAACCTGTGGCCTGATTTATGGATGTATTTAAGCTACAGTGGCTTAAATAGTCATGAAAACCAGATCAGGGCTGGTTCGCACGATCAAGCAGTCCGCCGTGGCTTATTTACTTAAGCCACGGTGGGCTTCGGCACAGGCAGCCATTTTGAATATTCAAGCCGCAACTGCATTGTGTCCCGTGAACCCGGCCAGGGTGGGTGGTTGGCATGGGTTAACAAACCATCCACCAGCCCATGGGTTCTGGGTTTGTTAACCACACCAACAACCCACCCTTGCCAGGTTCGGACGACACAGCTGGAATATTCCAAAGTCTCCTGGCATGCCCCACGGTTTGAATAAGCCACGGCGGGCTGCGGTGATGGTGCAAACAGGATCTTGGTATACAGCAGTCTAGCACAGCTTTCCGCAACCTGTGTCTACAATGCCCATCATCCCCAGCGAACACAGCTGGAGGACGCCCGGCTAGGGAAAGGGTGGCCTCACGCCTCTCCCCGCTCCCTCTAGAATCTCAGCCAGCCGCTTTGAAGGAGGAAGACTCGTCCCGCTGTGTCCCCCCCCCGGCAAACAGCTGCATGGGCAGGAGAAGGCACATCTGGCGGAATCCGCCTGCGCGCATCTCTTAAAGGCGCGGGGTCCAGACCCGCCGCGTTACAGCAGCCGCCGGAATGTCGTTCCCCGCCGGGCTCTCCTCCACCAAGCCTTCGGTCCGGGTCCAACTTCGCCTGGCAGCGCTCGAGGACTCCTCTGCCCGCCCTCCTCTGCCCGGCTCCCCTCTCACCCAGAAGTTGTCCTTGAACAGGGTCTCCCGCATGCTGGCTGGGGCGCCTCCGGCAGTTCGATCCCCGCCAGGTGCCCCGAAGCGCGGCGAGAGAGGGACGGAGCCGCCGGGGCTGCGAAACTCGAGTTCCTCAATTCTTCGAGCTTTCCGCCGCCTTCTGCTGGGTCCTAAAGCTATCCGCCCCGCAGCATTTTTATTTATTTTAATAAAATAAAAGCCCTTCTCCATGTGTCCAGCCAGTTTCTTCTAGGCTGGACACATGGAGGAGGGCTTTTATTTTATTTATTTTAGTTATTCATGTATTTATTTATTTATTGCACTTCTATCCCTCCTTTTTTCCTCTTGCAAGGAAACCGAGGCAGCTTACGTGATCCTCCTCTCTGTTTTATCCTCACAACAACAGCCCTGTGAGGTAGGTTGGGCTGGGAGTCTCTGACTGGCCCAAAGTCACCCATGGCCGAGTGGGGACTAGAACCCGGTTCTCCTGGCTCCCAGTCCAACACTCTCTCCACTACACCACACTGGTTTTAGTTTTTACCCCAGATGTAACTGCCAGTGGCTACTAGTCCTGATGGCTCTATGCTACTTCCAGTATGGAAGACAGTATGCCTATGTGTAGTGTAGTGGTGAGAGTGACGGACTGGGAGCCGGGAGATCCGGGTTCTAGTCCCCACTTGGCCATGGAAGCTCACTGGGTGACTTTGGGCCAGTCACAGACTCTCAGCCCAACCCACCTCACAGGGTTGTTGTTGTGAGGATACAACGGTGAGGAGGAGGATAATGTAAGCTGCCTTGAGTTCCTTGCGAGAGGGAGAAAGGCGGGGTATAAATGCAATAAATAAATAAATAAATAAAATATGTACACCAGTTGCTGGGAACATGGGTGGGAGGGTGCTGTTCCATTCAGGTCCTGCTTGTGGGTTTCCTGTGAGCAGCTGGTTAGCCGCTGTGTGAACAGAATGCTGGACTAGATGGACCCTTGGTCTGATCCAGCAGGGCCCTTCTTTTGTGTGGCTGGGGTCCAGCACCAAATGAGAACCACGACTATGCGGATGTACTTTTCACAGCGATGCAGGGCAAGGATGTTCTGTGTGTGCGCATAGGCAGGTTTGAGAAAAGCGGCATTTGCTCGCATTTCCTCTTCTGCTCAAAAACCTGGGTGCGTCCAGATGGAGGACTCCCCACGGTTAACAATCAGAAGGAGTTGTGTGGCTACTCCATCTTTGCTTCCCTAATGGATTTTCCCCAGTAAGAAAAAAGAAAGAAAGAAAATGGAAGAAGCAGTGGTGAGACATGGGAAGATTACAAGCGGATGTCGACCATGGCTGGACTCCCCCCATAAAATTCGGTGACTCTGGCAGGGCCGTTAAAAGCCTGTTCTGGAAGCACCCCACATATAAAACGTCCTGGTCAGTCCTGAGATGCAAAAGAGGACAACACGACTGGAGTAAAGAGACTGAGGATGCAATCCTATCCATGTTTAGAGAGAAAAAAGTCCTACAACATTCAGCATTCCCCAGCCAGTGCTGGGAGTTGTAGGACTTTTATCCTGTCTGAACATGCATAGGATTGTGCTCTAACAGTCCCAATCTTCACTGTGTTTACTCCAAAGTAAGCCCTGTCCATTTCAGTGGGGCTCATTCCCAAGTAAGTAGGTTCATTTTATTTAGTTAAGAACAATTCTTTTAAAAGATTTTATATAAGATTAGGATTATGGTCTAAAGCTACAATCCATGCATTGCACACCTGCTTTGGAGTAAGTCCCACTGAACGCAGTAAGACTTCCTCCTGAGTAAACATGCATAGGATCAGGCTGTACAGCTGCAGGCTTTATGCACAGTATTTTACTTATATATTTAAAGCATTTTTATCCTGCTCTTCAGCTGAAAAGGCTCAAAATGGCTTACATAGGATCAAAAAAACCAAGACAGTCTCTGCCTGCAGTCTTATGACCTAACAGATATGATATAGAAGGAAAACAGGGGTGGGGGAGAGAGAAGGGAGACAAGCAAACTCAGGTGCCAGTTCTTACAGTTCTGTAGTAGGGCTTTATAGGTTAAAACCAGCACTTTGAACCAGTGCAGGTAAAGCCAGGACTGGGCTTATATGTTCGCATCACCTCATCCCAGATAGCAACCTGGCCACCAAATTCTGCACTAGCTGCAGTTTCCAAACTATCTTCAAAGGCAGACTAATATGTAACACATTGAGGTAATCTAACCTAGAGGTTACAGAGCGTGGACCACTGATGGCAAGCCATCCCCATCCAGAGGGAGTCACAGCTGGACTACCAACTGAAGCTGGTAGAAGGCACTCCCCACAATGGAGGCCGCCTGAGCCTCCAGCTATAATGATGGATCTGTTCTTCAGAGGTCATCCCTTCTGGATAAATGGGCTTGTGTTGTAAGGTAGCAATCCTATACACACTTACTAGGGTGTAACGGTGACTGTAGCCATGAAATTAAAAAATGCTTGCTCCTTGGGAGGAAAGCTATGGCAAACCTAGACAGCATAGTAAGAAGCAGAGACATCACCTTGCCGACAAAGGTCCGTCTAATCAAAGCTATGGTTTTCCCAGTAGCAACGTATGGCTGTGAGAGCTGGACTATAAGGAAGGCTGAGCGCCGAAGAATTGATGCTTTCGAACTGTGATGCTGGAGAAGACTCTTACGAGTCCCCTGGATTGCAATGAGGTCAAATCAGTCAATCCTAAAGGAAATCAACCCTGAGTGCTCATTGGAAGGACAGATACTGAAGCTGAAGCTCAAATATTTTGGCCACCTGATGCGAAGAGAAAACTCCCTGGAAAAGACCCTGATGCTGGGAAAGACTGAAGGCAAAAGGAGAAAGGTACGGCAGACGATGAGATGGCTAGATAGCATCACCGATGCAATGAATATGAACTTGAGCACGCTCCGGGAGAGAGCGCAGGACAGGAAGGCCTGGCGTGCTATGGTCCATGGGGTCACGAAGAGTCGGACACGACTGAACGACTGAACAACAACAACAACAAGCCCCATTGAACTTAGTCAAATTTACTTCCAAATAAGCATTCACAGCCACAGGTTTTAAGGCAGGCTTACTTGGATGTAAGTCCCACCAAAATGGATAGGTTGCTTCTGAGTAAACATGGTTAGGATTGGGCTGTCAGGAACAAGGACTGTGGCCCTTTCTTGGACGTATGGCAGAAATCCAACAGGTGATGCTCTTCCCATCTTTGCCAGAAAGCTGCATCAGTTGAATTTCTGCCTGCTGCATAGCTACAGGAGCATTCCCTGACAAAAAGGCGGCCTAGTATATCAGAAGCCTCACCTTCTGAACAGAGGCTGGGGGAATCAGCTGGAGTGTTGGTGACATCAGCAAAGTTTTGCAGGCGATAATTACCTCCAACGTTCAAGTTGCTTGTAAAAATAAAACACCCCCAGATGCATGTATTAATTGTTCACCTCCTAGCAGAAGGAAGGAGTGTGGGGCTGTGAACAAAGGAGGATTTCTGGCAAGGAGATTTGTTAGGGCAGATAGGAAGCCTGTGATGGTTTTTGCAGTTACTTCTCACAGGATGAAAAGAGAGTCTAAAAATGTGATTATTTTTGCAACTACTTCTCACAGGATGAAAAGAGAGGAGAATCTAAAACGTTCCCCAATCTAAGCATTGTGGGGGAGAAGAAACTTGAGCCAGCATAGCTTCTTAAGCAGGGGTCAGGAAGGCTGCCCTTGCTGATATTCCATAATAATAAAATAATAATGGCAACTTTTATATTCCACCAAGGAGCTCATGGTCCTTTCTCCTCCCATTTTATTCTCACAACAACCCTGTGAGGTAGGTCACCAGTTGCTGGGGAACAACCACAGGAGGAGGCTAATACCCTCATGTCCTGCTTATGGGCTTCCCATTGGAGCATCTGCTTGGCCTCTGCGAGAAACAGGGTGCTGAACTAGATAGGCCTTTGGTCTGATCCAGCAGGACTCTTCTCAAGTTCTTATGAGACGTGGTGACGAGCCCAAGGTCACCCAGGGAGCTTTGTGGCTGAGCAGGGATTTTAACTCACCTCTCCCAAGTCCTAGAGGGACATTATAACCCAGGGGTCACCCATGCAGCACCCATGGGCACCTCTAATGGCACCAAAAAACTCCACTTCCTGCCCCCTTAAAAATATATAATTTAATAAAAACCTTGGAAAACATTAGAGTACTCTTCTTTCTCTCCCTTTCTAGCCTCTAGCCTCTCTCTTTCTCTCTCTGTATTCCTCCCTCTTTAGCTCACTGTTTCTCCCCCTCCTAGCCCCTACCCTTGCTTTTTCTCCCCCTGTCTACCCCTTTGCCTTGCTGCTTACCCCTCCCTCCTTACAGCCTCTAGCCTCACTATTTCTCCCGTGTAGCTCACTTTTGACTAGCCAGGCCCCCAAGGCAGCCATTATGTGACTAGCCAGATCATCTGTGGGAGCCATTTTGTGGTGGTGCCCACAGCAGTTTCTCAAATTCCCAAATGTGCCCAGGGGTCAAAAAAGGTTGGAGACCCCTCCTCTAACCACTCTAGGATGCTGCTGGCTCTCTTTAACACAACTATTGATCGCTGAAGATACGTGGGAGGGGGCGTTCACCATCGCATCTGGCCACTCGGCTTTCGGGACATAGGGTGAGAAAACATAAGGAGGGGCCATCGTTCAGCGTTAGAGCACTGTTTGCATGCAGAAGATCCCTGGCGTGCCACAGGAACATTGGAGGCCAATGTCAGGGTGGAAACTGAGCCGATAGAACCCCAGAGCAGTTCTGATTCTGAGGAGGATCAGCAGTCCGTGGGAGAGGAGCCAGCTCATCCCTCACAGGCACAGCAGCTGGCAGAGATTCCTCCTGCCGGCATTCCTGGGATAGATAGTGACGCTGGCAGCGAGAGAGTGCTGGAGGGGGGCTTGCTGGACGCTCGACGCAGACGCAGGGAGCGACGAGCGATGGAGGGTGCGGAAAGGAGGTGTAGCGCCCACCTCCCGTGGACCCAAGGGAAAGAGGGAGGATCTCTCCCTAGCCCATAAGTTCAGGGTCTTCAAGTGACTCTCCTTCAAACGGGGATCAACTGCCTACTTGGTGCAAAGGCCACTCTGCTGCTCCTTGCTTAGTCGCTGGTGATTAGCATCTGAAAGAGTCATTAAGTTGTAAAAGGATTAAAGCCTTGAAAAGAATCCTTTTGTCTGTGTCTTGAGTTGGCTATTGGAGTCTACTGAAAGAGGCCGCCAGGGCGCTCCTGACAGCCGCCTTGTATAGAGTCAAACCATTGGTCCATCTAGCCCAGTACTGTCGACATGGATGATTATTCTTAGTATAATTAGAAAATGCTTATATTGAATATATTGATCAAATAGGCCTTTAAATATTGTTTTCATTTAGGAGGCTGCACACTGGGCTTTGAACAATCTGCTTATGTTCCAATGCAACCTTCACAAGAAGGCTGGAGATGAAGATGAAAAGTCAGTGGCCTGAACTGAATGTTTTAAAACGTGCCTCTTAGATTTATAGCCTAGGATTTTTTGCTCTTGTTTGTTTTTGATATCTTTCATCTTAACCAGCAGAATCAAAACTGGGAGTAGGTGACTGCCTTCAGACAGGCGGAACTGGTATTCTTGCTTCACACGTGGCATCTTTCTAGCATAAGCATTCGTATTGGGAAAAGCATGGGAAATAATGGGCTGCTTCACATGGAGCTTTTGTCCTGCGATTGAGATGGCTCACTCACGGAAGTTTGCAGGCTCTTTAGATGACGCTGTCAACCTCCAGGGCGTCTCCTGCACTAAATGACCCTTATTCCGTTTTTAAATTGATCGGAGATAATGAGCTATCAAATTACCCTGCTTGTGTTCCGCTTGAGCTCCCCCCGTGAAAAAGGAAAAGCAGCAAGAAGAGGAGTGAGATCAATGAAACATATGGAAGGGGGAGAAGGAGGGGGAGGGGGAAAGGAAGCATTTGTAAAGGGAGTCCGTTGTGATCCTGCATTTAAAATGGAAGCAGAAAGCCCCCTTCTAAATACAGGATTTTAGGCTGGTGTAGAGGTGCTCAAAGCGTAGAGAGCTCTATCAGTGACCTTGCCTGTATGTCAGCTGGGCTGTCCCAAGAGAACACCCCATGCTGCCCAGTAACGCCATAACTCTGAGATCCTATGTGAGGAGCACATGCCGTGACTTCTTCCCACAGCAAAGCTGCTCTAGTCCAAAGGACAGATGGTTGCACCATGGGCAGGAGTTCTGGCTGGGGAATGTGACCCTGGGCACCTCATTGTTACTGAGCAGCACAGGAAAGGGCCACCAAGTAGCCATTTCCATGCCCGTTAAAATCATGCTGGAAGGGACCCTTGAGTGGTCATGCTTTCACTGGCTTGGATCCTAAGATAAGTTAACTTGGGGAAGTTCATGTCCCCTGCTCTCCCCTCCAGCCACTTTCTGCCCCAGAAAACCTCTCTGGAGGGTGCTCTTGAATATGTGGGATGGGTCTGTCTAGGGTTTCAGGGAGGGTTCTTTCACAGCGCTACCTGGAGATGCCGGGGATCGAACCTGGGACCTTCGGCATGCAAAGCAGGTGCAGCCACGGCCCCAGTTAAAAGTGTCGAGGAGAAGATGTTCAGGAAGACCTCTGCCTAAGACCCTGAGAGGCCCCATGAGCTGGCTTCCTAGTAGGCAACCTGGCCTGGCCTAAGAATTCTGGGCAGGTCTTTCCTCCTTCATCAGCTAATGACTGGAAACTCTCATGGCTCTTTGCTGGGCTGAACTCAGGGCCAAGGGATGGGAGTTGTGAGTAATTACATGGTAGCGTGGAAAAGAATCCGAAGGCTACAATGAGAAAGGAAGTGCTCATTGCCGGCTTGCCAAACAATGCTTGGACCCAGCAGCATCCTGCCCAAACAGCTGGAAATGAAGCCAAGAAGGTAGCAAAATATAGCAACCTCTCCTCCTGTTTCCTTTGAGTAGAGCAGCCTTCCCCAACCTAGCGCCCTCCACCCCCAGATGTGTTGGATTACAATTCCTATCATCCCCATCCAGGCCATGTTCTCATCAGAGCACTGAATGGGGAAGGCTAGAGTTCCAATCTTTCTATCCAGCCCCTCCTGCCAGGGTATGGCTGCTACAGAGAAGGGCACCTCTAGGCATTTGCAAAATGCTGCAAAGACACAGCACAAAAAAGCAGTAGCAGCAAGGCCAACATGTGGGGGGGTCGAGGGGGTGTCCCAGTTGGGTCTGGGACAGAGGTTGCAGTGTGTGCGGGGCGGTGGCTGGGTGGAGGGAGGAGGATTACAAGACAATCCCTCGAAAGCAGCTGTGACTGTTTGTAGGGGTAGACATGGACTCGGAACTTAACGGTAATCCAGATGCAGAATCTACAAAGGCTAAGGCTTAAGACAAGTGGGACCTGTAAGTAAAAGCTGCACTGTGGAGTGCCAGTGAACCATACCCTTTCCCAGGATACTGTGTTTCATTTCCCCCTTCCCCTGACTTTCCTCCCCATCCGTATCAAACTCTCTGCATTCCCTGGCACTGAGCATGCTTAGCCCTGATTGGACTGGTTGGGGGCGTGTCCCCCCCCCATCCTTTTCTAGAGGGTTTTTTTTTCAACTTCTGCAAAATGTGGGATACCCTCAAGCCTGCTGATACCTTTCCTTTGCATGCTGATGGTGCCATTTTGACTACATAAGGATTGGCAGCCAGAGAATGAGTTTGTTATTAGTATATAAAAGTAGGACCTGCAACAAAATGTTGCAGTGTGGGGTGCTCCTGTCCACTGTTGCAGTCAGCCAGCCATGCCCTTATTCACGATACTCTATTGCATTGCAGTTTATTCTAAGATGTGTTAGCTACCCTATAGTTAATAGCTCTCAAGGGATTGTACAATAAACACACAAATAAAATCCAAAATCCATATAAATGAAATCAAAAGCAGTAAAATAAATCAGCTGAAAGCCACAGAGGCCAAACCATACTGCCACCACCACCAGTTTTCACCCCCTCCCCCAAACAGTCAACTTTCCATGGCCACTGAGCATGCATGGTCCTTCTTGGGTGGTTTTGTGGGTCCTCCGCCACTACTTTTGCAGGGAAGGGGAGATCTTAAGATGTTCTGGATTTCTGCAAACTTTGAGGTTCTCCCAAGTCAGCTGATATCTCCCTATCCTGGGCAGGTGGCGTCGTTTTGAGTATATAAGCAACGGCACTCACACCCGAACATTGGAAATAGAGGGAATTATAGTGATTGCCAGACCTTTACTCCGAGATGGTGCCTGCCCCTTTAAAAGTTCTGAGTCACTGAGAGATTTGTGGGTAGGGGCCGCCTCCCAGGCACCTTGTCCAAGGGAAGAACTGGCAACGGAGTTCTGGGTGACATGGCATCTTAGGAAGCAGTGCTACAGCAGATGCAGGGAGGGCTGGAGGAAGCACATCTATATGGCTAGAGAAGGCAGGGAAGGCTGAAACAGGTGGAAGCCGAGGGGGCAGAGCCGAGGGGGCAGAGCCACAAGTGCTATTTAAGCTGGTTTGCTCAGGCAGTAAGGAGTACTCGGCTCCAACAGTACTTATAAGCTAGGAGTGGGCAACATGGGCCCTTCAGTCCTTTTTGCAGCCACCACCACCACCCAAGTTGCTGCCGCTGCTGAATTGTGGTGGTGGTGTGGCAGCAGCAGCAGCACCCCCCCCCCCAAGGCCTTTTTTTAGCTCCCAGAATGCAGTTTTTCATTCGCACAAGGCACATGCTCCCTGTATGCCTTGTTTTCAGTGAAAATGTACAGCCCTCGGGGGGTGGCTGGGTGACCAGCCAGATGGGCAATTAATAAATAAATTAATTAATTAATTAATAAGCAGGCCCCTGGATGCTCTGAAGGTGCTCACCCCTGTTGTAAGCAAACAATTGAGGTGATAGGGCAGGCTATTGAGAGGCAGAAACGTTACAAGCCAACATGGCCGAGTGGCTGTTGCATTGGACTGTGGCCATTAACTGGTGATGGCTGCAATCCTAAACCAACTTGCTTTGGAGTATGTCATAAGAATATAAAAAGAGCCCTGCTGGATCAGACCAACGGTACACCTAGTTTAGCATTCTGTTCACACAGTGGCCAACCAGCTGTCGACCAGGAACCCACAAGCAGTGCATGAGCTCAACAGCACCCTCCCGCCCATGTTCCCCAGCAACTGGAGTGCATAGGCTCACTGCCTCTGGTACTGGAGGCAGCACATAGCCATCAAGACTAGTAGCCATCGATAGCCTTCTCCTCCAGGAATTTGTCTAATCCCTTGTTGAAAGCCATCCAAATTGGTGGCCATCACTACATCCTGTGGGAGTGAGTTCCATAGTTTGACTATGTGCAGTGTGAAGAAGTCCTTCCTTTTTGTCTGTCCTGAATCTCCCACCAATCAGCTTCATAGGATTTGAATATTATGAGAGAGGGAGAAAAATGTCTCCCTATCCTCATTCTCGACACCATGCATCATTTTGTACACCTCTGTCTTGTCTCCCCTCCTTACCCTCCTTTTTTCCAGGCTTACTAATCCCAGCTGTTGTAACCTTCTCTCATAGGGGGAGATGCTCCAGGCCCTTGATCATTTTAGTTGCCCTTTTCTGCACCAGCTCTACAATCTCTTTTTTTAGGTGTGGTGACCAGAGCTGGACACAGTATTCCAAGTGTGGGCGCACCATAGATTTGTATAGGGGCAGTATGATGTTGGCAGTTTTAGTCTCAGTTCCTTTTCTAATTATGCCTAATGTGCAGTTTGCCTTTTTTGCAGCGGCTGCACATTAGGCTGACATTATCAACCCAGTGACTTTCTCTTTCAGCTTCTTTTGTACCAGTATTCTTATCTGTGAATAACAGAGATAGAGCTGAGATAGAGATGCTTGCCTTTTTTTATTCCATGACTGCTAAGTTTGCTCAGGAGTCTTTGATGAAGGACTTTGTCAAAAGGCTTTTGGAAGTCCAAGTAAGCAATATCTACTGGATAAGCTTGTCTACATGTCTATTGACACTCTCAAAGAACTCTAAAAAAACCCTCTAAAAGTCCACTGAACTCAGTGGGTCTTTCTTCTGAGTAGACACACCCATATGGTTGCACCATATGTTGTTTTAAGCCTCATCTAATTTATAATAGTGCTGTGTTTTATCATTTTAAATTGTTTAATCATTTCTTGCAAACTGGTCTGGGTTTTTGTAAATGGGGGGGTGGTATATAAATATTTTAAATAAAAATAAATAAATATAATAAACGATGAGATGTTAAGACAAAATGTAGACCTCACGGTGACAACATGTGCCCTAATTTTTGTAGTCTTTTACCGTCCACTCTCTCCCATTTTTTGTACCATCTGGAGAACATAAAAGCTTGGTCATTATTATGTAACATTTCCTAACAACAGCTTTGCCCAACTGTGGATCTAAAAATGCAAAATACAATACAAGTTGTCAAATATGTTTAAAAGTTATTCACCAATTTGCTTCAATACATACAATCCTATGTATGTTTAGACTGAGAAAAAGCCCTTCAAGTCCCAGCATGGCTGGCTGAGGGATGCTGGAAGTTGTAGGGCTTTTTGCTGCCTAAACGTGCCAGGATTGAGCCTCAAATAACAGTGCCAAATGCTTGTCAGTAACAGACCCAGCCAGAACAATTGGGAAGAATATTGCTAGCACATTTTCCCTTGTCCCTTCTAGAGAAAAATAGGAGGGGAAGTTAAAAGAGATTAACCTCCCATCCGGCTTAGTCATGGCTAAGTCTGTTGTTGGCTTCTTTCTTTCTTTTCTAATGAAAGCTGAGGAATGTGAAAGGGTGGTTCCTTCTCAGAAGGGGCAGTGGCAGCAGTAGCTGGACCATCAGAATGACAACATGGGTACATAAGAAAGCAAGCACCACCAACCAAGATCACTGCCTGCAAAAGGGAACCACCTCAGCCCAGATTGCAGCAGAGTTTGAAAGGCAACGTCATAGTCATTGACACGTGAGTGCAGACAGCACCTGTTCTTCCTGTTCACCCACATTGACAATTACTAAAAATACGACGGGACAATAGGGAAGGTCAAAGAGGAGAATTTCGTGGTTTGTTTCCCTGTCGTCATCATCAGAAGATGCATCAGAACATTCCAAAGGCTCGCTCCGGGGGTGTAGTGGACGCAGGGTTCGCAGGGATGCAGCGCCGGGAGTTTTTGGTTAGCAGGGAGGATGACGGCACCTGCCACTCCCTCAGAATTCGCTGTTCCCTCTGAGCTCAGATGTAATCCTCACAGCAGCTAGGAGGGAAATGGATTTTCCCAGCAACAATGTATTGTTTTGAGCTACCCCTGTAGTAAAGCGAAGCATTTTGGGATGGCTTGGTCTTCAGTGGGCAGTTAAGACCCATTAGCTTTACCAAAGAACCAGAGAAGACATGTATAATACACGCACACAGGGCAGGTTCCCACAATCACGGAGGAAAAATAAGCTACGGTGGCTTATTTTTCCTCCCCGCACGTGCTGGGTGCAAGCCGCCTAATTAGCGTCATCACTCTCCCCGGGCGCGGGTTGTCATGACGTCGAAACCTGGTGAGGCTGGGTGGCTGAGGTGGTTTACGAACCACCCTAGAACAAGCCATGGGTTTCAGGATGGTTTGTAAACCACCCCAGCCACCCACCCTCGCCAGGCTTGGATGTCAAGACAACCTGTGCGTGCGGAGGGAAAATAGGCCACCGTGGCTTATTTTCCTTATGTGATTGTGCGAACCTGGTCACAGAGAGAGAGAGACAGTTAGAGGGAGGAAGGGATCAAGGCTATCCAGGTGGAGCAGGCTATCAATGGCTACTAGGCCTGATGGGTCTATGCTACCTCCAGTAGCAGAGGCAGTGTGCCTATGCATACCAGTTGCTGGGGAACATGGGCGGGAGGGTTCTGTTGCACTCAAGTCCTGCTTGTGGGTTTCCTGCGGGCAGCTGGTTGGCCACTGTGTGAACATGTGAACAGAATGCTGGACTAGATGGGCCCTTGGTCTGATCCAGCAGGGCTCTTCTTATGTTCTTATGATCAAAACAGCTGCCTGCATGTTTGGAGTCTCCTTGGAGGTGTGACTATGAGGGCTGCCAGGATCAGTGCCTGCACTTCCACATTTACCAGTCCGCCACTGGCTCACTCTCTCTGGTTGCTGAGAACATGCTGGCTGGGAAAGATGGAATTGCAGTCCAACCCACCTGGAGGGATCCGGGCTGGGAAACACTGCTCTACAGCTTGCACAGAAGCGTATTGATTCATGATATCGGTTCTGGCACCAGCACTCCATTTTGCAGGTTCTGGTTGTTCGTGGGCCTTGGCAAATGCCTGGCACTGGTTGCCCCTGACATCGAACTGGGAGCCACTAGATCACACTGAGGACCAAGTCATGCCACCATCCAGCCACTGAGAAACCACTTGAAAAGCCCATGTGCGGCAGTGCCCAGTCTGAACTAAGCTGTCCACATACACCTGCCAGCTTTCCCTGGACTTGGTTTCAGGATGTGCTGGCAGAAGAATTACTGGGAAAATGCTGAAAACAGTGGAGGCCGGTGGCTCCGATGTCGGTGGGGCGGTGAATCCACTCCGGGTTTCAGTCAGAACCAGTCAGAACTCTAAAGGAGCTCTGAGAGCTCCTTTAGTTCTGACTGAAAGCGGGTTCTGTCTGAAAGCCACCAGCCTCCGCTAGCTGAAAGTTGGATCCTGCATTGCAGTGCCAAGCACATGAGGTTGTTTCATCATGGCCAGTGGTCCACACATGAGCTTTCCCCCAGGCTAACGTCCTTCAAGGTGGTCGTGCGACAAGGCTCTGCATTTCTTCCGTTACAGGTGTGCAATAGCGCAGCTTTGAGAATAAAAACTGACTAGCCCACAAGTATGTTCACCAGGCCAGGCATACCTATGTCAAAAGTCACATTGGGTGACTTTTCCTGAGCCCCTTGGCAATGGAGCTATGGGGTCCCGCAGTGTACCATCTTGTCCTCAATGTTGTTCAACATGTATATGAAGCCGCCGGGAGTGGTCATTAGGGGATTTGGAGCTAAATGCCATCAGCATGCTGATGACACGCAGCTCTATCTCCCTGTGACATCTGAATCAGGAGAGGCTGTGCAAGTCCTGCATCAGTGCCTAGACTCAGTAATGGGCTGGATGAGGGCCAATAAACTGAAACGGAATCCTGGCAAGACAGAAACCCTGTGGGTGAGTAGTTCCCGGGTCTGGGAGATAGGCTCACTGCCTGTTCTGGCCGGGGTTGCACTGAAAGATCAGGTCCGTAGTCTGGGGGTACTCCATCACTGTTGCTGGAGGCCCAAGTGGCCACGGCAGCTCAGAGTACCTTTTAGCAGCTTCAGCTGGTTCGCCAGCTACAGCCTCTCCTGGACAGGGATAGCTTGACCACTGTGGTACAGACATTAGTAACCTCAAGACTGGATTACTGTAATGCACTCTATGTGGGGCTGCCCTTAAGGCTGCTGGGGCTAGTGCAGAATGCAGCAGCGTGGCTGTTGGTGGGAGCTGCCCCTTTTCAGCATGCAACTCCTTTGCTGAGGGAACTTCACTGGCTGCCTATTCACTATCGGGCCAGGTTTAAGGTATTAGTACTAGTGTACAAAGCCCTAAACAACTTGGGACCAGGATACCTGAGACAGTGCCTCCTTCTTTACCAACCTGCCTGGTCACTGAGGTAATCAGAGAGCATGTTCCTGATGGTTCCACGTGGACCCATGGCCTGGTTGGACTCCACCAGGAACAGAGCCTTCAGTGTGGTGGCCCCCTTCCTGTAGAATTCCCTGCCTCGGAAGGTCAGGCAGGAGGTCAGGCAGGCACCAGTATTGTGTTCTTTCTGGCACCTCCTGAAGACATTGTTATTTCAAGAGGCCTTCCTTGCATGACAGTTACTGTTTATTAAATTCAACCTTATTGGAATTTGTCTTTTTAAAAACTGTTTTAACTGTTATAGTCTGGTGTTTTATTCTTTTACCTTTGTTGTTGCTGCTCCAAAATCTTCTGATGTGGAGCGGTATATAAATAATTGTAAATAAAATAATAAATAATAAATCAGACCATCAATGACCTAAAGTATAAAAGGCCGAAGTCCCAGCGTACAAATGATCTCTGCCTAGTCACCTGAAGGCAAGGCTGACTTTCCACAGGTGACTGGGCGGCTGTTCGTACACCTAAACGATTATTCATTCACTCATGCAAAAGCTGTACAATCCCCTCTTTCCGTCACTTTGATACCCAAGGAAGTTAACATGGAACAGGGCTGGCCCAAGACATTCTGTCGCCTGAGGCAAGGTAGAACATGGCACCTTCTCCTCCCTTTTCCAGCTGGACAGGCAGTTGCATCCCACTTCAACACTGGCCGTGGGACGTTGTCTTCCATTGCACATGAGGGCAGCAGGCAAGGCCACGTGGTGTCCACACAGACCTGCTTTCTAACACCTTGCTGTCACCACCCTGCCTGAAGCGGCCACTTCAGTCTGCCCAGTGAAGGGCTGGTCTTGCTTACAGACAAATGGAGCTGCCTTATAGTCAGACCATTGGCCTGCTCTGACCAGCTGTGGCTCCCAGCGGGTGAAAATGCAGTTCTACGGAGGATAGGCTGGATCAGACGATTCAGACTGCCGGGAAGACACTGTGCTTGTTTGTTTTTAATGATGCTCCCCCACCAAGTAAAACCAACCGCAAATAGAAAACTAGGAATTCGGGAGAAATGTTTTAGACGTTCCTCTTTCTGTTGCGCCCATTTTTATTTTATTTTTTACACGCAGGGGTTTGGGGTTGGTTTTGTACATAGGAGAGCATAACACCTTGATCTCACACCTGCATTGGGACAGTCCATAGTACCAACTCATTCTGAGCCACGCTAAATCTTGCCTCAGGCAAAGTTCTTTATCTTTACATGTTGCCTTATCCTCTGGACCCGGGACCTTCTGCCTGCAAAGGATGTAGCTGTCACTAGATTTAAATTTGACTTCCCAGCCTATAAATGTTCATGATGCCCCATACAAGCCCCAAAGGACATCTAGCTAGTCTCGTAACAGAAATTAAATACTTCCTCTGAGATCGCTTATGGTTCCTTTCCCCCCACCAACCATAGATTTCTTACCACCATCGGCAGAGATGTTTCTTTGAAGAACCTTCCTCTTTCCACAGAGGAAAAAGTATTCCATATTAACTCCATGGCTCTTCTGTTGTCTTTCCCCTCACCCTCCTGCACCTAAGAAGGCTGGTGTGCTGTAACTTGCGATCGAGCAGAAGGAACAGGCTAGAATGGAGCTGTGTCTTGGGAGGATTTATCCACAAGTGAAATGCTATGGCAAGGAAGCCTATGGAGCAAGAGTGGAGGTGGGGAAAACACGATCAGGAAGTATCGTCTAGGGATGTGTACTTTTCTGCAAAGTGTCTTCTGAAATCCACAGAGCTGCACAATATGGAATGAACAAGAGGGCACCCCCTTCCCCGATCCAGAAGGATGTGTTGATGAATACACAAAAGTGTAGCAAGATAAAGCAATTATTTCCTCTAAAGTACCAGCAGTAACAGTGACAAGATACACTGAAATGAATTGTTTGGCCATATGTATTTAAATTTGTTTTATTCTTTGTGGGCATGTCTACCCTGCCCTTCCAATAAATGCCCAGGCTGGTTGGCTGACCCCTTGTGTCAATCACGAAGTCACCTCCTATCATTCTCAGAGCAGTTTTTAAATTGAAAGACCACAATACATTGAACTCTATGGGGCGGACTTCCAAATAGACATACATAAGACCCTAACTCTACCACATTTCTGCTACATGCGTAGACAGAGCCTACGATTGGTGTGATCCAAACCTCCATTGGCCAACTGCAGGTTCCACCCATGCCACCTCACCACTGGCTTCAGGTCAGACCGGGTTGTTCCAATATATTATGTAAGATGCATTCTTTTCTTCTTCACCTCTTTAGTCAGGCATTTAAAAAGGTGGCCAGAAACTTTGGTTCCAATTGTGCAAGCTGTGGCACAGGTGAAAGAGACAAAACTATCATGTACGTGACTGCTCACAGAAAAGAAATGAGCCAAGGCTGGGGAGGAAATTTTGACTCCTACTGAATGGAACGTACATGTCAATTCTTTGCAGGGTGGATGGACTCCAGAACTTTTCCATCTGTGACTCTTCTGATCTTGTGCCTCTTAATACATCGCTTGATCATCACCAAGGTTGCTCAAACCCAAGATCTTCAGATCATAATTTCATCCACCCCCAATACACAACGCATGGCTGAGAAAACCAGTGTGTCTGTCCCATATTGCAATGGGCAAGGAAGTGATGAATTTGGGAGGAATCTTCTGTCCAACTCTTCTCGTGTGGGAGGATGAAGAACTTACTCTCTACTCTTAGGCCAAGTTTGTACATTACCAGCATGGGATGGTTGCCACTGCCCTGTATCTGGATTCTACACCCCCTAGTTGTGTCTACACAACAGAAGCACCTTAGAACCTTGTGCCCTGTTGCCACATCAGCACATTTCCCTGAAATGAAGGCAGGGAAGCCAAGCAAGGAGATCCAGTGTGAACAGCATTTATGCTCAGGAAGCCCAAAGAGGTGGAAGGTGGGTGGTTCATAGAAAGGGGAACAGAACTGACAACAGGGCTGAATGTGGAGGTGCAAGGAATTGGAGAAGGCAATATGAGGAAACAGGACTTAGGGAATGGTTGCATAACCTTTTCAGCCCCAGCATGCTGATGTGGGAAGTTCTATGTAAGGTGCTTCTGTTTAGACTTAGCAGGGGGTGTGGAATCCAGGCACAGTGCAGGGGCAACTGTCCCATAGAATCCTAGAATAGTAGGATTGGAAGGGGCCTATAAGAACATCAAGTCCAACCCCCTGCTCAATGCAAGAATCTAAGTCAAAGCATCCCTGACAGATGATTATCCAGCCTCGTCTTGAACGCCTCCAGTGTGGGAGAGCCCACCACCTCCCTGGGTAATTGGTTCCATTGTCGTATTGCTCTAAGAGTCAGGAGGCTTTTCCTGATGTTCAGCCCGAACCTGGCTTCCTGTAACTTGTGCCCATTAATCTGTCCCCTGCAGTCTGAGATGATCGAGAAGAGATCCTGGCCTTCCCTCTGTGACAGTCTTTCAAGTACTTTGAGAGCGCTCTCATATCTCCTCTCAGTCTTCTCTTCTCAAGGCTAAACATGCCCAGTTATTTCAGTCTCTCCTCATAGGGCTTTGTTTCCAGTCCCCTGATCATCTTCGTTGCCCTCCTCTGGACCCTCTCCAGCTTGTCTGCAACCTTCTTAAAGTGCGGCACCCAGAACTGGCCACAGTACTCCAGATGAGGCCTAACTAGTGCTGAGTCAAAGGGAACTAGCACTTCCCGGGATTTGGAAGCTCTGCTGCTAGTAATGCAGCCCCAAATAGCATTTGCCTTTTTTGCAGCCACAAAAGCCACGCTGGTAATGCGACAGTGGCTCGGGGTCAGGGACTACACACACTCACCACATATCCTGATGCAGATCACTTTGCTCACTGGTTGCAGTGGCAGGGAAAAAGTAATCTCTATGAGGATCTCTGAGGAAGGAGAGTACAGGCAGCAGGGAAATTTGCAGGGGGGAACTTGACAGCAAGGGGGGTGGATTAGAGCACGATTGGGAGGCAGCCGTAAAGTCCTTGGAGGGCCACATGCGGCCCCAGGCTGCAGGTTGTGCACTCCTGACCTTCCTTAAGGTCTAAAAACAAAGAAGGGCTAAGCATACTGTTAGCAAGATGATCATGGCTAAGTGCAAGAGCTGGGGACGCCAGACAACTATGGAAGAGGGAGCTAACATGACAAAGCCCCAATGACGTAGGAAATGCATGCATGCAACTCTAGATTTTCAGGTCTTTAATTGCAAAGTGCAGAAGTCTTGTTTTGTATTTCCTGTATATGTACTGCCCTCTTCTGGCCCATGCATGTCATTGTTCACAGTGGAGACACTTGGGAAAACTAGAGGCACCCAGCACTGACGTTTATGCAGACTCTAGAACAGGGGTGGGAAATTTGTGGCCCTCCAGATGTTTTGCCCTACAACTCCCATCATCCTTCACCACTAGCTATCCTGGCTAGCGCTAGTGGGAGTTGCAGGCAAAAACATCTCGAAGGCTGCAAGTTGCCCACCCCAGTCTAATTGTTTGAGCAGAATCTCTGAAATCTTTTGTTAAAGTTTGTTCTAAATTCACAGAGCTTGGAGGAGAAAAGAAATCCAAGGCCATTGTAAGGTTACAAATGACCTAATGGGTCTTCCCACCCTGGTGGCCAGACTACACATTTTGAGGAAAAGCAATCACAATGCCTGATCCAGTGTTTCTGAGCAAGACTGAGCCCTGGCCAGTTTCTTGTTGCAAATTACCACCAACCCTCCCAACACTATATGCACTTCTTAAAAATCATGAACAACTTAACATGTAGTTTGACCCTGGGCAATTTCCTTGCGAACAGAGGAAGAAAGTTCAAACAAAATGCCAGCATTATAGCCTAATCATTTATTAATTGGGCAAAATATTCATGAAGGACTATACCACTTCACCTAACAGCATTTCAAAGCTGAAATGGAAGCTTCCATGGAATTGCTGGTTTAATGTGGTTTAAAATGTTAATCTTAAGCCACATTAAACCAGCAATTCCATGGAAGCTTCCATTTCAGCTTTGAAATGCTGTTAGGTGAAGTGGTATAGTCCTTCAATCATGAATATTTTGCCCAATTAAGAAATGATTAGGCTATAATGCTGGCATTTTGCTTAAGATTAACATCACTTCAGCAAAGGAGATTGTTACCTTGTCGTGGTGCTGGAGCTTGAGCACCTCAATGACGTCATGAGCTAAACCGTGAAGGGACACCCAAGACGGGAAGGTCATGGCAGAGAGGTCAGACTAAATACGATCCCTGGGGAAGGAAACGGCAACCCACCCCAGTATTCTTGCCATGAAAACTAAATGGATCAGTACAACCAGAGATATGTCGGTATACCATCGGAAGATGGGACTCCCAGGTCGGAAGACGGTCAAAATGCTACTGGGGAGGAACAGAGGATAAGTTCAACTAGCCCCAGATGTGATGACGCAGCTAGCTCAAAGCCGAAAGGACGGCTAGCAGCCGATGGTGCTGGTGGTGAACGACGAATCCGATGTTCTAAAGATCAACACACCATAGGAACCTGGAATGTAAGAGCTATGAGCCAGGGCAAATTGGATGTGGTTATTGGGGAGATGTCAAGATTAAATATAGACATTTTGGGTGTTAGTGAACTGAAATGGACTGGAATTGGCCACTCCACATCAAATGACCACCAGATCTACTACTGTGGACAAGAGGACCACAGAAGAAATGGAGTAGCCTTCATAATTAATAATAAAGTGGCTAAAGCAGTGCTTGGATACAATCCAAAAAATGACAGAATGATCTCAATTCGTATTCAGGGTAAGCCATTTAACATCACAGTGATTCAAATATACGCCCCAACCACAGATGCTGAAGAAGCAGAAGTAGATCAGTTCTATGAGGATCTGCAGCACCTACTGGATAGTATGCCAAACAAAGATGTTATTTTCATTACAGGAGACTGGAATGCTAAGGTGGGTAGTCAAACAACACCTGGCATTACAAGCAAGCATGGTCTGGAAGAACAAAATGAAGCAGGACATAGGCTGATAGAATTTTGCCAAGACAACTCACTGTGCATAACAAACACTCTCTTCCAACAACCTAAGAGACGACTTTATACATGGACTTCACCAGACGGTCGACACCGAAATCAGATTGACTACATCGTTTGTAGCCAAAGGTGGCGGACATCTATGCAGTTGGTAAAAACAAGACCTGGAGGTGATTGTGTTGATCACGAACTTATTGCACAATTTAGAATCAGACTAAAGAGAATAGGGAAGACCCACAGATCAGTTAGATATGAGCTCACTAATATTCCTAATGAATATGCAGTGGAGTGAAGAATAGATTTAAGGGACTAGATTTAGTAGATAGGGTCCCAGAAGAACTATGGACAGAAGTTTGCAACACTGTTCAGGAGGCGGCAACAAAACACGTCCCAAAGAAAAAGAAAACCAAGAAGGCAAGATGGCTGTCTGCCGAGACACTGGAAGCAGCCCAAGAAAGAAGGAAAGCAAAAGGCAATAGTGATAGGGGGAGATATGCCCAATTAAATGCAAAATTCCAGAGGTTAGCCAGAAGAGATAAGGAATTATTTTTAAACGAGCAATGCGTGGAAGCGGAAGATAATAGAATAGGAAAGACAAGAGACCTCTTCCAGAAAATTAGAAACATCGGAGGTAAATTCCAGGCAAAAATGAGTATGATCAAAAACAAAGATGGCAAGGACCTAAGAGAAGCAGAAGAGATCAAGAAAAGGTGGCAAGAATATACAGAAGATCTGTATAGGAAGGATAATAATATCGGGGATAGATTTGATGGTGTGGTCAGTGAGCTAGAGCCAGACATCCTGAAGAGTGAGGTTGAACGGGCCTTAAGAAGCATTACCAATAACAAGGCAGCAGGAGATGACAGTATCCCAGCTGAACTGTTTAAAATCTTGCAAGAGGATGCTGTCAAGGTGATGCATGCCATATGCCAGCAAATTTGGAAAACACAAGAATGGCCAACAGATTGGAAAAAATCAACTTATATCCCCATACCAAAAAAGGGAAGCACCAAAGAATGTTCCAACTATCGAACAGTGGCACTTATTTCACATGCCAGTAAGGTCATGCTCAAGATCTTGCAAGGTAGACTCCAGCAATTCATGGAACGAAAATTGCCAGATGTACAAGCTGGGTTTAGAAAAGGCAGAGGAATTAGAGACCAAATTGCCAATATCCGCTGGATAATGGAGAAAGCCAGGGAGTTTCAGGAAAACATCTATTTCTGTTTTATTGACTATTCTAAAGCCTTTGACTGTGTGGATCATCACAAATTGTGGCAAGTTCTTGGTGGTATGAGGATACCAAGTCATCTTGTCTGCCTCCTGAGGAATCTGTATAATGACCAAGTAGCAATGGTAAGAACAGACCACGGAACGACGGACTGGTTTAAGATTGGGAAAGGAGTACGGCAGGGTTGTATACCTATTCAACCTGTACGCAGAACCCATCATGCGACGTGCTGGGCTTGATGAAGCCAAGGCTGGTGTTAAAATTGCTGGAAGAAACATTTACAATCTCCGATATGCAGATGATACCACTTTGATGGCTGAAAGCAAGGAGGAGCTGAGGAACCTCATGACGAAGGTGAAAGAAGAAAGTGCAAAAGCTGGGTTGCAGTTAAACCTCAAAAAAACCAAGATTATGGCAACCAGCTTGATTGAGAACTGGCAAATAGAGGGAGAAAACGTGGAGGCAGTGACAGACTTTGTCTTTCTAGGCCCAAAGATTACTGCAGACGCTGACTGCAGCCAGGAAGTCAGAAGGCGTTTACTTCTTGGGAGGACAGCAATGACAAATCTTGATAAAATAGTGAAGAGCAGAGACATCACACCGACAACAAAGGTCCGCATAGTTAAAGCAATGGTATTCCCTGTAGTAACCTATGGCTGCGAGAGCTGGACCATAGGGAAGGCTGAACGAAGGTAGATGCTTTTGAATTGTGGTGCTGGAGGAAAATTCTGAGAGTGCCTTGGACTGCAAGAAGATCAAACCAGTCCATACTCCAGGAAATAAAGCCAGACTGCTCACTTGAGGGAAGGATATTAAAGGCAAAACTGAAGTACTTTGGCCACATCATGAGAAGACAGGAGACCCTGAAGAAGATGCTGATGCTAGGGAAAGTGGAAGGCCAAAGGAAGAGGGGCCGACCAATGGCAAGATGGGTGGATGATATTCTGGAGGTGACGGACTCGAGCTTGGGGGAGCTGGGGGTGGCGACAGCCAACAGGAAGCTCTGGCGTGGGCTGGTCCATGAGGTCATGAAGAGTCGGAAGCGACTGACCAAATAAACAACAAGATTAATGTCTAGGTCACGAAGCGTCGGACATGACTTAACAACTGAACAATTTATCTACCTGGACATCAAGATCATCGTCCAAGGCCATCCTCCAGGTGCTCCTGCCAAATGAAGCCAATGGGGTAGCTGCAAGAGAGGACCTTTTCAGGGGTGGCACCCCATTTGTGGAAAACTCTCCCCAAAGAGGAGGGCACCAGGTTGGGGAAGGCTGCTACAGGCAGAGCACAGCTCCAAATGTTCACCAAGAATACCTCCTAACAAAGGGGGTGCCGTTAACTGAAACTTGAAAAGTATTTGCAACTTTGTAAATGGCTACTTCTCTAGGTACACCAGGCAGCAAGAATACTGTATTATAGTTGTCTATAATCACAGGCCATGATACAGTATTTATTGCTCACAAATTTATTTTGCAACAACTGGCAACAAATCCTGAAATTACATAGGCTGCTGGAAAAGGATCTCTATATAGTTGTTTTCAACTCTTCATGTGCAGAAAGCTGTGGAGGTGAAAGACGTGTTTTTTAAAAAAATATTCCTCCATCTGATTCAGCCCATCCAGGCTGGTGCAGTGAACCATCAGCTGTGTGTCTGCGTGCGCACGTGTGTGAGAGAGCACAACAGAAAGTTCCAGGAGATTGAAGAGGATAAGGAGTCTCTCCAAAAGGATAAAATGTTACTGAGGGCGTAGGAGCCTGGAACAGGGTATGCTCATATGCTTAACTTCAGTCACAGGTAGGATGGATTACAAACCAAACTTAAATTGTAGCATTTCAGAACATTTGGACAACCCAATTAAGACAAGCTATCCCAACATTCCTGTAAGCGTGAAGCATCTGTAAAGTTCTAAAGCACACTACAGGATCATTCAAGAAATGCATAATTTGAGCAGCACTTCTGCTGCAGAACAGCACTTATGACGTTTTGGTTGGGCATACAAACTTCTCCCTGAGACTGACCTCATGGGAAAGCCGTTCTTCCCATTGCCAGCCAAAATGGATGAGTACAGCCCTGATTGTCACAAAGTGCTAGCCAATTACAAAGCCACTTCTTTTCCCTCCCCATAGTCATTGGAGTTGATTTAGGGGCTTAAATTTGCCGGAAATACTAAGGGGGAAAAGGAAATCAGTGTTGAATCTGAAGTACATCTCGTTTGAGTGAAAATAGAGGGAAGCCAAATTTGTGCTACAGCAAAGAAAAACTCTCCGCTGAGCCTTGTTTCTAGGTAGGTTTGAATACACCCATAAAAATAAATAAGGTTTTGTTGAAACTTGTGCACTTGTCTCAAAGGCATATTAAAAAGACAAGTAACCTGTGTGTGGTTCTAATGTTCTATTTCTCTAACTGGCTTTAATATTTCTACTGCAGGCAAAACTAGTTTTATGGCACTACCCTATAGAAACAAGGAAAGAAGTTTTAGGATGGTTATAGCAGGGATCAAAATTTAAACCTGTGCTCAACCTTCCAAAGTCACTCATTCCAAGGGGAAAGGGATGGGGGCTAAAAAGGAAAAAGAACAGGCTGTCAAAAACTTCTGAAGCAGTTGTGGTTTTGGTCACCAAAGCACTCCTAATACACTTGGAACTGGGCAAAGCTACCGAGTTTCACCAAGGCCAACTTCTACACTGCTCTCACTTGTGTGTTATGACTTTATTTTGACAGAGTAGCTTCTGCTGCTATGGATTTTAAGTTTGTTGTCTATTGGTTTTCCACCCCAGCCCATAATGCATTATCAGAGGCTGAAACACTAATTACACATGGGTACGAGTGTGCTGTGTCAACCTCTAGTTGGCATAGAAAGCCTGGGCAGTACAGGAAGAGACAACATGAAAGTTAGACATGTATATTTAAGGCCATTGTGCTTTAAAAGAAGAGGAGGTTAGTCTCTAGTTGAAAGTGCGCAGATACAAAAGCAAAATCCTTTCACACGTTTGCACTGAGTTAAGCAGTACGGAGTTGATACGGTTTAAAACATTTTATTCGCCATGTTATGTACACATCAATGCCGGTGGTCAACAGGTCTCCATCACAGTGAGGACTACATTGACAAGACTTCTTTATAGGGAACGTTTAATTCTCAGTGAGATCCATACATTCAACTCACACTTATCTTTAAAGTCTCTGGAACAGTGGAACCAGAGTACTACCAGCGGTCAGTGACAAAAATAGCCTGGTACATAGAACTGTTTAGAGTTTATGCTTCAAACGTAGCCAGGAAATTCATGACTATTTCCTTCAGCTTGGCTTCTGTTTGCTCAGAGATCTTCCCGTCAGTCCTACCAAGACAAAACCAAAGTGAGTTACACTTTCACCCTTGGCAAGCTGTGGAATAGCTACCCCTTCACTTCAACCCATTTGCTGCCTCTTCTTTCTCCACCGATGCTTGCCCCCTCCACCCCACACAAAGACCTAAGGTCATGGAATAGTTAGTTCAAACTACAACAATTTAATAAAATGCCCTCCAATCTTAAATGCAATGCTGACTTCAACAAAACACAGGCAGCCTTTTGCAACAGCTCATCAAACAGAACTTAGCATGGTTTTGCGCTGCGACTTAAAAAGCTATAAGGGCTTTCAGTCATTAAGGCCACAGCCATTCAGTATAGAGGAGTCTGGTTCACAGCCAAGTGGGTGGTTGTGTTTTGTGCCGAATTCTCATTCATCTTCTAGCCTACTATAAAGCAAAATATTTTTACCTGATTGTGGAGAGGAGAGCCTGGTGTTGGCTCAGAACATGAGCAAGGAAAGCACTCTCGAATTTGGTGATCTTGCTGGGCTCCAGCTTGTCAAGATGACCTCTTACCCCAGCATAGATAACAGCTACTTGTTCCTCAATAGCCATGGGGACTAGAGAGAGAAGACACAAGCTTATGTCAGACCACTTGACTATTAACTTCTTAGTGTTTCATATGAGACAGGAAACCTATGCCTACATTCATTACGGGGGGGTAGAAGAAACAACTTTGAATTACAAGAGCACTTCACCCTCCCCTTAATGCAGGAGATCAAGCAACCATTCAAGACAGACACCTCTCTTCTCAGAGACCTCCAGCAACTGAAGAGGAACCTCTAGGTCTGCAGAAGTTCCCAAACCAGACTCAGAAAAGCTATATTCTTCCCCCCACTCCTCCACAACACACCATTTTATTTCCTGCTGGTCAAATCAGCATTTTGCAGCCTAAAAAGCCTTTAAAGGCACTGCATGGAAAGAATATGGTTTTTGCTTTAAAAAAAGTTTTGGCTCTTAAGTATCTAATTTGCTAAGACACTAGTTTTGTTAGGCCAGAAGTGATAATGATTTGAAGCAGCACTACGTTAGACCCAACTGTGAGAGTTCAGAAGAAAGGAGGATAGGGTTGCACAGAAAGGATCGGGGTTGAACGTCAGGAAAGGTTTCCGACTACCTCCTTCTACACTCTCTGGTCTTAGAAGAGTGGAGGGCAACTTTGGGCCATCTGGGGGCCAATACCACGCTGCACCCCTGCAACCAGACTTCACTCCTGCTGCTGCAATTCAGTGGCAAACAGCTACAGAGGCAATATGGCCAAATTTGGCTTGTCCCATATTAAGCCTCTAAAGAAGTCTGCCATGGAATTCGGGGGCAAACTGCTAATGTTGTTTTTAAAAATTGCCAGCATGGTGGTGGAACAGGGGGTATATGTGGCCAGCATAATAGCCACTCTTATCTTAGAACATTAGCAGGCAACTGTTTATGTTTATACTTGCTTATGTTCAAAACCAGAGTCCTATGGATTCTATGATTTGTATGGCCTTTCAGCAAATAGTCAACTACTGCATGTTTATGTTTATGCTCGCTTATGTTCAAAACCAGAGTCCTATGGATTCTATGATTTGAATGGCCTTTCAGCAAACAGTCAACTATTACATGATGGAAAAATAGGTGAACACCATCTTCAGTGGCTAGTTTGTCAGTGCTACAAGAGAATTCTTACCATATTGCCCTTGTTTAAGCAGCTCAGTCAAACGTACACCACGGCTGAGCAGCTGTTGAGTAGCAGCATCCAGATCTGATCCGAACTGGGCAAAAGCAGCTACTTCACGGTACTGAGCCAATTCCAGCTTCATGGTTCCAGCCACCTGCAGAATGTAGAGGATAGTTTTACTGGCTTCTAGTCAAGTTGTTCCAAGCATCATGCATGCCTGGTTTTTGTCTGCTACTACCTCTTGGACCATTAGAATTACTGATTTACATTACAAGAGTATCACGGTTGTTGGCTCTCTAGATCAAGTATTACTTTGCCCAGGACAGTGGCCTTACACCTGGGATGTTCAGGCTTGGGTAATCCACTTTGTTTTTCTACTAGAACCCTGAGGTTCACTAATTGGAGCCAGACTGTAAGGCCCCAGGCCTGAACCAAGCTATTGGTAGTTTTACAGGGGCTTAGATGCTCTCTGACTCTGGTCAGTTGGCTGTTGTTTTCCCTAACAGGCCTCTTGATTTACCAGGATGAGTCAAAGAACGATAGGGCAGCTTCAAGCACATTCCATACTAACAAGTGGAGTGTCTTATCAAGATGCACCTGGGAAGCGAGGCTTGTTTGCCTCAAAGCTGCAAGTGTCTGTAGTGGGAAAGCTCCGACCGTTTCTCTTCTGAGCAAGCATGGTTATGCCTATGCTGAGAACGAATGCTAATGAACGCTTGCTGTTGTCATGCTGCCTCACCGCTAACATGTATGGTATAAAACCCATTTTACCCCATGGTTCTGGGTTCAGAAAAGCTGTCTGATCCAACCACTGGGCACACCTGTGTGCTGCAAGTACTCAATAAAGTATCTCCTTGTAAGTAACCTGGATCTGATTTATCACTATCTTGGCACCTTTAAATTAAGAGTTCGAAGCCTACTGCAGGGGCAATACACAGGCACAAAACAGAAGCTAGCTAGGCAGATATGCACTTAGAATTAAGGAACAGGAGACGTCAAAACACACGCTCAGCTCAGGAGTTGGTTTTCAGTACCAGAACTGAGCTCATAGTGTTTTCACACACAAAACTCCTACTCCTTGTGCTCTCCCCGCTCCCCACGCTTTCTTCATTTCAGCAGCCTAATTTAGAAAAAAGACTTTTTGTTTTAGTTAAACAAAGAGACAAAATCTACTGTAAGTCATCTGAAGGTCTGCCCAACCCAGTCTGATTACTACTCAAAGGTAGGGGAGCCAAGACTGAAGTACAAGAGTCTGTAGCAAACAAAATCCCCCTAACTGTACTGCAATAGTTCTGGCATATCATATATCACAGGCTGCGCTGAGGGAGATGAGAGGGGGAGCAGGGCCATTCCACCAGCAACCCTGCCGTCAGACTCATTTCCCCCCCTTCTTCTCTCCCTATTCCTTTCCCTTTGTGTTGTGTCTTTTAGATCGTAAGCCTGTGGGCAGGGACTCTCTTCCTTTACTGATTATTATAAGCTGCTCCAGGAACCTTTTTGGCTGAGGAGTGGAACAAAAATACTCTAAAAAAACGCCTTAATATGGTTCAAGGTAATTGCTTTTAAACCTGCCTGTATGCGTAACTAGTAAAACTAAAGCTGCCAAACAGGCACCCGCTTATACTTTTAACAAACCCATTCCTGTGAAGTTGCCTGAAATATGATTCCTTATTTTTACCAGAGTGTGATGATTAGCTTGTCACAAAGCTTTCCAGCCCAACCTCCTTTATTTAAGAGTTCTATTATGCTGATGCTAGAACACAGCAATGCTAATGCTGCGATCCTACAGCATCATTAATCCTACATCCTAAATTAAGTGGATAATATTAAGCTCAGCCAGATGGCCTATATAAATGTCATTTTACACTTACCTGCTTCATGGCCCTTGTCTGGGCAGCAGAACCGACGCGAGACACAGACAGACCAACGTTGATAGCTGGGCGGATACCTTTGTAGAACAGTTCAGTTTCCAAGAAGATCTGCAGGAAAAAGATTAGTATACCATTACATCTGGTTACCTGATTCTACTGTTCTGTTGGGCCCAGTAAGGACTTTTGGTCACCCCAAATCACTTATGTGGATTCTCATTTAAGTGTTTTGGGATCCTACCTGCCCATCAGTGATAGAGATGACATTAGTTGGAATGTAGGCTGACACATCTCCAGCTTGAGTCTCAATGACAGGAAGGGCAGTCAAAGAGCCACCTCCAAAGGAATCGTTCATTTTGGCTGCTCTTTCCAGAAGACGGGAGTGCAAGTAGAACACATCACCAGGGTAGGCCTCTCGGCCAGGGGGACGACGCAACAGCAGCGACATCTGGCGGTAGGCAACAGCCTGTTGATACAAGGGAGTCAGGCTATTACGTCTGCCTCATTGACTCCAAGAATATTCTTGGGATCTGGGATCCCCCCAATTAAGAGGCCAATAGTACATTCAAACCTGCTTCGATAAGTCGTCATAGATAATCAAAGCGTGTTTGCCGTTGTCTCTAAAGTATTCACCCATGGAACAGCCAGAATAAGGAGCCAAATACTGAAGAGGGGCAGCATCTGAGGCTGTGGCAGAGACCACAATAGTGTACTTCATGGCATCTGAAAAAAGAGGTTTAGTAATACTTTTTCCCCCAAGTTGGTTTCTTATTAAATGAAAAAGTAGAAGCAGCCTAGCCAACAGTTCAGTTATTAGATTTTGGTTTTTTGCTAACATCTGTTTGCTCGTTTTGGTATTTAAATGCTATAAGCTACCTTCACAGAAAGGTGGTATAGAAATGTATTAAATAAAATTATCTCCCAAACGCCTCTACTTTTTTCACAGAAGTCCAAAAGACTGTCAAGTGGATAGCATTGTAAAGACTGTCAAGTGGTTGTACTAATTTTTACATCTCTCATATTTGCTCAGCGATACTGCTTCTATATAATTGATTCTCTGCAGGTGTACAATGTATGCTCCATTTATAGAGAGAGAACAGTATTGGTACATGTTTGTTCTGTGTACATTATGCAAGCTCAGTGTACTTGCCTAACCTAGAAGGTAACATGTTTACAGGCCTCTGCCCAACTGAAAGTTGTGCAAGCCCGGCGTTTGGGCAAAATAAAAGCAAGCCCGCAGTTTCAGGAAGGCAAACCATGTATGAACAGGAAGTCTCAGAGCTGAGTACCAAGGAAATGGGGGACAAAACTGAAATGAAACAGAACAAGGAGTACATTCTGGAGTCACCCCAACCTTATATAATTACAAGAACACTGGCAACCCTTCCTGATACAGGCTTCTCAGTTATGGAACTCTCAGAAGTAGCCAAGGGAAGCCAACACTACAGTTGAGCAAATAATTTATTTCTGCTGCCCCAAGGCAATATTTGGTTACTTTTACATATTCAAAATGTAGCTGTATCGATGTATTTTGGTTTTATGCTCGTTCTCTTCCGGCGCAATCCTATGCGTGTTTAGACAGAAAAAATGGCCTACAACTCCCAGCATGCCCCAGCCAGCAATGCTGGCTGGGGCATGCTGGGAGTTGTAGGCCATTTTTCTATCTAAACATGCATAGGATTGCACCCTTAAGAAGCCATTTTGTGCCCCAGTATTAGGGCCTTATTTATGTATTTCTACAGACAGCACTTCCATGCAGTAAAGTCTGCGTGAACTATACCTGCATCAGTAAGCCTTTTTACCAGCTGAGCAACAGTCGATCTCTTCTGACCAATTGCAACATAAATACAGTACAGTTTCTTCTTCTCATCAGTTCCATCATTAAATCGTCTTTGGTTAATGATGGTATCAATAGCAATTGAGGTTTTCCTGCGGAGACAACAGAAATGTAGTCAGAATCCTGTTGTGCTACTAAATGCCCAAAGCCAGAACAGCTGTTTTCAAACTAAGTTTTGAGAAACACGGTGGCTCCTCAGTGAGAAGATCACTAATGGTGGACCAGCTTCCTTGCCACTGCTTCTCTTCTCTGGATATATGCTACAGTGCATTCACAGTCTTCAAAGCCCAGGAACAGTAGCAGTCCTCAGCAATGGGAAAAGATTCTCTGAAGTCAATGGTTAAAGATTCTCTGAACGTAGGGCACTCGGAAGTAAGGCATTCTTCTGTTCCCGGAGTATGCTTGCATTTATAGTTTTCCCCAACAGAAAAATTGTTAGGAGCAAGTAGTCTGAATAGCTACACTGATTCCTTACCCAGTCTGCCTGTCTCCAATGATCAACTCACGTTGGCCACGGCCAATTGGTACCAAGCTGTCTACAGCCTTGATACCGGTCTGCATGGGCTCACGCACAGAGATTCTAGGAATGATCCCAGGAGCCTTCAGGCCAACCCTCCTGCGCATCTTGGAAGCGAGCGGACCCTTTAAAGCAAGACAATATTGTCATCTTTTCATGTTTGCTCACCACTGATAACCAACACGCAACAGTAATAAGTATGATTTCCACATCTACCTTTCCATCAATGGCGTTACCCAGTGCATCTACAACACGCCCCAGCAGCTCTTCACCAACTGGGACATCCACAATGGCACCTGTTCGCTTCACAATGTCCCCTTCCTTAATCAATCTGTCATTTCCAAATACGACAACACCAACATTGTCAGGCTCCAAGTTCAGGGACATACCCTAAAAAGAGAGTACGTTTATTTTAGACATTTTAAAAGAGACAGTTCAAGAGATATTCCAGCCAAGTGCTGGCAGAATAATTCATGCAACCAACTGAAGTCCATGAAACTACAAGTTAGGATAACTATGCTGCGAAGACATAATTCCGCAAATACATTCTCTACATGTCAACTAATGGATTGTTGGAAAATATTACCAATTAGCCATGACAGCACTGAACTAGATATGCAGATAGAACAAAGCTTCTAATGACAGAAGCAGCCGTAAGGCCTTTATTGAGCAGAGCACCTTCCTGGCAAGTTTACTTTAAACAGCATTTTAATTCCAAGCATTACTTGCACACCAGAAGATAATGCCTTTTTACTATCTAATCCAGGGATGGACAACTTGTGGTCCTCCAGATGTTTTTGCCTACAACACCCATCAGCCCTAGCCAACCTAGCCAATGCTGAAGGATAACGGGAGCTGCAGTCCAAAACATCTGGAGAGCTATAAGTTGCCCACCCCTGACCTAATCTAATGGACAGGAAGAGACTTTCAGACCAAGAACCATGATCAAGTTTTGTATGAGTATTGAATACAAATATGGATGCAAAGAGTGAAGAACTTGCCTTCAGCCCAGAAGAGAACTCAACCATTTCTTCTGCTTGAACGTTCCTCAAGCCATATACACGGGCAATACCATCACCAATCGAAAGCACGCGGCCAGTTTCTTCTAGCTCGGCAGAAGTGTCAGCACCCAGAATACGCTCCTCAAGAATAGAGGATACCTCAGCAGTACCTGGCAAAATTTAAGTCAGGATAATTAAATTTACTGTCCCAACCAGAGGCTCTTTTTAGAACCTTAGCTTACATTTTCACAAGTGATTATCTCTATTGATCATAGTTACAGATAAGATTGGTCTGACTGAGATTCACTGCACTATGAAATTTGTCCACCTCTGGTCTAGGTAAGTGGCACCCAAGTCTATTTAAGGAGAAATCAAATCTAGCATCACGTACACAAAAACATAATCAAGTGTTAGATCCACCACAACCCTCACACAGGGTTTTCAAATTGTAGTTATGCATTTGAGTGACTTTTCTGAAAAGCACTCAAGAAGACTTACAAATATAAAGAACAAAATTAAATTTAGGCAAGCTAGACACAGTGCTTTATAGCTTCATCTCTTGATTCTGTAAGGGAGGGATGTTGAACCTTCTTCAACCCAAGGGCTAAATTCAATTTTGGAGAAGCTCTTTGAGGCCACATCCCAGTGGTGGGCAGGCCAAAGGCAGAAGGATCAAGGCCAAAATACAAAAAAGACCAGCATACTTCAGCTTAAAGCTCTCCCTGCCAGTAACTAGGCCTTAGGAGAGGAATTTCAACCTTTTGGGGGGGGGGGGGCACAAAAGCCAGGAAATCACCAAATGATTGGTGGTTGGGGGAAAGGTGGTGGGACCAGGGGAAGACGGTGTGGCCATCTGGGAAAACACAGAGGGGCAGACTGGGACCCCAGGAGAGCTGGAATTGGCCCCCAGCCCTGAGGTTCCCTGGGCCTGCTGTAAGTGAAGAAGCTACTCAAATCAGATTAAGCTCAATGGCAACTGAAGCATTCATCTATTTATGCAACTGTCAGTTTTAAGATACAATTTAGAGTTCTAAGCAAAGTCACTATTTTCCAGAAATTCCAAAAGACAACTAACATTGGCTGAATTCCACTACTAAAATATTTGGAAGAATGAACAGCTGGGTAGTGACCAAACTACTGAAACACTAGCTTTGTTTTGGTTCTGAATGCTCCAAAACAGCCTCAAGTGTCACTGCTACTGGACCCTAAAATCAAAGTAGTAGTAGAGAAATGCTACAAACTGGGCAGAAAGACTGGAATGCCAAAAAGTCAAACAAGCATTCAAGCAGGGGTCACTAGCACAGCTACAAAAGCAACACTTAGTTGCAATTAACAGCTTTCATTACTTTATTACCAAAACTGAGTTCGTGGATATTTGTTTTGACCCACCAGTTTTCTGTAGACTTGTTTTGGAGGCATGGAGGTTCCTTGTTGCAACAAATGATGCACCCAAGGCATTCCGGGACACCTAGCACAAAGAAAAAACATTTCAGTGTTATGTTCGATAGCATCCCCCTCTGACACTTAAGAAATCATACTCTTCTGGCATGGTTTTGCATTAAGGGAGTTGATTACCTCATTGCTTGACCAATGAGTCTCTTATTTCATTAGATCATTTTCCACGTGCAGGATTACATAGCAAATACTGAACAGCTACTACATCTATCCACAGGGCTGCTAACTTAATAACCTTAGTCAGCATTTTGCTTTTCAATAATCTATGCTGGAACTCCCATGGTAACAGCCAGGGTACCAGACCATAATTACTGTATCTGGAACAGGTAAGCAGTTTGTGCAGTCCAATCCTGTACAGATACAGCCCAACTCAGTACACGGATACAAGTCCTGCGGTGTGAAATGGAGCTTACTCCCAATGAAGTATGTATACAATTGCAGCTCCAAACTCAGTACTCTCTATAAGTGACTTTAACAAGCAGAATCTCTTCTTGATTTATACAGAGCATTCAGTGACCAATTGTCAGAAGGTGTAAGAGAAAAAAGAAGCCCACTTCCTTTAAGGTTTTAGTGGCACCCACTGCCTCTGCAGAACCCTACATGAATGAAGGTTTCTACTTATTTTATTTCAGATAATTTTTGTACCACTTTCATTAAAAAAAAAAACCCAAATAGGAGGGAAAAGATCCCTGCCATCCAAAAGCTTTTAAGAAGCTGTGTCATATCCATTGTGTCTTTGACAAACTTATTCACAGCTGAGAAGAGGTGTCTACAAGGTCACGGCAGTAGCCTTTTTCAAGGTGATGACAACTGTTGTAACAGTCATCTTGGTAACGTCTACCTGGCCAGTGTACCCTATCCAGCTCTTTGAGTCGCTAAGGGCCTTGCATTTGACATTGGCTCCAAAGGTTTGTGCTATACACCAGGCATGATATAAGTAATAATTGGTGAAACAGCAAGTGCAACGACATCAGCTTTATAAAGTCATGACATATCTGAAACTACAGCCCTGTAAAGTATTGCAAGAACTGTCAAAATTGTAGCAGCATAGTGAAAGCTGTGAATACTAATTAGGAAATGGATGTACAGGGCTGCACCAAACACAGAATTTTATCTGAGCCAAAGTATTTTACTAGAATGAATGGAGACCTAAGCTTCATTCAGAACACTAAGTATTAAAAACCCAATAGATTCCCAAGACAGGAAGAGCTAAAGGGAAGCCCCACTACTAATACTCACAACTGCAGCCCTCTACATTAAGTCATGAACTTGGTTTTTAGTGAGGGGAACCAGGAAGTTAAGCCTGGACGCAGACATTCCCCTTAATCCCGAATTAAAGCAAAAATATGAGCAATGTTTTATTACAAAGGCAGCTTTTAAAGTTCATAAACAGTAAGTTTGGATATACCAGGGGCTTCCCTTCTTAGAAGGCTTCAAGGTCACAAATATCTGAAAATGACAGTGTACAACTACACGCCCTGTCCCACAGGTCAAGTCGGACATGCTTCTAACAGCCACTTCCCTGCCGCCTCCTGCCCCAAACTCCTGCCCGCTTTTACAGCGATATGACAGGCGGAATCCCAACAGATGCAGCATCCTCCACAGTGAAAAATGCAGTAAGAAAGGATGTCCCTGTTGGATTTCGGCCCACCACACCATCCCAATGAGCCAATGCAACGAGAAAACGGGCTCTCCTACACCGTTAAATGGCTATTCTGCAAAACGGATTTGGGGGAAAAAAGCCTTCTCTCTCTCGCTCCATCACCTACCAAAACGCCTCCCACCAAAGTATTTTCAAAGGCCGGGGGCCCCGCTTTCCCTTGCTTGTGCGGCAGCCTTTGCCACCTGCTGCCCCACGGATTTCTGGACTACAGCTCCCAGCAGCCCTGCCCACTGGCCATGCTGGCTGGGGCTGACGGGCGCTGAAGCCCAACACGTCTTCGGGGGGGACACCAGCTCGGGGAAGGCCCGAGCAAGAGCACACTGCCCCGCTGCTGAGGGGAGGGCGGGCCAATCCGCGGCGTGACCTTGCCGGACCAGGTCTCAGGGCGCGAAGGGCAGCAGGGGAAGGGGCCCCGCCGGCCGGCCAGGCCGCGGGGAAGGGCGAGAGGGCAGCCAGCCAGCCAGCCAGCCAGCGAGCCCGAGCCGCAGCCGCCGCGTCAATGTCACCCCCGGGCGCGGGCCCAAGATGGCGGCGCCGCTGCCAGCCCTCGCCCGCGCCTCGCCCGCCGCGCGGCTCACCAGGCCGGCCTGCCGAGGCAGGGAGCGCGCGAGGGCGGCGGCCACGCGCACGGACAGCATCACGGCGAGGAGCCCGACGGGGCGGGCGAGATCAGGGGCCGAGACCGGGGCCGCTCCTTCCGACTCCCGCTGCAGCCGCCGCCGCCGCCGCCGCCGCTCGCAGGGGCCGCAGAGAAAATGGCCGCCGCCGGCGCGGCGCCCCGCCCCTCGCGGCGGAAGCCCCGCCCCGCCCCTCCAGCCGTCGCGGGGAGGGGAAGTCACCTCGGCCGCGACCCGGAAGCGCTTCTCTACCCCGCCCTCGCCTCAGATCACTGCTGCTCGGGCAGCCCCTTTTCAAACGTTTCTGGCTTGGTGCGTGGCTAGGGGTAGATTTCTCCCTGGCTTTTAAACAGAAAATAAGAACTGGTCGCTTTTTCCGTTTCCTGCCCCGTGTCCGTTGCCCTTGAAAATGGCGGGGGGCGGACAAGCTCCGGAGGCACAGGCCGCGCCCACCCGAGGCCGGAGGTCGACGCGAGGGGCGAGGTCCGCACGATCTGGCTCCGCCCCCTCGCGCGGGAGGAGGGAGGAGTGGGCGGGGCGGGAGCCCGGCGTGGCTGCTGCGGGCGTCCGCAGGCCGTTTCTGCGCGCGCGCGCAATTTAAGCCCCGCGCCCGTCTGCAGGCCGCTGCAGGGTTCTGCCCTAGCGCAGAGATTGGGGGGGGGGGGGTGTGGCTCCCGCAGACGTCGCTGGACCCCGATTCCCATCACCCCTCGCTTTTGGCTGCGCTCGCCAGGGTGATGGGGGTTGTAGTCCCACCGTGTCTGAAGGGTCCCGCCTTCCCAACCCCTGCTCCCGTGAGAAAAGTGCCTCTGAGCACGCGCAGACTGCGCTCCCTCCACCACTGAACTGCCAAGGGACTCCTCTTCCCTGAAAACCTGGGTGCTAGAGGTGGGAGCGGGCATAGCTCAGAGGCAGAGCCCCTGCTCTGTGTGCAGAAGGTCCGAGTCCCGTCCCTGGCAACTTCGGGTAGGGCCAGGACACAATCCTGCCGAAACCCTGCTGAGCGGCTGCCCGTCAGTGGCCACGATACTGGGCGAGGTGGACGGATGATCTGGCTCTATATAAGGCTGCTTCCTATGTCAGGCTCGGTACGGGCACAATCCTATGCATGTTTAGATGGAAAAAAGCCCTACTGCTCCCAGCATTCCCCGGCCAGCTGAATGCTAGGAATGGCAGGACTTTTTTCCCATCTAAACACACGTAGGATTGTGCCCTAAACCTCCTAAGCCAGCGGTCACCATCCTCTGGAGGGCACCAGGTTGGTGAATGTTGGCCTGGACAAAAGTGTGGAACAAATGGGGTAGATGTGCCAACAACCGTCCTTGCCTGCGGCTGACCCTGATGACTTTGCTGTCCGTAGTGGAGTATCCCTATATGCCCACCTCTTATCAGCAGAGGTGTATGCCAGGGGTGAACCAAGCAGGTGCACTCCATCCATCTATGGGGCTTATGTGGGTCCCTCCAGCATGAAGGTTCCTAAACCAGGATTGGGTAGAAGGTAAAATCCAGCATAATTCCTGCTTCAAATAAACCCATTTTGCTGCCTTTATTTTTATTTATTTTATTTCTATACCACCCAATAGCCGAAGCTCTCTGGGCGGTTATTTTGTTAACCTTGTTTCAAAATAAAATTAAATTTCATGATTAAGAAATCAATAGACCCATTGAAATGAATGGGACTGCAGCTACTCATAACTTAAATCCCATTCATTTCAATGGCTCTGCTCTAGGACTTACGTTGGTTTTTACCCTAGATCGCCCGGACTTCAACCCCCAGAAGCCCCTGCCAGCACGGCCATTAGTCAGGAGCGCTGGGAGTTGAAGTCCAAAACATCTGGAGATCTACTTTCTGCCCACGCCTGGTCTAAACGACCTCCAAGGCACCTTCCAAGTTTCAGGTTCGATGACGATTGTCATCCTCCCCATTTTTTGTTGGAAGTTCCAACAAAACATTCCATTACGGCTCTCAGCCGAGGGTCCCTTTCCCTCTTTACGCAAAGAGCCATTACGCAAAGAGCCATTTCCTTGCGCCCTTTCCAAAAGCAGCCTTATGCAACTCCGGTAGATTTTGCCAGGCCAGCGCGCCCTTCAGCTGAAGTCGGGGAGGAGAGCAAGGCGAAGAAACAGAAAGTCTCCCCGCTCTCGGCCGCGGGTTGGGCTTTTCGTTCATGACCGGGAGAGCTCTGCAGGCGGGCGGGACGGCCGCGGGACTACAAATCCCAAGCGCCACCGCGCATGATGAGGCCATCGGCTCGTGAGCGAGGAGGGCCGAGGAGGAAAGCGCGAGGTTCGCGAGAGAGGCGGGCGGCGCGGGAATGGAGGAGAAGCTCAGCAAGGTGAGTGGCTCTGGAGCGGTTCCGATGAAGGAAGATGTGCGCTGGTAAGAGGGCGCCTGCGGAAGGGATGCTTTGAATTTCCCCAGGTTACACGCACGCTTGAGCAGCTTCTTACCAAGGGCGCAGCCCTACGCCTGTTTGGACAGGGAAACGCCCTGCAGCTCCCATGGGAGTTGGAAGACTTTCGTCTGTCTACTCATGCACAGGACTGCACCCTTAAGAACCACCTTGTGGGTGTGACAGAATCACCTGCTCGCTATGATAACCTCTTTAACTGTATTAACATGAATGCATTTAGTTTTGCTAAATGTATGTGCAGGTGAGAAAGTGTTAACTGTGGGCAGGATGGGGTTTGTGCGGGGCTGGCTGTTCTTGTGCTCCCTGGGCGGGAGGGAAGGAGTGAGTGAGGACAGGAGGGTTTTGGCGGTGGAGTCACTTGGTTTTGGGGATAGGGAGGGTTCCAAGGGAACCAAATCCCTTGGTTTTGGGATAGGGTGGTGAGGCAGAGCCATCTTGTGGGGGTGACCGAATCTCCGCCTTCCTTTTTCTTCACTTTAATTTACCCTAGACTGCAGTCCTATACATGTTTAGAGAGGAGAAAGCTCTACAACTCCCACCGTTCCCAAGCCAGCATGTCCAAACATTAGTTTTCCTATCCAAACATACTATTTCATTTCTGTACCACCCAAACCCCAAAGCTCCCTGGGCGGTTCACAAAAATCGCAACCCGTAAAATACAAGATAATAAAAACATGGTATCAAATTTTTAACATACGATATTTAAAATAATTTAAAATATCTTATGTTAAAATTTTTGGGTTATGTTTTTATTAGTATAAACAGCTAAACAATATAAATAAAATAATAGACCTGACATAAATGCCCTATTTATTTATTTATTTATTACATTTATATCCCGCCTCTTTTCCTCCAAGGAACTCAAGGTGGCGTACATAATCCTCCTCCTCCTCCATTTTATCCTCACAACAACAACCCTGTGAGGTAGGTTGGGCTGAGAGTATGTGACTGGCCCAAAGTCACCCAGTGAGCTTCCATGGCCGAGTGGGGACTAGAACCCGGATCTCCCGACTCCCAGTCCAGCACTCTAGCCACTACACCATGGGTAGAGGACAGTCTTAACCTGGCACCGAAAACCGAATCTTAATCGGTTAATCTCAATCTTAACCGAAAAGATGACAGTGTTGGTGCCAGATGGGCCTAACGGGGGAGATTGTTCCATAATCGGGGGGGGGGGGGACCACCGAGAAGGCCCTCTCCCTTGTTGCCACCTTCTGACCCTCTCTCGGAGAAGGCTTCAGATGTTGATCGTAGTGTCCAGTAGATTCATGTCAGGAGAGATGCTCCATCAGGTATTGTGGTCCTGAGCCATGTAAACCCTTAATTTAGACTAAGCTGCCAGTGCCTGATTCTGCACTCACAGTAGCCTTAATGCAGCTTTCCCCAACCTGGTGCCCTCCAGATGTATTGAAGAAGGCTGCTCTAATGGGTTAAAACTAGGTGGCTCTGTTGCTCTCATCTACCAACATTCATAGGATCAGTAAAATAACTCAATTGTTGGACTAGCCAATGTTTACATTGTTTACAATCAGAACAATCGGCATACAATCCCTTAGGGCACTATCCTATCAGGATAAGTGGCTGCCTCTGAACTCGGAAGCGACCGCCTATCCAATGCAGGGCAGGAGCAGCGCAGAGGGGATCTTCCCCTCCACGTTTCAGCTGCCCTGCATTCGCGACTAGGCGGCCGATTTCAGCTGTCTAGCTATGGGAAGTTGGGGGACGACGACGCATAGGAAGTGTTGGAAAGGTACGTCCACCCTCCTCACCCTGCCCCCAGGAACGCCCCGTCTTCACTGCTCCACTCTCCTCTTACAAGTGCAGAGCACGGGGCTGCCTACGAGGCAGCGCAGGAGAGGGTGGAGGTCAGTTCTCGGGGAACCAACCACGGAGTGTGGGCTCTGAGGTCGGTTCCTGGGCACTGACCTATCCTATGGCTGTCTAGCTGCTGACTAGCAGCCATAGGATTGCACCTTTAATGTTATACCTCTGATCAGATCCTTCTGTTCTTGAAACAGGAGAAGACCTGTGTAACTCAGAGCCTTGCGTGGTATATCATGATGATTCCTGGTTGCTTTTAATACAGATTGTGTTTGACTAACAAACTTTAGAAATCCCATTTCATCCATAAGCCTCTGTTGAAATGCTAAGGGCTGGCCACCTTTTGCCATTCCGTAAGTGCTTTAATTGTGATAAAATTGTGACTAAAGGGAACAAGGGTTGATCATTTGTTCCACAATTGCCTTTCTGTGGTATACCTGGTCTTTGTGCGCTGTGCAGAATGTTCTAGATTACACAGTTCCTGCCTTTGTAACAGAGGATGGACTTTGTGGCCTTACTGTTTTGAGAATGCTATGAAATAGAATTGTCTTGGTTATAATAGTTACATTATTTAGGTAATCATGTTATAATTTATAATGTCAGTGTGGTAGTAGTGGTGGTAGAATTAACTCTGGGGGAGAAAACCCACCATGTTCATATATTATCTCTTTCCACATCCCTGACAGGTTGCTTTGTGGTTGAAAAAGACATACGGGGACCAGCCCATCCCCCCGTACGAAGCAGATACACGAACGATTGATATTCTGTACGAACTGGCAGAATGCAATGAGTCCAGAGATGGGGACATCAACCTGTTAATTGATGACATGAAGCAGAAAGCAGCAGAGTATGAATCGGATGGTGAGACTGGATGTAAAAGCTTCAGATCTAGCAACAACAAAGTTTCTCTGTAAAAAATAAATGTTTAGTTTTTCATCTGCTTATTGCAGTTTAGAATCCACAATAAGTACCTGACATGAGGTTTCCCCTCCAACAAAGCTGTTAGGTTTGGGCTGTACAAAGTTCATTCCTCCCTCTGTCATCTTTGACACACTTTATAAAATATGGGCTTTTTATTTTTGTTTTTCAGGCAGCTATCTACAGGATCTTCTGATGGAGAGTCTGAATCTTTCTTTCAGCAGCCTGTCTAAGGTCAGCACCAGCTATCTGAACAACTTGGTGGACACAGCATTGGCCCTTGAAACAAAGGACACTTCTCTTGCAAGGTAATATGCCTGTAGTTTTTTGACTCATTGGATAAGCTCATTTTGAAGGCTCGAGTAGTCCCTGGTTTGCATGAGGAATTACAGCAACTTCATTAACTTTAATGTTTTAACGGCTATATTCTTGTTGAGAGAGAAGTTAAAGCCATAGGAAACTTAAAGAGGAGCATGTTCCATTACTTTGGAATGGCTTGTTCGTGTAAGCCAGCCTTCCCCAATCTGGTATCCACCAAATGGTTTGGACTACAAATCCCACCAGCAATAGCCAGCATGATTAATGGTCAGGGATGATGGAAGCTGCAGTGCAAAACATCTGGAGGGCACCAAGTTGGGAAAGGCTGCAGTCCTAAAAACACTTACTAGGGAGCAAACCCCATTAAAGACAGTGGGACATACCATAGAATTACAGAATTGGAAGCGGCCTTGGAGGTCATCTAGTCCAACCACCTGTTCAGTGCAGGATCTACAGTGCAGGATGAAACTACAGCATCCTTGGCAGGTGGCCATCCAACCTCTGCTTAAATATCTCCAGCGAAGGAGATACCACCACTTTCCAAGGCTGTCTGTTCCACTGTCAAACACCTCTTACCATTAGGAAGTTTCTTCTAATGTATAGCCGAAATCAGCTTCCTTGAATATCCATCCATTAGTTCTAGTCTGGCTCTTCGGAGCAGTAGAGAACAAGTCTGCTTGACCATTCTCCAGACATCTGAGAACTGATATCCTGTTGTCCCTTAATCTTTTTTTTCTCCAGGCTAAACATACCCAGCTCTGTCAACAATTCCTCATAGGGCTTGATTTCCAGTCTCCCTCCCCATCCTGGTTACACTCCTCTGGGTGCGCTCTAGGTTGTCCATGTCCTTAACATGTAGTGCCCATAACTGGACACAATACTCTGGGGTAAGCATCCATAGGATTGTGTTGCTAGAGTGTAACCTGCTCTATCCCTTCCAAAATACCTTTGCCTGTCCTAAGGAAGATGACTGCTTTCTCTCTAAAAAGAACTCTGGAATATCCATGCATGACCTCACTGAATTTGATTGCTGTTAATTAGGAAAATAGGAATTGAACTCCAGCATAAAAAGCGTGCTTTGAAACAACATAGGACTGAGGTGTACTGTCTGGAATGACCGTGTTAGCTTTTGTTCACATGAATGCAACCTAGGTGAGCCTCCATCCTAAGCAGTCTCTCTTCCTCACAAATTCATTGCCCACTGTGACATCAGCCCCTCTTTTTATCCAGGCTTCCTCCTATTATCCCTTCACGCCTAGAACATGTTAAGGAAGTATCTAAGGTAGGTTAGGTGGAGCAGTCAGAAATTTATTAAAGCACATCATGGCTGTGGGAGAGACAGACGAAACTGTGTCTCTCCCAAATAAAAGAAACAGGATGCATTTATTCAGACTGAAAGTTGGAGAACAAAGAAATTACACTACGCATGCTCAGAAATCAATCAGTACTCAGCAACAGTCTTATCAGCACAGTGGCCTTCTTATCTTTAGGGATGAGTTACTTTGGTGGCTAGGAATTTCTTGCTTATGAGCAAATTAAAATTACCTTTTCATGGTCAGACACTCTTTCTTTCTCTATCCCATCAGGCACCTTGCCCAAACCAAACTATTTACAAGGCCTAGTCAGGCCTATCTTCACAGACAATATGCCTAAGAAGTGGGGCATCACTGCCAAATCAGCTGTACCTGCTGACCTAGCAGAGCCATTGAAATGAATGGGATTTAAGTTATGAGTAGCTGCAGTCCCATTCATTTCAATGGGTCTATTTTTTTAATCATGAAATTTAATTTTATTTTGAAACAAGGTTAACAAAATAACCACCCAGAGAGCTTCGGCTATTGGGTGGTATAGAAATAAAATAAATAAAAATAAAGGCAGCAAAATGGGTTTATTTGAAGCAGGAATTATGCTGGATTTTACCTTCTACCCAATCCTGGTTTAGGAACCTTCATGCTGGAGGGTCCCACATAAGCCCCATGGATAGATGGAGTGTACCTGCCTGGTTTGCCCCTGGCATACACCTCTGTTGATAAGAGGTGGGCATATAAGGATACTCTACTAAGGACAGCAAAGCCATCAGGATCGGCCACAGGCAAGGACAGTTGTTGGCACACCTACCCCATTTGTTCCACCCCTTGATCCAGGCTGGCGTTCACCAACCTGGTGCCCTCCAGAGGATGGTGACCGCTGGCTTAAGAGGTTTAGTGCACAATCCTATGCGTGTTTAGACGGAAAAAAGTCCTACCGCACCCAGCCGTCTAAACACGCATAGGAGTGTACCCATAATGAACCGAAGACATAGGAAGCTGTCATATACTGAGTCAGATCATCAGTCCATCTAGCCCAGTATCATCAACACTGAGAGGCAGCACCTCTCCAGGGTTTTAATACTTAAAAGTATTAAATAAATCGATGATGTCTGTAGATGTCACTACAATGGCCAGTGAAGTCATGTGAGGTCATGTATCACTACAGTAGCCACTGAAGTCATCTCTGAGTTCTCCTTTGTTTTGTAGAAATTAAGTAGTTGTCCTGTCTGACATATACAGAAGAACTCTAGGAAGGGCCTGGTACAGATCCTGTTGTGGTAACATTCATGTGGGTGAACAATTCATGAACGGGTATATGTCGTTTTCGAAAGTGAATTAAGGGTGTTGTTAAGAGTTTGTGTGAACGGGCCAAAGAGACGCTCCCCCCTTGTGAGACGCTCCCCTAAAAGACGCTGGTGACCATTAGTAGGTTCTCCGTTGCAGCCTTCGAATCCAAGCAAAGAAAAAAGAAAAACCTGATTAACATGATCCTATTGTTTCTAGCTTCATTCCTGCCATCAATGGCTTGACTTCAGATCTGTATGCAGCAGAGTCAAAAAACAAAGACATGGAGCTTGAGCTGAGCAACCTGAGGAAGAAGTTCACTTCAGCGCTGGTGCTGGAAAAACGTCTTCAGGAGTAAGCACTCCACAGAGTTTCTCCTCCTTTTTCTTTCCATCCTGCTCGTTTCCCAAAAAGCTCAGAGCAGCTTCTGTATGGTCGCAGGCAGTCTCCCAGCCAGCCAGCTTACAGGGTTAGACTGTAGCAGCTGAACTGCTTTTAAATTCCATGGCTTATGCCAACCAACACTGCATTGCTGGTTAGTGATTATGGCCTGATCTTCACATACAAAAGAATGAAGTAGAATAGACTGTACCACTTCAGACTGCAGGTGGAGGGATACCATTTTTGAATGCATCCCCACCTAAGCACCTCTCCACGTAAAAAGGTAGGGAAAAGATTCTAGCCCAGCCTGGTCCTTGTTGCACTAGTTTTCTTTTGCAGGAAGTTGTTCATAAATGCTGTCCACTATCTGCAGTCTGAAGTGATACAGGGCTGCTTCACACGGAGCTTTTTATCCTGCTATTGAGATTGGTTACTCACAGAAGTTTGTGGGTCTTTTAGATGATGTCGTCAACCTCCAGGGCATTTCCCGCACTAAGTGACCTTTATTCTGTTTTTTAAAAGATGGGAGATAATGAGCTATCAAATTACCGCACTTGAGTTCCCTCCATGAAAAGAGGAAAAGCTGTAATAAGAGGAGTTAGACCACCGCACCATCTAGCGGCTGTATAATGAAACATATGGAAGACTCAGATAAGGGGGAAGGGAAGGAAGCATGTGTAAAAGGCGTCTGTCATGATCCTGCATTTAAAACTAGAGCTGTGTGCACATGGCCTCTCAAAATTCTCCGCCTTATTTGTGGGCAAAGAAATTTGGGCCATCATTTCACCAAATTTATCCAGGGGAAGGATCAATTCTCAACAGTTTCTCACAGGTAGGGCTTCCCATTGACAGGGCTTGTAGCACAGCTTCTTTCATTTTTGCTAAGGGTTTGGGCGTTTTTCATGCTGCAACAGCATCACCTGTGTTGGCAGGCTGGGCCCCGTTTTGCATCCACCACAATGCAGGTGTGAAGGGGGGCAGTGTTGTGTCAAGCCCCAGGGATGAGGTGGAGTTAGTGCTTTGCCAAAATCTGCCCTCCAATTTCCAGAAAGTTTGCTTCCCGCATGAAAAGGGCTTCCATCGTTCTGCCTCATTCTCAGGACAGTCTGTAATTTATGTTGAATTTCTTTTGGTGGTGTTTTTGAGTTTACCTAATCACAGCTAGCCTCCCAGGCAGCCTGCACTTCCTGATCTGAAAAAGCCCCATGGGAGGAATTAAAGCCTTAAGCTGGGCTTTAATTGAAGTGTAGGAAGCTGAGGGGGCTACACGCTACCAAAGAGATGATTGTGCAATGAAAGACACAATCTTTCACTTGTGCTCATTCCTTGGCCACCTCCCAAGAAACCCAAACCCAACCCATGAGAATTTCTTCAGTATTTTCTTTTTGAAAGCAATTTCTCTTCTATCAAATTGAATGAGAATGGTTGAAAAAGATGTGGGAGAAATTTTCTGCACAGCACTATTTAAAATGGAAGCAGAAAGCCCCTAAAATGTGGGATTTTAGGCTGGTGTAGAGATGCTCACAGTCCTTTTTACCACTCAGAATGCTACCACCACATCTGGCTTCATGTGTAGACCAGGCCAGAGTCTGGTGCTGTTATGTGGTTCTTGCTGCACTCGTAACTTGTAACCTTCTCTGTCCCAGCATGTCAGAGGACTTTCTAAAGGGAGCCCTTGTCCTTGCTCTGCAGCAAGGCCTCCTTGTGCTTTGCTCAGAATTCCATTTCGGAGAGGCTCTGGGGCGGGGGGGCACATTCTAGTGGTGAGTAGGGCCAAAAGCAAAGGGGGTTGGGACCAAAATACCAAAAATGTCAGCATATTTTAGCTTAAACCCTTAGTACCAATAATTAAGCCTTAGGTGAGGCATTTTAGAATGGGAGAAAAAGCTGCACAAAAGCCAGGAAACAACCCAAGGATTGGTGACTTGTGGAAAGCGGGTGGGACCAAGGGATGGGGGCACAGCTGTCTGGTGACAGGGCTGGAACTCTGTGTTTACTGAAAAGAGATCTTTTTTAATTTTTAGCGACCTCATGAAAACAGAAGAACTTCTGGTAATGGAAAAAGCAAAAGCTGATAGCCGGACTCAGAACATGAAGTTCCTAAAAGACAAATCTGAGGATATCAAATTCAGAGTCAAGGCAGCAGAGGTTAGCGCAAAGAGCCTTCTACAGGTGTTGGTGCAGATGACAGAATCTGACTAGAATGGAGACCTGTGTACCATTTAGTTTTACTATTACTTTATAGAGCACCATGGGGGCACATGCTGCTTTACAGAGTAACGTAACAAAACAGACAAGTCCCTGCCCTGAGGAGCTTGCAATCTGAATTGGATAGAGCGGAAGAAAAAGGGAGAGGTGGGGGTAATGAAGGATGAATATGAGCAAATGCAGTTACGCCCTTCTGGGCTTCAAAACAAAATGATAAACTGTAGAGCTTCTTATACTTAGTTCTTTGAGGTCATCAACCTGTGGTCCAGGTTGTACCACTTCAGACTTTCATAGGGCTTCACATTGTGCCGGGGGTACAGAACCTTTGGCTGGGGGTCCCAATTTGGCCCTCCGGCGGGGTCCCCAGAAGGCCACACACTCTTTCCTCTACCATTGATCGTTTGGTGGGTTTTCAGCTTTTGTTCTCTCATTCTAAAAGGTTGAAGTGCCTCTCCTAAGGTGTAGGGACTGGCAGTAAGGGCTTTAAGCTGAAATATGCTGGTATTTATTACATTTATATCCCAACTTTCTTCCATCATGGAAGTCAAGGTGGCTACATGTGGTTCCCAGGTAGTTTCCCCTCCAAGCACTGACCAGACTTAGCTTTAGCTAGGGGTGTATGGATTCCCTACCTTCCATTCCGGTAGGGAATCCGCCCCGGGGGGAGGTGATCCGTTCCTCCCCCTTGGAATCCTCCAGAGTGGCTCCGCTCCGGGAGGATTCCACGGAGCCACACTCTGGCTCTGTACTGCCAGCGATATGATAATGGCGGCCGCCATTATTTATTTATTTATTTTATTTCATTTCTATGCCGCCCAATAGCCGAAGCTCTCTGGGCGGTTCACAAAAATTAAATCCAAGCAACACACAATAAAACAATTTAAAATATACAGAACATTAAAACCACAATATAATAATACAACCACAATAAAACCTAGCAGCAGTGCAGGAGTTTAAATACAGATTTAAAACAGCAAAGATAAAAATTTAGAAAGCTAAAATGCTAAAATGCCTGGGAAAATAAAAAGGTCTTCACCTGGCGCCGAAAGGAGTACAATGTAGGCGCCAGGCGAACCTCACTAGGGAGCTCATTCCAGAGCCGGGGTGCCACAGCAGAAAAAGCCCTCCTCCTAGTAGCCCCCCGCCTCACTTCCTTTGGCAGGGGCTCATGGAGAAGGGCTGCTGCTGATGATCTTAAGGTCCGGGCAGGCACATATGGGAGGAGGCGATCCTTCAGGTAACCTGGCCCCAAGCCGTTAAGGGCTTTGAATGTTAACACCAGCACTTTGAATCAGGCCCGGAAATGCACTGGCAGCCAGTGCAGCTGGAAAAGTACTGGTGTAATATGAGCTCGCAGGCCAGTCCCTGTTAACAATCTTGCTGCCTTATTTTGGACCAGCTGAAGTTTCCGGACCGTTTTCAAAGGCAGCCCCACGTATAATGCATTGCAGTAATCCAGACGAGAAGTTATCAAAGCATGGATAACTGTAGCAAGGCTATCTCTGTCCAGATAAGGGCGTAGTTGGTATACCAGCCTAAGCTGATAAAAAGTGCTCCGTGCCACTGAGTTCACCTGTGCCTCAAGTGACAGTTCTGGATCCAAGAGCACCCCCAAACTACGAACCTGATCCTTTAGGGGGAGTGCAACCCCCTCCAGAACAGGTTGAATATCACCTAGCCGGGCAGACGAACCACCCACTACCTCCCTCTTGTCTGGATTGAGTTTCAGTTTATTAGCCCTCATCCAGTCCATTACTGTGCCCAGGTACTGGTTCAGAACAGCCACTGCCTCACCTGGTTTTGATGAGAAAGAGAGGTAGAGCTGGGTGTCATCCACATATTGATGGCACCTCAGCCCACACCTCCGGATAACCTCCCCCAGCGGTTTCATGTAGATGTTAAACAGCATGGGGGATAAAATAGAGCCCTGTGGAACCCCATGGCACAGAGCAGTAATCCCCCAGCACCACCTTCTGGAATCGGCCATCCAAGTAGGAGTGGAACCACTGTAGTGCAGTGCCTCCAACTCCCAACCCAGACAACCTATCCAGAAGGATACCATGGTCGATGGTATCGAAAGCCGCTGAGAGGTCCAGGAGAATCAACAGGGTCGCACTCCCCCTGTCCCTCTCCTGGCAGAGGTCATCCCACAGGGAGACCAAGGCAGTTTCCGTTCCAAAACCAGGCCTGAAGCCCGATTGAAATGGATCTAGATAATCCGTTTCATTCAACAGTGCCTGGAGCTGTCCTACAACCACCCGCTCAAGCACCTTGCCCAGGAAGGGGATGTTGGCCACTGGCCTATAATTGTTAACATCCTCTGGGTCCAGGTTAGGCTTTTTCAGGAGTGGTCTAATTACTGCCTCTTTTAAAGCAGCAGGCACCACTCCCTCTCTCAAGGAGGAATTTACAACCTCCTGGACCCAGCCAGACAACCCCTCCTTGTTTGATTTAATAAGCCATGAAGGGCAAGGGTCAAGCACACAAGTGGTCGATCGGACTTGGCCAAGCACCTTGTCCGCATCCTCAGGCCTCAGTAACTGAAACTCATCCAATAAAACTGGACCAGACGGTGCTCTGAATGCCTCTACCAATGGAACTGCATTAATGGTGGTGTCCAATTCATGACGAATCTGAGCGACTTTATCCTCAAAGTGCCATGCAAACTCGTCACAGCGTGCCACCGAGGGTTCCACCGTCTCTCTCCCTGGCCCAGAATGTAACAGGCCGCGAACCACTCGGAAAAGCTCCGCTTGATGACACTGAGAAGATGCAATGCTGGTGGAAAAGAACTGTCTCTTTGCCACCCTCACCGCCACAGAGTAGGCTCGATAGTGGGCTCCTACCTGTGTTCAGTCAGACTCAGCACGAGTTTTCCTCCACCTGCGTTCTAGCTGTCTCCCCTCTTGCTTCATTGTCCTCAGCTCAGGTGTATACCAAGGAGCTGGCCGGGCTCTGCTCAGAGGGAGAGGGCGCTTGGGTGCGATCGTGTCAACCGCCCGAGTCATCTCTGCATTCCACAGAGCGACCTGGGCTTTGACAGGAGCACCAGCCATACCAGCAGGAAAATCCCCCCGAGCCCTCTGGAATCCATCGGAATCCATTAATCTCTGGGGGTGGACCATTTTAATTGGTCCCCCACCCTTGCAGAGGGGAAAGGCCGCCAGGAGTCTAAACCTCAGCAGGAAGTGATCTGACCATGACAAAGGGACAGATGTTAATTCCTCCACTTCCAGATCACCATCCTCCTGCCCAGTCGAGGAAACCAGATCAAGCGTGTGTCCTTTTGTATGCGTTGGGCTGATGACATGTTGGGACAGCCCCATGGTTGTCATGGCGGCCATGAAGTCCTGAGCCGCCCCGGATACAGCGGCCTCGGCATGGAAGTTGAGATCCCCCAGGACCATCATCCTGGGGGTCCTCAACACCAAGTCCGAGACCACCTCCGTCAGCTCAGGCAGGGAGTCTGATGGGCAGTGGGGTGGGCGGTACACCAACAGAATCCCCAATCTGTCCCGGGTACCCAACACAAGGTACAAACACTCAAGATCTGCGCTCGAATGAGCAGGAAGACTGGAGAGGGAGATTGAATTCCTATAGACTACGGCAACCCCCCCTCCCCGACCCTCAAGTCAGTGTTGGTGCTGCACCGAGTACCCAGGAGGTCACAGCTGGGAGAGAGTGACCCCTCCCAGTTCCCCCACCCAGGTCTCAGTAATACATGCCAGGTCAGCCCCCTCATCCACAATCAAATCATGGATGAGGGAGATTTTATTTTGGACCGACCTGGCATTCAGCAGCAGCACCACCAGACCCGAGGGCAGACTGGTAAGGCTGCCAGGAACCATCAGGTTGGGGGAAGAACCAGAAGAGGGGACAGCTGTAAGGTGTCTAGCCCCTCTTCTCCTCAGCTGGCCTGTTAATCCCCCAACGCCATACCTCCCCCTGCCCGTGACCACAGTTATGGTGGCACCTCTCTGACTCCCTGAGTTGCCCAATAGTCCTCCCAGGCACATATTAAAATGTTAAGATATAAATAGCACAACAGTTTAAAAGAATATAAAAGATAAAAGAGATAAAAGAGAACAGCAGCTAAGAAGGAGCAGATAAAGTCCACGTTTGCCCCTTTCCCCTTGTCTTTAAAGCTGCTGCCCTCTGCTGCCGCTATTTGCTGCTGGTATTGTGGCTGCTGGTGTCTCTGGAGAAGCAGGTGGGTAGGTCTTCAGGTCCTACGCGACTCCAAGTGCAACGCTAAGTGCCTCTGGCAGCCCCGCCTTAAGTACCTGTGGGCGGGGGCAAAAGCAGGCTCAGGATCCACCTGGTGCAGCTGCTGGCTGGTCCTCCTTCCCCAGGCTCCTTCCCGAGCAGCCTCTGGCAGCCCCGCCTTAAGTACCTGTGGGTGGGGGCAGAAGCAGGCTCAGGCTCAGGATCCACCTGGTGCAGCTGCTGGCTGGTCCTCCTTCCCCAGGCTCCTTCCCGAGCAGCCTCTGGCAGCCCCGCCTTAAGTACCTGTGGGTGGGGGCAGAAGCAGGCTCAGGCTCAGGATCCACCTGGTGCAGCTGCTGGCTGGTCCTCCTTCCCCAGGCTCCTTCCCGAGCAGCCTCTGGCAGCCCCGCCTTAAGTACCTGTGGGTGGGGGCAGAAGCAGGCTCAGGCTCAGGATCCACCGATGATTACCTATCGCTGGGAGGAACCCAGCCGCAAATGGCATAGTGGACGCCACTTGTGGCCGTAAAGCCTTGAGTTTAACCTAAATGCAGCCGTAAACAGCTGCAATTAGGTTAAACGCAGGGCTTTACTGCTGCAAGTGGTGTCCAATGTGCCATTTGCATCTGTGATCGCAGGAAAAAACACAGACAGCTGCTGTTACCGTATCGCAAAGGATCCGGAGCCAGAGTGCCGGTCCGTGGGGGATCCTTGGGAGGCAGAGGTGAGTCGTGCCATGCTGCCACAGATTCCGGAGGCCAGATTCCAAAGAATACGGCCTCATTTGAGTCCGCGGCAGAATTCTCTGCCATCTCTAGCTTCAGCATGGAGGCTGCCTCATGTGCCTTAAGACTATGCTCTGGGATTTTTGGTAATTTGGCCCTCCCCTTCTCCCTTCAGCCCCATCCACCACTAGAATCCCCCCCCCCCCCCCGAGAGCTTATCCAAAGTGGAATGCGGCCCTCAGGCTGAAAGAAATTTGGCACCTCTGCACTATGCAATTTCCTTTTACCACTGCTCAGCTATTACTTGAGAAGGGGGTGGGGGGAAGATTGCAGACTGCAATCTTCCCCACATGTGCCTTGTTTCCCTGCAAAAACAACATGGTTTTGATGGCCACAGCAGCAGGGGAACTCAGCGGGGGGAGTGGGGGATGAAACGTCCATGGTGGGGGGCACATGCGAGCAGCGTCTTGGCCACCCCATTGAAAATGGAAAGCACCATTCTTGTATGGCCAGCTGACAACTGTTAGAAAACACGAAGCTCATAGGGCTATGGCGATCTACCAGTATGTACCTGAGTACTGTTTTCAGGTGGAAGAATCCTGAGTCAGCATTGGTACTAATCTCATGCCCTCTTTCTTGCAAGACCCTATTGGGAGAGGCAATGAGGTTGATATCTGTATTTTCCAAGGGGTTTGTGCACTGTAGCTCAGTAGCGGAGCACATGATTTTGTGTGCAGAAATGTCCACTCTCAAATCCCGGCACTTCCAGTTAAGGGATCGGAGATAGTGGCAGGGCTTGAGATCCAACTACCCTGGAGAGGCACTGCCAGTTAGAGTAGGCGGCACAGGGCTATTTATTTATTTAACAATATTTATGGCGTATATTAAAGACATTTCTAAACAATGTACAAAAACAAGTGTTTATACAAAGGACGAGATTGCTTTCCTAGGAATGCATGTTGAAAAAGGCATGTTTTGGTAGGTGCTTAAAACCCAGAAGGGTCGGTACCTGCCTAAGTTGTACCGTTAGGGAATTCCAGAGAGTGGGTGCTACGATGTTGTTGTTCAGTCGTTCAGTCGTGTCCGACTCTTCATGACCCCATGGACCATAGCACGCCAGGCTTTCCTGTCCTGCGCTCTCTCCCAGAGTGTGCTCAAGTCCATATTCATTGCATCAGTGATGCTATCTAGCCATCTCATCCTCTGCCGTCCCCTTCTCCTTTTGCCTTCAATCTTTCCCAGCATCAGGGTCTTTTCCAGAGAGTTTTCTCTTCGCATTAGGTGGCCAAAATATTGGAGCTTCAGCTTCAGTATCTGTCCTTCCAATGAGCAGTCAGGCTTGATTTCCTTGAGCACTGACTGATTTGACCTCCTTGCAGTCCAGGGGACTCGTAAGAGTCTTGTCCAGCACCACACTTCGAATGCATCGATTCTTTGGCGCTCAGCCTTCCTTGTAGTCCAGCTCTCACAGCCATACATTGCTACTGGGAAAACCATAGCTTTGATTATACGGACCTTTGTCGGCAAGGTGATGTCTCTGCTTCTTACTCTGCTGTCAAGGTTTGCCATAGCTTTCCTTGCAAGGAGCAAGTGTCTTTTAATTTCATGGCTACAGTCACCATCTGCGGTGATCTTGGAGCCCAAGAAAATAAAATCTGTCACTGCTTCCATTTCTTCCCCTTCTATATGCCAGGAAGTGATGGGGCCAGATGCCATGATCTTCGTTTTTTTAATGTTGAGTTTCAAACCAGCTTTTGCACTCTCCACTGTCACCCTCAACAAGAAGCTCTTTAGATCCTCTTCGCTTTCTGCCATTAGGGTGGTATCATCTGCGTATCTGAGGTTGTTGATAATTCTCCCAGCAATCTTAATTCCAACCTGTGATTCATCCATCCTGGCGTTTCTCATGATGTCCTCTGCAAATAAATTAAATAAGCAGGGCGACAGTATACAGCCTTGTCGTACTCCTTTCCCAATTTTGAACCAATCGGTTGTTCCATGTCCGGTTCTTACTGTTGCTTCTTGACACTTGTACAGGTTTCTCAGGAGACAGGTAAGGTGGTCTGGTACTCCCATCTCTTGAAGAATTTGCCACAGTTTGTTATGATCCACACAATCAAAGGCTTTAGCATAGTCAATGAAGCAGAAATAGAATTTTTTTCTGGAATTCTCTTGCTTTCTCCATGATCCAGCGAATGTTGGCGATTTGATCTCTAGTTCTTCTGCCTCTTCGAAACCCAGCTTGTACTTCCGGTAGTTCTCGGTTCACATACTGCTGAAGCCTAGCTTGTAGGATTTTGAGCATCACCTTGCTGGCATGTGAAATGAGCGCAATTGTACGGTAGTTTGAACACTCTTTGGCATTGCCTTTCTTTGGAATTGGAATGTAAACTGACCTTTTCCAGTCTTGTGGCCATTGTTGAGTGTTCCAAATTTGTTGGCATATTGAGTGCAGCACTTTAACAGCATCATCTTTTAGGATCTTAAATAGCTCAGCTGGAATACTGTCATCTCCACTAGCTTTGTTGTTAGTAATGCTTCCTAAGGCCCACTTGACCTCACTCTCTAGGATGTCCGGCTCAAGTTCAGTGACCACACTATCATGGCTATCAGGGACATTCAGATCTTTCCTGTATAGTTCTTCTGTGTATTCTTTCCACCTCTTCTTAATCTCATCTGCTTCTGTTAGGTCTCTGCCTTCTTTGGCCTTTATCATGCCCGTCTTTGCACAAAACGTTCCCTTGAGATCTCCAGTTTTCTTGAAGAGATCTCTCGTCTTTCCCATTCTATTGTTTTCTTCGATTTCTTTGCATTGTTCATTTAAGAAGGCCTTCTTGTCTCTCCTTGCTATTCTCTGGAAATCTGCATTCAGTTGGCTATATCTTCCCCTTTCTCCCTTGCTTTTTGCTTCCCTTCTTTCCTCAGCTACTTGTAAAGCCTCATCAGACAGCCACTTGGCTTTCTTGCATTTCTTTTTCTTTGGGATGGATTGAGTTGCTGCCTCCTGAACAATGTTACGGACCTCCGTCCATAGTTCCTCAGGCATTCTGTCTATCAGGTCTAATCCCTTAAATCTATTCCTCACCTCCACTGTATATTCATAAGGGATATGATTTAGGTCATACCTGAATGGTTTAGTGCTTTCCCTACATTCTTCAGTTTAAGCCGAAATTTTGCAAGAAGCAGCTCATGATCTGAGCCACAGTCAGCTCCAGGTCTTGTTTTTACTGACTGGATAGAGCTTCTCCATCTTTGGCTGCAAAGGACATAATCAATGTGTTTTCGATATTGACTATCTGGTGATGTCCATGTGTAGAGTCGCCTCTTGTGCTGTTGGAAGAGTGTTTGCTATGATCAGCATGTTCTCTTGGCAAAACTCTATTAGCTTTTGTCCTGCTTCATTTTGTACACCAAGGCCATGCTTGCCTGTTATCCTGTGATTTCTTGACTTCCTACTTTGGCATTCCAATCCCCTACGATGAAGAGGGCATCTTTTTTTGGTGTTAGTTCTAGAAGGTGTTGTAGGTCTTCACAGAACTGATCAACCTCAGCTTCTTCGGCCACAGTGGTTGGGGCATAGACTTGAATTACTGTGATGTTGAATGGTTTGCCTTGGATTTGTACTGAGATCATTCTGTCGTTTTTGAGGTTGTACCCCAGTACTGCTTTTCCCACCCTTTTGTTGGCTATGAGTGCTACTCCATTTCTTCTAAGGGATTCTTGCCCACAGTAGTAGATATAATGGTCACCTGAATTAAATTCGCCCATGCCTGTCCATTTTAGTTCACTGATTCCCAAGATGTCAATGTTCAATCTTGCCGTCTCCTGTTTGACCACCTCCAGCTTACCTTGATTCATTGATCTGACATTCCAGGTTCCTAAACAATATTGTTCTTTACAGCATCGGACTTTCTTTTCACCACCAGACACATCCACAGCTGAGTGGCTTTGGCCCAGCTGCTTCACTCTTTCTGGCGCTACTTAGAAATTCCCTCTGCTCTTCCCCAGTAGTATATTGGACACCTTCCGACCTGAGGGGCTCATCTTCCGGCATCATCTCTTTTAGCCTTGTGATACGTTCCATGGGGTTTTCTTGGCAAGAATACTGGAGTGGGTTGCCATTTCCTTCTCCAGTGGACCACATTTTGTCAGAACTCTCCACCATGACCTGTCCATCTTGGGTGGCCCTGCATGGCATAGCTTATGGCTTCACTGAGTTACACAAGCCCCTTCGCCACAACAAGGCAGTGATCCATGAAGGGGGGGGTGCTACGATACTAAAGACCTTATTCCAACCCATGATGGACCGGGCCTCCAAAATCTTGGATATCGCCAGGAGGGTTTGTCCTGATGAGCTCAGCAGCCAAGCAGGCTGGTAGAGGACCGGGTGATCTCTCAAGTATCCTGGTCCTGAGTAGTTTAGGGATTTCTAAACAAGTACCTAAACTTGGCCTGGCAGCATATAGGCAGCCAGTGTAGTTTTCTCAACATAGGTGTAATATGGTGGTGATAAGCTGCTCCCATTACCGATCTGGTTGCAATATTCTACATTAACTACAGTTTCCAGACTAACTTTAAGGGTAGCCCCACATAACGTGCGTTGCAGTAATCCAGTTTTGAGGTTACCAATGCATGGACCACAGTGGTAAATCTATCCCTGTCCAGGAATGGCCATAACTGTCTTACCCATCCCAGCTGGTAAAAGACACTCCTAGCCACTGAAGACACTTTTCCCTCCAATGACTGTGCTGGATCAGTGAGCACCCCCAGACTACATTCCTGCTCCTTTAGGGGGAGTGTAACCCCATCCATAGTAGGGACCTGACCCAGTGGGCAAATATAAAGCAGATTTGTACTCACTGGGATTCCTGCCGTTTTCATTAGAAGGGCAATAGCAAAATGGCTTTTCGCACCTTGTCGTCTCTTTTTCTCTGGGTAATCCTACAATGCTTACTGTCTGATTTTGCCTTGGAATAGTAGTCACTGCTTTTTCTGTCTCTTTATTTTCCTCCCTGCAGGAACAACTTTCTGTGAGTGGGCTGGATGTTTCCCTGACTCATGAGTCTCTAGTGAATCTTTCAGAGGTGGGTGTTATGCCACGGATATTGACGACGTTCTAAAATGACGCATGCTAGTTGGCATTTAACCTGGGTGATTTGGGAGGAACTGACATTTACCCAGATGGTGCTTGGATGTGAGTTTGTTAGAGATGGTGAGATCAGATCCAAATGCCCCTCTCTAATTAGCATTTCAGAATGCAAAAGAGCTCCGATTCTTATATATCCAAGGTGTTAATTATACCCCTGGAATTAATTAAATATTAAATATACCCCTGGAATTAATTGGAATACTATGGGGGAGAAATGAGAACTCGATGGGAGAAAGTGTGAAAGAAGCAAAACAAAATATGCTGACTTGTACTGTGGAGGTGCAGAGAGAAAACTATGAGTCAAGGCTGTGATAATTGTACGCAACTTCAAAAGTCACATACAGTCAAGGCTGTAATAATTGTATGTAACTTCAAAAAAGTCCAACCAGCGCAACATGACTAATGGCACAGTTGTATGCGTGCCTACTCAGAAGTAAGTCCTATGGAATTCAATGGGACTTACTTCCAGGTATAGGATATAGGACTGCAACCTAAAATAAATATGGACAATCTGTGTTTACAAGTGAGCTTTGTATCAATGTGTTGCCATGTATCCAGAGCCCCTCACAGTTCAGGACTCCAGCCAGCCTGGAACAGGAGACTTGTAGTCATGTTGAGGCCTGGCAGAGTGGGAAATATCTGAAATGAGTGGGAAATTGAAACACAGACACACACACGCCCCAACACCTTCCTCTGCTGAGCTGTCTATAGCCAAGTAGTATAGGTTTGGGTCTGGCTTCCAGCCCTGATCTGAGCATTTTATTGCTATATTAGTGGTGGAAAAGAGGGGGGCCCTATATGTAGGTATTCTGGTTTACTTTCCATTTGTGGAGCCAGACATTTGGACCCAAGTGTTCCAGTCTCTTCTTCCAAAGGGTTGGATCTAATGTCGCATGAGTGGATGTAGTGGGAATTTATCATGTAGTGGGAATTCCCTGTCCTCTCCTCCCTACTTCATCCCTCTCTGTGCCCCCTGCATTTGCTCCGGAGGGTCTCCCAACTGTCCGGACCAGATGTGGCAGAGGGAATTGGTTCCACCAATGGTTTCCCTTCCGCTGATGGAATGGCACCATTGGGACCAACCCAAAGTATGGAAATGAAATGTATAGATAACATCCATAACATAAATGTTTTGCAGACTGCTTTGGGTGTCATTCCAGACTAAAAAGTGTCTACCCAAATTCTCCTTTTATTTTTATTCTGATTTGGAAAAAGCTGGACCTCATGTATGAATGTCTTGCTGTTTTCTGTCCACAGAAATTGGCAGAATTAAAGAAACAGGCAGCACCTTTGAAGAAGAAACTGGAGTCGTATCTGGACCTTACACCTGTAATTCTTCCCCCTACCCATCTCTATTCTTTAGGCCCTATCCTCTTTATATAGGCATACAGCAGGGGTGCGCAGAAGGTAGAATGGATCTACTTATAGATCTCTGGTTGATTTGCTGGAAACAGGCAAGGACTTCTGACTTTCAATGATTTAATATTAGTAGCAACAAAATGCACCCCCCCCCCCCGGTGGAAGAACTGTGATCTGCATTCAGTTCTGGTAATCAAACCAAATTCCAGAGCTTAGAATCTGTTAATTCCTAGTGTATGTTGTTTGCGCCAGGTTCTGGTTGGTAGATCTTAGCGTCTAGGGAAAAATACCCGCCAAAGCAGATTCCACAAGCCTGACGTTTACACACCAGGGGTGAGCAGTGCTCTTGGTGGCCTCGAGAAAATGCTGTGGTGATGGAAAGGGAGAGGTCAGACTGGATAAATGGATCTGAGGAGAGTGAGAATACACAAAGGGGAGCAAAGGGGAGAGCTGACTACTTCACTAGGAATTTTGCACAACTTCTCAATGAAGCGTGGCACATGTCTGGTGCAGGTGAGCCTTTGAGCCGGGGGTGGTTCCTGGCTGCCTGAGCTGTGCTTTTGAAAACCTTTTCTATTTATATACCAACATCACAATACAATTGGGCAGGTCCTTGCCTCAAGGAACTTGCAATGTAAAATACGACAGGATGGAGGGAGTGGGGTGGGGGAGTCAACAGGGAAAGAATATGCCTTTTATTTTAATTATGCATACTTGGAACTTTTCAGTAGGGGATGAGGATGAAGAGATTATGCCAAAGGCTTCATGGAAAAGTTTATTGGCTTTAATGGCTTTATTATTTATTTAATTAAAGTATTTTATGCCACCACTCAAGCCCCCCCCCCCCCAACTCTTGGAACAGCTTACAGTCAGTTGGCAAAATAAGTCAGTCCCTACTGGCAGGCTTACAATCTAAAAAGACACGACACACAAGGAAAAGGATTGCGGCGGGTGGGGGTGGGGGGTGAGGAAAAAAATATGTAAAGGCTGGATTTGAAGGAAGAGAGGGAGGTGGCATGAAAATTGTTAGTGGGGCTGTTCCAGGCATGAGGGCAGTAAGGGAGCAAGGGCAAGGTGTTCAAGGGAGAGGAAACCTTCAGTTCTCTGTTTGTTTCAAGTCCACCTTTTTCCTTTTACATTATTTTATCTTCCATGGAAAGACTTTGGCTGGTGTTAGAGTGTGTGACCAAATGCACTTTTTAGCTCTTAAAAATGTTGGTGACAACACCTCCAAGTGATCTTTAGTGTGACTACAAAAATTCAGGAGGGCAGGAAAACTGCATCTGCCTAAACAGCTGTGTGTTGTTATTTTCAGAGCCCTTCTCTGGCTCGAGTGAAGATTGAAGAAGCAAAGAGGGAGCTGGTGGGTATTTCTGTTCTTATTAATATATTTATCTTGGTCTTATCTTAATTAGTCCTGCTGTTCTGGACTAATTTGGTCTGGACTTCTTGGTCTTATCTTAATTAGCCCTGCTCTTCTGGACTAATTTTAGAGCTATTTTCCCTGCATCATTCTTGTGCAGAAGTACTGCACTGGATGGCCCAGGTATCTTTAGTCTGAAAGTCAGCATGAATGCCACTTCCCTGTTGCCAGCTAACCATATTGTTTGTGCTGCCTTCTAATTGCTGTACAAATATCCCAGCACAGAAAACCTCCCAGAGGATCCATTGCAATCTAAACTTTTCCACCACTCCTCCCCTTTGCTTCCCATCCTGTTAGGCCTGTGTACTGGAGGAATCCAGAATTGTGCTGAAGTAGCGACAGTGGTGATAATGATGCACAATTGTGCATTCTTTTATAGGACCATGAACTGTACCCTTTACATCAGTATATTGCAGGAAGGAGGCAAGTTGGCAGAGCTCCCTTATGCTAGACTCACCTCCTTCCAGAAATCAGCATTTATGCTTGTTTCAGGTTGCCCTGGAAGTGCTAAATTGCTGGTATGCAAGTGGTAGAGGCCGCCTGCACAATACAATTGCGGGGTGTAAGAGAATCGGCAGGGGTCTAACGAGATCTTGAATTAAAGTAGAACTGTTGTCCAAGATTGCACAGATGAATTTGTTATTTTCCAAGGGAATAACCATCACTAGGGGTTTCCCTCCCAAATTTTCACAACCCCCCCCCCCCCGGACACACACACACACATACACACACACACATTTTCCCCCCTGAATTTTTCTAGTTTCCTCCCCATCTTTTCTTGGGTTTTTCCCCCAGGCCTTCACATCTCTGTGAGAATCTGTTGAAGTTTCTTGGAGGGCTTTGAAGAAACATGGAAGAGGCTCCATGTATGTTAGGCACTTGAATAGATCTCTGTGGGTGCCTGTGCACTGAGGTTATTGGAAAAGGCTCTGTGTAAGTTCTAACAAATGTAAAAGGGGCCACACCTGTCATCCCAATACACTACGATTATTTGTGCATTTCAGCTTCCATTCATGCCATATGGGGAGCCTTTCTTTAATCCAAGTACTGTTGTTACAGATTCTTCTCTTCCTCTTTTCAGGAAGCACTTGAGGCAGAGTTTTCAGAAAAGGTGGACATGACAGCACTTTCAGTCACTTTACCTACCAAACGTCACTTTACCTAACAACTGTGGTGTTGAAAAAAGGGGCAGTTGTAAATGTTGTGGATGTTAGTATGTCTTTCTTGTCTTCATATGACATTACCCTGTCTTTCACCTCCATTTCTTCAACAAAAGCAATATTTAAAAAAATATACAGCTTTTGTATTTTGTATATATTTCTGGTTGTGGTTTTTTTCCCCATGAGAATGTTTTATTGTTCAATCTTTCTGAATAAACCTTTTACAATAAGCATTTGTAGTAATCAGATTTGATAGCTGTCCTTAAGGTGGTGCTCTAAATAGTTATAAGAACAGAAATAACCTCAGGAAAGTTTCATTTTTAGCTAAAAACAGCACTGCTCACTTTTGAGCCTGACCTTTCCCAGCCCTTGTTACTCATGGCCACTGCTAGTCAGGCCCACCACCTTTGGGTAACTGCTAAAGATCCTGCTACTAATGTCTGTCCACAGCCTCTGGAGTTAGGCAATTATGAACCACCACTTAAATTTCCCATGATGCTCCAGGGCAGCATTTCCCATGATGTTCCAGGGCATCGTGGGAAATTAAAATAGCCGAGCTCTATGTCTGGCACTCTAGGGCAGCCTGCTAGAACTGTGTGTAGCTCCCCATGTGGTGAGACACTGAGTTGCAGGTGGCAAATGGACTGACTCCACCCACCTCAGCTTGCCATTGGATACTCCTGGCCAGGAAGGGAGTATAAAAGGTTTCCTGATCTCTGGTGTGTTTCTGTATCCTTGTTTATTCTATGGTCTTGTCCTTGGCATGCTCCTTATTCCTGACTGCTGATCTGCCCTTTGGTCCCCAGAGAAAGACACAGCTAAAATATAACAACATCTTATAAAAAGAAAAAGACATTCCCAAGTTATTAAAAAGTCTAGGACAATACAAAAGGTCTTTATGTGGTGTTGAAAAGATAACAATATTGGTGCTGCCAGTCAGGCATCTCTGGGGAGAGGATTCCACAAACAGGGCACCACCACTGAGAAGGCTCTCTCTTTGATCGCCACTCCCCTTATCTCAGATGGGCGGGGGGGTAGCCATTGGAGGAGGGCCTCTGAAAATGGCCTCAATGAATAGGCAAGTTTCTATCAGAGCAGGTGTTCCATCAGGTATCTGTGCTCTAAGCTGTATGGGGCTTTTAAGGTAAGCACCAGCCCTTCGAATTGTGCCCAGAAATTAGCCAGAACCCAGTGAATTTCTTTCACTGCAAATCCTATAAAGCCTTAATATCCAAGCCAACTCCTTGGTCTTGGCCTCGCGCTCAGCCTTGTCTATCCCTTTCTGCCTGCTTGCCTGCGTGCTCCAGAACCGGATGACCTTTGGATCTTGGTCTGCTTGTACTGGAACTGTTCTTCCCACGCCCCCACCCCCCGCGCGCCAAAGCTTGTCTCTGAGCCTGGCTGAAGCCTCATTTACTTCAGAAATGAGTGATAGTGGCAGCAGCCCAGAGCTGTCATTGCCAGTGGGATAAGATGAAGATGTGATTGAGGTAAGTACTATTTTACTCATGGAGCAGCTCTGGCAGCTAATAGTGGCAGCAGCAGTGGCAACAGCAGCGCTGCCAGCAGCATTATGGTCCTAATATGGCCCTCTGGGGGTTCCTGACCGCTGATTGTTTGGCGGTTTCCTGGCTTTCGTGCAGTTTTCTCCCCGTTCTAAAAGACTGAAATGCCTCTCCTAAGGCTCAGTTACTGGCAGCAAGAGCTTTACACTAAAATATGCTTTTCAGAGTGGAAGCCATGATCGCACCATAAAAACTAAAAACATTTATTGTGGCACAACCGTTTGTGGGCTGGAGCCCACTTTGTCAGACGCGCGACACATACTCTGCTAGCTGGGGAGAGCACTTCTAATTCACCCGCATTTCAAGTCTTGGGACTCTTTAACGTTTACATGGAGTTGTAAAGAAACTGTAGAGGCAATCTGTCACTTCAAGTGGCAATCTGGAGGGCAGTGGGGCTAGGACATATTTTGGGGTACAGGGTGGCCATGTGTCTTTTACAGTCCAAGTACAGTTTAATGATAAAGAACTATCGGAAGGAAGAAAAGGGGCCTTGAAGTTATCCATCAGCACAGGTCACCCGGTCACAATCTTCCACACAATTGTGAGATGTACTGTATTTCTATTTAAATTATAACTATGTCTAAATTTGCACCCATACATATAAATTAGCAAATGCAAATTTAATGCACACCAGTAGCCTCTTTTTCGGGGTGCGTGTGATGCATTTCCTCTTTTTGAGAGATCCGTGAGTGCTCACCCTAGTACAAGTTAATTTTTAAGAACAGAAGAGGAACCTTTTTAAATCAAGCCAAGAATGTCAACGACCAGGTTCAGACAACACACCGCGGCTCCACAACAAGCCGTGGCACCCACGGACGCCATGTTGCAACCTCTGCTCGGGGCTGTTGCGTGAACCTGGCAAGCGTGGGCTATGCCAGGGTTGTTTAACCCTGGCAAAACCCACGCTCACCAGCTTCTCACAACACAACTTGCGTGAAGGTTGGATGCGCAACACGGCACGTGTCACGTCACGCGATCGGCCGCCAGTGCAGTATCTGGCCTAGGACGGCGAGCCAGAAGCTTTCGGGCAGTCCACACGCAGGGTATGAAAACCCAGTCGCACGTCGGAGAAGGCAAAGAGGATTCGAGTTTATTCCCGCTTTTGAGGCGATCCACACGTGCCCTCTCTCCCCTGAAAAGTTCCCGTGCCTGAAAATACGGGACAGGCAGAAGCTCGGCAGGTGCAGCCTTCTCGAGAGGAAAGGGGCTGCATGTCTGGTATTTCCCCGGGCCTGGCAGCGCTTAAAAACGAGGGCAGCCCGGGGGTGGAGGGAGCCGCGGTTCTGCGTGAGGCCGGTTCTGACGGGGGTGCTGCCTCCTCCCCGTCTTTTCTTTCTCACGAACCGTTGCGCGGCTCGTCGCCATCGCGGCCCCGTCTCGCGCGTGCTATGCCAACGGCTTCCCACGCCGCGGCGCTCCGAAACGGCGCGGGGGGGCGCGGCGCGCGCCGCCGCCTCGACGGTTATAGCCGTTACGGGGGAGCGGCGGTTTCCCCCGCCCCTCTCTGAGGGGGGCCAGCTGGAGGGGGCGGGGCGGGGCGCGTCACGGCGCCTTCGGTTTCCCGCCCTTTCTGGTAGTTTGTTTCGGGCTCCCCCCGCCTCCCTCCGCGGCCGCAGGCGCGCCTCGGGAGCCGCTAGGCGGCGCTGCGAGGGCGCGAGCCGCTCCGTCGGGCGCTCTTCCCGGGCGACTTCCTTCCCCCTCGCTTCCCCTCGCCGCCGCCCGCAGCGCCGCTGATGCTGCCGGAAGTGACGCTGGAGGGAGCTCGAGCTGAGGCGAGCCTAGCGGCCTCCCCTCCCTGCGGTGACATTTTCCCCCTCCGGCTCCCTCTTTCCGTCCCTCCTACCGCGCCGAGGAAGAGGCGGCGGCGGTAGAAGCGGTAGCGGCGGTAGGGGAGGAGACCTGGCCCCTCATGCTCGAGCTGGCCCTTTCCGCGGGGCCTGAGGCCGGGAGGAGCCGCGGCGGCGGCGGAGGCGGCCCTGGTGAGCGACCCTTTCTGTCGGCGGCTTTTAACCTCCTTGACAAACTAGGCCGGAGAGTGGAGAGCCCCCCCCATTGGAAGGAGGGGGGGCAAGTTTGAGTCTCTCCCCTGGATTGGAGGGGAGATTTCACCTTCGTTTTCTCATCTCCTTCCTCGCCCCCCCATCCTGAGATTGAGGAGCTAGTAGAGAGAAGTGCCCCCCCACACTTCCTTTCTTTATCCCCCCCCCCCTTCTGTTGCATGAGTTGTAGCGAAGGTGGTGTAAGCGGTGCTTTTGCCCTGCACATAGCTGGACCGGGGCGGGGGGGGGGGGCGTAGGCGAGCGCAGAGGAGAGGAGCAGCGCCTGAGGTCGAGTCATGTCGGGTTTTTAAAAGGAAGGGGTACGACCACGTAATCCTGCCTTTGGATGCAGAAATTGGGAGGCTAGGGAGGGGGAAAGCTTGGGCCCATTTTACGGCTGCGCCTAGCGCAGAATAAACAGGTAGCCATGGATCTGAGGTCTCTGCCCCACTTGCCTATTCTGTGCCTTGTGTTTACGTGATATCCTAAAAGAGTGAAATGTCATGGGGAGGCTTCTTCTGTTTCTCGCCTTTCCTCCCCACCCCCACCCAGTTTTTATGTTTTCATTTTAACTTTGAATCAAAGGTAGAATGGATGGGTGGCTGCTCTCTTACTTCAGTGTTTTTGGGGCAATGGCTTTCTCCCTTATGCCATGTCTTCCAGGATTTTTGGCTATATAGTCGAGGAGGCGTAGCTTGCCCTCTACACAGTATACAGTCAGCTCCTAAACAACTTCTCTCTCATAAGTCTGTTCTGCTGGATTCAGTGGGACTTGGGGTATGCATGCTTAAGGTTATATAGCCTTCAGTAGTAGTTGGTGCTGAAAAGAGATAGCTCAATAAAGTAGCTGTGAGACATCAAAGTGTGTAAAGAGAAGCCGTGGAACCTTCTCTGTGGGTGAACATGGAATCTTCTATTGAGAGAAGAAGAAGCAGAGAAGCCTCCTTTTCTTCAAATTTAATAAGCTAGAATGAATGTTTTTTCCAGAAAGCAAACTAGAATAACTGTTGTGTATGTACCTAAGTGCTATAGTCCCCAGGGTGGTGCCTGTGGGCATGTCTCTTGGCGCCCACCAGGTTCCCTGTCCCTCCTGATTTTTATTTTATTTCCTAAGATATTTAAAAAGAAAATTAAACTGCAGGGCTGGTATGCCGCAAAGTGAAGTGCTGCCCTTCAGTGCCATCTTTATTTCGTTTCAAAAGAGTGCTTTTTAGTTTGGAGCTCAGAACCCGTTTCTTCAATGTACTTAGGTACTTGGACAGGTTACGTTTCTTTTGATTTCTAGGAAATCAGTATTTTGTGACTGGCCATGCCTGCTATGGTAGCCATTTTAGGAATGAGCAAGCCCCGATTGCAGCCATTCTGTGAGAGCACCCACGGCACTCTAAATTCCAAATGTGCCCACCAGCCCAAAAAGGTAACCCTGACATAGCGGGAAGAAAAGTAGGGTTTTCTTAGACATGTCCTGCAGGGTTGTAGTTCTTCATAAGCTGATGCAGAGCAGAACCCTAGTGGAGACTTAAGACACAGGAGGAAATAAAATTTTGTCTCTAGGGAAGTTCAAGTGTACACACATTCTTGTTAATCCACTTGCTTCAATTGAAAGTTATTCCAGGTTGGGTATTTCCTTTCTGGCATGATGATGATGTTGTCTGTACTGACCTTTCTTTCCTCCGGAAAGGTTGGAAATATACTAGATGTTCACATTTTAAATCCGCCCCCCAGTTCATGCTTTGAATATTTTATCTATCATTGTTAGTGAAGGCGGAAACAAGCAAGAGGTGTAACTGAAATTCAGCTGTCTGGCTTCAAGTAAATAATTCCTTTCAGCTGGTTTAATGACAGTGAATGATAAATATAGCTCCTTTGAATTTCTGTGACCTGATGCATAGCTTTAGCAAAGTTTAATTTGTAGGTTTAGCAGCTATCTTGTAGCCCTGTGGGATGCTGAGTAAGAATAGTGATTGCTGTAGGTCATTAATCAGGCGTATTCATAATGTTGGAGGACATTCTTTTTTGGATGCTTAGAGCAAAAGATGAAGTTATTGATGAGATCATAATTCAGCATCAACAAATCCCTCAAAGCAAAGCTCTTCACAGCCAGAGGACCAGTACAAGCTTGGAATACAATCATATTCATATAAGAGCATACTGTTTTTCAAGTGATGACATTCCAGATGTCCATGGACATGTTGCTTTTTTTTTTTTTACTTTGACAGCTTTGACTTAACCGACTAACAGAATTAGATGAGATCTACTTCTCCTTATGGAAATTGACATTTTACCTTAGTCAGTTTTTAAATGGCTAGAACTGAAAGTTACAGTGATTGGGGCAGACTTCATTGAAAGGGTATTCATTATTTTGCTGAATCAATGAAAAAACAAAAAAGGTTTCTGTAGTGATGATCCAACATAGGTTATCAAAACATGTGGTGTTCATCTTGGAGTGGATCTGTGGAAATCTCAGCTTTGATTTATTTCCTCTAAATTTCTAACTCTTAAAGTACTAGGGAAAATGATATGGCCAGAACCATGCACGAGTGGAAAAAGCTTCGGTGCCTGGAATGGCGTGCGTTGCACATGCTGAATTTCCCTTTCAGCAAAGCCGCTTGTACTGCATCTTTAGAATGCTGCTTTAGAAGGTACCTCTACTTTCAGGAGCAGTTTTTGGGGTGAATGCAAGGAAATCTAGAGGGAAGGAGGGCAAGATAAGTTCCTATGGGTGAGTGGAACATTGGGTGCAGCTCTTTGGATGCTGACCTGCGACTGTGCAGTGCTCAATGGTTTAGGATCCCAAAGGAAAATGAAGAACCTCTTGGCCTTGATTTACATATAACTTCGCTTTTTCTAGGGTTGACAGTCCCTGAACTGTCAATCTCCCTGTGTGGCCGGGACATAACAGCTAATCTCAAATGCTGCTGTATCTTGCTGCCTCTACTGTTCCCCAGTGCTTAAATGGTATTGGTTCATTTATTTAAAAGTGCTGTGAATTTTCTGAGAATTACACATGTAGATGTGAATTGTTTTGCAAATACTGAAGAGAAATGAGAACTATTCTTGTTGCCTAAGATTTCAGTTTATCAATAGTTCTGTTCAAACCGATATTGCAGCACTGGAAGATTTAGCTTGTGCAGACTTCTAGAGTAATACTTTGTATTGATGCTGTCTCAATAAGTTGCATAATGACTCTTCTGTAGTCTGCATTCAGGTGGTAATTTCAGTTACCATCTTCTGATTGTGGGATTCTTTTTGCTGAACCTTAATCGGTTTGCCTTTCAGTACAAATATCATTTTATCTCGAGGGGAGTTTTCAGTTGATCTATTCAAGAATGACCGAGCAAGAAACATGAGCAATACTCTCATGGTTTTACTATGGGTGGAGGAGTTCAGTTGATGGTTGTCTACAAAGTCAACCAAAAATAGGAATAGAAATATAGGAGCCTTATAAATATGGAAAACCTAGATAGATATAGATCAAATTTTGCAGCTGTCATCCTTGGATATGATGTGTATTAAAATGTTACCAAGATGGGTAGTGATGGATGTCTGGCTATCACTATATACAAAGTGCTATACTGTTTAGGAGTACTTAAGAAAATATTGTCAGTGTATAGCTAATACAATGGGGAAATATTAAAGGTAAAGATAAAGTGTCAGTGTTTTATTAGACAATATATACGTTGCAAAGGATGCTTCTTAAATGGTTTTGAAACATGACAGTTTCTCTCTCTAAATTATTTAAACATCTGCCTCTTCAGGTTCTAATTCGGGGATGGCTCACCCAGAGCTGGCTGTTTAGATAAAGTAGAGAGTAGCAGAATAGATATACTTCTAACCATCATAGAGAAGGCCGGTGGATGCAAATCCTAAGAACTGGCATCTGGAAAAATGCAATTCTACTTCAATCCCCTCTCTGCTTTGTGGTGTGTATGTTGTTTTTGTGGGGGGTGTCACATTTGGAGGCAGTTAGCTTACAATTGCCCATCTTTGCAAAATTATAAAGAGAATAATTAGTGGGGAGAATCTGACAAGTGCATTCCGTAGTTGCCATTCCTCAGAGTTGCAAGTAGTCTGAGAGTGCTTGAAGCAGAAAGAGCATATGATACAGGGTCTCATAGCAGCTATTCTGAGCAATGTAACTGATTTACTTGTGGGGCTGCTTTCTCTCAAACATGTTGTTTATCTACATGGTTAGTGACCTGAGGGAGTTATGTACTGACATGAGAAACTGATCCAGAGTGTATTTTTATTACTTGGAGACTTGAAGTGTAATTTTATCAGCTCTAGTTAATAGAGCTAGTTTCCCAGTAGTACCTGTGTGTGTGCTTTGTTTTTTTTTTTTTATGAAGGAAGAGAACTGTCAGGAGAGATAAAGAAAGAAAAGCTGGATAATCAGGCCACAGATCAATCTGTTGTGTAGTTAGGTTATCTAGTTATGTTAATGTGAATTTTCCATCTGCCCTGTAAAATTGATGAGGGCCAAAGCTGATATCTTTCACAGGTGCAATAATGGTATACATTGGCTGTTTAGTTGGAGATACCAGGCTTCAGTCAGAGGGTCAGGATTCCATTGTACACAGACATAAGCTGTTGCTTAGCAGATCAGTTTTATTTTAGAAGACAGAGGTGGGTGTAATCGGTGTGAGGAAGAACAATGGCTCTGAAGATTGTGCACAGTTCAGCAAAAGAGTTGCCTTTGGTAGAGTCTTGATTATCGTATTTGGAATAATGGTGTAGACAAAAGTGAGCATGAATAACGTCAGGTGTATATAAATGAACAGAGGAATTAGATGTATGGAAATTGAGTAGACTAGGTCCTCATCAGTAGATCAGTAGCCAGTGGTGAGATTATCATAGGCTGTGGACTTTTTGGAATGTTTTGAGAACATCTGCTCAGTCTCGGTCTCTCTGCATTGCATTATTCTATTTCTCTGTCCATTTTTAATTTTCTCTTTTACCTTATGTTCTCAGTTTTTCAGTAATAGGCTAGTCATTAGTAGCCCACTGATTTCTGTAGTGGTGTGGTCTGGACCTGTAGGTAGCTGGGAATCACTTCACGCTACTGATACAGTTACAACTGTACCCATGTTGTAGAAGTTCTTGTGCAAGCAACTTTAGGCCAGTTCACATGTCATCTTGAGGCAGCAGACTGTACAGGTGACTGGTGCAGAGTTTGACATGGTCCTGTAGTTGTTGAGTGATTTTTGCCCATGCCCAGTTCACATCCTAAACTGTACTTGGTATGCCACTGTTTACCCAATTTTTGCCAATTTTTTGATGGCACATGGTTTAGCTGAGAGTTCATGATTACTTCTCTTGTAGAAAATAGCATGCTCAGCTAGCATTTACAGTGTGCTGGTTTGGATATGTGAATTGGTCCATTGTTAGTATCGGGTGTTTGGTGCAGTGCCGTCCAAGAAGCTATGAAAAACGTGGTTTTGAGTTAGAAGGCTCCACAACAGGTGGGATCTCAACTGTGGTCAGCTTGTGGTAGAAAAAGACTGCAGGGGTCAGCCTTATCATTTGTTTTAATTAAGTACACCTAAGTGTATAACACTATTTTTTATACATTAGACTTAAAAAAACACATGGGATACATTGGCATATAGCACTCAACTTCCTGTCTAAAGCTGTTACTTGGATGGCTCCACATATAATTCTTTAAGTATAATTGCTAAAATAGATGACTGTTCAGGATTTCTATTCTTTCTATCTTTGGGTATTTCTACGTTGGTCTTTAAGGTAAAACTTTGTTTTTGCTGCAGCATAATAGTTTTATTATGGTATAAGCTTTTGTGGACTACAGTCCACTTCATCAGATGCATGAAATGTTATCCTGATTTGCTTGGCTGGGGATTGTAAACAGTGATGTCAGAGGATAATGAAATGCAGAAAGTGATGTCAGAGGAAAATGAAATGCAGAAAGAACAGACTCGGTGTCAATCATTATTAACAGTCGCCTGTCACAAAACAATTGTTGTTGGTATCACACATATAACTGTCACTGGATAAGCCAATTAAGACATGTAGTGTGGTAAATATATTTATCCTGATTCAAGCGGCAGGAGATACAGTTAATCAAGAGGTTCAATTCTAACACAGCAGTCTCTCATTCTATTATCCCTGTGAAGTTTCCTTGCTCAAGACTTTAAGGTCATTGACAGAGTACCCTTGGAGATTGAAGTGTTCTCCCACTGATTTTTGAGTATTGCCATTTCTGATGTTAGATTTTGTGTAGAGATTGGCCTGCTTGTCATATGTACATTGCAGGCATTGGGATATATACCATATTCCAATGGTATATATCTCATTGGAAGATGGCTGTTTCATTGGAAGATGATTTGACCCAATTGTACCCACCAGGCTTTCCAGTGCAGCACCAGGCAAGACCCGATGGGTGTGGCGGAGGAGTCACAGCAATCTATCATGAACCCATGGCCCTATTTAGGTACCCTGTGCAGCAGTTTCCAAAATTTGAATGTATGCATGTGGTGGTGGGGCACTGAGACATGACTGGGATTCTGTTGGCATATCACTCACCTTGGTGGTGGTGACTCAGTTCCAGGCCTTCTTTGCTGAAGCTCTTTATTTGGGTTCAGGCTGTGTTCTGGGACTGAAACCAGCTTGGTGGATGACAATTGCTGGGAACTACACAGGGGTAGTGCATCCTGTTGGTTTTGTTGGATTTCTCAGAGGCATTTGGTAACATTGACCATGGTATCATTCTGGGGCATTTGGCCAGTATGGGGCTTGGGAACACTGTGTTGCAGTGGTTCCAATGCTACCTGGATGAGTGCTCCCAGAAGGTGGTGCCGGGGGACTGCTGCTTGGCCCCATGGCCTGGCCTATGGTGCATGGGGTCTCTCAGGGCTCTGTTTTATCCCCTCTAACATCAACATGAAGCCGTTGGGAGAGGTCATCTGGAGTTTTGCAGTTGAGTCTCACCACTCTGCTGATAATACCTAGCTCTGTTTCTCTTATCAACTGATGCCCAGGAGACTGTGGAAGCCTGGAACCATTGGCCTGGTTTGATACTCCAGGTTCGTTGGGCGTGGTTTAACTCGTAATGAGCTGCGGAGTGTGCCAAGTGACATTTTGAATATGCAACCCCCACATGGGGATTGCTATGTCATGTGAACTTGGTCACCAAGGGTTATTTGAGAGTTAAACAATCCTCACAGAACCCTCAGTTCATTGTAGGCTTATTTGAGGGTTGTTTAACCCTCAAATAACCCTTGGTTGCTGGGTTTGCACAACACAGGAACCCCCAAGTGCGGGTTGCTTATTTAAAATGTCACTTGGCATGTGCTGTGGCTCACTGTGGGTTAAATAACCCCTGATAAGCCCAGTGTGTCATGTGAACCAGGTCATTGTCTGGATGCAGTGATGGATTGGATGTGGGCTAACAAGCTGAGGCTCAGTCCAGACAAGACAGAGTTACTGTTGGTCAGTAGGAAAGCTAGTCTAGGATTGGCGGTATGGTCTGTTCTGGATGAGGTGGTGCTCCCTTTGGAGGATCAGGTTCACAGCTTGGGGGTGCTCCTGGACACTGCATTGCTCCTGGAGGGTCAGGTAGCTACTGTAGACAGTAGCTCCTTTGCCCGGTTTCCTGAAGAAGGCAGATCTGGCCACACTGATCTGTGCCGTAATCACCTCCCATTTCAATTATTGCAATGTGCTCTACATAGGGCTGCTCTTGAAGAGTGTTTGGAAACTGCAGCTAGTGCAAATTGCAGCCCCCAGATTGCTTTCTGGCACACACTTTGTTGATCATATTCCACCTTGTCTTGTATCAACTGCATTGCCTGCCAGTCTCTTTCCATGTGCAATTGAAGGTGCTAGTACTTCTCTATAAAGCCCTAAATGGCTTGGGGCCAGGATATCTGAAAGAACACCTCTTCCCATATGAACCAGCCTATAGTTTAAGATCCTCTTTGGATGCCCTTCTGTGTAACCCACAACCAAGAGAGAGATTTGGTTGGTTTTAAAGTGTTGTTTTGTATTTGCTTTTAAAGTTTTTTAAACTTTAATTGTAAGGGCACCTTGGGGGCCCTGTTTGGGCTGAAAGGTGACTTATGTATTTATAAATGATTAAAGGCAGCCGCTAGCATGATCACATCACTCCGGTGCTAAAGGAGTTGCACTGGTTACCAGTTGTTTTCTGGGCCAAATTCAAGGTGTTGGTTTTGACCTTTAAAATCCTATACAGTTCCGGCCCAGCCTATCTCAAGGAGCGCCTTCAGCAACACCAGACAACTCAACAAGATCAGCCTCGGATGGCTTTCTCCCTGTCCCATCAGCCAGGACAGCTAGGCTGGTGAGGACAAGGGAGAGGGCCTTCTCTGTGGTAGCCCCCACTCTGTGGAACTTCCTCCCTAGGGAACTCCACCATACCTCCTCTTTAATGAGCTTCCACCATGCGTTGAACACTTGGTTGGTCAGGCAGGCATTTGGTGTGGGCTAGGGAAATTTTAGAAATGATGTTTTAATGTTTAATTTTATTGTTTTTAAACTGTTTGTATTATTGTACATCACCCAGAGGTGCTGGGTGACAGGCCAGATGGGTAATGAAGAAATTTAATAAATGAATGAATCAATGTAAGTGAATGAACTTCTGGTGTTGTGGGTGACATTAAGCCCTATGCTAATGTTGCCAGAGTAAGCATGGGGACAGGGGGCTTGCCACAGGATTTGTTTACTGTGTTACTATCTCTGTTGCTGGTGAGTAGCTGTTTTAGGTTGGGGGGCTGTCTGTAAGCAAGTATAAACCTACCACCCAAAACCTGTAAGAGGGAAATCCCCTTATCTCGGTTGGACTGTAGCTCATTGATGATAAACTTGAGTGATTTTAGCTGGGAGCTGTAGATGAGATCCTGTAGAAAATTATTCCTAGCTAGCTATCTGGCTTTGTCAGTAGTTTTTTTTTCACCTTCCACTTAGTTGGATGGGGACTGTAGTTTGAGAAATGCCTGATGTAAATCCTTAAGTTGTGAATCTCTGACCCTGTACACAGATACAACATTGTAGGGCTTGGTTGTAGACAATGTAGTTTGTGGTACGGTCTGAGTGGAAGCTAAAAGCATGTAAGAATGTTTAGCAGTCAATAGGGTTCCAATATAAGATTGTGCTTGCATGTCCATTATGTAGTTGCACAATAGTATTCAGAAAGTGAGCCTGTTGTGTGGTCTGGTCTAGGCATGGGGTTGATGGTGGGGTGCAAGTTACTGAAGTCCTGTGGAACTCCTCCTGTAACTCAGGATAACACTTCATACATCTGATGAAGTGGACTTTACTCCATGAAAGCTTATATTTCTATTAGTGTTTAAAGTGCCACACAACTCTTATTTTCGCATAGTGTTGCTCAGTGTAGGGGAATGGCTTTCGAAGAGGCAGAGGAACTAGAGATCAAGTCGCCAACATTCGCTGGATCATGGAGAAAGCAAGAGAATTCCAGAAAAATGTCTATTTCTGCTTCATTGACTATGCTAAAGCCTTTGATTGTGTGGATCACAACAAACTGGCAAATTCTGAAAGAGATGGGAGTACCAGACCACCTTACCTGTCTCCTGAGAAACCTGTACGAGGGTCAAGAAGCAACCGTAAGAACCGGACATGGAACAACCGATTGGTTCAAAATTGGGAAAGGAGTACGACAAGGCTGCATATTGTCGCCCTGCTTATTTAACTTATATGCAGAGTATATCACGAGAAACGCCGGGATGGATGAATCACAGGCTGGAATTAAGATTGCCAGGAGAATTATCAAAAACCTCAGATATGCAGATGATACCACCCTAATGGCAGAAAGCGAAGAGGATCTAAAGAGCCTCTTGTTGAGGGTGAAAGAGGAGAGTGCAAAAGCTGGTTTGAAACTCAACATTAAAAAAAACTAAAATCATGGCATGTGGCCCCATCACTTTCTGGCATATAGAAGGGAAGAAATGGAAGCAGTGACAGATTGTATTTTCTTGGGCTCCAAGATCACCGCAGACGGTGACTGTAGCCATGAAATTAAAAGACGCTTGCTCCTTGGGAGGAAAGCTATGGCAAACCTAGACAGCATAGTAAGAAGCAGAGATATCACCTTGCCGACAAAGGTCTGTATAATCAAAGCTATGGTTTTCCCAGTAGCAACGTATGGCTGTGAGAGCTGGACTATAAGGAAGGCTGAGCGCTGAAGAATTGATGCTTTTGAACTGTGGAGCTGGAGAAGACTCTTACGAGTCCCCTGGACTGCAAGGAGGTCAAATCAGTCCATCCTCAAGGAAATCAACCCTGAGTGCTCATTGGAAGGACAGATACTGAAGCTGAAGCTCAAATATTTTGGCCACCTAATGCGAAGAGAAAACTCTCTGGAAAAGACCCTGATGCTGGGAAAGACTGAAGTCAAAAGGAGAAGGGGACGGCAGAGGATGAGATGGCTAGATAGCATCACCAATGCAATGAATATGGACTTGAGCATGCTGCGGGTGAGAGCGGAGGACAGGAAGGCCTGGCGTGCTATGGTCCATGGGGTCACGAAGAGTCGGACACGACTGAACGACTTGAATAACAACAACAACAAGACCTGGATGCAATTCTTTGCCCAACCATGAACCTCACTGGAAGGCTTAGGGCCATTTGCTGTCTCCTAGCCTAGCATACCTCAAAAGTGTTGGCAAAGATAACAGAGAGAATCCTGTGTATGCCACTTCAAGCTAATTGAAAGAAGGATGGGATAGATTTATAACAGGTATGTAGGAGGAAGAGTTGTGGTATTTATTTGAATTGCGTGTACAGCTATCACTTCCTATTTGCTAAGTTTTTAAAAGTTCATTAAACTAAATTAAAACACTTGTGCAAAATTATAAAGTTGAAGGGGTTATTGCAAGCCTTCATTAAATGTCTGTATACTCTTAAGGAAAAACCAGAGAAATTAATTGGTAGTATGTTTTTTTTCTTCATACTGGTGCTGGACCTGACCTTTCCTATGAACAGTTTGTCATGTTCCACTCCAATATGCAAACGAGGCATGCTAATTGAGTTAACAGCTGAGGTGTAGAGAAGAGTAGGTGGAGGAAGGGTTAAGCAAACCCCACCCCCTTTTGCCCATGCATTCTCCCTATAAGTGCCTCCACTCTGCATATCAAAAATAAACATGGGAGTAGGCATCCTGCATATGCCACCAGACTTCTGGTTCCATTGTAATTTTTTAGAAGCTGCTATTTGAATGCTTTTTACACCTATGCAGCCCAACCCTATCCATGTTTTTGTAAGAGTAAGTCCATGAATTTGGTGGGACTTACTCCAAGGTAAGTGTGTGCCTAGGACTTCAGCCTTTAGGAAGGAGAGAGAATTCAGTTTGTTTAAATTCTTAGTGTAGCTATTCAACCACGCAGCAGCAGAGATTTTATTTTTAAAGTATCATGTTGCAGTCCCCCATGACATCTAAATTTAAGACAAAGAGCTTTTATTTTATCTAACCCTATGAAAACAAAACTAAAAATTAATGTTGCTGATCTCCATGCGTCTCACTGCTATGAAATATCATCCCCAATATATTTATAGCATGTTTCAAAAGTGAACTAACAAAACCAGGAGATAAAATTTTTGCTAATGTAGCTGTTTACTAGAAAGGATAAAGTTCTTAAACCAAGTCCCAGGAGGGATTTGCTATTTTTAATGGAACTCTTACTCCACAGTTGTGGGGAAAGCTTTTAACACAAACTGGTAGCAATAAATATATAGCATTAGAAACATTGTCTCTTGTCTTAAGAAAACAAGTAGTAAAGAAATTTTTTACCACAGTTCGAAAGCATCAATTCTTCGGCACTCAGCTTTCCTTATAGTCCAGCTCTCACAGCCATACGTTACTACTGGGAAAACCATAGCTTTGATTATGCGGACCTTTGTCGGCAAGGTGATGTCTCTGCTTCTTACTATGCTGTCTAGGTTTGCCATAGCTTTCCTCCCAAGGAGCAAGCGTCTTTTAATTTCATGGCTATGGTCACCGTCTGCGGTGATCTTGGAGCCCAAGAAAATACAATCTGTCACTGCTTCCATTTCTTCCCCTTCTATATGCCAGGAAGTGATGGGGCCACATGCCATGATCTTCGTTTTTTTAATGTTGAGTATCAGACCAGCTTTTGCACTTTCCTCTTTCACCCTCAACAAGAGGCTCCTTAGATCCTCTTTGCTTTCTGCTGTTAGGGTGGTATCATCTGCGTATCTGAGGTTGTTGATAATTCTCCCGGCAATCTTAATTCTGACCTGTGATTCATCCAACCCGGCGTTTCTCATGATGTACTCTGCATGTAAGTTAAATAAGCAGGGCGACAATATGCAGCCTTGTCGTACTCCTTTCCCAATTTTGAACCAGTCGGTTGTTCCATGTCTGGTTCTTACTGTTGCTTCTTGACCCTCGTACAGGTTTCTCAGGAGACAGGTAAGGTGGTCTGGTACCCCCATCTCTTTCAGAATTTGCCAGAGTTTGTTGTGATCCACATAATCAAAGGCTTTAGCGTAGTCAGTGAAGCAGAAATAGACATTTTTCTGGAATTCTTTTGCTTTCTCCATGATCCAGCAGAAGTTGGCGACTTGATCTCTAGTTTCTCTGCCTCTTCGAAACCCAGCTTGTACTTCCGGTAGTTCTCGGTTCGCATACTGCTGAAGCCTAGCTTGTAGGATTTTGAGCATCACCTTGCTGGCATGTGAAATGAGCGCAATTGTACCGTAGTTTGAACACTCTTTCGCGTTGCCCTTCTTTGGAATTGGAATGTAAACTGACCTTTTGCAGTCTTGTGGCCACTGTTGAGTGTTCCAAATTTGTTGGCATACTGAGTGCAGCACCTTAACAGCATCATCTTTTAGGGTTTTAAATAGCTCAGCTGGAATCCTGTTGTCTCCGCTAGCTTTGTTGTTACTAATGCTTCCTAAGGCTCACTTGACTTCACTCTCGAGGATGTCCGGCTCAAGTTCAGTGACCACACTATCATGGCTATCAGGGACATTCAGATCTTTCCTGTATAGTTCTTCAGTGTATTCTTTCCCCCTCTTCTTAATCTCATCTGCTTCTGTTAGGTCCCTGCCTTCTTTGTCCTTTATCATGCCCGTCTTTGCACAAAACGTTCCCTTGATATCTCTGATTTTCTTGAAGAGATCTCTTGTCTTTCCCATTCTGTTGTTTTCCTCGATTTCTTTGCATTGTTCATTTAAGAAGGCCTTCTTGTCTCTCCTTGCTGTTCTCTGGAACTCTGCATTCAGTTGGATATATCTTCCCCTTTCTCCCTTGCTTTTCGCTTCCCTTCTTTCCTCAGCTACTTGTAAAGCCTCATCAGACAGCCACTTTGCTTTCTTGCATTTTTTTTTCTTTGGGATGGATTGAGTTGCTGCTTCCTGAATAATGTTACGGACCTCCGTCCATAGTTCCTCAGGCACTCTGTCTATCAGGTCTAATCCCTTAAATCAATGTGTTTTTATTACAATGTGTTATTTATTTTTATGTTAATTATAGCTATTTTATTTGTATTGATGGCCACCTACAGCATTAATTTTCCTGGAATTGCAGGATATATAGTAATAAATAATAAATATTTAGGAACGTTTGTTCTCAGGTATGTTTTGTAAAAAGTCTGTATGGATTTCTTTTCTGAGAAGAAGTGGTCAAGTTGTATGAATACCCATGTGTTGTCTATGACCATTTGCATTTGCTGCTTTATAGTTAAGTGTTCACATCCTGCTGCGCCCAGGGTATTGTTTGAAATAGTGAGGGTTTTATGCATACATTGTATTTTACGTGGACTGAAAAATGTTGTAGACTGTTAGGTGTAACTGAATGTTAGCTGCCTTTGAGTTCTGCCTTAGAGTTCTGTGTCACTGAAACACTTGCATGCTTCTGTATGATAGAGCATGTGCTGAGACTCGTCTGATTCTATATTCTCAGAAAAATTTGACAAGGAGACTTAGGACACAATCCCATGTATGTTTAGGCAGAAAAAATGTCCTACAACCCTCATCATTCTTCAGCCATGCCATCCTGGTTAGGGAATGCTGGGAGTTGTAGGACTTCTTTTTTGGTCTAAACGTGCATAGGTTTGTGCCCTTAATCAATAATGATTCAAGTGGAAGAGTTTCCTTGTATTAGCCCAGCAACTATAATCAGACAATGAGCCCCATGGGAAGGTTGCTTTAAAAAATAAGTGTTGCAGTTGGTTATCTCTTCGCCAAACAGCCAAACTCCAGAGAACCTATTAATTCAAGATGCTACATACGGCTTTCTCTTGCACAATTACAGTGGTTGCCCAAGGCATGCAGAAATGAAGTAATGTGTGTGAAATTTATTTTATCACACTTGCATTCCGCCTATCCTCCAAGGAATTCAGCGAGACATGCATGGGGTAATCCCATATCACAGTGACTGAGTTCACATGACACGCTAACCCATGATGGGTTGTTTTCTAGAACAACCCATGATGGGTTAGCGTGTTGTCTGTGAGCTGTTTTCCCTGCCCGCGGTGGCTTGTTTCCCCCAAATAACCCACCCTGAGAACCCATGGTCTGCAGTAGGGATAGTTTTATCTATGGTGGGTTAGTGTCTTGTCTGTTGCGCCAGTATGGGTTATGGAGATTGCCTGCAGAGCCACTCGGCAAGAGTGGCCAAAAATGCTGCTGCTGCTGCTCCATTCCCAAGATCTGCCTAGCAACAGATTGTACTGCTACTGACGCTCCATCCCCTTTGCTGCCCAACTTCTCCCTCCCCCCTCCTTTGGTGATGTGCTCTGCAAAGATGCTTTTGCTTGCACGATTGTGTAATAGGTGGAAAACCTTGAGCAAAGTTGTTTACCTACCACATTCAGCTGTGTCTCAGACTCCAAAGCATTCCCATCCCCTCCTGCGTGGTTCCTAAACAGTTTCACCTGTGGTTAAATCCTCACTTTTCCATGGAAAAGCAGTCACACAATTATCCAGTAGTGCACCTTGTGCCTCCCCATAAGGGGAGCCCCTATATTAAATTTTGTCCCATTCCTGCAAACTTTCATGGAGTTGGAGCCTCTTTTGGGTAGAATATTTCCACAGGTAGAATCAAGGCAGAATGAAGCAAGCCCAATATTAAGAAAGCCAAATAAGCCACTTCGTATACCAATAAAAAGTGTCTTTTAATTCCTTTTTATTCTGTATTGTTGGTTTGTTGCTGGTGAAGGGGGAGCCGTCAAAGGCTTAGAAATTGTGGTGGTGGGTAAGGAATAAGGACTGGGGAAGAGGGGTAGGAGTGGGAAGGGAAGGGAAGCAAATGGTACAGTGGGTAAGGATCAACATGGGATTGAGAATGGGGGTGGGGGAACAGCAGAGGCAGAAGAACCAGTTAAGCGTTAAGCGAACCAGTCGGAAACAGGCTGCTGACATAGCAACAGTGTGAGGGATGACGGGATATGGTTTCCACCACAAAGGTAGCTGGCCTACCTGGCCAGCTTGGTGGGAGGACTACAGGAAGAGGAGGGGTGGGGAATAAACCATGCAGTATAGCTTGTTTGCCTGCTTGTCTGATGGGAGCACAGTAGGTTGTTTGCAAAACAACCTACTCTGAGTAGCTTATCACCCACCATAGACTAGCATGATGTGTGAACAGGCCCAGTGATTGGGCTCACATGACACACTAACCCACCATGGGTGACTGCCCATGATGTGTTAGTGTGTCATGCAAACCTGAACCATTCTTATCAGGGCAGATTGTTTTTCCCAAACAACCCACCCTGATAACCAACGATCTGTAGTAGGGGTTGTTTTACCCACGATAGGTTGCCGTGTTGTGTAAACCCAGACATGCCACCCCATTGTGGGTAAAAGGCATTGGGCAGTGAGCTGCTTGGCAAGAGCGGCAGAAACTCCTGCCAGGCTTGCCATGCAGGGCCATAATCGCCATTTGCAGTCATGGCCAAGCCACTGCCCCTGCCAGTGACAGCCCTTCCACTGGTGTTCAGATGGCACCTTCAAGGGGCTGTCATCCCTGCTTCGCCCCTGCCGATCCCCCTTTCTCAGTTGGCTCCATAGTGTTGTATTGGGATTCAGAAGTGTCCTGTGCTGAAAATCAGTTGGGTGTGTATGGAATCCACCCCCCTGCCATAGCTCCTGTTTTTCCAAGGGTTCAGGGCAGGGAGTTGGGATTCTCCCCCTCAACTGATTTTTGGCATGGGGGGGCTTTTAAAAAAATGTTAAAAAAAAAAACAACATTTGCACACTTTCCCCAGGCATGGGGATGTGTGGGAAAAAAATTCCCAGTCCCATTTTTGCGCATAAACGGGGCCGGGATTTTTTTTTAAAGGGCTCCAATCAAGTTCACAACTGAAGCTGGGAAGGGGGATTTGGCAGCAGACAAGATGGGTCTGCCACCAAGTTGGCTGGGATGTTGGGTGGAGGACTGAGGGGGAACGAAGGGGAACGAGGGGCCAAACAAGCCACACAGTGGTGGGTGTACTAACCACGCACTGTGGGTTGTTCGAAATACCATCGACACTGCATGGCTAGTCACCCACCATTGGCTAGTGTGTTGTGTGAAAGCACCCAGTATCTCAGTCGGTCTTGTATGATTCCATATCACAATATTCTTTGTCATACCAACCTTGTAGGATACGTTAGGTGGGAAGTTAACAGCTTTGCTGAAGACACCCACTGAGCTTCATGGCTTTGAACATGGGCCTTTGTGGTCAAAATCCAACACACCGGCCCTCACTGAAGCTACATGTTGAATTAAAAGTCTAGACCCAAGACTATTCAGCTCTCCTCTCATGCACTTTTTCTAAGACTGGCTATGTAAATTATTTTATGAGTCACTGCTCTTATGGATGCAGCATAACGCCTCTAATGTGACAAGAGAACTTACATAACTGCCAACTGTTTAATTACAAAATATTAGATCTCAGTACATTTTTAAAACTACAGTTAGTACTATTTTGATTGCAAGAAGTAGGTTGATTGGAGCTTGCTGTGTGATGGGCGAACCTGGACACTTTGGGTTCTTTGTGGGTAGAGATGTAAAATTTCCAGAAATTTTGAAGCCATGGAAAAACAGTTTTTTTCTGGGGTGGGGGGTGGGGGGTGGGGGAATTAAAACGTGCGGGGAAATCGAAAAATAAGAATTTTTTTAGCACTCTTTACAGATCTACAGTCGCTTTGTAGCTTTAAGACAGCCTTCCCCAACCTGGTGTTCACCAGATATTTTGGGCTTCGACTCCTATCGGCAGGATGGCCAGGAATGCTGGGCATTGTAGTCCAAAACATCTCTAGGGGACCAGCTTGAAGAAGGCCACTTTAGGAATGTAAAGCAGCCTTTATGTTCCTAAAGTTATATCATGTATAACTTGGTTTGCTCATGAAATTATTATCTTTGAAAATTTTAAAAAGTAAACATGATAAAGTTGTAATTATTGTCTGAATAAACTCTACTTTAAAAATTTAATATACTAAACATGATTAATTTCATGAGCAAACCAAGTTATACATAACATATTTTAGATTCCTAGTTTATGTCTGACCAGAGGGAACTTCAGCAAGTAGGCCTTGAAACATCTGAACCATCCTAGAGGCCAGAAGACACAGGAAGACCTGGAGGCAGAGGAAGACATATCCAGAAACACAGGACTCTGTAGAACAAAACTCAAAGAGAACGTACATTCACACGTCAAGAATGTGAATGGGAAACTGAGCATAACTTGGAGCATCCTGAAATCTTTATCAGTAAAAGATACACTGGATCTGTAATTTTAATAAAAAATGAAAGAAATAACTATACTGAGAATCTTACAGAGAGGATTAAAAAACATTTTCCCCATGGCTTCATTATTTCCAGACATTTTACATCTCTAGTCTTTCTACAAAAGTCTTATTACATAGTTTTTAGAAATCGTGGGTGGGGGGGGGAGTGAGTAAAGGCTTGGTGACAACATATAAAACACTTTATCTTAAATTCTAAAAGAAAATATTTCATAATCCAGAGCTATTCAATTTTTCTATTGGGGGTGGGGGACAAAAACTGCCCTTGGGAAACAACAGAAAAACTGTTTTCCCCCTGAATTTTTCCAGTTATTTCCCCAGGCCTTCACATCTCTATTTGGGGGTTAAACAACCCAAAGTTCATGTTCTTAGGGATGTGTTCTTAGGTCACAAACAACCAAAGTGTCCAGGTTCACATGTCACGTAGCAACCTCCAATCAGAGGTTGTTTATGCAAAGCAGAAGCAGGTTGCATATGGCGTGTGACCTGGCAAGGTTTGAGCAGAGATAATCTAGGACCCAGTGAGGACAGGCTAGGATGTTTGGCTAGGTCCACTTCCAGAACTCCAATAGGAGCAGAGTCTAACTTCATGTCATCCCCTCTTCTGCAGGAGTTTGTCATCAAGGTTTTGTCAGGCCCCTTCTTTGCAGGTCTCCAGGAAGGCTTTAAAGATCCACTTGTTTTTGCTGGCCTTTCCATAATATGTGGACTGCAGATTTTATTGGTTTTATTTCTTAATGTTTTTATAGTTCAACATTGACTGGTTTTTATTTTTGCATATTTTTGTACTGTTTTTAAATTGTATGCCACCTTGAGAGGGTTCTACCCTTCAAGGTGGCTTAAAAATCATTTAAAATAAAGTCCAAGATTCTGTTGCACGTCCACCAGATCAGGGGAAGTTTGTCATCAAAAATCAAGCCATTGGCCAGGCTTCTAGGGTCAATGACATTACATGGCATTATTCTGTGGCTACTTTAAGAGCTGTCAGCATCATTTGTAGAGGCAAACACACTGAAAAAATGCAAAAATTGGTTTTGAATTCTGGATTACATGAAGGACTCATTTAAATAAGGATGGCAAAATGATAACAGATGACAGAGAAAAGGCAGAAGGGCTCAATTCCTACTTTGGCTCAGTCTTCTCCCAAAAGAGGGTCTATGACCCCCCTGGCAAAGGTGAAGTGCAGGCTGAAGGGGCAGGATTGCAGCTTGAGATTGATAGGCATATGGTCAAGAAACACCTAATTACTTTGAATGAGTTCAAATCTCCAGGGCCAGATGAACCGCATCCTAGAGTAATAAAGGAACTGGCAGAAGAGCTCTCAGAACCGCTGTCTATTATCTTTGAGAAATCATGGAGGACGGGTGAAGTGCCAGATGACTGGAGGGGGGCTAATGTTGTCCCTATCTTCAAAAAGGGTAAAAAGGAGGAACCTGAGAACTACAGACCAGTCAGTCTCACATCAATCCCTGGGGAAATTCTGGAGCAGATGATAAAGCAATCCATCTGTAAGCACCTTGAAAACAATGCAGTGATTACTCGAAGCCAACATGGATTTGTCAAGAACATTTATTTACTTACTTACTTATTTAGTGTATGGCACACATTGCCAAGGAGTCTACAGTGTTTTTACATGGTAGATGTTCTGGTGCCAGTAGTTGCTAGTCTTTGTTGCCCTGATGCACCACAAGAGGGCGACCTAGCTTTGCATCAGCTGGCCAGCAGCGTTCTTAGGGAAGTTGGCTCATCCGGGCTTTTTCTCCACCGCTCCTCTGCCGATCGTGTCCAGGCAGATCCAGTGCTGGTTCCTGCTCCTCACATAGAGTGCTGCCCGCGTTTCCCCCACCGAAATGGGGGTGCCTATTTATCTACTTGCAGATGGTATGCTTTCAAACTGCTAGGTGGGCAGGAGCTAGGGATGAAATGATGGGAGCTCACTCCCGTCACGTGGAGCTGGGCTTGAACCATTGGAGTGTCAACCATTTCTGGCCAGCAGACTCCAGTGCCATTAAGCTGCTGCACCACCACGTCCCTTGTCAAGGGACGTCTGGCATTCTGCCAGATTAATTTGATCTCATTTTTGGATCAGGTAACCTCCCTTGTGGACTGTGGGAATGCTGTGGACATCATATACCTCGACTCAGCAAAGCTTTCGACAAAGTGCCCCGTGATCTCCTGATGTGCAAACGAGCTCAAAGTGGGCTAGATGAAACAATGATCCAGTGGATCCACAGCTGGCTACAGAATCAGACTCAAAGAGTGCTTCTCAATGGGATCTTCTCCAGCTGGGGAGAGGTAACGAGCAGGGCACCGCAGGGCTCAGTCCTGGGCCCAGTGCTCTTCAACATTTTTATGAATGACTTGGAGGAGGAGGTGCAGGGAATGCTGATCAAATTTGCAGATGACACAAAATTGGGCAGGATAGCTAATACTTTGGAAGACAGAAACACAATTCAAAGTGATCTGGATAGACTGGAGCGCTGGGCAGGAAACAACAGAATGACATTTAATAGGGATAAATGCCAAGTTCTGCACCTAGGAAAAAGAAACCAAATGCACAGTTACAAGATGGGGGATACTTGGCTCAAGAACACTACAAGCGAGAAGGATCTTGGAATTGTTGTTGATCACAAGCTGAATACGAGCCAACAATGTGATGTGGCTGCAAAAAAGGCAAATGCTATTTTGGGCTACATTAATAGAGGCATAGCTTCCAAATCCCGGGAAGTACTAGTTCCCCTCTAGTCAGCACTGGTTAGGTCTCATCTGGAGTACTGTGTCCAGTTCTGGGTACTGCACTTTAAGAAGGATGCAGACAAGCTGGAGAGGGTTCAGAGGAGGGCAGCAAAGATGATCAGGGGACTGGAAACAAAGCCCTATGAAGAGAGACTGAAAGAACTTGGCAGGAGGAGGGGAGATAGGATAGCGCTCTTCAATTACTTGAAAAGTTGTCACAGAGAGGAAGGCCAGCATCTCTTTTCGCTTATCCCAGAATGCAGGACAAGGAATAATGGGCTCAAGTTACAGGAAGCCAGATTCTGTCGGAACATCAGGAGAAAATTTCTGACTGTTAGAGCAATACGACAATGGAACCAATGACCTAGGGAGGTAGTGGGCTCTCCCACACTGGAGGCATTCAAGATGAGGCTGGACAGCCATCTGTCAGGGATGCTCTGACTTGAATTCCTGCATTGAGCAGGGGGTTGGACTTGATGGTTTTATAGGCCCCTTCCAACCCTGCTGTTATATGATTGTATTAATTAGTGGGAGGTAGAGTCAGTGCTGGGGGCTAACATTGGGTTCCCATTGACAGAATCCAGCAGATAGAATCATGTCCATTGAAAGAATCTGTGGGAATAGAATGCTACCTAGAGTCAGACTATTCCGGGCAGGTGGCTTTAAGTGAAGAAAGGTCTCCATATGATTTTCCTACTCTTAAGGACCATCCTTCTGGTGCCAGCTTCCTTTCATTGATGGATTCAGAGGGAGAAAATACTGGTCCAGATGACTGTTACATTGGTTTCATACATCAGTAAGCCAAGGGTGTTGAGATCATGCAGACGTCAGGAGGAGCTTGGGCAATCTTTTTGTGAACAGAAGTGCATCTGTCTTCAGTAGCAGTGATTTGATTCTCCATTGCCAAAAGATATTGCGCAAGTCATTGTGGTGACTCCATATTGGCCATGCAGGCAATGGTTTTCAAAGGCTCTGGAAATGGATGTAGATCCTCCCCTCACATGAGTATCAGCTCTGGACATACCGTGCCCCCCACATCTCTCCTTTCCTAACCTTACCACTGGGAGACTCGAAGGAATACTTGGCCTTGGGTTATCTGCGGTGTTTAGAATCTAAACATTCATCAGCATTCAGGCAGGCTACCAAATGAATACAGGTGGCCATACTGCATTCGCCATTTATCCAATGACAGGTATAAAGATCAAGTATATCCTTTAAATTCTCCTAAGGGGATCTAGCTAAAAGTCTCAAATCTAGTGCTCCCAAAAGGCAAGTTTCAGCTCTGACAAGTGTCCTTGCCTGTAACCAGTCAAGGAACGCTTCTCATCTGCCCTCCTCCTTTTCCTGGACCAAGTACCCTCTTTTCTCCTCCCCTGGTATATACAAACTACCAGCTTGTAACATAAACCTGATCTTTAAGGCCCTTGCCAAACCATCTTTTCAGCCTCTTCATTGAGTTTTCATATTACCCTTTTCTTGAAGGTACATTTCTAGTTACCATAACATCAAAGTCCCTGAGTTAGGTGTGTACTAAGTAGTTCTTCATCCGGGTTTGTGGTTCAGTCCCAAGCTAAATTCTATTGCCTATAAAATTTTGGAGTTAATCCCTTCTGTCTTCTATCCAAATTCCAGTCACCCTAAGGAGAAGGCTTTTCATTCCCTGGATGTTAGAAGGTTTTTATTTCTAAAAGCATCTTCCAGATTTGTGTTGGACCTACTTGCTAATTGTGATAAGGAAAATCAGAATAAGAGACCCTCTGTGACATCTGTTTCTAAATGGGTTAGAGCTTGCATTAGGGGGGCTTACAAAGTGATGGGAGCATCTTTGGCAGAGAATGTCTAGGCCCACTTTGGGGTTTTTGTTGTTGTCACTGTCATTGTCTGATTTTTCTTTGTTCCAACTGGGTGTAGTCTCTTCTTCTCTGACTGTGTTTTAAATGTGTTAGAATTTGGGGGGGGGGTCTTGCTTAATGGTGTTGCAGTCCAGTTTGGAGTGGCATTAGCTTTGTTCCTTGTTGGAACAAAAAAGAGCAAATTTTCCTATACTTCAGTGATGGGATCATAGAACCATATAGTTGGAAGGGGGCGTTTAGGCCATTGAGTCCAGCTTCCTGCTCAGCACAGGAATCCAGTTTAAAGCATCTTCGACAGATGTCTGTCCAGTCTCTGCTTGAATACCTCCAGTGATGGAGACCCCACCACCTCTCTAGGAATTTGGTTCCATTGTCTGACTGCACTGCCTGTTAGGATGTTTTTCCTGACGTTCAGCTGAAATCTGTCTTCCTGTAACTTAAGCCTATTTTGCGTCCTAGTAAATGTCTTCTGATTTCCTGGCTGCAGACAGCTTCTGCAGTAATCTTTGCGCCTAGAAAGACAAAGTCTGTCACTGCCTCCACGTTTTCTCCCTCTATTTGCCAGTTATCAATCAAGCTGGTTGCCATAATCTTGGTTTTTTTGAGGTTTAACTGCAACCCAGCTTTTGCACTTTCTTCTTTCACCTTCGTCATGAGGCTCCTCAGCTCCTCCTCGCTTTCAGCCATCAAAGTGGTATCATCTGCATATCTGAGATAGTTAGTGTTTCTTCCAGCGATTTTAACTCCAGCCTTGGCTTCATCAAGCCCAGCATGTCGCATGATGTGTTCTGCATACAGGTTGAATAGGTAGGGTGAGAGTATACAACCCTGCCATACTCCTTTCCCAATCTTAAACCAGTCTGTTGTTCCGTGGTCTGTTCTTACCGTTGCTACTTGGTCGTTATACAGATTCCTCAGGAGGCAGACAAGATGACTTGGTATCCCCATGCCACCAAGAACTTGCCACAATTTGTGATGATCCACACAGTCAAAGGCTTTAGAACAGTCAATAAAACAGAAATAGATGTTTTTATGAAACTCCCTGGCTTTCTCCATTATCCAGCGGATATTGGCAATTTGGTCTCTATTTCCTCTGCCTTTTCTAAACCCAGCTTGTACATCTGGCAATTCTCGTTCCATGACTGCTCACTTGAGGGAATGATCTTAAAGGCAAAACTGAAGTACTTTGGCCACATAATGAGAAGACAGGATACCCTGGAGAAGACGCTGATGCTAGGGAAAGTGGAAGGCAAAAGGAAGAGGGGCCGACCAAGGGCAAGATGGATGGATGATATTCTGGAGGTGACAAGACTTGAGCTTGGGTGAGCTGGGGGTGGCGACGGCTGACAGGAAGCTCTGGCTGGGCTGGTCCATGAAGTCACGAAGAGTCGGAAGCGACTGAACGAATAAACAACAACAAGTCTTGGATAATAGTGAACAGGTTGTGGTCCTCTTCTGTGTGACAACCCTTCAGGTACTTGAAAAGTGCTAACAGATCCCCCTTCAGTTTTCTTTTCTCAAGGCTAAACATACCCAGTTTCTTCAGTCTTTCCTCTTAGTTTCCAGGCCCTTGATCATCCTCATTGCCCTTCTCTGAACTTGTTCCAATTTATCTGAATCCTTATTAAACTGAGGTGTCCAGAATTGGACACAGTATTCGAGGTGAGGTCTGACCAGGGCAGAGTAGAATGGAACTGTTACTTCCTATGATTTTTAAACTATACTTCTACTGATACAATCTGCAAATGTGTTTGGTTTTTTTGCACGTTCACAATCCCTGATGCACACCGACATTCAATCTCTGAATATCAGATGCTGGGGACAATTTATCTGAATCCTTCTTAAAAGAGGAAGAAATTTTTTTTGTTTTTAAGATCTTTGCATTTTGTACTTATCATACCGGCCTTATCAGATGATCCTGGGTTTGTAATTGAGTTTGATTTTTTTATATATTGTTTTGCCTGTCCATGGGGATTGGCTTTCTGTGGATGAGGAAACCATCCCCACTGTTAGTGAGGTGATACATTACGATCCTGTTAATTATTCTTTGAGGTCAAGTAGTTTTAGCGTTACATGAAACTCTGAAATAACTCACCCGAAGCCCGAAAGGAGAGGTTGTCCTAAGGAGCGCATTTGAGAAAGTAGCATTTTCTCAAACTGTTCTCATCGTTTTGTGCTTCTTATTGGTCAGAAGAGAACAGTACTCAGTTTGGTGTGGCACCTAAGACAATCCCAAGAAGACAACTTGCAGATGAGAACCCAGTTGGTCATGTTTTCAGTCTTCCAGAATGGTCTGAATTTCTCGGGTTTGGGACAGTAAGTGGAAGAACTGGAAATTGAGCCAAGTAACCATGACTACCTGCTCTGATTTCTAGATTACAGATGTTACTGTGTTCTTGCTCCTGGAAACTTTGTTTCCTACTTGTATGGGACTATAGAATTATAAAATGCACTGGTGCTATTTGTGTAGAGCCAGCAGGACTTCACTGGACATTTCAGGGTCATTAAGAATTTATAGTTGGGTGCCAGTTTTCCATCCATGCCTTTACTCTGCCAGTTCTATCTAGCTTTTTGAAGAATGTGTTCCCAGGGAAATAGGAGTCAATGCCATAGCAAAAAATGGCTATAAGGCCTCTGTTTTAAGGTGGTCAGTGCAAAGGCTCGGAAAATATAGGGTTTTTTCCCCACATGATGTTAGCTAATAGTTCAGTGCAGGTCAGCTCAGTGCATCCGCCTCTATTAACTGCTGGAATCCAAAATGTCAGTTCGTTGAAGTTATTTAGGAGAGAGCTTGAACTAGGCCTTCTATTTTCATGCAAGTCTTCTCTCTATCCCTTTTGATGACAATTGATAAAGGCTTAGGACTGAGCTATTAGGCAAGCTGTAACTTTTAAAAGCCCTGAGCATAACAGTACAAATGCTATGCAGTTTGATTTAAAGGCACCTTAAAATATTCTGTAGCCTGAAGCAACATTACAGATTACCTGCTGAGTTCCTTATGTAATTGCTTTTTGGACAAAATCCACCATGAATTTAAAACTGTGTCTGTAGTCTGAGTTCCGAGATGCTCAGTTGTGAAAGCACAGTGAACTGGTCACACTACGTGCTAGGCCAGCCTTCCCCAACCTGGTGCCCTATGGAGTGTCAGGTTGGGGAAGAACATGCTGGCTGGGAATTATGGGAGTTGCAGTCCCACACATCTGAAGGCTGTCACAGGTTGAGGAAGGCAGTGCTACACTGTTGCTTGTGAATGTTAACTTGCTTACTCTTAAGGCTAAACGGTATTGAACTAATTGATTTGAGCCCTCTGAATATCTTATATAGACTTGTTGTTGTTCAGTCGTTCAGTCGTGTCCGACTCTTCGTGACCCAATGGACCATAGCACGCCAGGCCTTCCTGTCCTGTGCTCTCTCCCGGAGCGTGCTCAAGTCCATATTCATTGCATCAGTGATGCTATCTAGCCATCTTATCCTCTGCTGTCCCCTTCTCCTTTTGCCTTCAGTCTTTCCCAGCATCAGGGTCTTTTCCAGAGAGTTTTCTCTTCGCGCTAGGTGGCCAAAATATTTGAGCTTCAGCTTCAGTATCTGTCCTTCCAATGAGCACTCAGGCTTGATTTCCTTGAGGATGGACTGATTTGACCTCCTTGCAGTCCAGGGGACTCGTAAGAGTCTTGTCCAGCACCACAGTTCGAAAGCATCAATTCTTTGGCGCTCAGCCTTCCTTATAGTCCAGCTCTCACAGCCATACATTGCTACTGGGAAAACCATAGCTTTGATTAGACGGACCTTTGTCGGCAAGGTGATATCTCTGCTTCTTACTATGCTGTCTAGGTTGGCCATAGCTTTCCTCCCAAGGAGCAAGCGTCTTTTAATTTCATGGCTACAGTCACCGTCTGCGGTGACCTTGGAGCCCAAGAAAATACAATCTGTCACTGCTTCCATTTCTTCCCCTTCCATATGCCAGGAAGTGATGGGGCCAGATGCTATGATCTTCGTTTTTGTAATGTTGAGTTTCAAACCAGCTTTTGCACTCTCCACTTTCACCCTCAACAAGAGGCTCTTTAGATCCTCTTCGCTTTCTGCCATTAGGGTGGTATCATCTGCATATCTGAGGTTGTTGATAATTCTCCCAGCAATCTTAATTCCGACCTCTGATTCATCCAACCCGGCGTTTCTCATGATGTACTCTGCATATAAGTTAAATAAGCAGGGCGACAATATGCAGCCTTGTCGTACTCCTTTCCCAATTTTGAACCAGTCGGTTGTTCCATGTCTGGTTCTTACTGTTGCTTCTTGACCCTCGTACAGGTTTCTCAGGAGACAGGTAGGGTGGTCTGGTACTCCCATCTCTTTAAGAATTTGCCACAGTTTGTTGTGGTCCACACAATCAAAGGCTTTAGCGTAGTCAATGAAGCAGAAGTAGACATTTTTTCTGGAATTCTCTTGCTTTCTCCATGATGCAGCGAATGTTGGTGACTTGTTCTCTAGTTCCTCTGCCTCTTCGAAACCCAGCTTGTACTTCCGGTAGTTCTCGGTTCGCATACTGCTGAAGCCTAGCTTGTAGGATTTTGAGCATCACCTTGCTGGCATGTGAAATGAGCGCAATTGTACCGTAGTTTGAATACTCTTTGGCATTGCCCTTCTTTGGAATTGGGATGTAAACTGACCTTTTGCAGTCTTGTGGCCACTGTTGAGTGTTCCAAATTTGTTGGCATATTGAGTGCAGCACTTTAACAGCATCACCTTTTAGGATTTTAAATAGCTCAGCTGGAATACTGTCATCTCTGCTAGCTTTGTTGTTAGTAATGCTTCCTAAGGCCCACTTGACTACACTCTTGAGGATGTCCAGCTCAAGTTCAGTGACCACACTATCATGGCTATCAGGGACATTCAGATCTTTCCTGTATAGTTCTTCTGTGTATTCTTTCCACCTCTTCTTAATCTCATCTGCTTCTGTTAGGTCCCTGCCTTCTTTGTCCTTTATCATGCCCGTCTTTGCACAAAACGTTCCCTTGAGATCTCCGATTTTCTTGAAGAGATCTCTCGTCTTTCCCATTCTGTTGTTTTCCTCAATTTCCTTGCATTGTTCATTTAAGAAGGCCTTCTTGTTTCTCCTTGCTATTCTCTGGAACTCTGCATTCAGTTGGGTATATCTTCCCCTTTCTCCCTTGCTTTTCGCTTCCCTTCTTTCCTCAGCTACTTGTAAAACCTCATCAGACAGCCATTTCTTTTTCTTTGGGATGGATTTCGTTGCTGCCTCCTGAACAATGTTATGGACCTCCGTCCATAGTTCCTCAGGCACTCTGTCTATCAGGTCTAATTCCTTAAATATATTCGTCACCTCCACTGTATATTCATAAGGGATATGATTTAGGTCATACCTGAATGGTTTAGTGGTTTTCCCTACGTTCTTCAGCTTAAGCCGAAATTTTGCAAGAAGCAGCTCATGATCTGAGCCACAGTCAGCTCCAGGTCTTGTTTTTACTGACTGGATAGAGATTCTCCATCTTTAGCTACAAAGGACATAATCAATGTGTTTTCGATATTGACCATCTGGTGATGTCCATGTGTAGAGTCGCCTCTTGTGCTGTTGGAAAAGAGTGTTTGCTATGATCAGCGTGTTCTCTTGGCAAAACTCTATTAGCCTTTGTCCTGCTTCATTTTGTACACCAAGGCCACGCTTGCCTGTTATCCCAGTGATTTCTTGACTTCCTACTTTAGCCTTCCAATCCCCTATGATGAAGAGGACATCTTTTTTTGGTGTTAGTTCTAGAAGGTGTTGTAGGTCTTCATAGAACCGATCAACCTCAGCTTCTTCAGCCACAGTGGTTGGGGCATAGACTTGAATTACTTTGATGCTGAATGGTTTGCCTTGGATTCGTACTGAGATCATTCTATCGTTTTTAAGATTGTACCCCAGTACTGCTTTTCCCACCCTTTTGTTGACTATGAGTGCTACTCCATTTCTTCTACGGGGTTCTTGCCCACAGTAGTAGATATGATGGTCACCTTGCCCATGCTTGTCCATTTTATTTCGCTGATTCCCAAGATGTCGATGTTCAATCTTGCCATCTCCTGTTTGACCATCTCCAGCTTACCTTGATTCATTGATCTGACATTCCAGGTTCCTAAACAATATTGTTATTTACAGTATCGGATTTTCTTTTCACCACCAGACACATCCACAGCTGAGTGTCCTTTCGGCTTTGGCCCAGCCGCTTCACTCTTTCTGGCGCTACTTGGAAATACCCTCTGCTCTTCCCCAGTAGCATATTGGACACCTTCCTACCTGAGGGGCTCATCTTCCGGTGTCATGTCTTTTAGCCTTGTGCTACGTTCCATGGGGTTTTCTTGGCAAGAATACTGGAGTGGGTTGCCATTTCCTTCTCCAGTGGACCACATTTTGTCAGAACTCTCTGCCATGACCTGTCCATCTTGGGTGGCCCTGCACGGCATAGCTTCTGGCTTCACTGAGTTACGCAAGCCCCTTTGCCACAACAAGACAGAAAGAGGAATTCGAACATTATTCACCTCATTGTATTGAGCCTTAACACTTGTCCTGTTAATGGTTGTTTGGAATTAAGTGACTGTTTCTTGCTGTCATATTCTCAAACTTCCATTTTTAAAAATGAAAGGAGGTGTTTTATCAAGATGATGAAGAAATGAGCTATCAAGCCCAAAACATTGGCTATAATATAGCCACTATATATTGCTCAATTCTGGGGTACCATTTCTCTCTGTTAGTATGTAGGCTGCAGATTGTTGAAGACTGTTCTTTCCTTTCATACTTCTCTTCACCACCAAGGTTTTAGAAACCATCAACATTATCACCACTGGAAAACAAAGAGAAATGACAGTTCTTGTTTTTGCTTCAGCAAAGGCTTAAGGCTAAAAATCTAATAAGAATGAGCGCATTGATTTACTAGCTATCCATCTCGCTATCAGTAAGTGTGTGTTACCTTTGTAACATACAAAGAAATGAAATGCAACAGTTGAATGAATATAAGTTTGACATTTCAGTTACAAAAACAGTTTATTCTCTTAAATCACCCCATAAAAATACCGTTTTAAGTCATCAATTTATATTACAAAGATGTGTAACTGGGACTTGGGAGATCTGGTTTGTAGTCCCCACTTGGCCATGAAGATCACTGGGTGACTTTGGGGCAGTCACTGACTCTCAGCCTAACCTAACTCAAGAGGTGTTGTGAAGATTGAATGGGGGGTGGGGAGGAGGACCATGTTTTGAGGATAAAATGGGGAGGAGGACCATGTTCCTTGCAAGGGGGGGGGAATGGTGGGATATAAATGTAATAATAAATAAAAAGATTAAAAATCTTGTCCTGACTCTTCTCATCTCCTGAGGTATTTGCAGTTATCTTTATTGGTATCTTTATACCGACAGATAAACGTTTACTGATGTTAAGTTACAGACTTGGGTAAATGTTCGCTTGTCAGTTAGTGGCATTTCAGCCATCAGAAGCTTCGTGAGACTAATCCAACACAAAGATGTGTAATTCTCTGCTGCCATTCATTGACACTTAACAGCATGCTGATAAAATCTTAATAGCTCACTGTAGAAATATACACAAAGGATTAGTATCACTAGGTATTACCCTGAGGTAGACTTTTACGCAACAGTGCTGCCACTTACTCAACAGGTTAAGTGGAATATAGCTAGGATATGACAGCTACTAGTTGTCAACTTATAGTAGTTGTCATAGAATCTTTGAATACTACTTGTGCTGCTATAAATCATGAGCAGAATTCCTAAAATTGTGCTTGGGGTATTGGCTGTAGGGTGCAGACAAAGGCATTCAAGTGCCATTTCAATTATATATGGTGTCCTTAAAGATAACTCTTTCCCCTTAAAGATCTTAATAGTTAATTGTCCAGACCCAGACATTAAAGTTGGAAGGAAGATGTAGAATGTTGCAATGTTGATCTTGAAAAATTGTTTATAATTTGGACAGATGTAATGCGAGAAATGCTTCATTTCGTAGCAGCTGTAACAAAAGTCAAACAAATAAATATACCTCTCTTCCATAGCATCCACACACTTTGGGCTGCACTGTCTTTCCAGTCTTGAACACCTCTGTTGGTAAGGCACTGCTTGGGGTGTGGAGATAAGGATTGATTCATCTTGGTGAGCTTACATGGTACAGAAAATCTTGAACTTACGAACAAAATAAGGAGTTACTTATGGCCACTTGGAATGGAATATGGACATATAAGGCCTAAGGCCCACCTTAAATGGCGTGTTACCAAATCCAGATATTGTCACTCTTCTTCCCACTTGGCCAGCTATTTGAAATAGAGGGAGGAGTGACTTTCTGTTGGAAAAGGCATACTAGTAACTACAAAAAGCTGATACCTTCCTCTCCTTCACTTAACCTTGCCAATAATGTTCACTTCCTCTGAGCCCAGGATGGGCTAGTGTAAAGACTTAACAGCATAAGAGTCCTGATTTATCAGTCTGAGGATCCATCTAGTCCAGCATTCTGTTTCCAACAATGGCCAGCCAGATTGCTAAGGAAGCCTGCAGCTGTGTCTGTCCTGTTATATAAGCCCCTGATATTCTGATGTGTTTACCTGGTTTGCGCATAACACTAACCCATAGTTTGTTGCCCACCCAAGATTTGTCTGGCAGAACAAACCATGGTTTGTTTTCTCAGTCCTGGGATTGTTTTCATCCTCCTTTGCCCGCTCACACCCTGTATCCCAAATGCCTTTACAGCACTGTAGGACTGTCATGGAGAGCGGCTGGTCTCTTCACCACACTTGCCCACTGCCTCATGAATGCTGGCAAAACAACTCATGAACAGTCCACGATTCTGGGTTCACACATAGCGACTACCCATAGTTTAAACAATCCAGAGTTCACAGCCCAACAACAAACCATGGGTTGTCTTTCTGGGCTGTTCGTGGTTAACAAACTGGTTTGTTAGTGGGGCTGGGTTTGCACATCACGACAACCAAGAATTCAACAACTCTTGGGTTAAATAAACCATGGGTTAGCATTATGTGTGAACCAGGTCAATGTCTCTGAACGTAAGCTTTCCCTTTAACTATTAGCTGTTGTTTAGCTTCTCTGTTATGGTGCCCCATGAGTGGACCGCTCTCCCCACAGAGATGTGACCAGTGTCAACCTTGCAATCACTTAGGCGCCAGGTCAGAACTTTTCTGTTAAGGCATTTTAAGTTGGTGAGTCAGTTTCATGGTGTTTTTATTGCCTTTAAATGTTGCTTTATGACTATTTTGTGATTGTATGAAAGTTTTTAGAAATTCAATATTTATTGCCCTGATGTGTTTTGAAGGGTGGTTTATAAATACCCTAATAAATAAGAATAAAATATGAATAAAATTATAGTAACACCTGTGGATACATCCTTTCCTCGATGAATTCATCACACCTAATTTAAAGCCATTTAAGTTAGTGGTCATTGCATGCTGTGGCAGTGAATTCCATAAGTTTTTGTGTAGTGCGAAACAGTACTTAATGTGTTTCTACTGTATTGCCCATCAATTTCATTGGGTAATCCTGAGTTCTAGTATTATAAAGGACATTTCCCCCCTATCCATTCCCTCCATATTGTTAATTAAATACTGTATCTCTGCAGTGCCCCCCCCCCCGACTCTTTTTCACATTAAGAAACCCAAACAATGTAAGCCTTTCCTCATAGGGAAGCTCTTCATAGTCTTGATTATTTTGGTTGCCCTCTTCTTCACATTTTTCACTTCTGTGATTTCATTTTATTTTCTTTGTTTTATATCTCATCTTTCTGCCAAAGAATGGCACTCAACATGCAGATTTTATCAGTAAAATCCGGATTTAAAAAAAATCCAGAATTGAGGTGGGGTAACCAGAATTGTTCCAATGGCAGTCCAACCACACATTTACACAAAAGCATTATATGGCAATTTTGTTTTCAGTGCCTCCCTTAATAATTCCTAACATAGGATTTGCCATTTCCCTAAGACACACACATACACACACACACACTGGTTCTACTACACACTGATGATTTAATTGAACTAATTGATTTAATTGGGTATAAGAACATAATCTAGTCCAGCATTCTGTTCCCAGAGTGGCTAACTAGATGTCCCATTAGGAAGCCCACAAGCAGGACATGAGCTCAGTAGCACTCTCCTCCTTATGAACTCCAGCAAAAAGTATTGAGAGGCATGCTGCCTATGACAGTGGTGATAATCTGTAGTCATCATGACTAGTAGCTATCGATAGCCTTTTCCTCCATGAATTTATTTGATACCCTTTTAAAGATGGTGGCCATCAGTACATGTTGTATATCTGTTCATAGTTGTCACCATGAGGTCGGACCTCATTAGCACATATTTTAGGTTATGTTTTTGTCCCAAGATACATCATTTTGCACTTACTTTGAACCCCTTTAGCTACTTGTTTGCTCATTCACCTAGCTTGGAGAGATCCTTCTGGAGTCCTTCAGTATGCATTGGATTTCACCATCCTGAATAATTTGATGTCATAAGTTGGCTACCACACTGCTCACTCATAGAATCATAGGGTTGGAAGGGTCCTACAAGACCGAGTCCAACCCCCTGCTCAATGCAGAAAGCCTGATTCCCAGGCAGGTGTCCCATCCAAGTACTAACCAGGGCTGACCCTGCTTAGCTTCCGAGATCAGGTGCATCCAGCCCTTCTGTAACTCCAAATCATTTATGAATAGTTCCAGCCTGAATACAGATTCTACTTCCCTCCATTGTACAAACTGTCTATTTATTCCTGCTTTGCTTCCTGTTCTTTAACCAGTTGCTGAACTTTAAAGGGACCTATCTTCATATCTAATGATTGCTAAGTTTACTTGGGTGCTTTTTGCTTTGGGACTTTGTGAAAAGCTTTTAGAAGTCCAAGTATATAACATCTATCCAATGACTGCTATATGCATGCTCATTAACGAATTCTAAAAAGATTGGTGAGGCAACACTTCTCTTTGAAGAAGCCATTGTGATTCATCTTCAGCAAGGCTTGTTCTTCTGTGGCTCTGAATGATTTTATCTTTAATAGTGCTTTCTACTAGTTCTGTCTGGAACAGAAGTTAGACTGATAAGATTGACTTGTATCCCTTGTTTTTAAATGCATGTTACATTGGCTACTTATCAGTCCTTTGTAAGGGAGCCTGATTTTTATTAAGTTGTATATTTTTGTTAAAAGATAAGCAATTTCACATGTGTGTCATTTAGGGTGAATGGCATCTGGCCCTACTTTCTTAGTTTATCAGTTATTTGTAAAATATAACCTCATTTGACACAGCTCCTCTGGTTTCATTTAATTTCATTTATTATATTTCTATACCGCCCCATAGCCGAAGCTCTCTGGGCGGTTCACAAAATGCCCTTCTGATGCCCTTCCGGAAAACAAGGTTTTGAATGTTGGTTGTCTTTACATTCACCTTTGCTGTGGGAAAAATGAGAAAGAATTCATTCGGCCTACGATAGAGGGGTGGACAGTGGCATTCAGTGTGTGGACTGAGCCTGGGCCAACAATGGATGACAAAGCACCAAAGGCAGAATTTTTTGAGAGGGAGATAAAAAACAAACATTACTTTGTTTTTTTTCCCCTATATAGGTTTTTTTTTTTTTTAAATTCACTGGGATAGTGTTGTGGGGTTGCCTTTCAGTCAGCAAATGAACAGGGTGTATAGCATGTTGATATTTTAGACCTTTTTCTTAGTTTGCATTAAATATTTGACTTCCTTGGAAATAACTTGTGCTAGGAGCTTTTTTAATTGTGTACACATTTTAAATGTTCATATCTTTACCTTTATGTTTCTGTTGAAAGTGTTGTAGCTTCCAGAAATGCACAGGATATTCTACAGACAATAATAAAGACACTTCCTTTCGTTTCAGTACTGGCTTGAGTATATTGTCTGCTGAGCACTAAATAGAAACAGTCTATTTTCTTAACCCTTATTTGTTTATACAAAGCTAGCTGAAACAGTGCTCTAATTTCATCCTTTCATCTCTTGTTTCACTCATCATCCTAGTTGGACATAGTAGAGCTTGGTGCCTCTGGGGTGGCTTCTGGAGCTAATTTATTAATTGTCTGGTGAAGTGCCAAAGTAATTTCCCAAAGCCTTGAGTAGAATGGGGAATCAGCTGTGACAGAGCATTTCTCCCCTAAACCTAGCTTCTTGCGCTTTAGAAAATAGCTTGCTGTTGTGAAAACATTATTAACCAAGTGGAAAGCTGCAGGTTCAAATGCAAGGAAAAGCTATTCCACCAACTTAAGTAAAATGGAATACTCTTCTTTCTGATGTTAATGAGGATGAGTATGCTTGGTATATCTGTAAAATACAAACAAACAAAAAACAAGGTCTTGGAATAACTTGCATCTCTCCCCTTAAATCATACCAGAAGAGCAGTAACAATAACTATGGTGGTTATGAAGCAAAGAGCTTCTACCACTTTTAGGGAAGCTAGCATTTCTGTAGCAATAAATTGTTAGGACTACTTAATTTTCTCTTTATTCTTTTTTCATAGATTTTACAGTCATTTGACATTAACATTTTGTGCTGAGCCAAAACCAGGGGAGAGGAATGCTTTGGTGATTTCTCTCCCATTGGGAATAGCAGATGCATGGGATAGTGCATTCTGATCAAGACCATAGTGTGAGCAAAGTCTTAAAGCCCCTCTCCCACACACACACAATGGTCCTGGTATGGCTCACCCCTTGCCAGCTATTTATTTAAAAAAAAAAAAAAATTATACAAGCATAGACTACATGACAGATGTCAAGTCCAGTATGCCCCAAGTATTATAAGCAGAGAACACATACCTGAATAAAGTAATCTGTGAAGCAAATGCACAATATCCAGTTGGAAACAAGTGCTAACATAAATTATGTTGTACTACATAAGCAACCTCTAGTACAGTACCAGTGGCATTTGCTGATGCAGTGGGTTTTCTGGGGTTGGCATTGCACTAGAGGTCACTTACGCTTTTGTTGTCGTTCAGTCGTGTCCGACTCTTCGTGACCCCATGGACCATAGCACGCCAGGCCTTCCTTTCCTCCGCTGTCTCCCGGAGCGTGCTCAAGTTCATATTCATTGCATCGCTGATGCTATCTAGCCATGTCATCCTCTGCCGTCCCCTTCTCCTTTTGCCTTCAGTCTTTCCCAGCATCAGGGTCTTTTCCAGAGAGTTTTCTCTTCGCATTAGGTGGCCAAAATATTTGAGCTTCAGCTTCAGTATCTGTCCTTCCAATGAGCACTCAGGCTTGATTTCCTTGAGGATGGACTGATTTGACCTCCTTGCAGTCCAGGGGACTCGTAAGAGTCTTCTCCAGCACCACAGTTCGAAAGCATCAATTCTTCGGCGCTCAGCCTTCCTTATAGTCCAGCTCTCACAGCCATACATTACTACTGGGAAAACCATAGCTTTGATTAGACGAACCTTTGTCAGCAAGGTGATGTCTCCGCTTCTTACTATGCTGTCTAGGTTGGCCATAGCTTTCCTCCCAAGGAGCAAGCGTCTTTTAATTTCATGGCTACAGTCACCGTCTACGGTGATCTTGGAGCCCAAGAAAGTAAAATCTGTCACTGCTTCCATTTCTTCCCCTTCTATATGCCAGGAAGTGATAGGGCCAAATGCCATGATCTTCGTTTTTGTAATGTTGAGTTTCAAACCAGCTTTTGCACTCTCCTCTTTCACCCCCAACAAGAGGCTCTTGAAATCCTCTTTGCTTTCTGCCATTAGGGTGGTATCGTCTGCATATCAGAGGTTGTTGATAATTCTCCCGGCAATCTTAATTCCGACCTCTGATTCATCCAACCCAGCATTTCTCATGATGTACTCTGCATATAAGTTAAATAAGCAGGGTGACAATATGCAGCCTTGTCATACTCCTATCCCAATTTTGAACCACTCGGTTGTTCCATGTCTGGTTCTTACTGTTGCTTCTTGACCCTCGTACAGGTTTCTCAGGAGACAGGTAAGGTGGTCTGGTACTCCCATCTCCTGAAGAATTTGCCACAGTTTGTTATGATCCACACAATCAAAGGCTTTAGCGTAGTCAATGAAGCAGAAATAGACGTTTTTCTGGAATTCTCTTGCTTTCTCCATGATGCAGCGAACGTTGGCGATTTGATCTCTAGTTCCTCTGCCTCTTCGAAACCCAGCTTGTACTTCCGGTAGTTCTCGGTTCGCATACTGCTGAAGCCTAGCTTGTAGGATTTTGAGCATCACCTTGCTGGCATGTGAAATGAGCGCAATTGTGCGGTAGTTTGAACACTCTTTGGCGTTGCCCTTCTTTGGAATTGGAATGTAAACTGACCTTTTCCAGTCTTGCGGCCATTGTTGAGTGTTCCAAATTTGTTGGCATATTGAATGCAGCACTTTAACAGCATCATCTTTTAGGATTTTAAATAGCTCAGCTGGAATTCTGTCATCTCCGCTGGCTTTGTTGTTAGTAATGCTTCCTAAGGCCCACTTGACTTCACTCTCTAGGATGTCCGGCTCAAGTTCAGTGACCGCACTATCATGGCTATCAGGGACATTCAGATCTTTCCTGTATAGTTCTTCTGTGTATTCTTTCCACCACTTCTTAATCTCATCTGCTTCTGTGAGGTCCCTGCCTTCTTTGTCCTTTATCATGCCTGTCTTTGCACAAAACGTTCCCTTGAGATCTCCGATTTTCTTGAAGAGATCTCTAGTCTTTCCCATTCTGTTGTTTTCCTCGATTTCTTTGCATTGTTCATTTAAGAAGGCCTTCTTGTCTCTCCTTGCTATTCTCTGGAACTCTGCATTCAGTTGGATATATCTTCCCCTTTCTCCCTTGCTTTTTGATTCCCTTCTTTCGTCAGCTACTTGTAAAGCCTCATCAGACAGCCACTTGGCTTTCTTGCATTTCTTTTTCTTTGGGATGGATTTCGTTGCTGCCTCCTGAACAATGTTATGAACCTCCGTCCATAGTTCCTCAGGCACTCTGTCTATCAGGTCTAATCCCTGAAATCTATTCCTCACCTCCACTGTATATTCATAAGGGATATGATTTAGGTCATACCTGAATGGTTTAGTGGTTTTCCCTATGTTCTTCAATTTAAGCCGAAATTTTGCAACAAGAAGCTCATGATCTGAGCCACAGTCAGCTCCAGGTCTTGTTTTTACTGACTGGATAGAGCTTTTCCATCTTTGGCTGCAAAGGACATAATCAATCTGATTTCGATATTGACCATCTGGTGACGTCCATGTGTAGAGTCGTCTCTTGTGCTGTTGGAAAAGCGTGTTTGCTATGATCAGCGTGTTCTCTTGGCAAAACTCTATTAGCCTTTGTCCTGCTTCATTTTGTACACCAAGGCCATGCCTGCCTGTTATCCCAGTGATTTCTTGACTTCCTACTTTAGCCTTCCAATCCCCTATGATGAAGAGGACATCTTTTTTTGGTGTTAGTTCTACAAGGTGTTGTAGGTCTTCATAGAACCGATCAACCTCAGCTTCTTCGGCCTCAGTGGTTGGGGCATAGACTTGAATTACTGTGATGTTGAATGGTTTGCCTTGGATTCGTACTGAGATCATTCTATCATTTTTAAGATTGTACCCCAGTACTGCTTTTCCCACCCTTTTGTTGACTATGAGCACTACTCCATTTCTTCTAAGGGATTCTTGCCCACAATAGTAGATATGATGGTCACCTGAATTAAATTCGCCCATGCCTGTCCATTTTAGTTCACTGATTCCCAAGATGTCGATGTTCAATCTTGCCATCTCCTGTTTGACCACCTCCAGCTTACCTTGATTCATTGATCTGACATTCCAGGTTCCTAAACAATATTGTTCTTTACAGCATTGGATTTTGTTTTCACCACCAGACACATCCACAGCTGAGTGTCCTTTCGGCTTTGGCCCAGCCGCTTCACTCTTTCTGGCGCTACTTGGAAATACCCTCTGCTCTTCCCCAGTAGCATATTGGACACCTTCCGACCTGAGGGGCTCATCTTCCGGCGTCATGTCTTTTAGCCTTGTGCTACGTTCCATGGGGTTTTCTTGGCAAGAATACTGGAGTGGGTTGCCATTTCCTTCTCCAGTGGACCACATTTTGTCAGAACTCTCTGCCATGACCTGTCCATCTTGGGTGGCCCTGCACGGCATAGCTTATGGCTTCACTGAGAGCTTTGCTGTAGTGGATAGTATAGAATCGTGGGTAGTATATTGGGTAGTATAGAAATGTAACAAATAAAAAACCCTCCGTAATGTTTCTTAGCCTGATTACTGGGAATCATTTAACTCAGGGGAAAATACAACCGCTTAGGGCGCAATCCTATGAGGATAGGCGGCCGCCTCTGAACTCGGAGGTGACTGCCTATTCATTGTAGGGAAGGAGAAGCACAGAGGGGATCATTCCCTCTGCGCCTGTCCTGCCCTGCATTTGTGGCTAGTTAGCTGATTTTGGCTGTCTAGCTGTGGGAAGGCGGAGCGGGGAGGAGGCTGCAGGATGACACATATGATGTGTTGTACTGACATTTCCGTCTTCCCTGCTGTGGAATGCCCCCCAGGATGCCTTGTTTTGGCCGCTCTGCACTCCTCTGCGGAGCGTGGAGAACGGGGCTGTTCCGCACTGCCTGTGAAGCAGCGTGGAAGGGGAGGAAGGTCAGTTCTCTGGGAACTGACCTCAGAGTGTGGTCTCTGAGGTCGGTACCTGGAAAACTAGATATCCTATGGCCGTCCATCTAGCTGCTGACTAGTGGCCATAGGATTTCTCCCTTAAAGGCTTAGTAACCAATAAGCAAATTTGTAATTGCAAACTTGATTTCAGAACTATCTTATGATTTTAGAGGGGGACCAATAATTTTAAACACTGAGAGTGAACAGCATTCTGGGCTATTTATTAGAATGGTAAAATATGTGTTTACAATAAGATGCTTTTTAATAATCCAGGGATTTGAAAGGGGGGAGAACACAAAGCCTTACCCACTTTGATTAGTCATCCTTGCTCTCTTCTCTCTTTGATGACATCAGTTAGTGGCTTGTCACAGAAAATAGGTGAGACCTGCTTGGGGAGACTTGTCTACAAAGAGATACTTGCTGCATTCCAGTTCCACCCTAGTACTTAGCTTAGCACTCTTGTTGGTTCATCTGTAATACTCAAAATGATTTGTCAGTGCTAGTGAGATTTCTGTGAGTTATCTAGTGATTATCTGCTGCAGCGTCAAAAATGAAAATAGCTGTAATGATAGCTAACCTCCGATAAGAGACGGCACCTTAAGAAGAAGAAATGAAAACATATATTTGTAATGCAATCTTGTGCATGGGTCTATGAATGTTACTAGTATGTACACTTTTATTAGGCTGCCAACAAATACCTGGGTTGTGCTATTTTGATGGCTTCTACAAAAGGGAACAAACACTTTAGTTTACAAAAGCTTCATTGCATTGGAAACACGTCTGGTTCAGATCTTGATGACTACAGTAATCTTACTATGCTACATTCAGTGGGCACAGTGTGGGGCCTCAATACCATATATGTGTGCCCGTCAGCAAATGAGAAATAACAAGACATAGCATATGACCTGAGCATAGGAGTCTACAGCTCTTTTGACTTTTCTTACTCACATCTTATCTGGAAGAATGGTAGAAATAGGACAAATGTCATGTATGCCTTGGTCAGAACTTAGTTGCTACCGGTGGAGGTGAATGCACATGATCCTGAGACCCAGCTATCATAATCATCTGTCACTGCATTAGAATGTGCTCTCACTTACCTTGTGTGACCTGGCAAGTAGCTATTTGCAACTCTGTTTTAATGAATACACATAAATGAGGAAGTATTGTGTTTCCTTCAGTGCTATCTCTTCCCTGTGCTACTGCGTTCTCGCTGAGACAGTAATTTGAAGCTGCTAGAGTTTAGGAGTGGCTAATTCCTGTTGCCTAGTTGACACATAATTGTTTATGCAAAAATGCAAACCTAAAAGTCAATAACATTACATGAGGTTAGCTTTACACATTACATTTAATCTGCATGGTGTGAACTGCAGTTGGGGGTCACCAGTGGTCTCTGGTGTATTTTCATGTGGTCCCTAAGGTACAGTGAGTAAAAGACTAAAGATCTAGATTTTTTTTTTAATGTCCCCCCCCCCCCCTATACTGAACAGGCTAACTGCTTTCAGTTTAAGATGTCAAACTTTAAACTGAAAAGCAGTTTGCTTCTTTTTGTTACTTAGAACTTTTACAAGAGGCACATACCTATTAAAAGAAATAGAGCCATAACAATAAAAGCATAAAAATCTGCATATATCCAACAGTGAAAAAATCCTTATCCCCAGTCTCTCCCCGATTCTCTTCTGGCAGTGAGCTAAAGAGAAAGGAAGGAAAGAGAGACTGACCTTTTGAAGGCAAGGCAACTGCTTTTGTGTAGCAGCTAGATTACTACATTAATGTGTTAACTTGTCCAAAAATGGTTTACCAATTCAAGTTAAATTTCTCCAGGGCACCTCTTCTCTTATAGGTGAGTTTTTCTTTGGTAGCTAAACCCTCTGATCATCTTAACTTCCAGTGTTGCTGGCTAGGGAATGCTGGGAGTTGTACAACTTTTTTGTGACTAAACATGCATAGGATTGCGCCCTTAGTTGCTTTACCAAGGACCCATATTGGTGGGAAATAGCCAGAATTGAAGTTAGTTTTGTAGATCACATGAAATCAATACTCTCTAATGCAATGGTCTCATTAGCAGAGCAAGCAGCTGCAGTGGAAACATCATAGAAACCTCACCCCCCTCCAGAGTCAATCCTGTGCTTTGTTTGATTGTGGCCACAGATAACATTTTTTTCTTTTCCTCTTTATAGTTTTGTTTTGTTGAAATTGGACAATAAATAATTTAAAAAATAGTTGACAAACATAATCATTAGTTTTTAACTCAGACACCTTTCAGACATTCACTCATATAGACCCAGTTCACAAGTCACAGTGGCAAATCTTGTGATGTGTGCTGAGCACAAGCCACTTCCACGTTGCAAAAGCAACCTCCGATTGGCCTGATCATAGGGTGCTGTGTGACGTGTGAACTTACAGTTTTGACTGTATGTGGGTTAAACAACCCAAAGTTAACCTACGATTTGTTCTTAGGTTAACTTTGGGTGGTTTAACCCACAAATCTATGATTGGAATGATTGGAGTTTGCTTATGCACAGTGGAAGTGGTTCATACACAGCCTGTAACCTTCAGTTAACCCACAATTTGCTGCCGTGACATGTGAACTGGGTCATAGTGGCCAGAAGGTAAGAAAATGTAATGTGGGCACCTTCTGTTTCATTTTGGTTTGGGGGTTTTGTTTGTTTTTGCAAACTACGATGTTTAATAACCACTGGTGTAAGGAGAATAAATGGGTATGCCATTAGGTCATATATCTGTCTGTTTTGTGTGATGGTGAACTTTAATGGGGATGTGTGAAAGAGCCCTTCGGTTCCTTTGACATAATCCAAAGGAAAGGTCGACTGTTGGCATATGGATGAGATAAATTCATTTGTTTTAAGTTCTGTATGCAGGCATCACAAAGGAGAGAATGTTGTAGAAATATCTGTTGTGCTTATTTATATAAATGTATTTGAATCATATATCATCTTTTAAAAAAATTTAGTTATACAGTAGAATAATATCTGAAGTTTGGATAGCACTCATAAGCACCTGCTAATCCTGATGTGTTTTGCTTGTTCATGTTTGTTTTGTTTTTTTTAAAAAAACCCTGCTTTTTTATCATGTGAATTTTGTATGTGTGGTGTTCTTTTATAGTGAACTTGGTGGTGAAACGCAGCCAGAATGACAACTTTGAACACTCAGCTCTTCTGTCCACAGAACAGGTACAGCAGTGACAGCAGTAGCTGAAGGGTAAGTTCACATGTTAAGCTCTCTTTTTATCATCTGAATATGGAAAAATCACTATTGCAAGTTATCCATGTAATTCTCACATAAGGCAATTATTGTGTCAAGTAGCTCCTTGGCAAAATGAATTGAATTTGTAAGTTTATGGCACAATCCTATGCATGTTTAGACAGAAAAAAGTCCTACAACTCCCAGCATTTCCTAACCTGTCATGCTGTCTGGGGAATGTTGGGAGTTGTAGGACTTTTTTCTGTCTAAACATGCATAGGATTTTGCACCGTTAGTCTCTCCTGCAGGGGTCTACACATTTTGTCTGTCTTGCCAGAAAGAATATAATAGTGCTTTTGAACATACGCAGAGTGTCTTTCCCTTTCCACCCAGCAGAACTAAGGAGAGAGGCTAATATTGCGGAGGCATTGTTCCCCATAAGCATCAGTCTCCTGCAGGTTTCTTTCTGAAAATTAAACATTGCTCCCACTTCCTTGGCAAGCAATTGTCTTCAAAACCAGAATTTAAAAAGAGACAGTCTTTCCCTCTCTGACAAAAAAATCCACTCCAGATTTGTCTTGCTTCCCTTAACAGCCTAGTCATGTAATTTGTTTTGTTTGTTAATCAGCCATGGGGGGGAGGGGGAGAAGCCAGTTGCAGACGGCTCTGGGGCATAGAAAAGACTGTAGAAGTAAATGTGCTGAGGGAAGTAAAAAGGGAGGTTTGAAATCACCTTTTCCCATCCAGTCAAATCAACAGATTTAAAAAGCAAATCATCTGTTTTTAAATAAATCTGCCTGTGTATGGCAGAAGCTTGTTGACTGGGAAGCATTTGGAAGGAATTTCTTCTCAAGGTCAGGGGTTGAGTCTGGGGCTGCAAAGGTTCTTTACAGGAGGAGGATAGTGGGGGGGGGGAAGCAAAAGAGACTGCATGGGAGAAGCGGTTTAGCACATGGAAAGGGAAAGTAATACTGAGCAGTACCAGAGTGAGATAGAAAATGGTACAGCCAGCCCCTGCGCGCGTACACACGCGCAGGCACGCACAAATCAGATCTGCAGGTATTCCTGCAACTAAAGGCGTGTGTGTGTGTGTGTGTGTGTGGATAATTTTACCAGAATTTTTTTTCCCAATAGCCAAAAGTAGTTTAACTGAAATATTTGATATGGGGAAAATTGAATAAAGTGCACTTAGTCTGGTTTAAATTTTATAAATTGCTTGTACATTTTTATTGTAAATATTTTAAGATGTGACAACTCAGTAACATACACCTCCCTTACATTATTTAGAATTTAAGGGGGGAAATGAAGCAACTGAAAACTAACTGTTCATACTATTTTTATTATTCCTGAAGAGCTATGTACATAATATATGGACTTTCTAGGAATAATCACTTGAAAACAGTTAATTACAGTTAATTAGTATTCTATCCATTTCAAGTTGCCCAATTTGACTTGTATTGTGTTCATTCATTAGCCTGGTTCAGGCAGTTATCTCGGCTTAAGAAGCTGAGATATGAACTGCTTGTGAAAACAATTGCAAAAACAATAGTATACAAGAGGTTTAATAAGCCAGGTATGAATGCACCTTTTGCCCATCTACACAGCTGCTTTGCTTCTCCCAGCTCAGTACAAGCAAACAAACCAGGAAGTCTCTAATTAACCATAGTTTCCTATTTCGTACAAGTGGAGAAGCTGTGATTACAGCCTTTGGAACAGGCTATTAAACAGTGGTATGGTTTAATATCTTGGCTTGTTCTGCAGCAGGTAACTATAGTTTCTCTGGGAGGGGAGGAGCAAAGGGTCTGCATTTGCAGGCAAAAGGCTCATTCATATCTTGGCTTATTAAGCCTCTTGTATAGAACTAATTATATAGAAGTAATAATCAGACATGAGCAAGCACACAGAGACATGAATATCTACCACAAGTGCCAGAAGAAGAGTGTTTCCATGACTGTCTGTCTAGGTAGAAAGGAGGAGGTGCTGAGCCTCCCTAAGTATAACCAAGGAACCATTCATATAGCTGCATTACTGAAAGGCTGATCACATGATGGTCTAGTTGTTTTGAACTGTTTATTGTACAATAATATGCTATGCACTGGTCTTTACAAACTTGTGTTGGTCAGTGACTGGGTGGTTAACTGTTTTAGGGTGCAATCCTATGCATGTTTAGGCAGAGAAAAGGCCTACAACTCCCAGCATGCCCCAGCCAACATTGCTGGGAGTTGTAGGCCTTTTCTCTGTCTAAACATGCATAGGATTGCGCCCTTAATAACTGAATTGGAGCTAAGATGAGGAGGGGTAAGAATTGCTTAACTGTGAGTGCTTAGTCTCAAGTAGAGGAAGAACAGCATCCTTTGAGATTTGGGTGAACAGGGGAGAGAAAATGTCCAGTCAGGTCCACTGCATGTATAATCCTGAGCTTGGTAGTCAGTTGTATGTCCATTTCTTAAACCATTTCCATGTGATGCTGAATAGTTAACGTTCAGTGTGCTGTGTGAAATGATCTTGGTAGTTAAAAACTAAATTATTTTGTGAGAGCCAGCCATCTGCCAGAGCCTATTGTCACACAAGTTCTGGACCCAACATTTGAGAGATTTTAGCCTAAGGCATGGCAATAATAGAACTAACAAGTAGGACCTGCAACAAAATGTGTAGTGTGAATGTTCCTGTTCAACCAGTGATGTCTTTTTTCAGGATATTCCATTCAACCCCCCCACCTGTTTTCTGTTCTTTCCCTGCAACAGACATTCAGTGTTCTGTAACCACAGAGCATACACAGGTTTGGCCCTGTAGGTTTTTTTCCTAAATAATTTTCTATTTCTGCAAACCTTGGGGTTCACCCTAGCATGCTGATATTTCCATCTTGTTTCTTAGGAGGCCCATTTTGGCTGCATCACTTATAACTCAGCACTTGAGTTTGCTATTCGTATACATGAAATTCGCCATCAATGCATCTTGTAAAGCTAATATTATGTCACAGTTCTAGCAGTATTACTGACTTCCATAGTTCTCTCACACCTTCCTTTTATAGTTCAACTCTTGCTTTTGCAGGCCTCTCACCCTTCTGAATGTGCTTCAGAAGGCTTTGGCAATGTATCGTGCAGAATCTTTAGCTGCATTAGCTTTACCTATATCTTTCCCATTTTTATTTTTTTTTTGGCTGTAGCAAAATGGTAGTTTTGCATGCAGAATGACCCATGTACAATCTGGGTAGGGCTGGAAAAGATTCCTGTCTGAAACACTGGAGAGCTACTGCCAGTCAGTGAAGATAGTTTCCTAAATAAGATTTGTTTATGAATTGATTAGCAACATATAATCCAGAAATAGCCTGAAGATCAATGTTTTGTATTGAAGAGGAAAATTTTTAGATCCACCATTCTCATCATAAAGATATGGGAGGAGCTTGGATGCTGTGTTAGTTAATTCTTAAATAAACTGCTCTCTACGAACGAGAGAAGTAAAACATGAAACTGGTTGAGATTTAGTAGGGACGGAAATAAATATTTTCTTGTTTGCAGTTGTATTGTCTTAACCCACTTCCTCTGGCAGATCTCGCAAGTTTATCTGGGTCTTGTTAGGCCAGCACTGTTAAAGAGACCTTAAAGAAGAACATGAATGTTGCTTGAAGTAATGTTGGCAATGCATTCTGAGAGGCACACTTGCTTCTAAGCAAGTACTAAGCCAGCCTTTCTGCATAGTTAGCTAGTAGCATGCTGCTGATTATAATGGAGAAGTCTTAATAGAATGCCCTTTGACCCCGTATTTTTTGTCAAATGGGCATCATTTGCATAAAAGGCTCAGGAACCAGAGGGTGGTCTCTAAATCAGTATTGACTCGCTGCTGTGATACCTAGGTTAGCATGAATATGTTTCATTCTCAGTTGAACAAGAGGGAGAGGTGCTAATAGTGAATTTGTACTGCCTTGAATAGACCCTAACCTATGAAATAGGTGGCCTTAGAAACGGGTTAGCTAAAAGAGAGGGATAGATGAAGAAGAATATTAATATATGTATAGAAAGCTGTGGATGGATATTCAAATCACCACTAACCCTTTGATACAGTGACCCTGCTTGGATTTAACAGTGGCATCTTATGGCAGTTAATGGGTTAATTAACAGATGAATTGCAGGGATGCGTGCTGCATGCGAGCTGCTTCTGGTTTCCTGGAACAACCTATGAATGCCACATTTATTGGTTGTTTTTGTGATGTCCTAACCCAGGCACTTGGGATGTTCATGGGTTAAAAACCCCAAGTTAACCCATGGCTTCCAGGAACCAGAAGGAGTTTGTGGACAGCCCGCATCCCAGCAGTTATTGGTTTAATTAAATTGCTGCTGGATGCCACTATTAAATCCAAACAAGGCCAATATGAAAGTAAGGCAGAGTCCTGCTGCGGTCCAAATTTCTAATATCAACCTGCCCTAAACTCATTTTGAGAGATTAACTCAAGCCCAACCTTCCCCCACCGCCATTGTGATGGTGGACAATTAGAATCAAACCTATTACATAAATTATCTTAATTTAGGCATGGAGAAGATTGCATACCAAATGCCAGGATATATTTTGAGATGACTAAGGACTGCTCTGCTTCTGCTCTTAAGGCAGAGTCCACTTAATTTTACCACCATTCCTGTAGTCCACAACTGGTTTGCTAGTAATGAGATGGGGGGATTAACCCTCATGCCTCCGGAAACTGGGGCATTCACCTCATTGAGGAGGAGATTTTATGTGCTTAATTTGTGCAATGATCCAGAAGCCACGAAAGGAGGCTTTTTCTCCTTACTAATGTAGCTGAAGAGGAATTTGGATCAGCTCCCAGATTTCAATATTATTTGGATTGTCTGTGTCCAAATTATCGAACTGGGTGACCATTACTATCCACTGTTTTGACTCCTGAGTATCTGGAGGCAGTATCCGCTCCCCAGAGCTACATCCCAACACTGCTTCCCAAATTCACTAGCAAGGAGATCTGGACTGGACTACTCATTCTTGCCCCCAAATAGTAAAACTATGGAATTTGCTACCAAGATATGTAGTGATGGCCACCGACTTGGACAGCTTTAAAAGGGGGATTAGATACATTCATGGAGCACAAGGCTATCAGTGGCTACTGGTCATGATGGCTATATTTTACTTCCAGTATGAGAGTCAGTATGTCTCTCCATACCAGTTGCTGGGAAGGCACTATTGCGCTTATGTCCTGCATGTGGGTTTCCCATAGGCATCTGGTTGGACACTGTGGGAACAGAATACTGGACTAGATAGGCCTTGTCTCATCTAGTGTGGTTGCTCTTATGTTTTTATGCTCGTTAGTTTGACCTCGAACATTAAACAAAAAGACTAGTTTCTTGGCTCTTCAGCAGAACTCCAGCCCTTCTGGAAGACGTGGGAGTGGTTAAAACCCAACTGAGCCAACGGTATTAACATTAAAGGGCCTCTGTAGATTTACCCAGTTCTACTCTATAATCAGCAAGATTCTTTGCACTCTACAGGGGTTATTTCAGATTCTCCGTAGAGTAATTTGGTAGTTGAATATATTGTCACTGCCAACCTGTTCATTTGCTCTATGTGTTCTCCTGCAGGTTGCTTTCCTGCTGAAGCCCTAGGCTAGTTTGCACTGTCCGCTAGACACTGTACTCCATGCTTTGAGACCAGGAGAGAGACTTAAAACTCTGAAATGAAGATGGAGGCAGCAGACAAAGCAGAAGAACTCATCGATCCAGAGGTTCCACCAAAACTCTCAGAAAAACAAGAGGCAGCTCTGGGTGAAGAAGGATCTATAGAACTAGAAATGCATGCTCAGAAAGAGTGCGGAGCTGTCGTAGAGGATTCAACAGTGCTTGCCTCAATGCCATGCTTGCTGATGGAACTGAGACGGGACTCATCAGAATCTCAGCTAGCATCAACAGAGAGTGACAAGCCAGTAGCTGGTCGTGTTTATGAGAGTGACTCTTCCAACCATTGCATGCTGTCCCCTTCTTCCAGTGGGCACTTGGCTGATTCAGACACTCTGTCTTCTGCAGAAGAGAATGAGCCCAGCCAAGCTGAAGCAACTGTAGAGGGAGACCCTTCTGCAGTGTCAGGGTCTACTGTTGGGAGGAAATCCAGGCGGTCCAGGTCGGAAAGTGAAACCTCAACAATGGCTGCAAAGAAAAACCGGCAGTCTAGTGATAAGCAAAACGGTCGTGTCGCTAAGGTTAAAGGTCATCGGAGCCAAAAGCACAAAGAGAGAATTCGGTTATTGAGGCAGAAACGGGAGGCGGCTGCCCGCAAGAAATATAACCTGCTGCAGGACAGCAGTACCAGTGATAGTGACCTAACCTGTGACTCGAGCACGAGTTCATCAGATGATGATGAAGAAGTTTCAGGGAGCAGCAAGACAATCACTGCAGAGATACCAGGTAGAGGATGTTTTTTAAACTGAACTGGTAAAACTCCTGCCATCATTTCTCAGCTGTCATGCTAAATTTAGAGGAGCGACACTTGAGAAAAAGAAATAATAAACTAGGAGAACTGCAGCTCTGTGTAAATATGTTGGCTGCAGTGCATTAAAAATGCAGCGTTTTAAGAGTGAATTATGGGGGTTCGCAATGTTCTTATTTGCACCATAGCAAATTAAAAAAACACCTGATAATGATGAAATGAATTGAGACCCTGCTGTCTCTCTCTGCCCCTGCCCTTTGCCAGTTAACATCACTGTGGCTTAGATGGTAATATTTAAAAAGGCCTATTTTGTAGCTATTTATTCTAAATGGGTGATCCTTTTAAAAAGCTGCAACTGTTTCTCTGTCTGCATCTGAAACACTTTGGGGCATCTTTCCAACAAGGCCCCCTTCTGTCCAATACTGCATTTAATGCTGCACTTTCCAGCTTCCTTTCAATGCATGATTAGCTGGTTCAGCCTTGCTATGAGTTACAGATAGGCAAGTGGGTTACTTCAGAGCCTCTGTGAGGAATATTTTGCGCATAGCAAATTACTAGCCCCCGCACTATTCCTCAGTTTCAGAAACCAGTGAGTTATAATTTCCTCTGTTGCGTGGATTGCGCAATTACTAATCTTTTTTTTCCTCCTGCATCCATATTGACTGAGAGGTTAAATATTTTGGCCTTATGATAAAATATCAGAACGTGCATTTTGAAAAGTTTTCAATCTGTTACGGCCTGCATTATTCCTTTAGTCCAAATAGCATGATCAGGAATATGTATCAACTATTCAACTTGGCGTATGGTACTCAAAATAATTGCATTTTATAGCAACCTTAAAAATAAAATACTATTTAAAAAGCTTTTGGTTTTCCAATCTTTTCTGGGTGAACACTTTTTTTTTTGCACAAGAGGAAATGAGTTTTGTAATATTAGTGTTCTAAGTAAAGGTACAACTGTGCTGTTTGGGAAGAATTAAAAGGAAAACTGCAATACTGAGTTGACCATTTGACCATTCGAGTGTACTTTCTACCAGTGGTAACCTATTAAGTTCAATAGATTCTGCCTTTGCATGGCACTTTGGGTTTACAGTTGTGTATGGATGTAGTTTGCCACACATTATAGCTGTCCATACTTCATTTTGGCTTGGATTTCATGAGCATTTTGCACAAACTAGTTAAAATAAATGGAGGTTGTTCAGCGGTCATGCCGGGTGGATCACAGCATCATTGACCAAATTCCTTAAGATTTTGCTCAGGAATTCACACTTGTTTAAAACATTGTTAACTGATGCAGGTTAGTCTTGTAATATTTATTTATTTTTATAGTCTGATATGAAAGGGACTATGAGCGAGAATAGACTAGTAGAACATGATGTATCTTGCTGGGCTGTGCCATTTCAGACTGGAGGTGATGTGCTCCTCCACATAAACTGCTGGCTACACATACAAAACTGCCATTCAGGGAGAGGTTTCTAGGCTAGCCTTGTTTTCTTGGCATTCTTGTTTTAAACTTGGAGCATATTGTGCAGGGCAGCCCTACGCTCAGTCTGAAATGGTACAGCTCACAACAGTTATATTCCAGGTGGGGCTTCTGCTAGTTTGGTTTAGCTCTAACATAAACCAGTGCAGCCTAAACTCACATTTATTTGTTGGTTTGTTTATTTGAATTGTTTGGCAGGCTAGCTCATTCCCTTGATTTGTTGACTATATGTGGTAGTGTAAGGAAGCATTTGGCCAGGTGTAATGAAATGGCAGGCACCGTGCAACAGAGAAATTTGGGAACAATGAGGGTGATGAGCTGACTATCAAGTAAGGAAATTTCTCTCACAATGTGCTCTGTAAGGCAGAATTTATGTTAAACCATCTCTGGTAAGGTATACAACAGTTGGGTGCCATTTTTTGTCGAACATTTGTATATAGACAAGTTCTTTCATTAGCTTACCTCTGCTGAATGGTTTGGAAGAGTAGCAAGTTTACATCATCACAACCTCTTTACAGTGATAGTGTGATATGCCCCCTGTTACAGAGCTTCCTTCTGTAGTGTTTTGCTGTAGGTAATCTTGGTTTTTTGGCTCTTGGTATGAAGAAAAGCATTTAAGTCTAGGCAAGTTTATAAAAACTACTGATGTAGTTGTGGATTTTCTTGAAAGTGTTAGTATTAATCTAAACATAGGGAGGGTTTTGATTGTTGCATTCTTGTTTTATAGAACAGATGGGGTCAAGTATTGGAGGTTACAAATCTAGGTGAGTGCTCATGAGCAGACTGCTCTAATTGTGTTGCTAGAAACATGCCATCTCATCTTCACGCTGGGCCAGTTCACACGGGGCATGATTTTCATAATCACCGTGGTGTGGCTTGTGTCATCTGAACCCAGGCGACATGGCTTGTTGGAGGGGAAAACAACCATCCAATTAACCGTACAACAGCTCATGGGTTATTGGAGGGTTGTTTCCCCACCCAAGAAGCCATGCCTCCCAGGTTTGGATGCCACATCAAGCTGCACCTGGGCAGTGATTATGGAAATCGTGCCTGGCAAGTGATGTGATTTAAATAAGCCACCATGGCTTGAGTAAGCCACTGTGGCTTATTTAGATTGTGTGAACCAGGTAACTATCTTTTTTTTAGCTGATAACAGATTCTCTTGGTTAAAAGGGGGGCAAGGAACACAAAGGGAAATTGGAAGAACTAAGTGAAGAGCACAAAATCTGTAGCTGCTAGTCTTCATTTTAAATATTATTTTTGCATGTAAATAAGAAGGTAAATGTTTTACGCTCCTAAAGCATTCTTGATCAGATTATTTTTGAGAAAGATGTATAGAACAGGCATGTGTAGGTTTGGGGGCTGGTACTCTGCCTTCTGCTTAGTTGTACATAATTGCACATAATCAGATTCCTTTACACTCCCTAAAACTGTCAAGGCAGCCTTTGTAAAGATGAAAATTTTGGAATCCTGGCCAGAATTAAAAGGTTTACAGCAATGTGAATTTGAATAAGTGAAAGTTGCTTTTATTGTTCAATTTTCCATCTCCTAATAGAAGTAGATTTGGGGGCCTACACAGATGTTGGGAAGAATGGAGATCTTACTGAGGCCTGTTACAGTACAGTATTAAGTAAAATTATATTTCCAATATGATAGCCATTTTTGCCAGAATGGCAAAAAGGAATGTCTGAAACTCCATGAGGCTATTATCATCTGGAAACTGAACACAGGCACATCAGGGTTGTATGTCTTTCTCTCTCCGGCTTACCATACCGGATTTCCTTGTTTAATTTAGAAATTAATTTCTTCTCTTAGTCTGCAAGTGCTGCAAACTGTCTTGAAAATCAGTCTTTGGCTGTCTTAGCAGGCTCTGACAGCCTCATTTGCCCCTCTCACCAGGGAGAGGTCAGCTGGACCCCAGCAAGTGAGACAAGTCCAAGACTTCCTCCCAGCGCTGGAGCTACAGGGAGGGAGGGATGATCCCTACCCCCTCTCCAGCCTCAAACACGGGTAGAAGTCTGCTATTTGTGCTAGTTCTGCAATTGCTGGGTGCAAGCAGAGAGCCAAAACAAACTTATTCCTTCCTTCTGTGACTTCAAGATGGAGGGTAATGGTACAGGCATGTTGGTTTCTCTCTGCACCTGCCAGGGGGTTGGAGCTCCAATACTTGGAAGACACAGAGTGAGCCTACACACTTCTCCTACCCTTCACCACCTCTGAGCAGGAGAGGGACAGCAGAGTCTGGTCCCTGCATCTTTCAGGGAGAGGTTGAACCTCCAACCCTCCACCCGCAATAGCTTCCAACCCTCTGCCAGACTCAGAGGCAGAGTAGGCCTGCACACCTCCACCATCCCTTACTTGCTGAACAGGGAGGGATGGTAGAGGCACAGAGGCTTGTCTCTGTGCCTGTGGGGGAGTTGGAACTCGAACTGCACAGTAACCTGCACTGTCCCTCGTCAGCTCTCCACTGGCAAGGGAGGATGGAGGCGCCAAGAGTTGTCTTTGTACCTGCCAGGTGCCAAAAACAAATATTTGGTTGGCCATCTGGGCCACCCCAACTTTGTCAACCCCTGCTTGTTAGTATACCTACTGGGATTGTTCAGAAGTGCTTTGTCCTTTTATGTGCATGCATATAGATGTACATGCGCTCACAAATAGAAAGAGGAATAGAAGGTATGTGAATGATTGATTCTATGTGTTGCACTAAAAAACAGACTAGAAGACTTAAAAGTCCAAGAAATAGTTGTTTGTGTGAACATAGATTAGAATCATAGAATAGTAGGGTTGGAAGGAAATGTACAGAATTGAGCGTACTTTAATGACTTTTGCTTCCTAAAAGTAGCTTTTAAAAACTTAAGCGGATTTTTAAGCATCTCCAAAAAGAGAGGAAACAGCAAATGCTTTTTTCTAGCTGGTTTAATCTGTTCTTGTTTTACAAAGATGTAGACAATTGAAGTAGAATATACATAGGTAGATCTGAGTAGAGGAATTCATTGCTGATGTTTTGTAGCCTGTATTGCAGGGGTGGGCAACTTCTGGCCCTATAGATGTTTTGGCATATAACTCCCAGCAGCTCTCACCATTGGCTATGCTGGCTAGAGCTGATGGGAGTTGTATTCCGTAAGATCTGGAGGTCCAGAAGTTGTCTTCCCCTCCCGTTTTGTATGTTGATGCTAGTAAGCCCTTTGACTTTGAGTTCACAGTGGATATGTGGTCTGCTCCTATCTCTGATATTGAGAGGCAGTTATCACTGAAGCATCTCAGTAGAGTATTTGATATATATACATATATATAATTTATACCCCACCCTTCAACAGATTCATAGGATGACTTATAAAAAGTTGTGGAAAATGATGACCATCTAGACTAGGAGTAGGCAACAGATGTTTTGGCCTAAAACTCCCCATCAGCCCTAGCCAGTAGCCAATGGTGAGAGATGGTTTATTTATTTATTACTTTTCTGTACCGTTCACAACAGTTATAGGCTAAAACATCTGGAGGGACACAAATTGCCCACTCCTGATCTAGACTGTTGTACACCTGTGGTACTTATTTTTCGTCTTAGTGAGGATCAGTATTCTGGTTTGTTTGCTCTTTGGGGACCACCACATCTTACATTGTGACCGTCATGTTGTGGATGCCTCACCAGTAGCTTTCCAGTCTGGAGCCTGATTTTTTCCATTTAGTTCTCTTCATTGCCTTTTAATTCTTTGAAGTTTCCATGGTTGAAGAGATGAGCTGCTTCTGGTTTAAGCTTTTACCTTGTCAACATGTAGAAGAAACTAATGTCTCACTCATATTTTCCTGTTATTTACATTATGGTCTTGGGGACCACCTAAAAGTTGCACTAGAAACCACAGATGCCCCTTAGACCATAATTTAATAATCCTGGTTCTCAGTTCTTTGCTACTAAATCTATATGCTACAGTCCACGAATGGGGTTAACTAAGCATCATCGTGCCCACAAGGCTTCCTGGAGGCATATGGACAGTTTTCAGTTTAATGTTCAAACTGTAGCAAGTCTTGCTACCCATCCTTATATATTGCAAGTTGGTCTAAGTGGTAAGGGTATCAGACTAATTTCTTGAAAGCCTATGCATCCAGTAGTGTCATGGTTCCTTTCACTGCCTTGGGCTTACCTATTCTGACATTATAGTGGGGTCTGGCCAGTGTATGGCTAGGTAATCAAGTAGCTGAATCAGAGCCTAGACCACTTGACTTTTGTGTTACACCTTGTTGGCGCATATTGGTTGAGCTATTTTGCAACCTGTTGAGAAGGGTCAGAAGACACTTGTTGGTTGTGATTCTACAAAGCACCTGAAATTCTCATCCCAGTTTTGTTCTACATGTGGAATTGTAATAGGATAATTTGTGGCAGATTAGTGCAGTTCTTCTGTGTTCTAAAAAGAAGGAAAAACTCACAGCCCTTAACTTTCATGGAATCATGGACTACTTGAAAACCAGAGGAAGCTTTTTTCTGGAAAACTGGGAAAGAATTGCTTCTTATAAACTAGGGCTTTGATTTTCCTGGAGCAATAATTCTCCTAGATTCCCATCACAGAAAAGGTTCCCATTCTTTGTGGAGGGGTTGGGGGGTGAGGAGAAGATGGGGCAGAATTCGCATGAATTTCCCAGTAGATCTCATGACAGAAATTGGAAAGAAATTTGAACACCTTTCACTTCAGAAGTTACTGCCATTATAGAGTGCCAGCTTTGTGAGAATAGGATAAAAGAACTCTCCATGTGTAGTTTGTTTCTGATATTTCTAGTCATTCTACCCTCTCACTGTGAAAGTGGAGGCATGTCACTTTTAACTGTCTAAGAAGAATACCTCTAATGAAAATCCAGGTAATCTCTTCCATTAAGGGATAGTAGGCACAGTTCTGCAGATATTCAAGAGCTGAGAATTTTATCTCTAGCCTCCATCAGACCTTATTTCATATTCTTATTGTTGCCATTTGGTTCCTCTCCAAAAAGATAGTCTAAATGCTGTAATTCCTCAGTATTGGTGCCCCCGTGACCTTGTAATATGTTTTCATAGCGTCAAATTAATTGGAAAACTTCCCCTCCCCTTTCTCTAACATCTGGAGAAGGCTCTAACAAAGTCAGCTAGGGACTCATGAATTCAGTGAGAATTTCCAGTCATTTCCAGTTATCTGCAGGATCTCAGAACAGGTGCCTAGCTGATTTCCCAAACTTCTGATATTTCCCCTAAAGTAGGAATGTTATGTGTCAGCAACGAAAAAGCTGAAAATATACAAGCAGTGTTCATTGGAAGACCCAACCAAGAGTGTTTTGGAAGAAAACTTGCTGCTAAGTACTATAAATTACCTGTGTAGCTCCCTGCTCCTCTCCATGGTTCATCATCTGTACCTCCCTTAATCTTCACTTTTTCAATGCCCACATCTGCCTTCTGTGCTCTGTGCCAGCTCATTCCTTACCAAAATATTCTGAATTTTGTGGCAACCTAAATACTACTATCAGAATACAGAATGAAGACTGCATTTCTGTACATTAGCACGAGTTGTTCTGAATGCAAAATTAGGATGTTGGATCCAGACTTAGAAATGCTGAGAGTAGACCTATTGAAATGGGACAAATTAGTCATGTCATGTCTCCCAGTGGCATCTGACCAGCCACTTTTGGAAATGGAATGCTGGACTAGATGGCCCCTGGTCTGATCCAGCAGGGCAACTCTTGTGTCCTTACATTTTATGGCGTTAAGTAAAATGTGCATAAAACAAGATTTTAGTGTTTGTATTTTAAAATAAATTATTGATTAATTGTTGATAAATTGTTCATTCAGCAATTACGACACCAAAGTTACTTATAGGAATGGGACTAATTTCACTTTCTGAAAGTCATTGTGAAAGCCAGAAGATTGTAGTAATTATCTTGGGGAGTGTGGGTGGCTTATGAACTTTTAATTGGGTGGACATCAGTGTTTCTCTGAGATTGTGTGTAGCTGACCAGTTAGAGCAAGTGTATAGCTTGTTCGTGCTCGCATGCCTTAATGTATAGATATTATGGTCTTTAATGATGTCTTATGCAATGGCCTCAATGTCTTTAAAGCTGGCTTCAGTCGTGCTGGGGGATCTGGAGGAGCGACAAGGGAAATTCCAGGATTGCTTGACAGGGGCACCGTATGGGATAGGAACTGCATAGGCAGCGTCCTAGAAGAGGCCATGAACTGCTTTGCCGAGATGCAGAGGCAGACAGAGGAGAAGTTTCGCATGTGGATAGAAAAGCTAACCCGGCTTGACACGGATGAAGAAAGCAAGCAGCAACTGGAGCCCAGGGAACCTAAAGTACCACTAGCTGGCCAAAGAATCTCCCCAACTACTCAGGCAGGGGTATTTGTTCAGGTGCCTGATAGCCAAGTACTTCCACAGCAGTCCCTTAATTCTTATGTGAGCTATCAGAATGCTGATACAGCCTTAGAATTTCCAGCAACATTTAATAACAATTTCCCAACTATCTTTCCTGAAAATGGGAATATCGCAGAACCCAACTTGAATCAGTCACAAACTTAACAAGCTTCTCACACCTTTGCTGTTGACCTGGATCATACTGCAAAAGCTGACCATTGTGTTCCATTTGAATTTTTGGTTCCTTGTTTAGGCTTTTTAACAGCCAGTGTTTGTTTGTTTTTTAAAGAAAACAGATGTACTTGGGATGCCATTAAAATGCTTCTCGTTCCCAGCTTACCATCGGCAAAGCTTGGCAGATACAACTTAGCAATCCATTTTTGTGTGTCTTACTGTAGGAGCAATCCATGTATTCCTGTATGCTCCTTTTGCATGCCAAAAGTGTTTATATGTGGAAATACACATTTGGAATTTGTGTCCTGTGAATATTTTCTTAAATGCTAGCATCTAGATTGTGCAACTTAAAACAAAATATATTGCTTGCCATATTTCTGTTCCTCCTACAATCACATCAGGCAGACGTTGGCCAGTCTGTGAATGAGATGGGTTTGATAAATCAGTATTTGTATCCTCTCTTTAGCATTTATTTTCCTCACAAGTGTTTGTGTTTGCGACAGATATACTTTGAGGAAGCATATGTTTGGTAAAAACTCAGTGCTTAAGGTCCACAGGAATTTGAGAGATTGCTTCTGTCTAATGACAGAAGCAATAGGTCTGTCTATCTAGGGTTAAATTGATTTAGAAAACTGAAAATTTTGAATAAAAAAGGTTGAGTAAGGTTTTAATGTATAAGAACGTTTGATTTTATATGGTAAAATTTTATTGTTTTAAATTGTTTTGTGGTGGGTTGTACATCGCCCAGAGTGGCTGGGTGACCAGTCAGATGGGCGATTAATAAATTTAATAAATAAATAATAAATAAATAAATTTAAAGATTTATAACACCTACCTAAACAAGCACATGTACGTGTGTGTTATATATGATCAAATTATATTTTCATGCCACAATCACCTGACATGAACAAATAAGGTACAGTAGCTGCAACCCAGAGAGCATGTTTAGGCAGCCCATGCAAGAGGTTGTGCATGAGCATCATTGCATTGGTCTTCTTTTCCTCCAGTCAGCAGCCTCTCATGCTATATGGCAAGTTACTTTTGAAATTTACCCAAGTACTATGTCTGTCTTCATAATTCTGAGGCTAGACTACTGAATGGGGTTCAGAAATTTTAGGTGGCACAAATTGCTGCAGCCCTCCTTCTGCAGAGAGTGAGCTGCTGAGAGCACATTATGCCACTGCTCTGATGTCTTTACTGCACCTCAGTTGGGTTCAGTTCACAGTCATTATGAAGCCAAATACAGCCTGGCCCTGGCATACCTATGAAACCACCTTTAGCCCTATTTCCCTTTTCTATATTTAAGAGACTAGAAATGGTCTGTGTGCCAAGTCAGAACTGCAAGTTATGCAGAGACATTCTTGATGGCTGCCTCTCAACTTTCAAATTCACTTCTTTTGTAGACTCCCCCAAGCTAGTACATCTTCTAGAAGCAATGTAAGATGTTTTTTATTCAAAGTGGATCTTAGTTCCAAGGACTAACATAAACATCTCATTCTTACGAGTTCCATGCTCTTGGGGTGGGAAAAGTCACAACTCCCAAAAATATAAATAAAGAGTCCAGTGGCATCTTTAAGACTAACAAGTTTACTCTGGCATAAGCCTTTGTAGACTGTAGCCCATTCACCAGATGCGTGGAGTATTATGAAGAGTTTCAGTTTTATATACAAAACGTGTTATGGTGGTACTGAGGGTGGGAAAGAATTGTAAACACCTTGGCACTGGGTAAGCCAATTAAAACATGTAGTGCCAGGGTGTTTATGTTATCAGTAACAACTACACTGTGAATGACCACTGTTAATAATGTGACTAACCTTTTGCATTTAATTTCCTTCTGACCTCACTGTTTACAATTATTCTCCCCCCAGAGCCCAACCACCACTACATGTACTGTATATAAACCTGAAACTCTCCGTAATATTCCATGCATCTGATTAAGTGGGCTATAGTCCACAAAAGCTTATGCCAGAATAAATTTGTTAGTCTTGAAGGTGCCATCGGATTCTTTGTTGTTTTTGCTACAATAGACTAAAATGGCTACCCCTCCGGAGATTGTTACAAAAATATAAAGACAATGTGGGGGTGCACATGCTGAAAGCTCCTGTCTGTGTTGCTTGCTGCATGGCTTTCTGGATTGTGGCCCACTCTTTTAATCCATGTTCAATAAAACCATTGTCGAAGTCACCCTCTGAGCCATCACTGAACTATGGTCCTAACCCCTCTGGTTGAGAATGCCCAAGCATTAGTTCAATTGTTATAATTATTTGCAAGTTTGAGTTAAACTCTATACCTGAGATAAGCTCTGTGAATAAGGCTTGCTCTCATAGAAATGGAAAGTTCTGACTCTTCTCTGCCTGGCTTTCAGATGAAAATAATTTGTGTTGCTTACAAAATGTACATGTAACTCAGTATCATCTCTTTTGTTGTGTTAAAAGTCAAAAAAAGGCAAAATAATATTGCAGATAATTCAGTGCATCTAATTAGAAGTAATACGGACAAAAGATTGAGCAGCTAGTTCAAGCTCATTGTGTGATCCTAAGCATGTTTACTCAGAAAATACACTGAGTTCAGTGGGGCTTTCTAGTATTTATGTTTAGGATTGCAGCCTAAAATTTCAGTTGCACATGTTGGCTGAGAACTACTGAATAATTTGGCTTTTGTATGCATGCCCAAGATATGTGTTTCTCTAACAGCACCTTCTCATGCCACCTGGCAAACTACTTTTGAAACTGCTGGGCCTTTCAAAAGTAGTTTGTAATGTGGCATGCTATTAAAAAACAAAGCATTCAAAAATCTCAATGGACATATCCAGGGGTGGTGATACCTAAAGTAACTCTTTGAATCCCTGCTTCTTACTGTGATACCCACCTATTGGGGTTGAAATAATGGCCTTTTATTTCTCTTCAATATCACAGTGTAAATGCTCACTGGCCTTCCCTTTCATTAATGTTATCTCTGACTTTATGAAAGTAAAATAACTTTTAAAATGTGTCAGTATACTTACTTCCTGCCCTATCTGCTAAATGATTTGTCTTTTAAGAAGTAACACTGCTTTTAAAAGGCTGCATTTTCAGGGTAACTGTTTGAAAGGCTATGCAGGATTTAATTTCATGTAAAAGCAAATGTGAATGGTTTCCAAAGCAATTTTGATGTTAAATCTTTCCATGTATAATTTTGATATGGATGTTTTGATGTGAATTTGATAGTTTCCTAATCTCTGTATACACTTGTCTTGATTGGCTTCAAACCGTAGGTCATATTTTATTATCCTTACAGGTCTGGGTTTTTTTGCCTTGAATAAAACATTATGAATTTGCTGTTATTTACTTTAAAAGTTAAGAACTTACTGTGATTATTTTATTGTAGTTAATATGTTCCACTTTCTAATTCTGAGAGACATCTAAGCATTTAGAAATATATTCAGAACTGCGTGCCAAATGTACAGATCTTCCCAAGCACGCAGAAGCTGCTGCTTTTTATATAGAGCATCATCTCAAGAATGTTCTGAAACATATTTTTTTAAATGGATGGTACAAATGTGTTAGAAACTATATCAGCTGAGTCAGTTTATGCTGTGGACATCTCACAATATAATAATTTTGAATGGATTCTAAACTAACTGTAACTAGCCAAAAACCTGTTAGCAGGGTTTGGGGGTTGTTGTTTTGGTCTTTTGTGCTCTAGAAGTCCTTGTAAAAATTAACACTGAAATTAGAAGGTGTTTTACTGAAGATCCTTAAAAATCTCACAGTGACCGTGGATAAACATGTTTAAAGTTCTATTCATGCATTACCTGCGCAAAAGATAATTATACTTGTTTTCTGTAAAATCCTGCGGTTTCTCTGTAGTGCTCCCATATCATTGGTGGTGCCAAGATTGTAGTTTTGGTTAAAACTCTGATGGATGGAGATATTCAGTGGAGAGCCAATAAAGATGTAATGCAGACTCCCTCTTAACCATAGTTTAAGAGTTTAGGAGACAGTTTAGGAGACAGCTGTGGAAGAATGTAGTCAAGGAAAATGTCACCATTAATCTCAACCATGGTTAATGGTAACAACAGATTCATATTGGTGTCACATTCTGTTTCAGTAGGCACCCTGGTTAGGGTTAATCACGGTTAAGGTCAGCTTTTATAACCATGTTTGAGGTAGGAGGAGGGAATTTACTCCTGAAAAGAGAGGGGTAGGAGAAGGGAGCACACACATCCACAGCTGTCTCCTGATCCCTTAACCATAGTTAAGAGGAAACCAGCTTTCCTGCCATCTGAAATCTAACCAATGACTATCTTAACTACCAGCTACAAAGTAGTGTATGAAGCTGCTGTAGGTTTGGGTGCTACCAGCAGCAGCATTTTTTTTTACCTGCGTGTTCATATCTGTAAGGTTCTGTGAACGTTAACAAAAAGTAATTAGTGGCGCAATAAATGGAACATGTCCTGATAATGTATTAAAAACAAAAGAGCAACTTGTAAAATTGGCATCCAAATAACTTGTGAGAAGCCTATTTTTAGATGAATATGTAAAGATTTGTTTGCAATCATATTTTGTCTGCCCTCAGAACATTCATGCATGATGAAATTGGTGCTGTACACAAGTGGGCTCTTGCACTGGTTATATGGTAAAAGCAGTAAATAAATACAGCAAATAAAGACAAAATTGCATTCTTTAGTGTGGGAAAGAGATGCTGGGTTAGCTTTAGCTTCACTGGAACATATTGTTCCCTACCAAACCTTTAATCTGCTCACCCCCCCCCCACTCTCTTCCCCTTATTGCATGTCCCTTCTGTTACCTTTTGTGGGAGCTGCTTCAGCATATGTCACTGGCAGTCTTAGACAATCTAGGCCAGGGGTTGGCAATCTGGTGCCCTCCAGGTGATTTGGATTATAACTCCCATAAGCCCCAGCCAGTATGGCCAGTGCTCAGGAATTATGGGAGCTGTAGTCCAAAACATCTGGAGGGCACAAAATTGCCTACCCCAATCATGTGAGAGCCATCTGAGGGAAATGATGCAGCTCCTTCCCAGGCCAGCGTTGCCCTTCCTGAATAAATGCTAGTATGGGAAGGAGCCACATCCTGGTATCATCCTGTGTGTTTTCTGTCTTCTGACATTATCTCCATAGCGTAGGAGCTGCAGCACCATATGGCTCTTTGGTAATGTCAGAATGTGCCCTAAGTTTGCATTCCTATACATACTTTCCTGAGAGTAAGCCCTGTTGAGTTCAAGGGGGCTTACTTCTCAGGAGATATGTGTAGGTTTGCACTGTTAAGTCACAGGTCAACAAGTCTGGGGAACTATCCATGTAGCTGTTCCTTGATGATTGGAAGTACCCAAAAGGACAAACGTATTGGTGAAAATCATAGTTTTGACTGTGCTGTGAGCAGGCCAGCTTGAAACAACAGCAGGGAAAGGATGAGGGCAAGCATTATAATGCTAACTGTTGGTGCTCAGCTTGATCTGATGACAAAGCCAAGAAAGCTGCTTCATGGAGTGCCTTAAAACAACTGAGGGGTAACACTTTCCTTCATGGGTAGGCAACCTGGAGCCTTCCAGATTTTTTGGACTACAGCTCCCATAAGCCCCAGCTGGCATGGTCAGGGGTTCTGGGTATTGTCCATCAACATATGGAGGGCACCAGGTTGCCTGCCCTGCTCTACATTAGCAGGTACCCTGCCTTGCTATTCTGGTCATGGAAAGAGTAGGACAAGGGGACACTGTCTGGTCCCATGTCTGGCTGGTGAGCAGTAACTGGAAGTGGCAGTGGGTCAGGAAAGAAATGCAGAGCCCCGAGGAAGAGTGGACAGGCTATGTCCCAGCATCTTATAAAAAGGAAAATGTGTCCTCTCTGTTGTCTTATGAGATCCTGCTAGCCCTTTAAACTGCCTGGCCACGCCCCTTTGTGGGCCTTGAAGGAATGGTGCAGGGTTGGTGCTCAGGGCAGCTTTTCAAAAACCCATAGGGGATGTCTACTGCCAATCTCCCCCACAAAAAATATTGGAAGTGGTGGTTCATGGTCCAGCAATTAAATGGGTTGCATCTGCTGATTGTGCCCCAAGCAAGTGATTTCTTTTAAGATTTCAAGTTGTTGTTTGATTATTTCTGGTTCCTTTGTTTTGATGTTGTCATTACTACAGACACGATGGTTGAATGAATTGTTCCCGTCTTGATTTAAATAAGATAGACCATGTGAAATAGTTGGGATGTTGTCTTGAAAATGTTTCTGAAAAAATATTTTTTACATTTATGCCATTGCAGTTATCATCATGGCTCTTGTTACAGGCATTTCTTAAAATCTTTGGGTTGGAATCAAGTTATGGGGCTGAACTAATTTGTTCTGAGTGGTAAATTAGCATGGAAGATTTTCCATATTATTTTACATCCTATCCTGTCATTAAAATAGTCTAGTTTCTCCCTATTTTCTTCAGCATGTTGGTATTTCTGTGTGTTTTTATCTTAGTCATTGGTTTGGTTCCAGATTTAGTCATACTTAGAGTAGACCCATCAAAATCCTTCAGTCATACTCAAATTTAGGAGAGCAAATTCAGAAAACTTGATGAACATCCTTCACGGTGGAGATCTACATATGTAGAAAGAAAAGCACATTGAAATCAGAGTTCCTTCTGACTAAGGTCTCCAGATATAACAATCACACCAATCCCTTAATCACAGTTCAGGTATTGGGAGTACCCCTCAGGCTCAGCTGCTCTACTTCCTCCTTCCTTCTTCCTTCCCCACTCATTCTTTTCCCCTTCCCTTTTTTCAGCATTAATCATGGTGTAGTGTTACCTCTGAACCAAGATTAACACTAATTGAACAAAGAATGGCAAATCAGCTTCAAGTTCTTCTTTTAAAGGTAACCATGGTTAGCATTAAACTTGGTGCAGATGCAACATTACTTCAGGTTTGTTCTGAAAGGGGGAGAGGAGGAGGAAGATGGTGAGAGATGAGAGTTAAGATTTGTGATGGGTACTCTCACTTTCCAAATCTGCCTTTCCCAACCTGGTGCCTCCAGGCTGGCTGGGGGTGCTGGGAGTTGCAACCCAACATAATCTGGAGGGCACCAGCTTGGGGAAGGCTGCTCTAAACTATGGTTAAAAGATCAGGGCACATCTGCATTGGACCTAGTAGCAAAATACATGCAAGTGGTCTCTGAAGGCTCAGGGTTGTTGTTTTTTTACTTCCATCAAATGCTGAGACCTTAATGCTATAAAAGTGGGTAAATTTTGTAAGACTGCATTTCTTCACTTAACCTGAAGAGTTAGTTCAGAAGCTATTTGTTTAACCTTCCAGATTTGTACTGCAACTTCTCTTCTGTTTTTGTTTCTTGCCTCACAAGGTTGCTATGAGAGCAAGGTGTTGCTTCTGTTTTAGATTGAGGAGCAAATATGATGATGTGATCAAGGTTCCTGCATAAATCCTGGGTAACTTATCTCAAGTCAGTGTCCCCATTGTCAGTATTATGTAGTATATATTGTATGTATTGAATATACCCTGCCTCTCATAACTGATTGGAGAGAATTCTTTTTTTTCCAGTTTATTCAGTGGCATGGAACAATTAGTAGTTGGTATTTTATTTTTAGTGATTTAGGGACTGGGTTAATTAACTCGAGTTGGATCCAATTAAATATATCTACCTAATTTTGTTTGAGATTTAATATATGGCTTAAATCAGATGCAAACTATCTATTGTTCGTGCACCAAATACATAAATCTTCTCCTCCTCCTCATACCTGAAAAAAAATAGCCATGTGAAACAAAGGGAAAACATGTATACATGCTAATTTCCCCCATAATTCTTTTCACATTATAATTTTGAGAGGACATGGTTGTGCTGTTCTTTTACTGTGTTTATGAATAATGTGTATCCTTTGCCAAACCATGTAAATTCAGAAATGTAACTACTGTAACCTAGAATTAATATAGATATTAATAAAATTCTTATTACAATACAAATGTAAAGTTAAACCTTTTTTGGTGAGGTTTATTTTAAAATCCAGCTAATCTAGTTCAGGTACTGCTTCATGCACATTCAGATTCTCCCCCCACCCTTCAGATATATGCATCTTTCTCCCCCCCCCCGCCCCAATTTTATTGGCTAAACTGGGGGTGGGAAAACCTGTGCCCTCCAGATGTTGGACTGCAACACCCATTGTCCCTGACCATGCGGTCTGAGGCTGATGGGAGTTAGAGTCTAGCAACATCTGGAAGGGCACAGGTTTCCTACTCCTTGTTCTAAAGCCTCTGATATAACTAGGCTTGTGACCAGTTGTGATCCAGGGACTTGTGACCCACTCCATTTTTATCTTGCCCTGTGTAGTTTGCTGACTAAATATTGTATATGTTATTTAGGGTGCAATCCTATGCATGTTTAGATAGAAAAAAAGTCCTACAGCTCCCAGCGTGCCCCAGCCAGAGAGCTTCGGCTATTGGGCGGTATAGAAATGAAATAAATAAATGAAATAAATAAATAAATAAATGCTGGGAGTTGTAGGAATTATTTTCTGCTTAAACATACATAGGATTGCACCTTTATAGTTCCTTTTTTGGTAATCTTTGTTGACAAGGGATTTGAGTAAGGGGAGACATAGAGACAAGACGTTGAGGCTTCTGAGAACCAAGATATGTGCACAAAGGTTCATAATGGCATGGAAACAGAGATGAGCTCAACCCAGCAAGTGCTCAGGTGACAGTAGTAATTTTATTTATTTAAATTTATATCCCGCCTTTCCACTAATAATAGTGCTAAAGGCAGCTAACAATAATAAATTACAGATAAAATACAAAGTATAATTAAAACATTAAAATAGATTAACACACTAATACAAAATTATAAGCAACAGTAATAGCAGCTCTCTGAAACTATTTGGCCATATTTGTTTTATACCTGACTGGAGGGATTTTTTCTTTTTGTTCTAAAAAAAAATCCAGCTCTGTCTGACTTTGTAGTCTTGGGTTTAGTGATAACAACTGCAACCTGCATTTAATGTTGTGGTATATCTTCACCTCCTAATAGGAGTGCCCCTGCTCAGGGTTCCAGCCAGCCATGGCTCTTTGGGGATCCTATATGCCAGGAATGGGCAACTTGTGGCCCTCTAGATATTTTGGTGTGCAACTCCCATCATCCTTCACCATTGGCTATGCTGGCTATGGCTGATGGAAAAAACATCAGGAGGGCCACAAGTTTCCCACTATTGCAGTATAAACTGTTATGAGCTCAAGCAAGCCACTTCATATACATGTGCACGCACTAATTCTTCTGTTTTTCTTTTCCATTCTGTGGTTCGCCATGACCACTGAGCATGCTTGGGCCTCATTGGGCTGGCTGGTCCCTTTTGTGGGTAGTGATGGTTTACATTCTTTATACTTACGGAAACCATGGAATTCCCCCAGCATGCTAATACCTCCCTCTTGTTTCTCAGTGGCCCTGTTTTGGCTCTAATCCAGTCGGCATAGGGGCACTGATTTTATTGTTAGAGGGAGTGATGCCTGCAGAGCTTTGGGTAGAAAGCATCAAGCCACAAGAGACCCCCAGAATAGGTTTCTGTCAAATGTTTACCTTGCTGGTGGGGAATGATGTGCGTTGCAGTCCAACTCATCTGGAGGGCACCAAGTTGGGGAAGGCTGCTCAAACAGTTTGTTCCTGTTGTGAGGGGTTGAGATGAATCTGTAGGAAGCTATGGGCCTTCCTACAGCTAATAGCCAAATGGGACCTCAGCAGTCAGAGGGAAAATGTTTCCGAGTAACACAATCACCATCACAAGCAGAGGGTTGTAAGCATCCAGAGGCATTTGTCTAGCATGCCAATGTCCTAGGTCCAATCCCTGGCTTCTCCATTTAAAAGGATCTCAGTTGTTAGTGTAGGAAAGAGCCCTACCTGACATCTTGACTTGCCACTGCCAGTTGGAGAAGATGGTGCTGGGCTACTTGGGCCAACAGTCTGACTCTGTTTAAGGCAGCTTCATGAGGTCACTATAAGAAGTATGATGCTGGAAAAAAATGTCTTTGGACTAGATTTTCCAGGTGATTCTTCTGTGGTGGAATGTGGCAATACCCTTACTAGCATTCTGAAATTGCAGATGTGAAAAAAACTTCATCCTGGCTTTCACTTTTGCACGAGGCCGTCAGTCTCCAATGGGGGGAGCCTTTATGTGCTCTTAACCATGTGCACTCAAGCTGGTCATAAAATTGAGTTGCAGTACATCCTTTGCCAAGGCAGATTCATACACGGCAGCTTGGATGAAAACATTGTTTCACTGGATGACTTGTGTGTTGTTGATTAGTCATAGGTTCAGGGCAGATGAAATAAAGTCCTTCACACCATGCAGCATTTATGAAACTCGCTGCCACAAAATGCAGCGATGGCCCCTAGCTTAATCCCTGTCTTAAAGGTCCTTAGTCATATTCATAGGGAATCAGATTATCAACAGCTATCAGACATGAAGGCTGTATACCTCTGAATAGTACTTGTTGGGAAGCAACAGTAATGAAGCGCTGTTGCCTTTATGCCTTGCTTGTGTTCATCCAGGAGCTACGGAGGGAAGTAGGATGCTGAATTAGATGGGCCTTTGGACTGATCAAGCAGGGCTCTTCTCATGTTTTTATGATTCTCCTCCCCCCCTTAGATCTGATGTTTTTATCAGATAAGAAGGTTTCCCATACCTTCCATTTTGTAGGGGTGTGTAGAATTGCCTGCTCACAAGGGCCCCTTCATTCATTTCAGTGGAGGTGACATCTCTCAGTGAGTAATCCTGTCCATGTGCAGAATTGCTGCCTCTGCCAAAGTGAATAGGGAGCCCTTGTGCACAGGAGCATGGTGTGGTCATTGGGATATGTACATGGCTCTGGCTCAGCTGTAGCAGGGCTGTGGGGACACTTACTTAGGTTCCTTGACCAATTTGATGGATACCAGCCTTATGAAGGGATGGAAAAAATGTCAACATTTTTAGGCACTAGCATTGAATCCTTGGGTCCCTTCCAGCCCTGATAGTAAACTTCCATTCTGCCTTGCAAAGGAACGCTTGCCAGCAACACACGTGCATCATCATGACCCATCCATTCTATTTAATCAGAACTAAATAACATGTACTGAAGGACAGATCATGATAGCAGGCTTCACCCACCAGAGAAAATGGCAAAGCTGCAGAAAGTTGGTTTGTGAATTGACCCAAGAGGTTAACAGGCTTAGTAGGGGCCCAGCCAATACACTTTTGTGTGATGTAATCCAATCTATGCCTGTTTACTCAGAAGCAAGCCTGGATGTATTCAGTGGAACTTATTCCCAAGTACATATGCATAGAATTGCAACCTGAGACAGAAAATGCAAAAGGCATCCACCACACGCAAGCACCCCAGTTAACAGAAGGGCCACCAGTATTCCTGCATAGATCTCGTTGAACCATGTCCTGCACAGCTCCTGTTTACTCCAGCAGAGCTTGTGCGGAAGAACCTCTTGGTGGGTTGCGCTCCAGGAGCCCTACTTGCCTGTCTTCCACTCTGCTGTCCACAATGTGCTCAGTTTGCCTCATGTTAAGTCTGCCTCTGGGTTTAGCTGAATTCAAATAGGCGTAGGAGTTTTCCTTTTCCAAATCTCATTTGCAAGTTGAGATGACGTATTGAGGACACTTGATTTGTGCCAGTTTTTTTTTTCCTTTTTCTTATTTTAAAGAACCCTTAGAAGGGCATTTTGACATTTCATCTTAATTGACAAATGTTAATTATTGTTCAGCATGTAAACTATCACTGTCTGTTTGATGTATACTAAATTTAAGCTAAGTTATAAGGTGTGCTGTTTGGAAGTGTGGAAGATACAAGAGTTGGAGCTACAGATAGCAAGTTTATGCTTGTATTTCCTACTGATGAAGACTTTCACCCAAGTTATTCTCTGGGTAGGTGATAAGAATATCACTCTGCATGTATATACATTTATTATACATTTTTGCATGATTATACATGTAGGAGTGGTACAATTTTGACTTGACTCTTATTCTTGTCTAAGTATAATTTGGCTTATCTAGACCTGTCTGATTCTACTTCTGACAGTATTATTGATAATTAAAACAAATCCATTTGCAAACTGCTAAAAGGAATTACGAGTAGGTCCTGAATTGGTTAGATAATAAACAGTCAATATTGTACTTGACCCTCGTATCTTCTGCACTCAAAACTTTTTTTATTGACCATGTAATGTCAATTGATACCAAGTTGCACTGAACTCTGATGATGTTGTGGGGAGAAAAATTACACCATTGCTTAATTCTGCATGTTAATTAGCACTGTAATAATACTCATTCTCTCTCCCCTCCTAAAACCCCCTCATTCTTACATATAATAGTATAAAGTCTGTAGTTTAATTTTGAACAGCAAATTTCAAACTGCAACTTGCTAGGATTTCTCCCTGTTTTATAGTCATCAGTGTTTAATGTTGGTTCATTGTCCCCCTTGTACATGCTAGTGTTTAACCATTCATTTATCTTTTTAAGTTGAGTCTGTCTTAATTTCTATAATTATAACATTGTTTCATGAAGCAGTTATTATTTGGGGCAGGTTTCACCTGAATCTTCTATACCTTTCTTGAGTATAGGTTGCAAAACAGTTACTGGATATCTTAAACATAATTCATTCTCTATGGAAGTAAGAATGGCTTTGCTAAATTACCGATTTTGTTTGTTTTTGAGGAACTAGATCTCAAACTTCCAACATGCCTATTGGAAGCAATGCACTGTGGACTAAATTTTTGCCGCTGTTTTAACCTGATAGCTAAATTGAACTTCCATGTTTAGAGGCAGTGTATCCCTGAATGACAGATTCCAGGGGTGAGGACAATGAGTGGGATTGAGCTGTTGCCTTCATGGCCTGGTTTTGGGGCTTTCTGGGAGCATCTAGTTGGCCACTGTGGGAAACATAATAGATTTTAGATCTGATCCAGTAGGGCTCTTAACAGTCTTAAGACTTTAACCACATTTCCCATAATACAATACATTCTTCTTATACTGCATCTGATTACATCTGACTGATGTATGGAGGCTGGCAGCCATTATATATAGCAGGGGTGCAGAACCTCAGGCCTGGGGCCCAAATCTGGCCTACCTGAAGCCCCAGTCTGGCCCTCCAGGGTTCCCCAGAGGGCCATGTCCCCTTCCCCTGGCCCAACTCCCTTTCCCATGACCACCTATCGTTTGGTGGTTTCCCAGCTTTTGTGCAATTTCTCCCCCTCCCCCCCATTCTGAAAGGTTGAAATGCCTCTCCTAAGGCTTCATTACTGGCAGTAAGAATATTAAACTAAAATATACTGGTATTTTGGGCCCGCCCCTTTTGCCTTTGACCCTACCCACCACTGGAATGTGGCCCCTGAGAGTTTATCTGGAATGGAATTTGGCCCTCAGGCTGAAAGAGGTTCAACACCCTGATATATAAGGAAAAAAAGCCGATTTTATACTGAGTCAGTATGAGCCCAATACTGTCTGTCCTGGCACGCAGTGGTTCTCCAAGGTGTCAAGAAAAGTCTTCCCCTGCTTTCTGTCATGTGATGCTTTCCCTGGGGATGCCGAGAAACTGGGGTCTTCTTATGAGCAAATGGTACTACAGAGTTGCAGTCCATCTCCAAATCCCTATTGGCCACTTTTAAGATTTTCTTTTCATCTCCTGCTGTAGACCTGCCAAAATGAGGGCCAGTTCTTTTGACACTGGTGGTGGCTTTCTCTATCAACATTTGCATGGTGGTCTTATGAGACCTCCAGCAGGGGTGAGGGTTGCATAATTCATGTATACAATCCAGTACACAAGTTGTGGTGATAGTAGCTTAGAAGGCTTTGAAAGGGGATGAGACAAATTCATGGAGGAGGAGAGGCTTATCAGCAGCTATTAGTCATGATGGCTTTAACCTTCATGGTCAGAGGCCATATGCCACTGAAGGTCAGTTGCTGGGGAGCAACAGCAGAGGTGGGCTCTTGCCTTTATGCCCTGCTAGTGGGCTTCCTAGAGGCATCTGTCTGGCCACTGAAGGAAGCAGAATGCTGAACTTAGATCAGGGATAGGCAACCTGGTGCCCTCTAGATGTGCTGGTGTTCAGCTCTCATAAGCTTCAGCCAGTATGGCCAATGGTAAAGGGATTTGGGGTGCTGTAGTCCAAAACATCTGAAGGGCACCAGGCCTCTGACTTAGATTGACCTTTGGTCTGTTCTATCAGTTTTACCATCAAAAGATCCATTTAACTAGTTTGTGTGTCCAAGGGAGCTTTGGACTTGAGTTGACAGGAGACTTCCCTCACCTCATACAGTGCTTCATAGCAAAAGGCATTTTAAACAGCTTGTCTGCTGGGGGTTTGCTGTTCAAAGAAAAGGGTTTGCTGTTCAAAGAAAAAAGTCAAATTCCAAGAGCATTTAAAAAAAAAATCCCTTTGGGGCTATCCTAAGGCTGAGCAGTTCAGATAATTGGTTCCACCAGATGAATCGCTGAACCATAAAATTAATTAAGTGATAGCCACCCTTTTTTTCTTGATATTAAAGATTGGTGCCTGAATAACATATCTTGACTTAATTCAGATGTAACAGAAAAAATGATTTGGTAATCAGGAACGTATGGCATGTTTGCACACTCTAATTCTCTCCTACACTTCCTGTAGTGACCATGGGTTGTTGTGAAGTCTGCATTGGGCAAACTCTGGTTACTGCTAATCATGGTTTTTCCTCCAGGCCAGTTAGAAACCCAGTCCAAACCATAGTTTCCAATTCTAATTTGGAGGTAAACTATGGTTAATGGTCCCAATTTGGACATCAAAGCAGTTTGGACATCCCAGAAAATAGGAGCTGCAGGAGTGGACAGAAGAGTGTATAAGCATGGAACAGATTTCTGCTAGCTAAACCACAGCTTGTTCTTGTCTGAATTGAGCCATTGACTTTTCAATGTAAACTGCTTTTTCAGTTAATTTCCCTTTCTCCATGTTCATAGGAATATATGGTTGTTACTAAAGCAGTTATATTGAGAACAGCCCAATCTGGAACTCTTTTTTCTCCTCTCCTCTCATTTAGCAGCAAAAAAACCCTATTGTAATTTTGAAAAGAAATGGAAATAGATTCTTTTTTCAGTGTATTTAGATGAGTGAGTTGAAAATGGGGATTTGTCCTAATTTATGCCCTAACATTGTAAGCTGCCAAATAAATTATGTGAAACCCTTGTCCCAAATTTTATTAAACGTAGTGACCTATCATTTAAAAACAGAAACACCAGACAATAATTCTTCACAAGGTTTAGCACAGGGTTTAGAAACCTGCAATTCTTGCTTGCTCCATGCAGCACAGAATTTGGCGGCATAAGCAGAATTGTGAGGATCATGGGTTTCTTTTTGGTAGGGGAATGGTCACGTGGAAGTCCAGTTTTATTTCGTGGAATCAGCTGATCTTCCACTTGAGCAGAGGAGAATATTCTCGCGACTGGTTTAGTATATCAAAACACAGAGGAAAACTGATATGCACTCTTTGAGTGCATCAAGGTCCCTTGCCTGCCACTGGTCACTGGGTCGGTCAAATGCCTGAGAGAGGCGTAAACTAAAACTCCAGACTCTGTGATGTGAAAACTGAACAAATAAATAAAGGTTATTGTAAGCACAAAGCATCTAATCACAGAGGAGACTGCCTGTTGTGTGTCTGTATGATTCCCAGCTCTGTCCATGCTCCCTTCTAAGCAGCCTCCATCTAGGTGGAGTTTTTTTCTGTGACTCTGTATTGTGTAGTTGGATTTTTGGCTTGATCATTCCCAATGTAGAGAATGGCAAAACTACCTGCCTCTTTCTAAGTAGGAGACATGCCCAGATCAGTGACTCAGGCAGAAAAGCCAGGGGCAGGGTGCTTCGGAGGCCACCTAATTATTTCTCTCATACACACTAAACATAAGGTGACATGAGCCTCCATCTGGGGGTGGGGAAAGTGCTATCAGAAGTACTTGAACTAGAGGGTGAACATGGTGTGTGGACTTCTCAACCCCTTTCCATGGCTCATTAGTAGAGTGTGTGCTTTGTATCCAATCCCTGGCATCTCTAGTTGTAACAGGACCTCTTCCTCAGATCTTGGAGAGCTGCTGCCAGTCAGAGTAGACAATATAGGCTACATGGACCAGTGTTCATCAGACTCGGTAGGAGGCAGTTTCGTATGGCCATATATGTACACTTCCATACCAACTTTTTTCCACAGTCATGCTTTCAATTTTCAAATATTTCAAAAGCTCAGAATTGCAAATTTCGGCTAACAGGGAAGAATTGGGTAAATCTACTTGGTTTGCACAATGTGCAGACAGGGACAAAATTAGGGGTCTCTGGCTTCATCCTTGACTTCTGGTGGGCAATATAAAGTTCCTTTTTGTTAGCAATAATATTTTAGGTAGTCATCTCTTGTGTGTTACGTAAACATTTATTCACATATTCTTGTAAAACATTGTATTTATGTTCTAAAGCACTGAATGAATTGGGGAGAGCGGGAAGTTTACAGTTGCATCACTGCTTTGATTCATTTGATTTTCAAATGCCAGGTATACAGACATTACAGTAGGGTTAGCATTTTGTATGTGTCCTCTGAGATGCCTGCTATCTAATATCTGTGGGTTTTCTTTCCTTCCCAGATGGACCTCCAGTTGTGGCTCATTATGATATCTCAGACACAAACTCTGACCCAGAAGTGGTGAATGTGGACAATCTTTTGGCAGCTGCAGTAGTTCAAGAGCACAACAGTTCTGTCGTTAACCAGGACACTGGGCCTACTTGGAGGACGAGAGGGCTGCTAGAAGAGCTGAATGCTGAAACAGGTGAGTAGAGGAAAGTGGTTTGAAGCATTTAATCCGTTCTTATTTGATCATTGCATCTCCTTCTACTAAACTTCTTAGGCTTCCATCCCTCTTCTCCATGACCTGGAAACCTCATCGTCTCAGGCCATATCCTGTGCCTCCCCTACACAGCCACTCCCACTCCTTCATATTTATTTATTTGAAAGATTTTTAACCTGCTTTTCAAGCACACTGCCCTCACAAGGTGGCTTACAATATTACAAAAACACAAACATACAGATTAGAATTACACACACAGTAGCTAATGGCTATTGCTGGTGGGCCTCTGATACTGATCTTACTGCTTGGGCAGGCTCATAGAGGTGTAGGCGGTCCTTCAGATAATGTGGTCCCAAACCATTTAGCACCTTGAATTGGGCCCAGAAATTAACAGGCAGCCAGTGTAAATGATACAGAATAGCCTGAGGTAATTGTGCCTGCAGCAGAGCTGCAAACGCACTCTTTCTGTTAAGTTATCACTTGGATTGCAGACCAGGCCAAGGAACTTTGAGGCTTGTCCAGATAGGCCTGGACAATACCTAGGCAATAAGATGTGCAATAGGCCTAGGTAATAAGATGCGCAACATTGCTTTGATCCCCTTGTCTCATTACTCCTGAGGGAGCACTGTGCCTCTTTTTCCTTCCCCATCCTCCTGACACCCCCTATACATGCTACAGACATGCGCTGCTAGTCTGAGAGAGAGAGAGAGAGCTGCTTCCTTGTGATGCAATTCTTCATGGCTGCAGTACACAGTGAATGCTGCAACTGTGCAGGAAAGTCCTATTATCTTGAGGTTTCTCACCCAGGTGACTTTCCCACATGCATGCCCCCAATGGGAGAGCAATGAACAAGTGGGAAAGACCCATACAATGACCCCCACCCCCATGTGTGAGATTGCATTATGGGGCAATGACTCCAATATGGCAGTGAGTGTGTGAATGGTCCCTGAGCATGTACCCAGTCTAGTGACTGTTGTAAACAAAACAACGAAAACTTAATCATTAGCCACTTACTCATGGGAGGCAAGTTATGGTGCATGTTTTCACTTAGTGGAGACACACTGGTGACTGCCAGTGACCTCATATGGGGCCTGCAGCTCCATATCTATTATCGTTTACTGTCAACTGCTGTTAGGCCTGCCAGGTTAGAGAGTACAGCATGAAGAATATCGCTCAGTGAGCCTTGTCTTCCTACCATAGTCCCTCCTGCTGGCATGCTGATGGCTTTGCCTCCCTCTCACAAGTGGCCTTTCCTGCCTTCGTCATTCATTGAACACCGTGCATCTTCTGCACTCCTTGCCAAGAGTCTCATTGTGCTTCTGAACAAGGGGTACTGCTGTGCCACTTAACATGGGACTGCAGATTCTGTGAGCTCATCAGGACCTTTTCTGATGTTTCAGACTGAGGTGACGAGCAAAGAAGGATGAGCTAGCAGTTCGTAGGGAAGAAAAAGAGAAAGGTGCTTAGGGACACTGGTAATAGTTTGAGTGCCCTGGAATCCAATGAAGAATTATTCAAAGTGCAGATGTACAAGCAAGATGGTGTACCAGTGTAATAAGGATATTGAGTAAAAAAATCACACACAGTCCTTCATTTCCCCATATTATTATAATGTACCACCCCAGCCATACTTCAGCTGAATCATGGATCAACCAATAGGTTGGGCAACACCGGGTCGGTCTGTTTGTCTTCCTTCCTTTATTTATTTGATTTGTACCCTGCCTTTCTACCAAGAAAAATGGCACTCAAGGCAGCTTACAATCATAAATAAAACTTGATTAAAATAATAATAAAACACAATTAAAAGCACAACAATAACAGAAGAAAAACAACATCCAACGCAACAGACCTGCTTACATCCCAAAGCCCTGTTTGAATAAAAAGGTCTTTGCCTGTTGGCAGAATGACAGCAGAGAGGGAGCACACCTAGCCTCCCTCAGCAGGGAGCTCCACAACCTGGGTGCAGGCACTGAGAAGGTCCTCTCTCATGTTGCCACCAAACACACCCCCTAAGGTGGCATTTTGAAAAGAAATGCCTTTCCCAAGGATTTTAAGACCTGGGCAGGTTCATATGGGAGAAAGCAGGTTTTCAGGTAGCCTAGTCCCAAGCCATATGGGGCTTTATAGCTCATAACCAGGACTTTGAATTCTGCCTGGAAACAGACCAGTAGCCAGTGAACCTGTTGTAACAAGGGAGTCACATGCTCCCCATAATTGGCCCTGGTCAACAGTCTGGCTGCAGCATTCTGGAGTAGCTAAAGTTTCTGACCAGTTTTCAAAGACGGCTCCACGTACAGCATGTTACAGTAGTCCAAACAGGATGTAATTAAGGCATCTGTGGCCGGCTGGCCTGCCTGCTTGCCTGCCTGCCTGCCTTCCTCATCCATGTCACCCACAATGGCTATAAGAGTTTGGTGCACAGCTCCTACAAGGAGGAAAACAAACCACTCTAGATTAAGGTTATTTGACACTGATATGTGCATGTATTTGTTTGGATTCCAATATGGCTTTCTAGTACCCACTTCCTGTAACCAGTGCATTTCCTGGTTGAGTACAAGTGCCGTGGTAATTGAGGTGCATCTTCCAGGATATTTTTGGTTTCCCTTATATAAGTGTGTTGGGGTTTATTGTGGGCGCTTCTGGATTCAACTTTGCTCTTTTATGTCCAGATGGCAACGGTGTCCACGTTATGTGTGATGCACCAGCTGTGGCCAGATCAGGAACCTGGGCACTGTCACCTATACTATTGTAACTTTGTTGATCTATTCCTGCAGTGCGCTCTGCATGGGTCTGCCCTTGAAGATTGTTTGGAAGCTTCCACTAGTCCCAAATGCAGTAGCCCATCTGTTGCTGGGTGTTGAATTGTGAAGGTACTAATTCTCTCACAGGTGCACTGGGTCCATCATATCACCCAGACCAACTACCTCCCATATGTTCCCCTTTCTCTGATGTGTTAGGATCTGGTACTAAGAGCCTTCTCCTTATTTCAGCTTCACATGGAGCTTTTCTGTTCTGGCACTAAAGTTGTAGACTTTTTTTGCCAGAGAAATTCAGCAGCGCAGCTTGTTTTAGCTTTCTTTACATGCTATTGTATCTGTTTGTTTGATTGTTTGATAGCTGTTTTAGACTGATGCTTCAGTTGCTCAATTTTGTGCATGCCAAAGTTGGGGTGCATCACTGGGCATCCTTCTGTGGCTGTTCAGTAATTTTTTAAAAATTAAATTATGCACATCAGTATATCCTGCTACTGCAATGTGATGAATGAGACCCTTGATCAACATGGGTCGTGAGAAATGCCTTCTTGCTGAGGGCATGCAAAGATGACCTGGCTGCTGAATCCCAGGCTGCCTTTCACTTTATTGTCTGCAGATCACTTGGATACTGGATTCCTGGCAAGTGACAAAACCTCCACCAGCAACACCCAGGTCAATGAAGAAATCAATATTGCCTCATCGGATAGCGAAGTGGAAATTGTGGGAGTTCAGGAACATGCAAGGTGCTCATCACATTTTTATTCTCCTTTCTTGGTTTTTAATGAATCCAATTAAATGGCTGGAATAAATTTTTGAAATGAAGAATGCATTTAATTGCTCGTGTTACGTTTTTGTGGCCTGCTGAAACAAAAATAGAAATTAAACACGCCCAGTGTTAAATTCATGGGAGCATTTATTATTTATTTATGTAGCGCCGAAAATAAGCTGAACACAGAGGCTCATGGAGGATATGCAAGTGATGCAGGCATTGTTACAAGCTGCTGAAAGTTTCATTTCAAATAAAAACAGAGAGAAATCATAAGGGAGGAAAGCACTAGAAAATAAACTCTTAAGGAGCTCTTTTTTTAAAACAGGAAGGACGTGTGTCAAACAGCAGGGGGGAAAAGAATTCCAGTCATAGGGAGACATGGAGTGAAGGCTGAGAAAACCAATGAGGTGACAAAAGGAAAAGCAAGCAGTGAAAACGAAGAACCATGTGAACAAAGGTGCTGAGACAAACTATCCCTCAGTTTCCAGTTTAAAACCAAACCTGCAGAAAGATCCACCCTCCCTCCCTGGGTCTTTGACCTTTTAAGGGTGACACCACAGGGAACCCTCGCATGCTGCCTTCCAGTATGTGGCCTCCAGCCACTGGCGGGTGATGCAGTCCTAGGTCAGGCTCTTCTTTTGAGGGAGAGGGGGGCCAATGCAATGCAAGTGGTCTTGGGGGCTGGCTGATAACAGGTGGCCGACCAGAGAGAGCAACTAGCCCTGCAGTTACTCTGTAGTATCTTTTGGCCCTTGGTGATGGATGTAGTTTTGGATCCAGGCTTCTTCCAGGGTGGAGTACACTGCAAAAGCGGTTTCAAATTAGCCTTTAAATGCCAAGTGGTTATTGGGAATTTGGAAGTGGAAGCTTTTTTCAGATGTGTTAACATGTCTCTAAAGAAAGGCAGATGACCAGGAATACCCATGCCATTAAAACACACACACAGAGACACATGCACATGGGACATGGCCCTCAGGGTCATTTCACATGTAACATTTGACTCAAGTACGCCATTGGTTTTACCTTGTCAAGCATGGGCACATCCCCATTCCCACTGGGCTTAGTAGGCCTCTGTTTTCCTCTCCCCCTCCCCTCACATAGGCAGCGTAAGGGGGCATTACAGGAAATGTGAGGTCTGTGCATGCTCCCCATGTTCTCATCCAGCCCTGCCTCAATGCCCTGTGCAGCTTACTTGTGCTCTGATGATTTGAAGATACTGATGGAATGATGCTCCCATATTATTAACCATTTCATCTAGTAAGAGCATAGTTTCTATAAATCTCCTTGAAACAATCAAATGTATATCTTTTCCATATCTCAGAATTCCCTAGATGTTGATCTAAACCAGATGTGGGCATTATGCCGCCCCCTGGGCACTTTTTGTGCTCTCCTCCCATTCTGAATTTTTTGCCATAGCAGTAGCAAAAAACATTTATGATTTTGCTGAAAAATAAAGTGAGCAGGGAGCGTATGCCTTGTTTTAAAGCAATATCACAGGGCTTTGCTGCTGCTACTCCGCTGATTTCCAGCAGCATTAGGGCAGGGTGCATCCCCCTGGTGGGTTCCAGGGTCAGGTAATGGCGCCCCAGACCCCTGGAAGTTGCCCACCCTGGTCTGTACTCACCAGGCAAAAAGCCTAAATCACCCACCCCCACCCTGGGATTACAGGGATGGTAATGCTAAACTTAACGAGGGCTGCTGTAAGGATTACTGGGATAATGTGTGTGAAGTGCTATGAATGCACTCACACACTATATAAATGATGACAGTGGTGATTCAGTGATTGACCTGTGACGGCCGTTTTGTGCAGAGAGCTCACCTTCCCAAGAGTACACTGCACTTCTTAATGCCTTCTTCATCCCTTCCTTCCTCCCCCCTCATCACAATTTAACCAATACCCACCCATTCTTTTTCACAACTTTGCTGCCTCCCTCTCCCTGCTTTAGTACAAGACGTGCATCACAGATGGTCCCTTGTCAATGCCCTTAGGTGATGGAAGTGCATGTGCGTGGACCACCCCCGATGCTCTTACGGGGAACCTTTAGCAGGCATGTTCATGCTGTTTCTTCACTTTGCTTTGCCACAGGTGTGTCCATCCTCGGGGAGGAGTAATTCAAAGTGTGTCTTCCCGGAAACATGGCTCAGGTCTGCAGTGCACCCGGCAATCAGAACCATGGACAGGCGTGGCCCCCCCACAAAATTGGTCATCGCCCCCCGAAGTGGTGGATCTCACGCTAGACGAGGACAGCAGGCGCAAATACTTACTGTAATGCAATTTCACTGTGTTTTTAGTCACTTAGCCCCTCTCCCTTCTGTGGCACAGAAGTTCCTGGATATCACCTTGGTGTCCAAAGCATCTGCTCTTGGCATTCTGGAATTCAGACTCCTGCAGGAGAATTTCCTCCTCTCCCCCCACCCCATTAGAATTGCAGTGTCATTTCAGAAAATTCCTGAACCCCTCCATAGTCAAAGGGAGCTTCCCTGTTATGGAAAACGTAGCAGCACTGGACTTCACTGACAACTTCCAAGTTTTTAATTGTGTGTGATTAATTTAGAGCATTTGTTGATGGAAGCAGTGACACCTTCCCACTCGCACCCTTTAGAGAGCCGTATGATTTCTTTAATTCACCACTAAAACGGATGTCGCTGGTACATGTGAGGTTTTATTTTCTTTCTCCCTTGCAGTGTAAGCATTAAAATAACACCGCTGGCCTGATTTGTTCATGGCTCTTGAGTGTCCCCATCATGATTGTAGTATAACTGTTGGGAGCTTAGAAGTGTTGAGTTGTGACTAGGGGTGTCCATAACACAAGTCAGTTTGGTTACAAAACCAGCAGGACTTGCTCACAAAAGGCCTATAATGTGCACTGAGCAGCTTTATTTAAAATGCAGAAGATTATTCTCCACTTCACTTGAAGCTCACACACTGCTCAGTGCTTCTAATAATGCATTTTATTTTTCTCTAGACTACTGTACTGTTACTGGTGATTTGGCCCAACTTGCCACAGCCTTTAAAAAAATTTTTTTTAAAGCCCAAGGAGGTGAGGCTGGCAAAGGCATCAGTACCTAATTCTGAACTCAGGTGTGCTTTTCATGTTAAGCTTTAAAGGCCCAGGTGCAGCCTGACCCAGATCTCTGTATTTGAAGGTACGTGAAAGTGGAGTGGATCCTTCTGTTTGTGCTGCATTCACACGAAGGACCTCAGATGTTTGACTTAAGCTTGACACACCTTGCTTCCTGTTCTCTTCTTAACGAGAAAAGAATAAAGTGAGGAGGAGGCAGGGGCACAGACTCCTTTTCCAAGAGAAGTATTTCCTCTTCCAGGTGGATTGTTACCAGAGTAAGCCCAGTTCAGTCCCTTCTCAGGGTGGCTGGTACTTCCTCTGTTTACTACTACTACTACAATTCATGTGTCACTTCCCACTGCAAAAAAGCTGCTTTGGGGCGACTTACACACACAAATACAAATAAATTATATTAAATCGATAATTAATATAACAAGAAAAAACCAAAATCAGTATAAACTATGATCAGCACAATATTACAAATAAAAATAAACACCATATGACTATTATCTTAAAAACGACACAATACAGAAAGCGGTCATCCATAATACACAAAATTTACCACCACCCTCCCCAGCCTAGAACGAACACCACAAAAGCAGCCTACAACAATTGGAACATAACTACTGTCCAGATGCCTGGGGAAATAAATCTATGTTTGCCTGATGCCAAAAATATGACTGTGTCAGCACCAGCTGAGCTTCCTTAGAGAGAACGGTCCATAAATGGAGGACGATCATGAGAAAGGCCCATTCCCAAACTTCCACCCATGAGCTTCTCTTAGAGGGGCACATAGAGAAGGGTCTCTGAAGCGGAACCCAAGGTTCATATGGGGAAAGGCGGTCCTTGAGGAATTGGGGTCCCAAGCCGTATAGGGCTTTATAGATTAAAACCAGCACTGTTTAAAGTAAAGCAAGGGAGAATTCAGAGAGAGAGAGAGAGAGAGAGTCTCCTATTTCTTCAATGAATATTACCATCCTTAAGAGGAAGATACGACTCTACGCAAAACGGGTGTGAACAAATGCAGGAAATGCCCTGTTGCATTACCGCTACTGAGGTATCTAACATTGCCTTGCCTTTACGCATTGCATACTGCCTCAGAAAGAGTTGTAAAGTTGGGAGCAGCAGCTTATGTTTTACCATATATTTAGATCACCTCCTGTTGGAAAGCAGAGGATGGAATGGGGACACTCGGGTTTCATTTTTACTCATCTTCAGATCTGTGGGTGTAACTTAAAGATCTGCCTTGGTCTTTAAAACGTGGCATGAGAAATGGCCCTTCATTTTATCGAAGTCCCTTAAATATTTGGATCTTCTTGCTGGAGTTCACCAGTTCCTAGATCCACAGCTCTTGGCTTCGGAGCCCCTTCTCGGTCAGATTCCACAGATGCCTTCTGTGGATTGCTGCAAGATGAGATTTTAGCCATCCTTGCTCCATGCCGACTGTTTTCACACGGGAGTTAATAGAGGGATTTCTGGTGCACCGGATGATGGGGTTGTTGGGCGGGCAAGATTTCCGTGTTTGTCCGGTGAGCCTGATTTCACTTGATTTCCCATTGGCGGCGGCTCAAATCTTAGCGCATGCTGGGGAACCTCTGAGTAAACTGTGTATAGCGACCTTGGTTCCTCAGACTCCTTGAATCCCTTGACTGTTCACATGACCAGGTCACTCATGCAGTGGTTTCAATTATGTGATTGGTCCTCAGAGTGTTTTTTTGTACGCATGAGCAGTAGCTGTCAGTGGAGCAAGCCTTTGCATATGGTGAGATTATCACAATGTGCCCGAGTTACTAAGGAATGCAGATATCTTTTCTCTGTAAGACTAGGAGACTCACAAGTTGGGGAAGAACTGTCAGGTGTGCTTAGGCTCGTGAAAGGTTAGAAGAGGGATGCCATTGCATTTGCACTGGTGTCAGGAAAGACGCTCGCTCACCCACCCTCCCGCTGCTTACAGAAGCACGAGTTAGCTCAGGCATTCCTCAAGGGGGAAGGATCGAGCCTTGAGCCCATTGTTTTTTTGCTGAAAACCAAACCAAGAGACTGCCCTTCAGTGGCAATTCAGTAATCATGTTCACTGGAGTAGATCCAGCCCATTGAATGAACAGGCATTAAGGCAGGGGTGGGCAGCTCGTGGCCCTCCAGATGTTTTGGCCTAGAACTCCCACGATCCCTCACCACTGGTTATGCTGGCTAGGGCTGATGGAAGTTGTAGACCAAAATATCCAGAGGGCCACAAGTTACCCACGCCTGCATTAAGGGGTATTGACTCAAGCCAGTTACATTCAATTGAACATTTTTACCCACTAGGTTATACTGTCAGTAAAAAGGCCTCTTTCAAAACCCAGCTGATTGTTCCTGGGAAGGGTGTTTGGCTGTGCAAAGTTAGAAATCATACTTAGAAGAACAACTGGATAACAGGCTTCTGCACAGTATTAGAATACTTCCCCCCCCCCCCCTATTGACTGTGAGGAGGACTTGGACTCTGCTAATATCCTTTGCTTGGGAGCAGGAGGCAGCCGAAACCCTGGTCATTACAGCAGATAACATTTTGTGACTTTGGTGCTTGCTTATATCAGTTACTATAGAGTAGCCTTCTGCAGCTTGGTGCCCTCCAGATGTGTTGGACTACAACCCCCAGAATTCCTAGCTATTGGGCATGGTGCCTGAGGTTGATGGGAGCTGTAGTCTAACACATCTGGAAGACACCAAATTGGGGAGGGCTGCTGTAGAGGCTATTTGCATGGCCAGCTTCTGACCTGGAGATGGCACCTGTTGCTTTGGCACCTCTGAGATGGAGATGACATATTTTATACTGTAGGTGGAGGAATTGTATTTTTGAATGCTCTGCCATATTAAAAATATCACAGTGTACAGAAAGCAAATACGTTGGGGGAAAGGCTAGGCTAGAACCGCTTCCCTACTACCACCACCAGCACTTTGACTTGCTTGCTTTCAAAGTGCAGGAGAGTTTTAATTTGGAGGAGTATTCAAATGTGCCATTTCCTCCAGTCTGCAACATTATCAGCCTGAGATTTTGGGAACAGCAGCTCCTTCCCCTGATGTGAAAGTGTCAGTTTGTGAAATCAGAGGCCCATTTGCTACATTGGTCAGGGTAGATGGACTGCTGATGCCCAGTGGACACAGGAGAGAGGGCCCCAAGCAATGTCTTCCCTTCCAGCCCAAGGCTGTTAAAGCAATCAGTGGTGCCTGCAGGTAGGGAACTCTCAGCCCAAAGGCCATCCCTTCTTTTTCTTCTCATTTGCTCTAAACCCATATGGCTAAATGAGCAGACTTTGGCTACGTTCTCGCTCACCTGTAACTGCTTGGGAACGTCTTTCCTGGGCTGCTCTTCCAGATGACAGGGTGTGTGTGTGTGTGTGTGTGTGTGTGTGTGTAAATACTGCAACCGTGAGAGCATGGCCAGCCACTTGGTTCTTTCTCACCTGATTGCCACCAGGCCAGGAGGGAAGGCCACAACCAAATGGGGAAGAGCCACATGATCCAGCCCACTCATGCACTTCCATTGTTCACACACATACAGCAGTGGCATGGGATTGGATCATGGGGAAGCAGCTCTAATGGAGGTGTGTGTGAAAGCAAGAGCAGGTCAACCAGATGGCCTCTGGCCTAGAGCAGCTCTTTCTACTATGTTTAATAGAGATGTCTTTCAAAACGTGAAATTAGATTTTTCAGAAGGCTGTAGGGTCTCCTGTCTCCTATGGTGGCCAGTACCAGAAGCATCAGAGGAACACACCGATGAGCTTTCCTTTAAAAACAAAAGGAGGGAAAAAAAAGAAGAAAAGCTATTTTTCAGTTTGTATATGCTGTGACTTCCATGTACATATAAAAATTTGACTGCATCCTAACCGAACTTCCTCCAATTGTGCACTGTGTTTGTTTTAAAGGAATCATGAGTTTTTAGCTTGGTAACCAGTTTCTCTCTCTCTTTAATTTAAAAACACTACATGTTTCTTTTGCTCTCTTGATACTCTTCTTTAAAAGAGAGAATGAGAAAGGAAAAAAAATAAAACACAATCACTGGATAGCTAAGAAATTGGGGGTCCCCCCCTTTTTTTTGCTTCCTTTTTTGTCAGAGCAAAAGCTCTCTGAGACTGATTTGCTTTTTTCACAGTTGATAAATGAAACCGTAGCCATTGTATGGCTAAGAACCAATGCACTTGATAGTTTTAGTACAGGCCTGCAAAGCCTACACCCCATCCTGGCTTGCCAGTCATGAATTGCAGCCATGCGGGTCTTTCACAAACGCAGTGTTTGCAGCCGCAAAAACTGATTCCACCAAGCATCTGGCAAACTGCATCGCCCAGCTGTCAGGCGTCTTATTTTCTTTACAGGCCTGGTGTTAGCAGCTCTGCTGTTGCTGGAGCTCAAACGTGGAGTCTTCCACAGGGAAGACAAAACACAATGGCTTAGAATTTATGGTTTTCAGTTGTGTAACTCTTGAGTTTAAAAAAGATGGAAACACAAATAACGTTCTTTTTAACACTCATTCTCATTTCCATCTAGTATTTAATGGTCTTCAGAGAAAAAAATAATAATAAAACAGAGTGTTATAAAATATATATATATATATATATATTTTTTGGTGCAAGATGAGACTTTCTGGGTTTTTTTGAAACAAGTCTGTAGCATAAAGTTTAAACTATTTTAAGACAAAATAAAATAGAGTGGATTATTTAAACAATACCTTACTTTGTAGCGTGTGGGGCTTTTTCAGGGGGGATATCTCTTACATTTATTTGGTAATGTTTTGCTTAGACCTTTTAGGGATGTCTTGGAACATGGCACACATGGACCTCTCCCAGCACAGCTGTCTCACTTCCCATCTTCAGGTTGTCCACATCACATCCTATTTCCAATGCAGACAAAGTGAGGCTGAGAGAGGGAGTGGTTTGCCCAAGACCACCTAATGAGCTCATGGCAGAGGAGGCTTGAATCTGGGAGGTTCTGCTTCACAGTTCACACTTTGCCAGTACAGTATCCCATCGGTTACCACATATGGGACTTGTACATTGAAAAGAGCTTTGCAAATACTGTGATTTGCCCAAGGCTGTAGAAATGAGTACTTGGTAGTAGTGTGGAGTTGAATCCAGGTCTCCAGTGCCCAAGTAAAAACTGTATCCACTGGGCTGCATGACACACCAAACTCTCCCAAGTGTGGATCCTTATGTGGCCAATATGGCACCATCTTCACACAAAAGGGAGGTATCAGCAGGCTTGGGGGAGCCTATATTTGCAGGGGTGTGTGGGGGGAAACCTGCTAAGAGGGGTGGGGCAATCAGAAAGAACACTGATGAAACTAGGGGAGAATGGAGTGTGAAGACGTGAGTAGCTGGAACCCTGAACCAGGAGTACTACACACTGCAACATGTTGTTGCAGGCCCCACTTGATTTCACTTAATAGTAGAAGTTCTGATAAACTTTGACAGTGCAGTGTTTGAACTGTGTAGAGAGATATGGCCATAAAGTTTCGGAGGGGACGAATGGGTCCTTTCCAAGAAGAGCTATTGCTTTATTCTAACAGTGTTTGTCTTCGTGCAGTTTTGGGAGGTTATCAGAGATGCCTTGTACTGTCACACTTCTAATGCCATTGTAGGAGTAATGCCCCATCCTTGCATGCAGTTGTGTGCAGCTCACAAGAATCCCCATACATATGCACAAAACAGATAGTGCTATGCTGGGACTCAGAAACTGCTGGATTGGGTATAGGAGTGGGCCCAGGATCAAAAGATCTGAGAAACTGCCTTAGCTGTCTATGCATTAGAGGAGCTTTGAAGTGCTGCAAAAATTTTGACTGAAGTCTGCAAAGATCTGCAGCCAGGCTGAGGCTGGCAGATTTAAAAAGGGGGCCAACAGGTACCTTACCTTCAGATAAGTAGACAGCTTAGTGAAAGTGTAGAGTCGTAAACTGAACGATGGATCGATCAGTTGATAATATTTGTATACCGCGCAATATAACAAAATCTCTGAGTGGTTTACATGCCAAAGTATTAAAAAATAAATATTAAAACTCAACAAACAATTACAGTTAGAACAGATAAATAAACAGAAACAATAAAAATTTATTAAAAAGCAATAGAAAACAATCAAATAGAACAGCAGGATGATAATTACATCAGGGAAAGTAAATGCCTTCACGGGGGAGAATTCGTTCAAATGTGATTTTAGAAGACAATACTTCACATTACTGATACAATCCTGATCTTTCTAGATAGCTAATGCTTTAATCTTGAGTTTAATTTGCTTCTTTGTAGTGAAATTGGCATCTTTCAGCTCATCCAAGGTTAACTGTGTCTTAATTAGCTAATGCAATATAATATTTTTGACAGACATACCAATGCTGTTGGGAGGTCTGCCCAAGCAACTCTGTTTAGGTAACCTTGCCTTGCTCATTTAATTTTATTAAATGGTCCAGCAGGTGCCCTGAGACTAGCCAACCCTTCCTGACTCAAAAGTTACCTGAGCTAGCTGGGTTTTTTTTAAAAACCTATTTGCAAATAGCTCAACAGGTGCAAAGCTCTTCCATATCCCAGTAGCTTAGCTTCTTGGGTGACTGACTATCTCAGTCTCTCAGCTGTTAGACAACTTGTTTTTGAGTTTTAAGAATATCGAGGTCTTTTGTTGTTGTAACCTAATGGACTTTCCCTTATACCAAATAGTGTCTGGTTTGTATGTGTTTGTTTTAAAGGTACAGTTACCTTTTTTCGGAGGTGGCTCATCAGCACTGGGGCTTGTTGCTTGAAGCAACTGGCGCTTTAAATGGTCACGGACAGAAGGAACTGTCTTTTTTTAGGGATTATCCCAATTTCCAAATAGGATTAAAAAGGTCACTTGCGGTCACTATTAGCTGAAATAATTATCTCTTTTTCCCACTCATGTGAGGCTCTTGCATTTCCACCTCAATTTAGGTCAACATAACAATAAACTGTCTCCTGTGTCTTGGCTGAAACTAAGCAAGTGCCAAGACGGTCTGTGTGGTGCAACAATGAAAAATTATGGGCCAGTGTAACCCACATCTTGAGCTGAATTCTGCAACCTGCATAAATTATGCAGATTAAGAAACTTTGAATAATTTCTCATGCAACTTTGCTGGTCATGGGGAGGGGCAAAGAGCAATACTGGGCACTGAATCCTCACGGTCTGGTCATTGGAGACTTTACCCAGCAACATTTCCAGCTTCTGAGATCCACACACTTTAAAGAAACCATTAGGGCTAGAAAGTCACATTTCTCAAAAAGTGGAGTTCTCGGGCTAGTACCTCACACCGCATGTTTTCTGTGTGTCTCTCTCCCCCCCCCCGCCCCAAACCATGGCATATACCTAGACCTGACTGTAGCTGTTCTGCCCTGAAAGGGTACTGCTGTGATCATCCCAATAACTAACAACCTACACAAGGCCGGCGGGGATGGAATTCATGACGATTTGGTGTTCTGGGACATGTATGATGGCCTGAGCTCCTTGGAGAACGGTTGAGGTGCACATGTAGCTATTAACAAAATGGATGAGCATTTTTCTTTATTTGTTCATTGCAGGAGAGAGATATTTCACCCCAATCCCCTGGCACCCATACGCATGTAGGCTTCTGGACATGAGGACAGCAGGGAGGAGGGGAGAGCCGCAGCATATACAGTGGGGGACTGCTCTATGTGCTTACTTTTGCATCATGCCCTTGTTGTAGTGGAAGCTGGTACACCTTGGATAGCTCCTTTAAGAGTTCAGACTGAAACCCAGAGCCGATTTACCACCCCACTGCCATTGGAGCCATCAGCCTCCACTGCCATGGTGTGTGTGTGTTAGTTACAGTATTATAAGATATTCCCAGGTTAAATTCCTCCGAGCTGGTGATATGCCCCATTCTCTCTACCCACCATTTTACCCTGTGAGGTAAGTCAGCTTGGGAGATGGTTACTGGCCCAAGATTATCCTGTGTGTTTTACGGCTGAGAGTGGGTGGGGGTTGAACTCGAGTCTCCACACTCCTGACTCTGGCACTCTAATCACTAGGCCACACTTTCTAGTGGCAAGTTTGAGTCCACATGTTTGCTGAGATGATTTCTAGTTGCCTCGAGCATCCCAAGGGCTGTAGCACGGTGCCACCTTGTGGACATATTAGGAATATGGGAAATTGCTTGCTACAGAGTCAGAACATTGGTCCTTTTAGCTCAGCCTACCCCAAGCTGGTGCCCGTGATTCAGCCTGGGAAGCTTTGGGGAAAACTGTCCTGCGGCCCCTTAAACATGGACAGTGTTTCCCAGTGTATTCCACAGGGGTAGCTGTGGTAGTCTGTGTCAAGAAGCCCAAACAAGGTAACACTAGCATTTTCGGTCTTCCATTTAGTGGCACGAATAGCAGCCTCCATTGGGTGGAACGCTTCCAGTCATGTCCCATCCAGCATCCCCTTGAGATACACAAGGCCATCTGGCAGGAAAGGGTTAGCCACATCCTTGCGAATCCTCCCCTTCCTAAGGTAAACTCCAACAACGATAGTCCCTTTCCTCCAGTATGCATGAAGCTGTGCCCATGGGTCAATTGGGTGGCCACTGTCAATCAAGTCTACCCCAATTAAACAGCATCAAACATGGCAAAATGCCCACTTTGAATTGTCTGTCATCCATCTTTGACCAGCACAAGACACTCCACTGAATGCCTATGGGACCCTGATCTAGGTCTATTTGCTCTGATAAAATGCCCAGTACAGGTAGGTTAGTATTCTGGCAGAAGTTCCGCTTTTCTTAGATTATCATGCACACTCACTGCTTTCCTTCACAATCCTGTTTTTACCTTTACTTTAATAAACATTCCTTAACTGGACTATTGGGATGGACTTCAATGATCAGTGTGTCGTCTCCCAGCACATACTGCCTATGCTGGGTTACATTTTACCGAGTAAGATGCAGAGGAAGGACGATGGGACAATTCCTTAGCCAGCTGTGACTGGCTGTTTTCCTACTCCCAAGCAAACACCCTCAGAGTTGGGAGGAAACCCACTTTACCCTAGCTTGAGTTGACTAGGAGTGGGTGGTGGCAGAGAAGGAAGAACAAGAGGCAGATAATGTGTTCGAGCTATGGGAAGAGGTATCAGGATTGCGACCCATGGCACATGTAGGTTGGCCCCATAAGGTCGGTGTGTGTGTGTGTCTGTAGCATGACAGAGCAATGGTCCCCCACCCACACACCTTTTCTTCTTTTTAAGAAGCGACAGAGTTCCTCTGTGGGACAGCTTTCTGACCTCTGCCATTTTGTTTTCTCCACGCAGTGTGCTTGGTGTTGGTCAAGGGCATTATGGGAAAAAAAGAATAATGGTTGCCAGGTGGCCAACCATTCCCCCACTCCACCCCACAGTGCTCTGACTAGTTTGTTGTAACATCCTGGACATTGTGGAGAAAACAAAATGGTAACTGTGGGTCAAATTCCAGTTGCCAGAACTCAAGTCCTAAGCAAGGGCAGGAGGGCATCAACATGGTGGACCCTGCTGGGACACTGGAACATCAGCATCTGTGTGAGGAAGCCACATACTGATGCTAAACCTAAGCATAAGGGACCTCATCTACCAATTGGACTTTGTCTAAGCAGCAGCAGACATGAAAGTTTAGGTGCTCCCACAAGAATGGCTTTCTGTCTTATCACATGATTGCCACAGGGCTAGGACATATCTGCCCCCTGAACTGCATGAGGAGCCTCCATTCTTTTAAAAACACTCCTGACGTTCATTTGTTCTGTGATTTTATGTGGTGCTTCACAAAGAATGAGAGGTCAGCTCTCTGCTTCAAGGGGCATATAGTCTCTAGAAACTGACACGTGAGGGAGACAATGAACTGGTTCGAAAGTAACCCACGATTTGCTGTGGCACATGCTGGGTTTGTACCACTCCCATTTTGAATATTTCCCCGTGACATCTGAAACTGGACACTACGGGTTAATTGTGGATTAAACAACCCACAGTTAACCTACATTAATTGTTAACTGTGGACTTTTTAATCCATGATGAACCCACAGTGTTTTGAGTTCAGACATCATGGAGGAACCTCCGGTTGGGCTGATTGGAGGCTGCATATTCAAAACGGCAGGGGCAGACACAAAGGCAAGTTGTGGATTAATTGACCCACGGTTTGCTGCTGTTATGTGCAAAGGGGCCAACATGGAAGCAGAGGCAAAACCCAGGAAGAATTGCCATTGTACATAATCGGGCTTAGTTACCAAACGATATGGAGACTATGGGGTTGTGCCAAACCTTTCATGGGAAAAAGTGGGTTTTGAGGAAGGCGTAGGAAGGAAGGAAGGAAGGAAGGAAGGAAGGAAGGAAGGAAGGGAGAGAGGCGGCATTTGGTATCTTTAAATACTTCCCTTGGGGAGAGGTTGCAGATGTGTTAGACTGCAACTTCCATCTTTCCCAGCCAGCATTGGGCATGCTGGCTGAGGATGATGGGAGTTGCAGTCCAACACATCTGCAGAGCACCAGGTTGTGAAAGGCTATGGAAATGCTTTTTGGTCCCTGAACTATTACAAGGCCATTTGCAGCTAGTGAGCAGGCTTTTGAGTACCTCTTCTCTTTCCCTCTTGTTGAGCAGGATTCTGGCCCAGGCAGGACTCACTGGCAGTGATGCCCAGTTCCCACTGCTCTTTGGGGCAGCATCTATATCCAGCCATGCCTCACGTCCAGCTAGCTGATGGCCGTAGGGCTGCTAGGCAGATGGCCAGTTGGCTCCGGAGGCAGATGACAGACCCCCAGCTCAGCACTGCAAATAGCCTTCCCTCCCAGCCTGAAGGGGTCACTGGGTTTGACTCCTCTGCAAGAAAAGCCAGACTTCGCTGTCTGTTAGCAGCACTGAGGCAATGGCGTTTCTGGTTAAATAAGAGCCCGCTGGGTGGCGCCAAAGTTAGCCACAAGGCTGCAAATCGCATCCGACGCTGAGCCATCCAGAATCACTGTGCCTGGAAGGCGATTATTCCCAAGGGGGTTGGTAGCAGCTATAGCACAGCCATAGAGCCCCTGCTTTGCACACAGAAGGCCCCAGATTCAATCCCCGGCACCTCCAGGTAGGACTAAGATGACTCTGGAGGGGCCCTGTAGTTTTGGACTACGACTTCCAGCATTCCTAACCACTGGCCATCCTGCGTGGGGCTGATGGGAGTTGAAGTTCAAAGATCTGGAGGGCACCCAGTTGGAGAAGGCTGGTGTGCACAATACTGAGGTAGATGATCAGCAATGGTCTTGTTCGGCATAAGGCAGCTCTGTATGTTCTGTCCGCGTTCCATCTGCTGCGGTGTACATGTGCATTTATTTTGTCCTGCCGCCATGGCTGGTCACACAGGTTCTGCAGTTTTTTCAGAGCACGGTGAAAACCTGCAAAGCCTGTTTGACCGAAAGTGAGACCGGGACAGAAAAATATATGAATGTATTATGATGTCACCAAACTCTCAGAGGGAACTCTCCTATCACCTTTAACTCTCTGGTTTGGATCCAGACTTAGTCATACTTTGAGTAGACTCACTGAGTCAATGGGACTTAAGTTCAGTTATGATTAACTGAAGCCCCAGTGATTTCAGTGGATCTACTCTAAGTATGACTACGTCTCGAGCCAACCTAACACCTCCAGCCTAAATCTGGTGATCCGTTTTAAAATTTCTGCTAAACTTAAACCCTTTTCCAAGTGGTTCTCTGCAAGGTTTTGTTTTTTTTAACAGGGGCAGGTGCTACATTTGACATCTGTAGTGTCTTCACACCTGCCAAGAGGTGTGCATACTTGGTACTTCTGTATCCTATGGGGAGAGAAGACTGTGGCTCAGTGGCAGAGCATCTGCTTTGCATGCCAAAGGTCCCAGATTCGATCTCCAGCATCTCCAGGTGGGGCTAGCAAGGAATCCTGCCTGAAACCCCAGAGCCGCTGCCAGTGAATGTCAACAGTACTGGGCTAGATGGACCCATGATCTGACCCCATATAAAGCAGCTTCCTATGTTCTTATCCTTAAGTCTAAAACATGTCTTTTCTACGGGCATATCTACACTACAGACTCGAATCTGGTTCAACAGCCATTGGGCTGGTTTGCACAATTATCATGAGTTAAGCCACAGTGGCTGGTTTAAGCTGTGGCACATGCTAGGCACTATTTGCCTAATCATGCCTCCCCCTGCCCCCAGCTTGTCATCTGAACCTCGGTGGCATGGCTTGTTGGAGGGGCATACAACCCCCAAATAACCCATGGGCTCTTCTTAGGCTACTTGAGGGTTGTTTTCCTTTCCAACAAGCCATTCCAAGCCTACTATAAAGAGAAAGAACCATCAGAGTTGCTCATCAATAGCACCTGGACAGCAGACTCAGCAGGAGACCCAGAGGTCACCTGGTCATCGTCTTCCCCCACTAGGGTGCACTGTACTGTAGTTCTATTTAAATTATAGATTTGTATCTGTACATATTGGCACATGCCATTTCTGTGCCCTCTTCTGCCCTCTTTTCGGGTGATATGGAAGTGGCCACCCCAGCGCTTAAACCATTGGCCTCTTCCCAAGCTTTATGAGACTCTTTGTGCGTAAATAAATCCACTATCACAGGAAGAGTGTGAGTTTCCAGTGATGTCTCCTCCAAAAGAAAGCCAGCCCCTGGCAAGCGCCAGCCCTGGAGCCTCTCGCTGCTCAGTGGGGAGCATGTAACAGTATTCTGTGTGCCAGCAGTCCACGAGTGCTCTCCAGCAATTCCGAGCATCCAACTAGTTCCGGAAAGCATTGTTGATGGGATGGGAGCCCAGAGCTGGGTGGCAGACCTTTCAGTTCACTGGTGCAGTGGGAGATGAAGCAGCCAGAGCTCCTTCTGCCCAGTCTTCCCCCAGGCTTGCCATCTGCCCCTGTCCTTACCTAGCCCACCTGGAGCTTTCACCAAGTCAGGCAGGTGGAAACAGGCAGGAGGAGTCACAGCCACTGCCTCCCACTTCCTTGGAGGGCTTAAAAGCATCCTGCCAGTCTCCCAGGTCATAGCCTATCAACTCCAGCTGGAGCAATTGCCATGCTGTGAACATGGGCAGTGGTGTACTGCAGCCAGGGCTTGCAGGGCCAGAGCACCAGAACTTTTTCATTAGCTCAGACAAGGATGGTCTCTGCCACCCCCTTGGGTTTCCCTGTTTGTTTATTTATTGCATTTATATCCCACCTTCTTTCCTCTTGCAAGGAACCCAAAGCAGCTTACATTATTGTCTTCCTCTCCATTTTATCCTCACAACAACACTGTCAGGTAGGTTGGCTGAGAGTCTGTGACTGGTCCAAAGTCACCCAGTGAGCTTCCATAGCCGAGTGGGGACTAGAACCCGGATCTTCCAGCTCCCAGTCCAACACTCTCACCACTACACCACACTGTTCCCTCTGCACTTAGCTGCAATCCTTACAGTAGCAGGGGGTGGGGGCAGGATGGATTTTCCCAGCAACACTATACTGGTGTGAGCTATCCCTGTGGCAATGCAAAGTATTTTGGGGTGGCTTGGTCTTGAACAGGCAAGTAAGACCCTCACCCATTTCTTGTATAAAAGACTTGCTCTTGGCGAAGAGGAACACCGCTAGAACGGGTTTCTTTTGGATCAACAAAGCCAGTGGAAGCTGGTGGCTCCAATTTCAGTGGGGCTGTGAATCCATTCTAGGTTTCCGTCAGAACCAGCCAGAACTCTAAAGGAGCTATCTAAGGTGCTGAACCACATTCCCCAAATAGGTTCAGCACCTTGGATAGCTCCTTTTAGAGTTCTGGCTGGGTTTGACTGAAACCCGGAATGGATTCACAGCCACATTGTAGTGGGAGCCACCAGCCACTACTGAACAAAGGAACTTGATTTTTTTGGACTCTCCTTGGAGCATGGCTCTGGAGACCATCATGAGTGCCTGCACTTCGACATTTCTAGTGTACCACTGGATGTGGGCGAACCACCAGTACATGCAATGTATTTTTCCACATGGTGCTGTAGCTAGGGCCATGGTCCCACAGAGGTACAAGCTCCTTAGCTGTGTGAAGCCGCTCTTGAGGTGAAAAGAAATACTGCACATTTCCACAAAGGGGGAAAGACACAAAAAGCCCGTTTGCTCATGCCAGTCTTAACCTGGGCTTCCAAAGTCGAATCCCACCCAGCAACCTAACCGCTGTGGGGTGGGGTGATATTTTTTATGGACCATAAGATGAGTTAAGCTGCTCTGAGGTTCTGCCTCAGTTCTTTGGATGTGAGACTAGAGAGGCTGTTAGGATCAAAAGAGGCAAATTGTTAGTCTTGTCACAAAAGGGCCAGGGAAAACATAACACGAATCTCCAGCTATAAAACCTGTTTTAGATCTAGCGAGTCTTTTGAAGGTTGGGGGCGGGGAGCTGGAGACAAGCAGGCAATGGCTGCAAGGCCTTTTAAATGCTTCGTCCCAAGGTGTGCTTTTGTGTTCAAGGATGGGCATTCTTCAAAAGGTGATGTCTGCTCAGTTTCAGCATAAATTAAACACCACACACTCCAATTATACTAGAAGAAGGGAAAGGTCCTGGTAATGTTGAATTATGCAGGCTAATCTCACTCTTGAGCTCAGATGATAAGGTCATGGCTACTATAATAGCAAACAGATGAAATACTCTGGTTGAAAGCTACACGCATTCAGATCAAACTGAGTTGATTACAGGAAGAAATCTAATTTAATCACCTGTTTTGCCTGTTGAGGAGATTGTTTTAGAACAGAAAATTGCTTTCTAATTTCACCCCGATCCCCTGAATCTCTAGAAATTAAGGCTGCAATCCCATGCATGCTTACCTGGGAGAAAGTCCCACTGAATGTAGTGGGACTTACCTCTGAGTAAAACATGCATAGTATTGTAAGATAAGGGCACAATCCTATGCATGCTTAGACAGGATAAAGTCCTACAACTCCCAGCATGCCCCAGGGAGCATGGCTGGCTGGGGATGCTGGGAGTTGTAGAACTTTTTTCTGTCTAAATATGCATAGGATTGCGCCCTAAGTCTCTTAAAGGGGGGGGGGTGTTGGATGAATGTTGACTCAGATATACATGTGTGCACACTAAGGCACCAGGTAGTACCTACCCTGTAATTTTACATGCTGGAGTGGTTTTATATGTTTTTCTTTCATTATTTTTCCATTATTTTAATTTTTCATGCTCTGGGAAACCCTTGGGGCTCAAAAACAGGAGATTAGAAGGCTAAGGGACAGGGTTATATGTCTGCCCCCTGCCATGGGGTGGCCCGTCCTTGGGAGAATGGAGTGGACAGATGCCTTCAGGGGGGTACAGAGGTGTACCATGGCAGGAGCTGTGCCTAGGGTGTCTAGGGCTTCAGTCCAAGTTTTTGTTGTATCAAACTGAGGGCTATTCTCACCTGTTCAAAGCTGGGTCTGTTTGCTAGTGTATAATAAAATATGTGCATAGGCAGAATAGAAAGGTTTTTAAGAAATATAGTCAGCATACATTTAATTGACTTTTCTTTCTTCTCAGACTTTGTTCTTTATGCAGATTTGAATCTTTGCTGAAGCAAAGCAAAGGTTTGAAATTAAAGTGGCCAGATGAAAAGAGGACAGGGCTCCTTTCACTTCGAAGAACAGGGCATTTCAGCATGTGTAACTTGCACGATAAGCCACACCTTCAGAAATTCGCTCTTTTACAAAACTATTAAAGATGCAGGAGTCCTGTTCCCTTTTGCATCTGGCCAGCCTATTTGCAATTTTTGCACATGGAACAGAATTAGCCCTAACAAGACAGATCAAAAATCCGCCATAGCAAAAGTCAAGAACAGGAGACCCAACTGCCTGCAAAAAAACAAGGCCGCAACCCAGCCAAACCCAAAGCCCTGTGAAGGTCTATCAATTTCAAAAGGAGATATTTAAGCCATGTGCTTAACTCCTCTATTTAAACTAATGGGAATGAAAAGTGCCTATCTTGATGTTTCTTGAAAGAGAGATCCTAGCACTAACTTAACCATCAAAAGGCATCGTGAAGCTTATTTCATCTTTTCCTCCTTAGCAGAATATATTTTTTTTCTAGTAAAATAAATTATGGAAGAAATGATGGGAAAATGGGCAGCAACTGGAAGATTATGTCATCTGGAAACATACACACACCGGAAAACATTCCGTGAATTGCACAATATAAACCTCATCTGGAAGCACCCCTGGTCTAGATCATACTCGGTTGTTTATTTCCTAAGTGAACTGATAAAAATGTAATAGCTCAATATTTAGGACAAACCATTCAGTTTTCCCCTTCTATTTATTTATTTGGGGTGAGAAATCCCAACGTAGCCTTACCCATGCAACAACAAACAAACATTTTGGCTACAAAAATCTGTACTCGGTGTACTGCAGGGTTTTACAAGTTCCTGTCTAATTCATTTAATTTCTGGGAGTGACTCTCAAAAAAAGCAAAGAACAAAAAAGCAGCCATTTATCATGAGCAATTTGCCCTCTTCAGGCTGAGGCGAGGGTGGCTGAATAGCTCTCTCTCCGAAGACAGCTGCAAGCTCAGGAACATATCCCACTGTCCAAGGAACATAAAGAAATTCGAGTCCGAGTCGCAAGAAATCTATCGGAAATCTGTTCCAACAGTGTATCCCCTTTCAACGGCAGAAAGAGCCCCTCTGTGGATGCTTTCTATTTGCCCTTTGTATTAATCTGGAGAGGCTGCAGTTCTTGTAGGATGGAGAGCTTTTCAGTCTCTCTCTCTCCCCACCCCCCGCACCCCCCTCTCTCATACAGACACACAGATACACAGGCACCGCTCCCTGCATGCTCTGCCTTAAAGCTAAGGCAAAAGGTTCCCCAGGAGTGCTAATTAATTTACTTTTAAATGAGAAAGAGAGAGAGTTGCCAAATATCAATGAACCCTGACTGGAAGCTATGCTCAGTGGTGCCGTTACGGCTGGACCCAGTGGAGGCCAAGCTCCGATGTCAGTGGGGTGGTGAATCCACTCTGGGTTCCAGTCAGAACTCTAATGGAGCTATCTAAGGTGCACAACACCTTTAGAGTCTGACTGGTTCTGACGGAAACCTGGAGCGGATTCGCCACTCCACTGACATCGGAGCCACCAGCCTCCGCTGACATGGAATGACAGGGGGAGTGAAGGGAAATGTGAGTTGTGCGGTTCACAACTGAAACAACACACACGGTCGTCTAAAGGTGTGCGTGGAGACATATGTCCATTAAATGCAATAAATGGCATTTAAGTATTTTATTGCTGTAAGCTGCCTTGGGAGGACTTCTGCCCTGAAAGGCGGCTAAGAAATATTATAAATCGATCAATCCAGGCTCTAAAATCACTCAGCTGACCGCTGGCTCTGCACCTCCAGTCTGAGTAAGGCAAGGATATGGTTATTTGGGGAGTGAGGGGAAGGCACTTTGCAAGTGCTCAGGAGCATTTAGTTCCATATTATTACCTCCCCCACCCCCAGTCTTTGGGGAAAGTGCAATAATTGGCATTTATATAGACGTATCTCCCCTCAGTGATCCTTACAACTCTTGTCAGGCAATTCAGTCTGAGAAAGTGGATAAAGGGATGGTTTTCTGCCACTCTCAGAATTCACGAACCCAACAGGGTCATCCCATGAAGCTGAGTGGTGGGAGATTCAGGACTGATGAAAGGAAGGGCTTCTTCACACACCACATAGTTATGGAATTCACTACCACAGGATGTAATGACAGCCACCAACTTAAAAAAGGTGTCCCCAACCAGTCGTGTCCGACTCTAGGGTGCGGTGCTCATCCCCGTTTCTAAGCTGAAGAGCCAGCGCTGTCCGAAGACGCTTCCGTGGTCATGTGGCCGGCATGACTGAACACCGAGGTGCACAGAACGCTGTTACCTTTCCCGCCGAGGCGGTGCCTATTTATCTACTTGCAATTTCTTGCTTTCGAACTGCTAGGTTGGCAGGAGCTGGGACTGAAGACGGGAGCTCACTCCGTCACGCAGCACTCGGGTCTCGAACTGCTGACCTTCCAGTCTGCAGTTCAGCGTCTTAACCACTAAGCCACCGCGGTCTAAGCCACCAACTTAGACGGCTTTAAAAGGGGCTTGGACAAATTCATGGAGGATAAAGCTATCATTGTCACGATGACTATATATTACTTTCACTCTCAGAGGCAGTATACCAGTCACTGGGGAACAGGAGCGGTAGAATAGAATTGCCTTCATGTCCTGCCGTGGTCTCCCCATTGGGGCATCTGTTTGGCCACTGTGGAAAACAGAATGCTGGACTAGGTAGGACTTTGGCCTGATCCACCACAGCCCTTCTTATTTACTTATCCATGTATTTAAGATTTGTTGGGATAGAGAGGGGGGAAACTGCTGAGGCTGAAAACACTTATTTTGCCTTTTGACAGAAACCATTGAATTCCAGGCAATAAACCACCCTTCAGTTAAGCAACAACATTCCCAGGGCAGCCCATTGTAATTAAACAATAAAAACACAATTACAAAGCAATACCCGAAAACAGCAATGTGGGCCTTTTCAAAAAGCTGGCCTAGGCAGCTAAAAGGGGCTTTGCCTGGTGCTACAAAGAGGCAGATGGAAGAGGGAGACATAAAAAGCGAGCCTCTTGAGAGGGTCCACAAATGGAGTGCCAGTGTCAAGAAGGCCCTATCCCTGGTCACTGGCTGCCTCACTTTGGAAGGCTAGGGATCCTAAAGAAGGGCCAGTGGTGATCCTCTCATCATGCAGGTTGCGTGGATAGTGTCATTATGTAGTTTAGTCACTAGGTGGCACTGGATTGAGTTATATCTGGGTAGGGCCAGGCGTTTCTGTGTCTGTTTTGTTCTTGCTCTCAGCTTCTTAGGTGGTGTGTGACCTCTAAGCCTTCCACTACACAGGGACGTTTGTGTGTGAGTAGGTGGTCCTCCAGATGCCCAGATCCCAAGCCATACAGGGCTTTAATAGTTAGACATTTGAATTACACTCAGGAACTCACTGGCAGCCAGTAAGGTTACTGCACAACTGTTGATCCATCTTCCTTTGGGCCAGTCCCAATCAGCACAGGTTTTCATGACAAGATAATGAATTGCAGGGTTGGATCCCACTTCCTCGTTGTGCCTGCAGAACAGACACCACAAAGGAACAAGGGTGCATGTCTCCTCCTCCCTCCAGACTCTCCCTGTCCCCTCCCAATCTGCTCCGGGGGGTGGAGGGCACATGGACAGCTGCACAGCAGCAGAGAGGATGCAGAAGTCTCATTCCATCAGCAGCATCCATTCCACAGCTGCAATGAGGAACTTGGGTCCAACCCACTGGGTTTGCCAAGAAGGTGTTCCAGGAACACACCTTTAATCTGAAGAATTAACTTCTAACACGGTTTGGTATTTTGTAATTTTTTTTTATTTTATAGCTCAACTTTCCTCCAAGAAACTCTAGGTGTTTCGGTCTGACCTACCCTTTAATCTCACAACAGCCCTGTGAGGTAGGTTAGACTGAAAGAGGGTGACTGACTCAAGATCATCCAGAGAACTTTGTGGCTGACTGGGGATTGGAACCTGGGTCTCCCAGGCCCTCACAGACCAACACTGTTAACCCAGCGTTCCCCAACCTGGTGGCCTCCAGATGTGTTGGACTGCAACTCCCATCATGGTGGGAACCATGGTGGGAACTAGGCCCTGCTGGTTGGGAATGCTGGGAATTGCATTCCAACACATCTGGAGGACTCAAGATTAGGAAATGCTGCTCTAATCACTACGTTACACTGACTATCCAGATCCAGGGCCAGCCCTTCTGTGAAGCAGGGTGAGGCACCTGCATCAGACAGCAGAGTGAGAAGAGCGGCAAATTGTGCTGCTCCTCCCACACTGCTGCCCTGCCACATTAGTGAGTGCTTTGGAGAGCCCTGCCAGCCGCTCTCCTACTGTCATTTGCCACAGTGAGACAGTGGCTGGCAGGGCTCTTTGGAGCAGCCGCCAACTTCTCTAATTGTGTGCCCCCTTACTTTTGTCACCGTGTTGGCTCTATGGATAGAATGCAGCTGGAAGAAGCAGCTGAGGAGCTCTCATGAGAGGTCTACAGCCATTTTTTCTGGACATGCAGTTTTCCATACAGTCAACACAGTGGCAAAGGTAAGGGGTGCCCACGATAGGGGAAGGGGAAGCACAGCATGGTGGCAGCAGGTGGAAGCAGCATGATCACATGGAACTGGCACATGTTCACTCCTGCCTCAGGCTGTGAAAGAGCTTGCACCAGGGCTGTTCAGATCTGTAGTTACAACAAGTAAGCCAGAGTCTGAGGGGAGATGGGTCAGCTGTCTCTGAGGGCTGAGTGACATAAACAATGTTAAAGTATGTTCAACGCTTTCCATTTGTATTCTATCTAGTCAATTTGCCAGCTAGGCAAAGCATGAAAACCCCTCAGCTCTGATTTGTTCAAGATGGTTTTAAAAAGAATGAAAGCAAAGTGGAAATCTGTACTCCCTAAACCCTGCAGTTATACAAGGAATTTTCAGCAGTTATTAATATATGACAACCTTTGAGGTGGAACAACAAAAAAAAAGCATTTGAAATGGTACTAAACACCTCTTCCAGAGAGAAAGCAAAGAAGGGAGGAGAAATCCATTTCTAATTAAAATTGTTGTGGAATTCCAAGGAGGCAAAAATTTAATTACATAACCTGGAAATTATCCAGGCATTCATAGTAAATGCCTCTAACTTTGTGAAATGGTACATGGAATTTTTAATTATCTTCAGTATAGTCATTAAGGTTTTGGGTGTTCTGCAAGATTGAAATGGCCGCAGGTGGAGTTTTTGCCAGACCCTGAACAATTTTTTTTTGGGGGGGGAGATCTGGGGGGGGTGAGGGGGCCTTAGGGTGGAGGCTAGAGCAAGTCCAGTGGTAGAGTTGGGGCAGGGGCAGCACCAGTGGAGGCTGGTGGCTCCAATGTCAGTGGGAGGGTGAATCCACTCCAGGTTTCAGTTAGAGCCTGTCAGAACTCCAAAGGAGCTCTCCAAGGTGCAAAGCTATCGCCTGGGCAGCACCCATCAGTTTTTGGCAAATCCAGGGCAGCAGCCCAGTGTAAATGGTCTTTTTGCCTCATGAGTACAGCTAAAATAAATGCCGGGGTGGGGTGGGAAGCCTCTGCCTTTAGCCTTTGCTTTCCTGGTAACCAGCCTTTAAGCAAAACAAAAACAAAAACTAGACATGGCCAGGATGTTGCTATTGCTGTTTTTCTGGTTGATTTGCTTGTTCGTTTGTTTTTGCAAATTTGCGAGTATTGAAGGATTCTTGTGAACAGATCCAGATACGTAAAGATTAGAACTGAGAACATCATCCACCTTTCAAAGCTTTTTGGTGGGAGGCAGATCTGTTCACATAACAGCGTTCCAAAAACCCATTCTACCTGCCAAAATTCTCAATTCCTTTTTCATTTGCGTGAGCAAAACACAGGAGAGTGATGACTTGATGACAATCTCATGTAGATATCCCAACAAAAGTGAGTGAACAAAGCATGGCAATTCCAGAGTAAACATCTAATTTGGAAGCACCCCTACCCCGATCCAGTCATAGACACCTTGGCTCAAAGTCTGTCACACTCTGGAGGCCCTGAGATCCCACAGTCCTTTGACTCGTGCTGGAAGTCACACCAGTTAAAATAATGGCAGTACCTGCATTTACTTTCCTGTAGAATTCTGAGTAGCTCATCCCTTTTGCTCTGGTACATGGACACATGGAGTGTAGCATCCAATGCCAGGCTCCCAGCACCACTACCAGAACCTGAAACTGCTCAATGTGTCAGGCGAAGGGGATGGCTTGGGGGTTCATGCAGAAGACTGCTCGTGGTGCTGCATCCTGGTGGCTGTTGGAATCGGGTTTTGAAGGGCCCTTGGGCAAAAAAAAAACTCAGCGGCCCCCTCCCTCAAGTATATCTCCCTTCTCACCGCCATTGTCACCAACTGCTATTGCGCCTCGTGCTCTTCCTCACCATTGCTTCCACCTTCTTGCTGGACACGCACAGAGCCAGTGAACAAGTAGGCTGTGGCTTCTCCTGGCATCTCCTCCTTCTCACCACCACTGTTGTCTAGGGCAGAGCGAGAGGCAGGAGAACAAGGAGGCTGCAATGGTGAGGCGGAGGAGCAAATCCAGCAGGCTCTTGACAATGGGCCCCTGCTGAGGTGTGGACCATCACCAGGTGCCCGATCATGCCTTCCCTTGGTGGTGGCCCTGTTTGGAACTACTGGTTTCCCTAGCATGGGGGCAACTTAACATCTTAGCTTCAGGCCAGCATCCGAAACACATTGATTTGGAAGTAAATCCCGTTTAAATCAATTTGCCTTACTCCCAAAGAAACACATATTGGATTGCAGCGTAAGATCAGTTCCTGGTGTTACGTGCTTCTGATGATGATGATATTATCCATTCAGTCATGTCCAACTTTTGGCAATTCTATGGATCATATTTCTCCACGTATCCCAATCTTGTACTATTTCTTTGAGCTGTTCCATGCTCTGGTTGGTATCAGTTTTGATGGTATCTAGCCATCTTGTTCTTTGGCAGCCAGGTTTCCTTTTTCCGGTAACCAATCCAAGCATAGCTGCTTTTTCTAGTGAGTTCCTCTGCATAACATGGCCAAAATAAGTCAATCGCAATTTCATGATTTTTCCATCCAATGACATGTCTGGGTTTATACGTTCCAGTACTTGCTTATTTGTTATCTTAGCTGTCCAAGGAATGCGCAGGAGCCTTCTCTAACACCACAGCTCAAATACATCAATTCTCTTTCTGTCTTGTTTCTTCACTGTCCAACTCTCGCATCCATAAGTAACTATGGGAAACGTGGTACAAACTAATCTGCATTTAGTTGTCAAGCTGATGTCCTTGTTTTTCCATATTCAGTTCATGCTCATCATTCTTGCGCGACCCATCGCAATTCGACGTTTTATTTCTGGGCTGCACTCACCGCTATGATTGATCTGCGATCCTAAGAAAATAAATTCTTCTACACATTCAAACTCTTCACCATCAACTACTACACTGACTGGAAGTAAATCCCATTTAAATCAATTCGCCTTACTCCCAAAGAAACACATACAGGATTGCAGCGTGAGATCAGCTCCTGGTGTTACGTGCTTCTACTTGTGGTGTAACATTAGAAAGTCTCACATGCAGAGATCGACGTCTCAGGAGGCTGCCAACAGCTGCCATCCTGCATAAGACAGAAGGCCCATCTTTATAGTGCTTGGCTTCCAGGGGAGCTTCCAGAGGAGCCTTTTCTCCTAGGGTTGGTGGAGAATTTCTCCCCGAAACTTCGGGGGGCCAAGTGCCAACATGTTCGGCCCCCCGAACAAGTTTCGGGGAGAAATCCTCCACACACACCCCGCACCCCCCCCCCCGGGACGGGACTTACCTTTGCCGAATGTCCCTCCCGGCGGCGGGTCCGGCCGGCGGTTCGGCGGGTGTTCGAGCGGGGCGGGAGTGGCAGCCGGTCTTTCGACCGGCTGCCGCCGCTGCCATTGCAATGAAAGAAAAAAAAAATGCCCCCTGATAGGCTACATGACGATTCACGTAGCCTATCATGGCTAGATTTGCAAAGTCAGCCGTGATAGGCTACGTGAATCGTCACGTAGCCTATCACGGGTGACTTAAAAAAAAAAAAAAAGAGTGTACGGATCATGGCGGCCCCCATAGGGAGCCGCCATTCCCGTTCCTTATTTGGTTGCTGTAGTCTACGTAAAGATTTATGTAGACTATGGCGAAAATAAGGGCAACGCTATTTACGTTGCCCTTATTTTCGCCGTAGTCTACGTAAACATTTACGTAGACTACAGCGACTAAATAAGGAACGCGAATGGTGGCTCCCTATGGGGGCCGCCATTAGCGTACGCGCTTTTTTTTTTTTTTAAGGTCACCCGTGATAGGCTACGTGACGACTGACGTAGCCTATCACAGCTGACTTTGCAGATCTAGCCGTGATAGGCTACGTGAATTGTCACGTAGCCTATCAGGGGGCGTTTTGTTTTTTTTTTAAACTTTCGCGTTCGCGGCCGGGCGAGGCGGGAAGCCTCCTCCCCAGCCTGAATTTCGGCCGGGGCAAGGCAGGAAGCCTCCCCCCCGGCCTGAATTTTGGCCGGGCCGAGGCGGGAAGCCTCCCCCCCCCGGCCGGAACTTTGCGGGGGGACCAGCGAAGCGCCTCCCCCCCACCGCGAACGTCCTTCGAGGACAGGTAAGTGACTTTCGTCCACCCCTATTTTCTCCTGCATGGAATTTTGCAGGAGGTCCAGGCAAATTATCTTCCATTTTTGGCCCTCCTGTGTTTTCCTACTGCTTCTTCCATCTTTTTGTACCCAGAAAAAGAATCCGTTAAGGAGAAAAAGATGGAATAGCTGCACAATGCCTATTTGATTGGAAATGCTAGGAGTCATCTGTATGGAAGGACCCCACGAGTTAGTTGCCAGCCAGAGTTAGTTGAGAAATTCACAAGTAGAACATGATGGAAACAGTAATTCCCCGTTTCTATTTTGTTCCCACCAACTGGTCATCAGCAGAAGATGCAGATGACATATGTAAACTCCATAGATGTTTTCAGGCCCTCGAAAACTGTTGTAATCACTGCATCTCATGACAAGGAATCCATCCGTCAATTGCACCCTCCCTCCACTCCCCCAGTGAAGACATGAGACATTGCATGGGATAAATGGGCAGCAGCATTATTAATTTCGCAAGATCTGCAGCAAGCACAAACGTGTGAAGCAATGAGCTAACAACAACCCTTCAGTGTAAGTCCTTGAAATTTGGGGAGAGCTGGGATAATACTTCTCCAGTAGGGTGGCCATTTACCCCAAAAGAGGAAATGCATCACCAAAAAAAGAAAAGAGGACACTGATTTGCATTAGTACCTCTCACCATAGTGTGGAAGACTGTGACCAGGTGATAGGATTGGGTGAACCCCACAATGTCTGGTCCAGGGGGAAGGGTCCACCATGTGGAAATCCGGACTGCTTGGAACTTAGCAGATTTCTCTGGAGAGCTGGTGCCATTAGCCTATCGTGGGAAAATTACAGCCATAATTTGTATATTTTATGCAATTTGTGGCTGTAAAGCACTTCTATGTAAACTGTGGCCATAAAGTGCTTACTTCTATGTAAATTGTGGCTGTAGGTGCTTTATGGCCACAATTTACATACAAGTAAGCACTTTACAGCCACAATTTACATACAAGTAAGTGCTTTATGGCTGCAAATGGCGTAAAATACAGAAATTATGGGCGTAATTTTCCCACAGTAGGTGAATGGCGACCGCCATTACTGTATCATGCCTTTTTTAAAGCTGGAAAGATGCCCCGCATGAAATGCAGAAGATGCACAGGTGGGTGGTGGTGGTCCATTGCAGACTGCACAGGTCGGCTTCTTGAGAATCTGGCCTCATTGAAGTTTCCCAGAAGATTTCTCCAGCGTCCCTAGCAGGTGACCTGTGTGCCTTGCTCTGTTTCCTGTCCAGGCACTGTTGATGGGCGACTTCAAGGCCCAGCTGTTCCTTCAGATGGTTCTTTATTGGACTGGACAGCCCTTCAGATAGAAGATGCCTTCAAAATGGAGGAGTCTTCTGGAGCCCTTCAAATAGAGCACTATCCTCTGTAAAATAGGACACATGGCCACCCTGCTTGTCTACCTGGCATGGGCGATTTCACCCTGGCCCCACAGGTTGAGCTGTGTAGGCCTGCTCACCTCAAAGGTGTGCTGAGGTGACAGCTGATGTTCCCAAGCCACCATGGCTGGACAGCGCCAGATGTTATGAGATGAACAGGGCCCAGGGGTACCTCCCCTTCCATATCTCCTCTTACCAGTTGGCTGAGAGAGGTCCATTGGATAACAGCCCCTTCGCTATGAATATGCAGGGGCTTGTGGCATTTCTGCCTGGGTTCCACCTTTCCTATTTAAACCTCAGAAATGAACTGTGTGTGTGTGTGTGTGTGTGTGTGTGTGTGTGTGTATGGGGGGGGTCAAGTTGTTTCCACTGGTTTGTAATGGTGGAGCTAGGGTGGGGAGTTGTAACATATGCATGTTATGTTAATGTATGTGTTCTCATTGTTAAATGTGACCCAGGTAAGATAGGATTACTAACGTGTCAGAGAGTGAGTGAAAGGTGGGAGGGCTTGTGTGTGTGCCTGAGGACTCTGAGGTTATAAAAGGAATGAACTGACAGTTAGAAGCCAGATAGGGCCTTAGGGATTGTGGAAGCAACATCTAGTTAGTACGGGGGGTTGAGTATAGGATTTTAGAAGGGGTAGATTGGGAAGTCAGGACCAAGCATTAATGAATAATAGTAACATATAACTCTTCTTGTGTTAAATAAAATTGTGTTTGTATTTAAATACAGACTCCCATGTGTTGATTGTTACGCTACCATTATTAAATCTATTTCCTGGTTACCTCTCCTGTAGTGAGTTGAGAGGCCCAATTGAGCATATTGGGTTTCCTGGAACCCAGAAAGAGTAAAATGGTGGAAGCCTGGGTGTCAGTGGGAACAACTGATCCAGGTGAAAGCAGGTGTTTCCTGAGGGGTTTTTCCCTCAGTTTCAGAGATGGAGGCTGGGGAAAAGGTGGAACCCAGGCAGGAATACTACAGGGCTCTTACCCAGTGCTTCAAGGGACTCACCAGCAGAATTCTTGTTTTCTGTACTGTACAAAATTTGATTTAAAACATCTTATCATATCATCTCATAACAGAAAGTTTTAAGCATGTTGACTCTCAGAAGGTCTGAGAGAGTTCAGCAAAACATAGTTCAGGGGAAGGCAACCCTGGGCCCTCCAGATGTTTTCAACATGTCACAAAAGGAAAAGGGAGTGGAGAGGGAAAGCAAATTTAGGCACCCATTTTTAAACTTACATAATTCTTATAATGACCATTTGGAATGAAACCAATTCAGGGAGAAGAGTCAAAAGGAGCTGGTCTCTCAGCAGAGCTGACGGAGTGGACCTGTTACCCTTCTCTCCCTCTGCTGCAGCCTGATATAATAACAACATTATGATACCTGCATCTCTTGGGACCCTCTCCACACATTTCATACTCTGCTCTAGCCATTCTGACATTATGATGCATGCCTGTGCCCATTTTCTGGCTACTTCTCTACAGGCATTTTATAATCTCCTATGTCTGGCGGATCCAGTTGTTCCCAGTTTCTATCAGGCTGTCACCAACATGCCCGGTTCCAGCCAGGCACAAAATCTAGTTGTTCAAGTTGACTTTGAGGCAGAATTCATAGCTTCTTGCTTGATTCTGATTGCAGATTCTAAAGACGACTTGGTTTTCTGAAAGGTTGTCATTGCTTTATTTACTAAGAAAGTGCTTTGGATTATAAGAATATATGAACATAAGAAGAGCCCTGCTGGATCAGACCAAGGGTCCATCTGGTCCAGCATTCTCTTCACACAGTGGTAGGGGTGGACGAAAGTCACTTACCTGTCCTCGAAGGACGTTCGCGGTGGGGGGGAGGCGCTTCGCTGGTCCCCCCGCGAAGTTCAGGCCGGGGGGGGAGGCTTCCCACCTCGGCCCGGCCGCGAACGTGAAAGTTAAAAAAAAAAAAAAGCCCCCCGATAGGCTACGTGACGATTCACGTAGCCTATCACGGTTAGATCTGCAAAGTCAGCCGTGATAGGCTACGTGAACCGTCACGTAGCCTATCACGGGTGACTTTAAAAAAAAAAAGCGCGTACGCTAATGGCGGCCCCCATAGGGAGCCGCGATTCGCGTTCCTTATTTAGTCGCTGTAGTCTACGTAAATGTTTACGTAGACTACGGCGAAAATAAGGGCAACGCAAATAGCGTTGCCCTTATTTTCGCCGTAGTCTACGTAAAGATTTACGTAGACTACAGCAACCAAATAAGGAACGGGAATGGCGGTTCCCTATGGGGGCCGCCATTATCCGTACACTCTTTTTTTTTTTTTTTTTAAGTCACCCGTGATAGGCTACGTGACGATTCACATAGCCTATCACGGCTGACTTTGCAAATCTAGCCGTGATAGGCTACGTGAATCGTCACGTAGCCTATCAGGGGGCGTTTTTTTTTTTTTACTTTCATTGCAATGGCGGCGGCGGCAGCCGGTCAAAAGACCGGCTGCCGCTCCCGCCTCGCTCGAACACCTGCCGAACCGCCGGCCGGACCAGCCACCGGGAGGGACATTCGGTGAAGGTAAGTCCCATCCTGGGGGGGGTGCGTGCAGGGGGGGTGCGGAGGATTTGTCCCCGAAACTTGTTCGGGGGGCTGAACACGTTGGCGCTCGGCCCCCCGAAGTTTCGGGGAGAAATTCTCCGCCATCCCTACACAGTGGCCAACCAGCTGTCGACCAGGAACCCACAAACAGGACATGAGTGGAACAGCACCCTCCTGTCCTGCTCTAGACTGAGCCTTGGCTCTTTGCAAGCACACAGGGAGCAATGCAACAGAATAGTCAAAATCCAGGCAGAAGCCAGAACACAGGCAGTCAGGCAGACAACAGGGATCAGGCAACAGCAGGAGCGGTCAAGGTAACAGGCAAGAGGTGAAACACACTAAATCAGTCAGGTACATTACTGAGTTCAGAAGGCGGGTCAAGGAACAGTCCAGGGTCAGTAGCACGGAGCATCCATCACAAGGCCAGGCACAGGCAGCAAGGTGGCACATACTGGGACTCGCAGAAGCATTGTTCCCAGCCGCTCTCAAGTTTCCAGTGAGGGCTGATATAGCTAAAGCTACTAGAACCCCACCCAGTGCTCAGTGCTTCCTGTTAGAGGCTTGTCAGATGTCCTCATGAGGAGGGCCCAACTCACAGGCAGTCCTCTTCAGTAGAAGAGCATTCCTTCGCCTGGCAACCATTCCATCATGGGCCTTAAGGCACCAGTCAGCATCTTCCTCTGCTTGAGAAGCTGAACTCTCCACCTCTCTAAGAGGCAGATCCAAAAGCATCACCCCTGAGGGTCCTGGACTGTCCTCACTAGTGGCAGGGTCTCCTGAGGGGCCAACTGGCTCTGACGGTTCTGGCTCCTCTTCTGAGGATGACTCCGGTGGTCGCAGGACACCTGGGACCATGACACCCTCCTGCTCGTGTTCCCCAGCAACTGGTGCACAGAGGCTCACTGCCTCTGGTACTGGAGGTAGCACATAGCCATTAGGACTAGAAGCCACTGATAGCCTTTTCCTCCAGGAATTCATCTAACCCCCTTTTAAAGCCATCCAAATTGGTGGCCATCACTACTTCCTGTGGTAGTGAATTCCATAGTTTAACTATGTGCTGTGTGAAGAAGTCCATTCTTTTGTCTGTCCTGAATATCCCACCACTCAGCTTCATGGGATGACCCCACTGGGTTCTAGTATTTTGAGAGCGGGAGAAAAATGTCTCCCTCTCCACATTCTCCTCACCATGCATAATTTTGTAGACCTCTATCATGTCTCCCCTTACCCTCCTTTTTTCCAAGCTAAACAATCCCAGCTGTTGTAACCTTCCCTCACAGGTGCTGTACAATAATGAAGTTGTAAAGAAGAAACTCTGCTTACAGGCTTGTAATCTAAGGCTTGCCAGAAAAGCCAGCACCATTAGGAAAGGTCAAAGACACAAAAGGAATGGCAAAGAGAAGCCTGCAACTCCCATCATCCCTCATCATTGGCTATGCTGGCTGGAGCTGATGGGAGTTGTAGGCCAAAACATCTAGACAGCCTGAAATTATGCACCCCTAAGGGAGAGGCTCTCTTCCATTTTAACGGAGAAAAAAGTGTACTTTAGCAGCCAGAAGTTTGTGGCTTATCTGCTGCCCCATGTCTGTGCTGAATCCTGATAGCTTCCTTGTCTGGCTGCACTTTCAATGCTGCCCCTTGACACCACTTGACATGCAGACTGGGCAGCGGCTACAGAAGGAATGGCTGGGGGGCTAATTTTAACCCAAATCTGTGCCTTTGGCATCTGACCGAAATTTAAAGCTACACTGAAGGATCGGATTGCGGACAGAGAGTATGCACGGGTGAAAACCAGGAGGCTGTGGGGCGGGGGAAGCCGTCAGAGGAAGGCTGGGAATGAGCGACCCATGAGATACCCAAGACAACTGATACCGCAACAAGAGTGGTTCTGGAGTCGTCAGAAGGCTCCAGCTCCTGGCAGTTGGTCGCAAAGGGAGGGCACCAACCACGCCAGCATGTGTCAGGTATCTGAGGAGGGAGGCAAGTGTCCAAATCTGTCAAAGAAGCAGCTGCAAAGGATGACGGAGCAGGCAAATGCTGCGACCGTGTCAGGAATGAGCCTGTTGATGCTCCAAAGGGCATTGGTGTGGCCCAGGACTGAGTCTAGGATCCGGTGGGGGCTGGTGGCTCCAATGTCAGTGGGGCAGTAAATCTGCTCCGGGTTTCAGTCAGAACCTGTCAGAACTCTAAAGGAGCTATGCAAGGTGCAAGAGAGAGGGCTGTCCAGGAGCATGACGGCCCCCGCTGCCAACGCCCAGGGCGGAAATACTGCCCCATTGTGGGCACATCCAGCTGGTTCTGTGCACGTATGCCGGTATGCACAGAGAGCCATTCAGGGAGAGCCGGGCCCCATCAGGGTCCCCCTCATATGAAGTCTGTCTACATCTGCACATCAGCATGTACATACGTCATCAGCATTGGCACAGTGCTTTCCCATGGTGGTCAGATGCACGGATGGTGGGGAAGTGTTTTCACCAGGTGTGGCAGCGGGGTGGCTGCAGCACACGTCAGTGGTGAGGACAGGGATGGTCTGCACAGCCCTGCTCCCCCACACTCCAATAATGGGGGTGGGGCTGTGTGGATTGCCCTAGTAATAAGAATTAATTGCATCCTAAACTAGGGGTGTGGAACCTCAGGCCTGGGAGTCAAATCTGGACTAGAATGCTGGGCTAGATGGACCCTTGGTCTGATCCAGCATGGCTCTTCTTAAGTTCTTAAATCTGGCCTTCCTGGGTTTCAGTCCAGCCCTCTGGGATTTCCCAGATGACCACGCCCCTTCTCCTGGCCCCACCCCTTCTCCCAACCAGGGATTGTTTGATGGTTTCCCAACTTTTGTGCAGCTTTTCCCCCATTACCTAGGTTGGAATGCTTCTCCTAAGGCTCAGTTACTGGTTGTTGTTGTTGTTTATTGGGTCAGTCGCTTCCGACTCTTCGTGACCTCATGGACCAGCCCACGCCAGAGCTTCCTGTCAGCTGTCGCCACCCCCAGCTCCCCCAAGGTCGAGTCTGTCTCCTCCAGAATATCATCCATCCATCTTGCCCTTCGTCAGCCCCTCTTCCTTTGGCCTTCCACTTTCCCTAGCATCAGCATCTTCTCCAGGGTGTCCTGTCTTCTCACTATGTGGCCAAAGTACTTCAGTTTTGCCTTTCATATCATTCCAAGTGAGCAGTCTGGCTTTATTTCCTGGAGTATGGACTGGTTTGATCTTCTTGCAGTCCAAGGCACTCTCAGAATTTTCCTCCAGCACCACAGTTCAAAAGCATCTATCTTCCTTCACTCAGCCTTCCTTATGGTCCAGCTCTTGCAGCCATAGGTTACTACGGGGAATACCATTGTTTTAACTATGCGGACCTTTGTTGTCAGTGTGATGTCTCTGCTCTTCACTGTTTTATCAAGATTTGTCATTTCTGTCCTCCCAAGAAGTAAACGTCTTCTGATTTCCTGGCTGCAGTCAGCATCTGCAGTAATCTTTGCGCCTAAAAAGACAAAGTCTGTCACTGCCTCCACGTTTTCTCCCTCGATTTGCCAGTTATCAATCAAGCTGGTTGCCATCATCTTGGTTTTTTTGAGGTTTAACTGCAACCCAGCTTTTGCACTTTCTTGTTTCACCTTCGTCATGAGGTTCCTCAGCTCCTCCTTGCTTTCAGCAATCAAAGTGGTATCATCTGCATATCGGAGATTGTTAATGTTTCTTCCAGCGATTTTAACTCCAGCCTTGGCTTCATCAAGCCCAGCACGTCGCATGATGTCTTCTGCGTACAGGTTGAATAGGTAGGGTGAGAGTATACAACCCTGCTGTACTCCTTTCTCAATCTTAAACCAGTCCGTTGTTCCGTGGTCTGTTCTTACCGTTGCTACTTGGTCGTTATACAGATTCCTCAGGGGGCAGACAAGATGACTTGGTATCCCCATCCCACCAAGAACTTGCCACAATTTGTGATGATCCACACAATCAAAGGCTTTAGAATAGTCAATAAAACAGAAATATATGTTTTTCTGAAACTCCTTGGCTTTCTCCATTATCCAGTGGATATTGGCAATTTGGTCTCTAGTTCCTCTGCCTTTTCTAAACCCAGCTTGTACATCTGGCAATTCTCGTTCCATGAATTGCTGGAGTCTACCTTGCAAGATCTTGAGCATTACCTTACTGGCATGTGAAATAAGTGCCACTGTTCGATAGTTGGAACATTCTTTGGTGCTTCCCTTTTTTGGTATGGGGATATAAGTTGATTTTTTCCAATCTGTTGGCCATTCTTGCATTTTCCAAATTTGCTGGCATATGGCATGCATCACCTTGACAGCATCCTCTTGCAAGATTTTAAACAGTTCAGCTGGGATACCGTCATCTCCTGCTGCCTTGTTATTAGCAATGCTTCTTAAGGCCCATTCAACCTCACTCTTCATGATGTCTGGCTCTAGCTCACTGACCACACCGTCAAATCTAGCCCCAATATTATTATCCTTCCTATACAGATCTTCCGTATATTCTTGCCACCTCTTCTTGATCTCTTCTGCTTCTCTTAGGTCCTTGCCATCTTTGTTTTTGATCATACCCATTTTTGCCTGGAATTTACCTCCGATGTTTCTAATTTTCTGGAAGAGGTCTCTTGTCCTTCCTATTCTATTATCTTCTTCTGCTTCCACACATTGCTTGTTTAAAAATAATTCCTCATCTCTTCTGGCTAACCTCTGGAATTTTGCATTTAATTGGGCATATCTCTCCCTATCACTGTTGCCTTTTGCTTTCCTTCTTTCTTGGGCTGCTTCCAGTGTCTCAGCAGACAGCCATCTTGCCTTCTTGGTTTTCTTTTTCTTTGGGATGTTTTTTGTTGCGGCCTCCTGAACAATGTTGTGAACTTCTGTGCATAGTTCTTCCGGGACCCTATCTACTAAATTTAGTCCCTTAAATCTATTCTTCACCTCCACTGCATATTCATGAGGAATATTTGTGAGCTCATATATCTGTGGGTCTTCCCTGTTCTCTTTAGTCCGATTCTAAATTGTGCAATAAGACGTTTGTGATCTGAACTACAATCAGCTCCAGGTCTTGTTTTTACCAACTGCATAGATGTCCTCCACCTTTGGCTACAAAGGATGTAGTCAATCTGATTTTGGTGTCAACTGTCTGGTGAAGTCCATGTATAAAGTCGTCTCTTAGGTTGTTGGAAGAGAGTGTTTGTTATGCACAGTGAGTTGTCTTGGCAAAATTCTATCAGCCTATGTCCGGCTTCATTTTGTTCTCCCAGACCATTCTTGCCTGTAATTCCAGGTGTCGTTTGATTACCCACCTTAGCATTCCAGTCTCCTGTAATGAAAATAACATATTTTTTGGCATACTATCCAGTAGGACAGGTGCTGCAGATCCTGATAGAGCTGATCTACTTCTGCTCAGTTACTATCAGTTCTGATATCAGTTCTATCAGTTACTGGTAGTCAGAGCTTTAAGCTAAAATATACTGGTATTTTGGCCTCGGCCCCCGAGAGCTTCTCCTGAATGGAATTTGGCCCTTGGGCTGAAAGTGGTTTGATGCTCTGCCCTAAGCAATGGCTAGGCACTCTACAATCATATGGGAGGCTTGAAGAGTGGCAACAGGAGAGAGGGCCTTTTTGGTGGTGGCTCTCCATTTACGGAATAATCACCTCATGAGGCCCACCTGGCGCCAACATTGTCATCTTTTTGGCACCAGGTTAAAACTGTCCTCTTCGCTCATGCATTTAGCAGCATATAATGAGTCTCTTGATTGTCTCTGGCTGATAGTTTTAAATTGTGTTAGATATATATTGCTGTTGGGTCTGTTATTTGTTTTATGTCATTATGTGAATTTTTAAAATATATTTTATATAATGTATTTTAATGGTTTTCAATTTTTGTGAACCGCCCAGAGAGCTTCGGCTATGGGCAGTATAGAAATATAATAAATGAAATGAAATCCATTTTTTAAAATCAGAAAGAAAATTAATATTACTTGAAATTAATATTACGGGCTAACTGAACCCCCACCAACACACCCTTCCCACAATCTCCTGCATGCAGATATGTTTTGCCACCCGTGCCAGGCTGCGCTTTTGAGAAACCCACAGGTACGGAACCAACCAGATTGGACTCTTTGCATTTCTAGGTCTTTCCCCAAGTGCTCAGGGTTCTTTCCTTTTCTTCCTGTTAGATAATTGCACATTCCACTACTGACAATCTTCTCTCCCCCCCCCCCCTGGAAAGTAACTCGGATAGAATCAGACAGAAGGAAATTTTGGGGCCGTTGGCCTCACCAGTGGACCAAAAATATCCATGCCCGAAGTTGATCCTGGTTGATTCACTCTGCATCCCCACATGGAACCTTCCAGTTGTGCAGGGCATCAAGCAAACAACACCTTTTATGTCAGGAGCGCAGCCCAGAGGGCAATCGCCCGTAGTGTGTGCACGCATGTCTGCACTAAACACTAAGAGAACATGAGAAGCTCTTTGGGTGTGCTTCAAATGTCTCTACAATAACAAGTCTGTACACCAGGAGGAATTTAGATCACATGGAACTTAACTCCAATGGAAAATGTTTTTATGAGCTAATAACCTCCAGTGGAGCCTTACTGGCTAGTGACACAGTGTGGGGACTTAAGTTCTCCATAGGTTGTGGTGTACTGGGAAGCAGTTCTGGGGAACATGTGGTAGAAAGAGGAAACATTTCTGTCTGTTTATTTCTTTAAGGGCACAATCCTATGCATGTTTAGACAAAGAAAAGGCCTACAACTCCCAGCATGACCCAGCCAGCATTGCTGGGAGTTGTAGGCCTTTTCTCTGTCTAAACATGCATAGGACTGCACCCTGAATGTATATAATATCACCCTTCATACATGCTTCCAAGCATTTTTATAAAAACAAACAAACAGAATATTTAAAAAATATCCCCCAAATATCCAGAAATACTTTAGAAACCACAGAAGCTGCTTTAAAAACAAAACAAAAACCCTGTTGAAAGCCTGGGAGATGAAGAATGTGTTTGCCTGGCACTGTAAGGATGACAAAGCAGTTGCTGGGGGAGCCTTCCTCAATGTGGAAATCCACAAGCTGGGTGCCACCACTGAGAAAGCCCTCTCGCTGGTTGCTGTCCACCTTGCCTCAGATAGTACCTGGAAGAGAGCCTCCAAAGATGACTAGATTATGCAATGTGCTCTATGTGGGGCTGCCCTTGAGGCTGCTCCAGAAGCTGGAGCTAGTGCAGAACGCAGCAGCTCCACTGTTGTCAGGAGCTGCCCCTTTTCAGCATGTAACTCCTCTGCTGAAGGAACTGCACTGGCTGCCTATTCGCTACTGGGCCAGGTCTAAGGTTTTGGTACTAGCATACAAAGCCCTAAACAACTTGGGACCTGGATACCTGAGAGAACGCCTCCTTCCTTACCAACCTGCCCAGTCACTGAGGTCATCAGAAGGCCTGTGCCTGGTGGTTCCACATGGGCACATGGCGTGGTTGGAATCTACCAGGAAAAGAGCCTTCAGTGTGGTGGCCCCCTTCCTGTGGAACTCCCTGCCTTTGGAGGCCAGGCAGGCACCAACATTTGTGTTCCTTTCAGTGCCTCCTGAAGCCACTGTTATTTTGAGATGCCTTCCTTGAGTGATGATCCACGGTTTATTAAATTCATCTTATTGGAATTTGTCTTTTTAAAAAGTTTTAACTGTTTTAAACCTGATGCTTTGTTCTTCTATCTTGCTGTTCACCGCTCCGAAATCTTTTGATGTGGAGCGGTATATAAATATTGTAAATAAATAAATAAGTAAATGACCTCAAAACATGGGCAAGCTGATATGGGAACAGGTGATCTGCCAGGTACCTGGGGTTTAGACGGTGTAGGGCTTTAAAGCTAAACATCAGCACTTTGAAATGTGTTCTGAAACAGACCAGGAGTCATTGACGTTCTTTCAGAGTGGGTGAGATATGTTCCCAATGACCAGACCCGGTCAGTGGCTTAGCAGCTGCATTTTGAACCAGCTGTAATTTCTGACCAGTCTTCAAAAAATGCATGACAGTAGTCAATCCTTGAGGTTACCCGAGCATGGAGAAATGTGGCCTGGTGTCTGCAAAAGCCATACAGCATTGAAGTAAATCACCTTTGTTTTTCATACTTCCATTTCTATGTGCATAACTTTATACTGTTTGCAGTATCAAATAATGTTCACGGCATATACCTCTTAAGTACACCCCCATATATAAGATGCAATCTTAAAGCATGGATTCTGGGGGACATATCTAACCCTCCATTTGCAAGCCATTCTCCTCCTTTTGCAAGGATCCAACCATCCCTAATAATTCAACTTTATGAATTTTCTTGTCTCGGATAAATCAAGGGGGGGAGGGTCTTTTTGAAAGCTAAAGCTGCTTTTAAAAAATGATTGTGCAACTACACGTTACAAGAACGAGCCATTTCGTTGTTATTGAATAAAAACTCTGATTTTTGACAAGAAGCAGTTTTCTAATGTAATCTGTGATGAGCGCTGAGTTAGAAGGTTAAATCAGAATGGATCTGTGAATTCTCCCCCTTTTTTAATGTGGGGGAGAAAATATTGGACAGTATCCAACTGGGTGCTCACACTTGCACCCTGCAGCTTCTGTTGCACATCTAGCAAATTCCGTTGTACAAGCGGGACCCACTGCTTGTGCAACAAAGATTTAATGCTTCCCAGAAAAAAACACTCATTTCTGGATTGGGACAAGTCAGCAGAGCTCTCTTATGCAATCTCTGCCAACCTGCCTTGTTCCAGAGACAAGCATTTTCACTCATTTACAGTTGCCCCCAGAAGTGCTAAATCTCCATTCCGCAAGCGGTGGGCACCACTTGCGGACAGGAATTGGTGGGGCACAGGAGAATTGGTGGGGACGGAAGCACTCTGTTGGATACTGCCCATAATCCAGATTAAGCAATCCATACTGCACATGGGTTAAGAGACTGGTGTACTGCTTAGGTATTTCAGATATGTCCAGATGTATTCTACAGATACACTAAGCATGGATTAAGGTCATTTTTGGAGTGATGTATTAAAAATGCAACAGGAACAAGAAGAAGAGAGAACTGCTGCAAGTTAAGGTAGAGCGAGCAAGCAAGCAAGCAAGCAAGGCCTTTAGATGTCTGGCTTGGCTTCTCCCTGCTTGACCTAAAAAGTGTTTGGTCAACTGGAACCCTTCACTGTAGCCCCCCACCCCCTTGTGGGGTATAGGACCCCTGAAGATGTCAAGACAATGTTTCAAGGAAGGACAGAATCTTAAGGCAGGTGGAACATACAAACATAAGAAGAACCCTGCTGGGTCCTATCAAAGACTGATCCCTTCTAGCATTTTTTTGCCACCATGGACAACTAGATGCCTGTGGGAAGTCAACACGCAGCACTCTCCTGCTCATGCTCTCCAGCAACTGGTACTGAAAGTCATACTGCCTGTGATACTGGAGGTAACATATAGTCATCATGACCAGTAGCTACTGACAGCCTTCTTCTCCATGAATTTATCTAATCCCCTAACTGTGCACTGTGTGAAAAGTACTTCCTTTTATCTGTCCTGAATCTCCCACCATTCCGTTTCATGGGATGAATTTTAGTATTATGAGAGAGGGAGAAAAACTTCTCCCTATCCACTTGCTCTGCACCAAGTACCTTTAGATGCCCCCACTTCCTTGCCTTTTTCTAAACTAAAGAGCCCCAAACGCTGAAACCTCTCCTCATAGGGGAGTTACTCCTGCCCTTTTCTACACCTTTTCCACCTCTACAACGTCCTTTTTGGAGGAGCTGTTACCAGAATGGTATGCAGGATTTGTATAAGAGCATTAAGATGCTGGCGGTTTTATTTCTAATTCCTTTTTATCTTAAAGGGTAGAATAGAAATGTTATAAATAAATAAATAAATAAATTCTCTAATGATCCTCCAAATGGAATTGCCTTTTTCACAGCAGCCGGGCACTGGGTCCGCTTTTTCATTTAATTATCGACCACATCCCTTTCCCGATCAGTCACACTGCCAGCTCATACCCCATCAGCTTAGATGCCCCCTCCCATCACATTGATCGAGACTAGACTTGCAAGGGTGACATCAAACCTTCTGCCCCAACCTGATTTGGGGGAAAGAGAACAGCTGTTTTGTACTATCATTTCCGTGTGTGTGTGTGTGTGTGTGTGTGTGTGTGAGAGAGAGAGAGAGAGAGAGAGGGAGAGAGAGAGGGAGGGAGGGAGAGAGAGAGATTACCTGCTCTGTTCCTCTTAAGAATCATGCTGGATCCAATCAAAGGTCCATCTAGTCCAGCATTCTGTTCACACAGTGGCCAACCAACTGCCTGTGGGAAACCCACAAGTAGGATGTGAGTGCAACAGCACCCTCCCGCCCATGTCGCCCAGAAACTGGTGTCATAGGCATACTGCCTCTGATACTGCGGGTAGCACTGTGTGAAGAAATACTTTTATTTGCCCGGAATCTCCCACCCGAGTTTCTAGTATTCTGAGAGGGAGAAAAATGTCGCCCTATCCACATTCTCCACACCATGCATAATTTTGCACACCTCTATCATGTCTATCTCTTTCTTTTGTACACTTCTATCATGTATTAGGAACATGGGAAGCTGCCTTATACTGAGTCAGTCCATTGGTCCATCTAGCCCAGTATTGTAGATGCTGACTGGAAGCGGCTCTCCAGGTTTCAGACAGGGTTCCTTCCCAGCCCTACCTGGAGATGACAGGGATCGAACCTGGGACCTCCAGCATGCAAAGCATGTGTTCTACCACCGAGCTATGGCCCCTTCCGTCTTCTAGTACCAGCACTGGATTACTACCCCGGCCCACAGATCCTCATGTCTGGCAGCACTAGAAAATTAACCATAGCTGTGGAACGGATTCTTGGTGGCAGGGTGGGAAGTAGAGGAATTTCATCTAGCAAAGCAGCGTAACTACCTTGTGTGGCAACAAGCAACCCTATGCTGTGATTGGACTCCTTTTGAGATCCGGCTCTGTGATGGTGGTAGATCTTGGGTCAGTGTATTGCCAAGTCCTCCTCCTGTGTTTCCATAGTGGTGCACAGGTTCAGAAAGACATACATTTGGAAGAAGCAGAAGCGGAAGCAGAAGAAGATTAAAATGTCTATCTTACCATCACCAGGACAGGACTAAGGATTGAATATTAAGACTGAAGATCCACTTGGAAGTTTGGGTCTTAAGCTGTTGTGGTTAGTCCAGAACCTTAGTATGCATAACAATAAAGTAGGTGGAGAGGGATTGGTTCCGGAGAGTGGGATAGGGAAAAGGTGTCTTTCTCCTTTCCTACCTCCTGAAACTTCCCTGCTTAGTACAGGGAGGGAATTCTTTAACCTCATAGTGTGCATTTCCCTCCAACCCCTAATCCCTGCATCAGGATACTTACTAGATAAGCTGTCAGGGGCTTGCGCAGGCCAATTGCTTCTTTTTCTTCCCTGCCTCCAGAATTCCACTGACCCTTCTGACCATTCCTCTAGGCCCAAGTGGCTGTACCTGCATTGGGAGTAACTGTGACTGAAGTTTTGTCACCCAAACACCATCATTGACACCTCCCTCCAAAAGCCCACACTTGAACATGTCAATTTAAAATTCAGAGAAGCTAGAACCGGTTTTAAGTATGAAGTCAGGCAGTGCTCTGCTCTCCTCCAATATCAGAGGTAGGGCAGGGAAATCTTCTCTACTGGCATGGGATCCTAAGCAACATTTTGTTTCAGGTGCCATCTGTTTAGTCTTGAATTGTCATCCTACATTCATACATTTTTTTATTGGTGCTTTGTGTATTGTCCTCCTTTCTTTTTTCAGACCTGACTTGCAGGGATCTTTCCCACGTAAAATATAATTGCAGCACTCATCTGTCCAGTCTGAACCGGCAAAACAATACTGAGGCTCTTCGGGGCTATTGTGCCTTTAATTCAAGCTTCCTATTGGTAGCTTCTGCCCCTCCAACTGCTTCCTGTTTAGCAGGAACATGGATTCATTGAATTGTCCAGTATCTAGTCAGTTTCTGTTCCCTGTGGCTCAGAGGGAGAGCTTCAAGTACTAATTTCCTCTTATTTTCGTTCTTTTCAAAAGGAAAAAAAAATGAGAGGAAACCTGCAATCCTTAGCTTTAATACAGCTACCTCATGTGCCTTCAGACCATGCCCTCAGATCTGCAGCAATGCTGAGCCATGCTGAGCATTAGAGGCAGAAGCCACAAGGAGGAAGCTTCTATTTAAAGCTGCAGGGGACCTTTGCTGAATTTGGGTTTACTTCTGAGTAGGCTTGCCCCTGATTGCAGAAAAGTGCCTCAGCACTACTGAAGAGTGGGAGCAGCCCCACGTTCCTTTTGTACTGGAACATCTCTCCGCTCTGTATTTTCATGTGTGCACAAATCTGTCTCTGTGTGTTTGTACTGTTGTGAGTTTTGCTGCCTGATTACTGGGAACATGACTATTTCTCCACATCCACGGTGGTGGGTGGTTCCCCTGAAGGGGCAATTCACCTGCAGGGATGGGGGTGGGAAGGTCTGAGGCAAATGCTTGGCAGATTTGCATGTGAGCAAAAGCAGCAATTGACAGTTCTGAGTTGGGAGACAGAGAAGTGTGAGTTGATTGTAGGTGAAGCACCTCAGGGTGCAGGCTCTGGGGGTTGCAGAACTGCTGCTTTGTAAGAGTACCTGATGCTTCCCCCACTTAATGTTCTCTGGATGTATTTGTAAATCAAGGATGGGGAATGTTTTTTCTTTCTTTCTTTTGAGGGCTACATTCCATTACAGACTACTCTGTTGGGGGCTGTATGCTGGCAGTGGGCGGGGCTGCAGCCAAAAGTGTCTGGGGCCACACCTTCTCTCTCTCTCTGACACCCCATTGTCTTTCTTTTTCTGCCCCTCCCTCCCTCCTTCTCTTTCTGTCTCTCTCTCTGACACCCCATTCTCTCTTTCTTTCTGTCCCTCACTCACTTCTGACTAGGGATGGACGAAAGTCCCTTACCTGGTCCCGCAGCTTTTTTCGGGGTGGGGGGGAGGCGCTCCGGTTCTCCCTCCGAAATTCTGGCTGGGGGGGAGGCGCCCCATCCCTCCCCGCCGAAATTCTGGCCAGGGGGGAGCACCATGTCTCCCTGGCCGCGAAAGAAAAAAGTGTAAAAAAAACCATGATAGGCTACGTAAATCTTTTTAAATCTTTACGTAGCCTTCACGGCTAGATTTTCAAAGTCAGCCATGATAGGCTACATAAATCTTTACATAGCCTATCACGGCTGACTTTGGGGGGGGGGGAAGCGCGTATGCAAATGGCGGCGCCCATGGGCGCCGCCATTTGCATTCCTTATTTGGGCACGGGTAGTCTATGTAAAGATTTACGTAGACTACGGCGAAAATAAGGGCAATGCTATTTGCATTGCCCTTATTTTCGCCGTAGTCTACGTAAATCTTTATGTAGACTACCCATGCCCAAATAAGGAAGGCAAATGGCGGCGCCCATGGGCGCCGCCATTTGCATATGCATTTTTTTTCCCCCCTTCAAAGTCAGCCGTGACAGGCTATGTAAAGATTTACGTAGCCTATCATGGCTGACTTTGAAAATCTAGCCGTGATAGGCTATGTAAATCTTTACGTAGCCTATCACGTTATTTTTTTTTTTACACTTTACTTGGAAATGGTGGCGGCAGCCTGTCAGAAGACCGGCCGCCGCAATGCCGCCAGGACCCGCCGCCGCGAGGGACACTCGCACGAGGTAAGTCCCATCCCCGGGGGGGGGGCGAGGGGTGTCGGAGAATTTCCCCACCAATTTCAGGGGGCCGAATGCATTGGCATTCGGCCTCCCGGAGATTCGTGGAGAAATTCTCCGACATCCCTACTTCTGACACCCCATTCTTTCTTTTTCTGTCCCTCTTTCCCTTCTCTCTCTCTCTCTGACATCCCATTCTCTCTCTCTTTCTGTCCCTCACTCACTTCTCTCTGACACCCCATTCTTTCTCTCTGTCCCTCACTCACTTCTCTCTCTCTTTCTGTCCCTCATTCTCTGACACCCCATTCTTTCTCTTTCTGTCCCTCTCTCCCTTCCTGTCCCTCACTCACTTCTCTCTCTCTCTGACACCCCATTCTTTCTCTTTCCCTTCCCCCTCTCTCTGACACCCCATTCTCTCTTTCTCACCCTCCCTTCTCTCTCCCACCCTCCCTCCTTGACTCTTTTTTCTAAGAGTCTTCCTTGCTTAATTATAGAATGTCTCACCCACCCCATACCTGTCCCATGGTTGATCAAAGTGCATATGAAACGAAAACCAGAGCAGTACCAAAATGGCCACAACGGCCCCTCCCCCAAAAGCATAGGGCCGCGGTGGCTTAGTGGTTAAGACGCTGAACTGCAGACTGGAAGGTTGGCAGGTCAGCAGTTCGAGACCCGAGTGCTGCGTGATAGAGTGAGCTCCGGTCTTCAGTCCCAGCTTCTGCCAACGTAGCAGTTTGAAAGCAAGAAATTGCAAGTAGATAAATAGGCACCGCCTCGGCGGGAAAGGTAACAGTGTTCCGTGCACCTCGGTGTTCAGTCATGCCGGCCACATGACCACGGAAGCGTCTTCGGACAGCACTGGCTCTTTGGCTTAGAAACGGGGATGAGCACCGCACCCTAGAGTTGGACACGACTGGTTGGGGACACCTTTACCTTTTTTTTTTAGGGGTGGGAAGGTGAGTTCCACACTAGCACATCGCACCGAAATATTTCCCTCATTGGCAATGGCACTGAAGTTCTCCCGTTTAGAACGATTCTGTGCACACTTTCGAAACACGAGGCCCTCCGAATTATAGGACGACGTTTTGTCAAACCCGTGTCGGGCGGGCTGTTATTTTTCCAGTCGCTTCCCCGTCCGGCGCTAGACAGAGATGCACGTTTGTCTGGCCGTGTTAGGGCAGGTCTGTTCACACGTTACACTTCCAGCTTGCACGGGCCCCAACGTGCGGCGCGAGTTGCGAATACGCCCTCTGCCCGCCCGCGTGCAAAGGGGGCGCCCCGCTCCCCGCGACGGCCGGCCCGCGCTCCTCCGGGCAGCCGCCCGGCCCGCCGCCGCGGCGCCCTTTCCGCGCGCCTCCGCGCCCGCCCCGGCGTCCCACTTCCACACCCTCGCGGGTCGCGTGCGCGCGTGTGTGCGCGATGGGCGCTTCCCCGCGGCTCCCCGGCCCCGTGTCTGCGCGCTCACGCCCGGCCGCCCAGGCCCGGCCTCCCTCCGCGCGGCGCCTGAGCGCCTTGTTTGGAGGCTGCCTGCCAGCAGCCCGCCGCAGCCGCAGCGGGAGATACCGGGTTAGGCTGCAGCGCATCCCCGGCCTGGCGGGGCCTCCTCCCTGCGAGGGCCGGAGATCATATCGGGGAGGGGAAAGGGGGGAGGGGAGGGGGAGGGGGCGAGGCACAGACGCGCGGCGAGCCTGGCGCGCGGCCTCCCTCCCATTGGCTGCCATTCTCTTTGTGCGCCAGGCAGCTGCAACCCCAGCTCTCCATTTGAATGTATATAGGGGATTGGAGAGGAACCATTTCCATGGGCCATCTGTCTTCCTGCAGCCCGCAGCCGCAGCCGCCGCCTCTCCAGCAGCAGCAGCAGCAGCAGACAGCAGCCCTGCGAGACTGCCTGCCGCCGTCGAGGGGGACGGCAGCCACCAGCAAGGGGTAGCGGCCACGAAAGGGGACCACAGCCGAAGCTGCCCAGGATGGTTTTGGTACACGTCGGCTACCTTGTTCTTCCAGTGTTTGGCTCTGTGCGAAACAGAGGTATCTCTTTATCTGTGTATTTTCTTGGGAAAACAAAAACGCCCAGAGGCGAAACCAGAGCACCGCCGATTTGATCGGTCTGGATGATTGTTCTCATGGGACCCTCGGCTGCGTCTCTTCTTCCGTGTGGGTCAGAGGAGCGGCCGCAAGGGGACGTATCTTTGTGTGCGTGTGGAAGGGGCAGCGGCGGCGGGGGGGGGGGAGAGGACAAGAGAAATGGGGGGGCGGTCTAAGAGAGGGGATGAAAAGCGCGTTAAGAGGAAGGTCTTTGGCCGGAGGGGTGTGTGGGGGCGATGTACCTACGAAGGGTGCGGAGAGGAAAGGATCGGAGGAAGTGGGGGAGGAAAGAGAAGATGGGAGAGAGAGAGAAGAGGCGTGGATGCGGAAGGGGGGGGAGAAAGAGGATCCCAAGAGGGTTGGGGGGTAGAAAAGAGAAGGAAATGTGGGGAGAACTGGAGGTTAGCAGAAACGGCGCGCAGTGTGTGTGTGTGTGTGGGGGGGGGGGGGACATGGACGATCCACAGGCTACCGGAGAGATAAAAGAAGAGGAGACCCGGGGTGGGGTGGCGGGGAGGTACCAGGATCAAGGATGGCAGGAAGGAAATCCGAGAGAACCCAAGTGCGAGGCTGTTTGTAGAACTGTCTTGGATTATACTGTAGAGCTTTGCAGCTGTATTTCAGAGCTGTGCCCCCCTTTTAATGTGGAATAATGCCCCCCCTTAATTTCCCCCCACCACTGTCCGGCTCACTCCATTTTAGATCTCCTGGCGAACCCCTCCCCCTTTCTCCCTCCCCCGCCCCCTTTTCCACCTGACAAATATAGATCCCTGCCTCCGAGCGACTCTGGCTGCTGCCCCTGTCTGTATATACGGAGTGTGCAGCTGGGGCTGGAATGTAGGCTGGGTGCGATTCCGTTTAGGGTGTAGGGCTAGTCTGAGGGGCGAGTGGGCATTAACGGAAGTGTCAGTACGTGAATTATTATATACCTATTTTAGCCCCTATAAAATGAAATGCAAATTCTGAGCACATTATGAGGGGAGCTTCTGCCGTAGCTGGGTTCACCCTCCCCCACCCCGCCTTCTTGTGAACTCTGTTCACCCCTTTTCTACTTTTTTTTTTCTTTTTTGCATTTACTTCTCCAGTGGATTTTATTCCCTATTTTTGTTGCTCTTGTGGTTTGACACGGGGTACATTTCCCCCCCCCCTGTTATCCTACCCTTCCCCCCAATCCCTTTCCTTCTTTTGGCATTTTAACAGTTTGCAATGTTCAGTCCAGAAAGCCTATTTATTCACAGCAGTATTTTGATCCGAGAACGTATCACAATTCCAAAATAAGCACCAGCTTTAGAATGACAATCATGATTTTTTCTGAACAAATCTTTAATATGGGATGTGTATATGGCCATTGCATATTCCCCCCCCCGCCCCATTTCCCTGTTCCCACCCATTCCCATATGCTACCACGAACAATGGACTTGAATCTTTTGATTCCCTTCTTTCTTTATTTTTAATTTGCCCTTCTTCATTCCTTCTCTTTTCTTTTTATCAAATCCAGGATGCACTTTCTCCCCCCTACCCCAGCAATCAACCATAGAATGTCCCCCCCCCATTCCTCCCCAATTCCTTGGCCCACAGTTGGTCCAGTCCCTAGAATATAACAAAGATCTTTCAGTTTATTAAAAATAAATAAAATAATATATTTGTTTTCCCTGTTAAGTCAGTACATTATTCTCCTCTCCACTGAGATGTAAGCCATTAATGAGATGTGGACAATTAATAAACCCTCATAAGAGAAAGCTTAAAATCCAGAGTTAGAATCCTACCCATTCCAATAACCCTGGATTAAGCCATTGTGGTGTTTTAGTACAGACCTGACCCACTCCCACCCCTGGGAAAACATGTTGCATAATTTCATTTTAGGGTCACATTCTGATTTCTGTTAAACACAGGTGAGAAATATGGACGATGCTCCAGTTGGATGTCCAAGACACCTGGGTGAAACAGACAACAGCATGTCAATGCTTTTGCTTTCCCCCCACTGTCATTCAACTGCTCTTGCCTTTTTCTTCCTCTGCCCCCCTGACCACCCCTCCCTCTACCCACTCTACATATATAACATAGCAGCTTAAGTTTTGCACACTGTGGCATTCTGTTTTCTTTAACTGCAGCCTCCTCTAGTGTGATGATGATGGGATGACGGACATTTTTGCATTGATCCAAATCTTTCTTTCTTTTATTATTTTATTTTATTTAGTTTCTTCATCGTGTAGATCAGTAAATGGTCAACCTGCTGCCCTGTGGCTTGTAGTTCTCTGCCTCTGCATTTAGCTCTAATGTTGACACCCCACCCTTCTCTTTAACCATTTCCTGTATCCATCCGAGGAACGCACTGGCATTTTAAGCTGAAGTATCCTCTTTCCGTGTGCTGCAGAACTGAAGGGGGGGGGCTGGGAGGGGTAAGCTTAAACTGATGAGATTTTAAACTGGAAAGCTAGTTATTTCCCTCCTTCTCACCTGCTCAGTTATCCTTGCATGATCCTTTAAAATGCAAAGGATTTTAAAATCATTATTATTATTTTTAGGGAAAAAAGCAGCAAAACTATTGCAGCATTTTATCACTTCAAAAATGATGCCCCTTGGCCCCGTGAAATACGATGATATTGATGAAGTTGCGAACTCCTTCATCAAGATCAGAGCTTTTTAAATGAGTGGGCAGGGTGACGTTTCAAATCCAGGTATCATAAGGAAGAAAGAAAAATTGGTTATATTCTTTTCTCGGACAAAGAACCAGAACAATAGATTTTCCCTCTCTTTGGGTTTTGTTGGCCACGGAACACACCCACTGAGAAACTACGATACTGAGCAGGTGACATTTGATCTGTTAAAATGAGTCTTTAATAGCCATCCAAGACTTTCTGAGAGAGGATACTGACGCTTAAAACTGAAGTCCTAAAACATCAAGCTTCTTGTGAAAAGAAAAAAAAAAATGGTAGACAGACTGTACGCTCAAACCTGTTTCTCTTTAGCTGTCATTGTAGTAGTCTAGAAAGAAAAGAAAATACAACAGGCCATTTCCAATATAGATCTAGCTTTATAACGCCATTTTTTGTATCTTCATCCTGTTTAGCTAAGTACATTTGCACTGTAAATTCCTGTTAAGTGGATTCATTTTGCTTTAGTTGTGTAGAGGATGCAGTATCTTGGGGTTTATGCCCCTAGCACCACCCTAATCTCTGCTCCAGCCTCTGTTATTGTATTGGATATTGGTTTCCCATGCAAATTGCCGTTGGGTTTGAGTGTAAAATAAAAGGCCTCACACTTAAAAACATTTATAAAAAAGGTGCTAAGAATGGACACCGTGTTTCATGTGGGGGCACCAAACCAATCAACGGGTGAATTTATTCCCCTTACTGTTATGCCGAAGCTTTACAAACAACCAAAAAGGGTACTGCATCTTTGTACATTGCATATTGCACGCACACACACACACACACACACACACTCCTGGCCAAAATTGCCCCCTTCCCCAACAGTTGGCCTCCATCTGTTTTCTTTGAAAGCTGAACCAAATGCAGCATCTCCGACTGCCTATTAAAAGCTGGCTGATCCAACATCTTCCTTCACAGTGCATAAATTTGACGCAAAATATTTGGCCCCCAACAATTAATGCACCTATCAGATTGCAATTTGGATTCAGTCCTTCTTTGGGAGTTGGGGTGGGGTGGGATGGGTTGGGGAAACCAAAATAAAACAAAAAAGAAATGCTAAAATCAAATTCTGAGAAAGCGAATGCTCACTTAGCAAAATGGTTTTCCATTCAACAGGGATAACATTTCTTTCTGCTGTGCTGAATTTTTTACTTCCTGTTCTTATTTTGTGGGTAAATTTTTTTCTGTATCAAATATCCTTTGGTTGTGTATTTCTTCACCTTTTTTCTTGTACTAAAACTGAAGCATGGTCTGTATTTTTTTACATTACCTAGTTTCTGATGTAAATCTCTCTGTAGAGACATACCCTGCTGAAATGTAATGTGCGGTAGCCAACACATCTACTCATTGTATGCTGCTTCTGTTCCGTCGCCCCTCCACGGCATGGTGGGCACTGTTGCCTTTTGTATTGTGTGCATGACAACATTGTTACAACACAGTTCCACTAATACTAATATACAATCTCTCAATAAAGAAACTAGTTTTCCTATATTAACCTAGTGTGCTTTTTCTATTGCTGTTTCCCCCCCCATTTATTGTTGTATTCCTGCTGTTTTAGATTATTTCCCCCTCCTGCTTTTCCACCCCCACCTCCTCCCCCATTTGAGCGAATGATTTTTTTAAAAAAAATTATTTTGGTGCCACTGATATGGGGCGGGGGGGGGGGGGGCTGCTAAATGTTCTCTATCCCATATCTGCTTTCAAGCATTAGCCTGTGAATATCAGCTTTCTAGATACACATCCTATATTATCATCACTCTACCTATGTGGAGATAACTCTTGTGTCTATATCCCTGTTTAGACCCAGAATGTCAAGAAAGAAAAGATGTGTGCATGTGTGTGGAACATATAAACACACACACACACACACACACACACTAATGACTATTTTGAAAAGTTAAATGTAGACGGAGCTATTTATTCCATCCCCATGAAAGGTTTACACATTGGTTATAACACCAGGTTACTATTGAGGGTGGGATGACACCAACATAGATGGGAATGAAATATATATATATATATATATATATATATATATGAGACAATTAGCCACTGATCCTTGAAAGATCCTCATTTCTCCCTCTTTTGATGAACATCCCTTTGTAGTTGACGCAGCGTGTTCGCTCGGTCCTGTAGGTAAAAATCTTTAGGTGTTGGTCACGAATGTTGACCTTGGAAAGACAGTTGGAGGGGCGTGTACAGCATGATTGGGGTGGATGGGAAGGAAATGGTTCTCTAAGATACTAAAGTTTTTCCCTGCCCTTGTCATATGTGATCAGATCCTTGCAAGCCTTTTAGGATGGGAAGCAATTAACAGATGAGATATCCACACAGTCTTCTCTCTCCCTCTGTTTATCAATGAACCACCCTTTAGCCTTAGACAGCTGAGTGTGTGTGTGTGTGTGTATCCAAGCACACACATGCACAGATGCCAGGAAATAATTGTACAGATCTTAAATATCTGTCCAAAGCTCATTTTATAATGCAATTATGCATGACTCCTTGGAAATAAATCCCACTGTTTTCAGTAGGGCTTACTCTCTTGTAAACATGCATTGGATTGCAGCCCTAGAGGATTATATCCCAGACATGCAATGGTGGTGAAGGGCCAGTCTTACATAACACTTAGGACTTGCTTTGCCTACATACCATAAGGGAATCAAGATATGCTAGAAGGGGTAGGCAAAAGAAGATGTAATTTCTCTCTTTTTTAAAGTCTCATTTAGCTCCCCTTAAAAAAAAATGTGGCCAAGGTGGGGAGATGGGGGTTGCAGGGTTTATATGTCCGTTTTGTTTTCCTTTCATTCAAGTGGGACAAATTAACAAACAAACAAACCCATTTTACCGTGTGTTAAAATGTTCAGGAGTGGACCAACAGTCTGGGAGTCAGGGAAGAGAAAAAGAGATTGTATAATTGATTGTACACTGCTCGGAAACCCTGAAGGGCGGTATATAATGTTTAAAATAAATAAATGATCAAATAAGCAATGCAAAACCAGCTGGATAAAATAAGGATCTCCAAACTCAGGAAGCCTTCTGTGTCAGGGGCACACATGGCCAAGCATTCCCCCCACCCACCCTTTTCCTCCTATCTCCATCCTTCCTGCTTCATTTACCTTTTCCATGTCTCCTTAGTCAATTGTTTGGCCATTGCAACTCCTCGTTTGACCATACGCAAGACACACCGCTCTTCCTCCTCCCCTCTTTTGAACGTAGTGTCTGCTCTCTAGGCCTTTGTTCTTTGCGCTGCCCTGCACCTCCAGTATCCGGCAGCTTAGCTGTTTGCTGTGTGACACATGCTCATATTATTATTATTTTCATCACACATGTTAAAAAAAAACCCAAGCCAGGCTGTGCTAGCTTGCATGAAAGGGAAAAAACTCACAACGGTGCATGCCTTGGCGGGGGGGGGGGGGGGGAGTAGGCTGACCATCTTTTGATGCTATGATTTTTAAAATTTCCTTTTCCTCCCCCACCCCCTCACCTCTGTCTCTCTGCTCCCCCCTCCCACGGCAACAATTTTGCCTTTCCTTTGGGGAATGACAAACCATAACGCAAGCCACTCCCACCCCCACGGGGATTTGATTCCTGGCTCTCTCTGGCCAAAGGGAAATATATAACACTACAACAGCTGTTCCCCCCCCTTACACGCACTACTCCCCCTCCCCCCAGCTTTTGTTCAAGTAGCAGCATCTCCACTGCATCAACAGACAACAATCTACCAGATCTGGTCCCAGAGATTAATGCCCACGCAGATCAAAACCATTCATTTGCTGCAGCTTGGAGATAGTCTTTAGTGCTCTAATAAGACCAAAAAGCTGCTGGGTTAATGGGAACTCATGCTAAGTCATTTGTCATCTGAGCACCATGGTTGACCTATCTTGCCAGAAGCACATTCTCATGAGAGCACAGGTGTATCCTGGCCACATCTCCCAAGGCCTCCATAGGTCTCCTCTCATTGAATGCCTTCACAGCTGACTTACCCCCAAAGTCTTGGAATATTCCAGTTTGGCAAGGCCATCGGCATACTGGAGCCAGGGGAACCTCCTTTTGTTACATTGTCACAGAGCATCACAGTTTTGACATGGGTAAACTTCTGTTCCTGCTGTGGGTGTGAATGCTCACCCATTACTTTTTGGAGTGTGTGTTCATTTGTTTATTTACAATCTATATATACTGCTCCACATCAAAAGATTGCAGAGCAGAGAGCCAATGTAGTGTAGTGGCTAGAGTGTTGGACTGGGAGTCCAGAGATCCAGGTTCTAGTCCCCACTCGGCCATGGAAGCTCACTGGCTGACTCTGGGCCAGTCACAGACTCTCAGCCCAACCCACCTCACAGGGTTGTTGTTGTGAGGATAAAACAGAGAGGAGGAGAATAATGTAAGCCGCCTTGGGTTCCTTGCAAGATGAAAAAAGGCGGGATATAAATGCAATCAATCAATCAATCAATCAAGAATAAAACACCATATTAAAACAAAACATTTTTAAAGAAACATTCTGATATATACTGATATAGTGTGTGTATGCGCGCGTATATATATTCATATATATGTATGAATGAATGACTTAACTTGGTCAGGACCCCCAGCACAGAGAGACACACACTGGGGATACAAATGCAACTGGAGGTAATATCCATGACTAGTGGCAACAACAGTATCGGAGACAATATGCCTCTGAATGCACATACCTGTGGGTCACCACGGTGTGTTGTGGTTGATGAGGATAATGCCATCCTTGGGGTGAAGAGAGAGCAAAGAGTGTTATTTTGTCCATTCACTGTAGAAGCACAAAATGGCCTGCTGCAGAATTTGGCATCCTGAGGTTTCATTCAGAAAAAAAATGAACACGTTGCTATGTCTCTGGGTTGAAGGTTCGAAATGTGAGCAGGCCTGGTGAAGGCTCTGAAACTAACAGAAGGGGAACACTGCAGTTAATAATTGCAGGCTTGCTCAGGCTGCAGTGCTGCACATCACCTGCCTTCCTCAACCTGGTGTCCCCCAGGTATTTTGGACTTCACCTCCATCTCATCAGCCCTAGCCTGCTTGTACAATGGCCAGGAATGCTGGGAGTTGAAGTCTGAAACATCTGGAAGGCACCAGGTGGGGAAAGGTGCGATGCACACTTACCTAGAAGTAAGGCCCATCAGTGGGATTTACTTCTCAGTACACATGGAATTGTGCTGTTGGTCCAACTATGTTCAGTGGGGTTTGCTGTCGGGTAAGTGAGCGTAGGATTGCAGCCCAGTCAGGAGTCAGGGGTTGGGTTCCTCCCCTGCCCCCCACTCCCTTCTTCCTTGTTCTTTAAGGTAGTTTAAGTCCAATTATATGCTCCAAAGTATTTTGAATTCTTTAAAAGACTTCCATTTGGAAAGCAGAATAACTTATGCAAAAATAAGCAAGTGTCAAGGTAACAAGTTTCCTGACATGGATTTGACAGATCCAGGGCAGACTGAACTTAGATCATATGTCATCCCATGTGCAAGCCACTGAAACAAGTCAGCCAAATTCTTGGGCATCTCCAATCCAGGATAACCAGAATTGCACAGCAGATATCCCCAGTGTATCCCCTGAAAATGAAAAAACCAAACAACCAAACAGGGAAGACCTGGGATCTGTGTTGTGTCTGCTACAGAACTTTAAAGGGTTGGAGCCTTTTTTAACCAGGGAAAGCTGGGGTATTCAGGGCTCCTTCACACAGAGCTTTTATCCTGAGATTGAGATTGCTCCTTCACGGAAGTTTGCCAGCTCTTTACATAATGCCATGATCATTCAAGGCGCCTCCTGCACTAAATGCCCTTTGTTCTGTTTTTAAATAGATCACAGATAATGAGCTATCAAATTACCCCGTTGTGTTCCGGTGTCCGCTTGAGTTTCCTCTGTGAAAAGAGTTAAAGCGGCAAGAGGAGGAGTGAGATCAATGAAAGATAATGGAAGACTCAGATATGGAGAGAAGGAGGGGGAAAGGGGAGAGGGGAAAGGAAGCGGGTAAAAAAGGGAGTCATTGTGATCCTGCATTTAAAGCGGAAGCCAAAAGCCCCATTTTAAATGCAGGATTTTAGGCTGGTGTAGAGATGCCCTCAGTGTTCGGGCAATGGAACTGAGAGGTGGGTCTTGAACAAAGATAACATTCCAGTGGTTTAGTTTTGGAAGGCTTTTGGAGGCTTCGACAAATGACTTCTTCTTGTTAACATTCTAATCCTGGATGTGGCATGATTTTCAATACTATGAGCAGGCTCCACTATTATTACACAATTGCATCACACAAATGCAACATTTGATATTGAGATTGGGGTACAGCATCCTAAAACCCCAACTTTTAGGTGATATATATAGATATATATATATTCAAGTTTCTAGCCCTCAAGAGTGCAAAGACAGGGTTGAAAGCTTATGGGCAATATCTGATAAAATTGCAAAAGATGAGCAGGGAGTGGAGGTGGTCAGTGCAGTGCTTTGTTCTTCTCCATGACCAGCAGAAAAATAAGAACTATGCAAATATATGCCAATGTTCTTGATTTACATAATTTAGATAGGCCATGAGCTTTCCTTGGTGTGGAATTTAGGTTAGCTGGCTACAGGGTTTTCGGTTGTACTTTTTGTTTCTTGCTTTGCAATAAGGATGCACAATCCTGGAAGGTGTCATTATATGAATTATATGAATTGGAGGCCATTTTCTGAAGTACACACTCCTTGTACTGCCAGTGCAGCACTCACCGCTGGCTTGTAAACAAGAACCAGGACCAGCGAAACAGGCCTCCATTGTGACCTGACCACCGCTGCAGTGAGTTTTAGGACCTTGTTTCGGTCTTTGACTATCACTTCCTGTTTGTGTGGCGGTGTAAATCATGTAGACCCATTTGTAACCTGCCAGTAACTGCTATGATAATTGCATGAAGGACTTCCTATGAGTGAAGGCAATTGATTCAGGGATTGATTCAAAATTCCACAGGCAGAGGTTTGGCAAAAAGAAAAAAAAAAATGGGTGGGAGGGTGGAAGACGGCAAAATAGATGTGCAAATATATGCTTATTCTGTGAATGCAAAGAGCTGCTTTAGGAAGGGGGTTGATTTTCATTGGGGAAATGATGTTGTGGTGGTGTTAAAAAAGAAAAAGATTATGTTCCCTGCCCCACAGCACAGCAGCCCCATGGCTGCTATTTGCACAATTTTAAGGAGATGGAGGTGCATTCTCACAGGTCCAGTTTGCCCCGTAATGTGACATTTGAGAGCATAAGTTGCCTTATGGACATACATGAAGTCACATTATACTGCGTCCCAGGGCTGCGTCAAGGATAGGCCTGGTCGGGCACCTGCCGAGGGTCCTCTCCGCAGCAGGCGCCCACTGACAAGAGCCCCTGGACTTGCTCCTCCTCTTCACCCCTGCAGCCTGCTTCTCCTCCAGCCTCTCGCCCTGACCCAGACAATGGTGGTGGTGCGAAGGGCGAACAGTAGATGCCACGCCTTGCTTGCTCCCCGGCTCCCTGCATGTCAAGCAAGCGAGTGGTGGCAACGAAGGAAGAGAGGGTGAGGAGTAATAGCAGCTGGCAACCGTGAGGAGCAATGGAAGCTGCTGACAATGGCAGTGGGAAGGCGGACTCATTGATGGAGGGGGCCCATTGAGAGTGCCTTGTCCAAGGGGCCTCCAAAACCCAGCATTGTTTACCGTGAACAGAAGGAGCTCTCCAGTGTCTAGGCAGAGAACTGTCTCTCCCATCACCTGCAGCTGAACCTGGGACCTTTGAAAAACTTCCTGACTGTTAGAGCAATATGACAACGGAACCCATGACCTAGGGAGGTGGTGGGCTCTCCCACCCTGGAGGCATTCAAGATGAGGCTGGACAGCCATCTGCCAGGGATGCTCTGACTTGGACTCCTGCATTGAGCAGGGGGTTGGACTTGATGGTCTTACAGGCCCCTTCCAACCCTACTATTCTATGATTCTATGACATGCAAACCATGTGATCTACTACTGCTGTGCCTTCTGGGCTTATGTGATAGGGAAAAGGAAAATGCTCGTGCATACATACATACATACATACATACGTTTAAATTTAGGAATGATCCCTGTAATTTAAATAGAAGTACAATATATCCCATCACCTAGACTGTGGCCAGGTGACCCATGTGCTTGCCCAGCCTGCTGTTCAGGCTGTTGATGAACAAATTCAAGGCTACTGTTGCTCTGTCTTTTGATGGTTGTCTTTAAGCTGGTGTTGTGCCGAAAATTTCTCCCACATTATTTTCAACCATTCTCATTTAATTTCATAGAACAGAAATTGCTTTCGAAAAGAAATGCAAAGCAGCAGAAATTTTGGAGGAATTCTCCTGGGTTGTGTTCAAGGTTCTTGTGCTTCCCTTTCTTAAGAGGTGGCTGAGGAGTGTGTGTGAGTGCCCTGTCTTTCATTGTACAGTCATCACTCTGCACTGCATTAGAGGCAAGATGTAGCCTGATCCCCCTAAGATATTTAACTTCTGGAAGATCCTGGGGAAAGAGCAGAGTCCTAAAGCATGACAACCAGAGCTGGTCCAAAATGTCTCAGAAGACATTCTTCTCAGAAAAGTCCTGAGATTTTCCTTGTCTCACCCCCTGCCCCCAGAAATAAAAGGTGACTTCGCAGAACTTCCTGTAATGTTCTTCCCCATTTGGGGTGGGTTTCACTTTCCTCCGCCTCACCACCATGGCCCAGAACGATGCTAGGTATGGGGTATTGTGGAGAACACGAAATGGGGGCCAGGCTGCCAACAGGGTTGCTGCTGTTTCCACTTGCACTGGGATTGCAAACACCTAAAAACCCTTAGGAAATAAGAAGTTGTGCTATAACCCCTGCCGGTGGTGAGCCCAGCCTGTGAGAAATTGCTGGAGAATTTCTCCTCCAACTGGAGAAATTCGGTGAAATGTCCGTCCGTCCCCCAATTTCTCCACCATGAATAGGGTGGGGAATTTTGAGAGGACATTGGTGCACAGCTCTACTTTGAACTGGTCTTGGACCGGACAGGCCTTCTAACTTGGCTAGATTTGGCCGCGAATGTGTCGAGGATCAGGCGATCAGTGGTTAGTAGTCAAGATGGCTATATATTACCTCCGGCATCAGAGGATGGAGTTCCCCATCTTGCTTGCCCATGTTGTGCTTTAAATCCCGCCACCGACAGCTTCCTAGGGAATCCATGAATGCCTGATCCTGACACACAGCTTGGCAGCTGTAATGTCAAATTTGGCCCTAATTTGGGATGAAAGTGAAATGAGAGTAGGTTGGGGGGGGGGGTGTCACTTCATTTCTGCTTGCCTCAAAATACCCCCTGGTATTTCTCCTGCCCTGGCTGCCCTTTTACGTTGGGAGATAATAGAACAGCCTTCCCATACCTGGTGCCCTGCAGAACACTTAGACTACAATCCATCACCATTAGCCATGCTGGCTGGGGCTGTTGGAAGCTGCAGTCCAACACATGCGGGGGGACAGGTTGGGGAAGGCAGCTGTAATAGAACATCTTTGTCCACCCTCCCACCCACTCACACTTCTATTGGGAGAAGGGGGGCATTCTAACAGAATGCTAGCTGTTTTGAAGGGGAATGTTCCCTAGTGCTTCCAGCAAGCTTCATTTCCCCCTCCCCTGCTGTGTATGTTGACGTTTCCAGTGCTGGGTGGGGGCAATGTGGATTTGAGGGAGACGAGTAACTCCTTCCCTTGCACCTCCCTGGAAAACTCTAGCCAACTGTCCCTCCTTCCCTCCGAGGCAAGGACGAAGCAAGTCCTTCTTCACACAGCAAAGGCATCTGAAACTACAGAACCCATTGCCAGGAGATGTGGCAGTGGTGTCCACAAGCCTTTCGAATGGGGTCTGACAGATCCATGCAGGAGGAGGAGGAGAGGCTGATCAATGGGTCTTGGCAAGCATGGCCACATGGAACAGACATGCTCAGAGGCCATACATCACTGAATGCCAGTAACTGCGGAGTAGCCCCCCCCCCCCAATCTCCATGAAGAGAGGAAATGCATCACCACAAAAGAGGGTACCGATTGGCATAAAAATGGCACCAGCTAATTTTGCTGTCTAGATTCAAATTTAGACATAACTTCTATATTCAAAATAGAAACGCAATACATCTCACCCTTGTGGGCATGGCTGTGACCAGGTGAGCAGTGTGTCTGATCAGTCCTTTCTCCAGATGCTCCAGGCAGGTGGGCAAATTCAGTGCCCGCCCCCTGCTCGCCTTTCTTCTGGTTCTTTATCATTACGCCAGACTTGGGTTGGCTAGCTCTCTAACAGAGAACTGTACAGGAGGGCATGTGGCCCCTGTATCAGTGAGCAGCAGCCTGAGGGGGTCTGTGCCGGTCGGGGCCCCATCAGGGCCCCATCGGGGCATCTGGTTGGCTCCATTTGGAACAAGATGTTGGAGTACACAGGCCTCTGGCTCTGACCCATCCAGACTCTTCTCTTGTTTGTATCACGAGTGCTTCCAGTAGGGAGGGGGAGGGAAGAGGGCAGAAGCTACTCTGAGCTTTTGCCGTGTGAATGAATAGCCATGCTGGCTGGACATGATGGGCGTTGCAGCTGAATACATTTGGTTGGGGAAAGATGGAATAGACAGATTTGTGACGTTCAGTGTCTCTGCTGAATCATAGAATCACAGAATAGTAGGGTCGGAAGGGTCCTACAAGTTCTGCCCTGCTTGTGCCTTTTATTTTTTCACTCTGCCCTGGTGGACAGCCGGCGTCAAGAGTAAGCATGGCTGGGCACCTACTGAAGCCCCCCCCCACCAGCCCCCCCCCCGATAAGAGCCCCCTGGACTTGCTCCTCCTCTTCACCCCTGCACCCTGCTTATTTTCCTTCCTCTCACTCTGACGCAGACAATGGCGGCGGTGAGGAGGAGGTGCAGGAGATGCCACGGCCTGCTTGCTTCCTGGCTCTCTGCCTGTCAAGCAAGCAAGTGGGAGCAATGATGAGAAAGAGGAGGGGGCGCAAGGTCAGCTGGTCACAATGGGAGTGAGGAGGTCGACTCACTGAGGGAGGGGGGTCCATGGAGGGTGTCTTGCTCAAGGGTCCTCGGAAACCTGGAGTGGGCACTTCTGTTACCCCTTTGAACCAAACTACAGCCAGGTTTGCAAGATCAGAGAGGGGGAAACAAGCCAAGGTGGGTTATCCCCCCACATGTGTGCCAATCACGTGCCGGGAGCGGGACGATCAGTATAATTACCCTCAGCAGCACAGCTTGTCGTGTTGTGTGAACCCAGCCAGGGTGGCTTATTGCCATGGCTAACAAGTCACCCAGAACCATACAACAGCCCATGGGTTCTGGGTGGCCCTCACCCATGGCAACAAGCACCCTGGCCAGGGTCCCACGACATGACAAGACACGCTGCCGAGGGTCATTAAGAAAATCCCCCACCCTCACCCCCGGCACGCCCAGGTTTGTGTGGCTTAGTCCCCCTCCGTGATTGTGCCAACCAGGTCTGTGTATTTTTTTTTAAGTGGATAACTGGAGCCAGCTGTTGCAGAGTACGTTTGGTCTGCCCACACTTGAGACAGGAGACAACAGCCAGCTTTAAGCAGGACCTTCACTTAATATCAACAGGCATCTTCTTCTGACTAAAGCAGGCAGGGTAAGTAGGCAAAAGTGAAACCAAAACCAGAACCCTGCCTCCCTGCATGCATTAACCATGTAGTGGCCTGTCTACCCATTAGTTAGCCCTCCCCACAGTGGGTTTAAGGAATGGCTGTTGCTCATTCCAACTCCAACGTGGTCCATCCACCCAATGAAGTTTTAGACATGGTTCCGGGGCTCACATCTGGTACCTGAGCCCGGCTGGGAGAGAAGTGTCTGGAGGGATGGATTGTGGGTGAAAAATTGGCAGACAAGGCACAGGACAGGGAGAAGGTTTAAAGAGTGGCCTGAGCAGGTGAGAGGGGGAGGAAGAACTGTTCCCCAGCCCACACTTTCTCATCCCTCTAGATGCTTTTTAAAGCTGTTTTTCTCCCAGCAGAGGCTCCAGGAATGGAGGTAAACTCTGCCAGGAGGTAAATGGCTAAAAGCAAGTGACGGCAAGCACAAACATGAGAGAGGGGAAGGGTTGAGTTCTCCCCTCTCCCTCACTCGTGCTGAGCTAAGTTCTGCCCCACCTCCCTGCTTTTTGGAATTCGAGACAGCCCAGGTTGGGTGCTGCCAGGTTGGGTTTCCAATGTGCACCTGAGCGTTTCATGTATGGATGTTATTATTTTATGGTTATTTTTTTCTGTCCAGAGGAGGGTGACAGAAACGGTGAGGGAGCCAGAGACCAGATCCTATAAGGAAATGTTGAAGGGGTTGGGTGTGGTTTAGTCTGGAGAAGAGATAACTGAGAGGCGATATGGTAGCCATCTTCAAATAACTGAAGGGCTGCACATAGATTTGTTTTCTGTTTCTCTGGAGGGTAGGACCCAAACCAACAGGTTTCAGTTACAAGAAAAAGGACTTAGACGAAACATTAGGAAGAATTTCTTGATGACAGAACAGACTGCCACAGAGGGTGGTAGCCCCCACTTCATTAGAGCTTTCTAGGAAGTGGCAGCGTGCTCTAGAGGTGGATTCCCTACATCAGTAGAGGGTTGGACTAGATGCCCTTTGAAGCCCCTTTCAACTCTATGATTCTAATTATATGCATATTCCACAGTTCCTCCAGTATCAGAGGCAGGATACCTCTGTATGCCAGTTGCTGGAGAACACACGCAGGAGGGTGCTGTTGCACTCACGTCCTATTTGTGGGTTTCACATAGGCAGCTGATTGGCCACTGTGTGAACAGAATGCTGGACTAGATGGACCCTTGGTCTGATCCTGAATGGCACTTCTTACCTTCCTGCAAAGAGCTAATGGCAGCATCCACAGTTCCCCCATCCATTTTATCTCCGTAACAACCCTGTGAGGTAGATCAGGCTTAGAGATCGTGACTGGTCCGCAAGGTCAGCAAGGTCATGCACTTCGTGGTTTGAGTGGAGATTTCAATGCTAGTCTCCCAAGCCCTAGTCTGACACTCTAAACACTACACCACACTGGATCTACAAACAAACATTTTAGGCAAAACATCATTTCTGTGAAATGTTGTGGGTCTCCACTTGTACTCTATAATCTGTGAGATGGCATTACTACCAACGGTTGGTTGCATCTTACTTTTTTTCCTCCCTCCCCAGAATAATTTGATTTTATTTATTTCATTTCTATACCGCCCAATAGCCGAAGCTGTCTGGGTGGTTCACAAAAATTAATAATGACATTTTACTCTTGGGAGTACCCTTTTTCAGCCACTTTCACCACAGCATCTATGACCAGATGAAAAGGGAGACAGTCTCCTGTCTTTTTAGAGCTCTGTAGAAAAGGAGAGTTCTCCAAGTCTAGCTTGTCACGCAAAGGCGAGATAAGCTGTGTCTTGTGGAAGACCCTCTTCTACATAACTGTTGAAGTACAGACACCCCCACCCCTCCCAGCTGTCCTCCTTCAGATCTGGACATCCTTCTTTGGCATCATCCACATGCTGCAAATAAATAAATACATCTGAATAGAATTTGTTTGTATGTTCACTGGCTTCTTCAATCCCCCACTTTATGCTGGGAGTGGCTGTTCCATTTGGAGTGAGCAAGGAAAACAGGGCTGAGACACTCTAGGGCTGAGTTTTGGCTATTGGGCAGTATAGAAATGTAATAAATAAATAACTAGCAAAATGTTTATGCTCTGGAGGACAGAAACAGAAATAGTTACGATAGATCTTGGAACCACCTCTGCTGCTCTTTCTATGCAGCTTGCTTTGGGATGCTCAGAACAATTATAGGTCCTTCTGATGACATCAGAATCAGCCTTGCAAACGACATATCAAAAGCGCCTGCCTATGCAACCTTGCCAGGGCATTCTAGCATCGCCAGCTTTTCAACCAGCCTCTACAGCTGTGCCTTTAACATCAGCTCAATGTGCAGATATTAGTTTCAGTGGCCAATTTCTGCGATTTTCCTCGGAATTGGCCACAGCTCCCTGACATGGGGAAGGTCAGATTCAAACCTGGGTTTGTTGCCTTGTGGCATGCATCGCTGCCCGAAGTGAGCATGCAGTCATTTCCAGGACTGGGCCTTGGACAAATGTCTGTGTCTACCTAAGTGCGGATTTCAGACATGCACAGTGAAATGTGAGCCCTTCCGGGTGATACAAGATTTGAGGGGATGGGGTTGAAACATCCCCGAACTCCTTGTTTTGCCAAAAGCAAGTACAACTAAATGGTGGCAGCTGAACTCACTTCCTGTGAACTTGTAAATCTTTTGGTGATTTGCAGTATATCTCCAAGGATTTCTGACATCCAATACTTTAACAAAAGCAAGAAGAAGAAGAAGAAGAAGAAGAAGAAGAAGAAGAAGAAGAAGAAGAAGAAGAAGAAGAAGAAGAAGAAGAACCTCTGCCATGGATGGCCTTGTGCTAACTGCTTCTTTCTCAGCCTCAGTGTTGCTCAGCTGTAAAATGGGAGTGCTAATTGGTTGCTTTTGACCAGGTCTTGGTTCAGCTCTGCTGGCCAGTTTTAAACTGTTGTGTTAGAATCCCTGATCTCTAGTAACTCACATGTAGATGTGTATATATCCCCAGAGCTGGCTGTAGGATAAATAGCGCCCTGGGCAAGGTGTGTACCGTTCTGGTCACCACACCTAAAAAAAGATAGTGTAGAGCTGGAAAAAGTGCAAAAATAGTGAAAGGGCTGGAGCATCTCCCCTATGAGAGAAAGTTATAACAGCTGGGATTGTTTAGCTTAGAAAAAAGGAGGGCAAGGGGAGATGTGATAGAAAATGTCTACAAAATTATGTGTGGTGTGGAGAATGTGGGTAGGAAGCCATTTTTCTCCCTCTCAAAATCCTAGAACCTAATGGGGTCATCCCATGAAGCTGATTGGTGGGAGATTCAGAACTGATAAAAGGAAGGACCTTCACACAGCGTATAGTTAAACTATGGAATTCACTACCACAGGATGTAGTGATGGCCATCAATTTGGGTGGCTTTAAAAGGGGGTTAGACAAATTCCTGGAGAAGGCTATCAATGGCTACTAGTCCTGATGGCTATGTGCTACCTCCAGTACCAGAGGCAGTGAGCCTATGTACACCAGTTGCTGGGGAACATGGGTGGGAGGGTGCTGTTGCATTCGTGTCCTTCTTGTGGGTTCCTGGTCGACAACTGGTTGGCTTCTGCGTGAACAGAATGCTGGACTAGATGGACCCTTGGTCTGACCCAGCAGGGCTCTTCTTATGTTCTTATGAGTGCCTTTGATGCCCCACCCCCTGTGGTCAGTTTTGCAGGGCCACCCAGGGGGTTGATGGGGCCTGGCACAGGTGTGGTGTCCATCCAGAACAATGCTGCTCCAGACCTTTATCTCTCAGCCACTGTGCTTCGGTTTGCACAAGCCAAAATTCGAAAAGCCAGATTCTGAGCAGCGGCGGTGCGCTATGCAACACAGCAGAACTCTCACAGGTTTTACTGATAATGTTTTGTTTTGTAGCAGGTCCTCTCTTTTGGTAAGCATTCTTTAGGTTAGAATATCCATTATTTTGATTTTAAAAAATTATAAAGAAAAATTACAAATAAAGGTACCCAGCTGACCTCTTACAGCTTATGGCTTTATTTTATTATTATTTATATAGTGATCACAGTGTTTGAAGTGCTCAGTGCTCGGTAATGTTGCCTCAGAGTAGAGCTGCGGTGCGCTCTCTTTTTACCGAGAGCAAATGGCATCGAAGTGGAAACTGGGAAAAACAATACTTTAAAACTAATTGAAGATCGTGTTTGTAGTTAATACCCAAACAACCTGTAGAACCTTGAAAGAAAGGGCACAGACACTTGCTTTTTGCCACTCTAGTTCACTACAGACAGTATGTTAAAGCACACACAGCCACTGAGCTCGGCTTGGCATCCCCCTCTGCTCAGCTCGGTGCCCCCCTTGGTGTCCTGGGCGACCGCCCAGCTCACCCACCCCTTAGGCTGGCCCTGTATATCCCCAGTGTATTGTTCATAGGATGCAGTAGGTAATTGATTCTATCTCCTGAGCCATCATTTTTTATCTGGCTCTGGTTGATACACCTCGGTGTTCTCATACCCTCGCCCCCCACAAAATAGATTCTGCTGGCCTGAAGTCTGTCCACCCCTGTCCTAAGGGTCAGTCACACATTCCCCCCTTTATACCTGATTGGGACAGTCCTGGGTTTAAATGCATGGATCTGTTGCCCTCAGAAGCACCACGAGATAACAGCTTCTGAATCATGAGTTTGCCAACAAGCTGTCACCTAGCTTATCTCAAGCTAAACTTAAGAAAGTGGATTTTAAGTGGGAATACCTTGATAATTTATCTACTAAAAGTTTCCAGTGGTACGAATGGAATATATTGACAGATCTGTGAGGTGATTTGCTGCATTTCAGAACTTTTAACAAGGAAGAGCAGCCCTACTGAGAGGCACTGACTTTAGTCTTGTGTGGTGTCTGTGTGTGTATTACTAGAAATTCAATGTCAAATTTCCAAAGCCAGAGTCCTAGGTTGGCCACTTATGTGTCGCCAAAACAGAAGACAAAAAGAGGACACAGATTTGTGTAACATTTGCATATGCTAATTTATAGGCATAGATGCCAATTTAGAAATAATTGCCATAATTTAAAAGACGGTGACCAGGTGATCTGTGTGCCTGTTCAGTCTGCTGTCCTGGTGCTAACTGTTGATGGGCAACTTCAAGATCCCGCCCTCCCTTCTTATGATTCTTTATCTGGACATGGATTGTACAGCCCTTCCAACAGAGGATGCCTTCAAAGAGACAGGGCCGGCCTGATCACTAGGCAGAGTGAGGCAGTTGCCTCAGGGGGCAGACGCTTTGAGGTGGCTGCAAGATGTTGGAGGAGACAGCTGTATGCCTCATAGGCATGGCGGAGAATTCCGCCACGGATCTTGGTGAGGCCGAATGCCAGTGCATTCGGCCCCGCAAAATCCGTGGCGGAAGGAAGCCCTCTCGCCCTCCACCCCGCGAAATGGGCCTGGAACGGAGCACCTACCTGCTGCCGTCTGTGCTGCATTGCGAATGGCGGCCACATCTGCAGCCGCCATTCGCTTCTTCCATATAGCCGTGATAGGCTACGTAAATACTTACATAGCCTATCACGGCTAATGCAGGGACGCCATTTGTGTCCCTGCGGAACCCGTGATAGGCTACGTAAGTATTTACGTAGCCTATCATGGCAAAACTAAGGGAATGCAAATGGTGGCGGCTACGTAGCCTATCACAGCAAACCAGAGGGGTGCAAATGGCGTAGTGGCCGCCATTTGCACCCCTCTGGTTTGCCGTAATAGGCTACATAAATATTTATGTAGCTTATCATGGCGGAAAAAAAAGAGAATGCAAATGGTGGCCGCTGTAGCTACGCCATTTGCGTTCGCTGTTTTTTTTTTCGTGATAGGCTACGTAAATATTTACGTAGCCTATCATGGGCCGGCGTAGGGACGCAAATGGTGTCCCCTACACAGGACGCCATTTGTGTCTGCACCAGCCCGGCAGCAGCTGGAGGCCCTGCTGTGGGTTGGCCCGGCCGCGGCGCAGAGCCAGCCAGGCAGGATTCCGGGGGGGAGTAACGGATCGCCTCCCCCCCCGTCGAGGATTCTGGGGGGAGGAATGGATCCCCTCCCCCCACCTGCAGAACCCGGCAGAGCCAGGTAAGTGGGGCTTCGTACACCCCTAATGCCACACGGCCTGCCTCCAGCCCCCGAAACTAGCCTGCTGCCTTCTGGTGTGGTGGAGGACCTTGTCCAGTGTTGAAGGCAGTTTCAACAGCCTTTCCAGCTAGCCTCAGTTTGCCTCAGGCAGCAAAATGTCTTGGGCCTGGCCTGGAAAGAGAGGGCTGTGCTCTGACAGCCCTCTAAATAGGGTACTATACTCTGTGAAGTAGGACACATGGCCACTCTACATACTCATGGTCACCCAGGGCATACCCAGTACCTCTGGGCAGTGGTGGAATTACTAATCTGCACTAAGTGACTCGGGGTGCTTCCAGACGGAGGGGTCCTAACACTCACAGTTGGAAGGTGCTGTGCAGCTGTCTAGTCTTTTCTTAATTAACAGATCTTCCATGGTATACCAGTACTGAACAAAGCTTCCAGTCCTTTCCACACAAAAATCCACCCCTGGTTACCTGAAGCAACAGAATTCAGGGTGGGAGGAAAGCTAGTTCGCTGCTGCTATTGTTAAACAACCGGGGACCAGAAATCCTTGCTGATCTACTACAAATCGCTCAGAGATCTACCACTAGATCCAGATCTTCCTTCTGTTCACCTCTGCTTTATAGGACCAATGCCTCGTGGCTTTTTGTGTGCCTCCGTAGCTTTGTGTGTGTGTGTATAAACAGGAGCACAATCCAGAACAATACTTCATGAACACTTTCTTCTGGTCCCCATGATTTCTCCAGTTTCCATCTCATCTGCATGTCTGCCAGCAAGGTTACCAACTGACCAGAAAAAAAAATATGCACTGGCCTGTTCTTGTTTCTTTAACAGCAGCTTTATGCACAGAGCTTAGCTGTTGAAGCTCCTGGAGATAAAACGCTATTATAGGCTAATGTTTTTACAGCAAGCTGCTGTTTGAAAGGCACAGCTCCAGGGGCCAGTTGAAAACTTGGCAAAAACTTACCAGGTAGGGCCTGTCTGATGACCATAGCAGCACTGTGCCAAGTGAGAGGCTGCAGGAAGCCATGATGTGATTATGCCTTTAGAGTGGATATACACAATCTGAGTAAATCTTGTATTGCAGTCTTATTAGAACTGTGCTATTTACGACTTTTGGGAGGGAGGGATTGCATGTTTAAATGGCCCTTAACGTTAAAAAAAAATGTTTCCCCCTTCACTTAAAGCATCAGGGAAAACATTCTAGCCTATTTCTCTTCTTGACCTGCTATTTTTCTCTGTGCAAGGACTTTGTTAAAAGAGGGAACATTCAATATGTAAGGTGCCTTCTCAGGATAGCGTTACCACGTGGCTGTGCCTTGCTTGGAAGCTCATAGAGGCATCTGACTAGCTGGTGTTGGAGTCCAAATGCTGGACTAGATGGACCGTGGTCTGATCCAGCAAGGCAATTCTTATTATTCTGAATGCATATATTGGTGCTTGTGCTGCAGTCTCTGTATCTTTTTATAGTAGTAGATTCCATTAAAATCAGTGGGGCTTATTTGTAAGTAAATGTGGTTAGAATCGGCCTGCTGTTATCCACCTCCTCTTCCTTTACCTCTCCTGTTTGAGATGACTTTTTCTTTCTTCCTTTGGAGTGTGATTTCCTGGAAAAGGGACCACAGGGAGTTTGGTTGGGCTCACCTTCAGTTGCCCTTGCTTTGCTACATGCGATATGCCTATTATCTCTGTCTGAATTCTCCTGGAACCGGCTTCTGTGCCTCGAACATGGTACGGTAAATGGCTGACACCACATTCTTTATTAAAGGAACTGTGCAGGCCTCTGGCTGTTGAGCAAGCATTCTTGGCTGCCAGAGCATTGAAAGTGCAATTGGCCACATACACAAACGCACACCCTTGCACACCAGGTTAATTTATATTTGATCATTTCCAGTCAGGGCTAAGGGATGTAAAAGCAGGCAGGATCCCTATCTCTGCAATCAGCTAGATTGCAACATTACTATTTTTTAAACAGGCCTCCCCCTGTACCTTTACGAGTGGCAAAACAGAATCATCAGGGGTTGGATCCAGATTTAATCATACCCAGAGCAGATCCATTGAAATCAGTGGGATTTCATTGAGCCATGACTAACTAAAGTCCCATTGCTTTCAGTAATATAAAAATAAAAATGCTTTCAAAAATAAAATAAATCCTCCCTCTTTCCCTTGGGTCCACGGGACGCGGCCGTTGCTTGCGCACCAAACGGGCACTATGCCTCCTTTCCACGCCTTCCATCGCTTGTCGCTCCCTGCGTCTGTGTCGAGCGTCTAGCAAGCCCCCCTCCCGCACTCTGTCACTGCCAGGGTCACTATCTATCTCAGGCATGCCTCCAGGAGGAATCTCTGCCAGCTGCTGTGCCTGTGAGGGATGAGCTGGCTCCTCTCCCATGGATTGCTGATCCTCCTCAGAATCAGAACTGCTCTGGGGTTCTATCGGCTCAGTTTCCACCCCGACATAAATAAAGCAAGCAAAGCTCTTTCTCGCCAAGCCAGGAAAAGCTTTTCCTGATAAATTTCGCTATGTCATAGAAGAGTAGAATAGTAGGGTTGGAAGGGGCCTATAAGACCATCGAGTCCAACCCCAATGTCAGCCAGCTTGTATTAATAAAGGCTTAGGAGCAGGGCCGGTAAGATAAAACTTGGCAACTCTGTGTGACCTGTATCCTTAATAACAGTGTAGAAGAGGGAATTATAGTAGGTACAGTCTAGAGTTGCCAACTTTGCAAGTGGCCCAGGTAGCTGTGCCTTTAACAGCAGCAAATGACATGCAATCATTTGTAGGTGACAACATTATCTCTCATTTTGAAAAATTCCACCTGCTGATGTCTGCTGATCAAGTTGCTGTTAAAAGACAGAAGAGCAGACCAACCCAGCCACACATACACCGAGGAATAATCATGAAGAGAGTGAATTTGCCTCAAGAGAACTGTTAGGAGGCATAACATTGAGGCCTTAAGTGTGGAAACTTTGTGCCTCAACCCTTCTAGGGTTGCTACTGTTTCTTCTGGCAGTGCTCACACACCTGTGCAACAGGCAGAAACTCAACAGGTGAGTTTCCCCCAGAATGAAGATAGGAAAACTTTCCCTGTTGAATGTCTGCCTCACACACAGTTTGTTAAGCATATGAAGCCGCGTTCCATGGAGTGAAATCTTTGACCCATCTATCCTAGTGGTGCCTATTCTGATTGGCAGCAGTTATCCGGCAGGAGCTCTTTCCTAGCCGCTGCTACCTGAGATCCTCTACCTGAAATTGTCAGGAACTGAATGGGGGACCTTCTGTTTGGGCTATACCCCAAAGGGGTATGTGTCCTGCTAGAAAAAAATGATGGTGACCTTAGTCATCCTTCTTTTTTACCACCACTACCAAGGACAAGATTTTCACAAGGATCTGGTTTGCACATAATGCTAACTCATGGTTTATTTAACCCATATGTTGTTGAATTCTGGGTTGTCATGATGTGCGAATCCAGCCGTGCTAACAAACCATAGTTTCTTAACAATGAACAATCCAGAAAGAGAAGCCATGGTTTATTATTGCATTATGAACTCTGGGTTGTTTAAACCATGGGTTGTCATCATGTGTGAACCCAGAAACATGGGTTGCTCATAGGTTGTTTCACCAGGCTACAGTAGGCAAGAATGGTCAAATAACCCCGTACTACAATGCTGTAAAGGCATTTGGGATACAAGAAGAGAGTGGGCAAAGGAGGAGGGAAACAAACAACCCAGGGATTGAGAAAACAAGCCATAGTTTGTTTGATAGTCTGCCAGACAAATCCTGGGTAGGGCAACAAACCATGGGTTAAATAAACCATGAGTTAACATGATGTGCAAACCAGGTCAATATGTCTGATAGGCACATTTCACAAGATCTTCTATGACCACAATCCTTGTGGAGTGTGGTCTTGCCATAGATTTGTATAAAGGCATTCTGATATTGGCAGTCTTATTTTCAGTTCCTTTCTGATGCCAGTCAGGAGTTCAAGCTGCTGCCCTACATGGGCCATTAGTTGGTCAGCTGCATATACGGCAGCTTCATATGTTTGTATATGTTAATTTCTCACAAGAAGATCTGAATAAGCTAAGTCTCCCTTGGGGTAATAAGCAAAATATTGCACTTGGTGCAAATGGCCTGTGGAGTTTGGAGGGTGGTTTCCCTCACAGGTGGCCTGAATGCACCTGTCACATTTCAACACTTTTGAGATGTTCTCTCCTTGGATGAAAGCTGGCAATGGCTGTGCCAAGGTGGAAGCTGGTGATTTGCTCTGTGCCTTTAATACATGGGTGTTCAACCTCTGGCCCAGCTTGGGTCCCAATGCAGGTCTTTGCCACATGGTGACACCCCTTTCTCCCATCTGCCAATTGTTTGGTGGTTTCCCAGCTTTTGTGTGGCTTTTCCTCATTCCAAAAGGTTAAAATTAGTGCTGTGCCAACAATTTCTCCCACATTTTTTTTGACCGTTCTCATTCCATTTGACAGAAAAGAAATGGCTTCCGAAAAGAAATTCAAAAGTGATGAAATTTCAGAGGCATCCTCATGGGTTGGGTTTGGGGTTCTTGTCCTTCCTTTACTTATGAGGTGGCTGAGGAGTGTGCATCGTTGTCCTGTCTGTCATTGTACAGTAATCTCTGTCACAACCTGTGGCCAACTCAGATTCCCGCACTTCAATGAAAGCCATCCTGAGGCAATTCCTGTCATGGGGCTTTTTCAGTTCAGGAAGTGCAGGTGGCCTGGGAGGCTGTGGAGCCATGGAAAGATGTGTAATAGAGAGAGAAAACAGACAGAGCACCCTCGGCCACCCCACAGTGGTTAGGTAAGCTCAAAAATACCACCAAAAGAAATTCAACATTCTGCCGCAAGGAAGTGGAAGCCTCACCACAGTTGATGCTGTTGCCACCTACAGAAGCAGTGCAATAAACCAAAAACCCTTAGGAGAAAAGAAAGAAGCTGTGCTACAACTAGGGATGGTGGAGAAATCCGTTACGGACTCTAAAGAATCCAGCCCCCTGGAGTCCGTGGCGGAATGGACTACACCCCTGCCACCCCCCCAAATCCCCCCAGGACAGACCCTACCTGGCGGCAGCTGGTCCAGCTCCGTTGTCTGAGTTCCACAGCCATGTGCTGCCGGGCTACGGAACAAAATGGCGTCCAGCATCCGCTATGCCATTTGCATCTCTGCTCTTTGCCGTGATAGTCTACGTAAATATTTACATAGCCAATCACGGCCAAGGGTAGGGGTGCAAATGGCGTCCCCTACGCCGGACACCATTTGCGGCCGCAGCCCGGCAGCGGACAGAAGTCCGGCTGTGGGCAGCCCCGGCCGGTGGCTCTGCGGACTTGCTGCGGAGCAGAACCAGCCAGGGAGGATTCCGAGGGGAGGGATGGATTGCCTCCCCCCCCCCCCAGCAGACCCCGGAGTGGAACGGTAAGTGGGGTTCGTACACCCCTAGCTACAACCTCTGCCAGTAATGAGCCCTGTCTGTGAGAAACTGTCAGAGAATTTCTCCTCCCCTAGGAGAAATTCGGTGAAATTGTGCCCCCAATTTCTCTGCCCACAAATAGGCTGGAGAATTTTTAGAGGCCATGTGTGCCCAACTCTAGTGAAAATGCCTCTTCAGAGGCTCAGTTACTGGCGGGAAGAGCTTTAAGCTAAAATATGGTGATTTTTTCGTATTTGGACTCCCAGACCCTTTCGCCTTCACCCCACACTAGAATTATTATTATTATTATTATTATTATTATTATTATTATTATCATACTTGATGGCCTTGTAGGCCCCTTCCAACCCTACTATTCTGTGATTATTATCTCTCTTTCTCCCTGCCCCCCGGGGAGTGTTTCTCCAAAACTGTGTTTGGCCCTTGGGATGAAAGAGGTTCATCACGCCTGCTTTAAATCCACCAGTGAGGTAGGAGGGAAAATAACTGCAGTGGCTCCTGCTTATGGGAGAAACCAGCTCCATGGAGCCCTTCAAGCAGCAGCATGATAGCTGCTTTGCTACAGCCTCATCCCGTGGCAGCGCTTTTAATATTTAAGGGAGGGGCACAACGTGGATAAGCCTTATGGCCTGGCCTCCCCCCATGCAGCCCTTGTCTGCCACAGTTAGGGCCCGTGGAAGCGAGTGGTGCAACAGCGCACTGTGGAATGCTTTGGTTCAGTTTAGCTCTGTGGAGCTGAAGCTGGATGCAGATGGAACATTTACAGCAGGGACGTCTAACCTCTTCCAGCCAGAGGGCTGAATTCCATTTTGTAGAGGCTCTTCTCGGAGGCCGCATTCCAGTGGTCGGCAGGGCCCAAGGCAAAAGGGGCAGAGCCAAAGGCAAAAGGGGCAGGCAAAATACAAAAAATGACAGCATATTGTAGCTTAAAGCTCTTAGTGCCAGTAAATAAGCCTTAGGAGAGGCATTTCAACCTCTGAGAATAGGTAAAGAGCCACGCAAAAGCTTGGAAACCACCAAACAATAAGCAGCTGGTGAAAGAGGGTAGGCCCCAGGGACGGGGCTTATCCAACTGGTGAAGTCTGGAGGGCCAGATTGGGATCCCAGGGTGGCTGGACATGGCCCGCAGGTCATGAGGTTCAACACCCCTAATTTACAGAGTGATTTCCCCAAGCTAAAGCTCCAGTCCAACTTTGAAGGCTGGATAACCAGACAAATGTACTGAAGGAGAGTGGCTGGGCCCTGTCAGGCTTTCCTGCAGCACTCTGAGCAGTGCTGGGCAACTAGGTTTAGCCATGCTTTTAATTTCCCACAATGCCCCACAGCAACACGCAGTTAGGGGTATTGTGGGAAAGGTAAAGGATGGCTAGATCAAGCCATCTGGATCTGCTCACAGTGCTGGGCCAGAAAAAGAAAGTTACAGGGTGTCTAGATCAGTAGTGAGCCGTGGGTCCTTGGTAGTTGCCCAAGGTAGTGCTGTGCCAAAAAAATTCAGTTCTTCCATTTTCAGCAGGGGCGGGGGAGGGGGAATGAAAACTCTGGCAAAAGGGGCTGGGAGATGTGAGAATTTCAGGGAATTTTCTCCTTGGGGAGGGGACAGGGTTTCCATATACCTTTTTTAAGTGTAGGCAATTCTTGAGGGGTCTTCTTTCTATTTATTTTTTAAACAAACAAACAAACACCCCCTGCACTTGTAGGAGCCCAGGACTCTTCTCTACCTCAGCAGTTCTTTCTGAACTCCCAGGAGGTCACGTTACCTTGACCTCTCCGGTAGGCATCCAGGAAGAATTCCCAGCTGAAGAAGGGCTCCTTCAAGTGCAGAGGTTTTTTTAAAAAAAGAAAGGAAAAAGAAAGAAGACTCCTCAAGAATCACCTACACTTTAAAAAGGTATGTGGAAACCCCTCCCCAAGGAGAAAATTATCTGAAATTCTCCCCCTCCCTGAAAAACTGGCGGAAAAAATAATACCTCTTCTGCAGGGAGAGGAAAAGTTCCTGAAAATAGTGGGCAGGATTTGGCACAGCACTAGCCCAAGGATGCCAGGTGGTGGCACCAGCTCTTGTGAATGGGAATTTTGCTTCAGATGGGGATGGGATGTGGGGGAGTGTTGCCTTGCTATTATAGCGAAGTGGAACAATGAATGTGGGTGGCTGCTGCTTGAAACAAAATGATAGACTAGGACTGTAATCCTATACACACATACTTAAGAATAAGTCCCACTGAAGTGAATGGGACTTACCTCTGAGTAGAGATGCATAGGATTGTCTTGTAAGTGAACCTATGCTCTGATCAAGGTGAGCTCAATCTCTTGCATAGTACACACACTGAGCTCAATGGGGCTTAGTTCCCAGGATTGCATTGCACAGTGATGGCATAGGCACTAACCAATAGCTGTCTGCAGCAGCTGTCCACACAATTTTAGAACCAACATCCATCTCCCTTTGTAGGGGAGGACATGACTTGCTCACAATTCAACCTGACAGGGTGCCACCCTTAAAGGTAGTCTAAAATAACGTTAAATAAAAAAATGAAATGCCAAAATCCTGCAGAACAGGTTTAATCAGAACCTGGGGGTGGGGGATTCATATATATTACAGGCAGTAGCAGCACTAAACTAACCCATCCTTGTCTGTCTTCAGTCTCCAACACTCCCTTAGATGAACCTTGAGGTTGCTGCATCTCACCACAAAGGGTCTGGTTGCTTGTGTGTGTGTGATAAGCACAACATCAGCAGACCAATGTAGGCAGAAGAGTTTACAAGTATTGGGAACTTGTGTGGTGGGAATCACCACACTGGTTGAGGTACATGTAAAACAGGGAGTTTAGTTATGATGAGCTTTTAACCAGAGTTAATAGCAGAAAATATTGGGGACGTGGGGAGGTAGAGATGCTTTTTCTTTGTGTGTATATGTATAGAAAAGCTTGTCCCCCATCATGTTAGTTTTCAGTTATAACAGCATATTTCATATTAACTCTTCCAGCCTAAACTTGGCCAGATCTACACCTCATGTTATATTGATACGATCCCAGCATGGTGACGCTATGTTCCTCTTTTGCAATTATATCTTGCAGTGCACACAATGACATCTGTTGCGGTATTGTGGATAATATGGAATAAAAAGCAGGAAACAACACTATAAAGGTGCAATCCTATGCAGGTTTAGACAGAAAAAACTCCACAACTACTAGCATGCCTGAGACAGCCATGCTGGATAGAGCATGCTGGGAGTTTTAGGACCTCTTTTCTGTCTAAATTTGCATAGGACCGTGCCTTAAAAGCGGTATACAGAAAGCGTAATGTGCCCCAGTGGTTACTGCTGTGCTTCAATACCGATAAAAAGCACTAGTGTAGATCTAGGCATGTTTCCTCTGAGGTAAACTTCCCTTTCAGATTTTGCTGCAGTTAAATAAGCATGGGTAGGATTGGAGACTTCTTTAAAGTCCCAGTTTATGCTTCAGTTATAATGTATATGTGAAAAGTGCCTTTCCTTCAAGGAACCACAGGACCCTGGTGGTTGGCGAGGGCAGGTGGAAGAGTGAGCGATTCGTCTGTTCGAGGCACTTGCCCTGTCCAACCCCCTTCTGGCGACACTCACACCTGAGAGGATCTCTTGTGATCTTCAACTGGCAAAACACACCCATGCCACCGACCCAGCGATGGTAGACTTGCCACAAGGACTCTGAGGAATTCAGCTGTTGCACAGGCTTTCCTGGGTAAGAGCTCATAGCTCTGCAGAGGTCGAGTTCATTAGGCTTGCCGCTGGCGAGCCTGTTTGTAGAGTCGCTCATACGTGCCGCTCATTTGATGAGCTTCCCTGAGAGGCATCTCTTTCGGAATGGATGAATTCTGCTGAATGGCTTTCTTGTGCAGGATCGGACAGGCACCGGATTCTCCTATACTGTGATTTCCAGAGGAGAACCTCTCCATCTTGGCTTCTTGGCGGCTGCGCTTTTGAGGCTGAATGTTGAGTGCGCTGGCGGCTGCTCAAGTGAGAACAGCCAGGTTGGTGTGGTGGCTGGGAATGATAGGAGTTGTGGTCCAATGTATCTCAGGGCACCTGGTTAAGGAAGGCCAGGCTAGAGTGTTGAAGGAGGGCCAGTGCTCAAATCTCTACCTTGGGTGACCTTGGTCAAGTCTCTACTTCTCTCAGCCTGTCCTATCTTGCAGGAGGGTTGTGAGCGTCCCCATCCCAAGTCCTGGTGAAACTGGGAAACTTTACGTCACCTGCCTTCAACTTTTCTGAAACAAACAAACCAAAAATAAAAGCACGGGTCTTTACATTTGCATGCCAACACTGCCTTTGGATTACCGGAGTTAAAAACAATAGCCCTCATCTAAGTCTATGCACATGCATAGATCAGATATTCTCCCCAGACATATACTCTCAATATTGCCGATCAGCAGAGAGGGGGAAGTGACTGGGGGTGGGGTGGGAGCTAAATCCTGCCCCGTTTCCCATCCCAAATGGTGAATCTATGGCAGCCCTGCATTTGTAATGTGTATGCATGAAGGTTTTCTTTTGTCTTCTGGTTCTGTTAGGAGCCCACCAGACAGAGCCGGCCCTACCATTAGGCAGAGTGAGGCAGTCACCTGAGACAGCTGATAATGGGGACAGGGAGTGGGGAGGAGGAGTTGGATTTCAGAGCTGTGTGTACTGTGTGGTCTGCCCCCACCCCCAATAGCTGCAATAGCTCCCCCTGCCCCGCAATAGCTCAGGTATGCAATGGGGCAGCTACGTGATTTTAGACTCTGGGCTTAATTATCTTATGGGGGACACTTTAGACAGCCACATGCCTTCATTCAATTGTGAAGCACACAACTAAGACTTCTCTTCCCACCCTGGAATTGCCATTCCATGCTTTACAACTAACGCTTCTAATATGTTAGAGCCACAACACCACTGTTTGCCAACCCGGATTAAGAAAACCACAGCTCTGAGCATGTGCAGTTTTGCATTTTAAGCTCGCTTAAATCATAGCACCATTATGACAACAGGAATAAAACAGAGTTTGCTTCTGCTGCTCTCATCACCTGCTGCTCGCTGGGTGGTCATTTGCCTGCACGCGCGCACGCACACACACACACACACACTTTGGCCCTTGCTGCACCTTTGTCCATATGGGAAGGACACTGACCTGTCACTAGTGTTAAAGTACATCAGAAGCTGCCTTGTACTGAGTCAGACCATGGGTCCATCTAGCCCAGTATTTTTGACACTAGCAGGCAGCTCTCCAGGGTTTCAGGCAAGAGTTTTCACCCCTACTTGGACATGCTAGGGATCGAACTGGAGACCTTCTGCATGCAAAGCAGGTGCTCTGCCACTGCGCGACACTCCCTGCCGGTCTGGTAAGCTTCTGTATACGGAATGGGGCTCTTTGTGCCTTTCTACATTATAGGCTTTTATTGTGCACTCATGACTGCTCACTCCTTTACATGATGTTGTCATCTGCCAGGGCCTCTCCTGTGCTTTACAAAGATTATTGCAGAGTTGTTGTTTTTCCTAACAAGGAAAGTTTGGTATAATTTAGAAATGGCAGAATGAGAATCTTATAATTGAGCAATTCTTCTATACCACAGTGCCATCCAGTGGTTGTATAATGAAACATATTGAAAGGCAGAGAAAGAAAACACCTGGAAAAAAGCATGTGTAAAGGAGCTGATCTTAATCCTGCAAAGAATCTGGAAGCAGAAGCCTCAGTACAGGTGTGGAATAAAAGCTTCATGTGGAAATGCCCTATGCCTCAGCCAGCAAAATGTCTTGGGTTGGTCATGCCACCACAGAAGACACAGACCACTTGGTCATAAAAAGACCAATGCTTCCTCCAGACCAGGATTGGGTTTCTGTCCTTGCAGGCATTGGGGCTGACCAGAGTTCAGCCTCAGGCTGTGCTTCACTTACATGGGAAGTAATAATAATGAAGAGAGTACCTCTGATAATGTGCAGATTGCCTTCCTCTCCAGTAGCCACTTCCAGGCCTGTGTCTGAATTCTCAGATCCAGGAAGCTGGTGGACATTACGAATTTAAGAAAAGCCTTCTGGACCAGACCAAAGGCCTGTCTAATCCAGCATCCTGTTTCCCACACAGTGGCCAACTTGGGTGGCCCCTTGTTCTACTTTATAGAGAGCCACCCTCTATCAGAAGGGCTGTCCTCCAACTTGAGTTTAAAGATAATGATCCATCCAAACGAAGAGCTGGGCTTTGCAGTTGCCCATGAACAGTAACTGGACAGCAGACTGAGCAGGTAGGCACAGAGGTCACCTGGTCACCGTCTTCCCCACTACAGTATCTACTGTATTCTCTGCTCACAGAAGATGCCTCCGCTTGATTTTCAGATCTTCCCCACTTCTCCCTGTGCCACAGCTTACCCCATACACAGGGTCCCCTGATGCTCTGTCTATTCTATGGAGAGGAGGAGGTGGGGAAGTCTTCTGAATCTTCTAAACACACTTAAATCTGGATCCAACCGATTATTTCTATATTTGCATCTATACATACAACTGAGCACATGTAACTTCTGTGCAGATCTGTGACCTATTTTGTCCTCCCTTTTGATGATGCCTTTCCTCTTATTTCGTGATGTGCAAGGGGCCACCCTACCAGTGAGGCGGGCAGCTCAGGCATTGGTTTGGGTGCATATAATTAGTTATTTAATTTATTATTACTGTATTCTTATAACCAAGGAGAGGCGCTTGGGAGGATTTCCTGCCTCAGGTGCCAAAATAGCCTGATTGCTGTGCACCTTGGCTTTGAAGGAGGTGGGGATTGATCGCTCTCCCTTAGGCAGCCAAATGCCTCGGGCCAGCCTTGCTACCAGATGCCTACGGAAACCCCACAGGCAGGAGAGGTGGGCAATAGCTTTCTCCTGCTGTTGTTCCTCAGAAACCGGTAATTCAGATGCAGCCTGGAGGTGACATAGAGCCATCACATAGCCACTGATACCAGCTATTTTGCTGTTCATGTTGGGAAAGTTTAAGGCTGGCCCTTTCATTGGACAAATGGTACTTTGGCCTAGGGATGGTGCAGGCAGTTGATTGGGTCCGGGAGTCTGGCGGACACCCCACCCCAAGCCATGCCTGCCAAGCCCTTGCCCCCGCTTGGCCCCCCCACTGCGCTCGCTGAGCCACCCACACTGACCCGGGCCCCGCCCTTCAGTGCCGCAATCACCATTTTACCAAAAAAACATGGCGATTGCAAAAATGTGCACATAGAGTTATAGACAAAATGGCACCTTGAATCGCTCATATATGCAAGATTACAGGCATAAATAGCTGAGTCACGCCTGTAATCTTGCGTATATAGGTGATTCATGGCAAAATGGCGATTGCAGCACTGGAGGACGGGGCCCGGGTGAGTGCGGATGATTTGGAGAGCAGCGTGGTGCTCAAACACGGGTGCGGAGGTGTGCGAGCGGGGGCAGGGCCTGGGCGACCATCCGGAGATCCTGGATGTGGGGATGCTCGTCCATCCCTACTTTGGCCACATATTTGTGACTTAGGCGCATAATGATCTATTTTGTCCTTGGCATTGGGCTTCTTACAAGCCTGAGCATGGGCCCCAGGCAGACTGGCTTGCTCACAGCAGTGGATTTCAAACTGTTTTCTGGGAGGGGTTTCATAGGGGGAAAAATCCGTAAGAGCAGGCACACTTCCTGCCTCTATTGGTCTGCCTCCAGAATGTGCAGCCACAGAGGAGTGTTTGATGTGTCGCCCCCAAAAAGGGCTACAGCAGGGGTGTTGAACCTTGGGCCAAATCTGCCCATGCCCATGCCCCCGTCCCCTTTCCCCCGATCACTGATCGGGGGACAGAACTGCGGGAAGGAGAAGTCTGAGAGCATCCTTGCTCTCTCATGTTAAGTGGCAGTGTCCGCTCCATTTTGGGGAGAGCCGTTGGAAAAGATGCCCTCACAAGGCTCCCCCTCCCCGAGAAGTCCCACCTCCTCCTCATTGCTATCGCTGCCACTCATTCCCTTGCCGTGCTCCTCTGGGCCCCATCTTCATCAGGCGCAGAAGGCGAGGCGAACGGAGGCTGCGCGTCCTCCTCCTCCCTCTTTTCCCTGAGATGGCAGTAGAACCCTCATGGACAGCCAGGACAAAGAGTTGCAGGATGCGGGTGGGGGAGCTGTGGGCTGGCAGTGAGCCCCCCGCTGAGGTGAGGCGGGCCTTGGCAGGTGCCCAGTGATGCCTACCCCTGATGCTGCAGCCCTGTTAAAGGGCTCTCCCCATTCGCATCATGCAGCCCTGTTAAAGGGCTCTCCCTGTTTGCATCATCCGGGGCTGGAGCCATGGCATGATTGGCTTCCCAGCGACATCTTCATTAGCTGCTGATGACTTCCTCTGTGGATCATTAACTTGGATGAAACAACGTGAAGCATCTGCCTTCCACTCCTTCATCTGAAAGTCTGGGGAAGACTGTAGCGGTGGCAATATTATTCTGAGCGCAAGCAGCTTCTAGTGCTTGTTCTGCTGGTGGTTTTGAGACCCTTTTTTTCTTTTAATTGTGCAAATGTGTGTAGTGTTTAAAGGTTAAGCAAAGTACCCTAAAAAGCACCCCAGAGGTACTTCATTGCCTCTCATTTGTAAGAGGTTCTGAACAGCAGTCTCTTGTTGGGACTGAAGAGCCAGGGCTGCTTGAGCTTGTTGAGATCCCCTGAACTCCTGTTTTCATTTGTGACCTGGTTTCTTTTCATTCAAACGGGGAAAGTGCACATTTCAAATGGCAAAAGCATGCATTTCAGTGCACAGTTTTACAAAGTGTGCACTTTCCCCCCATTGAATGAAGAGTGAAAATGTGTATCTTAGGGAAAATGTGAATTTTAAAGGGGTTGTGTTTTTTAAAATGTGCATTTATTGAATGCGATTGAAAGCTTGGTAATGTGTGAGCTTTTTTCAAAAAATGGGCTCACGTTCGCATTCAGAGTTGAAAACGGGGCAGGTTCTGATGATATGCAAACTGAAATCGAATTCTCATGCATCCCTAGTCTCCAGGCCTGTAGCCGGGGGTAGGGGGAGTCTGCTTTCTCTGCCCCCCTAATTTACTTACTTACTTACTTACTTACTTATTAAATTTCTTAATCACCCATCTGCTTGGTCACCTGGCCGCTCTGGGTGATGTGCAACAGTACAATTTAAAACAGTAAAATTATACATTAAAACATTATTTAAAAATACTCTAACCCACCCCAAATGCCTGCCTGAATAACCAAGTTTTCAGTGTGTGGCGGAAGCTCATTAAAGAGGGGGCATGGCGGAGTTCCCTAGGGAGGGAGTTCCACCAAGTGGGGGCTACCACAGAGAAGGCCCTCTCCCTCGTCCTCACCAGCCTAGCTGGCCTGGCTGATGGGACAGAGAGAAGGCCATCCAAGGCTGATCTTGTTAAGCGGCCTGTCTATCGTTGCTGGAGGTGCTCCTTGAGAATTTTTTTTTACAAAGTAACAATTAAAAAGTAGTTTCCAATTTGTCTTTAAAAGGCCTGAAAAACAAATGAACTGCTTACTACTACTTTTCTGGTGCTCCCCCCACTGAACTTTTAGGCTGGCTATAGACCTGGTAGTCTCTCATCCTGTGACGGTAGCATGTCACTGAAAAGGGAGTATGAGGACCAGCACTGGTTCAAATGTTCACCAGGATCCAATCTGATGGATTTTCAGGAGTCATGGAAACCCCATGCAGGGCCAGCATCAAGGGTGGGCATGGCTGGGCAGCTGCCAAGGGCCCACCCTCCAGCGGGGTCCACTGGCAGGAGCCCCATGGCATTGCTTCTCCCCTTCACCATTGCAACCTGCTTGTTCACCAGCCTCTCATTCTGGCCCAGACAACGGTGGTGGTGAGAAGGAGGAGCAGGAGATGCATCGGCCTGTTTGCTCAAGCAAGCAAGTGGGAACAATGATGAAGAAGAGGAGGAGGAGGAGGAGCTGGTGACAATGCGGGTGAGAAGGTGGACTCACAGAGGGAGGAGGCCCATGGAGGGTGTCTTGCCCAAGGGCCCTCAGAAACCTGGAGCTGGCCCTGATGCCATGTTTGGTTCTTTGTTTGTACAAGTAGGACCTGAAACAAAATGTTGCAGCATGGAACACTCTGGTTCTGCGTTCCATCATCCCATCCAATTTAGTGGGGTGTGAAACTGATTACACCAGATTGTAAATGCAAAGTATTTTCTGGTCTAGTCAATTTGGCTCATAAGGGGTAGGTTGTTTTTTGTTTTTGTTTTTTAAAAAACAACTTTTTAAAAAGGAAAGTGTCCTTGAATGGTGAGATACTGCTGAGAGGGAGGTAGTATGTACCTCCCTCTCAGGGAGGGAATGTGCCTTTCATTCTAACGGGGTGCATGTAGGTGGACAAGTGGATAAGCACAGATTCTTGTTGTGTGCTGAAAAACAGTATTTTGAAAAAAACTTTAAAACAGTTTCCAAAGTGGAGATGGAGAAGTGTGTTATGGGGATTATTGAAAATTGTCCAATAGGTGCCAGCAACAGCCACATCAAAGTATACTTGTTTATTGGGCTTCTCCATACATTAAGTTTTTAATATGTACACCTAAATTTTAAAAAAGTATTCTCCATATATCTCTATATATCTATATATATAGGGTTGGATTCAGTTTTAGTCATAGTTAGAGTAGATCCATTGAAATCAATGCGACTTACATGCTCTTTCTCGGAAGGGCCCCTAAATGAACCTGCTGTCCTCTGATGCAGTGGAGGATGCTATCCCATCACAAGCATTGAAGTAAGATTCAACTGTCAGTCCAGTTGGCTTCTGTACATGGAATGGGGAGGGGATGCCATCTCGTTTTTCACCTCAGGCACCAAAATGTCTTGGGCCAGCCTTGTGTCTGGACCCCCATAAAATTCCGTGTTTGTGGCAGGGTGCTTGCAGAATAAAAATCTCATCTGGAAGCATCCTAATACTAGAGATGTGCATATCTTGTTAAATCAGTTCCATCTGTCTTTCATGGATTGTCAAGTGTCTTTCATTCTGTCTTCCACACATTGACAGAATCAGATTTTTTTTAGGGATGTATGAGAATTTCATTCTTGTTTGCAAATGTGCATTAGTGCAAGGGTGCAGTTATGTAATGCACATTTGTGCAATCCCCCCCCCAAAAAAAAACTAAAAGAAAAGTTCCACAAGTGTGCAGAATCCCCATGACTCAGAAATAGCCTGTCCGCTGTGGAATCTGAAGGTTGGATTCATAGAAATCTAAACTCATTTGAATCTTTTGCACATTTCTTCAGCATCCCAACCTAAGACACACTTAAATTTTTAAGAGGAGGGGTGGTGAAGGACCCGCTGTTAAGTACAGAGGGAACCAAGCTGAACCAACAGAGAATGCGGAATCCAGAGTCCCCAGTACTGACCCTGAAGACTGGGATGCATTCTAACTTGGCGTGGCCAGCTCAACGGTGTTGAGAACTAAGGTGACCACACTGTCTCCCCACTGATTAGCTATTTAATGGTCCTGGGCCCTATTACTGTCTGATCCCACCAACCTCTGGCACAGGCCACCAGTTCATTGTCCATCATTGGAAATGCTGGCAAACAAATCAAATTAGAAGAACATCTTTTTCAACATTTTTGCAAGCAAATTGGGTTTAAGGAAGATTACTTGAGAATTCCCCCCTTTCCTAATCCCCTCCCACCTTCAGCTGTCATTAGGGTGGCCACTTATGAATCTCCAGAAATAAGGCAATGGATCCCCAATATAGAAGACAAAAGATGACACTGATTTGCATAAAATCTGCACATGCTAATTTGCACGTATAGCTACAAATTGAGAAATCAGTATTATAATTTTAAATAGAAATACAGTACACCTCAGCATAGCGGGGAAGACGGTGACCAGGTGACCTCTGTACCTGCCTGTTCAATCTGCTGTTCAGATGCTAGCTGTAGATGGGCAGCTGTTCTTTTTTTTTAATCTTGAAAGCAGGATTGGACAGGAGAGCCCTTCAAACAGAGGACGTCTTCAAATAGAGGACTGTTCTCTGTAAAAAAAAGAAAACAAAAGGACACTTGGCCACCCTAGTTGTCATCGTTTAGTTTAGGGATAAACCCCAAAGAGAGAAATTGAGAAAAGGGCAGCTGCTGGCAGAGCTACCAAACTCCACATGATAAACCCAAAAGAGAGAAAGAGTTACCAAACTCCACATGATAAACATGTAACTCCACAGGATAAACTCCACATGTAAACTCCACATGATAAACATGTAAACTCATGAGAAACAAAACACGTAAAACATGTAAACTTACGTAAAAACACATAAACTCATGTAAAACATGTAAACATGTAAACTCATGATGAACATGTACACTCATGATAAACATGTACACTCGTTTAAAACATAAACATGTAAACTCATGATGAACATGTACACTCATGTAAACTCCAAGCTCCACATGTAACTCCACATGTAACTCTGTAGCTCCACAGAGTTACCAAACTCCACATGATAAACCCCAAAGAGAGAAATTGAGAAAAGGGCAGCTGCTGGCATAGCTACCCAACTCCATGCGCATGGCACATCAAATGTCCCACTAGTCCTTTGCCTTACAGGTGCCCCCTCTTCTCCCGCCTCCTCCTTTCCCTCTTTTTAAGTCCACATTAAATCTTTGCCTTTCCTGCATGTCTCTTAAATGCATTTATTAATTCCCCCATAAAAGCCTTCCTTAAGTCATCCCTCCCAATGATTCCTGCCAAGAAAATTTGTCTTTTTGACTTCAGAATTTCTGTGGCTTTTGGGGAAAGGGCCGCAAATTTGGCTCTTCCCTTGACAAGAGCTAATATCCTGCCAAAAGATGTTTTCCCTACTCCTGGGGAGCATGATGATGGCTGCATATACTTAGCAGAAAATCAAAGCAGCAGTTAATCATGAATGGCATTATCTGTTTCTGCAAAGTCTGCAGTATTATGAATTGCTAGCTTCTAAATTGATGCATAAACGAAGCTGTTCAGACCCATCCTTCTTTCCCCCCTTTTCATTCACTTCTGCTTTCACAATGATGGTAAATACTGAATTCCTGTCCCTGAGTACACTACTTTAGTGCATGAATAGTCCCAATAAATTCTTTAACAGGGTAAAGTTTTATTTGGCATGAGTGAGGATAGTTGCCTCGTGAGACGTTATGGCTCTTTGATAGCTCCGGAGACGGCGATGATTTTAATTGCTTATCATGTCTCTTTTGCCCCCCTTTTTTCCAAGCTAAACAATCCCAGCTGTTGTAACCATCCCTCATAGGGGAGATGCTCCAGCCCCTTGATCATTTTAGTTGCCCTTTTCTGCACTTTTTCCAGCTCTACAATATCTTTTTTTAGGTGTGGTGACCAGAACTGTCACAGTATTCCAAGTGTGGCCACACCATCGAATTGCCTAGGGGCAGTATGGCAGTGGTCGCTTCTTAGAACCCCTGATCCAAGTGGAGGAGATTCCAATGACAGCCTTAGGACCCCAGACATCATGTTACATTTCCCAGGTTCAATCTTTAGCACTCCATTTATTTTGAAATGAGTTAGACTGCAAGCATAAGAATTTATGAATTTAATCTGCATGATACTGTCTAAATCAGAACAAAGTTGGAACGTTAGGAAGTACTAGTGAACCTAAACAGGCATGGAACCCATTCTGAATGGCTCAACTGACAGTCAATTATATGCAAAAACAGTGGAGGCTGGTGGCTCCGATGTCAGTGGGCCTGTGAATCTGCTGTGGGTTCCAGTCAGAACTCAAAAGGAGCTAGTCAGTGTGTGGAGCACCTTGGCTAGTTCCTTTAGGATGAATCTACACATAGCAGTTACACTGTTATCATTTGTTGTTCAGTCGTTCATTCGTGTCCGACTCTTCGTGACCCCATGGACCATAGCATGCCAGGCCTTCCTGTCCTGCGCTCTCTCCCGGAGCGTGCTCAAGTCCATATTCATTGCATCGGTGATGCTATCTGGCCATCTCATCCTCTGCCGTCCCCTTCTCCTTTTGCCTTCAGTCTTTCCCAGCATCAGGGTCTTTTCCAGGGAGTTTTCTCTTTGCATTAGGTGGCCAAAATATTTGAGCTTCAGCTTCAGTATCTGTCATTCCAATGAGCAGTCAGGGTTGATTTCCTTTAGGACTGACTGATTTGACCTCCTATTGGTACACATGACACCAATGGGCACCAATAGTTATGATAACAGTATAACTGCTATGTGTAGATTCAGCCTTAAGAGTTCTGACTGGTTCTGACTGAAACCCAAAGCACATTCATTGCCCCACTGACATCAGAGCCACCACCCTCTACTGTTCAAATGTGTTGAATTTACATATACAGGATGCAGAATTTAGTTCTGCTTGGTGTGGAATTCGGGACACATATTGGTGCAAAATTCTGATTTATTTATTGTTTTTAAAGCTCAGAGTGTACACACTGATGGGGCAGTGAGTGATACCATGAAGCCCGCTCAGTTAATACAGAGCAGAAATTGCAATAAATATTGTCAGTGCTGCAGCATCACAGGGGCATCCACAGCTTTGTTATCTTGGACAACAGTTCTCTGCTGCAATATCCCTCCAATCTCCAGAGAAGCCGAGATAAGGAATGGGTTTATTTGCTGAGCAGTGATACTGAGAAAATGTGACATGTAATGATGGGGGGTGGCAGGAGATGATGAAGAAGAGCTGTTGGGGTTGGCCTCCATTCAGAACTTCAGAAGTAACATTTCCACCAACTTCTGATTAGAAAAAACACCCGGTCCCTGGCTGGGATCAGGAGATAGTGCCTAGCCGACTCTGATGGATCAGGGGAATGGGCTAATAGCAAAAGATTTCTGCTGCCTCCTGTAAATGTTTCTTGCAAACTTGCTAGGTTTAGCCCAAGGGTGTCTCTGAAAGCAAGAGCATCTCCAAAACTGAGTTTGGCAACTGGGCAGAAACGGGTTCGACATCCCTTGTTTAGCCTGTGCTTGGTATGGGTAATTGAGGAACTAGCACACGCACATACAGCCAGGGATGTCTGGATTTTGTGAAATCCGTCCTGTGTATGTTTTGTGGATTGTGCAGCGTCATTCATTCCATAATCCCAGATGGATTCCATTCACCCAACCCTTTATGTGGAAAAATACGCAAATAATTCCATAAGAGGGTTTGCAACAATTTACGTAATTGATATTAGTACGTAACGTTTAGCAAGTTGTCCCTCGTTCCACTCAACTTTTCCCTGAGTATATTTTCCAGGATGGCATACGTCTCAGCAGAAATGTGCATATTTTCCTACGAATAAATTTGTGTAAATTTTGGGAAGGTAAAAAAAGAAAAGAAAGATCTCAAAGTCCATGGACTCCGTGTGGCCTAAGGAGGCCAGTCTGCAGCAGATTCTGCAGGTCGGATTCTTAGAAATCCAAACTCATTTTAGTTCGCCTTGGATTTCTCCAGCATCGCTACATACAGCAGGGGTGAGCAACTAGCACCATGGCTTGATTTCAAACTGAGAGTTCTGCTCCTCCTCTGGCAGCTCATTGGACGAGGAGGAAGAGAGAGAGCAGGGCCGGCCTGACCATTAGGCAGAGGAAGGCAGTCACCTCAGGTAGCAGATATTGGAAAGTGGTAGCAAGATGTTGGAGGAGAGAGCTGTATGCCACATGGCCTACCTTGAGCCCCCAAAACTAGCCTGCTGCCTTCAGGTGCTGTAGAGAACATTGTCCCTTAGCCTGTGTTGAAGAAAGTTTCCATTGCCACTCCAGTTAGCTTTTGAACATGGAATGAGAGGGGGCACCATGCCATCTTTACCTCAGGCAGCAAAATATATTGGGCTGGCCCTGAAAAAGAGAGAGAGGAAGGGGTAGCCCAGTGCATGTTTTCCTCTGGTGTTTCCCATCACTGGCTTTTACCCCAATTGCTGCTGGCATGTGGCCCTGACTGATTACCCATGAGGGAATGAGATCCTTGAAGGAAAAAAGCTTCCACACCTCTGACATACAGTCTTGAACTGATCCTAACTTTGGGGCTGATCTGAAAAATCTGGTGCCTTAGCGTGTGCATAAGGTATACAGTTCAAGCACTGCTAGAAAACGCTGCTGCTACCCTTCACTTGAGAAAATCTCAGCTTTTCCCCAAGAAAAATTCAAATGAACTGGGCAACAGTGTATTTTTGTTTATTTTAAAAACTTATACCCCGCCTTCTTTCACCAGCAGCACTCAAGGCAGGTTACAAAATGCAGCCCCATCTATAATAATAAAAGAGGACATGTGTCTGTCTGTCTGTCTGTCTGTCTGTCAGTGCCATTGCACCAAGACCATGAAACCTAGACAACTGAAACTTGGTAAGCATAGTAAGGGGACCCTAGGGTGTGCACCTTGGGGTTAATTGGTTTTTAAAACGCATTCATTAATTTCAATTAATGTGGATGTTTCTGTGTCTTTGAAGCCTGAATACCATCTTCATTCACTAGGTGGTAGACTTCCCCAACCATTGCATAGCTTTGCAGTCAATTTGGTTTGAAGCCAGGGTGGGGGAGTCCAAGGGACAGAATTATACAGCTGGCCCCTCCCCCTGCCTTGGGGCAGCCCCCCGTCAGGAGAATGGAGTGGACAGACCCCTCCCTCAGGGGGCTATAGAGATGCACCATGGCTATGATTATGGGTGCTAGCAGCCATGGCTTCACTTAGACATGGAAACAAGGAGATGGGCATCCAAAGGAAGTCACAAAGAAGAGAAACAGGTTCCCAGGATGCCTATGTATGTATGTATGTATGTATACTGTATATATAGCAGGAAGTCCAGTGAGAGAACCTGTTCCTCTTCTTTGGGATTCACTCAGACACGGCAGACACAATGAAGCCTTTGCTGTATCAAACTAAGGGCTAGTCCAACCCATGTGAAGCCAGGTCTATTCGTTAGCAGTAGCATAAAAACCAGCGAATTATAAACATCATCTCATCAACATAACTATAAAGAGAACAGTGTTAAAATAACAAACCAGGAGAACATTTAGCCAAATGCCTTCTTAAACAGCCATGTTTTAACCAAACATCTAAAAGAGCATAGTCTGTACATATTTACCTGGAAGTAAGCCCCACTGAATTCTCTGAGGCTTACCTGTTCATTGACAGCCCTAGGCTAGCACTAGTCTAGCTTTCTGCAACCTGGTTCCCTCCAGATTTTTTTTTTACTCCCATCATCCATCACTATTGTCCATGCTGGCTCAGGCTGATAGGAGTTGTAGTCCAAAACATCTGGGTGGCACCAGGTTGGGGAAAGCTGCACTTAGCCTCTGAACTTCAAGCCCCCTTTGTAATATGGGGAAAGGATGTGCTTAGAGTAACCCCATAGCATCACATAGAGTATTGCAATAGGAGGAGAAGTTCCAGGAAATGGATATGGGGTGCTTCCAGACAAGGCTTTTATTGTGCTGCCTCAGAGCATCTCTACACCAGCCTAAAATCTTGCATCTAAAATGAGGCTTTCTGCTTCCGTTTTAAATGCAGGCTCACAACGGACTCCCTTTACATGTGCTTCCCTTTCCCCCTTCCCCCGCTTTCTCCCCCTTATCTGAGTTTTCCAGATGTTTCATTGATCTACCTCCTTTTCTTGCCACTTTTCCTTTTTTCACAGAGGGAACTCAAATGGAACACAAGAGGGGTAATTTGATATCTCATTCTTTGCAATCTATTTAAAAATGGAATGCCGGTCATTTCATGCAGGAGACACCCTGGAGGTTCATGACGTCATCTAAAGGGCCTGCAAACTTCTGTGAATGAGCAATCTCTATATCAGGATAAAAGCTCCGTGTGAAGGAGCCCTCATTCATGACATTTTGCAGGCAGTCCAGATGTTGTCATCTTCCATTTGCAACATCTCTGTGTTTTCCTGCTGCTTAAACATAAGAACATCAGAAGAGCCCTGCTGGATCAGGCCAGGGGTCCATCTAGTCCAGCAATTCTGTTCACACAGTGGCCAACCAGCTGTTGACCAGGAACCTACAAGCAGGACACGAGTGCAACAGCACCCTCCCATCCATGTTCCCCAGCAACTGGTGTAAATAGGCTCACAGCTTCTTCCACAATTTTTCTTACAAAAAAAAAAAAAAAATCCCTCAAGCAGGGAAAGACAGAACAGTTCATTTATTTATTAAAAGTATTTCTGTCCTGCTCTTCAGCCAAAAATAAACAAACAAACAAATAAATAAAGGCTCCCCGATCAGTTTACAATAAATCACTAAACAAGACAGCCCCTGCCCGCTGGCTTACAATCTAAAAACGACATGACACAAAAGGAAAAAGGGAGCGGGAGGAAAGAAGAAAAAGTTAAGCAGGCTTTCAGCAGGACTTTTAGACTGGACCTGTTTACCCTCTCCTCTCCTGTGCAGTCCCATAGAAGCAGGCCCTGATGTTCCTTTGCGTGCTTCTGTCATTGTTGGACAAGGCCTTTTGGCTGGTAGTGCTAGACGCTGTCCATCTGGAAGCACCATGCACATCATCAGCCCCTTCCTTCTCCCTCCCCGCCCCCCTGCCCCCCACTGAATAGCAAGGGAAGACATGCAGTTTAACACAACTGAGATTTCCTAGAATAGCAAGGCTTGTTCCTTGCCAACGTTGTCATAGAAGCCGAGCATCCTCATAATCTGTTACTTCATGATTATTTCCTATAATTCCTTGGGAACTTTTATCATTATCCGTAGCCTTTCAAGAATGGTGACCTCATGCTGTTCCATCAGAAGGTCAGAGGCAACCTCAAGAATGATTTCCAAATGAAAGATAAGGCATGGCTTGTCATACCTGTGCCAATAAATGTGCAAAGAGGCAGTGACCCATCTTATCCATTAAAGTCTTTTTGCACGAGCTGAACTCTAATTCACCCTCAACATCATCCCATATTTGGATCTCAGCCTTTTCCTCCTTCACACGCTATTTGAAAAGTTTTGCAAAGTCTAGGATACGCTCTTACTTTTGCAACTGACTGTAAGTGGAAGCACCAGTTTAATCTATAGATATTTTATTCACGTGACATGAAACTCTCTCTTTCTGTGTCTGTCCAGAGGGATTATAGACTTAGGGCACAATCCTATGGCTGTTTAGACAGCAAAAAGTCCTACAACTCCCAGGATTCTCCAGCCAGCCATGGCGGCTGGAGAATGCTGGGAGTTTAGGAATTTTTGCTGTCTAAACTGCCTAGGATTATGCTCTTATAGAGTTGGAAGTGACCTCAGAGGTCATCAGGTTCAACCCCCTGTTGACTCAGGAAATTTGCCCATTCAGCATCCCGTCTAACCTCTGCCTAAAAACCTCTAACAAAGGAGAGTCTGTTGCACAGTCGAAAAGCTTGTGCCACCAGGAAGTTCTTCCTAACATTAGGAAGAATTTCCCTTTCTTGCCATTTGAACCAGTCGGTTCAGGTTCTACCCTCTGCAGAGACTTGTTCCATCATGTCTGACAGCCCTTCAGATGTTTGAAGATGGCTGTCATATCGCCTCCTAATCATTTCTTCTCCGGGTGATCCTTTCAACCTTTTCTCATAAGGAGCAGGTCTCCAGGTCCCTCACCATCTTTGTTGCCTTCCTCTGGACATGTTCTGCTTCGTCAATATTTTCTTAAACTGTGGTGCCCAGATTGAGTGTATCCTCACAGGCAGTCCCTATTCACCAGCTCATTCACTTGCTACTAACTTGTTTTTGGGTTCAGTTCAAGATGCCGGTTTTGCTAGTACTGAGTGGAAACGCTCCCCACCACACACACTTTTGCAGAGCCATTTACAGGCCAATATTTTCAGGGGGTGGTGATGAAAGGTTTTTTTTTGGGGGGGGATGGTGAAACTCACAAGCACTCCAATCAACTGCCATCTGCCATTTTTAACACCCAAGAATGACCTGGAACAACACCATTATGATGAGGGACATCCTATAGGTGTGTCTGTGGGGAAAAGGTGACCACATGGATACATTTTATGTCTGCCAGTGGGAACCACCATATGCCCCTTTCCCCCCTCCCCCCACGTGCTAAGTGATCTCCCTGTCACTTTGCACTGGCATCTAGAAATGTCGAAGCAGAGAAAGTCTCGCTTGTGTTGCTCTGACTTTCCTAGCAGTCTAGTACACCAGCCCTTCCCAACCATGCATCCCCCATGCTGGGGATGCTGGGAGTTGTAGTTCAACACATTTGGAGGGTACGAGGTTGGGGAACGCTGGACTACACAATGAAAACACCCCTCCCTCCTTTTCTGTGATGTGCAGGGCATTTTGGGTGGTGGTGGTGGATCTCTCTCACATTTTGTTCAAGAGTAAATAGTGCAAGACCCCACTGGATGCAAACAAACCTAGAGAACTAGTGGACCACCATAGTTAAGCGCATGACTTGGAAACCAGGAAGTCCTGAGTTCAGCTACTTGAAGCCTTAGGCCCACCTTCACCAAACTGGTGCCTTCCAAAGGTTTTGGACTACAACACCGAACACCCCTGACCATTGGTCATGCTGGCTGGGGCTGATGGGAGCTGAAGTCCAAAACGTCTGGAGGGCACCAGATTGGGAAAGTCTGCCTTAGGATGTCCACCTCTCCCTCAGCCCTCCTCGTCTAGAACATAAGAGTAATGTTACTGGCTATCAAGGCCAGCCCTACCATTAGGCAGAGTGAAGCAGTTGCCTCAGGCGGCAGAAGCTGAAAGATGGCAGCAAGGTGATGGAGGAGAGCCCTGTGAGCCATGGCATCTGCTCTGTGCCTCCTAAGCTGGCCTGCTGCCTTCAAGTCCAGTGGAGGATGCTGTCTCATCATCAGTGTTAAGACAGAATCATCTGCCAGCCCAGTCGGCTTTTGTACATGGAATGGGCTTGTGCTTTGCCTCAGGCGGCAAAGTGTCTTCGGCCGCCCCTAGTGGCTATTGTGATGATAACAGAGGTGTGAAACGCTTTGAGCGCTCATAAAGATCTATATCGATGCATTATTACTACTACTGCGAAGTACTGTGAAGTACTATGAAGCTACTACTGTGAAGAAGCTCTTTGCATCCAAGCCGATGCCTCGAAAAAAAACTGGGCTGTGTGTCCAGATTGCAAAAGCTTTTGGCCTGATTGCTATTGACACATCCCTTAATGCCATGGAAGAGAGATTCTGATAGAAGCATTCTTCATAGTTATGCTTTCTATCGTAAGTGAAAGCCAAATCAGGCTTGCCCTATTCCTTGGCGGGTGGTTTGCCCAGGGCACGCAGAGAGCCTTTCTGCTCAGAGTCACGTTGATGGTGTGTGAAATTAATTCACTGCCCGTGTGAAGCCTTTTCCCTCCCCCTGTCCTGATTGGAGCTCCGTGGGGGGTGGGAGGTGCTTTTAGAGAGTTGCAGCCATAGGCGGGCAGCGGGGGCAGGGCTGCCAATGATCCCCTCAAGGATGCTCTAGGTCCCTCCCCTAACTTTTCCCCACTAACAGTCTTTTCACTTTCGGAACTAGAAGGGAAAACGTGCAGGAAGGATTCGACCCAACTGCCCAGTTGAGAAGGAACCCTGCTCCCACCATCCAGCCTTTGGACCAATGATCATCGATATTGCACCATTATCACCAATGAGTGCAAAAGTGCCAAGATGACTCAGAAGTCAGGAGTGCTTAATATTTTTTTAAACATAGGGAATTCATTGAAAGACAGACGATTAAGCAATCGGTTGACAGCCCCCGTAGTGCACAAGCCCGTCTCCAGGTATTTTGGCACCCAGGAGGATATCATAGAATCATAGAATAGTAGGGTTGGACGGGGCCTACAAGGCCATCGAGTCCAACCCCCTGCTCAGTGCAGGAATCCAGGTCAGAGCATCCCTGACAGGTGGCTTGTCCAGCTTCATCTTGAACGCCTCTAGTGTGGGAGAGCCCACCACCTCCCTAGGGAATAGGATCCATTGTCGTATTGCTCTAACACCAGTCAGGAAGTTTGTCCTGATGTTCAGCCGGAATCTGGCTTACTGTAACTTGAGCCCATTATTCCTGCATTCTGAGATGATCGAGAAGAGATGCTGGCCTTCCTCTCTGTGACAACCTTTCATGTACTTGAAGAGCGCTAACCTATCTCCCCTCAGTCTTCTCTTCTCAAGGCTGAACATGCCCAGTTCTTTCAGTCTCTCCTCACAGGGCTTTGTTTCCAGTCCCCTGATCATCTTTGTTGCCCTCCTCTGAACCCTCTCCAGCTTGTCTGCATCCTTCTTAAAGTGTGGTGCCCAGAACTACTGACTCTATACTACTGACCTGTCCTCTTGTTCCTCAGTGCAGCAGCAGCACCCTCCTCCCTGGCCTCCTCCTCCTCCTCCTCCTCCTCTCTTTTACTCTCCCCAGTGGAGCAGTGCCTTGCCTCCCCCTCTGTGCCTTGCTTTGAGGGGTCCTTCCTTAAAGCATGGCGTTCTGGGTGCGGTGGCCCTGGAGGTCGCCTATGCTATGGCAGCACAGGCAATCGTCAACACCACTTTGCCCAGAATGTCTTGCCCTCAAGAAGGACCCCTCGGTGCACAGCCTTGGGGCTGGACAGGCTCTCTGGAGAGCTCCGCCAGCCACTTTTCTGCTGCAGCATTTGTCGCTGCAGGGAAGCAGCCAGTGGGGCTACCCAGAGAGCCCCTGCCCAGCCCGATGTCTAGCTCTGAGGGGTTCTTCGTGCCAGGCAGTGGAAGGGTGTGCAGCTGCAGCCCTCCAAGCAGTGGACACAGGCTAGAAGGAGGAGGAACTGGAGCACGGCTACTGCCACAGCCTCCTCACAGCTGCCACCTTCAGGTGGTAATTTGGCAGCCTCAGAATTTGGCATCCAGGGCAACTGGCCTGCTTGACTGCCCCCCACCCCCGAGGTGGGCCTGCTCCAACATTTCATAGTTGAAAAGAGGAAAAGACGGCCAGGCTTGGAACGTTTCTGTTGCCATACCAAGAATCAGCAGCTCCTCTCCATCACACCATTACACATGGCCCTACCCTGCTGCCTGCCTTTGCAGAGCCTGTTCTCTGCTGATTTAAAAGCCAAGAGGGTGCAGATGAGAAAAACACAGCTTCTTGTACTACAGGGGCAGGGAGAAGGTGGATTGGGATCTACTGGTACATTTCTGGATGATTTGCAATAGATTGGCAAGAGTTTCCGCTTCCCAGTCCTTGACCACAGGGTAGGAAACCTGGTGCTGTCTAGATTTTTAGACTACAACTCCCATCATCCTCAGCCAGCACAGCCAATTGTAAGGTATTAAGAGAGTTGTAGTCCCAAACATACAGAGGGCAGCAGGTTGCCTCCTCTTGGCAGCAACAACAAAATGACTTTTTCTGCCCAAATTTGGCTGCTTAAATGAAGAAAGTTTAGGGAAACCAGGAGGGGATGTACTGTGAAAGGACTATGAGCTCAGTGCTAGCATTGAAAAATATAATAATCCTGAGCTCAGAATGTGCTCAGAGACACCCTGTTCTTTAGTTCAAAGGGTGAGTCTTTTCCAGTCTGGCTCTGGCTGGTGGAACTTGGAGTTCTAGTAAAAATAACAAGGCCTGAAGCCTGCCCACCCCTGCTATGCTACATTATCGATAAATCTAAATCAGCTTTCCTAACTACAGAGTAAATGACACAGTAAACGTGCACAAGATGGAGCTTTAGTGTTTGTGTGTTCCTTTCCCACACTCAAAGATTTAACTCAGGTGGGCAACTTGTGACCCTCCACGTATTTTGGCCTACAACTCTCATCAGCTCTAGTCAACATAACCAATGGTGAAGGATGATGGGAGTTGTAGGCCAAACATCTGGAGGGCCACATGTTGTCCACCCCTGATTTAACTGCAGGACAAAAAGAGGGGCTGAATGCCAATGAACCACAACTCTAGCAACTGACAGTATGGCCCAATTCATACGTAACAGGAAACGATGGTTTCCTGCTATGTGAATGAACGTTCCTGAATCTCAGGGTCCCATGCTTCCCCCCATCCCCCAAATCCTCTTTCATGGCTACAAGGAGACAATCAGAAACTTCTACTTCCAATTTTAGACAAACTATGGTTTCCCATTATGTTTGAGCTCAGAAGCTGTGGATAGTTTAAACTCTAGTTTATTTTTTATTTATTAAATGTATTAGTTAATGAGAACAAGCCAGGTACAACCCATGGTTTATGATCCTGGTTTATTCACTAACTGGAGTTTTAAAACACTACAGTTTCCCTAGTTCAGACATAATGGTGAAACTGTGGGAGAGAGATAGGGGGAGTGCGACCTTGTTGATTCCCCTTGATCTCACAGCAGCTTTTGGTACCAATGACCCCGGTACCTTTATGGACTGGCTCTGGATCCAAACCCCTCCCCATCTCTCATCTGCCACCAGCCTCTTGAGCACCTTGACCAAAAAGGGGATATTTGAAATTGGGGGATAGTTGTTACAATCTTCCAGGTTCAGGGAGAATTTCTTAAAAAGTGGTCTCACAATTGCCTCCTTGAAGACTACTCCCTCTCTCGATGACACATTAACCACCTCCTGGACACACCTAGTCAATCCTTTTCAGCTCAGTGTAAGAGGCCAGGAAGGGAAGGGTCAAGGAAACAGGAGGGCAACGAAGATGATCAGGGGACTGGAAAGAAAGCCGTATGAGGAGAGACTGAAAGAACTGGGCATGTTTAGCTTTGAGGAGAGAAGACTTAGGGGAGATAGGATAGCGCTCTTCAAGTACTTGAAAGGTTGTCCAGAAAGGAAAGCCTGGATCTCTTCTCACTCATCCCAGAGTGCAGGACACAGAATAATGGGCTCAAGTTACAGGAAGCCAGATTCTGGCTGAACTTCAGAAAAAACTTCCTAACTGTTAGAGCAATACAACAATGGAACCAGTTACCTAGGGAAGTGGTGGGCTCTCCCACACTGGAGGCATTCAAGATGAGGCTGGACAGCCATCTGTCGGGGATGCTCTGACTTGGAGTCCTGCACTGAGCAGGGGGTTGGACTCGATGGTCTTGTAGGCCCCTTCCAACCCTACTATTCTATGATGCTATGATTCTATGATTCTCCAGGCACCTTGGACTGGATCCAGTTTTAATATGGATCAACTGCACCGGTGGAACTGGACTTGCCCACTCCCTTCATCCCACGGCAGCCTATCCAACCCCATGAAAATGCTACACAGAGTCAGGAGGCCCTGCTGAATGGGGGGGGGGATCCCCCAAAAGTGGGCAGAGGGACCTTCCTCTCACAGAAGGCTGCTTCCTCTTGTAGAAGGCACATCCTGGATCCAACCCCAAGTCTACATCCGCAGGCCGCAATGACTGAAACTCATCCCACAAAACCAGACCAGATGATGCTCCTGCACAGTATCCATGCTGGTGGCTAGGTCAGAATGAATGCAAGCAGTTTTACCCTCAAAGTGCTTAGCAAATGTGTCACAGCAAGCCCTCAAGGGTTCCAACATATCTTTGCCAGGGTCAGATGTAGTAGTCTCTTCACCTTTTGAAAAAGTTGTGCCAAACAGCTACCCAAGGATGCAATGGAAGCAGACCAGCAAGCTCCCTTTGCTGCTCCCACTGCCACGTAGTATGGGATGGTAATGTGTTCTTATTTGTTGTATCTGGGATGAGACTGAGGAACATATGAAGCTGAGTCAGGCCATTGGCCCATCTAGCCAGTATTGTCAACACTGGCCGGCAGCGGCTCTCCAGGGTTTCGGGCAGGATTCGTTCCTCACCCTATCTGGAGATGCTGGGGATCAAACCTGGGACCTTCTGCCTGCAAAACAGGTGCTCTACCCCTCCGAGACTTATGCCATCTGTGTTCTTGCCATTGTCTTGCTTGCTTCATTGCCCCCAATTCTCTCGTAAACCTGGGCTCTACAATGCAGAACAGGGAGCTTGGGAGCAATCCGTTCAACCGCCCTTTCCATCTCAGTATTCCACAGAGAGATCAGGGCTCCGATAGGAGCGCCAGTAATGTCAACAGGAAAATCCCCGAGAGCATCCAAGAATATATCGGACTCCATTAAGTCTCCAGGGCTGGACCAGCTTCATGGGTCTGCCAATCCTGCAGAGGGGGGAAAGCCAATCTAGACTTCGTTGGGAAGTGGTCTGAGCAGAACAATGGAGTTATAGATGCCCCCCTTACAGACATCCAACCTTTTCTTTGGTCAGGAATATTACATCCTGCAAGATGTGTCCTGCAAGATATGACCTGCTGATGACTTAGTGAGACTGCCCCATGGTTGTCACAGCAGTCAGTGGCAGCTCCAGGTTTTGGAGGGCCCTTGGGCAAGACACTTTCAGTGGGCCCTCTCCCCCGGTGAGTCGACCTCCTCACCACCATGGTCGCCAGCTGACCTTGCGCCCCCTCCTCTTTCTCATCATTGCTGCCACTGTCTTGCTGGCAGGCAGAGAGCCAGGGAGCAGGGAGGCCGTGGCATCTGCTGCTGCTCCTTCTCACCACCACCACTGTCTGCGCCAGACCGAGAGGAAGGCAAACATGCAGGGTGCAGTGGCGAAGAGGGCTGCTGGTGGACTGTGGGACTTCAGTAGGTGCCCACCCATGCCTACTCTTGATGTTGGCCCTGACGGCAGTCATGGAGATCTGAGAAGGCCCTCCTAAAAGGCTTTCAACAAGGTTATGAAACCTGGGACAAATGTCCTGAGGTTTTCCAACACCACACCTAAGACCACCTTGGGCAGAGGGCCTGAATGGCAGTGGAGTGGCCAGTGCACCAGCAGAATCCCTGACCGGTCTCTCTGGCCCAGCACCAGATACAAGCATGTGAATTAACTGGTCTCCTGGTGATGGGGATGGATTCCTTATAGACGTCAGGGTTGCATCAGGGCAAATTCTGGGGCTGCTCCGAAAGCAACATCTCCCTTGATGCTGAGGTGCCATATCCTATCCATCACATCAGGTTTTATTTCTGAGTGCCAGCCATTGCAGAGGAAAACTTCAGAAACCAAACACCAAGTCCTGATGCCTGGCAGGGCGATATCAAAACGGGATTAGCTCCGACAGATGAATGCCTCTGTGGTTTGGGAGCCTGATATCTCTGCTCCGTTGCTGCTGCTTTTAAACTCGTCTAACTCTGAGGAATTTACCAGAGAGGCTCTTACATTATTATTCTGATTTTTTTTTCCTTTAAGAAAATATTGAGAGGAGATGATTTTTTTTTTTTTGGCCTCGAGCTATATCCTAGAAGTGAATCTAAATTTGGGTTGAAACCATTAATGCCTTTTATCGCAGCCCTTAGGAAAAGAGGCGGACTGGAGTGCAGCTCTAAGCAGCAAAATGGCCGACACCGTTGGAAGGGTCCAGACGGAAATAATGCTTGACCTTGGACAGTGTCATCCCAGCTAATGCAGAGCGCTTGACTCGGTGTGTTTGTTTTTTAGAAGGAGGCTTTTTGTTGAGTTTGAGTGACACTTATCCTTGATAGTAGGAGATACGAGCAGTACGAGGGTTCCATACATAACTCATGGAATCTGCTGCCACAGGATGTTGCCGGTCACAGGTTCAGCTGGCTTGAGAAGGAGGGGAAAGACAAATTCAGAGGTGATAGGAGAAAGCACCTAGCCATGGCTGTTCAACAGAGCTTCCATGTCCAGAGGCAGTGTACCTCCCAGTGCAGTCGATGGGGGACACACAACCGGGGAGAACTGTCATCATTGTGTGTGCTTATGAATGTTCCTGGTGAAGAATCATTGAATAGTCAGGTTGGAAGGGGCCTATAAGAACATCGAGTCCAACCCCCTGCTCAATGCGGGAATCTAAGTCAAAGCATCCCTGACAGGTGGCTGTCCAGCTTCGTCTTGAATGCCTCCAGTGTGGGAGAGCCCACCACCTCCCTAGGTAATCGGTTCCATTGTTGTATTGCTCTAACAGTCAGGAAGTTTTTCCTGAAGTTCAGCCGGAATCTGACTTCCTGTAACTTGAGCCCATTATTCCGTGTCCTGCACTCTGGGATGAATGAGAAGAGATCCTGGCCTTCCTGTCTGTGACAACCTTTCAAATACTTGAAGAGCGCTATCATATCTCCTCTCAGTCTTCTCTTCTCAAAGCTAAACATGTCCAGTTCTTTCAGTCTCTCCTCACAGGGCTTTGTTTCCAGTCCCCTGATCATCTTCGTTGTCCTCCTTGGAACCTTTTCCAATTTGTCTGCATCCTTCTTAAAGTGCGGTGCCCAGAACTGGACACAGTACTCCAGATGAGGCCTAACCAGTGCTGAGCCAAGGGGAACTAGTACTTCATGTGATTTGGAAACTATGCTTCTATTAATGCAGCCCAAAAGAGCATTTGCCTTTTTTGCAGCCACATCACATCGTTGGCTCATATTCAGCTTGTGATCTACAGCAATTCCAAGATCCTTCTCGCTTGTAGTATTGTTGAGCCAAGTATTGCCCATCTTGTAACAGTGCATTTGGTTTCTTTTTCCTAGATGCAGAGCTTGGCATTTATCCCTATTAAATTTCATTCTTTTGTTTTCTGCCCAGCGCTCCAGCCTACCAAGATCACTTTGAATTTTGTTTCTGTCTTCCAGGGTATTAGCTATCCCACCCAATTGTGTGTCGTCTGCACATCTGATCAGCATTCCCTGCACCTCCTCATCCAAGTCATTAATAAAAATGTTGAAGAGCACTGGGCCCAGGACTGAGCCCTGCAGTACCCTCCTCATTACCTCTCTCCAGTGTGCAAAGATCCCATTGATAAACACTATTTGAGTCCAATTCTGCAGCCAACTGTTGATCCACCTGATAGTTGTTTCATCTAGCCCACTTTTAGCTAGTTTGCTCATCAGGAGATCATGGGGCACTTTGTCAAAAGCTTTGCTGAAGTTGAGGTATATTACAGTCAGGGCCAGAAATACTGGAACAAGGATAATTGTTTTGGCAGTTGGCCTCTATACACCACCACATTGAAGTTGAAAGGAAACACACCCAGATGGGAGTGAAGTCAGGACTTTCAGCTGTAATTCAAGGGATGAGACAAAAGTGGGGCACTAACCATTCAGGAAGGACAGCCAGTGGCATACACACACACACACACACACACACACACACATCGTTGGTGGCTCATAAGTAATGGAACAAACAAACATCATTTCAAACTTAAGGATTGCCTTTAATACCTGGATGAAAATCCTTTGCAGTCAATGACTGCCTGAAGTCTGGAACCCATGGACATGACCCAATGCTGAGTTTCCTCCCTCGAGATGCTTTGCCAGGCCTTTACTGCAGCTGGCCTCAGCTGCCGCTTGTTTGTGGGACTTTCTGCCTTCAGTCTTGTCCTCAGTAAGTGAAAAGCATGCTCTATTGGGTGGAGATCAGGTGACTGACTTGGCCATTGAAGAACATCCCACGTCTTTGCCTTGAGAAACTCTTGGGTAGCTTTTGCTGTATGTTTTGGGTCAGTATCCATCTGCAATATGAAGTGGCATCCTCTCAGTTTGGTAGCATTGGGCTGAATCTGAGCAGAAAGTATAGCCCTACACACTTCAGAATTCATCCTGCTGCTTTTATCAGCAGTCAGGTCATCAATAAACACCAGTGACCCGGTTCCATTGGCAGTCATACATGCCCATGCCATAACACTGCCTCCACCACATTTGACAGATGATGTGGTATGCTTTGGATCATGAGCTGTTCCTTTCCTTCTCCATACTTTCTCTTCCCATCATTCTGGTACAAGTTAATCTTGGTTTCATCAGTCCAAAGAATCTTATTCCAGAACTGGGCAGGCTTTTTTAGGTGTTTGCTGGCAAAGGCTAATCTGGCCTGTCTGTTCTTGAGCGTTACCAGTGGTTTGCACCTTGTTGTAAAGCCTCTATATTTACATCCATAAAGCCGTCTCTTCACTGTAGATGTTGACAATGACATGCCTACCTCTGCAAGAGCGTTCTTGACCTGGCTAGATGTTGTGAAAGGGTTCCTCTTCACCATGAGCAGAATTCTGCGGTCATCCACTTTAGTTGTCTTCCGTGGTCTTCCAGGCCTTTTGCTGTTGCTGAGCTTGCCAGTTAATTCCTTCTTTTTCAGGATGTTCCAAACTGTTGTGTTGGCCACTCCCACTGTTTCTGCTATCTCTCTGATGGGTTTTGTTTGTTTCCTCAGCCTAATGATGGCCTCCTTCACTTGCATGGACTCCTCTTTGGACCTCATGTTGGGGGTTCCAGTGAACAGCTACCAAATGCAAATGTCACACTCAGAACCACCTCCAGGCCTTTTATTTGCTTGATTGGTCATGGGGTACCCAGGAAACAGGCCACACCTGGCCATGCAGCTGCTTGTCAGCAATTCGTTCCATTACTTATGAGCCACCAACGATGGGTGTGTGTGTATGCCACTGGCTGTCCTTCCTGAATGGTTAGTGCCCCACTTGTGTCAAACACCTTGAATTACAGCTGAAAGTCCTGACTTCGCTCCCATCTGGGTGTGTTTCCTTTCAGCTTCAATGTGGTGGTATACAGAGGCCAACTGCCAAAACAGTTATCCTTGTTCCAATATTTCTGGCCCTGACTGTATGTCCACAGCATTCCCACAGTCCACAAGGGAGGCTACCTGATCAAAAAATGAGATAAGATTAGTGTGGCAGAATTTGTTCTTGACAAATCCATGTTGGCTTCGAGTTTTATACTAGTGTGTTGCACTGGGTTTGTGCTGACTGCCGATTTGGCTCACATGGGTAATGGTGATGCGACAAGCATATTAAATAAGGGTATGTGTCTTCCTGTCAGAGCTGTAAATGCAGGTCTACAGCAGGGTTTCTCCTTATCCAGGGGTTCAGAACCTCAGGCCTGCAGGCCATATCTGGCCCAATGGGATCCCAATCTGGCCCTCTAGTCTTCCCCAGAAAGCCACGTCCCTCCTCTGGCCCCAGCTCCTTTCCCCTGACTGCCAGCTGACTGGTGGTTTCCTGGCTTTTGTGTAGATTTCCCCCCCCCCCAATCATAGAATCATAGAATAGTAGGGTTGGAAGGGGCCTATAAGACCATCGAGTCCAACCCCCTGCTCAATGCAGGAATCCAAGTCAGAGCAGCCCTGACAGATGGCTGTCCAGCCTTATCTTGAATGCCTCCAGTGTGGGAGAGCCCACCACCTCCCCAGGGATTTGGTTCCACTGTCGTATTGGTCTGACAGTCAGGATGTTTTTCCTGATGTTCAGCCAGAATCTGGCTTCCTGTAACTTGTGCCCATTATTCCATGTCCTGCACTCTGGGATGAATGAGAAGAGATCCTGGCCTTCCTGTCTGTGACAACCTTTCAAGTACTTGAAGAGCGCTATCATATCTCCCCTCAATCTTCTCTTCTCAAGGCTAAACCTGCCCAGTTCTTTCAGTCTCTCTTCATAGGGCTTTGTTTCCAGTCCCCTGATCCTCTTCGTTGCCCTCCTCTGAACCCTCTCCAGCTTGTCTGCATCCTTCTTAAAGTGTGGTGCCCAGAACTCAACACAGTACTCCAGATGAGGCCTAACCAGTGCTGAGTAGAGGGGAACTAGTACTTCCTGGGATTTGGAACCTGTGCTTCTATTAATGCAGCCCAAAATAGCATTTGCCTTTTTTGCAGCCACATCACTTTGTTGGCTCATATTCAGCTTGTGATCGACAACAATTCCAAGATCCTTCTCGCTTGTAGTGTTGTTATGCCAAGTATCCCCCATCTTGTAACCGTGCATTTGGTTTCTAAATGGCTGAAGTGCTTTAATCCAGGGGTCCCCAACACAACTCCTGTGGGGACCCCGAACAGTGCCCATGAGGACCTCCCCTCTCTGCTCCCTTCAGTTTTCTTCTCCTTTAAATAAAAACCTTGCAAAATGTTAGGGTAGTCTTCTTTCTCTCCTTTTCTAGCCTCTAGCCTTGCTCTTTCTCTCCCCTCTTCCCCTTTGCTCGCTATTTCCCCCTCTAGAGTATACGGAATGCATAATGTGCCCTGACAGTTATCAGTGCAATCCCTCTATACTCACTATTCCCCCTCCTTAGCTCACTGTTTTCCCCCGTGTAGTCTCTAGCTTTGCTCTGTCTCTACCCTTTTGCCTTGCTATTTCCCCTTCCCTCCCTCTGTCTCTCCCAGCCTCCAGCCTTGCTATTCCCCCCTCTGTAGCTCACTTCAAAGAACAATGCCAAAGACTTGGGCTAGTTCCACACGAGTGCTTTTTGAATTGCACTGATAACTGTTGGGGCACATTATGCATTCCATATACTGCTTTTCTAGTGTTATTTCCCACTTTTCCCCCGTAGTATCCAAAATGCTGCAATAGATGTCATTGTGTATGCTACGAGGTATAAATGTGCAGGAGGGATATAGTGTCACCGTGATGGGATCGTATCGATATGACATGAGGTGTAGGTCTGGCCTTGGAGAGAGGTAGGGAAACAAGTCAAACAACAAGCTCTTTACACAAGCATTCATCCTGGAAAAACCATTTCTGATAAAATGTCCACCTCTCTGTTGCTATGGTATATCAGAGGTTAGAGGAAGCTGAGGGTCAGCAACCCTTGATAAAATTGGTCTTTCTTACCTGGAGCCTTTCTACATGAGGCTTTTATTGTGCCCTTATGATTGCTCACTCATGGTAGCTTGCAGGTCCTATGCATGATGTCGTCATCCTCCAGGGCCTCTCCCATGCTTTGCAACCATTATCACAGGTTTCTTTCCTAACAAGGAAGGCCTGGTATTATTTAGAAATCCTGGAACAAGAGCCTCATGTTATTGCGCAGTTCTGCTATACCAGAGCAACATGTAGTGGTTGTATAATGAAACATATAGAAAGGCAGAGAAAGAAAACCCTAAGAAAAAAGCACATGTAAAGGAGCTGATTTTAATCCCACAAAGAATCTGGACTCAGAAGCCTTGGTGAAGGTGCAGGATAAAAGCCTCATGTAGAATTGCTCCTGCAATCTCTTTCATCCACGGGTAGGTGACTGTGGAAACAAAAGCAGGGTATTATGCTCCCTGATAGATGTTCCTCCTAAATCGTGGATTTGGGGCCAGCTTGCGTGTTACAAAAGGTCTACTACACACAATCTTTTTTGTCTGGCCCCACAGCCACTTGGCCGTGTTGTTCTCCATGGATATAACTTCAGCTTCACAGCAACGATGCTCGAGAATGCAGTGGCGGGGAGGCGAGGGGCGTGCATCTGTGCTTGTGAGAATCGTCAGCGGGAAGCTGCAGATACATCCATGGAGGCTTTGCTTACATGGTACAGAACTTCACACGAAAGGGTCTTTGGAGACTGTCAGAGTATATCCTATGGAGAGCTTTCGTGGTGTCTGAATTGGCCCAAAGGAAAACCGAAATCCAGGGTAGCCAGAGAAAGAGGTGTAGCTGATAACTTCGAAGGCCTTGTCTGCACAGAAAGGGGATGTTATATCAGGATAATCTGGAGCAGTCTTCCCCAACCTGGTGCCTTCCAGATGTGTTGGACTACAACTCCCAGAATGCATCTGGAGGGCGCCAGGTTGGGGAAGATTGGTGTAGCATCTTGGCCTACTTCAAACAGGAGCTGAAGCAGGGCCACCGTTCACTGGTAGTGCAACCGCTTTGCATGCAGAAGGCCGCAGGTTCAATCTCTGGCACCTCCAGCTGAAAAAAAGGCTCAGGTAGAACTTGGAGAATTGCTGCCGCTGAGGGTATACAATGCTGGGCTAAAAGGAGCAGTGGTTTGACTTGTTGTAAGGCAGCCTCCTATGCACAGACGTGGCTTGAACAAGACTTTTACCACAGTAGCCACATCTGAAATGCCCTCGCTGCTTCTCTGCGATTCCCTTGTACAACTCTTTGAAGGAAGAAAGGGGTGGGGTGGGGTGGGGTGGGGGGAAGCAGTCCACCCAGTGTGTATTCCCAGTATACCACCCATTGTACATTGGGTTGTCACCTTTTATTTCTAGTAGAGTTCCTGTGCCTTTAGCAGCTGCATGAGGACAGGCAAAAACTCACCCGCTTTCCCAGGGTGGAGGAGATACAGCAATGGGGGATCTCTGCACCTGTGGAATTTCTGCCTGCTGCATAGCACTTAGAACAGGGGTGGGGAGCCTCTTTTGAGCTGAGGTGCCGAATTCAGCACTCCAGTGGTGGGTGGGACAGAAGGGAAAGGGGGCTGGGCCAAAGGTAAAAAGGGTTGGGGCAGAAAACAAACCCAAACACAAAACAGCATATTGTATCTTAAAGCTTTTAGTGCCAGTAATGATTGGTGTTTGTGAGAAAGGGGCAAGGCCATCTGGGGAAACCCAGAGGGAGATATTGTGACCCCAGTTGGGCTGGATTTGGCTGCCAGGCCTGGGGCTGCACACCCTTTACTTAGAGGCGTAGGATTTGCCAGGAAAAAAGAGGTGGCAATCCTGGCCATGTGAGTCCCTGTCTTGGGAGTTTCTGGAATCTTTTCTTGGCTGTTTTCTCCATCCTTAGACGCAATTGTCCTGAAATATTAGGGGGCAGTTTTCAGAATCACTCACTGCTGGCCTAGTTCTGGTTCCTTTTGAAGTCCCCGATAACATTCTTCTGTTTGTCAGGAGCAGAACTGAGCCATGAAGATGAGGCGCCTTCTGTAAATGCCCAACCTTGAATTACAGCTGCCTGTGGGGCCCCCCAGGAGAGAGTAATTGAAGATGAGCACTCCAGATGGATTGTGAGGAGAGCGGGGCTGGGGGGACGAAGCCTGCTTTGCTGGGGAATTGGCTGTGGGGCCGCAGCAACTTTTCAATAAAGGGTTGGAGAGCAAAACAGCCTCAGAGTGCAATCCTATGCACGTTTAGACAGAAAGAAGTCCTACAATTCCCGGCATTCCCCAGCCATTCCAATGAACTTATCTAGCATGGCTGGCTAGGGAATGCTGGGAGTTGTAGGACTTTTTCTGTCTAAACATGCGTAGGATTGCATCCTTAATTGGGCTTTTGACTCCTGATGGTTTTGCTTCAAGATCTAGAAGGGATATACATTAAGGTAACTTCCCCAACCTGGTGCCCTCCAGATGTCTTGGACTACAACTCCCAGAATGCTCTAGCCAGCTAGAGGGCACCAGGGGACCAGGTTGGGGAAGGCTACATTGAGGTCATCTTCTTCTTCTAACAACATTTATATTACCACCTTATGTGCTAAAAAGCCATGAAGATTAGTTGTTCTGCAGGGCTAAGGACAGAACACTTTCTGGAGGATTGCAAAAGGAAGACTTTACTACATGAAAGGGAAGCCATCGGTAGGAAACCAGTGTGCTGTCTGACCTCTAGGCTGCCTCTGGGGGCTAAACAAGATGTGACATTAATTGCAATGAACCTACCTAGTTGTTGTTGTTTAAAAAAAAAAATAGCCATGGGGAGTGGGGAGAGAGATGTAATGGAGATATGTAAACAGTGGAGTCTCACAAGGATCTGTATTTGGACTGGTGCTTTTTAACTTGTTCATACATGATTAGGAGTGAGCAGTGAGGTGGCCAAGTTTGCTGATCACACCAAATTATTTAGGGTGGTTAAAACAAAAAGGGATTGTGAAAAGCTCCAAAAGGCTCCCTTCAAACTGGGAGAATGGGCATCAAAATGTCAAATGTGGTTGAATGTAAGCAAGTGTAAAGTGATGTACGTTGGAGCAAAAAATGCCAAGTTCACATATATACTGATGGGTCTGAGCTAGCGGTGCCTGACCAAGAAAGCGATCTTGAGTTGTGGTGGATAGCTAGATGAAAATGTCGACCCAGATTATGGCTTCTGTGAAAGAGGCAAATTCTGTGTTAGGCTTAATTAGGAACGGAATGGAAAATAAAACTGTTAATATCATACTTCCCTTATATAAATGTGTGGTGCGACCACAATGGAATACTGTGTAAGGTTCTGGTCACCACATCGAAAAAAAGGATATTGTAGAGCTGCCTGTGGGATGCCTACCAGTAGGACATGCGTGCAACAGCACCCTCCCAGTTGTGTTCCCCAGCAACTGGTGTACACAGGCATACTGCCCCTGATACTGGAAGTTGCAAATAGCCATCAGGATTAGTAGCCATCAATAGCCTTCTCCTCCATGAATTTTTCTAATCCCCTTCTAAAGCCATCCAAACTGGTGGCCGTCACTACATCTTGTGGAAGCGAATTCCATAGTTTCACTGTGTGCTGTGTGAAGGAGTCCTTCCTTTTATCTGTCCTGAATCTCCCCCCTATCAGCTTCATGGGATGACCCCATTGGATTCTAGTATTATGAGAGAGGGAGAAAAATGTCTCCCTATCCACTTTCTTCATACCATGCATAACTTTCCTCACCTGTATCATGTCTCCACTTACTTGCGTTTTTTCTAAGCTAAGCAGCCCCGTACATTGTAACCTTTCCTCATAGGGGAGCTGCTCCAGCCCCTTCATCATTGTAGTTGCCATTTTCTTCACTTTGTCCAACTCTGCAAGATCCTTTTTGAGGAGTCCTGGACAACCACCTACATCTCCCTTGGTAGGCCAGAGATGACAATATTTAAGGCTACTTCATTTGCCTCTTATGCTGGGGATGGGAGTGTGAGGAGAGTGGGATTTCTCATCTACTAATGGTACTTTTTGGAGCCACCATTTGGGGAAGCCCATCCTAAGTCAAGGACCCTGTTGCCCCATGGCCCTTGGTAGAGCTTCGGATTCCCCCCCCCACTTCAGCTGTTTTTTGGCAGGGGAGTTTCCCTCCCCGTTCAAATGAATGGAGAAATTTCTCCATTCACTTGAATGGAGGGGAGGGAAGCTGGAGGGGAAAAAAGGCCACTGCCCACCTTGGCAGGGAGTGGGATTTGCCCCATCGAGCCAATTTTTTGGGGGGGGCAGGGCAGTTTCCCCACACCCCCTCTGCAAGTGAATGGAGAAATGGCTCCATTCACTTCCATAGGGAAAAAAAGTACCTTGTTGGGTGCCTCAGCTTGGCTGTTCGGGCACAGCAGCACCTGTGGGAGTAGCGTTGTGGATCTCAGGACTGAGGCGTCTTGTAGAAACAGAACCCCTTGCACCGTAAGTTACCCAGTTGTGGTTTGCACATCATCAGAAGACATCTGGTTCCAGACGTAAACACCAGTGGTGCAAGTAGGGAAATCTCTTCTGTGTACAGCCACTATGGCTGTGGAGCCTCGCCTTCTTTAACTATGCTGCATAAACCAAAAGCTACAGAGAAAATGGTGCTTGCCCTTTAGACTTGGTTTGTGTCAAGGTGCAGGCCAATGTTCAACACCAGGGTGGAATACCTGGAGGAAGATGCCTCTGAGCATATGCAGAGTGCATGTTTTCCTCACCACTGAGCAACTGCAACTTCCCCGACACCAGGCTACCTGTACTTATGTTCCGGCCATTCTGCAACGATTCCATATGCTCCCCCTTCACTAGGAAATGTCTGGCTGTGGCCCTGGTCAGACCATTTGTCCATCTAGCCCCAGTACTGTCTACTTTGAGTAGGTTGGGGGAGGGTGCCTTAGAATAAACGATTATGGCAGTGGCAGAACAATTTCATATCATTCCTGCTATGTCCTCTTGCTAAATGTTATACCAGAATGCTAGTGTGACGTTTTCAGCACTGTCCATATTGAAGGCGTACAGAAATGCCAGTGGAAAGGTCACATGGGGTAGCTCTAAGCCTTTGCCAAATATCAAGCAAAGATTCCCCCTTCTCCGGTGAAAAACCAACAATGACACAGAATTTGATATTCCTGCGGTCATGAGAACTCATGCTCAGGTTCTAAGTAGGACAGAGACAGAGGAAATGGCATCAGATCTTAGTCAGGTCTGTGGGATTAATTGAATAAGTATGGGGGCTGATCAACAAACTCCCCCATGTGAAAAGCAAGAGAAGTTTTGGCAGAGTCCCCTCTCGTGCACCGTGGGTACGTAGTCCCCTGGGTAAGTCCAGTCTCAGGCAAATGGGCACGAGTGTGCTGAGATGCATAAAAATGGGAGGGTCACGCTGAAACTTGTCTTGCTGCAAGGCATTTTTTTTAATGTGCGGCCAGACACAAAATGTGCAGTTCTTAAAATAAAATTAAAAGTGCAGTGCTAAAAGAACTTTTGTGCAACTGAAATGTCAAGACATGCAAAACTTGTATTATGTCACCTAATGTAAAAATAGACTGATAACAATGTGAGGAGTAAAGTGAATAGTGGAAGCTTCTCTAGAACCCCAGACCCAGAGCAAGCACAGCTGTTTCTCCCCCTCCCCATTCACTACCAAAGACAACTCCCCACAGATGCTGCTGCTACTCTTCACAGAGTGTTCATCAGTGTTTCAAAGATGAAGGAAATCATTCTAGAACATGGGAACCCCTTTCCTGCTAAGTCATGTGTAGTTGACAATGTCAACTACACATGATAAGGGCAGTGTGAGGCCAGAAATGATCCAATATGATGTTGACTGGGTTCACACAACACGCTAACCCACACTCAGTGGATGAGTGTGGATTGTTGTTTTTGTTGAGCTGTGGGTTAGCATGTTGTCTGAACTCAGGAGATCTTCTGCAAGATGGCTTGTTAACCATGCAGTGTGGTTTATTTTTCTCGAACAAGCCACCTTGAGAACCCATGGTTTGTTGTTTGGTTGTTCAGGGTGGTTAACAAGCCACACTGCATGGTTAACAAACCACCCTGTGGAAAATGTCCTGGATTCAGACAATACACTAACCCACAGTTCAACAAACAACCCACGGTTCAACAACAACCCACACTCAACCACTGAGTGTGGGTTAGTGTGTTGTGTGAACAGCCCTATACTTAACAGGGCTCTTATTAGGGAAAAGTTACATGCACCGGTTGTGTCTAAAAGTATTAGCACAGCAGACCAGCCAATCTGAATCCCAATGAAATAAGCCTTCTTGAAGTTATTTAACGATCCCAGCAAATACAAGACAATGCTCAGGGACAGAATTATTGAGCTTTGAGAAGAGATAAACCTTCTATTCAGGTTTATCATTGCAATGAGAAGTTAGCCATATATTGACTTCGAAGGGGCACTTGAGAAATATGAGTTCTCAACTCTTCCAACATCCCTCTTCATGCTAGACAAAAATATGAACTGTCTACTTACGTTGTTGTTGTTGTTGTTGTTGCTGCTGCTGTTGTTGTTCAGTCGTTAAGTCATGTCCGACTCTTCGTACGACAAGTCAAAAGTCAGGAATGCCCTAAACGAGCCTTCCCCAATGTGTTTCCTCCAGATGTTTTGGACTTCAACTCCCATCAGCCTCAGCCAGCATGGCCAATGGTCAGGAAGCTGGGAGTTGTATTCTAAAACATCTGGAGGGTACTAGGTTGGGGAAGGCTGCCCTAGACCAAAAGTGGGCAGAAGATAGATCTCCAGATGTTTTGGACTTCAACTCCCAACATTCCTAACCATTGGCGATACTGTAACTGGCAGGTTCTTTTGGGAGTTGATGTCCAAAATATCTGGAGATCTGTCTTCTGCCCTAGACCACACACTGCTCTTTTCCTCCCGGCTTGCATGGCATTCCAATCAACAGAGCAGCTCACTCAGGCAACCATGATAGACACACTGAAAACTCCCAGAGAGGTCCTGCTATCATAGATGGCCATCCTGTGCTTCTCAAGACAAGAAAAGGACTCTGCCTTCAGAAACAAAGCTTTCAGCTGCCTCCCTCTGTTGCCTGACTTGTCCATTCCAGTTGCTTGTATCCTACTACCAGATGTAGGAAGAGACCAGTTAAATCACCAGTGAGCTCCATGTTCTCTCTACTTTCTGCTACTTTCTTCCCTTTCTGGTAAATGGAACATGTCGTAGGACTATTACTATTTGTTTAAGAGTTGACTTTGGCTGTTCCAGGATCTGATGTAGTTTGTAGTAAGAATGGCATGAGCTGAGGCTTGCGGGCTTGCTCTGTTGTGTTTCTGCATCTGTTTTCTCACTCTTGTACTTAGTATCTATCCAGCCAGCCAGCCAGCCAGCCAGCCAGCCATCTATCATCTATCTATCTATCTATCTATCTATCTATCTATCTATCTATCTATCTATCTATCTCCCTCTGTCCAAATAAAATTGTGTTGGAGTTCATAATGCCTCTTGCATGAAGCTTAAATATAACACTCTTCTGCATTAGTGCAGTCAAATTCCTAGTTCTGAGAAGTTTCTCCCATTCTACATAGGTTTCTAAATGTCATAGACTGTGACTCTAAAACACAAAAGCAGCTGTGCACACACAAGGAAAATGCACAAGTGTGTTGCAGTGGCACACACTAAGGGCGTGTTCAGATGATCACAGGGTTGGGTGTGGGTAGTGGAACCATGCTGCAGGAAGGGGGAGGGAAGCCACGGCAAGTGCGGCCCCCACATGACCAAGGAACCATGCTGGGCAGCATGGTTCCCTTACCCCTCCTCTACCCTGGTCCCGCGTCTTCCTCCCGTCACTGCAGCCACACATCCCAGTGGCCACCACAGCAGAAATGGGTTTGCATCGGCTGTTCCAGCCACTGCTTTCCAATCATGACCATAGAGATCAGCCGCATGGGTTAGAGCATCACTGGCACTTCTGGGTGCTCTAGGTGGCCGTCTCTATGGTTGCCCGGATTTATCGATGGAGACCCTGACAGCTGACCCAGTAAGCCGCCCCGGGGCCCTGCCTGAACCCACACTGCAGAGCGTGGGTTCTGACTGTGGGTACTTTGTGGGCAGGGAAAATGCTCCCCATGCTACATGCTAACCCCTCATGGGTGGCTCCTGAACACAACCCACAGTGGGTTAGCTTGTCATCTGAACCCAGCCTAAGTGCGTAAATTGCAGTCAACATACCACTGCTTAGTTCAAACTTCTCCTTTAAAGAAAAGCCCTGGTGTGGAATGTTTAATGACCATAGGAATCAAAGTGTTCCATGCATGTACACGGACAGAAGCATTTTCTGACCAACAGCTGCAGAGAACCGAAAACATTAGAGTGGCAACTTTTTTGAAATCATTATAGTTAAGAGTTGCCCAGTGTCAAGGAAAGTTAGCTTGTTCCACACCTCAGCCTCCTGTGGCATCACTTAATAAATTCTGCAGCAACAAGCATTACAAGAGGAAGATAAAGAGCCCTCACATGGGAGAAAGCTGTGAAGCCCCATAATAAGGTATGGTAGGAATGGTACTAGGGGCCAGGGGCTATGCGGGGGGGGGGGGCAGATTGAGCCCTAGGGCTGCCAGTTGCCAATCCCTATAGTAAGGAATGGAGGAATGCTTTGAAAGGCCAGAGAACAGAATAGCTCAAGAGCCATTAATAGCCATCTTGGAAGGAGTTTACAGGCATAAAGATAAATGCAATCCAGCCATGGGCTGAATGAGCTTCCTATATTCAATGCCAGCTATATATGTTACATGACATCACACAACATTCGGAGGGAGACAGGCTAAGGAAAAAGTGTTTCTGTCTGGCCAGACACTGCAATGCCACTGTCAGAAAGAGTCAAAATCACAAAGCAGGGTCACTTCAGGTCCCGTCCCCAGCATCGATTCTTCTACTCTGTAGGGGCTGGGAACACAGGCCATGAAAACCAGCCACAAGTGAAGTATATCACAACTGTTTGCATCCTCAGGCCATAATCCCATGCATACTGGCTTGGAAACAAGCCCCCTCGAACTCAGTAGGACTTATGCACTGTAAGTCCTACTGTGTAAATATGCACAGGGTTGGGCTGCCAGTGAGTAACCCTCTTGGTTTGGCAGAAGGCTACCATGGAAAAGGCCTTTTCTGTGAAGCTGACCCAATTGTGGAAGTATTTTCCCAGAGATATTTGCTCGGCACCAACTCTTCCTTCTTTTCGGCACCATATTAAATCTGATTTGTTTACATGAGCTCTTGGTGGGAGGTAGTTTGGAATGGTTCCTCCCGATATCTTCACCTACACTTTCGTTCTGCTGCTGCTTTCTCTGTCTGGCTGTAGCTGTTTTGCTTATGGTCACTCATTTTTTGTTTTACATATTATTGTTGAATTGTATTCTTAAAATCTGATGGGAGCTGCCTCAAAGACTGTGCAGTTGAAAGGCAGGGTTGGAATATCTAAATACATAAATGAGAACTGTGATACAATGAAAGAAATCATAAGTCATGTTCCCCCATTAGGATATCAATGTGTGAATCCCATCCCCCAGTGAGAAGCAATATGGCATCTCTTAAATGTCATTTTGCTATGGAGCATTTAAAAGAACAAAGGCCATACTGGACCATAAAGGCTTCTTGTGGAGTTTTGCAAGACTTATTACCATAGTAAATGTAACAATGGCACGAGAGTCACTTGTTATTATATAACTCCTCCGCAATAAAATTGTTAATAGAAATATATTAGAGAGGGAGGGAGGGAGGGAGTGGAGAGGAGGGAGAGCCCTTTTTCTGGATGAAATAAGGTTAAGAAAAGAACGGCTTCAGTTTGGCATTTACCTCCTAAAGCAACATGCTGATCTGGACTTTGGGCTTTTGTCAGTTGCGATGCACAATAGACCCACACAAATTACATCTATCTATCTATCTATCTATCTATCTATCTATTAATCATCCATCCATCTTGTGTATTTCTCTGTATATCTTTAGATAGATATCTATATCTAGATATATATTTGGGCTTGGGGGGTGACTTGTGCTGTGATTATCTAGCGGTCCTCTTCCAAAATGATTCATCTGGTTTATTGTTGCCTGCACAAAACAGCACATACCACCTATTACTTCCTCGCCCCCTTCTCCTAGCCGAGCCTGTGCACGCGTGGCAGTGCACCGATGGAGCTAAAGCCTTTTCTAAGGCACGAGTTCTGTCATCTATCATGAGTTAAGTATGAGCTGCCCCGGTAGCTGTCAAAGGAGGCCCTGCTGATCTGCTTGAGAGCTAATTAGCATGCCTGGTGCTGCGCATTGGGATTTGGGGAGGTCGCCGGCAGCTGTGCAAACCTGTGTGGAAAAATTCCACGCCTGTGAAAGATTGAAAGGCCTCCATTTGAACTGCCAAAGCCTGTTCTGAGGATACAGGAGCTTAGCTGGAATCAGAGAAACCAACGTCCTATATGATTCAGTGAGGGGGAGGGGGAGCTGCACCTGTTGAACGTTTGCCTGTTGTGCCACTGCTATAAAGGTACAGAGCCGCTGTCAGAAAAAAGGCAGCAGCTCCCAGTATTTGGCGTTGTGGCCCAATTTTCCTATGATCATTCTTAGTCTGTGTATACCCCAGATTGCTATACAGGGATGTAAGAAAAGACCTGATGGATTGGTCCATCTAGTCGAAGCATCCTGTGGCCAGTCAGATATTTCTGGAAAGCCCACAAGTAGGGTGTGAAGGAAACATCTTCCCCTAAAGGCAGATAAACTGAACAGAAGTGTGGGAGGAACCTGATGTAAATACAAGATCCTGTCTTTGAAACCACTGTAGTTATTGCTTGGAGTGCTCTGGAGTCAGTTGATTGAAATGAGCCTTTCTTAGCTTTTGGCTCAGCTACTGATGAGATATGGAATGTTTGTAAACATTCCAACTGGTCAGATGTTTTAAGAAGCTTTCAGCATGCAGAGTCAAGGAGCAGATGGGGCCGTGTGCTTTTTATTTAGAGATGGTTGGGTAGGTGAGGGGCATTAAGAGCTGCAGCAGTCAAGCTTGGAATCTTGCACTACATCCTATTCCTTGTGCCACCAGGGTTGTTGATTAGGTGGGGATGGAAGCACTATAAACAGTTCCAACTGGGACATTCACATCACATTCTGTAGTCCTGCTGGCCTTGCAAGGTGGGTGACACCAGAAAGGTGCCACTGGGTGATAGAAAGCTCTCAGATCTGCTCTTGTCCCTCAGTCTGAGGAGCTTGTTGTTGGGGGAAACTGTCAAGGAAGAGGAAGCCTCAAATGTTGCACTTAAATCTGGTTATTGTCCCTGTGTGTTTTCGATTTGGACTCTTCTCCTGGGGCAACTGGATCGGTTGATATCATGCAGAATTCCTTTCACTGTCTTGAAGAAACCAATTCACCTGCCCTGAAGAAGAAGGATCTGACTCAAAATACATCAGGTCAATGTGCTGTTTTAAGTGCTTCTTTTAAGAGCATGAGAAGAGCTTGATCAGACTGAGGGCTCATCTAGTCTAAGATTCCGTTCTCACGGTGGCCAACCAGATGCCCCAATAAGATGCTCACACTCAGGACATGAATGCAACAGCACCCTCCTGCTTGTGCTCCCCAGCAACTGGCATAGAGAAGTAGGCTGCCTCCAATGCCGGAGATAGCATACAGCCACCATGACTAGTAGCCATTGGTAGTTTTTAAGGCTTCCTCTTCGTTATGGCCTCCAGCCTGCGTGATCAAGGTATTGGCCTGAGAAAAGTTAATAAGCAACACTACCAAAATGTTGGTTAACAGGCGACACCTGTGACTATTGTGAGAGTGGTATGTGGACAGCATCAGTGTCCCCACAAGAGTCATTTCTCTGGGCCTCGTACAAACGTGTAACACATCCCCCAGTCCCTTGTCTGGTTTGAAAAACTGGAGGGTTGATTATTGTCCTTTAGCTTTTTTGTGTGTCCCCCCCCTTTTTAAAAACTCCTTATGTTTCTGGCCGCCTGGTTTGTGTTTACAGCCAGACATGGCAGTGTGGCATGTATGCATATTAATTATGCACAAATGACAAATGCCCTTCAGATGCTGTTCCTGGAATCTAGGATAAGTTCCTCGGAGGGTGGCCTCTTACACATCACCCAAAAGAGAGAACAAAAGAGATTTGCACAAAATGTGCATAGGCTAATGAATAGGTATTGTTGCAGATTTAGAAATAATGACTATAATTTAAATAGAAATACAGTAGTTCTCACCATAGCGGAGAAGACTGTCAGGGGCAGCTCAAGACATTTTGCCGCCTGAGGCAAAGAACAAGAAGGCACCCCGCCCATTCCTTGTACAAAACCTGACTGGGCTGGCAGATCATAGAATCATAGAACAGTAGGGTTGGAAGGGGCCTACAAGGCCATCGAGTCCAACCCCCTGCTCAATGCAGGAATCCAAGTCAGAGCATCCCTGGCAGATGGCTGTCCAGCCTCGTCTTGAACGCCTCCAGTGTGGGGGAGCCCACCACCTCCCTAGGTAACTGGTTCCATTGTCGTGTTGCTCTAACAGTCAGGACGTTTTTCCTGATGTCCAGCCGGAATCTGGCTTCCTGTAACTTGAGCCCATTATTCTGTGTCCTGCACTCTGGGATGATCAAGACGAGATCCTGTCCTTCCTCTCTGTGACAACTTTTCAAGTTGGTTGCTTACTATCTTCTGATGCGCTCCAGTTTACTCCATATAGGTACAGGGAAATAACTTTGCAGAAACATCTCCAAGCATGATCTACAATTTAGCTTCAACGTTTTCCTCATGGTAACAGGCTTGCAGCCCGGGCTGGGCTCCTTTGAGCCCCAGTGTACCTGTCCCATCTCCCATGCTTGCGTCCATAATGGCATGTGTGAATGGGTGTGTGTGTGTGTGTGTGTGTGTTTGCAGGACTGGCATCAAAGGTAGGCATGGTTGGACACTTGCCGAGGGCCTGCACCCCAGCCGGGGCCCTCCAACAGTTGCTCCTCCTCTTCATCATTGCAACTTGCTTGTTCACCCGCTTCTCGCCCTGGGCCTGACAATGGTCGTGGTGAAAAGGAAGAGCAGGAAATGCCACTGCCTATTTGCTCGCTGGTTCTCTGCCTGTCAAGCAAACAAGTGGTAGTGATGATGAGAAAGAGGATGAGGAGCAATAGCAGTTAGTGACAATGGTTTTCAAAAGGCAGACTCCTTGAGGGAGAGGGCCCATTGAAAGTGACTTTCCCAAGGACCCTCCAAATCCTGGATCTGGCACTGGATGTGCGTACAGCAGGATAGCAGAATGTGTAGAAAAGGGAAAGGAAAAATAAAGATAAAGTATTACAAATCCTCCTTCCCCCACATCTGTGCACCTATGCAATGTTCTGCTTGCATTGGATAATCTGGGATTTGCTGATCTTAGGAACGGCACAACCAAGTTTTACTTGAAAGACCAACTTATTGGCAAAGCTCCCTGGCATTTGCTGTCCTCTGATGTGGAAGACTGGATGTCTAAGAGCCCCCAAAGTGCCGGATGATTGCGGAGAAGCCATCTATAGCTTTTAGGATCAGAAAACAGAGTGTGAATTGTTCACTGCTCCCTGTGTTTGAAGTTACTCAGAAGGGATGTCAGACCCGTGGGGCAGGCATGACATTTTGATATCTAAATACTTCAAGCGAAGCATGTCTAAGAGGTTCTCCAATAGCTTCCCCACAGCAATCTAGAAACAATAAAATGAAAATTAATTAAAGAACTCTATATTTTCTGTAGTGGCAGAAGCAGAAAAGTCTGGATGCAAATGGGAGTGCCAGCAACTCTGCCTGCCTCCTCTTCTGTGTCGAGGGCAGGAGATTGAGGCGGCTCAGTAGCCCAGTACGAATATATATGTTTCTGAGGGGCATTCAATTGTGGTGGGGAAATGGCCCCACCCAGACACGCAAAAAACTGCAGCCACCAGTGGGGATTGCCATTGTTTAAGGGCTGCCATCCTCCCAGCGCCCCATGAATGGCCCACAGAATCAGGCATTTTGGGGTGAAATGGCATCTGTCAGCTGATCGGACCTGTAAGGGAGCTTTGATGAGTTTCTACCCCCTGAAATCATGGGCCCATCCCCAAAACTGCCCAAAGGCCACCCTGATGGCCTGCAAATGGGGCCACAACATTGAAAGGGAAGCATTTAGGCCCAACCCTAGACTTAGAGAGATGCTGCCGGAAGACGTGATAGGCTAGATGAGCCGATAGTCTAGACTAGGCATAAGATAGTTACATCCATTCAGTGATGGGGTGCAGGATGCTTTGGCTACGTAAGTCCCTAGGTCACGGGTAGGCAGCCCGGTACCCATTGGCACCAATGCACTACTGCACCTTCCTAGGTGCCCTAGCCTCCCACTTAAAACAGACACACACACATTTTCTTACTGGCAGGTAGAATGGCTGTGAAATAGGCTTCTGTCGGTGATGACAACTGTGGGTTGAAAGGAGTTGTTTAGTGTGTTGAGTCTCAACCTCACCTCTGCCTTTTACTCAGCCTTTTGGGCAAGTTACTTGTCCTTTGCCATGCCTTCCATGGCAGCCATTTTGTGGTGGTGCCCAGGACAGTCCCCCAAATTGCCAAATATGCCCACAGCCCAGAAAGGTTGCTTAGCCCTCCGCTAGGTTCTATCTCCACTTAAAGCAGGGGTGCAGAATCTCTTTCAGCCAGAAGGGTGAATTCAGTTTCAGAGAAGCACTTGGGGGCTGCATGCCAGTGTGAGTGGGGCCAAGGGAGAAAGAGAAGGACCAAACTACCCGCATATTTTTGCTTAAAGCTCTTACTGCCACGAAGTAGGTCTTAGGAGAGGCATTTCAGCCTTTTGGAATGGAGAAAAAGCTGGGAAACCACCAAATTACTATTGGTTGGGAGAAAGGATGTGGCCCTCTGGGGAACCTCAGAATGCTGGATTTAGCCCTGAGGCCTGAGTTTCTGCACCCTTGACTTAAAGGATCTCAGGTAGCAGTAGGCTCGGAAGAGATTGGCTGAATTGTGCTGTTGACTTGCCTCGAAACAGCTCATCCTGCGAAGACTATCTCATGGAAGAGCTGTTTTTAAAGGAGATCCTGCTGCAAAGTCTGAACCAAATGGGCCACCGTCCAAAGGCAGGGGTAGCTGCACTTCAGTTCACTGAAATCGGTAACCTTAAGAGACAAGACAAGCTGTGTTGGGTTGTGAAAAACACATCGCTGAGTAAACAGCCCTCGCACTATCTCTTTATGGGCAGCTGTCTTTGCTGCCTTTTCCGGAAAGTTCCTTTAGCTTCCCTCCCTCTTGTAATCAGTTACCATCTTTTCCAAGATTGGTGCTTTAAGAAAAGAAAAAAAGTTTTCCAGCTGGCTCTTGCTATGCATGTGTCACTTTTATCTGAGCCCTTTTTAATGGGGTGCAGCGGGAGGAAGCGTGGAACTCTTAAGGCTGAAGTCCGAAACAATTGCATGTAGTCAGCTTTGCGATAAGTGCCGGACTGATCTGGAGCTGGCGGTTCCCAGTGGGCTGGCTCTGTCTCCCATCTGAGCAGATAGTGGGAGGAAGACAAATGAAGATGTCTTGCAGTTACTTACTGAGTCAATCTGTAGCTGAGTCTTTGGAAGCCAGAAGTCGCTAGCATGACTCCGTGAACTAAGAGAGACGTATAAATAGAACCAGCCTGTTCCTAGACACAGACACACACATTGAGCCCTCAAGATCGGAAATAAGAAAGTAATAAAAAAGAGGAATGGAAGCAGTGCTTAATTGCCACTGAAGCGGGTATCACTGAAATTTCACCCAAAACAAAATAGAAATAGATGCTTGCCTTCAAGTGAAACATTCATGGGATTTCAAGGGAAGTCACCAGGTTTTAATAAGGCCAGCATAAATTTCTCAGGTGGCTTCTGCACACCCCTACAGAGAAGAAACTCTTCTCATGCTCGGGTGCACCGTGATTTTGTTTCATTTTTTCATACAGCTGACTTCACAAATCCATCACAACTTTTCCAGGCAGCAGCAGTGCCATGATCCCAAAGGGAACATGGGTGTATCCACAGGTCAAAGCACTGGAGAGTAAGACTCTGGACAAGAACATATACACAGAGGCAAATCCATGGGGTTGATGGGAGAGCAGTGAATGCAATGGATGGGCTGTGAATCAGCTTCAGAAGGTGAAAACATTGGAGAGATGGAGACCAAACCACTCTGGATATTGAATGCTTTGGGATCCATGACTGATCCACACATTTTTATGGGCTTTCAAAGAGAGGGAGAAGATGACATTTCTTTCTGTGTGTGTGTGCTTCAGGAGATAAAAAATAGTATTTTTTAAAAGAACTAACTGGCTAGTATTAAAAATGAGCTGCTATGTGGTGCAGTGATTTAGTTGTGGTAATTTTCTTTAGGTTGCTACAGCAACATCAGGGGGTTGCATCTAAATGAGGCTTACTGTTTTTTCAGTGATAGAGATTCTGGGTTCAAATTTCTGACAAGCTGATTCAACTGGGGGAATAAGGGAGGAATACCTTTTTTCTTTAAAACTTTTTTTTTTTTTTTAAGGGGATTCAAAGATCACTGGATGAGCTCTTGCTCTGGATGCAGAAGGTTCCAGGTTAATCCAGGGTAGGCTGAATCACCAAGAAGGCCGCCCCCACTCCCACACACAAGCACTGTAAATTAAATGGCCCATTTTGAATGGTTGCTTTAAATATTAAAACATACCAGTTTGCAACTACGTAGACCCTTTATCCTACCTAGGAGCACAGTCCAAAATTTTAGTCATGCAGCCTACCACCGTCATTGTCGTCTTCTTCTTCTTCACAGTATTAATATTGCATACACTATAATGGAAATTAAATATTGCAGTTAAAATTAATCATAACAGTAATGATGATGATAACAAAAATAATAGAGCCTAAGAGACAGATGTCTATTTCTCTGTACACATTAAGGCTAGTATAAAGAGCTTCAGCTATTGGACTATATAGAAATGTAATAAATAAAATAAATAGTAAGCAAGATCAATTACTTGAATGGTAAGGGTGGCAGTCTTACTATGCACATGTATTTGGAAGTAGATCCCATTGAACAAAATGAAATTTAACTTCTTTATTTGTGGTTTTTTTGGTTATTTTTTAAAAACTATCTGCCACCTTTTTTCAGAAAGAACTTAAGGGAGCTGAGTAAATATGCATAGGATCCACTTGTAAATGACATGAATGTTTCATAAGGAAGGTTCTGAAGCCACTGGGCAAAATAGTGTTTCTTCATGAAATGGAAAGTAAATGTTTTTGCTGTTTGGTCAGTAGAGTCTTAAATAGTCATAATTTAAGAAGCAAACACATTGCAGAGCTCAGGTAGTTGGGATAGGGGTTATAAAAAATAGTAAAAGGTCACCCATTTTGTATGTATGTATGTATGTATGTATTTATTTCATTTACATCCTGCCTTTTTTCCTCCTTAAGGAACCCAAGGCGGCGTACATAACCCTCCTCCTCTCCATTTTATCCTCACAACAACAACCCTGTGAGGTGGGTTGGGCTGAGAGTCTGTGACTGGCCCAAAGTCACCCAGTGAGCTTCCATGGCTGAGTGGGGACTAGAACCCAGATCTCCCAACTCCCAGTCCAACACTGTAGCCACTACACCACACTGGCTAGTGGACTCATTCATATGTAACATTTCCAGTCTTCCAAACTATGGTTTGATAAATCATGACCAAGTCCTTTGCTCTCACACTCCCTTGCCTTCCCCCTCCCCTCCCCACATGCACATGGCTTGATACATTACTTTTCATTTTGACCAGACAACAGTTTGCCATTATGTCTTAACCCCTCCACCCTCCCCTGGCATTGTCTTGTTACTGCCTACAAAATCCCATCCAACATAAGGATCACATAACCGGGGCGATGACATCACAATGCCGTGTAGCCAATTAGATTTGACTGTGTGATGATTTCATGAATCCAGTTGAGAGTGAGGGCATTCTTTCTGGCTCTCACTCTGAATGGGTGAACAGTTTCACACTTCATAGCCCGCCCGCCCGCCCTCACCGCAAGTGAGAGGTGATTTTTGTGGGCCACAAAAGTATTTGTGAAACGAACCCCCTCCCATTTTGGCTCAGCTCTAACCTCAGGTGGCAGGGCTGGGAAAGACACCTCTCTTCCCGAGACCCTGGAGAGCTTACTTCCAGTCAAAGCAGGCAGTACTGAGCTGGATGGGACCAGCAGTCTGGCTTGCTATCAGTCTGCTCCTTTTGTTTCCATCAGCTGGAGGCTGGTGGGTCCGATTTCAGCGGGGCTGTGGATCCATTCTGGGTTTCAGTCAGAACCAGGCAGAACTCTAAAGGAGCTATTCAAGGTGCTGAACTCTATCCCCCAAATAGGACCAGCCCTTTGGATAGCTCCCTTAGGCTGGTTCTGACTGAAACCCAGAATGGATGCATAGCCCCAGCGAAATCAGAGCCACCAGCCTCCACTGGTTCCATCCTTCAGCTCTCTCGTTTTCCCACAAGGATGGAAGACTTTCTTCCGAGGCCACAGCAATGCAGCATCTCCTCAGTGCTAAACTGCATCCCGAGGCAAACAGCAGGGGAACATTTGCATTCAGTCCTCAATTAGGGCTCTCTTCTTCTTCCCACTTTCTATCAGGCAGGCAGCTGAACTATCCCCGAGTATCACCCTTCCCCGAGAGCCACAGAGAACTGCCTTCGAGGCAAATGGATTCTCAAAACATTCAGCATGCAGAACTGGGAGGGACGGCTGCTCTGGGCTGTGTCGGAGCGTCAGCACCCTCCCGGCTCCGTAATTTGGATGCAGATGCACTTGTCCCTTAGGAGAAGGGGAGCCAGTGAGCTCGTGCTGCTCCTACATCAGGTATTAATCAGACTCAATAAAGCAGAGTCCTTCACCTTGTGAAATTCCATGCCTTGATCTTGGTTGAGTGGCCACTTAAGCATTGCCAAAAAAGAGGAAAGACGTCACCATAAGAGAAAGCATGCAGCTGCACAAAACTAGCTAACTGTGGATGGACAACACCACGGTTCCTGTTCTCCTTTCTTATGGCTCTTTATCTTTAAAACAGCCTTGGACTAGACAAAGAGAGGACACTTTTAACAGGGAGAAGCCTTGGCTCAGTGGTAGAGCCCCTGCTTTGCATACAGAGGGTCCCAAGTTCAGTCCCCAGCATCTCCAAGTAGGGCAAGAAAGACTCCTGCCTGAAACCTAGGCGAGCTGCTGCCAGTCAGCATCAACATTACTGGGCTAAATGGACCAGTACTATAAGGCAGCTTCCCACATTTTATTTTCAAACGTTCAGGGAATGGTGGCATGCTTATTTATTAGTTATTTGCAATATCACTGTCCCTCCTTTCTAAACAAAGAATATTCAAGGCAGCAAACAAAGTGAGAGAAATTAAAACTATGCTGTCAAAGAGAGGACTCTCCTCTGACAGCTTCCAGACAGAGAACTGTCCCCAGTAAAGTCATATGGACACCCTAGATCAGCCTTCCCCACCTTGTTGCCCTCCAAATGTGTTGGACTAACCTTCTAAAGTTCTTTGAGAGCGTCAGTAAACATGTAGACAGGGGTGATCCAGGATACATTGTTTACTTGGAATTCCAAAAGGCTTTTGACAAAGTCCCTCACCAAAGTCCCTCACCTAGGAGTTTGACTCCTAGGCAAACTTAGCAGGCATGGAATAAGAGGAGATGTCCTCTTATGGATCAGTAACTGGTTGTCGTCGTGTCGTGTTCAGACCAAACTCTGCTCCGCCAAAATGTAGCCGCCGCCACACCACCGAGCTGCAGTTCGATCAGGTGGTAGAAGGATTAGCCGGCACAATGCACTGTTACCAGGGTACGCCCGATTGTTTAACAATCTTCGAGGAGGCTCCTTCCGTGTACCCCAGTAACTGGTTAAAGAACCGAAAGCAGAGAGTACGAATAAATGGTAAATTCTCCCAACAGAGGGAAGTAAATAGTGGGGTCCCACAGGGATCTGTATTAGGACCAATGCTTTTCAACATGTTCATAAATGGTCTGGAATTATTTATTTATTTATTTATTTATTTCATTTCTATACCGCCCAATAGCCGAAGCTCTCTGGGCGGTTCACAAAAACTAAAACCAAACAACACACAATAAAACAATTTAAAATATATAGAACATTAAAACCACAATATAACAATACAACCACAATAAAACCTAGCAGCAGTACAGGAGTTTAAAATACAGATTTAAAACAGCAAAGATAAAAATTTAGAAAGCTAAAATGCCTGAGAAAATAAAAAGGTCTTCACCTGGCGCCGAAAGGAGTACAATGTAGGCGCCAGGCGACCCTCACTAGGGAGCTCATTCCACAGCCAGAGAGCCACAACAGAAAAAGCCCTCCTCCTAGTAGCCACTAGGAATTAGTAGGAATTAGGAGTGAGCAGAGAAGTGGCCAAGTTTGCAGATGACACCACATTATTTAGGGTGGTTAAAACAAATAGGGATTGTAAAGAGCTCCAAAATGATCTCTCCTGGGCATCTAAATAGCAAATGCAGTTCAACGTAAGCAAGTGTAAAGTGATGCACGTTGGGGCAAAAAGTCCCAACTTCAAGTATAGCCTGATGGGATTGGAGCTAGCAGTGACCAACCAAGAAAGAGATCTTGGGGCTGTGGTGGACAGCTCAATGACAATGTCAACCCAGTGTGAGTCCACTGTAAAAAAGGCAAACTCCATGTTAGGCATAATTAGAAAAGGGATTGAGAATAAAACTGCCAATGTCATACTAAAAAGGTAAAGGTGTCCCCAACCAGTCATGTCCGACTCTAGGGGGTGGTGCTCATCTCCATTTCTAAGCCAAAGAGCCAGTGCTGTCCAAAGTTGCTTCCATGGTCATGTGGCCAGCATGACTGAACACCGAGGTGCACGGAACGCTGTTACCTTTCCCGCCGAAGCGGTACCTATTTATCTACTTGCAATTTCTTGCTTTCAAACTGCTACGTTGGCAGGAGCTAGGACGGAAGACGGGAGCTCAATCCGTCATGCAGCACTCGCGTCTCGAACTGCTGTCCCGCCAACCTTCTGGTCTGCAGTTCAGCATCTTAACCACTAAGCCACCATGGCCAATATCATACTGCCCCTATACAAATCTATTGTGCGACCACACTTGGAATACTGTGTCCAGTTCTGGTCACCACACCTAAAAAAAGATATTGTAGAGCTTAAAAAAAAGTGCAGAAAAGGGCAACTAAAATGATCGAGGGGCTGGAGCATCTCCCCCTATGAGAGAAGGTTACAACATCTGGGACTGTTTAGCTTGGAAAAAAGGAGGGTAAGGGGAGATGTGATAGAGGTGTACAAAATTATGCATGGTGTGGAGAATGTGGATAGGGAGACTTTTTTTTCCCTCTCTCAAAATACTAGAACCTGGGGTCATCCTATGAAGCTGATTGGTGGGAAATTCAGGACAGATAAAAGGAGATATGAAAGTGCTCTTCAAAAACTTGAAAGGTTGTCACAGAGAGGAAGGCCAGGATCTCTTCTCGATCATCCCAGAGTGCAGGACATGGAATAATGGGCCCAAGTGACAGGAAGCCAGATTCCAGCTGAACATCAGGAAAAACCTCCTGACTGTTACAACAATACGACAATGGAACCAATGACCTCTCCCACACTGGAGGCGTTCAAGATGAGGCCAGACAGCCACCTGTCGGGGATGCTTTGACTTGGATACCTGCATTGAGCAGGGGGTTTGACTCAATGGTCTTATTGGCCCCTTGCAACCCTACTATTCTATGATTCTATGATTCTAAGTACTTCTTCACACAGCACATAGTTAAACTATGGAATTCGCTACCACAGAATGTAGTGATGGCCACCAATTTGGATGGTCTTAAAAGGGGGTTGGACAAATTCCTGGAGGAAAAGGCTATCAATGGCTACTATAAACTACTTGATGGCTATGTGCTACCTCCCGTACCAGAGGAAGTGAGCCTATGTACACCAGTCGCTGGGGAAAATGGGTGGGAGGGTGTTGTTGCGCTCATGCCCTGCCTGTGGGTTCCCAGTTGACAGCTGTGTAAACAGAATGCTGGGCTAGATGGACCCTTGGGCTGATCCAGCATGGCTCTTCTTATGTTCTTATGACTACAACTCCTAGCATCTTCCAGCCAGATGTGTTGGGTGTTGTCTCTGGCCAGATGCAGTCCAACATACCTGGAGAGCATCAGGTTGAGGAATGCTGTCCCAGATCTTGACCTGTTTCTCAGTGTGGTGAACGTGTGTCTGGGATGTACCACTTCCAGATGGCTGGTGGGAATTTACATAATTGAATGCTCCTCCATTAAACCCCCACCCCACACCTGCAAAATGCCTGCATATTAAGAACTACCGTGTCAAGGAGAAGGGTTCTAGTTTCATTTTCTTCCTGACATGCTAGTTTTCTATGTGTAGGGATATTCCTGGTATGGAAGAGTATTCAGTTATGTGAATCTGTACCCGCTGTTTGAAGTGGTACCGTCCTCAATAGCCTACAATGGGGTTTCCTGTGATTTCTTCCTCCTCCCGCCCCGACCTCCTCCATTTCTGAGAGCACACCTGTTTATAGTCTTGCTTCTGCCTGTGTAAAGGAACACAAAATGGACGAAACAAACTCTTAAAAAAACTCTACGCTGTATCTGCATTTTAAATACAAGTACATTTGTGAGTAAAACCATTTTACATTTTCTTCACCAAAGAAAGGTGTGGTCCCCTTCCTTATTATAAGATAGCTTGTGCACGTGGGACTGGTAAACTGGTCATTCTCTTTTGCTTTTTTGTTTTTTCCTCTGCTAATTGCTTTTCTAACAGGAGGCACCATTACTAAATAATCCCATTGTAACTAACTGCTGGGGAGGGGGAAAGAGAAAGAGAATGAGAATATATAACTGCTCTTGGTAGCATTTAAAAACCTAATTTTACAGAATAACTTAGTTTCTAAAAAGAGAGACACCAGGAATCAAGCCGACCTGGAAGCTCTGTCCCCTGATGCCAGAGGTTTGGAGGCTGGCCATCATATTGAGTGATGACAGGAAGGCACACAGCCCTCCTCAGAGGTGGTCCCATTTTTATTGTACTGCTTCATATAATAATGTTCCACACTTCTGTCTGCCCACTGTCTCCTCCTGATCTGCATCTCTAGTGCAGACAGGGGAGGTACCATCTGAAAGGTGAGAGGGAGGGAAAAGGTAATCATGCGTTTATGGAAATATGTACCTGGGAGATGGCTCCCTCCCCAATGCCTCTTGCCTTAGGAACTGCACAAGGGCATATCTTGCTTTGCCATGTTCAGAGAAGACATCAGACATCTGAGCCTATTTGCTTGCCTAGAAACCACCAAAGCTTACACTAAGAAAAGAGCAAATAAAGGTTGCCACACTTTGGAAACCCAGATCCTGGGATCAAAGATGCGCATACAGACATGAGCATCCAACCTGCACAACTGCTGTCTGGAAATGCAACTGAGTGACATGACAGAATTTGGGGAAGCAGGAACACATTCCCCAAGGCTTGGCCAACATACAGGACATCTCACAAACAAGTCCTGCTCGTGGACTTACCATTGGGGCATCTGGTTGCCCACATAGGGAACAGAGACTTGGACTAGATGGACCTTTGGTCTGACCCAGCATGGCTCTTCTTATGCTCTTATGTTCACATGGCCACAGGGATGAGATGCAGCTAAATATGGGTGATGGAAAAAGAGGGAGGAGGCATATATCAGGATTAAGGTGAAGCATTGGGTAGAAGTGAGGTTCTGAGAAGAAAACCTGATCCCCTGCAAAAATGGGGGGTTGTAGGGATTTGTTCTGCATTCTTGGCAGGAGAAGAAATTAAGAAACATTTAGTGGGTTGGTTGGTTGGTTGACCTTAGTTAGACAAGGGGGCTGAGGGTTTTTAAAAAATCCTCCCCCCCCCACCCCACTTTTAAAAACAGTCAACTGGTGTGTGGCCTGCAAGAATCTCTGCAGCCTTCCACTCAATTTCCCAGGGGCTAGGTCAGAATTACCATGGAAACCATGCTCCATGATGTGAGGTTGGATGATTTCCATGGAAATTCTAACCCAACTCCCCAGGAAAGGCAGCGGAAGGCTGCAGATCCCCTTGTGGGTCTCATGGCTGCTTGACAGTTTTTTTAAAAGTGAAAAAAAGGATGACAAAACCTTTGGCCACCTCACCTGTCTAAGGTAAGTGAAATCCCTGCATACCCAAACATTTTTCTGCATTTTCTTTCTCCCCCGCCCCCAATTTTCATAGCTGTTTTCTGAATTGTCGAAAAAGGCTGGGCCAGAAGGAGGCCAGGAGAGGGAGAAAGCAGGGGCCAAAGGACAGGAAATTGGAGCAAAGTGTGCTGGGAAAGGATCTTGGGTCTGCACTTGTCCCAAGGCCAACCAAAGACATTTTGCTGCCTGAGGCAGAGCAGGAAATGATGCCCCCCTCCCCAAGTCAAGGCAAGGCACGTTATTGTGGCACCGGCAGCAGGAAATCCCGCAAGTGCCTCTCCTCCTCCTGGGCAGAAAATATAACATACCGTAATAATAAATCAAAGGACAATTTGCTGCTCTTTCATGACACCCAAAGCCAAAATTCTTCCTGCATGGTTTTCCTTCCATGGCTGATAGCGGCTGGTGAAAGGCTGGATGGCGGGTTTAATCTGGGAGAAGACATAGTGGGAAAGAGCCAACCGCCCTGCCCCACAGCCCTGATCCAGATCAGCCCACCCATCCCATGGATTTTATTTGAAGTGAAATGGTAAAGGGTGGAGATGTATTTATGCATCGCAATGTGTACTTTGGCCCCCCAAAGAGGACCTCAGAATGATTGGAGTTGTGCTCTTCTGTTCCATGGACATCCTAGCTCTATTCAGGCATTCCGCTCAGTGACGGAATTGGATTTTTCCCAATCTCCCGAATTCATGCAAAATTGCATTTGTGCACATTCATGCGAAAATGCACAATTCAGCCCTGATATGCACAATTCCCCCCAAATGCGCAAGTCCCCCCAAATGCCCGTTTTCATGCTTTCGCCTATGGGGGAAATGCACACTTTGGGCTGGTGTTTTTTTAATTTCACATATTTTTCTGCTATTACATTTGCATAAAATTCTGGAAAGTAAAAAAAACCAGTCCTCAATCTGTGGAACCTGTGCGACTCTGGCAAAACCACTCCACTGCAGAATCTGTGGGCTGGATTCACAGAAATCCAAACTCATTTGATTCCATTGTGGATATCTCTGACATCCCTACCTCCATCCACTGCATGATCGGCATCAGCCTGAAGTGAGTTGCTTCTATGCGCATATGGTTTACCTCTGGGTTCCAACTCTGGCTTGTTGAGGGAGAAACAAGCCAGAGCTCCTGGTTCTCACATCACAGCGAGCAACCCAGGGATGGAGCATGCCTGGGCTATTTAGCCACTCCCACACACCACAGGAGCTATGGGACAACATGCACCAGCATGCTGGCTTGTTGTGCCAAGCAAACCAGCGCAGACCAGGAACTCTGGCTTGTCGCTCCCTAGACAAGCCAGAGTCATAAGCCAAGAACAAACCATGGTTTATGATTTGGTTTGCATGCCACAATAAACAAAATACAGATGGAAGATCTTTGGTTTGTTAAGCTGCTCCCACTTGCAGCAGGAGCCAAGCAGGAGTGACTGAGGATGGTACGCTTATCATGTTGTGTGAATACAGCCAAAAGGACTCACTTCCAGATAAGTGTGCATAGGATTCAGCCTAAGTCTCACTGTGTTCAATAGGACTTGTTCCCTGGTTAGTGAATTCCGTAGTCTGTCCTTAATCATCAGGCAGGACAAAGTTTCACTGGCTTACACTTCCTCTTACACATGGGCTTATTCTTTGGTAAGTAGTATTCATTTTTAATTGTATTGAATTTATATATATCCCTACCTTTTCTGAAAAGCATATATAAAATGAAGCATCAGTTTTAAAAAGTTTAAAATACAAAAGAAAAGTAGATAATGAAAACAATAAGGAGCAGACACAGCTGCAAAAGGTACGCACGGTGTCTTCCACTCAGGCATAGTGAATTAACTGCACTTTTTCCTTGGGTAAGCCCTGACTCCTCCCTTTCCTTTTTCCTGTGGCCTAGGAAAAACCCTGCTGCAGTTCAGTGTTCAAAGCCCTACCGGGGAGCTATATAAAGCCCAGTTAATGACATTTCTGGGAGCCTGCATTCAGTAGTTAAGGTTGAACAGACAGGGCATGTAGGATTGCAGCCTTAATTACTATGTGTCATTGCTGTTTAAGTACAAGAGAAAAGAGTTGAGGGTGGTGGGAGGGAACCCTAATGGAGCAAATAAATCCAGTTGGTCTTGCTGCATTAATCTTGTATGGGAGATGATGGCACGATGTTCAGCTCCACCTCATACAGCTGGCCTATGCCAGGACAAAGGGCCTAAGAGAAGAGGTACAGGGCAGCCCAGAATGGCAGGATATTACTCCCATCTCCATATGACCAGAATGGTAACAGAGATGAAAAGACCCCTTGAAATTATCTAACTTCTTAATATTTCCTGGCTGATGTTTCTTCCTACATCTTTTAAAAATGCACACACCAAACAAACGTACTGTATTTCCTACCTTGTGTCTGTGGGCATGTTATGTTTGTGTTTATACGTGTAATGTGATCCTTCCAAAAAAAGTTTGAAATCTAAGAGTACCAGCAGAACAATGCCGGATTGAAGCAACTGGCCATCTAAACCAGCACCCTACTTCCAACAGTGGCCAGCCACCAAATACCTCCAAGAAACACACAATGAATAGATGTAATTCAGACAGCCTCCGTCATCTGCTGTTTATCTGCCCAGGTGGGATTCAGAGGTAGGCTGCCTGTGGCCTTGGAGGATGCATCAGTCCTTCTAATGCTGAACTTATTCATCCAGTGCCAATAGTTACGTAACTCCAAAACTGCACATGAATTACGATCCAAATCAGAGCCAGGATTCCTGCCTTTGATGCTACCTTTGACTGTTTCAAACCCCTCAGCCACAGGCTCAGATCACTCTTTCTCTCTCTCTCTCTCTCTCTCTCTCTCTCACACACACACACACACACACACACACGAGAAAGGCAGGCAGGCAGACAGACAGACAGACAGACACACCACAACATTTTTTGGTATAGTCCCATTGTTGTGAATAACAGCCATTTGTCTGATCCCTTTAAAGAGCAAACTAAGTTAGAGGCCTTCACCACAGGACTTTTTTCTGTTTAAACATGCATAGGATTGAGCCCTAAGTTAATTATGTATCATGTGAAAAAGGACTTTCTTTTGTCTGTCTTGAACCTGGGGGTGAGGAAGACATTAGTACGTCCTTTAAGTTTGCACTTGTGAACTACTATGTGAACTGAAACTGAGTTATCATTGGAAATTCACATCTCAGAGTTTTGCAATGGTGTTCTCTAATCAAAACATGTGTACAACAATGACTGTATCAGGGGAAGTAATACTCAAAAATGCATTATATTAGGAAATGTGCTTGCAACAAATGTGCCTACAAAAATGCACACATTAGGAGAAATGTGCATGAAAACTTCATGCAAATGTTTCTGTTTTTAATTCTCCAAGTTTAGGATGAACCAAACTTCAGACTTGCAAAATTCTCAAAAATGAACCAAATTTAAGATGGAGAAACTGAGAGAAACTGAAATTGACGAGTTCACCTATCCATCCTTGAACCTGTATGGGCTTATGTCATTCAAATGAAATGGGTTTATGTCATTCAAATGAGCTTATGTCATTCAAATGAAAGTGTTTGAATGACATGTGTTTGAATGACATTCAAATGAAAGGGAAAGTTATTCCTTGAACTATCCTTGTTTATTTGTTTCTATATTAAGAGGCCGCCTTTCAGGTTTACCCTCCTCACAGCAACTCGAAACATATTAAAACACTCTATAATAACATATTACAAACCACAACATCATAAAATCATAATCTAAGAGCCACTGCTTATTCTTTTAGGTATGTATACTGTATGTTGAACTGGACACTTTGCTTTTTTAAAAACTGTATTTTATTGTGTTTGTGATTTTAATTTTGTATCATACACCAGTATGGTGGTAAATTCCTTCATTAAGCAGTATATACATTTATCAAATAAAGTGAATAAATAAAATACACCAACATACCTGAAAATAATATTGCAGCAGCTGAGAGAAACAATATCACTAGAGTAAAACAATATAAAAACATATATACCAACAGCGAGAATAACATGTTTATTTTGTAAACCACTTTGGGATATATATATATATATATATATATTTAAAAGAAAAGTGATATAGACATTTTCTGAAAATAAATAAATTGTTTTAAAAAAACACCTAGCATCAGCAATTAAAATTGGGTCAACATTAGAGGGCCTTCTGTTTTTGCTTTGAGTACATAAAGCATATTTATTTATTTATTTCATTTCTATACTGCCCAATAGCCAAAGCTCTCTGGGCAGTTCACAAAAATTAAAACCACAAAGCACACAGTAAAACAATAGAAAATATAAAAACATTAAAACCACAATATAACAATACAACCAGAATAAAACCAGAATAAAGCCTAGCAGCAATGCAGAGATTTAAAATACAGATTTAAAAGAGCAAAGCTAAAAGTCTAGAAAACTAAAATGCTAAAATGCCTGGGAAAATAAAAAGGTCTTCACCTGGCGCCGGAAGGAATACAATGTAGGTGCCAGGCAAACCTCACTAGGGAGCTCATTCCTCAGCGGGGTGCCACAGCAGAAAAGGCCCTCCTCCTAGTACCCACCTGCCTCACTTCCTTTTCAGGGTCTCACCGAGAAGGGCCACTGAGGATGATCCTAAGGTCCAGGCAGGCACATGTGGGAGGAGGTGATCAGTATGCTTGCTGAAGATTTCTGTGTAATACCACAGCTCACACCCAGAATTTTGAACATTACCATTTTGAACATCTCATCCAGGGTTATGAATATTAAAGGGTATTGATTCACTCCATCTGTATTTGTGTGTGCATGTGTGTGTGGGAACTAATACTCAGAAATGAGCAATGGCTTAATGTCAGTGGGATTCCCTTCCACAGAGGTGGCAGCTGTGCATGTCAGTTCTGAGAGCACATGATAAGAACATAACATTAAAAAGCCATGCTGGATTGTACTAAAGGCCGACCTAGTCCAGCATTCTGTTCACACAGTGGCCAAGCCAATCCTTACAAGAAACCCAGAAGCAGGACATGAGCCCAATTTAGCACCCTCTTGCTCATGTTCCCCAGCATCTGATACACAGAGGCACACTGCCTCTGATACCAGAGGCAATATATAGCTATCATGATTAATAGCCTTACCCTCCATGAATGTATGTTTAATCCCCTTTTAAGTGTTGGTGGCCATTGCTACCAATACACATGACACACCCACTTTGCTGAAGCTAAACAGGTTTAGGTCTGGTCAGTGGCTAAATAGGAGACCACCTGGGAACCCTATGATTGTTTCTTGATTTTCATGATGAAAGAAATGTACTAAATGGGATGGGATCTAAATGTACACCCCCCCCTCTCTCCCCCCCCCCAAAGGGTACTTACATCCACAGGTCAAATTACTGTTAGAGATACAGGCGCAGAGTCCGGTACAACAGTATACAACGGTATACAACGGTATACAACGAGGACAGCCTATGAATGAGCATGCTCTTAATTACCCACCTCACTCTGTTGTAATCAACTAAAGCTTTGTGTTGATTAATCTTGACAATTAAATTGATTAGGGCTGCAAACGTATGCACATTTACCTGAGCATTAGCCCCACTCAACACAGCAACGTCCAAGTAAACCTGCATAGGATTTCACTGGAAATCTTGCAGCTCTAGTGCCACTTCAGTGGAAGAATGGCATGTGAAGGGGGGCGGGGGGGGACGACAGTTGTGGTCTGTGTGCTGAATATGCGACCTCCTGTTTTTCCTGATATCAGCTGCTAAATGGGGTGGGTGGGAATAGCATCGGTCTGTCACAGGTCCTGCTTGGTTTATTTTAGGCTTAATGGAGGTTGTGTAAAGGTTACCTAAAGGCTGAAGGAGATTAAGACCACCCAAGATGAGTCAAACCCCGGAGACTTGCTGAGTAAGGATTCCCTAAAACTAAGCTGGTGAAATGGGGACTGAGGATTTATGTGTGAGCGTATTAAGGATTATGGACATCTGCATCTTTTTGAGTTGAAAGACATTTTGCTAGATTTGTGGGCTGTACCAAATTGGTTTGTTTGTTGTCTTTTTAATGGACACACACACACCCACACACATCAAAAAAGAGAGCTAATTTGCATGGCCATCAGCGTTAGACGATCTTCCATACGATGACTACAAGCGTGAGGCAGAATCCATCAAAAGTTAGTTGCAACTCACTTCCAACTCAAGCAATGGTACGGAACTTTCTCTTGAGGAAAGTCTGGTTCACACATGCACGTTTGTCACCTGAAGGCTGCAGGCATCAAGCAGTGACTAGCACATGGGAATGAGCCACTGAAGATCAAACCCCCATAGGCAGAACTTTCGTGTCTGCTCCGTTTGTGTTAACTGCAAAGCTTTTCAGGGCTGCAAGCCATCCAATGTTGCAATCAACTAAAACTTTTTGTTGATTAATCTTAACAATTAAATTGATTAGGGCTACAGTCCTATGCACACACCAGGGAATAAGCTTCAGTGAACACAAGTGGACAATGTAAACATGCCTAGGATTGCAGTTAGAAACCAAGCGATGTACAAGTCTGTGTGAACAAGTCGTAACATTTGCTGGGTTGTGCCTGGCTGAGAGCCAGCTCTAAGTTCATGGAGCAGTGGGCTGCTGTGTATACAGGACAGGCACACTTCCTGCTCCATCTAGTGGCTAGGGCCTAAGTGCTCACCGTGAAATAGTGCAATGCACACTAGCGCGACATACACAATTAGTGCAATGTGTAAAATAGTGCAACGTACAGTCGTGGAAGGGACAATGATCCTTGGTGGAAGAATAATCTGGTGAGTGTCCCTGTTTCATTGGGGAAATGGACATGTTCCCATGGAGGAAGGAATGGGGCAGACTGAATCCAGACCCCTGTTTCCACCCTCAACAGGCACATGTAGAACCTCATGGGGTGGATGGTGCTTTCTAGCCCTCCAAACCAGGTGTGCAGCAGCCTGCTGGTAAAGAAAGGCCTGCAGGGTGCTCCTCTGCCCGGCTCCCTGACCGGCGATCTGCCCTTGTCTTCCAGGCGCTCCTTTTCAAAGGTCTCAGCATCCTCATGCTACCTCCTGCCGGCACTTCCACCTGGGCCCCCAGCCTCAGATTTCCGCAGACTTCCCTCTGCCTCACGCCGTCCAGCCTCACATGGCAACCGCTCACCAGCACAGTGGCCCGCTGCACCCGCCCCTGCCGCCTCTGCCTGCCCTGCCATTCCAGGATGTGACGGGACCCTCTTTCCTACCTCAGGCCCTTCACCAGCAATACCTCCTCCAGCAGCAGCTCCTCGAGGCCCAACACCGCCGACTCATGCCTCATCCCAGGTGAGTCTCCCGCTTCCCTCGGGCAGTCGTGCGTCTCGTTGCTGCCCGTGTGACTCCACCTGCAAGTGTGGTGGCCCCCCTTCAGGCTGTGCAAGCTATGAGGGCGGCCTCCGGATGGGTTGGACTACCACTCCCAACAGCCCCAGCCAGCATGGCCAGTGGCTTAGAAAGAGGGGCTGAAGGAAGGTGGCTTTTGATGCATAAATCATGGGAGGATGGGTCTCTGAATGGCTATTTGCCGTAAGAGCTACTGGTCAGTCTGTAAGAGGGTATCTGGTTGATCATCCTTAGAGATGTAGAGTGCTAGAGTAGGTGGACTTTTTGGTTTAATCCACCAAGACAATTTTTATGTTCACTTTGTTCAATCTGTGAATATATTCTATTGATTTGGATGCTTTGTCTGCAGGTCACCATTAAGCTCAGTGCAGACAACTGATCCAGGGTGAGTGAACTTGTGTGTGTGGAGGGAGTGTGACTGTGGCAGCAGGTGGCACCCCTGATCTATGTACATGCAGTCAACTCAGAAGAGACCCTATGTGTAGACAAACTGTATGCATTGTGCATAGCCTTCCCCCATAATTCCCTATTGTGCATCTAGAGCCAATGGTCATACAGTTTATACTTACAGAGAGTCTGTTTCCATAGACTTCTGAACATGTGTTGGTAATGATGGGGAGAGACCAGAGCTCAGTGATACAGCACAGGCATCATGACCCCTACCCCTGGGCCTTCCAGTGTGCAGCAGAGGATTCTGATAGGGCTACTTCCTTGGGGGAAGAACAGACAGTGCCTTATTTAGGGCCATTCTAGCCAGAGGACACAACCCTGACATCGTCCCTTGGCTCAGGTGATGAGTCCCTGGAAGAACCTCCCTCTCCCCAGCCTTGCTGAAGTCTCAAGCTTCAAAATTAAGTGAGGGCTCTTTAAACAGTCTAGTCGGCTCCTCAGAGAGGCAGAGCTAACCATGCTACAGGTCTTGTCAACCTACATAAGGCTTCAGTTGGTCTTGGCTCCCTGCTGAGACAATATCCTCCTATTATCCTAGTAAGAAAGAGTTCCAGCCAGCAGGACCAACTTGGAGCTATCCAAGGTCCTACTTTCTTCTTGCCTTGATCTTAGTGCCATCTTCCCCAGCAAGCCTCAAGGGACCACAGAACGGGACAACATGCTTAGCACACCACAAGCCCCATGTTCAGGCCCTGGTTTCTCCAGCTAAAAGGACAAGGTAGCAGGCAATGGGAAAGACCCCCTGCCTGAGACCCTGGCAATCTGGAGCCATTCAGAATAGAGAATAACAGTGGTGCACCTAGGAAATTTTAGACCTTGGACTTAATGGTCTAATGCGTGCCCGCTTTAGATGGGGCTAAGTATTAGTATTACTTTAATTGGGAAGAACACAATTAACATTTATCTTCTCCCCCACACCCAAAATCATCCTTCCATGCTTTACAGCTGCTTCTACATTCATGGTGTGTTACAAAAAAGAAGAAGAAGGAAAAAACACCCGACAAAAAAGCCCTCTTTGCCAACCTTGAAAAAGAAAAGAAATACTTTGAGCATGTAACGAGTTTCATGTTATAAACTCACTTAAATCATGGTACCATTATGACTACAGAAATAAAAATGGTGGATTTGGGGTGGATCCAAATTTGGTCATATTTAGAATAGACCCACTGAAATCAATGGAACTTAAGTCCCCTGATTAACTTAAGTCCCATTGTTCATTGGGTCTGCACCAAATATGACGAAATCTGGATCCAACTTGGGGTTTGTTTCAGCTGGCCTGATGCTTAGCACACATATGTGAGCAAAGCACCGTTTTGTAGTAGAACAAGATGATATATTTTAAAAGTAAAGAAGAGCAAAATAAGCATCTGTAACCAAAAAATAAAACAAAAATAGGATGCTGTGACAACCAGCATCAGTCCTGGTGGGCTCTGCCATGCCCATGCTGACTCAAATGCTGGTGCCAGGCCTGGTTGATGCTGCTCCCATCACCTGCAACTAGAGATCCTAATGATATAGGGTGGGATATACATGAAATAAATAAATATATATGAAATCTTTTCCACCTGTGATTCGCAGGTTGTTGGGCACCTTTCGTTCCATCAATGGAATTGGATTTTTTGTTAGCTTCCAAATCTGTGCAAATTTGCACGTGAAAAAAAGCTTGAATCCCCCTAAAATACACAAATCCCCCCTCCCAAATGTACATTTTCATGCTTTAGCCTATGGGGGAAATGTGCATTTTCACGCTTTAGCCTATGGGGGAAATGTGCATTTTTGGCCTTTTGTAAAATTTTTACATATTTTTCTACAACGAAACTTGAGCAAAACTCCCAAGGGTTAGAAAAATGGTCCGCAAGTCTGTGGAATCTGCCTGACATGGGAAAAGCTAATCCACTGCGGAATCCATGGGTTGGATTCATAAAAATATGAAGTTATTTGTTTCCGTTGTGGATTTCTCCAACATTCCTACCTGCAGCTTCCTGGGTGACCATTGCGGGTGGGTGAGGGGAGGGGAGGATCCGGACGTTTGCTCCCTTTCTGCACCACTGGACAATGGTGAGCTAAGCGACAATGTGTGTGACCTGGTATTGGACAACTTCTTCTGTTCCTATGATCTTGCTCCCCCACCCCACACATTCATTCACCCTGGATCAGTCATCTGGAACGGGCTATTGGCATTGTCTTGATGCACAGCTCAGAACATGGTGGCTTGGTGGGAGACCCTGAAACGGCACTCATCTTTCTTCCTCCCACCTTCCCCCCACCCCAGGCGGACTCAGGAGCGCGTGTCTGTCCAACCTCATCGGTTACATCCAAGCTTCGAATTTGGCCATCAACTGCAGACTCCTCAAGCCATGGGCCCCCCTCCCAGATACTTAGCCGAAGGAACAGACTGGTAAGCCACTCTTGGTTTGCAAGGAATGAGATGAACCATGAATATAATGGCCTGCCTTCCTTTAGTTCCTGGTACCATGCCTTCCTCTGAGCATGGAAAAGTTATCTATTCTATATCCTCCTTCCAATCCTTCCTCAAGATCCACTTTAACAGATCTTTCCTTAACCACACTAACTGCACTTCTCCTGCCTTTTCACTGTCATCTGTTTCTCCCAAACTCTACTATGGCCACTTATTTCTCTGCCCCCCTCCCTCCACTGTTGCCCTGCTAAAGCAATGGAATGTAAAATATCTGGGCACTTCAGTGCTTTCTTTTTCCAACATCTGATGATTGGGGGGGGGGGAATCAACTTTCTAGTCCTCATGGCTGCGTAGAAAAAGTCAGGAACTTTTGACCACTCTCTCCTGGAAACCTAGAGCCAACACAACACATTACATGGAGTTAGTTCCCTTGTAACGTTCCTCTTAATGTTTTTTAAAATGAAAAGCGACAAGTGGAGACTTTGAACTGGGAAGGGAATGGGAAGCTTAACTGTCTCCCTGTTGGCCACTTTCCCTCTCAAATAGCATCTCCACTCCCCACATGCTATGTCCACCCGCAGGAGAAAAAATGCAACCTGTTTCTTTTCTCCTGCAAGGAGAAAATAAGCCAATGAATATGCGGATAAGCAGATAAGCTTTTGTTGATTTAGTAGCATCAACGTGCATGGCACTTTACAGAGCAATCTCTCACAACCTGGTGCCCCCCCAGTTGTTTTAGACTACAACTTCCAGGATCCCTGACCATTGGCCATGCTGGCTGAGAATGATGGGAGTTGAAGTTCAAAACATCTGGGGGGCACCAGCTTGGGGAAGGCTTTTATAGAGTCACATCATCATCATGTCACATCATCAGTCCCTGCCCTGAGAAGTGTACAGTCTGCACTTTGATAGTAGAATAAACAACTAGAGGATGGGAGGGAGAGGCCAGGGTAACTGTACCTGTAATGCATCTGCCCAGTGGAGGCTGGTGGCTCCGATGTCTGTGGGGCGGTGAATCTGCTCCAGCTTTCAATCAGAACCAGTCAGAACTCTAAAGGAGCTGTCCAAGGTGCTAAACTCATTTTGGTGAGAGGGCTCAGCACCTTGGATAGCTCCTTTAGAGTACTGACTGGTTCTGATTGAAAGCCGGAGCGGATTCACCACCCCACTGACATGGGAGCCACCAGCCTCCACTGCATCTGCATGACTTCTGAGCACAGAACTTGAGATCGATTGCGGGTGAATCTCTTGATCCTTTGCGTATAGAGGATGTAGAGGGATATTCTGTAGTCAAGCCCGACACGTACAGAATTAGGTTACTGAGCGCAGAATTCAGCCTCCTGTTTCAACCTAAGTCATGCCCTCTTGTTGCATGGGTGGTGGAGAACAAACCTCAAATTGGCCTAGCTGTTTCTCTTTCCTCTCCGTTGTCCACCAGTGCTTTGAAACCTCACATGGTTAACGTATATAACAATCATCCCCAGAACACAACTGTTGGGATGACTCTCTTCACCTCAGGGCTCTTGTTCCTTCCAAGCAGTCACATATATAAAGACAACCATCCCTGCATTATCAGAGGCTTCAGCTGAACGTGTGTTTGTGTGTGTGTGTGTGTGTGTGTGTGTGTGTGTGTTGGGGCAAGGGGAGGGGGACACTTTTTGTGAAAACATTAAGCAGCGTTGAAAAGCAATTCCTCTCACTAATTTTTCGTGGGTTGCTCTGAAAGAGGGCAAAAGTGTTTGCCTGTTCAGAAAGGGGGCAATGTTGATTCATGGAGCATTGCTCTCCATCTTGATCAGCTTTCTTTGCACTCTGTGATGTCACAACATAGCATCCTCCAGTGTGTCACCAGCCATGATGCCCACCATGGCTCTTTGCTCCCTGGTGCTGATCTGAGCCTGCTGCTGGCCAGCTGTGTGGCAGGAGAGCCACCAGAAGGGTTTGAAAGAGTGTATGCCTTGCACCACACACCTACCCAATATTCTTCCCCCTGTTTGCCCTGCCCCTTCCTTTGCTCTTTGTCCTCTCACCCTTTCCCTAGCTGTTTCTCTGACCCTCCAGCCCTGGCCGTTACTTTTCTCCCTGCTAGCCCTTTCCCTCACTGCTTCTCTGCCCCAGTCGTCCTTTCCCTCTATTTCTCCCACCAGACCAGCCTCTTCCCTTGCTGTTTCTGTGCCACCCCCAACCTCTTCCCTCATTGTTACTCTGCCCCCCATCCTTCCCTTCTCCCTCCCTCTCCATTGCTGAGCTTCTTCCCCTCTCCATGAGTTTTCTTTCTCTGTCTCTCTGACTATGTTTCCCCTTTGTGTGTTTTCTCCCTGTCTGTGTTTAGTGTGTGTGTTCTGTGTGTGTGTGTGTGTGTGTGTGTGAGGGTACTTCCAGATGAGGTTTTTAATGAGCATTTGCACTGCCTCATTCATGGAATTTAAGGGGGGGGCAGACCCCCATAAGCCTCCCATATTTTCCCACTGATTATTTGGTGTTTTTTTCATGCTGCAGAAAATCTTATATAAGAATACAGTAATGTAAGGCTTATTACTAGAGATCTACCAGACTGATTTTGCTCATTTTGTTTTATACTGAACCTTGAGCAGTGTAGATGAGCAGAAAATTTTGAGACTTTGAGAAAGTTCAAAGCTTGAGCTTTGGGCGGCTCAGAAAGAGAGAAGTGAGAGGGATGAGGCAAAGGTGAGGTTAATGCATATGGCCTACACTGTGCATGTCATGTAACATGTGACATAGTGTATGTATGCACATATAATAATGCTTACTCCTGTGAGCTGTTAGAGTGCTTGACCAATCAAAGGACAGACACAGGATGTTGGGAAAGGGGCTGAAGAAACGTCAGTTGGTGATAGAGGAGGAGGAAGAGAAACTGAGGAGAAAGAGCTGAAAAGACACCAGAGGGAGAAGAGAGATTTTTTTTTACATCATGTGTTTTCGATCTCAAACTTCAAAAAATGGGAAACGATCTTTTTTTAAAAGAACATTTTTATTGTTTGTTTTTACTTTTGCTGGTTTATTTGTAAATTGTAATACATTTATTTTAAAAGTGTAAAGTTGTTCCAGTCGCAAGGGAAATGGGCAAACATATTTTTATTCAATCATTCTCAGACTACTAGCCCCTGTGGTGACAGGGGATTTACATTAGTGGATTAAGGGCAACAAAGATGATCAGGGGACTGGAAACAAAGCCCTATGAAGAGAGACTGAAAGAACTGGGCATGTTTAGCCTTGAGAAGAGAAGACTGAGGGGAGATATGATAGCACTCTTCAAGTACTTGAAAGGTTGTCACAGAGAAGAAGGCCAGGATCTCTTCTTGATCATCCCAGAGTGCAGGACATGGAATAATGGGCTCAAGTTACAGGAAGCCAGATTCCAGCTGAACATCAGGAAAAACTTCCTGACTGTAAGAGCAATACGACAATGGAACCAATTACCTGGGGAGGTGGTGGGCTCTCCCACACTGGAGGCCTTCAAGACAAGGCTGGACAGCCATTTGTCAGGGATGCTCTGACTTGGATTCCTGCATTGAGCAGGGGGTGGACTCGATGGCCTTGTAGGCCCCTCCCAACCCTACTATTCTATGATTCTATGATTCTAAGGGTGCAACCCTATGGGGATAGTTGGCCACCTCCGAACTCAGAGGTGACCGACTATCCAATGCAGGGCAGGCAGAGTGAGGAGGGGATCTCCTCTGCACTCTGGCCGCCCTGTATTTGTGGCTACATGGCCAATTTCAGCTGTCTAGCCAGGTCACCTCAGAGCAGGGGGGGCCAGATGATGCATAGAAAGCATAATCACACTTTGGCCATCCCTCCCCTCCTCACCCCCCTCCTCACCCACTTTTCGGCTGTTCCACACTACTCTGATAAGCACAGAGCCGAGGACGAACCACACCACCTATGAGGCAGTGGGGAAGGGGGTGGGGAGTCAGTTTTCTGGGAACTGACCTCGGAGCGCTGCCTCCAAGCTCAGTTCCCAGAAAACAAAAAATGCTATGGCCGTCTGGCCGCTGTCTAGCAGCCATAGGATTGTGCCCTATTAAAGAAAAGATGGAACAGCTGCACAATGCCTTCTGATGGGTAGAGCTAGGAGCTCTGCAGCTGGAAGCATCCTCCCTCTCCCTCCCTCTCTCGCTTTCTCTCTCTGTTTGGGGGGGGGAGGCTGCTCCTACAGCTGCCATTTTGTGATTGTGCCCACAACACCTATTAAAAATTCCAGATGTGCCCATGGACCCAGAATTGTTGGGGACACCATAAGCCAAATCTGACATGCCACGTAGTATTGTGACATCGTCACTTCACTACATGATCCCTGATTGGTTCAAGTAATGTATGTGAGGATTCCTAAGAAGAAGAAGGCAGTCCAGAAAAAAAAAATGATGTAGAAGCAGCTATAGGGAGTGGGAACAATGGCAATGAAGAAGAATTGGAAAAAGTGAACATTCACATAATTTAAGGGGCTTTCACTAACAATTTTGCCTCCTCCAGTGCAAAAACATGACTTTTGTCTCAAAATATTGAAATCAGCAGGCAGCCCTAATGAATCATTCAGCTGAAATTAAGCCCAAGGTAACAAAATGAATTGTTGTATCATCCATCAGAAAAGGAAATGGGCAGAAGATACTCAGAAATGAAAGCTTTTAAAATAATAATAAAAAAGTTTTAATGGCCAGCTGGAGGACCTGTAGCTAAAGGGCAGGAGATAAGCTACACTGACAGCTCTTGTATATTTCTTTCCCCCGAAGCATGGAGATGTATTTCCCCCACTACTCATTTTCTGAATCTTAATCTCCTGTTAGTTTTTGATCGTGGGTGGTCACCAAGTGGTGACCTTTCCCTGTTGTTTTCATGTGACGTAAGTTTATCCTGAATGTAAAATCAGAGCCACATAGACTTTCCTTTTACTTTACAAACAGTGAAAGGTTAAAAATAAACACACACACTCAGACACACACTCACACCCATTTCAACAGATCAAGGAGTGTTCAGGACAAAACGTTCTCCGCCTGAAACTGAGTGTGAATCTTTTCTCTTCTTGCTTGTGAAAAAGTTGTAGATGTCTAACAGCTTGATTCTATGGACTGCTTTAGAAGGCAAAAAAGTGGAGAGGATAATGTTTTGATTGCAATATGTGACTGTACCTTTAAGGACACCTCCTTTAACTGAGTGAAGAAAGAGGTCAAGCTCTTGAGAGGCAGTGGGGTGTAATGGTTAGAGTGTTGGTTTGGAACTTGGGAGATCCGGGTTCTAGCCCCCACTTGGCCATTAAGCTTGCTGGGTGACTTTGGGCCAGTCACTGCCTCTCAGCCTAACCTACCTCACAGGGTTGTTGTAAGGATAAAAAAAGAGGAGGAGGGCTATGTAAGCCATCTTGGACTCCTTGCAAGAAGAAAAAAAGGTGGGATATAAATGCAGTAATAAATAAATAAATAAATAAATAAATAAATAAATAAAGTTCAGGAAACTGGGCAGGATTAAAAGCAGAACAAAACCTAGCTCCTGGATAGTGAAGCACCTTGTGGGGGCAGCTCCACTTTTGAGGGGCTTTCAGCATCATTCCTTCTTGTGGGCCCCTCTCCCATCAAAGGGCCCTGGTGGGTGTCAGCATCACCGTGCTCAGCACTGTGAGGCATGGTACCACCATTGTAAGTTCCCATAATACCCTGGAGAGACACCAGGGCATTGTGGGACATTTAAATGGCACCTCCAAGCCATGCGGCACGGTGCGGGAGGGGCGGGGCAGGCATCAGCACAGTGGCAAGTCCTGCCAGGACTCGAGGGCACCTGATCGCTAGGGTGGCTCCCTCTGAATTGCCAAAAAGAGGACATACACCGCCAAAAGAGAGGGCAAAAGATGATACCTATTTGCACAAAATTTCATATCCTAATTTATATGTCTAGATGCAAATTTAGAAATAATTATTATAATTTAAATAAAAATGTGGAAGATCCTGTGCCTTTGCTCAGTTCCCTGTCCAGGTGCTGTTGATGGGCAGCTTCAGGGCCCAGCTCTTCCTTCGGATGGTTCTTAATCTTTCTATTGGACTTGGGCTGGACAGCCTTTCAGATAGAGGACACCTTCAAAATAGAGGACAGTCTTCTGACAGCCCTCTACAAAAGAGGGCTGTCTTTTGTCCCCCCTCCCCTGGCAGCTGTCTGAGGGTGTCGTGTGCTGACACTGGTCCTGCTACCTTGAAAATAGGTCTTAATAAAACTTACATAAAACTATAAATCATTACAGATGAGGTGCAAAGAGTGGTGCAACGCTGGAAATGAAGGTGTTTCAAAATAAGTTATTTTTGTTTTAGACTTAATGGGAAAACCAACCTCTGCCCCTAAGCAAATTCAGAAGGATGGTTGCTTGGTGTTAATGTGATCAGTAGGTGAGCTCTGTTCCCCTTAGAGCTCCCAAGTGCCCTCTGCAAAGTGCTGTATAGGAGTGGGCCCGTTCCTCTTAGGTCCGCTGGTCCGCTGGTCAAGGATTCCCACTAGGCCAAATGAAATGTGACAGGGGCAGCCGTATTTCTTGTTTGTGTGTCTGCCCTGTTCATGTATAAAAAGTGTGTGCTTTTCCACTGAGTTATGGTTCCTCCCCCGCCCCCCCCCCATCACCTTACTGCTGAAAAAAGTAGGGCACCACTTATACCTGGAGCAGACATGTAACACACAAACATGGCTGCCACATCACATGTAGCAAGGCCCACAGTCACAGTTTCTGCCTATCCATCCATTACTGGGCAAAAGCAGATTCTATGGCCATCTGGGGCACTGTTAGGGCATCTTCTAACTTTTTGAACTTGCCTGCTATAGACATACTTCGGGACTTTCCAGGACCAGCCTTGCCATCTTCACCTGTGTGGAGGTTGTCATGAGCAGAAGTGTACATCCAGCCACTGTACATGACACTCTGTGGTTCAGGGCAAATGTATATTGAAGATAATGATAGCGTGAGTGCCGCACCCTTCTTCTTGCCCCCAGGACCCACCTCCCACCCACCACACACACACTTGCCTGATCATCACGGCCTGCCTGCTGTAGGTATTGACTCAAAAGGTATAAAGAGTTAAAAGCATAGGGGTCCCATCAGAAAAACAGGTGGCAATTCTTCAGCAAACCTCAGGCCATGAAAGGAAGGTGCCAATGGGTGCCAATTGCTCACTGCAGAAGTGGGCAGCAAGAAAGAGGTTGTTCAAAAAGCAAGATGGGCTCAGTCTTATTATATGCCTGGTTTTGGTTTCATCCTTCCAGGGATCTCAGTGTCGATGCTGGCCTGACTCACAACCAGTTCCAGGTCAGGCCGGTTCCACAGCATTATCAGCATTACTTAGCTACTCAAAGGATGCATCATTTCTCCCGGAACACATCCTCAACGCAGATGGTAAGTGGGTGTGCCAGGGACCAACTGAAGCCAAGTGTAGGCAACATGATGTATCATGTGGTAAAGCCATAGCTCAGCAGTAGAGCACATACTTTGTGTGGATAAGGTCCCGTCCCAGGTAGCGATGTATGAGAAATTCATTGCAGTTCATTTTTGATCAGGATTTTACCCAGTTTGCACTTTCCAGACTGAAAATGGACTCCGTCACAATCTGTGGCTGAAGTCTACGTTTCTGAGCTTGCAATGTGATTCACGGACTGCCCTCCCCCCCAAAAACCCCAAAACATTTTACAGCATGCATACATTGAAAAATGGGCATGATAAATGCATACATTTGAAAAATGCGCACAATTATGCTTTAATCAATGGGAGAAGAATGAGCACATTTAAAAACTGCACACCATTGATGAGTTCATTTGGAAAAATATGCTTTAAAATAAGGACGGATTTTCGTGTGCAAAGAAGAAAGCAAAGCTCACAATCTGATATGGACCCAAGTTGGAATGAGCTTCAAGATGGAATTTGGAGAACTTGGGCTCTACCCTGGTATCTCCAGAAGACTGAAGGCAAAAGGAGAAGGGGACGGCAGAGGATGAGATGGCTAGATAGCATCACGGATGCAATGAATATGAACTTGAGCACGCTCCGGGAGAGAGCGCAGGACAGGAAGGCCTGGTGTGCTTTGGTCCGTGGGGTCACGAAGAGTCGGACACGACTGAACGACTGAACAACAACAACAAAGTGGGTAATGAGTATGACCTCTGCCAGAGACCCAGGAGGGTCAGTGCCAGTCAGTGGAGACAATATCGAGTCGCCTGGGCCAGTGGTCCTGACTCAGTATAATTTGTTATTTATTATTTATGTAGAGGTTTTTATACTGCTCCTCTGGCAAAAAGACTCCCAGAGCAGCTTATAAATAATCAGTAACAGAAGACAGTCCCTGTCCACAAGCCTACAATCTAAAAGGCACAGCACACAAGGAAGAGAAATAGGGAGGGAAGAGGGGCAAAATTAAGTCTTTTCCCCTCATCTCCCTCAGTACAGCCTGCTGGAAAGGCTGCTGGAGATGACGAAGGAGGAGGAGCCTTCATGTGGGAGGTCTTCAGTATGGCTGGTGGGATGGCCCTACTTCCCATTCTCTTCTCTCTCGGCACAGCCTGCTAGAATGGCTGTATAAACCATAAACCAGTCTCCTATGTCCAAATCTGATGTTTGGATGAGTAACATTGCTGAAATTCCTATTTCCCAGCTCAGAAATACAAGATTCGGAAGCTCTTAGTAGCAGTTCTCACCTCAAATATGAGACGGGCGTTCTATCCCTTAAAGTTCTTCTCTGTCTTAGATTGAAATCTGGACTGGATAAGAAGCCAACTCGTCTCGCTTACCCACCTCCAAATCTCCTCTCCCACCCACCTACCCTTCTTCCTCGCTGCCCTGGCAGTAGGGTTGGGATGGAGGAAGTGAGGGAGGACTCTCTACACTCTTCCCCTGGCACCCAGCATGCCACTACAGCAGTGAGCTATGCAGCAGGAGCACTGGGAAATACAATTTTCCCAGTGCCCCCACACACTCCCCTGAGGAGAATATAGATTAAAAACTAGCATATTAGGGAGAAGGCTAAGCTAGAACCCTTCCCCATGAAATGTTAGGTTTCTTTGTGGAGGTGTTTTTGTTTTGTTTGTTTGTTTTAATATGGGGGAGCATTCAGTCATGTGATTCCTCCATCTGCCATTGGAAGTGGTACAGTCCAGGGATAGTTTTACCACACAATCTGCTGTTTGCATAGACCAGGCCTGAGTCACCGTCTGGGAGAAAGCAGTCAAAACACAGGCGTCTATCAACTCTGTCACCTGCTTTCTAGTTAGGAGCAGGCACTGTGGGAGGCCTTCTGTTATCTGACAGCTTTCACAAAAATGATTGCTACAGCTGGTCGTGCTTCTTTCACACACATGCTTGAAGAGATGTGAATCACTGACTGCAGGATTGCACCCCAATATCTCTGTCAGAATATTTTTGGGTGCCCCACAAATATTGCAGATATTAAGTTATTAGCCATTTTCAAAGGACAGCAATCATGTTCTTTGGGTATGTGTGCATGGGGACGAGGGTGGGGGGAAACAAACCCTTAAATGCTGCTTCTCCACACTGCCTCGTAGGTTGTCCATGAAATTAGGAATTACCCATATCCTCAGCTTCAGCTACTTGCTCTTCAGGGACTGAATCCAAGCAGACACACATCTGCTGTGAGGGAAAGTTACGAAGTAAGTTCTCGCTCTTCTTATAAACCACACATCTTTCCTCCCCTGCAACCTTGCATCTGTTTATTAATTAAATCATTGTGTATGTTTAGCATATGAACTTGAGCACACTCCAGGAGAGAGCGGAGGACAGGAAGGCCTGGCATGCTATGGTCCATGGGGTCACGAAGAGTCGGACACGACTTAACGACTGAACAACAAATGTTTAGCATTTTATTATTTAGGAAGAAAATAATTAATGATTATGTTCTGTAACTGTTGAGAGGCAATTTCAAGGCCGTTGATCTCCCTTCTTATGTTTCTTGGACTGGATAGCCCTTCCACCAAGAGGAGGAAGCCTTCAAATAGAGGATTGTCCTTCACCAGCCCTTCAAATGGAGGGCTGTCCTCTGTAAAGGAAGGCACGTGGCCATCCTGCCCACAAATGAGCCCAACTTACCCACAGAAGTTGGAGAATAATGAATATCCCCAGGTTAATTCCAGACAGGAGTGAGCTGATTACTTTGCCTATTTTGAATGTGTACTATAGTCCTAAGACTGTTATTTACATCCACATTACTCTGAATTGACACTGGAGTAATGCTAACACTGTCCCCCATTCACACGCAAGCTGTTTCCTCATGACACAATCCCATATCTCTGCAGTATTCATTTTCTGCATGTCAATACTGGTGGAAACACATGGTTGGGTGGGTGGCTGGGGTATAGTTGGGTGGATCTCTCCCACCCAAATGTTGCTTGGCTTGGTAGGGGAGCATGCAGACCAGAAAGCCCCAGCATTACAGTGTAGAATAATCCATCTCTTGGGGAAAGGTCGTCGCTCAGTGGCAGAAGGTTCCAGGTTCAATCCCTGGCATCTCCAGGTAGGGCTAGGAAGGAATCCTGCCTGAAACCCCGGAAAGCCACTGTCAGTCTGTGTCAACAAGACTAGGCTAGATGGACCAACAGTCTCAGTATAAGGCAGCTTCATATATGTCCCTCTTTTGAAAACCATAGTATTTCCTGTGGGCAATCCCCTGCCCCCCCCCCCGATCCTTGATTAAAAGGAAATCTTGTTTGGGTTATCAGGGACCAAATCAAAACGATACATGGATTGCTGGTTGGCAATTTCTCCTCTAGGCAGCACATCTTTAAAAGGTTTTCTGTTCATTCCTTGCTGGGGGGGGGGTTTCTCTCCCTTTCAGGAGCTGTTGCAACTGGAAGACAGGCTGGGCAGTGTGAACAGGGGGGCTGTTCAAAACACCATTGAACGGTTCACTTTCCCACACAAGTACAAGAAGGTAAGCTTTGGGAGACCACATCAGTGTTCCAGAATTGGCATCTGGAACTGGGTGCTGGGCTGGATGGATCTGTGGACTGATCCATAAGGCGGTGCGAAATTCTTATGCTTTTCTACAGTGCTCCCTACCAGCACGGTTTTCCCCATTCACTTCAGTGGAGAGGGCAGCTCTGAGCGCATGAAGGTGGATGCCTGTGAGAAGCTGCCCTGTCCACTGAAATGGGTGGGGAAGCCCTCTAACACAAGTGTGCATATATTGGGAACACACACAAAATAAAAAAGTGAATATATCCATTAAATCGGTACAGTTAGGCGGTATGGAAGACCAAAAATACTTATGGCTAATTTTCCAGGAAGGTGGATCTCATTGGTGGATACAGAGTATATGAAGGTATCTGTCTGTCTATTAGAACATGTATTCCCTGCCTTTCAGTTCCACAATACAACCACCAAGAAGGCCCCACAGTACTCATAAAAACAATAACCAAAAAGAATAAAAAGGTTTTTAAAACAACAACATTCCATCATAAAATCAACAGAAACATTACAAAAACAAGAAAGACCAACAGCAACCATCATAAGAGAGATAAATTTCAGAAACCATTCAGTGACAAGACAGCCTAAAGAAAAATGTATTCAACTGGTGTCTAAAGCAGAGATGTATGGATTTTGTAAAATCTGTTCCATCTGCATTTCATGGATTGTCAGGCGCCTTTTGTTCCATTGTCCACTCATTGGCGTAATTGGATTCTTCCAATTTCCCAAATTTGCACAAATTTGCATTTGCGCAAATGCACAAATCCCCCCATGCACATTTTCATTCTTCAGCCTATGGGGAAATGTGCATTTTCAGCTGGTGTTTTATTATTTTATGTATTTTTCTACTATTAAATTTGCATAAGATTCCGGAAAGTAAAAAAAAAAAAACGGTCTGGAAGTCTGCAGAATCCGTACAACTCAGGAAAAGCCAGTCTGCTATGGAATCCACTGGTTGGATTCATAGAAATCTGAACTCATTTGATTCCGTTACGGATTTCTCTGACATTCCTAGTCTAAGGGCATATAAAGAAGAAGCAAACAGAATCTTTTCAGTAAAGTAGTCAACAATCTGATCTTTGTGAATTCCTGTATGAACTGACCTGATCAATAACCACTGGTCTAATGTGCGGATTGGAATGTACTTATCCTTGTTGTTGTGGTGGTTATTAATATTATTATTGTTACTAATTATTACTACTACTAATAATAACTGCATCTCTATACCGCCTTTCTGGAACCAACCAAAGCTTTTTACAAAAATTCAGATGACAAAAATAATAACGAAAATATGAACACAGTAAAGCATTAAAAACAGCCTTAAAAACCATAACACTTTACAAAGCCAAATTATAAAGATGTGTCTTTACTCACTTCTTGAATTCAGAGAGAGTGGGAACCAGTCTAACTCCAGCGGAGGGCATTTCCAATTTTCCTTCCATTTTTGCACTTCTCTGAATTTTTTTGTTGCAGATTTTGGCTAAGGAAATGTATGGAAATACATATAGAATGCATATTTTGAGATTAAAGGAAAGAGAAATGTGTATCTTGATAGAAAATACATATTTTTGTGAGAAAATAGGTCCAATTTTTTAAAATTAAAAAATAAACACATTGCAGATTAATGTAATGTTCCTAAGTCAGAATGGATTTAGGAACGAACACAGACTGATTCATCCACCTGTCTCTGATGGTGGCTGGACATGAAGCATAGTCTTTCCCAAGAACCAAAGTGTGCAGGCAAGTTGACATGGGTGGTGGTGAGATTTTCAATTTTTGCTCACAAAACATGTGAGCATGCCCTGTTCAAAGCCCTGAACACGAGCACAGGCACAAGCATCCACAAATTGCCAGACATGTGCTCGCATTTCATTTGCACAATTTTCCCAGTTCCATTTTGCACAATTTCCCTAATTTGTGCAATACTCCCCCTGTAGACTGAATTAGCCTGCTTTAGTCTATGGAGGAAAGTTGCGCGAATTTCACATTCTGCCACTGCTCAATTTCCCCAATTTTCCCATTCGTACAGAATGAGCAGCAACTGCAACGCAAACAGGAATTGGGAATGAGTCGAGCAGTGAGACGATGTTTGGAGAATTCTAGCGATCCCAAACATCACTTCCATCACACTCATCCCTACCTTCAGATATCCAGTTCCCAAGCCTTTAGCCAATTACAATCCAACATTCCCTCCAACAGTGAGACACAGAATGAGATGGGATGTTTAGGGCAAGAGGAGCCTTGTTGTCACCGAGCTTTGCTCTCACAGTTGAGTAAGCGCCTTGGGTGGTAGGATATAGTGTCCCATGATGATAGCAGTCCTTTATGTTCATGCTATTATTATGTGGCCATTGAAGTTATCATGTGAACTCAGCTCTGCTTTTTGTGTACCAGAAACATTTCTCTGATCATATAAAGTTATAAGAAAGTCGCTCAGCACACCACATTTCTGGAAGGGAGTAAGGCTAAATACAAGAAAAGATCTTCCAGCATTTTGTTTGCATTAATATTACACTGTAATAGAGGTGCAAGATTTCAGTGACAGATTAATCAACCCAATTTAATTTAGTTGACTTATCAGTGGGGGACAATTCTAATTGGCAAGGCAAATTTTAAGCAGTAAGATTGAAAATTTATTGGCAGAATTTGAGTATATGGAATATTAAGGCTATTTTGGTGCTGATGTGTTACTGTAATACGGAATGGGGGAAAAAAAGAAATATTCAAGATAATCTTTCTTTCTAATAACGTTTGGTTGCCTTTTCTTATTACACTGTAAGTTTTCTTATACTTCCTTTAGCATCCGAGAATGTGAAACTCCATGGAGGTTTTTGGTAATTCACAAATTTATTCAAATGCAATCAATTAATTAAACTACTGATCACTTAAAAGACAGAGAATTAATCAGTGAAATATTATCTAATTTGTTGTTAGCCCTAATATGTAAATTTATGGGAATATGGTAAACAATGAATCCTAGGTGTGGTGCTATATTTACAGGGTATCATTGTAGCCTAACATAGACATATCCTTTTTGTGTTCAAAATCAGGACATATAAAACCACTAAAATGTAGGTTTCTTTATGTGTGATATTTGAGGGCGTCAGGTTTTATCAATTTTTATCCATTAGAAAAAAAGTTGAGGCTGCAATCCTATACTCACTTACCTAGCAGTAAGCCCCATTAAGCTCAATGGGACTTACCACTGAGTAGTAATGGATAAGACTGCACTTTCTCAGGTCTTCTTCCCAGGAGAAGAGAAGTAGCACAACATTCTGTACCAATCTCTGGGCTCACTTCTGCTAGAAGAGATAAATGTCTTTCATACTACCTGGGTTCCCTCAGGTCTGGAGTTAATCAGATGTATTTTTGGAATGCTGGAGTGGGAAGTGGAGAGGGGAATCTTATATATGGGCCAAGAAATGTCAAAGATGAAACTTCTGCTTCTCCAGAAGTAGCATATGACAGCTTAAGGAAGCCCACCTCCCACTAAGGGGAAATGTTCTCCAATCCAATGCTCCCTTGTGTGTGGTTGGGAGGCAGCTCTGTTGCATTCTCTCTGCCAAGGACTTCCCCCATGGACTTCAGTGGAAGGCCAGCATGTGCATGAGCTTCCCCTTACACTGAAGTCGTATGGGAAACCCTGCATGTGCAGGACATCTATGCATCCACCTCTCTGGAACCATTAAAGTGCCAGACTATCGTACTGCCAAACTACCCACTTCCAATTGTTTCTCCTTTCCTCGGGTTGTATCCATGGCTTATATCCAATGATTATCTAAGTTAAGCCCCATTCATTTCAATGGGTCTGCTCTAAGTAGGACTAACATTGCCTATAATCCCTCATCCTCCTGTTTTCCCTGTGGGTTTCATGAGTAGGAAGAGCCCTGGTGGGTCTGATAGAGGGGGCATCTAATTCAGCATCCTGTTTCCAGCAGCAGTCAATCGGACATTTCTGAGAAGAAGGGCATGAAAGAAAGCTGCTCTTCCTCCCCAGCAACTGGAATGCTGCCTCTGAACGGGAATGTTCATTTCAGTGGAGGCTGGTGGCTCTGATGTCAGTGGAGTGGTGAATCCGCTCCGGGTTTCACCACCCTGCTAACATCAGAGCCACCAGCCTCCACTGGTTCATTTAGCTATCTTGGATAAAAACTATTGATAGACTCCTCCTCCTCCTCCGTGAATTTGTCTAATATCCCGTTAATGTCATCTAAGCTGGTGGCCGTCACCACAAATTCCATACATTAATTCTACGTTGTGTGAAAAAGTATTTCCTTTTTGTCTATTCCGAATCTTTTTGTCTGTTCCGAATCAATCAGTTTCACACTGGATGAGCCTGAATTCTTGTATTCAGAGGGAAGGGAAAAAAAGTATTTTCTGTCGATTTTCTCTGCACCATTTTGTTGAGCTTGTGTTCAAATGTGCAAACCGGGGCTAACTGGAAAGTGGGGGGACCCTAAAGATTTGCTTTGATTATCCACATGAGCTCCTGGACTAACAGATGTCATCTCGTTAAGAGCAGTGTCTCTTAACACTGCAGCTTTCGAGAGAATCAGCTATGCCTTCAACGTGGAGCCTGTGTGACCTTAAAATGCTTGTCTCCAGGTGAGACACTGACTTGCATCCATCAAGCTCTCCTTTCCACAGAGGCAAACAGAGTGCTGATTAGACTTGGCAGCTGTTCCTCTGTAGAAGTTTCTAATGGGGTAAGTGTCCCTAACATGAATCATCGGATCAGGTGGTCGAGAAGCTCTTCTCCATCCAGATTCCCACACCTTTGTAGGCCTCTGAGTGGCACCTTTTGTAATGCAGTGATCTCTTTGACCTTGCCAACAGAGAAGACCGCAGGAAAGCAAAACGGAGAAGGAAGATGGGGAGGAGTCAGACACGGATGAGAAATGCACAATCTGTCTCTCAATGCTTGAAGATGGCGAGGATGTGAGGTATGACTATCCTCAAAGGGAGTCTGGGCATCATGTTTCTTGTATTTCTTCTCTGCCTCCAGATCCCCTACACCACAGCCATTAGTATTGTTGTTGTTATGAGAGTTATTGTTAAAATTTCTTAGAAGCTTTTATCAAAAACAAAACAAAAAAGACTCCAGGCAACTTACAAAAAAATTAGAACAGAAAACAATGTGAAATGGCTAAAACAATTATCAGTAAAACACCACAACCTCCTTCCTTGCTGAATGGGTATTCAGTCCCCAAATCCTCTACTGCAGAGATATACAGTGCCTCTGGATCTGCCAGGCAGAGGTTTGTCACTGGGGCTACTGGCAAGGTTGTATATGGCTTTGCAATGAGACCAAAGTTTATCTCCCCATGCCCTCCCCCAAAGAAACCAACCAATAAATCCAAAGCATAAAGGACAGAATACTGAGACCACCTGCTCAGCCTTCCTATTGTTTCTTTCAAAAATGTAATACTTATTGCTCCATGAGGACTAGTGACATGAGTTTTCAAAAACAGAAAAGCTTACTTTCACAAGTGTTTACACACTTCCCTGGGTCATGTGATACTATATCAGATTACATGCAGCTAAAATGGTAGCCATTCAAATAGTTGACAAAACCCATATACCTTCCTTTCATGATCCTCCTGCATATAGAGAAGAATTTGTGTGGCCCTGTGCACAGTTGTTTCTCCTGCCCCCTTCCCCTTACAGTCAGACCTAGCTCCTGTCAAGCTGGGCCTAGAGAATGGCAAGGCAGCAAGAGGCAAGTGGAATAAAGTGCAAAAGGGCAACAAGAGTTAGAGACCTCGAATTGCTCAGTCCAGTGAGGGAGCCTATGACCTATTGCTCTTGAGAGTCTCCTTACTGGTCTGGCTGATCTTCCTGCAGTTCTCGCCTTCGGCTAGGCTGAGTCCCTCCCTGACATCTAGCAGCCTCCATTTCTGGACATGACCTGACTAGGGGTGGTTCCAGGTTCAAGGTGGCCTTGGGCAAAGTGCTGCCTGGTGGCCCCCATCCTAGGCCAGTGATCTCCTAGCAGGCTTACCTGGTAGCGGGTGCCACAGCAGCGGTGCCTCAATCAGTGCCAGGTGGCTGCTATTTTAATTTCCCACAATGCTCCTGATGTAGCATTGCTCCAAGGCATTTGGAGCAATGCCTTGTAGGCCCCTTCCAACCCTACTATTCTATGATTCTACTATTCTATGAGTCATTTTGGAAAATTTAAACGGTAGTCCTCAAATGGAGCACCAGTTTTAAAGGGGAGCCCAGGGCAGGCATCAGCAGTGGACATTGGTGGGACTCTGGGCACAAGCCACTGCCCACAGGTCTTGCCTTCTGGTGCTGGGCCTGGTCCTGACAGCTGCAGAGATAACGCAGAGCTTTCCATTCTGTCTCACAGGCGTTTACCTTGTATGCATCTATTTCACCAAGTGTGTGTGGATCAGTGGCTGGCGACCAGCAAGAAATGCCCCATCTGCCGAGTGGACATTGAAACACAACTGGGATCCGACAGCTGAAATGAGCCAAGCTGGGGACACAGCCTCTTTCTTGGGTCCTTCCTGGGGCGTACGGCCCTCGCAGCAACTTGTTTGCCTTCTGAGCCATTTGATTTTTTGAAGAAAGCCTGCAAGCACATTCACAGATTATTTAAGAATATAAATTTTACGAAAAAGGAGAAGAGGAGGAAGAAGGAGAAGAAAAGTGAGAAGAAGATGATTTGGTGGTTTTAATGTCTAGAGGTAGGAGGAGTCCAAGCAGCCTCGTGGGCTGAAATGCATGGGAATGCGGCTAGAGCGCCCGGCAGAAAGAGTTCGTTGTGAAAAGGAAGGTGCACAGTGTTCTAGTCATGGCCTCTCAATCCTGCTTCTCAAAAGGATTGTATATATATATACCTCTTGGATAAGTAGAAACGCATTAGGGGTTCTTTCGCTATTTCTATGGATGGCTGCTGGAGCATGTGCGCTTGCGAAATGTCGTCTTTTGATGCCCCGTCACCTTGTGGTGGACATGTTGCTGTTACCTAATCTGCACCCAGCATCGCATTGGGGTTTTTTTAATTTTCGTTTTTCCATCAGGTTCCTTACTTTGGTGCCTGGCTGAAACTTTAGAAGAATACATACATACATACATACATACATATACATACACATACACATACACACACACACACACACACAAATGGTTAAATTCTTTCCTTGCTTTGGTGGAAAGAGAAAAATCTTGTTTACATTGAGAAAACAAAAACAACACTTTCCCCTTTCCCCTTAGCAGCATTTATTGACTTGGAATCAAGTTTGCAGTGAGACAGAAAGTTAAAGAAAATGGGGAAAAGAATGAACTGGAAGGAAATTTGGGGTTGGGGTTGGGAATAAGAGCAGGAAGCCTCCTTTCTGCTTATCTGCTGGTGCTGGACACATAACACAGGGCATAAGGTTAGGTTAAAGTTTGCTTCTGTCTCCTGGAACTGAATGGTGGATCTCCCAAGAAAGGGCTAGACTTTTGGACTTTTCTGCAGATTGCACCAAAAGTCCACCAATCCAAAAGGATTTATGGAATATTATAAATCTGATACTCTCACTTTGCAGCAACGGAACCTTTGCTGGCCTCTTAAAAACAAAATGGCAGCCATTCAATTGGCAGTAAGTAGCTAGTAGGCCCTGAATTTGCTTCTTGGAATGGATGACTTTTAGCTCTGGAGGGCTATTTTGCCAGTACATCACGTGACTGGGAGGATGAAGCAATCTTAATCTGGACTTGTGCATGTGTTGGTTGGGTTTTTAAGACCCCAGTTGTGCTAGGAGAACTGCCCATGGTAATTGGCTGGGAGATTAGTCCGAAAAGGCCGTGAGAAATGGATTCTGCCTTCTCTTGACAACAATATAAGCACAAGCCCCATTCTCCAAAGCATCAAGAATGGGACCGAAAGGCCATATCTTGCCTGTACTTTCTACCTTAAAACTTGCAGAAAAGCAAAGTAGGGAATCATCCACCAAATCCCATAGACTCTTCCAGAGATGTTTCTCTATCTTACTGTCTCAGCATCCCAGTAAAGGGGGGCGGGCAGGGACTGACTGAACAAAGCGTCCTCCTTCCTTTCTTCCAGATCTTTGTGATGTAAATCTTGTGTTTTTAGGAGAATTTAGAAAACCCATGCAAGACAGAAATGACAGAGCTCCAGATGAATCCAGCAATGCTTATTTTTAAGCTGCTTTGCTTTGGTTGTTCTTTCTATAGAGTTCTATAGATGCAAGTAGTAACGTGATGGAAAGCAAAAGACACTTGAGTCCAAATGTACACTGCAAAAGGTTTTGACAATCGGAATATTTTGGACATGAAGGGGATTTTCCGTGTCTGGGAAATGATAGAATTATGCCCTGATCTTGCAAGAAAAATGCTAATGAACATAAAGTCAAACCATATACCGTGGTTGGTCCTAACAACGTGAATGTGATTGCACACGTATATATCAATATTATTACGTTCTGAAACAGGTTTTGAAACCCGTCAACTGCATGAATACGTTACCTAGATAAGATGGGGGTGGAGAAGTGTCTAAAAGTAGGAAGGTCCATCAGGTAGTGTCTAAAGGTAGTAAAGGCCCAGATCCAACTGGGGCATATGCCCATGGAAGGATTCTTCCACACATGAGTCATAGGAGCATAGGAAGCTGCCTTTTACCAAGTCAGACCCTTGGCCCAAATAGCCCAGTATGGTTAACACTGACTGGCAACGGCTTTCCAGGGTTTCAGGCAGGAATTTTTCCAGCCCTATCAGGAGATGCTGGGGATTGAACCTGGGACCGTCTGCATGTAAAGGAGGAACTCTGCCAGTGAGCCATGGCCTTTCCCTAACCAGGCCCGATCCTTAAACTGGATGGGGAATTGTGGGTAGTACCCAATGGTGACCCAGCACTTGTGCTAATGACATTCTAGTGCACCATCATCAGTGCTAGCTCTGGGGCAGTGTTGGATACTACTCAGTGTGCGTAGTGTTAGCCCTGATGAGCGGCTGAAACTGTGTGCACATAGCCAGGTAAACAGAGCTGGAATCCAGCCAGTCATCTCTTTGGGAAGGGAAGTGGGTGCAATTCAGTCTTTCCCCTTCCTTGCCAAGAGCTGACCAATGGAATTTTAGCTTCCTTTATTATCCTACGACCATGTAACCCAACTACTGCACATGCTGTATTGGATTGGGCCATATTCATGTAGACTGGTCTGAAACTAGTTTAATCAATGCAGTTCCCCCCTGGTTAAAGTGGCTTTGCATGTGTGTTGAGAATTCTCTGGAAGAGATCACCTTGCCTGTTTCCACCCTGTTGTTCCTGGGAACTCCTTGACTGGGAGTGAGCATGGTGAAAATGGGCTAAGACCTGTCATACATTTGTAGTATGAACACGCATTTACTCTTTAAACCACCCTTCCCCAACCTGCTGCCCTCTAGATGTGTTGTACTACAACTACCATCATTCATTTGGCCATACTGGCGGGGAATGATGGGAGTTGAGGCCCAACACATCTGGAGGGCACCAGGTTGGGGAAGGGTAGTTTAACCATTGTCAGATATTATCATCCAAGTCAGGGATTCAATTTGAGGGTCCAGTTGTAACAGAGAGCGAGATCCAATTCATGTGATCATTTTAACGTGCTGAATTCATTACAGGGATTTGGAGGGGGGGGGGGGCTATATTTTCTCATCCGTTGACATTTACACATAGAGCTGGTCAGAGAGCAATCTCTTCTTCCTGCTTGGTCTGAACACATCAGTATTCTAAAAGGCTCACTAGACACAGAGTTCATTCAGGGTCAAACAGTTCCTGGACTGTTCCATTCCAGAATGCCAGCGGAGGTCTGCATGACTGAACGGTGCATGTGTGCGTGTGTATTTGTTACAGGTGTAAGTGTTGTTGCTTATGTAGCCAAAACAGCATCACCCAAGCAAAAGGGGGAGGTATCAGCAGGTATGGGGAAACCCCAAGGCTTTCAGGAGTAAAGAAAAAAAGAAAAAGAAAATTGTTGTTCAGTCGTTCAGTCGTGTCCGACTCTTCGTGACCCCATGGACCACAGCACGCCAGGCCTTCCTGTCCTCCGCTCTCTCCCGGAGCATGCTCAAGTTCATATTCATTGCATCGGTGATGCTATCTAGCCATCTCATCCTCTGCCATCCCCTTCTCCTTTTGCCTTCAGTCTTTCCCAGCATCAGGGCCTTATCCAGAGAGTTTTCTCTTCGCATTAGGTGGCCAAAATATTTCAGCTTCAGCTTAGCAAACTCTAAGGAGGGGACCCCCGGAAAAACAGCCGAGTGAGGACAGAGCACGTTCAGGGTGTATGGGATGCTGACTGTTGCTGCTGGAAGGGAAATGGAGAATTCGGGGGGGGGGGATTGAGTGGAGTGCTTGGATTCTTGAACAACAGCACTGACACTTTGACATTTTGTTGCATGTCATCTGTGTGTGTGTGTGTATAAAGAAAACTCCCTGCACTTAGAAAACTAGATGCCAGGAAGAAATATTTTAGCTGAGCCTTTCCCTTGACATGCTAGGGTTTTTTTTTTGGGGGGGGGTTGCGGGAGTGTGTGTGTGTATGGAGGAGTGGGGGTTTTTTTTGGCAAACAGAGGCATTCGGTTATGCTCACTTGTTGTCTCAAGTAGTACAGTCCAGGGACAGTTTTACTACCAATGAGCTACCTGTCTAGACAGCCTCTAAGGGTGCAGTCCCATGGGTTGCACCCTGGGTACTTGTAATGCCCGGAACCCGGAGGCTGCTGAGTATCCTATGCAGAGACAGAGGTGCTGCAAGCCTGCCTCTCTGCATTTTACCTAGACAGGCGATTTCACCCGTCTAGCTAAATGGGTTTCGCCCATCTAGCGGAGGCGATTTTGCCCATCTAGCGGAAGCTTCGGGGAAGGGAAGGAGGCTGGGGCAGCCATAGGAAAGATTGTAGGAATGCTGCCCTATTCTTCTCCCCTCCCCTAGAAACACCCCCTTCTTCCTGTGTCTGTTTTACAAGCGTGGAGAAACAGGCAGAGCAGTTCTCTCTGTGTTGGGCGGGGAGGGGGGGCAGTAGGGTTTCCTGGCTCCAAGCTCTGAGCTCAGAGCCAGGAAACCGAAAAATCCTTTGTGCCCCAGATGCTGTCTAGGGGACATAGGGTAGCTCCCTAAATCTGGAAAAAAAAAAAGGTTGTAAGGCTTCACTGTTTAGTCAATTAATCAGATAGATAAACCAATTTTATTTTATTGAATAAAAAGCTTCTTCCTCATTAATGAAGGAGCAGGTGTTTTAAACAGTTAATTATTTCAGTACAAAAACCGAAGAATAGAGTGGGTGGCACAGGCTCCATCTTAGAATAGGCATTTCTCCTTCTGTGTCACAGGCAGAAAGGCCTCTTCTAGGGCGGTGTCTGCTGTAAAGTGTTTTTTGAATTATTGGAATCATTTTATTCATATGCAAATTGATGTAGATTTAATTGATGAAGCCGCTCATCTGAAATTGTGAAGTTCAAGGCAAGGCAAGCAATTAGACTGCAGTGGGGACCCAAATTGTGTTTTTCCCTTCTTTGTACAGTAGTTAGCACCATAGTTAATCCTGCCATGCTTAGTTCAATATATAAACCAGCACCACGTTATTAGGATCAATTAGAAAACACACTTCATGCAGTTGAGTAAGAACGCAATCCTATTCATATTTAGACAGGAAAAAAGTCCTACAACTCCCAGCATTCCCTAGCCAGAATGGCTGGCTGGGGAATGCTGGGAGGTGTAGAACTTTTTTTTCTGTCTAATCATGCATTGGATTGTGCCCTAAGGATACCAAAGCAACAGAACTCCTTGGATATTATTGTAGTAGGAAGAGCCTTTTCCCTCTTGAAATAATAAACATTTCTATCTCCTTGTCAGAAGAGGCAGGCATGTATGTGAATGCTCACTCTTTTGTCTGGCAGCTCTGGAGGATCAAAATAAATAAACAGAATTTTACTGGTTTTCATACATTTTTAATCCTCTAAGATGACAAAGGAAAAGTAACACATTTTTTTCTTCCACCAAAAAGTTGTATACAAGTGGAAACCCACAAATATTCACAGAAAGATTTATTCTAAATTCAGTCCTCCTTACCAGTCTGCAGCCCTTTCCAGTGACTGCACATCACCTTTTCTGCCTTTAGGTCCTTTGTGGTGAAGGATTAGTTGAGCAGTCAGAATGTTTCTAAACATTCCGTGACAGCACAGCAACTCAGCTAATGGTTAGTGGGGACTCGCATAAACAAACTGAAGGCAGAACTCTTTCAGTTCTGTCCTCCGTGATCCTGTGACATCACAGTAGTTCAGCCAGTGGCTAAAGATGGCTTGCAGAGTGCCAGTTAACTGCTAGATTGCATTTAGTCCCTCAGGTCTTATTACTGGTCTTTTGTTGCTGTCAGTTCTGGGGAGACTCATAAAACTACTGTTTTTCAGCAAGCCTCTACATTTGCTGGTTTATTTTGACATCTTATTCATGTTCTTGCTAATAACAATAGTAAGGACTCTCATATAGAATGAAGATAGAGACCCGGAGTTCTTGGTGGGAATGGGGGTGCTGCGTGCTGGAGGCAAGTGGTGAAGCATGACAAATGGATGGGGTAGAAGTGGATAGAGAAAGGCAGGGAAGGAAACTCCCCCAGTGACCCCTTTTCCACAGTGAGTTTCCTTGGAAGCAGTTGGATGCTTTGCACTTTCCCTCTCTCTGCCTGCCCCCTTCCCCATCTTTCCCTGGGCAGAGGGAGTGGAGGAGGGTCTTACCTCCACCAACCTTTCCAATAGGAAGGTAAGGGTGGGGAAGGAAGCCCCCACCTGTAGGTTCAGGGCTGGAGACTGGTGAAAACTCTCAGCTGACTAGAGTCCCCAAATCCATTGTCCCTTGCTGCATTTCACCCTCTCCACCTCTTCTGGCTATCCAGATGTTTTGCCAGTCGAATGGAAGGGGAGTAAGCACATTGCAGTTGCTTAGCAAGGGTTGGAACTGCTCCCTTGCCCCTCAATGAATCCTGGAGAGGATGGCCTTGAGGCAAGGACAGAGTAGGGCATTACAGATCTGGATTTTTTTCCCTGAGAACTCAGTTACTTGAGCCCAACTAAAATATGACCTACAAGGATTGTGAAATGCAGCCACTTGATGAGGTCATAGTGTTCCAATCAACTGTAATTTAAAATCATCACAGTCCATTCTGGAAAACAGAACTGATCCCAAGGCAGAGGGTGAATGGTTTTCTAATATGCTTGCTCAGAAAACTATGACTCTATCAATTGTTGTCTTATCACTGGGAGATCTGTCTTGTTTCGCTGTGAATAGAGGAAGGGGAGAAAGAGATGTACAGTGGCAACCAGAGAAGGCAAATTTTGAAAATAATGATTTTAAACTTTCTTGTCTTCTGAGATAATTTCTAAGAAGAACAGGCATCCAATAATTTTCTGAAAAACAGACAAAAAAGCTTCTCTTTGCTAGGAAAAAGAATCACGCACTACTTTCTTTTGCTTGAAGGTGGTGCTAGAAATGGGCAGCCATCTTCAGTTTGCGTCGTTGAACTTTAGGGTCGAAGCCCAAAGTCGAGAATTGTTGAGTGCCTTTGCACTAAAAACAAACAAACAAATACTGCCCAGCAATGTAGCTTGGGCCTATTTCCAGCAGCAGCAGATTACTCCGTTAGTATTACTAATCATAATAATTAATCATTGTGAGCCAAACAAGAGCTGATATGTGATATTCCATGATATGAGTAATGTAACTGGAGTTTGGTGATGTCAGGTTGTACGCATGTCTGCAGCGAAGAGTTGTGGCACCCCAACAAAGGGGCAACTGAGATATGACTGCCTGCTGTTCTGAGGTGGCGTAACTCACGTTTTTACCTGCATAGACATGCATCCGTCTTATGGGAATGAGGCACTGGTCACATGTGTTTCTGTGATTGGCCTGGGAAGCAACATCCCGGAATCTAACTTCAGAATTTTCAAGCCTGTCAGGGAGCTGGGAACGTCCATCCTGGGACCTTCAAAACATTGCGCATGAGAATGAAGGCGCACAAGCAAAGGGTGAACCCTCCGAGGAATGGCTTCACTTTAAACCCCAGGCACAGGAAGGAGTTGCCCACAGGAGTTTGCTCAACGTTCCTCCACTTGTACCATGACACCTGCAATGACCCCAGTTATGCTATCTCTGAAATGTGGCTGACAGCACCAGCGTTTGGCAGAGCTGATGCTATGAAAACCCAGAGATTTCCCAAGAATGAGAGCCACCATCTTTGCTCACATTTTTTTTCATGGGACCAAACTAGTTTGCAGGTGGCAGGTGTTGATTCTGACTCCTCCTCACCTTCCCTGTCCCAGAGCATTGCTGGCTTCACCAGTGTTCCTGCCTCTCTCAGGACTATTATGGGGGTTTGCTTGGCCAAGATGTGGAGGGGCCCACAACAGCTAGTTCACACAAAGACCAGATGAGGAGACAATGCTGTTCCTCCCAGCATGGGAAGCTGCCTTATACTGGGTCAGACTATTTGTCCACGTGGCCTGATATTGTCTACAATGATTGGCAGCAGATCTCCAGCAGCTTTTAGGTAGGAGTTTTCCCAACCTTACCTGGAAATACCAAGAATTAAACTTGAGAATATCCCCATGCAAAGGATGTGCTCTTCCACTGTACTGTGGTCCCAGCCATAGGGGGCCCTGGACTGTACCATTTCAGACTGCCGATGGGAGATGGCAGAATCGAACACGTCTCCCTATCTGTCGAGAACCAGCATATCAGAAAGGCGGCTAGGGCAGAATTCCTCTCCCTGACATCTAGTTTTCTAAGAGGAGAGAGAGTGTTGATGATGATGATTTTAAGTGGGCATTCCATCCTGAAAGTCCTCATGCAGTCTACAGTGGTACAGCCCCCAAACCATTTTATTAACTCACCTACCCTTTGTGTGAACAAGGCCCTAAATGGCAACAACTCTGCATGCATCTAGACAGAGGAGGGGGCAATTCAGGTCAAAATTATGAGAGTGGTGGAGGGGTGGGTGGGTCAAAGCCTTTACCCTGCACTGCAGTCTCAATTAAAATTGTGCACAAGTGCAATGCTCAGAGACTGAAGCTGCTCTTCACCCCATGGGGGAAAAGCATTCTGATATTGTGTAGGACAGGGGTGTTGAACTTTAGGTCCATGGGTGAAACCTGTCCCTCCTGGGGTCTCAATCTGGCCCTCTAGGCTTCCCTAGATGGCCACAGCCCCTTGTTCTGGCCCCACCTCTTTACCCAAATGCCAATCATTTGGTGGTTTCTTACCTTTTCTGCAGTTTTTTCCCCCCATTCTAAAAGGTAGAAATGCCTCTCCCAAGGCTTAGTTACTGGCTCCGCCTATCACCGAATTGCGGCCCCAGAGAGTTTCTCCAAAATTGAATTCGGCTCCTGGGCTGAAAGCTTGGACACCCCTGGGATAAGCACCTGTAGGTTTTGACCCATGAAGCAAATAACTAGCTAGGGATAGTGGGTTTTTCATCTGGAGTTCTGCTTTGTTTTAAACAGTGCAAATATAACAAGGGCAAGGGTCACCTTTAAAAACAACCATGCAGGTGATCCTATACACAGCTCTCCAGTGCCATGTCAAATTCTGCCCTCAGCCCTGCGAAGAAGCACGTACCATGAGAAGCAACCTTGATTCATTGGGAATTTAGGGTCAAATTAGATGTGATAGTGTTAAATGAGTCTTTGCATTTAATGTGCAGATTTTTAAAAAATCAGATGGGAGGGCTGATAAATACCCTTTGCTCCAGTGCTACTGTTCTTAAGAACATTGCTCATCTGAAGCTGCTATTTGCATTGGGCAGAAATCCCCCATTGGCACCAATGAGGGATTCCCCCTTCCCCCAAAGCAAATGGCAGCTTCAAAGGAAGGATTTCCCTCAGAACTGCAGTAGGGAAGGAAAGGGTTAAATCCTCTCCTCCACATCTGCTGCGATTCCCGTATTTTCAGCCCCCCAACCTGATGCAATTTGCATTTTTAGACAACTGCATGTTCACAATTTATCATCACCTGTATTTATCACCACCTGTAGAGTCTTGCAGAAAGTGCTTAAAACCTGACATGGCCAAACTCTTCCGGAAAAAAAAAAAAGTATTTTAAGGGGGAAGAAACGGGCTGTTTTAGCCGCATCTTGAATGAAACCATTCTTTGGTGAGGAAGCCAGAGCTTCTTGTCCAAGTGCTTGAAAGCTTTCGTGAAAGTATTAATATCTATATATCTGTATATATAGATATAGATATATTTGCCTAATGAATAATAAGCACAGCTTTTAAAAAATAAATGGTGAAGCAAAGCACCAAATTCTCACTGGGTTTTTGTTTGTTTGTTTGTTTTGAGTGAGTGAGTGAATGACAGCAACTTGCACAAGCAAATGGATGCAAACCTTGCGAGCCGCAGTAGATGACATCAGGTTGCTTCGCAGTTGAACGTCTGGTGTGAATGAGTATAGTGAATGGTCTTTAAAAAAAATCTAGAAACAAAAACAAAAACAAAAACATTGATAGTTTACAGGGTTTTGTGAGTTTAAATGCCTTATATTTAACAATCATAATTTATGACTAACTTGTAGATATTGTGGGTTCTTATTTAATTATTTTTATAGTTGGGTTGTCTTTTTGGTTTTTTTGCATTTTTAATTATAATTTATTTATTTAGAAGCAAATACTAATTTTTTTAATTGCTCCTCTATTACCTCATAATATTTTTTGGTATAATTTCTGGGAATGGAATGCTTTGCATGTATCGGTACTTTCAAAGAATGAAAATGATAAAATGGGCGGGGCACATTTACCGTTTCAAAAACAAAAATAAAAAATATATATTCAGGGTGTGTGATAACAAACTGTATTACTCGTGGTGCTGTTACCTTGGAGACATTCCATACAAAATAAATAAATAAATGCAAACCTTTGATTCTGTATGCTGTGACATAGTGGAAAATCTGCAATATAGTGGCCATGTTTTAGCACACACACACACACATGTACACACATTTAAAACATATATAGAGATAGATATATATGAATATTATTTGCACTCATGATCAAATTGCAACGATCCACTCGCTCTTGCCTTTTTTGCATTGAGGGAAAAGTTGTAATCCTCAAAACCAAACAGAAGGAATGTGTCTCTTTCTGAAAGCTTTCAATGTAATGCCAAAAGGGATGTTCCTTCAGCCACTGAGGATTGATGTAGAAACATGGCCCACCAATAAGACAGAAGCCACACACAGCTAAGATGGCCATGGTGGGATGTGGACCGAGAGCAAGCCTTGGTCCTCACCACACACGGACCCTTTAATGCAGGGGTGGAGAACCTCTGTCCTGGGGCTAGACAGAGCTGCCCCAGGACATTTGGCTGCCTGAGGCAAAGGACAAGATGGCGACCCCTTCCATCCCAGGCAGAGAAACCAACTGGACTGGCACTTGAACCTTACCTCAACACTGGCAACGGGATAGAGTCCTCCATCATATTTGAGCAAAGTGGCTAATTTAGGGCATGTAGGACAGGCTGTGAGGCACACACAGCTTTGTTTTCCTAAGAGCACAGAATGGCTGGGGGACTACCACTGCTGCCTCCTAGCATCTGCAGCCCGAGGCAGCTGCCTCACTCTGACTAATGATAGGGCTGGCCTGGGGCCAGATCTAGCCTACCTGGCATCCCACTCTGATCCTCTGGAGTTTCCCAGGTGGCCATGCTGCCTACCCCTTTTACCCCAACTATGCGTTGTTTCATAGTATCCTAGCTTTTGTGCAGTTGCTTCCCCACTCCAAAAGGCTGAAAGGCGTCCCCTGAGACAAAGTTACTGGCAGTTAGAGTTTTAAGCGACAGCATGCTGGTATTTTGGGCTGCACCAATTCTGCTGTTGGCCCCACCCTCCACTGGAGTGCAGCCCCCGAGAGCTTCTCTGAATTCAGCATGTGGACTGAAAGAGGTTCAACACCCCTGCTTTAATGGAAACCAGAGCTCGCTCGTGTTGTTGGCTACATGACTAGGCCATGCTCACATGAAAGTATCACGTGAGTAGGGCAGACTCATGGAGCCCCCAATGTCTCATGTACGGTTCCCACTGAGGGTTCTACATGCGGTGGTGGAAAGGGTGCAAGCTTGTGCTTCCCATCCCTTCTTCAACCTACCTGCCGCAGCTGTGTGTGCGAAGCAGCCCCAAATCAGTTTCCTAAATGTTTGAGAGCCAAGCAGGTTGGTGGTGCATGTTACCCCTTCACAAAGGAATCATGTAGAATGGAATTTCATCCCAGCTGGAGGTGTTTGCACTCTTTTGATGTGCCAGCTAGCACATTCCCTAGATGACAGCTCACGGCAGAGTACTTGCATAGGGAAGGTTTCTTTACATTGCCACTGCATGCACGTTCAAAGATAATCAATGGGGCGGGGAGGGGGCAGTTCTATGTGTATTCTAAAATGTAGATGATTTCTATGCTATCTCCCATCTCACTGAAAACTTTTGTTCCAGCAAAAACAGTTACAGAGCTTATAACCAACATTTCAACAGTCGAGGACACAATAGACGGAGTGGGGAGAGGGAACAAAAAGGGGGGGGAAGGGTTAACAAGAGGTGAATGTGATCAAATGCAGTTCTCGATGGCTAATATTTGACTCCAGAATGTTTCTAACATGCACCACCTAGACTGCAATGGGGACACCCTTGTTTTTATAGCACCCAAGGACTTAGTGTGGTATAAATACCCAGTTTCCCTTAATGCCAAAGGAAAGTGAATGGATCATCCACTTTTTTTTTTTGTATTCCTACTGCTGTTCTGTTGTGCTGTGCAACATTTTGCTACATAGACTATTTTATAGGATAAAACTAGAAAAAAATATTTATTATTAATATTAAAGCAATAGTGCATTGGGGTGGGGACTTGAAGAGATGTTAGAAATTGTGTAAATGCTTAGATTCACTTTTGGTGGATTTTTTTGTACTTTATTTATAACTAATAAAATGAATTGCATTGCTAACGACTTCCCTGGAGTACCAGATGGTGTTGTGATTGGGCTCAAAGATGCTATTGGATGAACGGCAGGTGCTGAATTGGTTAAAATAGCGGTCTCGGTGTTTCTTTCTATGAAAGTGGGGATGGGCAACCTTTTTGACCCCAAAGGCCACAGGCTGTACCAGGTGGTGTGTCCGGGCCGGATTTGGGCACACACACACAACGCACAAATACATGCACAAATAGAGATGTCAGAGAATTCCACCACGGACTCCAGTGAGGCTGGATTCTTTAGAATCCAGCCCCCTGGAATCTGTGGCAGAGCAGCCTCCCCCCCACCTGCCACCCCGCAGAATGCCCCCGGGATGGAGCTTACCTGGTGGCGGATGCGGCGGCTGTTCTGGCGGTGGCGGCTCCAGTGGCGGATGTGGCAGTGGCAGCAGCTCCGGCTGGTCTCCCGGCCGGCTGCTGTTGGGCTGCTGCAGCCGCAAATGACAGCCGTCATAGCAGCCGCCATTTGCATGCTTGCAGTCGGCCATGATAGGCTACATAAGTATTTACGTAGCCTATCATGGCAAAGAGCAGGGATGCAAATGGCAACCGCTATGCCATTTGCACCCCTGCTCTTTGCCATAATAGGCTACGTATTTATGTAGCCTATCACGGTAAAGGCGGCCACGCAAATGGCATAGCTGCCACCATTTGCGTAGCTGCCTTTACCGTGATAGGCTACGTAAATACTTACTTGGCCTATCACAGCAAAGATCAGGGGTGCAAATGGCATAGCAGCCACCATTTGTGTCCCTGCTCTTTGCCGTGATAGGCTATGTAAATACTTACGTAGCCTATCATGGCCGACTGCAAGCACGCAAATGGTGGCCGCTACGATGGCTGCCATTTGTGGCCGCAGCAGCCCAGTCGCAGACAGAACTCTGGCTGTGGCCGGCCCTGGCCGGTGGCTCTGTGGAGCCGCGGTGGAGCGGAGCTGGCCGGGGAGGATTCCGGGGGGAGGGATGGAGCACCTCCCCCCCCCACCGCCGATGCCCTGGAACGGACGGGTGAGTAGGATTCATACATCCCTAAGCACAAACCTCCAGTGGAGGCTGGTGGCTTTGATTTCAGTGAGGCTGTGAATCTGTTCTGGGTTTCAGTCAGAAGCAGCCAGAAGTCTAGAGGAGCTATCCAAGGTGCTGAATCCTAACCCAAAATAAGTCCAGTAACTTGGATAGCTCCTTTAGAGTTCTGGATAGCTCCTTTAGAGTCACCAGCCTCCACTGCAAACCTCACCTCCCTATCCGCTGAGATCAGGTGAAGGGAATGTCAAGAGGGGAGATTAAAGCCCCCCCCCACACACACACACCTCAGCAATCCCAGCTGAGATCATTGTTTAGTGGCAGGGAAATGGAGGTGTTGGCTGCATCAAGATTGCTGGGGAGGAGGTCAAATCCTGTACCCTCTTCCCATCCAGTGATACCAATCAAGATTTATGTCCCAGCACCATGTATAACTGAGCCAGAACATTGGTCATTTCTCCTGCTGCCCAGCTGGTCAGCTGATCAGCAGGGAAAAGTGAGTGGGACACCCTGGAGCTTACGGGGGCTGCACAGCAAGCAGGTGAAGGCCATATGTGGCCCACAAGTTGCCCACCTTTGTATTAAAGGTGAAAGGCACAAATCTAGCCTTTCCCCAACCTGGTGCCCTCTCAATGTGTTGGTCTATAACTCCCATCATCCCCATCCCCAATGACCATGAAGGCTGTTGTATGGGAAGGCTGTGTCAGTCGATACTGTTATGCTCTCCTCACTTCCCTGAGCAGTGAGGAGTTTCGAGAGTGGGGGGCATGGGAGAGGCAGATTACCCAGGTTTGGTTCCCTTCAGAATGTGAGATAACTTGAGAGAGCTATGGCCTTCCTTTAATATTTGGATTTCTTTGTAAATCTAGAAGTTGAGCATAGGTGCAGCTGAATACTCCATCAGAGAGCCATTGCATTGCCCTACATCAGACCCCCACCCTACGGGCTGCCCCAGAGAATCCTTTCCAGAGTTCAAAGCTAAGCTCTCCCCCTCTCTGTTGGAGTCTCACTCTGATGCAAATGGTTGTTTCTTTGACAGACCTGGGTTGTATCATCCTTAACTGGGAGGGGCAGGAAGTCTTGTCCCTATGCCAATGGTTTCCCCCATCCAGAACTCTCAAGGACATCATTCCCTCTATATCCGATGTTTAGGTGTGAGTGCCATTGCTTATGCAGTCAAAACAGCCTCACCCAACCAAAGGGGGAGGTACCAGCAGGCCAGGGGAGCCCTAAAATTTGCAAAAGTACAGGAAATATTAGAATATTTCAATATTAGAATATTTAGAACACACACCCCACCACCACGAAAGGGTGGGTGGGGGAAACCCAAACAGCCCAAACTGAGCATGCTCAGTAGCCAGTGCTGGCAGAAAACCTGGTGGGAGGGAGAGAGATTGCGGAGGAGAACCAGGCTGACTGACTGGAACAAGGACCAGAGCACTTCAGATCGCAGCAGGTCCCACTTGTTCCGCTACTTCTAGGGATGGATGAGAATTTCATCTCAGTCTGCAAATCATCAAAACTTGCCTGGTTCATAACCCCAAATGCAAATGCGAACAGGAGTTCATTTTTTGGAAAAGGTCTGCACATTCCCAAGCTTGTGATCACATCCAAAAAAATTATTTTTTAAAATGTGCATTTTAAAATGTGCATTTTTCAAGAGATATGCATTGTCATCTTTTAGTCAATGGGGGAAAGTGAGCACTTTCTAAAAATGTGCATCAAAATGCACACTTTTTCCATTTGAAGAAAACGAAAAAGATGTCACAGACAAAAATAGGAGTGAGAGGAGATGAGCTATGAAGTGGTGTTTAGGGAATGTCGGCCAGCTTGAGCATCCCCGGTTCCCCCATTCCTAGCCATTCTGGGTCATTTACCCAGCAATCTTCCTAAGGAAAGGAGGGGACAGCTGGTGGAGGCTGGTGGCTCTGATGTTGATGTGGTGGTGAATGCACTCCGCGTTTCGGTCAGAACCAGTCAGAACTCTAAAGGAGCTATCCAAGGTGCTCTGGTCTGGAATTCTGAGAGTTGTAACTTAAAACATCTGGAGGGTGACCAGCTGGGAAAAGTGGCCCCAGTGGGACACATTATCCCCAGAGAAGATGGGGAATATCTCACAAGAGCCACACAGGGCTCTTTCAGCTGCTTTAAAAAAGGTAAAGGTGTCCCCAACCAGTTGTGTCTGACTCTAGGGTGTGGTGCTCATCCCCGTTTCTGAGCCGAAGAGCCAGAGCTGTCCGAAGGCGCTTCCGTGGTCATGTGGCCGGCATGACTGAACACCGAGGTGCACGGAACGCTGTTACCTTTCCCGCTGAGGTGGTACCTATTTATCTACTTGCAATTTCTTGCTTTCGAACTGCTAGGTTGGCAGAAGCTGGGACTGAAGACAGGAGCTCACTCCGTCACGCAGCACTCAGGTCTCGAACTGCTGTCCTCCTGCTGACCTTCCAGTCTGCAGTTCAGTGTCTTAACCACTAAGCCACCGCGGCCCATTCAGCTGCTTTAACTCACAGTGAAGTTGTGAAGCTAAAATTCTACTTACATAGGAATACAGGAAGCTGCCTGATAGTTAACGATGATGCAGATGCCCGACTGGGTCCAGGAGTCTGTCAGGCTCCCCCCTGCCCTTGCCCCCAGGCTGTGCCCACCGAACGTCGGGCTTCACTCGCTCTGCTTGCACCATCCTGGGCATTCCCTGCACTCACCTGGACCCATCCGAGAGTTCCTGCCATTTTGCCGAGCTTATATTTACGGAAACAAAGAGGTAATTTAAAATGCGACTCAAGCTGGGAAAGGCTGATTGACGCAATATTAGTGGTATAAATGGCCCATTTATGCCTCTAATATCATGTATATCAAGTTTTCCTGGCCTGAATTTGCGCATATTTAAATATGTGCATTTTTAATTACCCCCTTTCCCCCCAGTAAAATACCCTTGGCAAAATGGCAGGCCCTCAAGGATGGGATCCAGGGTGAGTGTGGGTGGCTTGGCCAGCTCGTGGGGGCTCAAGCACAGGTCCAGGGGGGCTCAAGCAAGGGCAATGCTTCAGCAGGCACCCAATGATATCTGATGGGGGTGGCTTCCTCCATCCTTACTTATAGTGTGTCAGGCCATGGGTCCATCTAGACCAGAATTGTTGACAGTGACTGACAGTGGCTCTCCAGGGTTTCAGGCAGGGTTCCTTCCTAGCCCTACTTGGAGATGCTGGGGTTCAAACCTTCCTGTTCATAACATCTCAATGTGAAGGTGGGATGCAGATGTGAGAAACCAATTAAAGGAAAGCATTTAATCTTGGCATACATCATTGGGGTTATACTGGCAGAACCATGCCTGCAGTTTCAACTGCTCCAGTTGCACCCATTTAATCCTTTCTACATTCTGCCATTCACTCAAGAGTGAATGGCATTCATAAATGGCAAAGTCACTGCAGCAAATGAGTTCTCCATGCCTGACCAGCTGACGGCTCCCCAGCTCTCCATTTTCCTTTGCCAAGAATGCGTTCATTTTAGAGAAATATATGTAAATCCTTCCACTGGAAAAGTTCCATGGGAATCTTATTACGCTTGCAGCATTCGTTGTTGTAGCAATGGGAAAGGGTCTCTGGAGGGGAAAAGTCAAAAGTTTAATGCAGCAGAAAGAAGAAGGGAATGGAGACAGTTTTGTATGACTTGCTCAAGCAAGGTTCTGCTCTTGATCTCTGCAAGAATCCTGATCCTTGCTCTGAATGGACTTTATATCACACCTTAAGTAAGGAGCTTTTGTAGGGAGGCCTGTTTGGGGTCTCGGGTACCTACATTCAGTGCAGCCAAGACCCTTGAGTCCCGTAGCATCCTGGAGGGAATCCTTGTGTCACTCGGGCAGCTGCCAGCATTCCAGTGCCCCAACAGAGTCTCTGCTGCTGATGCCAACTCCCCTTGTTGAAACCACCATTTTTCCAGCACTGCAATGAGTGTTGGGTTTCCGGGAGCCACCATTGAAATGGCCTGTGGTGGCTGCAACATACCATCGCTCCATGGCATTGTGGGACACTTAAACAGCCACTCCATCAGAGTGCTGTTGCTACTCACTGCTGCTGGTCTGATGCCACATTGCTCCTGGGAGAGGCTCCACCAGCAGGTCCTTAGCAGAATCCTCCACAGACCAAATCGTGCAAGGAGCCAGCCTTGCAAAATTACTGCAATCTACACATCTGAGGGTGCAACAATGGCTCAGAAGAACATACAAAGCTGTCTTGTAGTGAGTCATTGATCCACTGAGGGCACAATCCTATGGCTGCTAGACAGGGGCTAGATGGCCATAGGACTTTTCGTTCTATGGGAACCGAGCTCAGAGCCAGTGCTCTGAGGCTGGTTCCCAGAAAAATGCCTCCCTGCTCCCTCCCCTGCTGCCTTGTAGATAGCGCTGTTTGTCCCCAGCTCCGCGCTTGTAAGAGCAGCATGGAGTGGGGGGAAAGGGGGAATTCCTTGGGGCGGAGCAGGCAGAAGCACTATTATGATGCTTCCTATGCACCATCTGGCCTCCCTCTACTGCTCCGAGGTACCCCAGTTGGACAGCCGAAATCGGCCATCTAGCTGCAAACACAGGGTGGCCAGAGTGTGGCAATGATCCCCTCTGTGCTCTGCCCACCTGTCAGGATTGATTCTGAGCGTAGGGAGATAGTTAGTAGCTCAAACTCAGAAGAGGAACAGCCAGAACCAGGGAATGCATTTTCCCAAGCCAGTTCAGATATGGGTAGGCATGCTTCTCAGGTTACTAAAGCCCAGATGACCCGGCCTGAAGCCCCCCCCCCTTGCCCCCTTCTGTGAGAAGCTGGGAGAAGGAGGAGGAGGAGAGCGGGGGCTGTGACCTAAGAGATGCTAGACTGCGGCGCAGAGCTAAGAGGGAAACGTCAGGGGCAGAGCTCAGACGGTCAACCCGATTAGTGATGCGTGAGAGGCGAGGGAGGGAGGCATCACTGGGAGGGCAGGACATCCCTCCCTAAGTTAGTCCAGCCAGCAAGCCTCACTTCAAACTGCAGGCAATGGTGTTCCCATCTGAATCCCCTGGAGGCGTTCCTTTGTAGCCTGAGAGTCTTTGAGGATTTGCATCTGTAATGAACCCGTTGATAACGAATTAAAGGCATGAGACCGAAGCCTCTCTATTTGTGTGTGTGAGTGCATCAGGAAAAAGGGGAGCAAGAGAAATGTGACACAACCCTGCACTGGATAGTTGGTCGCCTCCGAGTTCAGAGGCAGTTGACTATCCCCAGAGGTGCCCTTAGGCCAGTACTGTATACTAGCCTTCCCCAACCTGGTGCCCTCCAGATGTGTTGGACTGAAACTCCCAGAATTCCCAGCCAGCATGGCCATTGGTGATGCTGGCTGGGGATGATGGCCGTTGCAGACCAACACTTGTAGAGAGCACCAGCAAGGCTGGTGAACAAGCAGGTTGCAATGGCGAAGTGGAGGACCAACTCCAGGGGGCTCTTGTCCATGTGCCTCTGCTGGGGTGTGGGTCCTTGGCAGCTGCCCAGCCACGTCTACCCTTGACACCAGCCCTGCCGGTCCTCTCTAGAAGTGTTGGACTGCAACATCCATAGAATTATGGGAGTTGTAGTCCAATGCCTCTGATGGGCACCAAGTTGCGGAAGGCTACCATATACCCTAACAACTCTCCAAAGACTCAGGGAGAAGGGTCTTTCCCTCTGTTGAGATTGTTTTAAAAATGTATTGATAAAAGGTGTTCCATTGACACTTCACAACAGTGGAAGCTGGTGGCTCTGATTTCAGTGGGGCTGTGCATCCATTCTGGGTTTTAGTCAGAACCAGCCAGAAGTCTAAAGGAGCTATCCAAGGTGCTCATTCCATTCTGGGGATAAGGCTCAGCACTTTGAATAGCTCATTTAGTGTTCTGGCTAGTTGTGACTAAACACAGAATAGATTTACTGCCCTATTGAAATTGGAGCCACCAGCCTCCACTGCTTAACCATCAACAAGGCTTAACAGCAGCCATGTTTAAAAGAAAAGGGGGTAAATCCTGACGTTAAAAATACAATAACAATAATGAAGACCTGGATGACATCTGTGACCAAAGCACAGGAAATGAAGATGAACTATTAAGATGAACACTATGAAAAAGCCACACTTAAGCAGACAGCCCGGGGGACTGAATTTGGGGACTTTTGCATCCAAAGCATGTACTCTACCATTAACCTACAGCACATGATGTACTTGGGGCTAGGATGCTGGAGAAATCCACAATGGATTCCAATGAGTTTGGATTTCTATTAATCCAACCTGCCAATTCCACAGCAGACCAGCATTTTCTGAGCCATGAGGATTCCACACAGTTCCACTAATGCGAATTAGTGGAAGTAGAACAAAATCCTGGTAAAAAAAATCCAATTCTGTCAATGAGTGGATGACAGAATGAAAGTCACCTGCCAATCCGCGATACCCATTGATTTAACAAAATCAATGGGGCATCAATTGACAAAATGGGGAATCCACAAAATCAATGGGGTATCAATGGGTTACACCAGCTTTCCTCAACCTGGTGCCCTTCAGATGTTTTGGACCACAAATCCCAGCACTTCTGACTATTGGCTACACATGGCTGGGGCTTCTGGGAGTTGAAGTCGAAATAGTCTGGAGGGCACCAAGTTGGGGAAGACTGAGTTATTCAGTTGGATCTCACTTCTAGAGACTTCTCTGTTAACTTAACTGCAGGCAGCCAACCCTAGGTCAGCACATTTAGAACTCTGGATCGAGTGACCAGCTCATCAGTAGGAATTCGTTTATGCTACCTATAATAAAATAAAACAACTGTTTCACAGACAACTTTATTAGTGTTTAAGACCTAGCATACAATCTGGCAAAGTTAAAATGGCCCCATAGCACACATTAATCAGGAAAAAGCATCTTTTACTTTCCATGTACATTTTTTTTAAAGTTTTACAAAATAGTAAACCAAATAACACTCATTGTTAAAAACACTGAAATATAGAGAATTTTCTCAGTACTTGTCTTGAAATTTTAAGCAGGCTCTCACAGTTAAATTTCTATAAAGACAGCAGGTGATGTGAATTTAAACCTATTTGGGGGTTGGTCAGGGAAGTTTTACAAAAAAAGGGGGGGCAGAGGAAAAGTTTTGAATGAAGTGAAGAATGAAGATTTTGCTAGATGGACACATATTTCTTGTGAAACATTACATTGCCAAAATTCCATATCAGAAACCCGTTGAAATGAAAAGAAGTGGATCAGTTTAGATTTACATTGTCACCCCAAATTGGTATGATTTGAAATTTAATTTGGGATGGGAAAGAAAGGGAATAGATTGGAAATCCCACCAGCAGCCCAGGCATAAACACGTTGGACAACTGGACATTTCAGTTCCTCGGAAACAGCTCTCTCCATGTTAGCCCATCACCTCTATTGCTGTCCAGCCACTTCCCACAGGGGAAGTTTGTGGTGACACCTGTAGCAGAGTTGGTGATCTCAACCCGCTCTACCAGCCAGCCGGAAGATAACCCTCTGTTGTCGTGCTCAATCCGAACTTTCTTCAGCTCTCCGAGTTCAAGGATTTCCAGGTAAAACCGATTCATTTTACTACGTTCAAAGAGGTTGCGGAACTTCTGCTTGAGAGCCCGTTTGCCCGAATCCCCATTCACTCCAAAGATGGTGATGAGGACATTGGCATCTGTGCCAGCTCCCTTCTCAAACCCTGTTACGACAATCACCTCGTATTTGACTGGCACCAGACTCCGAGCTTTGCTGGCAAAGCTCTCAATCACCTTGGCACACTCGAAGACTTTGTAGTCCCCCCGCTTTCCACGCAATGGGATTTTTGCATTGCACCTGAAGAAATATCTGCCAGGGGAACAGAACACAACTTTGAATTTGAGTTTACCGTTACAACCAAATATTTTGCTTTAGAGAGCTTATTTTTCTCAGGAAAGACAAGGCATACTTTTCTCTAACAAGTATTACGTCAGCTTTGCTAAACCCTGTCTGATTGCATGTTTTGTTAGCCTTCTTTCGCTTAAATTCCTTTGGCTGGCAAAGTTCCAGACCATGCTAGGCAGAGAAACCAAATTAATTGGTTGTGTAGTCTCTCCCCCTCTGCCCTGAATAGTTGCAGTTTCGGTCCACTCCATCCATCCCACCCCAATCTCAGAATCAGCCTACAAAACCAAACACACCCAGACTGCTACATGACATTCACTGGAAAACAGGTGCCATATTTTGTGGTGGGTCTATGGATTCATAGAATCATAGGGTGGAAGGGGCCTACAAGACCATCGAGTCCAACCCCCTGCTCAATGCATGAAGCATTGTTGTTGTTATTTGGATAAGGATACAAATTTATTCTTTCAAACAATAAATCTCCTTGGCACAGCTTTAAAACATCCTGACTTAAATTCCACGTTGTATGATCAAGCTTATCCCCAAACCCATGGCAGGATGAGTTGCGTGATGGGTTGATTCAAGGGAATATATCTTCACATGGGAATGGGGAAGTGTGACGGTCGGCAGCCCAAAATACATTTGCTCAAATTAGATATTTTGTGCTTTGTCAGTAAATAGCGATGTGTGTAATTCCAGGCCCAGTACCTATGCAGTCATTCCCAAACCGTGAGGTGGGGCATGCTAGAGGGACTGCAAGAGATTTGTGACTGCTTCCATGGGAAATTAATTTAACCATTAATGGATCCTGTGAGCCCAAATGGACTCACTTAAAGTTTTCTTTGACAATGGGTAGTACAGAAATGTAATAAAGACAGAGAGACAGAAAGAGGGCGGCTGTTCAGTTGATCTCTGTGCATTTCATTGCTCCAGCTACCACCAAGCTAAAATTTATTATTATTTTATGTATTCCTCGTCCTTTCCACCCAGAAAATGGCACTCAAGGTGGATGGAAACCTAGTAATGTTTTACGTGTGCGTGTGTGTGTTGTCTTATGAGGAAAGCTGGTGGAGGCAGAACTTTCTGTTTTTCTGTCTTATAGATTTGCCATGGTCAAAAGCAGCAACAGAGCTCCTACTGATGGCCCAGGAGTCACCACCACCACCATCCCCCACACACAGTGCCCTCATTGGAACAGTGCTATATCATGGCTTAGCACTGTTCCAAGGGCATTGTGGGGAGGGATGGCAGCCTCCACTGGCAGCACTTCAAGCTCATCTTTGCTTCCTTCCAGTCAGCTTTCAGGGGGGAGTGTGGTGATGGGAGTAGTTCTGCCCCATCTCTGCATCAGATATGATTGAGAACCACTCCTAATGCTGCGGCTCTACAGAATGACCAGCCTTCAGAAGAGGCATGCCCAGAACAATATCTCACACAGAAACACAGAGGATGTGGTTTAATCTTCCTTTAAAAAGAGAAAAAAGACTGCTATTTACCAGTCAATGTCACTATGCACTAATCAAATACAGTGGGTTGGATCTAATGTTGTCCATCCATCAGTGGAACAGGAATCGCTGGCAGAATGGAATTCGCCTTCCTCTTGCAGCCCCTGCCCTCCCCAAGTCTGCCCTGAAGAATTTGGGGTCCATTTACAGCTGATTTGGGGGGTGCATGGGGGCTGCAGGGGGAGAAGAGCAACTGGACATCCTGTTGCATGAGCAGAAGTCCATTCGTGTGACATTGGATTTAACCAAAAGGAAAAAAAAATACAAAACAATTGTACAGCATCTTGGAATGTGTTGTTCCAAAATGCCACAAACAGAATAAATGTTCTCCTAAATCCCTCAGAACTGATCTCTCCTTACTTCCTAAAAAATAGATGATCACAAACATGACTGCAATGTGCTAAATTTTCAAATACTATTCTGAAATAGGGCAGGAACATGATCTCTTCTCCAATAGCTTGCTATACAAATCCTGGCAGCGGTCAACAGATTAATTACTAATTCTAAGCCAGACTTTAATACGTACTTTAGAGAACATCATAAGATAACCTTAGGGTCTGTTGGCAAAGAATAACCTGTACTTTCTTCACTTATTTCATTCATCTTTCCCCAGAATTGGTTAATAACGGGGCATGCCCCCCAAATGTGAAAGAAATCAGTGGGTGCTTTTTCTAAAGGCACATAATTCTCACTCTTACACAGACTCTAAAAATAAATATTTTGGCACACAGGAACGAAGTCTTTGCCTCTCAGTTCTGGAAACATTGCTCTGCACTGAGCAGAAATGAAGAGGTCAGCTGGGGGAGCCGTCATGGGGAAAAATTCTTCTTTCCCTTCCTATCCAAGGCCGCAAGTCAGGTCTGATTGGCAATATGGTGGTAAATGTAGCTAGGTCAACAAGAGTTTCCTCTATTTTTTGGCCTGTTGAGTCAGTGTTGTGTCTCATCACTTCTTGGCTCAGTTCTGGACTTAGAACAGTGGTGGTCAGCCATTTTGGCAAATGGGCCACCAGTTCTGTTCCAAGTATGAGACAGAACCACACAAGTGTACCTGACAGCACATGCGCAGCGCCATTGGTCCTAGGAGATGTTTTGGACTGTAGTCTGGACCAACATGACTTGTGACTCACCAAGCCAAACATCTATGGTGGCCCACAATGGACTCAATATATCTCCTGATTCTGTTGCTGGTTGGCAGCCGCAAAAGTCGCAAAAGCCATGTGGCTGTGTCACAAGACTGGAAGGGGGGATAACTTTCCTCCTGGTGGACCCCTTCTTTATGTGGGTTCCCCAAGAAAAGAATCATAGAATCATAGACTCATAGGGTTGGAAGGGGCCTACAAGACCATTGAGTCCAACCCCCTGCTCAGTGCTGGAAGCCTGATTCCCAGGTGGTCTCCCATCCAAGTACTAACCAGGGCTGACCCAGCTTAGCTTCTGAGATCACATGAGATCAGGCGCATCCAGCTCTCTGATAGGCTGCCACCAGTCAGGATGAGCCTTCTGACACACCTTAGGCTGTCCAGCTGCTTGGGCAGTTTCTGAGCCCTATCATCAAGGACCCCTCCCTTCAGCCCAGATGCAGGAAGGAAAGAAAAAGAATGGTGCTTTGGACTTTCCTTCCAAAGCCCAGAAACAGAGAGCTTTCCAAAACCCTTTAAATCTTAAAACACAGGCACATGTGCCATCAAGTCCAGCACACCATCTCTGCCATTCAGGCAGTCTTCACGACAAGCCGCCTACTTGTTGCGAAGTTCCATCTCTGTAACGACAATCTCCTCAACATGCCAGCAGACATCTGCTTTTACGCTCGATTTCTTTCCATCTTTCGAACAGTGACCAACACAGATGGCTGCGATATCACCAACGTTCTTGGAAGAAAACTGGAATACATCTGTTGCTCCTCTGTAAGACAACCCCCCCAAACAGCTTTCATTAATATTGCGCAGGCTTACAGTCACTAACGATGAGAGGACACAGGTTAATTTGTACAAGGTTGTAAAATACAGTAAAAAAAAAAAAAAAAGCAGCTTGATTATCCTGCAAATTATTTCGCACACAAGGAGATTATATATAGAATCTGCTGAAGACATTTTTAAAATTTAAACAAGCTCTTCCTGAATGACCAGACAGAGTTTTATTGGTATAACCTGATTTTAAAGGTTATTTATTTATTTATTATATCCCACTTTTTTTCCTCTTGCAAGGAACCCAAGGCAGCTTACATGATCCTCCTCCACTCCATTTTATCCTCACAGCAACAACCCTGTAAGGTAGATTGGGCTGAGAGTCTGTGATGGGGCCCAAAGTCACCCAGTGAGCTTCCATGGCCAAGTGGGGACTAGAACCTGGATCTCCTGACTTCCAGTCCAACACTCTCACCACTACACCATACTGGAAAGTTATTATTTTGTATTTTGATTGTGTTGTCTATATTATAAATGTATGTATATCAATCTTCAGTGGTATGTTCCAATATGGGGGTGTTCCAATAAGTTGAATGTTACAACAAGAATGTTCCACAACGTTCCCTTTTCCACAAATAAAGATGATTTGTTTCATTCCAAATGCAGCTAATGACCAATTTCCACAATGCATTCTCTGCCTTTTCTATTCATACTTATTTTTACTTCTACCTCTTTTACTTTTTAAAATCTATAAACATGGCCACTCAATTAGGCAAGTGAAATCTCTCAACATCCACTCCCCCGTCTGTAATATGGGGATACCGGAAGGTCAGCAGGACAGCAGTTCGAGACCCGAGTGCTGCGTGACAGAGTGAGCTCCCGTCTTCAGTCCTAACTCCTGCCAACGTAGCAGTTTGAAAGCAAGAAATTGCAAGTAGATAAATAGGCACCGCTTCAGCGGGAAAGGTAACAGCGTTCCGTGCACCTCGGTGTTCAGTCATGCCGGCCACATGACCACGGAAGCGTCTTCGGACAGCGCTGGCTCTTCGGCTTAGAAACGGGGATGAGCACCGCACCCTAGAGTCGGACACGACTGGTTGGGGACACCTTTACCTTTACCTTTATAGTGGCTTACCTTACAGGGTTGCTGTATGGATCACAGAAATAATATATGCGTTTTGAACACTTAGAGAAGTGCATTAATGGATTAATTAACAGATGAAACCTGCATAAATTTGCATATGAGAAACAAAACAAAACAAAAACATTTCTAAACAAAAAAGCCTCATTATTTGGTTTCATAGAGAATAAATGTCTGCGTCTCAGAAGAGACAATTCCTGTTGTCTCAGACAGGAAGATGCATCTTGTAAGATGGTGATCTACAATTTTTATAAGTACTTCTAATAAAAATGATTTAAAAATATGATCTGTTGACTGAGCAATTCATTGGGAACACCTTTTTATTTTTAACTGAAATGTTTCTAATTGATTAATCTAGCAGATTAATTCACTAAAACAGGGCTGGGCAACTTGTGGCCCTTCAGATATTTTGGGCTACAGCTCCCAGCATCCTTCATCATTAGCTATGCTGGCTATGGCGGGAGTTGTAGGCCAAAACATCTGGAGGAGCACAAGTTGTCCACCCCTGGACCAAGGATTGCAACATATATATGATATCTTTATCTCACCTACCTTAAAAACCTCCTCTTTTTGGAGGAATTCTCCAGCAGGAACTCTTTGGAACGTCCCTTCTTCCCCTCGAAAATAAGCAAGACATTTTCCTTGGTTTCTGCATCTTCTCTATCACTGGTGATGGTCACAATCTCATAAGCTTGAAAGTCAAAAGATAGCAGACACTAAAGCTGGGTGGCAGAGAGAGGAAATGAAGCCCCCAAACCTTTTCTGTTCCATAGCTGACATTTCCAGTAGTAGATGATTCCTGCTTGATTTGCTATTAAAACTGGAGTAATTATATGGTAGTGCATGATGGGTTGGATCCAGACTTAGTCTTACTTAGAGTAGGCCCATTGAAATCAATGGGGCAAGTTAGTCATGACTAAGTCCCATTCACTTCAAAGGGGCTACTTTAAGTATGGCTAAGACTGGATCCAGCCCAATGTGTGTTGTGTGTATACATACACACACACACACACACACAGAGCAGACCGGACAACTTTTAAAAATCCCAAAGAAGTGAAGATCTGAGCTCTTTAACATCTCCTGGAGTTAACATCTGTAGCCCCCACCTAATCCATGATAAAGATGACAGTGATTATAATATTGACATTCAGATAATATTTTTAGGGTGCAACCCTATGCATGTTTGGACAGGAAAAAAGTCCTACACTCCCAGCATTCCCCAGCCAGCCATGCTGGGAGTTGTAGGACTTTTTTTCTGTCTAAACATGAAGAGCATTGGGCCTATAATACATTGACATAAAGATACTTCTTTGTGATTAGCATGATGAACTCTTATGGGTCAATCCACACATTATTTTTCTTAGGTGTATAATCAAGATGTCTTTAAATGTAAACTTGAAAAAGTAAACTGTCTGTAAATAACAAATGGGGGCAAACCTATGTTAGTGTACATGCATACCATATGCATATGCGTACCATATGCATGCACACACTAGAGAGTCCAGATAACCTATGGTTTTCTGCTGCACAGTTGCTGCTGTGTAATGTCTAAATCATTCCTGGAGGAGAAGGATATCAATGGCTGCTAGTCCTGATGGCTATATGCTACCTCCAGTATCAGAGGCAGTATGCCTATGTTCACCCATTGCTGGGGAACATGGGTGGGAGGGTGCTGTTGCACTCATGCCCTGCTTGTGAGTTCCTGGTCGACAGCTGGTTGGCCACTCTGTGAACAGAATGCTGGACTGGATGGACCCTTGGTCTGATCCAGCAGGGCTCTTCTGATGTTCTTAAGCCCCAGTTTCAAGGCCTAAGCAGACATTACTTTAAATGTGTGTCTAGCAGTTATGTCTTTTTTTCAATTTTTACTGTAGAGTAGGGGGCCCAATCCAGATCTTAAAAGCCTTCCCCTACTCCCCACTCTAGGAACCTGATCCAGATTGGGGGGCCCATGCCTACTGTAGTGTAATAATAATAATAATAATAATTTAAAAAGGCATAGCTGCTAGACACACATTTAAAGTATTGTCTGTTTTGGCCCATAGATATTTGGTCCAACTAGCTTAATACTGTCTATTCTGACAAGTGGGGTGGGGTGGGGTGCACTCACTGGAACAGGATCTTCTGCCTCGAATAAGCATCTGAATGCCTGTTCTATCCTAGGGATGTCAGAGAATTCCGCCATGGATCTCGGTGAGGCCGAATGCCAGTGTATTCGGCCCCCCGAAATCTGTGGCGGAATGGCCTGCCCCCCCGCCCCCCCGCGGATCCCCCCCCGGGACGAGACTTACCTGGGGCGGATGTTCCAGGTGGCGGCCAAAAATAAGGAATGCAAATGGCGGCGGCTGTAGCCGCCGCCATTTGCGTACGCAGTTTTTTGGGTTTTTTTTTTTTACCCAGAGCCCTCCGCGCCCGGAAATCCAGCTGCGGACGGCTCTGGCCTGGGCCTGGCTGGCTGCTCCGCGGAGCTGCTGCGGAGCACAGCTGGCCGTGGAGGATTCCGGGGGGGAGGAACAGATCGCCTCCCCCCCCTGTCAAGGATTCCGGGGGGAGGGACAGAACGCCTCCCCCCCCCCCACAATCAACATAATACGTGGAAAGGTAAGTGACTTTCATACATCCCTATTCTATCCTGGGTTCATAGTAAGCCAGAAATAAGCATCACCATTTTAAAATTAAGAATCACTACACAGGTCTGACTGATTCCTTTCATGAGCTCTTGTAAAATTTCTACAGTTGCCTTTCCTATGCTTTGTTTTGTTTTACAGCCATTAAGATATGAGCCCTCTTTGGATGTAGGCTCCCACCTGATCAGGACCCCCAATGGTGCAGGGGTCCCAGTCCCATGGAAGTCTATGTGTGAGCAGTTATTCAAGCATAGGCTTCTTCTTTAAGATGTTTGCAGTGGAGGCTGGTGGCTCCAATGTCAGGTGGATCCACTCTGAGTTTCAGTCAGAGCCAGTCAGAACTCTAAAGGAGCTATCCAGGGTGCTGAACATATAGGGCTCAGCACCTTGGCTAGCTCCTTTAGAGTTCTGACTAGTTCTGAAAGAAACCCAGAGTGGATTCACAGCTCCACTGACATCGGAGCCACCAGCCTCCACTGGATGTCTGCATCAATACACGGACATCCAGAGAGCGGCATGAGTGGCAGGTCCAGTGCTGGGTGGCAGTGGTGTGGCCCCATTGCCCGCTTCTCTGCATGTCACTTCTCCACATGGAGAATGCTGCAAGAGGCCCAGCATGACTTTTAAGAAGGTGGTGCGGGGCACTGCTAGGCACATAAGGGATTCAGGGCCCAGGCCCATAAGACACAAAACTGCATCACATCTGCATATGCTAATTAATATATGCATATGTACATTCAGAAATAATGACTAGGACTTATTTGATTTAAATTTCACAGGAGGCAAGGGCAGTCGATTTCACAGGAGACAAGGGCAGTCAATTTCTCATCCAGATCATCTCACATTCTTCAGTTACTTTGCACCCTGACCTAGATCATCCCAAACTCATGGAAAAAGAGTTTATTTCTAAGCTTATTTAATTGCCATGCTGGGGAAGATTAGGGGTGGGGGGTTGCAGTGTGTGGAAAGGGAAGAAACTAGTATTTTCCTCCCCAGCTGTAATCCCCCTTGAAAATTGCCTCCTGCGTGTCAAGAAAGCTGAGAAAAAGAACTTCCATTGGCACCAATGGAGACTCAGAGCTTTTCTACACACAGCATTTATTGTGCACTCATGATTCCTTACTCAAAGCTCTTTAGATGACATCATGATCCTCCAGCTTCCCTTCTCTTTTTTCAGAGCACTCTCCTGATGGGTTTTAAGAACGGGGAAAATGGGGTATTATCTAAGAACGGGGGAAATGGTGCTTTTTCTCCTTGTGTATTTGAGCTATTCCGCTATAGCACAGCTCTTCCTAGAGGTTACATAGCGGAAAAGCAGGAAAGGGAAAGCTCTTTGCGTAGAGCTTGGCTCTCAATGCTGAGACGAAACCAAAAGTAGCTACAGTGATTAACAGCCTCCTGTAGAAAAGCCCTCAGAGCTCTGTAGAATAGATCCAGGGCCTGGGAAATAGATTTGGAGGCCTATGGGCCAAGGCTTAGAAATGCCCCTGAAAATGGCTATCAAGAGCAAGATCGGGGGGGGGGGGTTGGTTTTTTAAAGTGCTGAATAAATACAGATCGTCGATGATGGAGAGTCCCATCTCCCTCCCTCCTCAGCCAAGCCCTGCCATCAGACCTACAGGTACGCTCCTTCAGTTCCAGGATGTCATTATTGGCACAAGCCAGTTCTCGTATGAGCTGCCCATCGTCTTCGCTCTTTGACAGCCAGCGGTCACACTGGAAGCGGAACATCTTGTCTATGATGGAGTCTTCCACGTCAATGTATTCCAGGTGCCAGCCAGGGGCGATTCCTGCGGGAAAGGAAGCATCTTATTGCTTGGGAAGAAGAAACAGTCAGGTTGCTGCTACCTACAGGTAACTGTCACTGACAACAGCAATAAAGAGGATGCAGCTGTCCCTCTGAGGGGATTGCAACCTATGGGTTGACTCAGAAATTCCTGCTCTCAGGGCTGGCCTCACCACAGAGACGAACGACACCCACGCCTAGGGTGCATGGTTGTGACAAGCGGGGAGCTACTTCAGTATGTAAATATTTTAGAAGGAAAGCCAGCGCCTGTAGTTTTGGAAGAGGTGCACAGAAGCAGCTTAGCATCTTGTCAGCTGGGCAACATTTCCTCCATTCTAGGGGACGTGATCAGGATTCTAGGTTTGTTCACACCACATTTCTGTGTTTGGTGAACATGCTTCACACCTCGGATAGCTCCTTTAGAGTTCTGACTGGTTCTGACTGAAACCCAGAGCAGATTCATCACCCCACTGACATCGGAGCTGCCAGCCTCCACTGGGAGGAGGGGAAGAGAAGGACGGTGCTGGCTGGCTCCCCAATCTTCTTCAGCCAAAGATCCAAAGAGAGCACACCCATGTGCACAACCGTATGTGCACAGGCTTTCTTTCTGTGATCAGGGACCCTACCTTTTTGTAGGGTTCCAGATCACAAGAAGAACGTCTACTTTCATCCCACTGCATGTGCATAGGGTCTGTCCTGAGCTTCTGATGGTTGTGTGAAGGTAAGGAGCAGAGACAGCAGTCACAATTCTGATCTCTCTTTCCCTCTCTCCAAACACGCATATGGGCTTTCTTCACATGGAGCTTTTATCCTGTGATTCAGATGGCTCCCTCGTGGAAGTTTGCAGGCTCTTTACATGACGCCATGAACCTCCAAGGCATCTCCTGCATGAAATGCCCTTTGTTCCATTTTTAAATAGATCGCCGATAATGAGCTATCAAATTACCCCGTTGTGTTCTGCTTGAGCTTCCTCCGTGAAAAGAGGAAAAGCGGCAAGAAGAGGAGTGAGATCAAAGAAAGATAATGGAAGACTCAGATACGGGGAGAAGGAGGGGGAAGGGGGTGGGGAAAAAGGAAGCACGTTAAAAAGGGAGTTGTTGAGATCCTGCATTTAAAACGGAAGCAGAAAGCCCCGTTTTAAATGCAGGATTTTAGGCTGGTTTAGAGATGCCCTCAGTGAATGAGTGAAAAGTACTCCAGCTGTAAATGAAAAACAAATGGTCAAAATGAAAATCAGGGAGTAACTATAGCTCATGGGTAGAGCGCATGGATTGCATGCCGAAGGTCCCAGGTTCAACCCACAACATCTCCAAGTAAGGCTGGCATGGACTCCACCCTGAAACTCTCGAGAGCTGCTGCCAGGCAGTGTATACAATACTGGGCTAAATAGACCACTGGATGGGCCAAGGGTCTGGCTCAGTATAAGGTAGTTTCCTGTGTTCCTGTTTAAATTAGCCCTTTACTCAGAGCCATGAGGACAGGAGCCTTTTATTTTTAGGGGAAGACCATAGCTCTTTGGAAGAGTGCATGCTTTGCATGCTAAAAGTCCCCAGGCTCAGTCTTTGGCTTCCCTAGTTAGGGCTGGGAAAGGACTCCCGTCTGAAACCTTGTGGAGCTGCTGCTGCTAGTCAGTGTCGACAATACTGAGCTAGGTGGGCCAATGGTCTGCCTCAGTAGAAGGCATCTTCTGATGTTCCGAAGTTCCCTGGTTCATTCCCTGGCCTCTCAGCCAAGATATGAAAGACAGCTTTCTCTCCCTGAGACCCTGGGGAGACACTGCCTGTCAGAGCAAGCAATCCTGGGTTAGACGGACAGAAGAGCTTGGCCTGGTGTAAAGGAGCATCTCTGCCCACTTGTGATGATTTAATGTGCGATGGTTAGTGTACTCAGCATATGATAAGACATGGGTGTGACAGGGGAGGAATCAAGAACATTTAATTTGCTGGGGAGTCGGCAGCGGGGAGGGGAGAGTATCAGGCCATCCCTGCCTGTGCTTGTCCAATCCTCTCTTCGCACACTTCTCCCAACATGTGGAAATGTCAGGAGGTATCGGCTTTCTTTAGCCAAGTGGAAACCAGGAAACAAACACAAGCTAAGCAGGGTCAGCCCTGGTTAGTACTTGGATGGGAGAGCACATGGGAATCAGGCTTCCTGCACTGAGCAGGGGGTTGGACTCGATGGTCTTGTAGGGCCCTTCCAACCCTATGATTCTATGACTTCTATTCTATGACCCCGCTGTCTCGATTACATACCTGCCATGTCTTATCACTTAACTGCAACATGAAAAAGTGGGGAGGGGAAAGAGATCCAGCACACAGCCGCCTTTCTGGCCTATCCTTAATTAAGCCTGGAGCTCTGGAAGGCGGCCATTAGGGGATTACCCCAGACGGCCATTTGTGTGTGCTGGAAGACCCCAGGCTGAGAAGCAAACCCCTCACAAATGCTCGACCTCCCAGAGCCCACTTGAATGGCTTGGATTTGAAGGCGACGGACTGCAGCATTTCTTTTGCAGTGCAAGGAGGAGTGGCCGGAGACTGAGGTGGGAGCCGACGAGGGCCTGATGCCTGAAGGCGAGCCAGCAGTCCCAGCCTGGAACATGCTGTTGGACTAATCACAGCTAGGCCAGGGATGGAACCAGGAGGGAGCGGGTCCTTGGATCAGGAAGAAAAGCAAAACTGGCAGCAGAGGCCAATGGCTGTGCTGCCTTGCCACGGCATCTGTGTGCACTCCAGGACTTGAATTACAAGTGGACAGCCCTGTATCTTTGGGGATGGCCCTCTAGTTACTGTTTTCAGCAGGCTACAAGGAAGCTGTGACTCCCCCCCCCACCTCTCTTTCAGGGTCTCTTGGGGGTAGGGTGGCCAAGTGTCTCATTTTACATAGGACAGTCCTCTATTGGAAGGGCTGCCCAGTCCAATTCCAGTTTAAAGATAAAGAACCATCAGAACTGTTGCCCATCAACAGTTAACACCAGGACACCAGGCTGAACTGGCAGGCACACAGGTCACCCAGACATAGTCTTCCACACTCTGGTGGGGTGTAGCATATTTCTATTTACATTATCATAACTATTTCTAAATTTGAATCCATACATATAAATTAGCACATGCAAATGTTATGCAAATCACGCCCTAGGGATGTATGTGAATTTAATCTCTGCTCGCAAAACATACAAACATGCCCTGTTCCAACCCCGAATGTGATCGTGAGGATGTGTCCGCAAAAACAAAAAGTTTGCAAATTGCCAGACGTGTGCTCGTGTTCAATTTCAGCCACTTTCTCAGTTCGATTTTGCATAATTTTCCTAATTTGCCCAAATTTCCCCTTGTAGACTGAAAGTCTCACTTTAGTCTGTGGAGGAAAGTTGCACAAATTAGGACATTGGTGCAAATTTCACATTCAACTGGTGCTTGATTTGCACAATTTTCCCATTCGTGCAGCGCTCACAGACACAAACAGCAATGGGGTGCAAGATGAGGGACGAGGCAACATTTGGAGAATCCCAGCGATCTTGAACATTGTTCGTTCATAGAATCATAGAATAGTAGGGTTGGAAAGGCCATCGAGTCCAACCCCCTGCTCAAGGCAGGAATCCAAGTCAAAGCATCCCTGACAAGTGGCTGTCCAGCTTCATCTTGAAAGCCTCCAGTGTGGGAGAGCCCACCACCTCCCTAGGTCATTGGTTCCATTGTCGTATTGCTCTAACAGTCAGGACGTTTCTCCTGATGTTCAGCCAGAATCTGGCTTCCTGTAACTTGAGCCCATTGTTCCATGTCCTGCACTCTGGGATGATTGAGAAGAGATGCTTGCCTTCCTTTCTGTCACAACCTTTCAAGGGCTTGAAAAGCGCTATCATACCTCCCCTCAGTCTTCTCTTCTCAAGACTAAACATGCCCAGTTCTTTCAGTCTCTCCTCATAGGGCTTTGTTTCCAGTCCCCTGATCAACTTTGTTGCCCTCCTCTGAACCCTCTCCAGTTTGTCTGCATCCTTCTTAAAGTGTGGTGCCCAGAACTGGACACAGTACTCCAGATGAGGCCTAACCAGTGCTGAGTAGAGGGGAACTAGTATTTCCCAGGATTTGGAAGCTATGCTTCTATTAATGCAGCCCAAAATAGCATTTGCCTTTTTTTGCAGCCACATCACATTGTTGGCTCATATTCAGCTTGTGATCGACAACAATTCCAAGATCTTTCTCGCTTCTAGTGTTGTTGAGCCAAGTATCCCCCATCTTGTAACTGAGCATTTTGGTTTCTTTTTCAGTGGGAAAATATTTGGTGGAACAGCCTCACTAAGTGCACCTTAAGTTTGCTTCCTATAGAGCTAGAGTAAAGTCCAGGGCCTAAAGAACCCCGGCTTCACGGTAGGGATGTCAGAGAATTCTGGGACGGATCTTGGTGAGGCCGAATGCCAGCACATTCGGCCCCCTGAAATCCATCGCGGAACGAAGCCCCCGCCCCCCCCACGAAAGGCGCACAGGACAAAGTGCCCGCCACCCCAACACCATGAAAGGTGCGCGAAACAGAGCACTTACCTGCTCCCATCCGCGCTGCTTTGCAAATGGCGGCCGTCCTGCGGCCGCCATTCGCTTCCTCCTCTTCAAGCTGTGATAGGCTACATAAATACTTACGTAGCCTATCATGGCTAATGCAGGGATGCCATTTGCCAGATCTGTTGGGTTTTTTTTTCCCCTGCCGTGAAATTTTTCCCCCTGCCGTGATAGGCTACGTAAATACTTACATAGCCAATCACGGCAGGGGGAAAAAAAACTCAGCGTATGCAAATGACAGTAGCTTTTTCCCCCTGCCATGATAGGCTACGTAAATATTTACGTAGCCTATCATGGCTCAATACAGGGACGCAAATGGCAAATGACAGTTGCCATTTGCATCCCTGCAGTGCTGCCCAGTGGCCGGATGTCCAACATTGGTGCCTCCACCGCTGCCGCCCTCACCATTGTTGTCCTCGCTGCCCTCACCATCTGCGTCCTCACTGCTGCTAACTGCTGAATCTAAAACTTCTGGGGGGCACCAGGCTGGGGAAGGCTGTGCTAGTCTATATGTATAGATGCAAATTTAGAAAGAGTTAGTATAATGCAGTACATCTCATGATAGTGTGGAGGACTGTGACCTGGTGTGGCCGGGCAGGATTCTGGGGGGAGGGACGGAGCGCCTCCCCCCCACTGCGGATGCCCCTCAGCAGAGCAAGGTAAGAGATTCGTACATCCCTACTTCACGGTGAGCACATCCTTGAACCCTGATGTAGTATTTGTGATTGGTCCATTCCTTGAACCAGTCCTGGATTTCTGAATGCGCTGGATTAAGCACAGATGATCCACCCCAGGATTTATACTAGACTAGCAAGGCAGGGCCAGGTCGTCCTGTAGCTGTCTGCAGGAAGGAACGCTCAAATAAACTCATCTCCCAAGATCTGTGTGGAACCAGATTCTTACTTCCAAGGCTGTCGGGCCTCTGGACACAACACCCAGCAGAGGAATGAGCAGGGTGGGGGAAGTCCAATTTAAATGAACTCCAGCAGGTCTAGAACAGTAGGATATGAAAGCAAAGAACCAGTGATTTAAAATTCCCTTCTGGGATTAATAAGAAGATAAGAGCAAAAGAACATAAGAACATAAGAGCCATGCTGGATCAAACCAAGGGTCCATCTAGTCCAGCATTCTGTTCACACAGTGGCCGACCAGCTGTCGACCAGGAACCCACAAGCCAGGCATGAGTGCAACAGCATTCTCCCGCCCTTGTTCCCCAGCAACTGGTGTACATAGGCTCAGTGCCTCTGGCACTGGAGGCAGCATATAGCCATCAGGACTAGCGGCCATTAATGGAGGGCAGGAGGTGAGTTTTTAGCCCATGGCAAGATCAGACCCTGTGAATGCGAGCTCTGCTGTCAGAGTGCGGGGACAGACCAATGCAGAGACTTTGGTGCTCAGCAGTAGTTTGAGGAGTGAAAAGAATAATCCACAGTCATCTACCTGCTGTATCAGCTGATAACCTCAGTGGTGCAGCTAGGGCTGGAACTTGGGGCCAAAATCCAGGACCCCTCAGCCCCGAGGCCCCCAAATAATCACCCAGAGAGAGCCAGGTGATGGTGACAATGGCAAAGAAGCCCTGCATCAGCACCTGGGCTGGCACGTGTACGCCGAAACTCACTGGGACTAAGGTTGATCTCCGAATCATCCTATATTTCCTCCTAATTAAAGACACACACACATTATATTCAGCCTCCTGGGCACCTACATGGTCACAGATGCTCGTTGTTGTTGTTATTATTAATAATATTAATAAGTTTTAAAATATAGTATCCTTTTCTGCAACAAAATGGTGCTCGTTCCCAAGTCAGTGTGTTTAGCATCAGGGATACAGAAGCACGCCCCATTTTATTCCTGTAGTCATTAAGGTTGCAATGATTGATCATGTGAAACTGCACATGCCCGGAGTATTTCTTTATTTTATCAGGGCTGGCAAACTGCTTTTTCTTCTTCTTTCTCTAACATATCAGGAGTGCAGAAGCAAGTATAAGCATGGGATGGCATGGGTGGGGGTCGGGTGAAAGGGGAGAAATGTTGGTTGTGTGTTTCACAACTGAAGTAATACACATGGATGGTGAAAGCGGGCCCCTCGTAAGGCCCAGATAAACCATGTGTTCACACATCTTTTTAAAAAAAATATGTATTTCAGTACTATGATTTTGTTATTTAGAAAATAGCGGGTTCATGAAAAATTGGGTAAAAACATAAGAAAGGGACATGAACCAGAAACAGACAGGTTTGTCCATCCTCAGTTCCTGTAAATTCATGCTTCTTATCCTTTCTCTGACTGAGGCCTCATTTACACAAGAAAGATTCAGAGGTTAGTCATCTCAGGATTGTTATGGAACAAGGAATTCCAGGGTGTCTAAGGCTGGAACTAGATGCTATAGCAGCCTCAGGGCTGGTGCCCAAAGCAATAGCCAAGTATATCTTTCTCCTCCCTCCCCTTTAACATCTAGGGACATTAAACATGTAATCAGCAGAGGCTGGTGGCTCCGATGTCAGTGGTAGCCTTTTCCTTTGTCCAATCCCCTTTTAAAAGCCATCGAAACTGGTGGCCAAAATCCAGGACCCCTCAGCCCCGAGGGGCTTCTTCATCCTGCAGTAGCAAATTCCATAGTTTCACTGGGTGCTGTGTGAAGAAGCCCTTCCTTTAATCTCTCCTGAATCTCCTAACAATCAGCTTCATGGGATGACCCCACTGGGTTCTAGTGTTATGAGAGAGGGAGAAAAATGTCTCCCTATCCATTTTCTCCAGACCATGCATAATTTTGTATACCTGTATCATGCCTTCCCTTACTGGACTTTGCTCTAGGCTAAGCAGTCCCTTTCCTCAAAGGGGACTCGCTCCAGTCCCTTGATCATTGTAGTTGCTCTCTTCTGCATGTGGACAGGCAAGCTCAGAGATTAAACACAGGATGCTCAGCATGAAAGGCATTTGCTCTACCTCTCTGCTATGGCCCAAATAAGACGTACTTCAGAGAAAATATGTTTAAGATAGATTAATGTGAAATACCATTATTTCTCTTTCAGAAATCTAACATGTTGGGGAAAAACCCCCTCAACCCTCCAAAAGCTCTTTGCCCCATTTGCCCACCCCCCCACGCTTCCCTGCAATTTTTTTCAGCTTCCCCCATGATTATATATATTTTTGTGGTGCTGCCAATGCTTAAATGCAGACGTGTTTCTTTTTTAAAAAGAAAGAAAAGAAAAGAAAATATGGCCTCTTTGATGCCCCAAGCCTTAAAATGAATCATGTATGTCCCATTACCTTTGTTGTCATGCCAGATGCGCACCTTGCAGAGGTTCCCAAGACTGAGCACATCAGAGAAATAGAAAACATCCAAACGGTTTCTTTCAAACTTGTTGGACCTGTTTGATTCCTTCAGAGCCAAAGTCCCGGTGTCCCCGTTCTCCCCAAAGATGGCAATGAATACATTGGCATCTGTTCCAGCCCCTGCAGGGAGACAGCAAAAGAACAGAGCATCATGGGACATTCAAATGGAGTGGGGAAAATGCACAGGAACATGGGAAACCACCTTATTGGTCCATCTCACTCAATATTGTTTGACACTGACTGGCAGCGACTCCCCAGTGTTTCAGGCAGAGGCCTTTCCCAACCTGTCAGGAGCTGCCAGGGACTGAACCTGGACCTTTTGCATGCAAAGCAGGGGCTCTACCACTTAAAAAAAGCCCTGTGCATTGCAGTTTCCCAGAACTGTTTCCCTGGCTACTTTAGGATGCACAGCAAAATAATTAAGTTGCCCAGAAAAACAACAGCAGAACTGCCCAGGTTATTTCTAGACTGGAGTGGAGTGATTTCACCCAGCATTGGGTGGCCAGGTGTCCTACTTTACGGAGGACAGTCCTCTATTTGAAGATGCTTTCTATTTGACGGGCCTCCCAGACCAAGTCTGGTTTAAACCTGAAGAAGTGAAAGAAGGGAGAGCAACGGAGGCCTTGAAGTTGCCCATCAAGAATTTGCACCTGGACATCAGACTGAGCAAGGCACACAGGTCATATGGCCACAGTATATTGTATTTCTATTTAAATTACGGTTATTATCTCTAAATTTTCAATTAGACAAATAAATTAGCACATGCAAATGTAATGCCAATTGGTATCCTCTTTCGTCCTCTTCAGTGGCCACCTTACACCCAGTTCTAGCAGCACCTCTCCCCATGTGGAAATTCCAGGGAATTCCCACACTGGTGGCTGGTAACTCCATGTTCTCACAAAGATTCTTTAAGGGTCAAAATAGACACAATCACATTCAGGGCCAATCTCTTTGTTTAAACCTGGAAGTGCCCCCATCATATAAAAAGAATGGAATAGGGGGCGGAGGGAGAGGACTGAAAAGAAAAGGGAGCCATGCTCAGGGATACTAAATGCTCCTCTGCTCATGGTTTATGACCCACTCCCCAGAACAAAGTGCTTTCTCCTCAGCCAAGCTGAGGAGGGACTGCAGTTCCGTGTGAGAGAAAACTTCTTGCTCTTAAAACGGAACTCACCACTTGATATGTAGCTAGGGCGGACCTGGTTTTAAACCAACAGATCTGGCATGGTTCCATCAAGTCTCCAGTTTGCACTGGTCCTGTTAGGCCTGGAGCGGCTTGAGCAGTAACGAGCAACAATCGGCGTTCACTTCATGGGCAAAGGCTATGCTTTGTTTAAAGGCAGGTTGGAATGTGTGTCAACAGCTACTAGCCAGGTACGGTGGCTCTTTATGCAACGCCAACAAAGAGCAAATGCATCGTCCATAGTGATGCAGCGGTACATTTTGAGGTGCAGGTTGTCCTCCTGACTGTGCCCTTGGCCGTGCCCCCGAGGACAGTCTAAACATACAGGCAGCCGTGTTGATCCATCTCACTCGGTACGTATTACACGTATATGTCTTTTGTATGTCTTTTGTAAAGCTAATGGGCCAATTACCCATTCAAGACCAAGCCAGCCCAAAATGCTTTGCATTGCAACAAGAATAGTCCAAAACAATATACTGTTGCTGGGAACATCCATTTTCCCCAGCTACTGTGGACTGCAGCTAAGCTCAGAGGGGACAGGGAGGTCTGAGTGTGGTGGCAGATGATCAGAGCCCCCGCTAATCAAAAGGTCCTGGTGCCCTATGAGCCCAGGCTCCACTACACCACTGATTCTCCTCCCCCTCAACCCCCCCCCCAAAAAAAAACCCAGGGTAAAAGAGGACACAGATTTGCATTCAAATGCATAGGCTAATTTGTAGGTATATTTGTAGATCAATGGAGGCTGTTGGCTCCGATGTCAGTGGGGCAGTGAATCCACTCCAGGTTTTAGTCAGAACCAGTCAGAACTCTAAAGGAGCAATCCAAGGTACTTTGCCCCACTGACATTAGAGCCACCAGCCTCCACTGATACAAATGTAGATATGATTACTATAATTCAAAGGGACACACAATACTTCTCACGCTAGTGGGGAAGACTCTGACCAGGTGACCTGTGTGTCAGCCTGCTCACTCTGCTCTCCAGGAGCTAAATGTTGATGGGCTACTTCAAGGGTCCTGCTCTGCTCACCCTTCTTATAGTTCTTGGACTGGATGGCCTTTCAAACAGAAGACTGCCCTCTGTAAAGCAGGACACATGGCCACTTTGTTGCCAATGCGCTGCTTCAATTATGAAGGAAAGTGTAGATGCACTCTACAGCCTCCCTGACTCCCCCTCCAAGTCTAGCCAAATTATGTGCCCCATTGTCTTCTAAAGCCAATAGCTTTGGGGGATGTCACCAAAGGCAAGGCTGCTGGGCCAGAATCTACTTTTTCATAGAATCACAGAATAGTAGGGTTGGAAGGGGCCTATAAGACCATTGGGTCCAACCCCCTTCTCAATGCAAGAATCCAAGTCAAAGCATCCCTGACAGTTGGCTGTCCAGCTGCATCTTGAATGCCTCCAGTGTGGGAGAGCCCACCACCTCCCTAGGTAATTGGTTCCATTGTCGTGTTTCTCTAACAGTCAGGAAGTTTTTCCTGAAGTTCAACCAGAATCTGGCTTCCTGTAACTTGAGCCCATTATTCCATGTCCTGTACTCTAGGATGATCGAGAAGAGATGCTGGCCTTCCTCTCTGGGAAAACCTTTCAAGTACTTGAAGAGTGCTACCCTATCTCCTCCATCCCAAAGAAAAAGAAATGCAAGAAAGCAAAGTGGCTGTCTGATGAGGCTTTACAAGTAGCTGAGGAAAGAAGGGAAGCAAAAAGCAAGGGAGGAAGTGGAAAATATACCCAACTGAATGCAGAGTTCCAGAGAATAGCAAGGAGAGACAAGAAGGCCTTCTTAAATGAACAATGCAAAGAAATTGAAGAAAACAATAGAATGGGAAAGACTAGAGATCTCTTCAAGAAAATCGGAGATCTCAAGGGAATGTTTTGTGCAAAGACGGGCATGATAAAGGACAAAGAAGGCAGGTACCTAGCAGAAGCAGATGAGATTAAGAAGAGGGAGAAAGAATACACAGAAGAACTATACAAGAAAGATCTTAATGTCCCTGATAGCTATGATAGTGTGGTCACTGAACTTGAACCGGACATCCTAGACAGTGAAGTCAAGTGGGCCTTAGGAAGCATTGCTAACAACAAAGCTAGCGGAGATGACAGTATTCCAGCTGAGCTATTTAAGATCCTAAAAGATGATGCTGTTAAAGTGCTGGACTCAATATGCCAACACATTTGGAACACTCAACAATGGCCACAAGACTGGAAAAGGTCAGTTTACATTCCAATTCCAAAGAAGGGCAATGCCAAGAGTGTTCAAACTACCGTACAATTGCGCTCATTTCACATGCCAGCAAGGTTGTGCTCAAAATCCTACAAGTTAGGCTTCGGCTGTAGGGATGTACGAAAGTCACTTACCTTTAACAAAATTTGATTTGCGGTGGGGGGGAGATGCTCCGTCCCTCCCCCCGAAATTCTGGCCGGGGGGGGAGGCGCTCCGTCCCTCCCCCCCAAAATTCTGGCTGGGGGGGGAGGCGCTCCATCCCTCCACCCCCGAATCCTGGCTGGCCGGGCCACAAATGGAGGCGGCTGCCGTTGCCGCCGCCGTTTGCGTCTCTGCAGTCAGCCGTGATAGGCTACGTAAATGTTTACGTAGCCTATCACGGCTGAGTAAAAAAAAAAAGCGCGTACGTAAATGGCAGCGCCCATGGGCGCCGCCATTTGCATTCCTTATTTTGACACGTCTAGTCTACGTAAACATTTACGTAGACTACGGCGAAAATAAGGGGAACGCAAATAGCGCAGATTTTGCAAATAGCGTAGCCCATGGGCGCCGCCATTTGCGTACGCGCGGGTTTTTTTTTTTTTTACTCAGCCGTGATAGGTTACGTAAACATTTATATAGCCTATCACAGTATTTTTTAAAAATCTAGCCATGATAGGCTACGTAAATCTTTACGTAGCCTATCACGTTTTGTTGTTGTTGTTGTTTTACTGGAAATGGCAGCGGCGGCAGCCAGTCGGAAGACCGGCCGCCGCCGCCGCTGCACCGCCGCCTCACCACCGCCGGAGCCGCCGCCGCCGCCAGGAGGATTCGCCCAAGGTAAGTCCTGTCCCGGGGGGGCGGGGGGGGGCAGACCATTTCGCCACCAATTTCAGGGGGCCAAATGCGCTGGCATTCGGCCTCCCCGAGATTCGTGGCGAAATTCTCTGACATCCCTATCAGCTGTATGCGAACCGAGAACTACCGGAAATACAAGCTGGGTTTCGAAGAGGCAGAGGAACTAGAGATCAAATCACTACCATTCGCTGGATCATGGAGAAAGCAAGAGAATTCCAGAAAAACGTCTATTTCTGCTTCATTGACTACACTAAAGCCTTTGATTGTATGGATCACAACAAACCGTGGCAAATTCTTAAAGAGATGGGAGTACCAGAACACCTTACCTGTCTCCTGAGAAACCTGTACAAGGGTCAAGAAGCAACAGTAAGAACCGGACATGGAACAACCAATTGGTTCAAAATTGGGAAAGGAGTATGACAAGGCTGTATATTGTCGCCCTGCTTATTTAAGTTATATGCAGAGTACATCATGAGAAACGCTGGGTTGGATGAATCACAGTTCAGAATTAAGATTGCCGGGAGAATTATCAACAACCTCCGATACGCAGACAATTCCACCCTAATGGCAGAAAGCAAGGGGATCTAAAGAGCCTCTTGTTGAGGGTGAAAGTGGAGAGTGCAAAAGCTGGTTTGAAACTCAACATTCAAAAAACGAAGATCATGGCATCTGGCCCCATCACTTGCTGGCATATAGAAGGGGAAGAAATGGAAGCAGCGACAGTAGGGATGTACGAAAGTCACTTACTGTTTCGCAGATCTGCTTCGTGGGGGGGGGGAGGCGCTCCATCCCTCCTCCCGGAGTCCTACCCGGCCAGCTCCACTCCGCGGGGATTCTGTGGGCCGGCTCCGCCCGCAGCTGGACATCTGGCCGCTGGGCAGCAGCTGTTTGCGTCCCTGTACTTAGCCGTGATAGGCTAAGTGCTATCCTGGGGGATCCACAGCGGGGGGCGCATCCGCCCCAGCTACGTGCTGCCCCGGGGGATTCCATGGGGGGGGCAGGGGGCAGGAGGCCATTCCGCCACGGATTGAATTCTCAGCCATCCCTAAGTGATAGATTTTATTTTCTTGGGCTCCAAGATCACCGCAGACAGTGACTGTAGCCATGAAATTAAAAGACGCTTGCTCCTGGGGAGGAAAGCTATGGCAAACCTAGACAGCATAGTAAGAAGCAGAGACATCACCTTGCCGACAAAGGTCCGTCTAATCAAAGCTATGGTTTTCCCAGTAGCAACGTATGGCTGTGAGAGCTGGACTATAAGGAAGGCTGAGCGCCGAAGAATTGATGCCTTCGAACTGTGGTGCTGGAGAAGACTCTTTCGAGTCCCCTGGACTGCAAGAAGGTCAAATCAGTCAGTCCTAAAGGAAATCAGCCCTGACTGCTCATTGGAAGGACAGATACTGAAGCTGAAGCTCAAATATTTTGGCCACCTAATGTGAAGAGAAAACTCCCTGGAAAAGACCCTGATGCTGGGAAAGATTGAAGGCAAAAGGAGAAGGGATGGCAGAGGATGAGATGGCTAGATAGCATCACTGATGCAATGAATATGGACTTGAGCATGCTCCAGGAGAGAGCGCAGGACAGGAAGGCCTGGTGTGCTATGGTCCATATGGTCATGAAGAGTCGGACATGACTGAACGACTGAACAACAACCCTATCTCCCCTCAGTCTCCTCTTCTCAAGGTGAAACATGCCCAGTTCTTTCAGTCTCTCCTCGCAGGGTTTTGTGTCCAGTCCCCTGACCATCTTTGTTGCCCTCCTCTGAACCCTCTCCAATTTGTCTGCATCCTTCTTAAAGTGTGGTGCCCAGAACTGGACACAGTACTCCAGATGAGGCCCGCCTAACCAGTGCTGAGCCAAGGGGAACTAGTAGTTCACGTGATCTGGAAGCTATGCTTTTATTAATGCAGCCCATAATAGCAGGGCTTGGCAAGATTGCAAAGTTTCTGGGGAGAAATGGTCTGATTGGAGGGTTCTTGGCTTGTAGTGGTACCAGCACTGCCTGCCTGTGTGCTTGCTTCTGGTCCCCATACTGCCTGCACAGTCTGAACGCTTGCAAACCGATAACTACACCGTATGTGAACAGGGCTTTCTACTCCATACAAAACCAATCCCACAAAGGAAGCCCAGCACTTCCTACCTGAGAAAGTGTGCGTGCGTGTGTGCATGTCTGTGTGCATGTGTGTGCATGTGTGTGCATGTGCATGTGTGTGCATGTGTGTGTAAATGTGCATGTTCATCGCTGTATAGGGCTGAAAGACAAAGTCGTGAGTGCAGAAATAAGGGCATATATGGAGTGGAGGCAAGGACACAACTCCATTCAGATGGAAACAGACTCCAAGAGACTGGGCTTAACTTTCCATTTGCCCCCTTGAGAAAATTCTAAGAAGGAAGTAAAGTGCCGGGAATTCACGTGGTTCGCCTGGCAGTGCCTTTTATGACCCTGAAGTTTGCTGAGGCTGATGAACAAAACCAAATGAAGTCTGCTTTTCTTTAACCCGGGAGCAGGCCCTAATTAGTCAAAGGCCTTGAAAAGGTACAGACCTAACAGTTCCTTAGCAAAATCTGCCTAGCGGGATGGAGGCTGTGAAGGCCGCATGCCGCGGCATTTAGTTTGTGTGGCAATTAGCCAGGGATAGAAAAGAAATGAGCAGAAACCCTAGAATCAAATATATATCTCAGCTCCTCCCCTCCCTGCTCACTTTCTCGACTGAGCCTTCCTCTGGTTGGCAACCTCGCCCGCCTCCCGCCCGCAATAATATACAGTCAGGAGCTGCTCCAGTTTTGATATACTTCATGGGGAAATTACTAGAAAACAAGGAGGCAAAATGAGCAAAGAGCAGAGGCAGGGTTCTTTGGAGGCACGGTTCAGATCCATTCAGGTCGGATTACTTGTCCATCAAGCCAAATATTGTCTATTCCAGCCTTCCCCAAGCTAGTGACCTCCAGATGTGTTGGACTGCAACTCCCATAATTCCCAGCCACCATGGCCAATGGAATTATGGGAGCCGCAGTCCAGCACATCTGGAGGGCACCAGCAGGGCTGGCGCCAAAGGTAGGCAGGGTTGGGCACCTGCTACGGACCCACACACCAGCAGGGGCTAGGGATGGACGGATTCACCTGCACCTGGTTTCGCCAGCTGCGCAATGAGCCGCCGCCGCCTGCCCCTCCTCGCAGTGCTGCATGAGCTTCTTGGTGGCTTGGCGCCCAACCACCCTCATTGTGAGCTGCTGCCATTTTGCGCAAAATGGCAGCTGCCGGAGTCCTTGTCGCTGTGTGTGAACTACTCTCCCTCTGCTCCTTCTTGCAAGGAGGAGAGGATGGCAAGTGGCTGGCGCAGCAATGGGGACGCCTCCCCCTTTGGCTCTGCAGCCCTCATGGTCTCCTTCTCTGCACGGACTCCGGTGGCTGCCATGGCTCACAACGATGGCGGGCCACTCCTGGCCGCTCACTGAGCCCTGGGGCAATCGGCGACCAGGTCCACAAGCACATCGCGTCTCTGCGAGTGGGGTGCGGGATGGGGCAGGCAGAACCAGGCGGGCGCTTGCTCGCAACGTCCCTAGCAGGGGCCCACTGGGAAGAACTCCCTGGAGCTGCCCTTCCTCTTCCCAATGCAGCCTGCTTGTTCACCTGCCTTTCAATCTGGCCCAGACAGGGGTGGTGGTGAGAAGAGGAGCCCCTTCCTACTTGCTCCTGGTTCTCTGCCTGCCGAGCAAGCAAGCGGTAGCAATGGTGAGGAAGAAGAGGAAGAGCAATTGCAGTTGATGACAATGGTGGTGAGAAGGTGGACTCAGTGAAGGAGTGGTCCCAGTGATGATATCTTGCCCAAGGGTCTTCCAAAACCTGGAGAAGGCACTGGCCAGCGGCCACTAGGTTGGGGAAGGCTAGCCTATTCTGACTGAGCGTGGTTCCAAGCTCTCAGGCAGAGATGTATCCTCTGCTACCTGATCCTTTTTTGACAAGGTGTGCCTAGGACTGAACCCTGGACCTTTTGCATGCAATGGATGTGCTCTATGGCTGAGCTACAGCCAGCCTCACACAGCATTCCAAGCAACAGCATCTGCATTCCATGACTAGCCTCTCCTCGTTGCTGCCCCCAGATGCCACCACCAGTATGGACGAGGGAAGTCAGAGAATTCCACCATGGATCCCAGGGAGGCCGAATTCCAGTGAATTCGGCCCCCCAGAATCTGTGGCAGAACGGAGCAACCTGCCCCACCACCCCACGAAAGCCCCGCGAAACGGAGCCTACCTGGATGCGTCTCTGGCGGCAGCAGCGGCGGCTCCGGCAGCCACGGCAGCTCCAGCGGCGGCCACTGCCGGGCTGCATCCGCAAATGGTGGCTGCTACACCAGCCACCATTTGCGTTCCTTCACTGAGCCGTGATAGGCTACGTAAATATTTACGTAGCTTATCACAGCAAAAGTGGCAATGCAAATGGCACAGTGGACACCATTTGTGTCCCCGCTTTAGCCATGATAGGCTATGTAAATATATTTGTAGCCCATCACGGCCTAGCACAGGGACGCAAATGGTGTCCCCTACGCAGGATGCCATTTGCATCCGCAGCAGCCTGGCAGCAGATGGAGGCCCTGCTGCGGATTGGCCCAGCCAGTGGCTCCGTGGACTGGCCACGGAGCAGAGGTGGCCGGGCAAGTTTCCGGGGGGGAGGACTGGATCGCCTCCCGCCCATCAAGGATTCTGGGGGGAGGACCGGATCGCCTCCCCCCCCCATGCAAGGTAAGTGGGGTTTCATAAACCCCTAGTATGGACATGAGATTCCTTCAACCCTTGGTTGCTGATCAATGACAGGTCCTTGCTACACAAATAGTGAGGTCTAATTAGGGATGTGCCAATCAGCAAAACTCAAGCTTGTCGAAGTTCTCTGAATTCCACCTCAAACCTCGTTCCGACTTGAGTCCGTATCATAGCTTTGTTTCTTCCTTTTTGCATGAAAATCCAGGCGTATTTTCATGCCTATTTCCCCCAAATGTACACATCAATTGTGCACATCTTTGAAATGTATGCATTTTTCTCCCATTTATCAAAGTGTATTTGTGTGCATTTTCCAAATGTACTGAATTTTATGCACATTTTTCAAATGTACGCGTGCTGCGGACACAATATTTTTAGTCTGCAAACCACATTGTAAGTTCTGAAACGTACAGACGTTGACAGCAGATTGTGTCTGAGTCTGTGTTTGATCTGGAAGGTGCAGACTGGTTTAAATCCTGATCAAAAATGAGCTGAAACAAATTTCTCATACATCTCTAGGTCTACTGTGGGTGTGCATGCATGGTATTTCTCCTAGGCTCATTACAGGCTCTGTAAAGACAGGAGTAAAGTACACCAGAGAGCTGAGGAACAGCATTAGTATCATGGGGTACATGACAGGGAGGGTGCTACTGTACTCATGTCCTACCTGTGGGTTTCCCACAGGCCTCTGGTTGGCCACTGTGAGTACGGAATGCTGGACTAGAAGGACCTTAGTCTGATCCAGAAGGGCTCTTATGTTCTTGCCCCCAGCATCAGTTGGCTGCCCCACCAGCAAAAATCCATTGTAAACTGCCTTGTTGGGGATCATTTGGTTGAAGAGCAGGATATAAATCTTTATATTCATGTGGCCAATAATCATGTGCGCTGCGGAACCCTGCTGGATGCTGGTAAATAAGGGGGATGTTTGAGGCCTGAAAACATCCCCAAATCTGTCACGGAATCTGCCAGCATCACTTCTCTCACGCTGCCTTGCATAACGCACCAATCAGGTCACTCTCTCTGTGACAGGAGATGCGGCAATCTAGCGTGTTCCAAACCTGTAAGCATCTCTGTCAGATGTACTGTTGTGCTGACTGCTGTATAATCACATCAAAAACAAGCCTGCCTCATTCATTCTCTAATTTGTTCACCACCCCCTCTCCTGCCACTGGCTGTCTTGGCTCATAACAGAGCTCACCATGGTTAAAACCCATCACCCTTCATTTCCTGGGAAAGAGATGTATTTGCCGATGTTGACACTGACTGATGTACCCTTTCCCTCGGCCTTTATAAGCTGGAGCAAAGCTTCACACAACAACAACAATCTCATGTTGAGATAATAACAGCTCTACCTGAAAGGATGCTGAAAATCACAAATGCATCATCCAGGTTTTAGAGTTCATAGGTTTTCATCTTTATCAGAGAATTGTATCATAGAATCATAGGGTTGGATCCAGTCCAAGGATCCAGTCCAAGGTGCTTGGAGAATCATAGAATCATAGCATCATAGAATAGTAGGGTTGGAAGGGGCCTGCAAGACCGTAGAGTCCAACCCCCTGCTCAATGCAGGAAGCCAGATTCCCAGGCAGTCTCCCATCCAAGTACTGTAGGGATGGACGAAAGTCCCTTACCTGGTCCCGCAGCTGTTATTTTGGGGGGGGAGGCACCCCGTCCCTCCCCGCCGAAATTCTGGCTGGGGGGAAGGTGCCCCATCCCTCCCCGCCGAAATTCTGGCCGGGGGGGAGCGCCCCGCCTCTCCGGCCGCGAAAGAAAAAAGTTATGTAAAAAAAAAAAAAAAGTGATAGGCTACGTAAAGATTTATGTAGCCTATCACGGCTAGATTTTCAAAGTCAGCCATGATAGGCTACGTAAATCTTTACATAGCCTATCATGGCTGACTTTGGGGGGGGGAAAGCGCGTACGCAAATGGCGGCACCCATGGGTGCCGCCATTTGCGTTCCTTATTTGCGTTCCTTATTTGGGCACGGGTAGTCTACGTAAAGATTTACGTAGACTACGGCAAAAATAAGGGCAACGCTATTTGATAAATAAAGATTTACGTAGCCTATCATGGCTGACTTTGAAAATCTAGCCGCGATAGGCTACATAAATCTTTACATAGCCTATCACTTTTTTTTTTTTTACTTTACTTGGAAATGGCGGCGGCGGCAGCCGGTCGGAAGTCCGGTCACCGCCGCCACCGCACCGCTGCCGGGACCCGCCGCCGAGAGGGACATTTGCACGAGGTAAGTCCCATCCTGGGGGGGGGTGTCGGAGAATTTCCCCACCAATTTCGGGGGACCAAATGCGTTGGCATTCGGCCTCCAGGAGATTCATGGAGAAATTCTCCGACATCCCTACTAACCAGGGCTGATTCTCCTTAGCTTCTGAGATCAGACATGATCAGGCACATCCAGCCCTTAGATACGTATTTATCATAGAATCATATCATAGAATCATAGGGTTGGAAGGGCCCTACAAGACCATCGAGTCCAACCTCCTGCTCCATGCAGAAAGCCTGATACCCAGGCGGTCTCCCATCCAAGTACTAGCCAGGGCTGATTCTGCTTAGCTTCTGCGATCAGACAAGATCGGGCACATCCAGCCCTTAGATACGTATTTATCATAGAATCGTATCATACAACCATAGGGTTGGAAGGGCCCTACAAGACCATTGAGTCCAACTCCCTGCTCCATGCAGGAAGCCTGATTCCCAGGCAGTCTCCCATCTAAGTACTAACCAGGGCTGACCCTACTTAGCTGTTTCCTGGTTTCCATTGGCTAAAGAAAGCCGATACCTCCTGACGTTTCCACATGTTGGAAGAAGCATGTGAAGAGAGGATTGGACAAGCACAGGCAGGGATGGCCTGATACTCCCCCCTCCCCGCCGCTGACTCCCCAGCAAATTAACTGTTCTTGATTCCTCCCCTGTCACACCCATGTCTTATCATATGCTGAGTACACTAACCATCGCACATTAAATCATCACAAGTGGGCAGAGATGCTCTTTTATACCAGGCCAAGCTCTTCTGTCCGTCTAACCCAGGATTGCTTGCTTTGACAGGCAGTGTCTCCCCAGGGTCTCAGGGAGAGAAAGCTGTCTTTCATATCTTGGCTGAGAGGCCAGGGAATGAACCAGGGACCTTCGGAACATCAGAAGATGCCTTATACTGATCAGAAAGGATGCTGAAATCACAAATGCATCATCCAGGTTTTAGAGTTTATAGGTTTTCATCTTTATCATAGAATCATATCATAGAATCATAGGGTTGGAAGGGCCCTACAAGACCATCAAGTCCAACCCCCTGCTCCATGCAGGAAGCCTGATTCCCAGGCGGTCTCCCATCCAAGTACTAACCAGGGCTGATTCTGCTTAGCTTCTGAGATTAGACAAGATCGGGCACATCCAGCCCTTAGATACGTATTGAGGATTTCAGTACTTTCAAAGTGGCTGCATATAAGCACGACCAGTATGGGCTAGGGCTGGAGGAATTTCAGTTTCTCTCAGTTTCTCAGCTTTCCAATCTTAAATTCAGTTCATGCTGAACTTTGAGTTTTATTTTAAGCTCACATGAAAATTTGTATGCATTTTTGTGTGTGTTTCTCTGAATACATGCATTTTTGTATGCAATTTGGCCAAACATACACATTTTTTGTGAGTAGGTTTCCTAATACAATGCATTTTAATGCTCTTTTCCCTAATATGCACATTTCTGTATACACGTTTGATCGGACAACTCCACCGCAAAATTCGAAGAAGCACAAATTTCAAAGAGCAACTGAGTTTCGGTTTGTGCATTGGTTCGAAAGTTGAAAATTAGGTACATTCGCATTAAAAATACAAATTGAACAGATTTCTCCCCCATTCTGAGTGTTTGCATGCAGCATGGCTGGGCAAGTTCCGGGGCCTTAGAAGACCCACTGTGGCTGCGGTCCAGCATTGAGAGGGGAGGTGCTTGGCCCAGCTGCCGGGAGCATGGCTGTGCTGCTGGCTCTGCTTGAACAGGCAGAGGCAAAATGCAGTTACAAAAAACAGTAAAAGCTGCCTCCACCAATGGGGACAAACTTCCATGCACACTCTCCCTCCCCCAAATCAGAGAAATGGTCCCCAGATTTGCACAAACAGGGCTGCAAGACTCAGGGGCCATTTCGGTGCTGCCCTATGATGCTCCCTCCCACGCACAGGAACACAGGAAGCTCTTATCCTGAGTCAGACGATTGGTCCAACTAGCCCTGTATTGTCAATACAGAAAGCCAAAGAATGCGTATTACTAACTGCGTAGTTTCTAGCTAGGGTTTAGCTTTGTCTTTATTCTAGTGTAAGCCTCAGTTTGGACTGGGACCAAATGTACGTCCCCCACCAGTATTTGCTTCTTGAAATCCTGCCTCTATGGGCTGTGTGTGTGTGTGTGTGTGTGTGTGTGAACAAAAGAAACATGTCTCCACTTATGCCAATTGAAACTTCTTTTTAACCCTTTGGGGGGGGATTTCAGAAAGCAAATGGTGTGTGTGTGTGTGTGTGTGTGAAGGTTTAATCCTCCCCTCCCAGTATGCCGATTTTTTAATTAAAATTTACCAAAAGCTGCAAAGTTCTCCATATCTGGGACAAAAAAAAAAAAATGGATTTAAAATATTCAAATGCGGGAGAAAGCAAGACAGACAGATTTGTCCCTCCCCAGTAAGAAACCAGAAGTTCTTTGATTACCACAGTCCCTCCTTCTTCTGTAAGTTTGAACTAAATGTCTACAGCTCCTGCACATGCACAAAGACATGACAGATCGTCCAACACATCCAAGTGACTTAGAGGGAAGCCAAAAAGTGTTTCAATCTTGGAAAGTGAGATTTCCCAAAAAGTTCTGTACATCCCTAGGCTATTTCCAGTTTTCTCTGAAAGCAAAATGTTGACTTTCCTCCTCCAGCAGAATATCTGAGGAAGCCAAAAGAGTTCAAATAAATCTAGTGAAATGTATCAGTGCAGTTTTGCATTTCCCTAAGAACTTGATCTTTAGACAGACATACTGCACGATCAGCTCCATCGTAGGAGTGCTGGGTGGCTTAGGGGCTAAATAATCTAATGTTTAACCCAACAACAAGCCATGGGTTAACTGCTGGGTTGTTTAGCCCCTAAACAACCTAGCACTCCGGCTTCAGATGACATTCTAAGTAACCTACAATAGAGCTAATTGTGGGTTGATAAGGAAAAGCGGAAGTGGCAGGTGCACTGCAGGTAGGGATGGCGGAGAATTTCTCCATGAATCTCCGGGAGGCCGAATGCCAACGCATTCGGCCCCCTGAAATTGGTAGGGAAATTATCCGCCCCCCCCCCCGGGATGGGACTTACCTCATGCGAATGTCCCTCTTGGCGGCGGGTCCCGGCGGCGTTTCGGTGGTGGCGGGGGTGGCATTGCCCTTATTTTCGCCGTAGTCTACGTAAATCTTTACGTAGACTACCCGTGCCCAAATAAGGAACGCAAATGGCAGCGCCCATGGGTGCCGCCATTTGCGTACGCGCTTTTTTCCCCCCAAAGTCAGCCGTGATAGGCTACGTAAAGATTTACGTAGCCTATCATGGCTGACTTTGAAAATCTAGCCCTGATAGGCTACGTAAATCGTTACGTAGCCTATCACGTGTTTTTTTTTTTCAATTTACTTTTTTTATTTCGTGGCCGGGGAGATGGGGCGCTCCCCCCCGGACTGCATTTCAGCGGCGAGGGATGGGTCACCTCCTGCCCGGCCTGAATTTCGGCTGGGAGGGGCGAGGCACCTCCCCCCCGCCAAGAATTTTGGGGGGAGAAACGGAGCGCCTCCCCCCCCCCCACGAAGCAAGCTGCGGGACCAGGTAAGGGACTTTCGTCCACCCTTAACTGCAGGTAACATGTCAGTCCTCTCCCACTTGAGCACAACAGCCCGTGGGTTGTTTAACCCACGGGCTGTTGTGTCATACAAACCAGGTCATTGTCTTAACTTTCAGCTGTGGCACAATCTGCATGTAAAAATCTGAACTAGATTCTTCTGGAACTGGGTACCACAAACGTGAACGTACCTCCAATGTCGCTAGTCTTAACCTGAATGGTGTATGTTGTGTACTCCATCATCTGGTCCTCGTTGATCACCGCCGGCATCTCCCACTCCAGGGTGAGATTGTCGCCCCACTGCTTTGAGAGCCAATCATTGTATGTGAATGTGGTCACCTCTTGAGTAGTCAGATTCTTCATGATGATCTAGAAAGAATCAAACCAATGGGAGGAACTCTAGGTGAGATTTACATGATGGAACTTTAGCACCGCTAAAAGAAAGCACAATGTACTGGGGGATTCTTGTACCCGGGACAGCCAAGTGATCAAATGATCTATAGGATGAACACATGTACGTATTTACTTATTTATACACTGTCCAATATCCAGGGTACTCTGGGCAGTTTACAGTATGAATGTAAAAGAAGGAGTAAAGAATGTAAAAAAAAAAGTAGTAAAATACAAACATAAAGTTGAAAACAGCATAAAATCAGAAATGGCATAAAACCAACAGAAGTTAACACTTGTGAGAAGCATTGGGCAGAGTGTTCCTATGGTTCCTGGAGAGCACCCCAGGGACCATCAGATTTCTCAGATTCCCCCTCCCAAATCCATAGACACTGCTGCCAGTTTGGGAGGGGGAGAACCCAATCTGATCCCTCCCCCTGCAAAAGCAGCATCGGAGGACCTTGCAGAGATGAAAATGGGGGTGTTCCACTGGGCAGGGAGGGAAGGGGAGAGGCTGGAATAACAATATCCTCTGGCCTCTCTTGCCCTGTCCCCATCCCACCAGCGCACCTCTGCTAGATGGGCTCAAAGTCCTGTCTAGAGGGAAAGAGTTTAAAAGGAGGTTGGAGAGGTGAAAATCTCCTCTGTCACTCCTCCTGTCCTGCTAGAAGCATTAAGAACATAAGAAGAGCCATGTTGGATCAGACCAAGGGTCCATATAGCCCAGCATTCTGCTCACACAGTAGCCAACCAGCTGTTGCCCAGGAACCCACAAGAAGGACATGAGTGCAAGAGCACCCTCCTGCCCATGTTCCCCAGCAACTGGTGTACAAAGGCATACTGCCTCTGATACTGACGGTAGCATAAAGCCATCAGGTCTAGTAGCCATTGATAGCCTTTTCCTCCAGGAATTTGTCTAACTCCCTTTTAAAGCCATCCAAATTGGTGGTCATCACTACGTCTTGTGGTAGCAAATTCCATAGTTTAACTATGCGCTGTCTGAAGAAGTCCTTCCTTTCATCTGTCCTGAATCTCCCACCAATCAGCTTTATGGGATAACCTCAGCCCAGCAGGGCACAGAATACTCAGAAGCCTCCGAGATAAGACACTTCTGTCTACTGGTGTCAACCGGATAGGGTTGTGCCCTAAAAAGCAATAAACAATTTTAATACTTAAAAGCCTGGGAAAATGAAAAGGCCTTCACCTGACACTGAAACAACCACAGTGTAAGCATGGAGCAAACCTCTCTGAGTGTGCCACCACTGAAAAGACCCAACCTGAAGGACAGATGGCCTACCACAGAGTCACGTGGATGGGCACTGAGTGTGGCAGGAAGGTGTACAAGCAGGGCTGGCCCAAGACAGTTTGCTGCCTGAAGCAGAAAATAACACGGTGCCCCCTCCCTTTCTGTGTACAAAAGTCAACTAGACTGACAGCTGAATCTTTCTTTGATGCTAGTGATGGGACAACGTCCTCCACCACACCTGAGGGCTTAGAGAGTGTAGGGCAGGAAGTATGACATACAGCTACTTCTTTCATCACCTTGCTGCTGTCTGCCAGGATCTGCTGCCTGAGGCAACCATCTCACTCTGCCTTATGGTAGAGCTGGCCCTGTGTATTAGGCATATAAAAAAGGGAAATTTTACTGGGGGAGCTGTCAGATCAAGGAAAGCTTTCAGTCTGGAAAGGAGGGAGATATTGGCCTGGTAACCAGGCCCCGATTCTCAGGCCTCTCACCCCATGGCTGCCAAGTAAGGAGGTGAGGTTTATAGGCAAGGAGATGTACTAGTTTCACATAGGGATGTCAGAGAATTTCACCACGAATCTCGGGGAGGCCGAATGCCAGCGCAATTGGTGGAGAAACGGTCTGCCCCCCCCCCCCCCGGGACGGGACTTACCTTGCTCGAATGTCCCTGGTGGCAGCGGCGGCAGCGGTTCGGCGGCAGTTCGGCGGCAGCCGGTCTTCCGACCGGCTGCCGCCGCCGCCACTTCCAAGTAAAACAAACAAACAAACAAAAAAGTGATAGGCTACGTAAAGATTTACGTAGCCTATCATGGCTAGATTTTAAAAAAACACCGTGATAGGCTACGTAAATCTTTACGTAGCCTATCACGGCTGACTTAAAAAAAAAAAAAAAGCGCGTATGCAAATGGCGGCGCCCATGGGTGCCGCCATTTGCATTCCTTATTTTGGCATGTGTAGTCTACGTAAACATTTACGTAGACTATGGCGAAAATAAGGGCAACGCAAATAGCCATTTGCGTCCTGGCAGGAGACGAGGTTCGCGGCCGGAGGGACGGGGCGCCTCCCCCCCCCGCCCAGAATTTCGGGGGGAGGGACGGAGCGCCTCCCCCCCACCGCGAAGCAAGTGTCGGGATCACGTAAGGGACTTTCGTCCATCCCTAGTCTCACATTCTAATTCCATTTCACTGCGAACTGAGTACAACCTCATAATTGATACAATCCACTCATTTTTAATTGGTCTCCCTGATAAGCTTTTTACAAAAGACAAAAAAGATTAAAAATAAGCTTCAATTGTCATTTTGCTGGAACAGGAAAAACTCAAAATGTGATGTGCGCATCTATAGAGCAACAAATGGTTAATTACAGGGCTGATGGCTTAATTTGCCTTCTCATCTTGTCTACTTAGCACTGACAGTGTGCCATCTGTCTGACATTCCAGCTCTACCCCACAAGTACTCCCGTATGTTCGTTCTTATAAACGCCACTAACAGAAACTGAGGTGAGCTCGGATCAGTTTTCACACCATGCTGGCGCCCCATTGGAACCTACTGAGATGCATTTTGGAGTTACTTCTCCTTGATACTCGAGGGAGCTGCATTACAAGAATACCCATGGCTGTGTGTGCTGGAAAAGCAGCAGCAAGAGAAATCAACCTTCAGCACCACGTGAAGCCACATTCCGTGATGAGAAGGGTAGAATATCGCAACCTGTAGAAACTTCAGAAAATGCACGTAAAGCAGATTAGGGTGCAATCCCATGCAGGTTTAGACAGGAAAAAGTCCTACAACTTCCAGCATTCCCCAGCCAGCTTTTTTTTCTGTCTAAACCTGCATAGGATTGCACCCTTAGTTTGCATACTGTATTCTGTAATTTATTTTTTTAACAACTTATTTTGTATAGCTCATTGTGCTTCTGGCAGTAGTGAGGAAGGGATATGGCCAGTGCCAGCTTCAGGTTCTTGAGGGCCTTTGAGCAAGACACCCCCAATGGCCCCCTCCCTCTGTGAGTCCATCTTTTTACCGCCATTGTCACCAGCTGCGATTCCTTTCATCCTCTTACTCATCCTCACTACCACTTGTTTGCTGAATAGGCAGACAGCCAGTGAGAAAGGAGACAGGGGCATCCACTGCTCCTCCCTTTCGCCATCACCATTGTCAGGGCCAGGGTAAGAGGCAAGTAAGCAAGCAGGTTGCAGTGTTGACGAGGAGGAGCAAGTCTAGGGGACTCTTGTCAGTCGACCCCACCCTTGGGCTGTGGGCCCTTGGCAGGTACCCAACCATGCTGGCCCTTGATGCCAGTCCTGGACACTGCCCTCCAATGGCTGCATATCTTATTCAGACACACCACTGCTCCGGCTCAACTCAACTGAGCAGGGGAGGCCAACTGGAATGCTGTGCAGGCACAGAGACATCCACTGCTAAGTCTAGGTTTTGGGGACCCTTGGGCAAGATGTTCTTAGTGGGGGTTCCTCTCTGAGTAGGCCCACTACTCCTCATCACTGCTTACATGCTTGGAGAGATTAGGAGAACAGGCAGCAATAGTGAGGAGGAGGAAAAGGAGGGGTTAAACCAGGAGACTCCAGGAATCAGCAGTGAACCCCTTGCATTAGTGTGGCCCTTGGCAGGTGCCCAACAGTGCTGACCCTGATGCCAGCCTTGGAGGGATAACCCATATCCACCTGCAAGCAGGGGGCATTTGTGACTGCACAGGCTAATGGATCCATTGAGCTGAGAGGAAACTGAGCCCACTGTCTCTCCACCGTCAGTGCCCCTCTCCCTCGGTGGTGATGGTGTGTGCCTCCACTGCTACCGAGAAGCCAGCGGGACTTTGACCAAGGTGCAAGATGGTGGCTTCTTCTAGATCATGTCCTAGGGTGGCCATGGGTCCTCTTTTACAGAGAACAATCCTCTGTTTGAAGGGCTGGCAGCAGATAGTCCTCTATTTTGAAGGCATCCTCTGTTTGAAGGGCTGTCCTGTCCAAGCCCAGTTTGAAGGTAACACACCATTAAAGAAGGGCAAGCTGAGGGGCCTTGAAGTCGCCCATCAACAGTTAGCACCTGAACAGCAGACTGGACAGGCAAACACTCTGGTCACAGTCTTGCAGAATGCAGTGAAATTAACTGTATTTCTATTTAAATTATAGTGATTATTTCCAAATCTTTATCTATACATGCAAATTAGCATACGCAAATGGGTGTCCTCTTCTGCCCTTCTGCTCTTCTGCATCTTTTTTGATGATGCATTTCCTTTGGGGAGGGGTGAGTCATATGTAGCCACCCTACCTCGTCCCCGCAGTTCCAGCCCGTCAGAACCAAACTAGCTGTAACAGTTGGCGGTCGTGTCTTTTGTCTATTAACCTGCCCATTCATGTGTAAAGTCTGAGGACCGGTGTGTGTGCGTGCATGTGTGTGCGTGCGTGTGTGATTTTAACCTCAAAAACATGCATTGTTGACAAGGGACATTGAATCTAGTGTGTGTGTGTCCCCCACACACACCCCTTCACTACAGGACCTTAGTTTTCTTCTCAGTCCAGCTCTCATACCAGAAGCAGTGGTGTCGTGGTAAAAATTTGGAAGTGCAGGCACCCATCAGGACCATCCCCATAGCCACCCCCTCAGGAAGACTTCAAAATTGCAGGCTGCTGTGTTGATTCCTATCAACAAACCAGCTCTAGGAGTTTTTATCTCCTTTGTAAAGCTAATGGGTCTTAATTGCCCATTCAAGAACAAGCCACCCCCAAATACTTCACATTACAACAGGGATCAATATATTCTTCATGGGAAAATCAATGTATTCTCCAGCTACCGTGAAGATTGCAGCTAAGCTCAGAGGGAACAGGGAAACCTGTGAGGGGGGTGGCAGGTGGCATTCTGAGCAGAATCCAATGGGGCGCTTACACCCCCACAGATTCTCTTATGCCTTGCCAATTCCATTAATAAAACGGCCCCCTCTGCTTGTGTAATGGCGATTTAGCACTGCCAGAGCAACCCGAAATGAGCACAAACACCCGTTTCTGAAAGGAGACAGATGGATGGCACTTGCATAAGGGAGCTCCGCCGACCTGCCTCCTTCCAAAAACAAGCGCTTCTGCTAGTTTCAGGGCTTCCCCCAGGAAGCGTCACATCTCCCCTGTGTAAGCAGTGGGTCCTGCTTGCACAATGGAATTGGTGGGACTCACCACTTGCGGAAGGGAAATGGTGAGGCGGAAACGAACCAGTGGGGGCATAAGCGTTGGCTTCTGCCCTATTATCACTGCTAATCAGAAAGGCCTGGCGCTGCATCCCTGTGAGTCCTGGCTCCACTACACCACTGCCTAGCGTTCATATCAGAAGTGACCAGGGATGGTGAGTACAGTAAGAGGACGGGGCAGGGCTCAGCTCCCCTCGTTGTACCTTTTCTCCTAAAAATGAGAAGCCCCACCTCCCCCATCAACCTAGGGTCCCAATCTGGATCGGGGCCCCTGCACCAACTCTAGAGTAAAAGGAGGGAAAAGACACACCTGTGAGACATAGATTTAAAGTAACATCTGTTTTGGGCCACAGGTGTGGTACTACTCCCTTCCCATAGCTCCCATAGCTCTCCCCCACTTGTCTGGTTAAGATCCTAGCTCCTTCACCAGTACACCTCCACTACCACCATCGTTTCCTATGAAATTTTGCAGCATAGCATGACATTCAGGTTTCATCGTTGGCTGCAGGCTCTGCAGCATTTCTAACAGCTGGGGTTTTCTTTCCCCTTACTTCTTCTTGTACTTCTGTTTTGCTCAGAAAGCTAAGGCAAACCCTTGAGATTAAGAAATGCAAGTATCAGAAATGGCAAACTTTGCATATACATAGCTCAGCTTTAAAAAAAAAAAGTCATTTTATTATTTTATTTTTGAACAGCTGTGTGACTTAATTGTATTTAAAAAAAACAGAAAAGGGAGGTAGCAGAGAGAATTTGAATATTTGGCTCATCAAAGTGGGGGCGGGAACTGCTCTGCTACCTCCCTTTTCTGTTTTTTTTAAAAATACAATTAAAACTGCTAAAAAAATGTGAAAAAAACACCTGAACTTGCTTGAAATTGTCCTTTTTGAAATTGGATCATGTATTCAAGTCTGGTCACCCACCACCCGTGAATATGTAACATTTTCTCCAAAGGTCCAGCTACTATTTTTCCCAAGGAACTCCCATCACAAAAGAGGATTTGTAATGTATTGCAGGTGCAGCGGCAGAGCGCCAATGTTCTTTCCTAATGAAGTCTAACAGCAGAGAGTCCATTTGGGTAAAATTATAGGTTGCACTTGGCTTCCCTCGCAGATCTCCTCAGTCTCTCTGGTTCTGCCAGGATAAGGAGTGGGGGACTGGAGGAAACATGATCAAAATATGCAACCTTGGCAAGAACAAAGCAGACTTTCCTTGTTATAATCCCTCCAAATCCTCGGGGTCTAAATAATGAGGGATTGTTGTTGTTGTTCAGTCGTTCAGAAGCCCCCTAAAGGAGGAGCAAAAACACTTGAAATGAAGAACACACCATTTTCGACAGTGTGCTGAAGCTGTACTTGGGTTAGGGATGAAGCTCAGTGGTAGAGCCCTGCTTGTGTCCAGAGACTAAAATCTCCTCTAAATATGGAAGCTCCATGTGACTGTCATAGTTAATCATGACAGATAGATTCCTCCTTTATGAATTTGTCACTTAAAATTAATCAGGTTGGATCCAGACTCAGTCATACTCAGAGTAGACCTCCTGAAACCAATGGGACTTATGTTAATCATGACTAAACTAAGTCTCATTGATTTCAGTGGGTCTACTCTAAACTAGGGATGGATGAATCTCTCAGTTTCAGTTTTGCTCAGTTTCTCATTTTTCCCACCTTAAGTTTTGTCCTGTTTCCGCACCAGTTTCCTTTTTTTTAAAGTCCACATCAAACATCGTACACTTTTTTTGCTCATCATTTCTTCCAATATATGCATTTTGTTGCAAGCAATTTTCCCAAATAAAAAGTTTCTTTGTGTGTTATTTTCATGAATACATGCATTTTTTGACTGGAGAACTGCATCGCAAAATTCAGAAAAGTCTGAATAGTGACGTAAGCTATACTTACTTACCAATACGTTTCGGTTCACATATTGGTTCGGGAAGTGCGAACTCTGCACACTCACCAAATTACAGTACCCAGGAGGCTATGTGCCAGCTCCAGTACCAGAGGCAGTGAGCCTATGTACACCAGTTGCTGGGGAACATGGTAATGCAAATTAAGTTTGCATTAATATGCAAATTAAAATGAAAACTGAGTGATTTTCCCCCCATGACCAAGTCTGGATCCAACCCATTATGTGTTGTGAGAAGAGGTTCTTTCTGTCTGTCTGTCTTGAATCTACTGCTAATCAATTTCTTTGGATGATCTTGAGTTCTAGAATTGCAGTGATGGTGATGATGAGAAACAAGTTCTCTCTACCTCCTCCATCATTTTATGAATGTCTCTTATGTCCCCAGCTTTTTTATGACTAATCTAAAAATGCTTCCACCTGTCCTTGTAAGGACAAGTGCTCCAACCCCTAGATCATCATGGTTGCCCTTCTCTGCACCTTTTCCAGCTCTATGGTATCCTTATTGAGATGGGGTTAAGCCAACCTGTGCACAGCATTCCAGATGTGGCTCTGCCATGGATTTATCAAAGGGCTTTTTTATACAGTCCATTTTATTTCCAACCATACCTAATATTCCCTAATTTCTGTGTAAAAATCCATGACCTCCCCTGCACAATACATCAGGCACTGACAATCATGTGCTTTTGATGATTATTAAAAATTTAGGGTGCAATCCTATGCATGTTTAGACAGAAAAAAATTCTACAACTCCCAGCATGCCCCAGCCAGCATAGGATTGCATAGAATTGCACCATAGCTATAAGAAAATCTGCAGTATATCCACAGCCCTGCTTACAAACAGTGGAGGGTTTCAGGAACCCGTGTGCTACCTGCTCCAGAAACCAATCCGGGCGACATCCTTCCCCATCAGTCCGTATCCTCATCTTCCTAAGTGGTGCAATGTCTGGGACCTCCATGATGAAAGTATCCTTTTGGCAGATCTCAAATCTGGAGGAATGAGAAATTTGCTCAGATTTTTCTATTGCCTGGCTTCATATAGGGGAGGGATTTGGATAGTCACTTACACGTCACTGAAAAAGAGGACCAAAGAGGGCACAGATTTGCATAAAATTTGCATATGCTAATTCATTTGTTTAGAAGCAAATGATTACCAAAATTTAACTAGGAGTTGTGGCTGGTGGGCCACTAGCTGACCATTGTTGCTTTAACATTCTGCTTAGTGAATTGTGCTTGTCATGAGCGAGATGCATGGGCCAGATGGCATCCTGCTACAATTCCATGATAGCCTATTCTGGCACCTTCCCAGCACATACTTCGGCCAAGAGAAAAACATGTTTCTTCCCCCAGACATTCAAAGCAATCCTGGCACAGGGTTGACTCAGGGCTGTATCCAAATTCCACACTGAAAGTTCTTTTTCATTCTGGTGTCTCTGTTAAGTCAGGGCAAGTGTATAGCCTACAAGAGGGTTGCACTAAATTAAGAAGCCCATAGCCTATACAGAGAGTGAGTTGGTCAATGTTGGAAGAGGATGGGGAGGGATTGGTTAGGGTGGCATTGCAGGGGGTGGCGTGGGTTGGGAGGGAGCTCATTCTCTCTTCCCACCTAGGGATGTTTGTCACTGGGAAATCCGGTGCCTTTTTGGCTTGACGGAGTTCTGCAGCACATATGACTCACTCTGCATCTGTGAGTTGAGCTGTGGGCTGTTCCCCAAGCTCTGGGAACTTTTTTGTGCATTTTTTGAAGGATCTGCAATTTATCCACATTTCTGAGCAACTTGTACAAATTATGGCCGAATTAGCACAAATTACACACATTCCTGCTGTACTTTGCTCAAATTCGGCCGCAATTTGTGCAGATAGCTCAGACACTTGTGCGAATTGCAGAAACGTCCCCCCAAAATGCACTCAGTTCCTTGCTGCACATCAAGCCGGGCGCTGCAGCGGGAACCAAAATGAAGTTTGGGGGGCTGAGCCTAAGAAAACGTGTTATCTCCGCCCTACAAACAAATTTCTCCGACACCCCTACTCCCACCCTGAGATTTCTCCCCTTCTCATCCCAACACATATCACTCAACCCTATCTGGAGTATGTGTGTACCACACCCCAGCCTCGTGTCATGTGGTGGAACACGTGCTTTGTTTGCAAAAGGTCCACAGTCCAGTCCCTGGCTTCCCCAGTATCAGGTAGCAGGTGATGAAGCGGGGAGATCTTTCTCTGAGAGAGCTCCAGAGAGCTGCAGCCAGTTGGAGCACTCAGTACTGGACTGGACGGACCAATGATGTGATTCAGTATAAGGCAGCTTTTTTATTTATTTGTACCCTGCCTTTCTACCAAAAATGGCACTCAAGTCAGCTTACAGAACCAATTAAAATTGATTGAAACAATATATTAAAAAAACGCAATAAAAATGTAACAATTACAGGGGAAAAATATTAAAAACAGCACCCAACCCAGCAGACCTACTTACAGGCTTAAGGCCTACTTAAATAAAGCGCTCCTGACGCTGCTGCCATGTTGCCCCCATGCAACCAACCCTCTCTGTCTGCTGGGGCCAACCCTGGCAGGGAGAGAGGGGATCGGTTGTGTGGTGGTGGCCGGGGGATTTTCCCCTTTTCTTTTTCATCTGTAAATGCGATCACAAATCGTGTTTACGGAAGAAGGAAATCATTCTGGATCTCGGGACGAAAAGCCCAGCTCTGCTCGCAAAGGGAAGCCGAGGCAGGAGCACTGCAGAAATCCGTCAGGCCCTAAAAGGGCCAGATTTTCCCACAATGGACATCCCTATCCCATCCCGCACAGAAAAGCAGAGCCAACGCATGCCCTGCTGAATGAGTGGGGCCAGATGCTCGTTGGGGCAGACCCATGGTCGCCATGGAGGCCATGAAGTCCTCAGCCACGCCCGACAACATCGCCTCAGCCAGTATGTTCAAGTCCTCCAGGACAACAATGTGTCCATTCAGGCTGAACAGCCTGGCATCACGCTGCTCCTGCAAGCAACCTCTTAGGCCACATTGAAGGTTCATAACCATGGTGGATTCAGTTATACCCTGTTGCTCCACAGCACTGATTAAATTGCACAGAGGCTACTGGCTGAAAGAGATGCACTAGGTGGCAAGTGAGGTCTTTCAGAACTCTAATTTATATGTATTCAAGAGCATAAATCTGAATCAAAGACTAATAAGAGAAAAGGGGGAGAAACAGTGCAGATAAATGGCTTAGCACAGTGCATTCCTTGGGGTATAGACTCATTCCTCAAGAAGATTTCATTGGGCATTCTTGTCCTCACATCCACTTATCAATATTTGGGTTTTTAGGAGCTATTTTGCAGCTAATGTAATGTAAATTAAATTGCCTTATTATCTGGGACAGTTAAAAAGACAGTTCTTTCCCATACATACATATCACCTTGTATTGTTACTTAAAGGAAGGGAAGATTTATAGTCTCCCTTAGCTCCAAGTCTGAAGGTGAATCTCAATGATTCTCACATGGCAACATTCTCAGGTGATGGCCAGGCAGTTCCATGGAAGTGCAGGTCCAGAAAGGCCAAAGAATTAAGTACGGATCACTTGTTTAAGAATTCTTTTGCTGGAGGAAAAAACAAGTTCCTAGCCCTGATTGTTGCGCGGGCAAGGTCTGATGAAGCCTGTAAAGCCTGAAGAGGACTCAGCAGGATATCCAGAGATCAGGTGGCGGCACCTCTGGACTCTATACAAGTCTTTGCTCCCTTTGACTGGCAAAGGGAGAATCAATTATGCAAACCAAGGACATATATTATGCAAATATTGCCTAATTTGCCTAATTTATGCAGAACACAGAATTCAACATCTCTTGGTGCAGAATGATTATATTGCTTTTCAGCACACATTGCCCTGGATATGTCTCTTTGACAGCTCTGCATACTACGGTGGCCATGTGTCCTCTTTTACAGAGGATGGTCCTCTATTTGAAAGACTACCAGGGGATTGTCCTCTATTTTGAAGGTGTCCTCTATTTGAGGGGCTGTCCAGTCCAAGTCTCCTATAAAGAACCATCAGAAGGAAGAGCTGGGCCTTGAAGTTGCCCATCAACGGCACTTGGACAACAGATTGAGCAAGGCACAAAGCTCACCTGCTGACAGACTTCCACACTATGGCACGATGTAGGGATGTATGAGAATTTCACTTTTGCTCACAAAACATGTAAACAAAACATTTTCTGCAGTCACATGCTTGTGCTCACCTTTGGAGCCCTATTTGAAACTCTAAATATGAGCATGAGCACATGACTGCGGAAAATGTTTGTGAATTGTCGAGCACGTGCTCATGTTCATCTCATTCCCAACTCCTGGTTCAATTTGCGCAAATTTTCTAATTTACACAAATTTCCTCTGTTGACTGAATCAGCCTCCTTTAGCCTATGGAGAAAATGTGCGCAAATTAGGACATTTGTGCAAAGTTGGGAAAATTTGTGCAACTTTCCCATTTGATTGCTGCCCAACTTGTGCATTTTCTTGCAAATTGATGTCTTTTTTGGGTGATGCTTTCCCTCTTTTTCAGCAATTCACAAGTGGCTACCATATGCACAACATGTGGCTCACCAAAGGGAATGCTATCTACCAGCCATGGCAGCCCATTAGAGGGTGTGATCATCGAGTTTTTCCTGCCTGCCTGGGACTGTAAAAACAGGGCAGCTGTCAAGCATCTGGCAGGCTACAATATCTGCATGGCTGGTGGGCTGTGCTCAGCTTGGCAGGTCACAAGTGGTATATGGTCCTGTTGGGAAGGAACAACACAGCTCAGTGGTAGAGCACATGGCTTTAGTTTACATGCAGAAATGTCCCAGGTTTAATCCCTGGTATCAACAGTTAGAAAAATATAAGGAAGCAGGTGATGGGAGAAACATCTCTTTGCCAGAGACCCTGGAAAGTTGCTGCCAGTCAGAGCAGATGATACTGGGTTAGATGGAGCGATATCTTGATCTTGTATAAGGCAGCTTCCTGTGTTCCTGTTCATTGTTTGATTTTTCAGATAGCAATCCAGGGCTGAGAGATCACGACTTGCTCAAAGCCACCCAGGAAGCCACTGGCTAACGAGGGATCTAAAGCTAGGATTTCCCTGGGCCTAAGGGCCAAAACAGATGTTGCTTTAAATGTGTGTCTGCAGCTAGCTCTTCTTTCATTTTTACTCTAGAGTAGGTGCACAGCCCTCAATCCAGATCTTAAAAAAAAAAAACCTCCCCTCCCCCATGCTACAGTTCTGATCTGGACATATATTGAACATAGATACTGAACATATATTGCACATATTCTAGAGTAAAAATGAATAAAATAAGAACGCATAGCTGCTAGACACATATTTAAAGTGATGCCTGTTTTGGCCCCAAGTCCAACACATCTATTCCCATAGAAGCACATGGACCAGCAGAGAACTGGTGATCTTGTGATGTTCCCTGCCATTGGTATTTCTGAAGCAACAGTATGGGCAAAATAACAGTTACCTGTCTCCATTTTTTTCTAGCTGCATCTCTTCTGAGCACCCGTTGGATCCAAAGAGTGTTACAAAGATACCAGCATCAGTACCGGCATGTGAGAGATCTCCAGTCACAACAGTCATGTCGTAGAGAATCTGGGAAGAATTGAAGCACACTGTGATTTATTTATTTATTTATTTATTTATTATTATTTGTGAGTGCGCCCCCCCCTTGTGTTTTTGGTATTGTTGTTTTTTTAGAAAGCGACAACAAAAATGGGATGGCACCCCAAACAGGGAGGTGGGGAAGAGGGAGGGACTCCAGATGCTAAAAGAAGATTTATTTGAAGGCTCAATGCATTTTTGGATATCCTTCCTCAGGGGCACACTTTGAACAATGATCCACCCATGCATGGGACACTCCAGTGACTCCTAGGATAAATAAAAAGGGATGGACAGATGCCCCCTCCTGTCCAAGTTCTCTGGGCTCCCGCCCAGCCACTGCCCCCACTCGCATGCCCCTGGACCCACATACCCCCCCCATGCTTGCCGAGCCACCTGCACCTACCCTGAGCTGTTTGTGAGCACCCATCATTTTGGGAAAAAAAATGGGTGACTCAGGAACTTCCATAAATTTTATATTGCACACATAGTGACTGTAAAGGCCCCATCTATGCAATATTACATGCATAAATGGGAAGTTCCCGAGTCACTCGCAAATGGCTCAGGGTAGGTGCAGGTGGCAGGTTGAGCATGGGGTGGGGTGTGTGAGTAGGGGCAGCAGCTCAGTGGGTGAAGCCTGGAGGCACAAGCAGGGGGCAGGGGAGTCTATCAGAGTCCTGGACTCAGCCAAGCACCTGCATTATCCCTATAAATAAATAAATAAATAAATAAATCTAAAAACAAATAAGAGAACAATCCTATGGTCCCTGAGAGAGCATCCCAGGGACCGTAGGAGTCCTTGGAAAAACCACCTGAGGTCGGAGACAATGTTCAGAAGGGGAAGTCAGAGATCTGACCCCCTTCCCCAGCCCCTTGCTGCCAGCACAGAAAGAACTACACCGGTTGTCCTCTGAGGTCAGAAAAGAGACCTCAGAGAAGGAGGAAAGAGGGCATTCCAGCAGGGGAGGAGATCAGAAAGGCCAGGATATGAGATATCCTAAGCCTCCTTCAGCCTCCTTCTCTGAAAAAGCCTGTCCAGCAAAAATCACCAAAGATGGAGTGTGGGAGGTGAAGTTCACCTCCACCGCACCCCCCCCCACACACACACACGCCTTGCTGGCTTCAGCCCGGCAGGGCAGAGGAATCTCGGACGCCTCTGAGTTCGGAGGCTTCTGAACAGCAACAGCACAATCCACAGGTCTGCAGCCTAATTCTTCTTTTGGCATTTGGGGTCCCCCCCCCAATTTTTTAAAAAGCAAAGACTGAGCCATAATCTTAAAAACAGGATGGACTGGGGAGTGTATCATTGGGTAGCAGGGGATGCATGGAATAAGGCTGACTTCTCAGAAAAACTGTAGGCTAGATGAACGCCAAGTAGTGATGCGGAGAGGGCTGGACTTTGGGCTGAGGCCTCGCACACCAGGACACCCCCAAATGACCACCCAGGGAATGGCAGGTGGTGGGCGCAGCAACCATCACAGCTGGTGCCAGCACTTGGGCCAGTGTGGACATGCCAGGGCCCACTGGGGCTGAGCTTGCTTGCTGCAGCATCTTTCCTTCTTTCTTTTTTTAGAAAACATGTTATAGTCAGGAGGCAGCTGGCCAGATATATACAGGGTTACAGATGATCATTTTATTTTTACTTTAAAGTAAGGATGTCAGAGAAATGCATTGGGAGTGGGTGGAGGGAGTTTGACGAGTTTTCCTTGGTTTGGCTTCCCAGACTTCATGCTGGTTCCCACTGCGGTGCCCACCTCAGTCTGTAGTGAGTCGGGCCAGTTCACGGATTTTCTGGGCATTTTGCACATGGGGGAGGTTCTGTAATTTGTGCAAATTACAGCTGAATTTGCGCAAATCATGGCCAAATTTGTGCAAGTTATGCAAATTACAGACCAATTTGCAATGTTTGTTCAAATTTGGCTGCGATTTGCGCAAATTACAGAACCTTCCCTGCCCCCCGGCCTCCCAAAAGCACAAAAACGTTCTTGGAGTTCGGGGAAAAGCCCACAGCTTGGCTCACAGATGCAAATCAAGTCATACACACCATGGAACACTGTCAAGCCAAAAAAGAACTGGATTTCCCAGGGATGGACATCCCTACTTTAAAGATATGTTATCCTTTACCACAGCAAAATTCTGCTTCTTCCCGCGCAAATGTGGCAGCAGAAGCAAGCCACACTGTATTCCTGTAGTTATGATGTAAGTGAGTTTAAAATGTGAAACTGCACATGCTCAGAGTACTTCTTCTTTTAAAAATGAGGGCTGGCCAACAGTTGCTTTCTTTTGTTTCTGCTGTAACATATGAAGAATGTAGAAGCAGTTGTAAAGAGTGGAATGGCAGTGCAGAGGGGTGGGGGAAGGAGGAAGAAAAATATGGGTTGTGTCTAAATGGCCCCTGTATAAAACCACTTAGTGCAGGGTCTAAAATTACAAAGCTGCACCACTGTGAAATGTGAAACTGCACCATCCAGGTAAGGTACAGGAGGAGTGATTCAAATTAAAGATAAAATCAATTCTGCACTGGAAAACACATCTTGGGATCAGTTGTCATATTAGATTTTTTTTTTCATACAATGCATAACTAATCAAGTTCTCAGGATTTCTTCACACAGCACTTAAGGAAACTGTGGCATGTGCTCCCACAAGGTGCAGTGATGTGGATGGCTTTAAAAGGGAAGCGACAGATTAATGGAGCATAAAGCTATCAGGCGATGCTAATCATGTTGACTATATATTACGTCCAATATCAGAGATGCTATATCTCTCAACACTAGGGGGGGGGGCATGACTGGGAGGATGCTTCTGCACTCATGTCCTGCTTGTGGGCAGGAGTGCACTGGCTACTGTGGGAACAGAATGCTGGACCAGATAAGTCAGCCTTCCCAAACATCTGGTGTCCTGCAGATGTTTTGGACTCCCATCAGCTCCAGCCAATGACGATGGGCAATGGTCAGGAATCCTGGGAGGTGGTCCAAAACATCTGCAGGCACCAGATTGGAGAAGGCTGACACAGTCCTTTCGTCTGGTCCAGCACAGCTCTTCTTGTGTCCTTAGGATGTTCTTAGGATGTGGTGATGACCAGCAGCTTGGGTGACTTTAATGGGTATTAGGGGATCAATCTATTAGCCATGACAATTAAGTAGGATCAACATATTCAGAAGCAGTACAGCTCTGGGTACCCAATGCACAAGTTGGGTGGGTTGGGGAGGCAACCGTCTAAGATGGCTTTTGTCATCAATCCATCTACCATCATGATGGTGGATGGATTACATGGAGTTTGGCTCTGATGCAGCATGAACTCAGAGGCTGCGTATCTTAAATTTAAGATTTCAATCTAATATCCAGCTTCCCTGCCCAGTCATATGAAACACTGGATCATTGCAACCATTTACAGGGAAAATATGGACCACTAGCTTGGGTGACTTTATTCAGAAGCAGTACAATTACGGGTGCCCGATGAAAAGTGGGGGGAGAGAGAGAAGAACTCGAGTGAAAATATAATGAGGCTGAAAAATATATAATTTTATCAAATTTGAGTTGTATGGTCTACATCGGGGTGGAGAACTTTGGCCACACTTGGCCCTCTGGGGTTGCCCAGGGGGGAACGCCCCTTTACTTCCCCAGGCCCCATCCCCTTTTTCCTCAACCACTGGTCATTTTGTGGTTTCCCAGTTTTCATACAGCTTTCCCCTCATTTTAACAGGCTGAAATTCCTCTCGTAAGGCTTAGTTACTGTCAGTAAGGGCATTAAGCTAAAATATACTGGCATTTTTGGCCTTGCCCCTTTTGCCTTTGGTCCTGCCCACCACTGGATTGCAGCCCCTGAGAGCTTCTCCAACATTGAATTTGGCCCTCAGACTGAAAGCAGATCCCCACCCCTGGTCTACATAATAAAAAAAAGTTTTATGGCGGGGGCGGGGGGAACGGACCATGTTTGCTTCAAAAGCTAACAGTGAAAGTAAGGATGGGCAAACGAGAGATGTTTGAGATTGCTAGAATTCTTCAAAGGTTGTCTTGCCACTAATCCCATGCTCGATTCCTGTTCGTGATAGTTGCTTGCTCTGCATGAATGGGTAAACTGCACAAATCCAGCAGCGATTGAATGTGAAATTTGTGCAAATTCTACAAATGGACACACATGTCCTAACTTGTGCAACTTTCCTCCATAGACTGAAGCAGGGCTTTCAGTCTGCAGAGGAAATTTTTGCAAATTAGGAAATCTTCACAAAATCAAACTGGGGAAGGTTCCGCAAATCAAGCATGAGCACATGTCCAGCAATTTGAAAACACTTTTGGGCAGGCTCATGCTTGCTTTCAGAGCTTCAATTGGGGCATGTTCACATGTTTTTCAAGAAAAAAATGAAATTCTCATACATCCCTAAGTGAAAGTGACAAGGCACAGCAATGAAACTAACCTTCAGACCAATGTTGACACAGTCGGCATCCAGGATGTTGAAGACACGTGAGGTAAGTCCATCTCCCATGTCTCTGGCCAGCCAGCATTTACAGACAAAGGTGTACATGACACCTTTGGTGGGCACAACAATGGTGAATTCATCCAAGAGCCAGGAGCTTTCTGGCGTAGCCCCATCATGGCCCACCTGGGGGGTTCAGTCATAGAAAAATAGCTGTTATGGTAATGTTAAGGGTTTTTGATCTTTGCAAACTGCCCAGACAGCTTTGGCTATTGGGCGGTATAGAAATGTAATACATGAAATGGAATGTTGATCAAACTAAAAGCTTAGGCCTGGGGTCTCCAACATGCTCATAGCGACCAATGCACCAGGCTCCCCACCCCTCCTGATTTTTTTTGTAGTTCTTAAGTTTTTTTTAAATTAAAAAAAAAGTTTTCTTAACTGAGAGACTAGTACGCTTCCAAGCAAAGTGCTGCCCTCCAGTGCCATCTTTTTTTGGCTTTGTAAGAGTGGTTTTGTATTTTGGAGGTCAGACCCCCACCTTTGCCTGGTACTTATATTCTTGGAACAGCTACTTATCTTTTAGTCTCACCAGTTTGCCATCCGGGAAATGAGCATATTTCCACCAGCCATGCCCACCATGGCAGCCAAAACACTCTCTCAGAATTCCAGATGTGCCCACCAACCCAAAAAGGTTGGGGACCCCTGGCCTAGGCAGACCCTGAAAGACCTAACAGAGCAGAAGATACCTGGTCATGACCAGGATTTTGAGCAGAACCTGAGGGCAATTCTTCTGAAATTACTCGCAATCATGCTCCCACCCAATCAGAGATCACACAGTGAAATGTAGCACAACATCACGATGCTACCCAGCCAGTGACATGATGCTACCCAGCTACGACATGACATCACCTTGGTCAAGCAAAAGCAATTGTAAGTGAGAACGAGTGAGGGCGCTGTCAACGAAGAGGTAAGCACCCCAAAAAGTGAGCACCAAAACAAATGAAAAAGGAAAGCATTTAAAGAAAACAAACACCTGAAAAATGTTACATACTTGAAAATGTTTGTGAAAAACGGTAATCAGGTTTGGTTCAGCTACACGGGCCAGCCCCATATTTCAGGAGCGGCAGAGTGATGAACATCTTTCTGTAGCTCAGCAGGGCTTCTCATCCACTCCCTGAACTAGCACGACCCTGCTCAGCTTCAGGAGACGAGACTCCTCTCAGCCATGCAGTGCCATCTGAACCTCCTGACAAAGTGCTAACAGTTTAGACTTCTCTCCAAGAGTCCTGGCGTGTGTCACTGCTAAATTACTTAAGAGATTAATCTTAGGCACATTCTTATCAGCATAATTATGTATCCCAATCACTTCAAGGAAGCCTCTCCCAGTCAATCAGCCTAATGAACAATCTGTTCACGAAAACACTGGAAGGGCTGACAGTTCATCATGTTCAAAGCAAAGTTGTTCATCATTCACAGAGGTGCAGAAGAAACCTTCCCCATCTCAAACAAAGACAGTTTCCCAGTCCAGTCTCAATGTCTTAATAATGTGTTTGTTTGTTTAATAAGCTACTCTGTCCGAAATGACAGATCTCTTGAATGTCTCCTGCCACCAACACCCTCTCCTCACACACACACTTGATCACTTTATCTAAGCATTTCAGACATCTCTCCCATTAGGGATATTATTACTCTGCTAATGCCTGTACAGCTGCAGAAAATTAGAGCTAAACGCCTGGGAACCTCAGGGCTCTACTGAGATGCACTGATGATCACATTCCTGAAGTGTGAAGGGGATAAAGGAAGTGGTGTTTGATGGTTCTCATTGGTCCCGTCCCTGCTTTTCTTTTGCCCAGCCTCTGCAAGACTTCCTCAAAGGCTGCTGGTCTTTCACGCCAGGTGTTGTACAGGATACAGGAGTGACATAAGCAGACATCAGAACATAAGAGCCCTGAATCTGGATCAGATCAAAGGTCTATCTAGTCCGCCCTAATGGGAAGCCCACAAGCAGTATACAAGTGCAATAGCATTCTCCTGCCCACACCAACTGTTATTCAGAGACATACTGCCTTTGTCACTGGAGGTAATGTATAGCTTTCATGACTAGTAGAAATTGGGGAAGGGGGCCTGCACAAAAGCCCCTCCCCAAATCTCCCTGCATACCAACTCCATTTCAGACTTATGCACATTTAGTACAAAGTTCGGAAGAGTTCTAAGCTCATTCAGTTAACATGCTTAGAAACCTCCCTGCGATCATAAATGTGCTTTGAATCCCCCCTACCCTTCAGATCTCTGTGTTGAAAGTCTCCCTCCCCACCTTAAGCCCTCCTATATTCAGCAGAATGCCTGGGCTAAAGGAATCCATTTCTGGTCCATGTCAGTTTCAGTCTGTTTCTTGTCCATGTCAGCTTCATGTGCATTCAGTCATAAGTCTCTTCAGTCCAATTTCCACATCAGTCTGCATATGTGTGTGTTTTTAAAAAACACAACACACATATATGAAAATTCACATTGATTAATGCATGCCATTTCCTCCTAACATACACCATGTATAGGCAATTTTTTCCCAATGCATGCATTTTCATATGCAGTTTGAACTCATATAAGCAGTTTTGTACAAAATGTTCCAAGTACATGCATTTCTGTAACAAACGTTCCTTATTATATGCATTTATTAATTCAGCTTTCCCCAGCATAATCATTTTTGTGTGCAACTCTTGAGCAGAAAACTGAACCACACATTTCAGTGAAGTGCACAATCAAAAGGTTAACTAACTGTGTCTTGATCTACATATTAGTCTAGGACATCTCTGCTTGGAAGGCTGATGGTCTCCCTTTGTGGAAGTACTCTTAACACAGCGGTAGAGTACCTGGTTTGCATGCAGAAGGTCCCGGTTTCAATTCTTGGCAACTCCAGTCGAGCTGTGAAACAGCCCCCTCCGCCATGTCTGAAGCCCTGGAGACCCACTGGAGACCCACTGTAGATCAGGCATGGGGAAAGTGTGGTCCCATACTTGTTGCTGGACTGCAGCTCCCATCAGCCCTAGCCAGCATAGCCAACAACATCTGGAGGGCCACACATTCCCCATCCCTGGTGTAAAGAATTATAGACCAGCATTATCCAAGCTGGCACCTTCCAGATATTTTGGACTACAACTCCCAACATTCCTGGCTGCTCACCATGCTGGCAGAGGCTGATGGAAGCTGATATCTAAAACTCTAACGCAGTGGTAGAACACCTTTGCATGCGGAAGATCCTAGGTTCAGTCCCTGGCACCTCCGAGGAAAAGGACCAGGTGGTAGCAGGTGTTGGGAGAGACATTTCTGTGCCATAGACCTTAGAGAGCTAGTACCATCAAGAGCAGAGACTATACTGGGCTAGAATGGCCCATGGTCTAACTCAGTATAAGGCAGCTTCCTAGGTTTCTAAATGCCAGAAGGGCTTGTCAGCACTGTATTTACTGGCTCCACTCTTATGCTTTTACAGGGCCGGCCCTATTGTTAGGCAGAGTGAGGCAGCTGCCTTGGGCTGCAGGTGCTAGGAGACAGCAGTGGTAGTCCCCCAGCTATTTTGTGCTCTTACGAGAACAAAGCTGTGTGTGCCTCACAGCCTGTCCTACATGCCCTAAATTAGCCGCTTCCCTCAAATATGATGGAGGACTCTATCCTGTTGCCAGTGTTAAAGTAAGGTTCAAGTGCCAGTCCAGTTGGTTTCTCTACCTGAGATGGAAGGGGCCACCCCCTTGTCCTTTGCCTTAGGCAGCCAAATGTCCTGAGCCAGCCCTGCGCTTTTAATCGCAGCTTGACATACAGAAATACAGCTTTTCCTGTCATGAAGATAGGTCGTGGGAAAAACTTCACCCCGCTAAATGTATGTGCATCAAGCTGCTTCTAAAAGCACAGGAGTTGAGCTGGTAAAAGAACTGGCAGCATTATATCTTTATTGAGAAGCTAACCTCCATAGGGAGCTGCTAACACATGGCAGGTTTCCACGCATCTGCCAGGAACATCTGATTATGGTATAAAAGAGCCTTCCCCAATCTGGCTCCCTCCAGAGGTGCTGGGCTACAACAACCATCATCCTGTTGGCTGGGGATGTTGGGAGTTGTAATCCAACACATCTGGAGCATGCCAGCTTGCGGAAAGATGATATAAAAAGACAAAAGGGGAAGGGCTGTAGCTCCGTGGCAGAGCACCTGCTTTGCAGGCAGAAGGTCCCAGCTTCGATCCCTGTCATCTCAAGGTAGGGCTGGAAAACCTCCTGCCTGAAACCCTGGAAAGCTGCTGCCAGTCAGTGTCGACAGTACTGGGCTAGATGGACTAGTGCTCTGATGCAGAATAAAGACACTTTCTATGTTCCTAAGGTTTTAGATTGGAAGAAGGATTCTAACTGGCCGATCACTGTGGCCATCAGAATAAAAATAATAAAATGACCTTGGTACGTTTGATCCAAACCTCTTCAACCCAATATGGGTCTTTGCTCCCATATCTGTTAGGAAATTTCATGTCTCTAGTAGGGTAAGAACCATCTCTATTTCCAACCCAAGTTTATGAATGGGCAATTATTTACATCCTTTCATTCTTGCACCCTGGCACATAATTTATCTCACACTTCCAGGCTCTTCCAAGCTGAAAGCAATCCCGTCTAGATCTCCCCCTGTGCTCTCAGAAAGGTTTGGCAAATTCCAGCTGGTGCAGATGCTGCAAGGTTATAATAATGAGACACGATGGATTTGTCAAAGGGAATGCTGGATTAGATTAGCCAAAAGACCATTCCGGCCAGAATGCCAGATGGAGCAAAATGAGAGAAGACACAAAGCCCTGGGGATGAAAGGGAAACAAGAAAAGCTCAGAGCCAGGGTATGCTCAAAATAACTCATTGGTCAGAGGAAAAGAGAGAGGAGATGGAACTCTGTCAAGAAGCTAATAAAGAATGAGGCAGGGCTTTACTATGGTCTAAAATATATATAAAATTCTACATGCAGACTATCCAAATAGATATGTATTATCAATAGATATTCCAAATAGATAGGACATATTTGCATTTAAAATATACATATATCTTTTGGGGCATAATTTATTCTAGCTTTGTTATAGGGACAATAAGGAGTGAATGCAGGACAACAAAGGAATCTCCTGACCCCCATCAGTGGCAATCTTGTTCAGCTCCCCCTCTTTGATTTCTGAAGTTTTATACAAGAATTGCCCCCACACTTCAACATATATCTTACACAGTGACAAACCAGATGTCCCAACAGGAAGCCCACAAGCAGCAGCCAGATTGATAACAGGGGCAAGATGAACAGACCATATAACACCGATTCTGGCCCACTTGCACTGGCTGCCTGTATGTTTCCGAGCCCAATTCAAGGTGCTGGTTTTGACCTATAAAGCCATACACTGCCCGGGACCACAGTACCTGATGGAACACGTACACTATGCTCTGCATCCAAGGCCATCCTCCGGGAGCCTCCTCCAAGGGAGGCTCTGAGGGGAGAAACAAGGGAGAGGGCCTTCTCAGTGGTGCCCCCTCCCATTTATGGAACAATCTCCCTGATGAGGCCCACCTGGCACCAACATTGTAATCTTTTCAGTGCCAGGTTAAAACTGCCCTCTTCTCTCAGGCATTTGGCAGCATATAACGAGTCTTTTGATCAGGTCCTAGATGGCCTCTGACTGAGTATTTTAAATTGTTTTAGATATATATTGTTGCTCTGTGTGCTATCTGTTTTATGTCCTTACTTGAATGGCTTCATACTTCATATGATTAATTTTAATGATTTTTAATTTTTGTGAACTGCCCAGAGAGCTTCGGATATGGGGCGGTATAGAATCAGAATGAATGAATGAATGAATGAGCAGAACAGCACCCTCCAGACCATGTTCCCCCACAACTGGTATACAGAGGTATACTGCCTCTGAGACTGGAGGTAATATATAGCCATCAGGACTGATAGCCATTGATAGCTTTATCCTCTATATCAGATGCTGGGACAAAGTACAGGAGTGGAATCAAAGGTCTTGCAGGACTTCTAGTCCCGCCCCCTGCTCGAGCAGCACTAACAGATGACCCCCCCTAAGGCACCACCCCCAAAGGCAGCCTTTCACAACCTGGTGCAGTCCAGATGTGTTGGACTGCAACTCCCACCAAGCCCCAGCCAGCCATGTTCCCCGTTTAGCCTATGCAGCCTCCTTGGGTTCCTTCAGGGGCAAGGCTTGACCCCACTGTTATCTCCAACCCCACTGTTATCTCCAATCTGCGATCAGACATCAGAGATAACAGTGGGGATGTGGGTGTGGGGGACTCGCCTGGCACTGGGAAGAGTGGTCGCTCTTCCCAGTGGTGACTCAGTGGCTTCATGCGGTGCCCCCATGGGAATGGCGTGAGCCATGCAAAAGCCCAGGGATGTGGCTGGCATTGGGAAGAGCAGAGCCAGGTGAGCAGCTTCACAGAGCATGTGCTGCCCCATGGGGATGTCTAATAGACTCTCTTCCTTATACACACACAGACACACAGAGAGACATACACAGACAGCCCAAATATCCATCTAGAACAATGTCTTGTTTTCCACACTGGCCAACCCCGTGCCTCTCGGAAGCCCCCAAGCAGGGCACACAGGCCCTTCCCCACTGTTGCCTCCCCCAGTAACCAGTATAGAATGGTAGACTGCCTCTGACCAGGGAGGTTTGACTGGTAGTGATTGACAGACTCCTGCTCCTAGGAATCTACAAACCTTGGAAGCTGCCTTACACGGAGTCAGACGGTTGCTCCATCTAGCCCAGTACTGTCAGCACTGACTGGCAGCAGCTCTCCAGGGTTTCAAGCCGGGGATTGAATCTGGGACTTCCTTCATGCAAGGCATGTGCTCTGCCACTGAGCTACACCTCCCTACCCCTGCTCCCTTCTCCATGCATTCGTCTAATCCCCTTTGAAAGCCATCCAACCCAGTGGTCATCGCCACATGCCAGTCCCCCTGTTTAATTTTTAAAAAAACTAATATTAAGAAATAAAGATCAGGAAAAGGAAGGAGCCCGGCAGGTGCGAAGAGAGGCGTCTGCAGGCACATTGGTGCCCACGGACTTAATGTTGGAGACCCCAGTTCTAACATATATGAGAAGAAGACCTCTGCCAATCAGCGGAGAGTATTTGGGGCCAAGGGCCAAGGGTGTGATGAATTCCGTGTAATGCATCTTCAGATGTGCACTTGAGATACAAGTCTCCCCAATTTCTCTGCCCTCTTCTGGGACAAGTGTGTGTTTAAAGTAGGAATGGGTGAGAATTTCATTCAGTTCAAGGTCTGGTTAGGAATTGCCAAAATGTGCACATTTGTACAGAAACGGGAAGAGAAAAACAACAACATGAGACTGAAAAAAAATGAATCTGGGAGAAACTGAAACAAATAGATCGATCGATCGATCGATCCATCCATCCATCCATCCATCCATCGAAATAATGGGCTCTGAGTGCTCAGCTTTTAAAGGTCTGGGTTTGAATCTCTGTGTATTCAACCTTGTTTGTGAAGCCGAAACTTTTTTTCTGACAGGCTCCTCATCTTTAACAGCTATACGTTAGGCAGGTACAACATGGGTGTCTCCATGTGCCTACTGAACTTGGTGGGTGCAGATGGGTGAGAATTTTGTTTCAATTTGTTTTTGGTAAGAATTTACCAACATTCGCAAATCTTAAGAAAGAACTTGAGATTTAAAACATTTGAATGCAGGAGAAAGCAAAACTGAGTGATTTGTCCATCCACAGTTTTAAGGACCTCATTATCCAAACTTCCAGATCTCACTCATCAATCATATGGGTTACCTCCACTTTTTTTACTTCTTCAACATCCACTCCCATTACAGAGAATTTCTCCACAGAGGCATCTGCAAATTCATCCTTTCCTTCTGGGAGATCCAGCCATAGCCGTCCCGTCTGAATTTTTTGAGGACCCGTAATGATGACGTAAACTCGACTGTCCGTGCTGGAATCAAACTCACTGCCAGTGGTGATGATTATGTGGTAAGGAATTACTGAAAGCAAACAAGACAGCCAGCAAGATAGGTGAGACCTGGCAGGAGGAAAAGTGGGAGAGGACATGCTTTGCGTACGGATGATCCCAGGTTCAATCCCCAGTAGGGATGCATGAGAAATGCATTCAGTTCATTTTTGATCAGGACTTTCCCAGTTCTGACCTTCCAGACCAAACACAGACTTGAACATCATCTGCAGCTGAAGTCAGTACATTTCCGAGCTTGTAATGTGATTGGCAGACCAAAAAAATGTGCTTGATGGAATGTGTACATTTGAAAAATACCCATGGAAAAATGTGTACTTTTGAAAACTGCACACAAATAAGAAGAGCCATGCTGGATCAGACCAAAGATCCATCTAGTCCAGCATTCTGTTCACACAGTAGCCAACCAGCTGTTGACCGGGAAACCACAAGCAGGACATGAGTTCAACAGCATCCTCCCACCCATGTTCCCCAGCAACTGGTTTACATAGGCATACTGCCTCTGACACTGAATATGCTTTCATCAATGGGAGAAGAATGCATAATTTCAAAGATGCACACAACTGATGCATAATTTTGGGAAAATATGCATGGATTTTCATGTGAAAAGAAAAAAACACAATGCTCAGAATCTGATACTGACTCAGGTTGGGACAAATGTCAAGATGCAATTCAGAGAACTCTGGAGAGCTCAAGTTTTGCTGATTTGCACATCCCTAATCCCCAGCATTCCCAGTTAAAGGACCGCAGGCAAGAAGTGATGGGGGGAAAAACTTTCCTGAGTCCTTGCAAGGCCACTGTCAGCCACAGTTGGACAATACCAGGTAAGACGAATGGCCTGACTCCAGTTTAAAGCAAATGTAAGGTAGAGAAGATGAGCAGTCAAGAAGACTGATACCTTAGTAACAGGTAATTTGGGAAAGTCCTTTTTTATCTATGAGGAGCCACAGATCACTTGATAGTAAAGTTATGGAAACATTGGACAGTGCCATCTATCAGGCTTCAGATGGCTGAGATGTGGGAGGCTGAAGTGCAAACTTGAATAGACTCGAGTGATGGAAAAAGTTACTAATTTCCGTGATAGGGGATGGTCTGAAGTAGGGATGTATGAATTTTGTTAAATCCAATCCATCTGTGTTTCACAGATTGTGAGACATCTTCCATCCTCCGCTCATTGACAGAATCAGATTTTTTAAGGGATGTACAAGAATTTTGCTCCACTTGTGCTAATGTGCACTTGTGCTAACACACATTAGCACAAGTATGAATTAGTGAAAGTGCAAATTTGTGCAAAATTCTCACAGAACGAAAAATATGGTCTGCAAGTCTGCAGAATCTGGATGACTGGGAAAAAGCTGGTCTCTGTGGAATCTGCAAGTCAGACTCAAAGAAATCCAAATTCATTTGAATCTGTTGTGGATTTCTTGAACATCTCAAGTCTGAAGACACCTGATACAGCCACCTTGCTGAATCTAAGGGAGTCTGAGTCTGGTCAGTTCCTGGGAACTGCCATGTATTGGAAGAAAGGTGGGATATAGGTAGGATATAAAATTGGAAGAAAGGTGGGCTATAAAATGTACTAAACAAACAAACAAACAAACAAACAATGGTTCTTTTATAGAGGACACACAATGAAAGTGTTTGCTTTTCTTATCTTGGGCTTGGATCCAGTTTTACACTGGATCCACTGCACTAGCTACAGGGGTGCGCCTAGGCACTTGAGAAATTGGGGGCCTGGGCCCACAGAAGACAAATATGCACCAAATCTGCATGTGCTGATGAATAACTGTATATGCAGATTTAGAAATCATTACTAGAATTTATTTGAATTTCAAAGGAGGTAAGGTCAGCTAATTAATTTCTCATTCAAATCATCTCAAATAAAAATAAATTCTTCAATTAAATTTGCGCCCTGACCCAGATCATCCCAAACCAAAGGGGAAAATGTGGGGGGGGGAAGGGGGAGGGTGCTGCAGTATGTGGGAAGGGGAGAGTTAACCCTTTCCTCTCCAGTGGCAATCCCCTTTGAAATTTGCCCCCTGCAGGGCAATTAAGCTGAGCGAAAAAACACACTTCCGTTGGCACCAATGGATACTCAGAGCTTGTGGAATAGTTCTGAAGCCTTGGAAAATAGTTTGGGAGCCATGGCCTTATGAGCCCAGGCCCAGCAACGCCCCTGACTAGCAGAAGCAGACTTCCTCACCCCCCCTTCTGACAGCTCCTTTAGAGTTCTGGCTGATTCTGACTAAAGCCCAGAATGGATTCACAGCCCCACCAAAATCACAGTCACCAGCCTCTGCTGGTGCAGAGGGACCTTTCTTGAGCAGGGCACTTCCTCTTAAGGAAGATCCCTTTCTCTCAAGGAAGACAGATCCTGGATCCAACCCCTCAGTATTTAAAAGGGGAGACAGATTTAGAAATGCACATGACCATGCATATGGAAGCAAGATGTTTAAGCAGGAGCTATGGTAGCTCGGTGGAATAGCACATTTTACATCTCCAAGGGCCCTGGTTTTATCATTTGGCATTCCAATAAAAGGCCCTCTGACAGCAGAGCCTGAAGGGCAGATTGAAATCAAAGTAGCATCTCCTAGATAGATTGACACCGGACCAAACCAGAACTTGATTTCTGGAAACCCTAGGCATGGCCAAACAGGTGCAAAGTCACAAGCAAGGTGGGGTAGTAATTAGCTCCTCTGCTCTCCGCCCACACACACACACATTGTGCCCCTTTCCTCTGTGGCTTGGCCACAGTGGAACAGATTGTCTTGGAAGATGGTGGGCTCTCCATCATTAGAGGTTTTAAGCAGAAGCTTGATGGCCACCTATCAGAAATGCTGAAGTAGGGGAGGGATTTCCTGTATCAGCAGGGGGTTGGTCTAGATGATCTCTGACGTTCCTTCCAACTCCAGGATTCTATGAAAGAAAATACCTTTTTCTATCAGCTGGGGCACATTTTTAAGTTTACAAGTTCTGAAGTCTTCAGAGTTAGAAACAATGTTTTAGCATGCAAAACAAATCTACAACTCCAGCACTCCTCAGACAGCCATGGTGGCTGGAGAATGCTGGGTGTTGTAGGACTGTGCATGTGTATGTGTCTAAACATGCATATGATTGTTCCCTTATAGGGAAGTGTGAACTCACCCCTGTCCGAGTTCTCCGGATGCCGGCCCAGCCCCTGCCCGCCGGTCCTTGGACTGAGCTCAAGCCCTTCCCATGCTTGGTGAGCAGCCCGCACTCACCCCAGTGGCCTCATCAAGCTCTGCAGTTGCATTTTTTTAAAAAATAAAATGTCGACCGCAAAAATGCATGTTTTTGTATGTGCAAAAATGCACCTTTTGTGAGTGCACATATTCTCATGTGCAAAATGCACAATTTTGCAAAGGCACACATTAGTGTGTGCGAAAATGTGTATTTTTGGGGAAATGCGCATTTTCGCATATGCAAATATGTGCATTCGCAAAAATACACATTTTTGCATGTGCGCAAATATGCGCATTTTTGTGATCACCATTTTATTTCTCAAAAAATGGCAACTGCGAAGCTTGATGAGGCTGGCGGGGTGAGTGCAGGCCATTCGCTGAGTGTGGGGAGGGGTTGAGCAGGGGCAGGCGCTCGGCAAGCAGGGATTGGGGATGTGGGCAGGAGCAGGTCCGCCAGATTCCCGGACTGAATCGGGCACCCACACCATCCCTATGCCCTTAGTTGTTCATTAATTAAGTGCAACATTATGTTCTATGTGTTCTGAGTAGGGATGTATGGTTTGTGTAAAATCCATTATGTCTGTGTTTCGTGGTTTGTCAAGCGCTCTTCATTCCATTGTCCGCCCATTGATTTTTTCTCCAACTTTGCGCAAAGGCATAATTTCACAAATTCACATTTGCAAAAATGCACAAATTCCCCCAAATATGCATTTTCATACTTTAGCCGAGGGGGGAAATTAGCATATTTGGCCATGCTTTTTAAATTTTGTGTATTTTTCCATGATGAAATTTGCACAAACTTGGGAAAGTTAGAAAACTGGTCCGCAAGTCTGTGTCATCCACCCAACAGCAGAGAAGCAGTCTGCTGCAGAATCTGTGGGTTGGATCCATGACAATCTGAACTAATTTGGTTCCATTGCAGATTCCTCTGACATCCCTAGTTCTTAAGAATTAACCTGGCTACTTTTTAAAAAGTTTAAGTAATCTCATATATCCTGATCTGGGTGGATTCTGCAGCAATATATCTCAGTGAGAAGTAGGCCTCAGATTTACAGCTGTTTTATGGTGTCCACACATTCAAGGCTTGCATGGTCTTGTACATGGTTTTCTTACATGGTCCATCCGGAACAGATCCATCTGAACTGCTGGTTTTCTTATCCTTCACATTAGCATTGCTGTCCCGGCTCAAGGATGAGTCACCGACACTTTTGTGGTCAGGATCATAGGTCTAATAGGGGAGCACAAAACACACACAGGAGGCTAATCAGACCCAGCCTAAAGAGTGTACCTGGAGATATTCCTCCACATTCCAAGGAAGAATGTTATCAGAATTACCAGCATGAGTTACCCTAAGTCAGCTGTTTTTCCAAGAGCAATATGACTGCCTTTTCCTATATATATCCAGCCGACCTTTCAGATCATCAGAGGAGGCCTTGCTGGTCATTCTGCGATGCAATATCACGAAGGTGGGCTTTCTTGGTGGTGGAATCCACCCTCTAGAAAACCCTCCCCCATGTAATTCAGGTGGCAGAAAATGTGGTATGTTTCAAATGGCTCCTGAAATCGCACTTGTTCACTCGGGCTTTGTCTGGCTTGTAATTAATTGTGATTAATCATATGCTGCTTCACCTTCCTTGTGCTGTTTTGTATTGTTGCTGCAGCTGAAATAGTTTTAATAGCATATTTGAACTGTGGTTTGTATTGTTACTGCAGTTGAAATGGTTTTTAATGGTGTACTTAAATGTGATTTTTAGGGGTGTACGAAACCCCGCTTACCTGGCTCTGCCGGGTTCTGCTGGGGGGGGGGGGGAGGCGCTCCGTCCCTCCCCCTGGAATCCTGACCGGCCGGCTCCGCTCCGCGGGGATTCCGCGGAGCCACTGGCCGGCTCCGCCAGCAGCCAGACATCCGGCCGCTGGCTAGCAGGGACGCAAATGGTGGCGGCTACGGCCGCCGCCATTTGCATTCCTTATTTTTGGCCATCTTAGTCTAAGTAAATATTTATTTACGTTCCCCTTTATTTTCGCCGTCATAGTATACGTAAATATTTACGTAGATTAAGAGGGCAAAAATAAGGAACGCAAATAGCAGCAGCCGTAGCCGCCGCCATTTGCATACGTGTTTTTTTTAAAAAAACCCAGACGTGATAGGCTACGTAAATCTTTACATAGCCTATCATGAATGGAGGGGGGAACAGACTGCAAATGGCAGCGGCAGCCGTTCGGAAGACCAGCCACCACCGCCACCGAAGCCACTGCTGGAGCTGCCGCCATCCGGAACATCCGCCCCAGGTAAGTCAGGTCCTGGGGGGGATCCGCGGGGGGCGGGAGGGTGGCAGGCCGTTCCGCCACGGAGTTTGGGGGGCCGAATGCACTGGCATTCGGCCTCACCGAGATCCGTGGCAGAATTCTCTGACATCCCTAGTGATTTTTAATATTTATATGTGAACCGCTTTGGAGATCTTATTATATTAAGATCTCCAAATATTAATATTAGAAGTATTACTAATACATGAATAAATAATGGGGTTTTTTAAGTGAAATGTTTTCATTCTACAGTCTCATCTCTACTGTCACAAGCAAGTTGGTTACAGACAAAATTATTATTTTTTTGGCCTGGGAGGAAGTCTTGCTTTCAAACCTTTACTCTGCCATGGAGCTCAGTGCATGACTTTCGGCAAGTCTCTCTCTCTCAGCTTAACCTAACTAACAGGGTTGTCATGAGGGGAAAATGGGATAACCCTAGGGATGCTAGAGTAATTTGAGATGGATTAAAATGAGCTCGGATTTCTAAGAATCCGACCTGCGGAATCTGCTGAGGAGCGACCCCCTCAGGCCATGCAGAGTCCTTGAACTTTCGGATGATTTTTTTACTTTCCTGAAATTTATGCATATAAATCCATAGAAAAATATGTAGGTTTCTGCTGAGGAAACATTAAATGGAATGGGGGACAATACACTAAATGTTACTTACTGAGGTAAATTATGTAAATACGTACGTAAATATCTACATAAATATTTAAGTAATTATTTCCGTATTTTTCCGCATGACGAAAAGAAAAACATGTGCATCCATCTGTGGGCGGATGACAGAACGAAAGGCGCCTGACAGTATGAGAAACACAGATGGAGCGGATTTTACACAGTCCGGACATCCCTAGATAACCCCCATTTATCTTTTCCACCAGCATTGCATCTTCTCAGTGTCGCCCGGCGGAGCTTTTCCGAGTGGTTCGCGGCCTGTTACATTCTGGGCCAGGGAGAGAGACGGTGGAACCCTCGGTAGCACGCTGTGACGAGTTTGCGCGGCACTTTAAGGATAAAGTCACTCAGATTCGTCATGAATTGGACACCACCATTAATGCAGTCCCATTGGTAGAGGCGTTCAGAGCACCGTCTGGTCCAGTTTTATTGGATGAGTTTCAGTTACTGAGGCCTGAGGATGCGGACAAGGTGCTTGGCCAAGTCCGATCGACCACTTGTGTGCTTGACCCTTGCCCTTCATGGCTTATTAAATCAAACAAGGAGGGGTTGTCCGGCTGGGTCCAGGAGGTTGTAAATTCCTCCTTGAGAGAGGGAGTGGTGCCTGCCGCTTTAAAAGAGGCAGTAATTAGACCACTCCTGAAAAAGCCTAACCTGGACCCAGAGGATGTTAACAATTATAGGCCAGTGGCCAAAATCCCCTTCCTGGGCAAGGTGCTTGAGCGGGTGGTTGTAGGACAGCTCCAGGCACTCTTGAATAAAACGGATTATCTAGATCCATTTCAATCGGGCTTCAGGCCTGGTTTTGGAACGGAAACTGCCTTGGTCGCCCTGTGGGATGACCTCTGCCGGGACAGGGACAGGGGGAGTGCGACCCTGTTGATTCTCCTGGACCTCTCAGCGGCTTTCGATACCATCGACCATGGTATCCTTCTGGATAGGTTGTCTGGGTTGGGAGTTGGAGGCACTGCACTACAGTGGTTCCGCTCCTACTTGGATGGCCGATTCCAGAAGGTGGTGCTGGGGGATTATTGCTCTGTGCCATGGCAATTGTGCCATGGGGTTCCACAGGGCTCTATTCTATCCCCCATGCTGTTTAACATCTACATGAAACCGCTGGGGGAGGTTATATGGAGGTGTGGGCTGAGGTGCCATCAATAAGCGGATGACACCCAGCTCTACCTCTCTTTCTCATCAAAACCAGGTGAGGCAGTGGCTGTTCTGAACCAGTGCCTGGGCACGGTAATGGACTGGATGAGGGCTAATAAACTGAAACTCAATCCAGACAAGACGGAGGTACTGTTAGTGGGTGGTTCGTCTGCCCGGCTAGGTGATATTCAACCTGTTCTGGAGGGGGTTGCACTCCCCCTGAAGGATCAGGTTCGTAGTTTGGGGGTGCTCTTGGATCCAGAACTGTCACTTGAGGCACAGGTGAACTCAGTGGCACGGAGCACTTTTTATCAGCTTAGGCTGGTATACCAACTACGCCCTTATCTGGACAGAGATAGCCTAGCTACAGTTATCCATGCTCTGATAACTTCTCGTCTGGATTACTGCAATGCGTTATACGTGGGGCTGCCTTTGAAAACGGTCCGGAAACTTCAGCTGGTCCAAAATAGGGCAGCAAGATTGTTAACAGGGACTGGCCTGCGAGCTCATATTACACCAGTACTTTTCCAGCTGCACTGGCTGCCAGTCCATTTCCGGGCCCGATTCAAAGTGCTGGTGTTAACATTCAAAGCCCTTAACGGCTTGGGGCAGGTTACCTGAAGGATCGCCTCCTCCCATATGTGCCTGCCCGGACCTTAAGATCATCGTCAGCGGCCCTTCTCCGTGAGCCCCTGCCAAAGGAAGTGAGGCGGGTGGCTACTAGGAGGAGGGCTTTTTCTGTTGTGGCACCCCGGCTCTGGAATGAGCTCCCTAGTGAGGTTCGCCTGGCGCCTACATTGTACTCTTTTCGGCGCCAGGTGAAGACCTTTTTATTTTCCCAGGCATTTTAGCTTTCTAAATTTTTATCTTTGCTGTTTTAAATCTGTATTTTAAACTCCTATACTGCTGCTAGGTTTTATTGTGGTTGTATTGTTATATTGTGGTTTTAATGTTCTATATATTTTAAATTGTTTTATTGTGTGTTGTTTGGTTTTAGTTTTTGTGAACCGCCCAGAGAGCTTCGGCTATTGGGCGATATAGAAATGAAATGAAATGAAATAAATAAATAAATAAATAAATTTATTCTCTCCTGAACTCCTTGGAGGGGCAGAAATCAAATGTAACAAAGAAAGCTTAGTGATTAAGCCCTTCTATTTTAAACAAGCCTGTCACCCATTTAAAGAAATCTTAGTAGATCAAGCATATGAGTCTTAGGGCGCAATCCTAACTAGATAGGCAGCCGCCTCTGACCTCAGAGGCAACCACCTGTCCAAAGCAAAGCATGAGAGGCATGGGGGGGATCGTTCCCTCTGCGCCTCTCCTCAATTGCTATTTTTCACTAGACAGCCATTTTTGGCTGTCTAGCAGCGGGGGGGGGGGGTCAACCAGGAGAGGAAGCTGCTGTATGATACATCGGATGTGTCATACATGCAGCTCCACTCTCCCTGCCCCGGAACACCCCCCAGCCCAGCCCTTTTTTAGTTGCTCCACGCTCCTCTTGTCAGCGTGGAGGACAGGGCTTCTCTGTGCTGCCTCTGAGGCAGCACAGACAAGAGGGGCGGTCAGTTTTCCGTTTCCAGTTCCTGGAAATGAGCATATCCTCAGTGTCTAGTGGGCCATAGGATTGCTCTCTTAGTTGATTGAGCATATGAACTTTAGTCGATTAATCTACTGATTGAACTTGCATATGGATAAAAGCAATAGTTTTGAAGCAAGAAGCTGTCTTTGTTTCTGGATGATGTGCACATATGTCTTAGCAAGCACCATCAGAGAAGAGGCATTCCTCGTTTGAGAGAAAAATGAGAGAATGCCTCTTAAGATGGTGCTTGCCATTTGCAGTTATGACAAGTACTTGAATTATATATTTCCTACCTAATTAATCAGAGGCACTCTTTTAGTGGAATAAAATAGTTTAATTGATTAACCAATTAATCAATTAAACATTGCATCCTGTGTAAAATTAATGCAGAATAATATTCGTGCAAGTGCCTTGAAGAGAAGGGAAAATTGAGAAAGATGCTTTTAAGTGTGGATTGGATACTTCTTTTTTTTTTTCTTAGCAGTGGGATGGGGTGTGGGGAAATAATTCAGTCTGAAAAATAGTTCTGTGTAACTCAAAAACTCACCTATTGAATTTGGAACACCAGTGACTTCTAACAACAGGGTAGAATTTCACTCGCAGAAGTGGTTTGTAAGGAGAAATGAGCAAAAAATTTTAAAACACTTTATATGGTGAAACTGTGATCAGAATGAAAAATAGTCATAAACGTTATTGGGGTTTGGGGGCTGGTGTAATAGTGTGACTAAATGTAAAAATCCCCCTGCATGTTCATTGGAATTGTTTTTATTAAACCTAATTAGCTTTGCCTCCTTAAAAGGAATTAATAATAGTGGCTAAGTAAGCCGAGTCCCACTAGGCCCTTTGCAGCTACATGTATTAGATGCAACCCATCAAGCTTGTCCCTGGAGTAGCTCCATTTGCCCTGGTGTTAATATGTGATCGTTTCAGTCGTAACGTGCAATTAAAACATTGCTGAGCCCTGTAGAACGAGCCCTTGCAAATCAACCAGCTTCAGTCAAATGCAGCACCAGGCCGTGCTGGGTGAAAGGGGGAGCGCTGCCTATTAATTTCGATCCTGTTAATTAATCCGCATACTTTGAATTCTAATTAGCTACATTTTCAGTGGCTGTGGCATGCAGAAGCTTACATTTCCACATGGAACCACACACAGTTCACTGAGAAAGATTAATGGTGCCAGACCAAGGCCAAATGAGGCTTGTGTGACTCATCCTTGAGTGGAAGTCAATGCAAAGGAGGCAATATTGCACGACGTGTCTTGGCCATACAAATTGATCCATGACCATGACATGGGGGAAGCGGAAAGACACAAGTGTTTGGCCTCCCACAGTACTAGAATTCAGAGTCACCCAATAAAACCGATTGGCAGATGGTTCAGACCGAATAAAAGGAAGTACACAGTGGCCTGGTTCAGATGTCACAATAATCCAGGTTTTGGGGGGGTTGATGTGAATGAATGGAAGCAAGTGAGCATGCTGGTTCCCGCCACCCGATCACTCCCACTGCAAGTGGGTGGAGCTAAACATCTTAGGGATGCTGTCCCTGGGTTGTTTATGTGATGTCCGAACTGGGAATTCTGGGTTGTTGAGGGAAAGACAATCCAGAGTTGGAACGCATGTGGGTCCCAACCTGGGGCTGTCTCTTCCCTAAGAACCCAGAATTCCTAGTTTGGATATCATGCTATCCAACCCAGGGGTGAAGGATCCTGGGTTGTGTTCCGTCCCTGGGTTGTTTAGCCCCAGCAGGAGTGATCGGGCAGTGGGAGCCAGCTGGTATACAACAACCCATAGTTAAAAACAACAATCATGGTTGTGATGTCCAAACTGGGCCAGGGCATCATTCATGTGTGGAATTCACTGCCACAGGATGCGGTAATATCACTAGCTTAGATGACTTTTAAAGGGAATTGGACAAATTCATACTAGCTAATATGCTGCTGAATGTCAATGGAACAGAAGGAGGTGACAAAAAGGAAGGTATGTTGACCTCAAGGCAATCTTGGGGGCTTCCAAGAGGCATCTGGACTAGGTGGACCAGATCTACATGTAGGGATGGGTGAGACTTTCATTCGGTTCCTTTGTTTATATGTAGGAACTTATTAAAATTCACAAAGTCCTCCATAAGATTTAAAAGGAATCAACTTTGCTGCAATGTGGTCCATGCAGGGCTCCATGAGCAGGTTCTCCGCACCAGTAAAAATCTTTTCACAGGACATACTTCCTGGTGGGGGTTGGAGTGAGCATCATCTGACTGGCAGGGGCTGCTCAACCAATAAAAGAGGCTTCCCCCCTCTCCCTCCCTTTCTCCTTTCCCCTGAAAGTCCAGATGCACCTGCATTTCAGGAGCAAGCCTCATTGAGCACAATGGGAGTGACTTCTGAGTAGGGATGGAGGAGAATTTCTCCAGGAATCTCGGGGAGGCCGAATGCCAACGCATTCAGCCCCCCAAAATTGGCAGTGAAATTCTCCACCACCCCCCCGCCACCCCCCCAGGATGGGACTTACCTCCTGCGAATGTCCCTCTCGGCGGCGGGTCCCAGCCGCCGCCATTACAAAATAAAGTAAAAAAAAAAAACACGTGATAGGCTACGTAACTATTTACGTAGCCTATCACGGCTAGATTTCCAAAGTCAGCCATGATAGGCTACGTAAATCGTTACTTAGCCTACCACGGGTGAATTTGGGGGGGGGGGAAGTGCGTACGCAAATGGCGGCACCCATGGGCGCCGCCATTTGTGTTCCTTATTTGGTCCCGGGTAGTCTACGTAAAGATTTACGTAGACTATGGCGAAAATAAGGGCAACGCTATTTGCGTTGCCCTTATTTTCGCCGTAGTCTACGGAAATCTTTACGTACGCTACCCAGGACCAAATAAGGAATGCAAGTGGCGGCGGCCATGGGCACCGCCATTTGCGTACACACTTTTTTTTTTTTTCCAAAGTCACCCATGATAGGCTACGTAACGATTTACGTAGCCTATCACGGCTGACTTTGGAAATCTAGCCATGATAGGCTACATAAATCGTTACGTAGCCTATCACGGGTGTGTTTTTTTTCTTCTTTCACTTTTGTATTTCGCGGCCGGGGAGACGGGGCGCTTCTCCCCGGCCTGAATTTCGGCCGGGCGAGGCGGGGTGCCTCCCCCCCCAGCCTGAACTTCAGGGGGAGAACCGAAGCGCCTCCCCCCCACCGCAAAGCAAGCTGCGGGACCAGGTAAGTGACTTTCGTACATCCCTACTTCTGAGCAGACAGACATATGCCTGTCCTGGGAAAGAGAGCAGGAAACACAAAGGGGACCGGGTAAAATGAGGATTCATAAAATCAAAAAGAGATCATTGCGCTACATGATTTTTAAAGGGGAGACCCACAAAACCACCATCCAATCGCAGAGCACATCTGCCTCCATAAACTGAACCAGAAAAATCACAGATCTGCCACTCATGGGCATAGCCATGGCTCAAAAACATGGATCCTTATCAGGGATCTGCCTGATTTCATATGATTTTGCAGAGCAAATCCCCGAAACCACCATCCACTCACAGAACACATCTGTCTCCTAGGGGTGTCGGAGAATTTCTCCACGAATCTCCTGGAGGCCGAATGCCAACGCATTCGGCCCCCCAAAATTGGTGGAGAAATGGTCCCCCCCGCACCCCCCCGGAATGGGACTTACCTTTGTCGAATGTCCCTGGCGCTGGCGGCTCCCGGCTGCAGCGGCCAATCTTCCGACCGGCTGCCACCACCGCCATTTCCAAGGAAAAAAACAACAACAACAAACATGATAGGCTACGTAAAGAGTTACATAGCCTATCACGGCTAGATTTTAAAAAAACACCGTGACAGGCTACGTAAATCCTTACGTAGCCTATCACGGCTGACATTGGGGGGGGGGAAAAAGCGCGTACGCAAATGGCGGCGCCCATGGGCGACGCCATTTGCGTTCCTTATTTGGGCATGTGTAGTCTACATGAACATTTACGTAGACTACGGCGAAAATAAGGGCAACGCTATTTGCGTTGCCCTTATTTTTGCCGTAGTCTACGTAAATCCTTACGCAGACTACACGTGCCAAAATAAGGAATGCAAACGGCGGCGCCCGTGGGTGCTGCCATTTGCGTACATGCTTCCCCCCCCCAAGTCAGCCGTGATAGGCTACGTAAGGATTTATGTAGCCTATCACGGCTGACTGCAGGGACGCAAACGGTGGCGGTTACGGCTGCCGCCATTTGCGTCCCGGCAGGAGACGAGATTCACAGCCGGAGGGACGGGGCGCCTTCCCCCCGGCCAGAGGTTCGGCCGGAGGGACGTGGCGCCTCCCCCCTGGCCAGAATTTCGGTGGGGAGGGATGGGGCGCCTCCCACCCCGCCCAGAATTTCAGGGGGAGGGACGGAGCGCCACCCCCCCACCATGAAGCAAGCTGTGGGATCAGGTAAGGGACTTTCGTCCATCCCTAGTCTCCACTGACTGAACCAGAAAAATCATGGATCTGACACTCATGGGTGCAGCCACAGTGGAAAAAAATGGATTCAAGGCAGGGTTCCTTAGAATTCTCATGATTTTTATAAGGAAGATACCCCCAAACACTGTTATATCACAAAGCATATCTATGCCCACGGACCGAGTGACAAAAACATAGATTTGCGGGCTTCATAGCACAGTCATGTTATAAAGCCATGGATAAGACACCCAATTCAATATGGATCCTCTGAATTTTTACATTGGGTCCCCCCTGCCCAACCCCTGTCTCAACAAAGCACAGAACTCATCTTTGTCCAAGTATGCACGCTAAGAATCCCAGATCTGCTGCTTTACCTCAAATGGTGTGAAACATCATATGAAAGCAAGAGGATCCCTGCCTTGGATCGCTGTTTTTGCACCGTGACTGCAACCATGAGTGGTGGATCCATGATTTTTCTGGTGCAGTCCATGGAGGCAGATGTGCTCTGTGATTGGATGGTGGTTTGAGGAGTCTCCCCTTTAAAAATCATACGAAATCACGAGGATCCCTTTTTTATTTCATGGAGCTATGTTTTACTTTCTTCCAGCAAAAAGATGGAAACCAGCCTCCATTTTAACTCTCAGGATCTCTGTAATGAAAGGGCACTGTGTCTTGTCAATTGAGGGGGTAAATCACTGATGGAAACACCCCCAAGGACTGCTAGCCGTCTCCTGCTCACGAGGAGGAGACAGTGAGCAGCAGGGACGTGCACCTCGCCTTCTCCTCCTGCCTGGGCAATTCACAGTGCTTTCTGCTTATAAGGCTATGTGCACACAGACTTCCAATCACCACGTTTTTTAAAAACATGGCGATCATGGCAGAGGCGGAAGGACCGGCGAGTGGAGCAGGGGCTGGGGTGTGTGTGTCTCACTTCTCACATCCCTAAGTAACACCACCAGAATGATCTCTGTCTCTGAAACACAGCTATTATTCTTCAATTATTCAATCTTCCCCCACCTCCTCCACCACTGCCTCTGACTGGAGATTGCTGGGTTATGTTCAGCCCTGATTTGGCAACTAGAATTTCCATTCACCAAAGCTCCCTCCTCCTCCTCCTCCTCCTCCTCCTCCTCCACCCCTTACTGAACTTTCTGAAGCTGATACTTTTGGTGCCAGGCTGTCTGGGTTGCTCAGAACGAATCACGGAGTCAGATGAGGTGCTTCGTATACAAGCTGCTTTGCTCTGGGGTGCCTCGTTGTTATTCTGCTCCGCACAGGATGTGCCCATAGACTTATATGCAGGATTCACGGCTCTATTTTGCATATAGGTCTATGGGCACATCCTGCCGATCGCCATTTTTTAAAGAAAAATGGTGATCGGCGTGTAGGCGGATGGGCCAGGTAAGCCTCCCTCAAGCTGGGTGGCTCTGCAGAATCCTTGCGGAGCAGAGCTGCTCCGGAGGATTCCGGGGGGGGAGGAACGGATCCCCCCCCAGGCGGATTCCCCACCGGAACAGAGGGTGGGGAATCCATACATCCCTATCTTGAGTTCACTCTTCTAACAAGCAGATGACTTGCCTGTATTAGGTATGCATGCCATACCTTTGCTACACTCAAAATTAGTTGTATGATGAAAACTTTGGGCTCAGATCTGAGTGGGGCGGGCATAGGCCACAAATTCAGAGTCAACCTACATTTTCAGTGGTGGCAGCTTGATCATCAGTGTGGGGTGCAAGAGTTACCACCACTTCCCAGAGCTCCTCTCAGAGGGAACTGATTGGCAGCCACTATTTTCCTTCCTCCAAAGACCCACTGGAGTTATGCTATGTCATCCTGTAACATTACCTCAGGGGCTTTGAAGGAAAGGAAAATGGAGACACCCCCTGGGAGGAACACTGGATGGGAGTGGTGAGTTTGCGCTCCACCCTGTAATTTCAGGACCCCCCACAAGAATCAGCTGAAATGCCCTCCTTTTGTGGCTTATGAATAAAGCTACGAAAGGGAGAGAATTTTCACTCAACGCTAAAAAGAGACTTTTGACCCATGTTGATAACATTATTCAGGGGTATGGATGTGTGGACCCACCCCCATCTGGGTTCTCTGGGTGCCTGCCCAGCCCCTGCCCCCACTCACTGGTCCCCAGACCGCGCCTGAGCCCCTCCTGTGCTTGGCGAGCGGTCCCCGCTCACCCCGGCAGCCTTGTAGAGCTCTGCAGTTGATTTTTTAAAATAAAATAAAATGGTGATTGTAAAAATTCGCATATCTGAGTATGCGAGGAAATGTGCATTTTTCAAAAATACACATTCACAAAATGCGCATTTTCATATGCACAAAAATGCGCATTTGCAAAAATGCACATTTTATGCATGCACAAAATCACACATTTTTGCAATCACCTTTTTGTTTTTCAAAAAATGGTGACCGTGGAGTTCGACGAGGCCATCGGGGTGAGTGTGGGTTGCTTGCTGAGTGTGGGCAGGGGACGAGTAGGGGCAGGGCCTCAGTGAGTGGGGCTTCGGGGTGTGGGCAGGGGGGTTTCTGCCAGATTCCTGGAAGGAATTGGGCACCCGCGCCATCCCTATTCGGGGTGGGCCAAATCAGGTCAACCTGGGCAACCAGTCTGGCCCTTCAGGGGTCTCCAGTTGGCCACACCCCTTTCCCCATGCCCTCCACCTCTCCCCTGACCCCTGATTGTTTTGTGGTTTTTGACTTTTGTACAGTTTGTTCCCCATTTTGAAAGGTTGAAATGCCTCTCATAAGGCTTAGTTATTCATAGTGAAAACTTTAAGCTAAAATGTGCTGGTGTTTTAAAATTTATTTCTGCCCCTCCCCTTTTGTCTTTGGCCTCACCCACCACTGGAATGCGGCCCCCAAGAGCTTCTCTGAAATTGAATCCAGGCCTCAGGCTGAAAGAGGTGCAACACCCCTGTCATAACAGAAATAGCAGTACAGGAGCGATTAGAGAGAAAGCAAAAGAACCACAGCAAAAAGAATTCAAAATTGTCTTTGCAATTCAGTTTTGAATCTATCTACAAAGCAGCTTTTCACCCTTGCTGTGATGAATCTTGCTTCTCCATAACAGAAATATTTCCTCCTCAGCCACCGAGACCTGAAAAAGGTGCTCTGATGAAAGCGGCATGTAATATGCGTTACTTTCCCTAGAAACCTCACTGCAGTACTGATAAACACTGGAGATAGAAAAAATGCATAGTTTTTCAGACAGTTGAAAGTGGCTTGAGAAACATCCCACTTCCCAAGTGTTTTATCCATTATCTGCTGCTAGCAGAAGACTGGACTGTGGCTGCAGCAATTTTCAGCCGAAGAAGAAAGCAAAAAGACCCCTACAAAGATGATTTTTACCAGTTGTTGCAAATAACTGTCAAAAATAAGGAGATGTTTAAATTATAGCAACCCCCCTCCCCACTACTCAATTAACTGGTAAAAGCAAAGACCATTTTATTTAAGAAGGCCTTTAGCCTGTGAGTGGGTCTGTTGGATTGTGTGCTGTTTTAATAATATTTTTTTCCATAATTGTAATGTTTTAATTATATTTTAATGTGTTGTCTTAATCAGTTTTCATTGATTTCATTGACCCACTCATAGAACAAAGTTCTTGAATAAAGTGGCTTTTGTACGGGACAGATGATGGAGAGTGGTAATTAATCCGCATGAACCCATGAAGGTCTCATAGGGTGCGCTCCTCTGCACGTTCAGACAGGAAAAAGTCCTGTAATTCCCAGCATATGCAACATGGCTGGTTAGAGGGATGCTGGGAGTTGCATGTCCAGGCAGAAAAAAGTCCTACAACTCCCAGCATCCCTCTAGCCAGCCATGTTGCCAGGCGTATGCTGGGAATTATAGGACTTTTTTTCTGTCTAAACATGCGTAAGATTGCACCCTTAATTAGTTTAGTAGTACACACTGGGTTCACGTGGGTTAATTACTGCTCTCCTTCATCCTCCCTGTACACTGATTATGTTGGCATCACCACGATATGCACATGGCCACCTCTGGTCAAAAAGGGTTTTGCCGATTTTTGAAACGGTTGAGCTGAAAAAGTGGGATTATGCACCATGAACATCGACCCCTCTTTCAAGCCACCTTAACCCTTTGGAAAAAATCACTGAGTGCCTCCCAGGCATTTAGACCTCTAATTGGTGGGGGCCCTGCCCCATCCCTAAATAACATGGTGATTTACTTTTTCCAGAAGTATCCGCTCAATCTTTTGGTCCTCCTTCTTCCTCGAGAGCCAGCGTTCACACTGAAACAGGTACAAGTCATCCGTGGTGTCGTTCAGCACCTCGACTTTCTCCAGGTACCAATCTGGCCTCGGCAGAGTGTTGTCATGGCGGATCTTGATTTTGTAGACAGTGCCGAGGTCCACAGCTTGGATTGTGAATATATCTTCCTGTGGGAGAGGGAACGGAAATAATTTCTCCAAGGGTGTATTTGTTATGCAGGCAGAAACATGTATAGTAGAGTGCTCTGGCTGAGATCCAAAGAGCCCTGAACGGGAGCCTGGGCATTTCTGTACACGCACTGTGACTCTCTGAATTTCCTCTTACCTCTATGTGGCTTCTTGTGTTGCAAAGGTTGCTCTCAAGAGCACCCCCTGACATTTTATTTTTTCATGGCATTCCCAAAGGCCACAGGGAGCTGTAGGAAGAAGAGGAAGTCCCACAGGTCCTGCACCATAGGCAGAAGCTCCACCTATAACTCTTTCAATCAGTGTTTGAACTACAGGAGGTCCAGAAGGGACTTAGTCCCCTTACATCCTGTGATTGCCTCCTTTTTGTAAATAGATAAAAGGGGGAAGGATTTCATGGAACTTGTGGAGAGTCAGGGGCTGGGGTTTGTGGATTTTATAAAGGACCCCCTTCCTCCCCCTTCCTCCCTTATCCAAGCATTGCTTTCAATCCTGTCCTAAATATCCAGTTCCACAACAAATGCATACCTCGCATACACTGATTATTTTTCATTACAACTCTGCTGGAGAAAACAAAAATTAGGAGGTCTTCACCGAGCCGCAACATTTTCCAAACTTTTTTTTTTACTTTGAGTTCAATGTTATTTATTTATTTTTTACATTTATATCCCGGCTTTCCTCTAAGGAGCCCAAGGTGGCTTACATAGTCCTCCTCCTCTCCTCTGTATACTCACAACAACCCTGTGAGGTAGGCTGGGCTGAGAGTCAATGACTGGCTCAAAGTCACCCAGTGAGCATCATGGCCGGGTGAGGACCCAGATCTCCTGAGGCCCAGTCCAACACTCTAACCACTACACCACACTGGCTCTCTAGAGCCAATCCAGAGACATTTGTACTTAAAGGGGGCTAGTAGCATGTGTGGTCCTTGATAGGAATAAACATTATCCATTGCATTGCATTGTGATGTACCACATGATTGTCCTGAACAGAGATGTGAAGGCCCAGAAAAAAATCTGGACAAATCTGGACAAAACACAGTTTTTTCCCGTTTTTTTCCGAGGACTGTTTTTGTTTTTTCCTGTCCTAAAGGAAATCAACCCTGACTGCTCATTGGAAGGACAGATACTGAAGCTGAAGCTCAAATATTCTGGCCACCTAATGCGAAGAGAAAACTCACTGGAAAAGACCCTGATGCTGGGAAAGACTGAAGGCAAAAGGAGAAGGGGATGGCAGAGGATGAGATGGCTAGACAGCATCACTGATGCAATGAATATGGACTTGAGCACGCTCCGGGAGAGAGCGCAGGACAGGAAGGCCTGGCGTGCTATGGTCCATGGGGTCATGAAGAGTTGGACGTGACTGAACAACTGAACAACATTGTTACAAAACTGAACAATATTGTTACCCAGCCTTTACTCCCCTCAAAATGATCTTTAAATACTTTGTAATAAGAACACTTTTATAGAAAGACTAGAGATGTAAAATGTCTGGAAATAATGAAGTCATGGGGGAAAATATTCCTTTTTTAAATCCTCTCTGTAATATTCCCAGCATAGTCATTTCTTTCATCCCTTAAATTATTGATCTAAAGTATATTTTAGCGATAGATGTTTATGCTCAGTTTCCCAACTTGTGAGGAGAGCCACCATTGTGCATTCTTGACAGTAAGTGTGCATTCTTGACAGTCTGGGTTTTTTTCTATAGAGTCCTGTGCTTCTGATGCTGTAGCAGTCATTTAATGTAGTTCTAATCTATTCAGACAATAATTACAAATCTACTAACTGAGTTTACTTTTAAAAGTTTTAAAACGTAATGATAATTTTATAAGCATGCTAAGTTATACATGAAATAACTTAAGGAACAGAAAGGCTGCTTTATGTTCCTGAAGTAGCTCTCCCCAGTACCTCCAGATGTTTTTGGACTACAATGCCCAGCATTCTTGACCTTTGGCCATGCTGCTTGAGGCTGATGAGAGCTGAAGTCCAAAATATCTGGAGGGCACTAATTGGGGGAGGCTGTCTTACAGCAACAAAGTGGCTTTAGATCTGTAAAGAGTGCTAAAAAAAAAACACAAGTATTTTTTATTTTTCCATTTCCCCAAAAATTTCAATTTTCCCCGGAAAAAAAAACCTGGAAAAAACCCACGTTTTTTTCCATGGCCTCAAAATTTCTGGAAATTTTACATCTGTAGTCTTGAACATATAAATCAGCTCTAATAGAGTAATAGTTTCCACCTCTTACATTGGAGAAAAGCCAAAGGTGCTCCAGCGTGTTTGACACAAGAGCAGTGCATTATATTTAATATTCAGTAGCTCTGCATGTAGTGTTAGTTCCAGACAGAAGCAACACAGTTCCTATCCACAGTTTTTATGTTCTAGATCAGGCAAACAGGACAAAAGCAAAGGAAGCAAACTGGTAACATAAGTAACACTGCAGACGGAGCAGGGGAAGGTTAAGCAAGAGCAGAAAACACAGGACAGTTCCAAAAATGGCTGTGCAAATGGATTACATGAATACGAGTCAATATTCATGTTGTTCCTCGGGCACACCATCAGCTATTGAATCAATTTATCTGTGACAGCTAAGATAGTTGTAACTAAAAATTGGGAGAGTATTTCACAGGCATCAGTTGAACACCTGCTTAAATAAACCATCGATGCCAGTAGAACTGAACAAACTATAGACGTTTTAATGCATGCAATTGTCTTTTGATGGCATTGAAAACTAGCAATTTGGGGACCTGGAATTCTTCATGACGTATCCATACAGTAGAACCACACATCCTTCTGGAAGTTAATCTCCCTTTTTCTTTTTTTGTCTATTCAATGTTTTTCTTTTTCTTTTTGCTGTGATCTGCTAAATGGTTTTTATGATGGCTTTTACAGTAATCATTCTGTTATTTTTTAAATAAAAGAGAAACAACAACACTATGGGTCTATGTGGGGTGCACGCACAGTTAATCCATCTAGGACAGGGATGGGCAACACTGAAGGGACTGGGGCACAATTTCTGCTCCTAGGATCTGGCAGGGGCCATAATCCTCCCCTGCCCTCAAAATCACCGCCAGTGAATTGCCACTGAATTGTGGTGGCAATTTGCCAGTGTGAGAGAAGCCAAGTTCTCCCTTTTCAAAAGACACAGGGGGAGCACATACTTTGTTCTGATGCAAAATTGCACTCCTGGAAGCCGTAGGGAAGTGTGCGATCTTGCATTAAAATATAGTGCACGTTCCCCACGCACCTCCTTTAAAAGAGAAAATGTGCTTTTTCTTCTTGCTGTGTGCCACCAGAATTCAGCAGTAATTTGGCAGCTAAGATTTGGGAGTGGCGGAGGCTGCAAAAAAAATAGCGGGGGGCACTACACGTGTTACTTGTGGGCTGTGCGCCGATCACCCCTGACCTAGGAGTTTCAGGGAGCAACGTTCAAACAGCGCTTGGCAACACAGTGGCCGTTCCTGTGTGGCTGCATCCCACTCTGCTCTGGTAATGTACGTAGTGTGCGGAGCTTGAGGGAGGGGCACTGGAAGTGGCCATTTCCCGTGCTATCCATTGGTAGCCCATGCATCCCATGCTGTCAACACTGGCGCCAGGGGAAGGGTGGCACTGACATGAGAAGTCCTCAGCATGGGCTGATGATGATCTCCTTTCCCAGCTCCCATGCTAACCAGTCCCCATGCGCCTTGTAGGGGGTGTCAGTGTAACCCCTATAGAGTAGATGGGTTAGTCCCCTGGGCGGAGTCCTCACTAAGAGGGAGGGCTGAGAGACGCAACAACAACAACAACAACAACAGTCAGTTTGTTCTACTGGGAAGCTGAATGCTGGAGATTATGATTATGGGCTCTTATCACCTTGTATAAGGTAAACTGAGGTGATATTTGTGTACAGTAGAATTGCAAGGGGATGGGGAATCATTTTTGTATCTTTGCTATTTGTTATAACTATATTATTATTGCAGAGCTAATACCTTGAGTTACGACGGCTGAGATACAAATTGTGGATCACCCTGTGGACTGAAATTTTAAAAAAAAATCTACAGAGGGGACTACTGCAATAGTCAGCATCTGGAGAACCAAAGACATTTTGGGACTGGCCTACCAAAATTACAAGCAAGAAATCCATGTTTGAACTCAGAGGGACTAATTGCTGCAAATTATGCCAAATATTAGGAATTTGTTGCAATTTTTGTGTAATTTAATTCTTACTAAAGACATGTTTGTTTCGTTATACCTTTGCAAGTTTTATTCTGATTAAGCCCCATAGGACCCACACAAGCAGAGGTTATATCAGCACCATATACTTGCTTGCCCTTCCAACATCCAGCTCTTTTTGTAATCAGGCAGCTCCCCTCACTAGTCGTAGGAATGTAGCAAGTTGCCTTAGATGGACCAATGCTTATCAGAGATGTAGCAGGTTGCCTTAGATGGACCAATGCTTGTCAGAGCATTGGTCTGTCTCATTCAGTATTGTCTGGCAGTGGCTTTCCTGGGTTTCAAACAGGGGATCTCTTCCAGCCGTATCTGGAGATGTCAGGGATTGAACCTGGGACCTTTTGCATGGAAAGCATCTGCTCTGCCACCGAGCTATGGCTTTAGCCAAGTGTTATAGCAGCACCCTGCTTTCTCCTTTTATAGGAAGCTGCCTTGTATGAAGTTAGACCACTGGTCTACCTAGCTCAGTATTGCCTACCCCAGCCTTCCCCAACCTGTTGCCCTCCAGATGTTTTGGACTTCCGCTCCCATCAGCCTCTGCCAGCATGGCAAATTGCCAGGAATGTTGGGAGTGGTAGTCCAAACCATCTGGGGCATGCCAGCTTGGGTAAGGCTGGTCTACACACTCTACACCCAGGATGGGGATGTTCAAAACACCTTCAGATGTTCTTGGACTGCATCACCCATCAACCTTCACCATTGGCTATGTTGGCTAGGGCTTATGGGAGTTGCAATCCAGCAACAACTAAAGGGCCATACTTTCCCCAGGCCTGCTCTAAATGGCCGGCAGCAGTGGGGTTTCAGACAGGGCTCTTTCCCAGCTCTACTGGAGATACCAACAATTGAACCTGGGACCTCCTGCATATAAACCAGGTGCTCTATCACTGAGCTTCAGGCCCATCACCACTCAGCAGTGGCATCCAAGTGCTACTTTCTGCCCATCCACATGAGCTGCCCCTGTTTTCTTATGGAATTGGACTGGAGGCAGAAACATTGTACTACTCTTTACTGTTTAGAAGCTAATGGCATGGGAGAAAAAGAATACTTGGTTTTAGCAGTACCTGTCCTCTTTCAAACTTGTTGGAGTTAGTTTCGGACTTGCTGAGTTTTCTCTCTCCTGTATCTCCCAGGTCTCCATATATGGTCAAGAACACATTGGCATCAGTCCCAGCACCGTAAACATCACCGGTGAAAACAGTAATCTTGTAAGCATGAACTACGCAAGGGAAAAAAACAACCCTATAATATATATTTTTAGAATGCTGGCATCAATCGCAAGAAGAGCATTCTTCTACAGACTTTATTTCAATCCAGGGTAGGGAACCTCCAGGCCATGGATCAAATGCAGAACTCCGGGCCTCTCAATCCAGACATCTGGATCCTCCCTGGGCCACACCTCCTCACCAGGTCTGCTCTGGGTTACTGATATAATTTACTCCAGGAGCATTGAACCTCAGAACTATGGGCCAAATCTGGCCCAACTGGGGTCCCAATAGTGCCCTCCTGGGTCATGCCTCCTTCTCCCGGCTGAAACTCCTTTCCCCCAACCACCAACTGTTCAGTGGTTTCCTGGCTTTTGAGTGTTTTTTTCCTATTCATAAAAGGTTCCCCTGTACTGTAATCTGTACAAAGACTGCAGAGTGAAGCTAATTTCCCCCCTTATTAAGAACTCTTCTGGGACGATCTTCTGAAGAGCTGGTGATGTTCTGCTTGAAGGATGATTCATCCTACGTCACTGGGAAGGTTGCTAGATTCTTCCTTATTTCAATGGAAACAAGGGAAAAATTATGTTAACCCCATTTTAAAATGTATTGGTTTTATTAATTACTCTTAATTAGCTGTATCTTTTTTTGTATAAAAATTGGTATTGGTCTGTGACAGTAATAAACCATTCATTGTCTCTCCTAAGACTTAGTACTGGCAGTAAGCTTTGAACTAAAACATGCTGGTACTCTTTGTATTTTGGCCCTTCCCCCTTTGCCTTTGGCCCCTCCCCTTTGCCTCTGGCCCCGCCCACCACTGGAATGTGGCCCCCGAGAGCTTCTCCAAAATGGAATTTGGCCCTTGGGCTGAAAGAGGTTCAACACCCCTGATTCACTCCATCCTTTTTTCCCACTTTGCGTGCTAAGTAGAGCTATGTACAAATGGCCTCTCAAAATTCTCTGCCTTATGTGTGGGCAGAAAAATTTGGGAGAAAATTTCACCAAATTTCTCCAGGGGGAGGAGAAATTCTCAACAGTTTCTCCCAGCTAGGGCTCCCCATTGGCAGGGCTCGTAGCACAGGTCTTTCATTTTTTGTCAGGTTTTCGTGCTGCAACAGCATCAATTGTGTTGGCAGGGTGGCCCCCATTTTGCATCCACCACAATGCAGGTGTGTGTATGTGGGGGGGCGAGTATTGTGTCAAGACCCAGGGATGAGGTGTAGTTAGTGGTCTGCCAAAATCTGTCCTCCAATTTCCTGAAATTTTTCTTCCCCCATAAAAGGGGCTTCCATTGTTCTGCCTCATTCAGGATGTTTTACAGATTTACAGATGATATTATACTGGCTGCCTGTTGTCTCTGGCACCAATTCAAGGTGCTGGTTTGGCCCTTTAAAGTCCTAAATGGTTTGGGTCCACATTAGCTGAAGGACGGTCTGCAGCTGTATGGGCCTGCTCAAGCAGTAAGATCAGTATCACAGGCCCTACTTTCAAGAGCCATTAGGCTGGTGGTTCCTAGGGACAGGGCTCAGTGGTGGCCCCACACCTTTGGAACTCCCTCCACAGACAGATATACATAGCTCCATCACTGCTGGCTTAAAGAAAAGGAAAAAATACTCATTTATCCCAATCTGCATTGGGTGCATAAAAATCATTAGCTGCTGAGACTGCTGCTATTGCTGCTCTGCATGTATGTGCACATAATGGTATATTCATATTTTTGTGACATCGTAAGCTACCTTGTTAGGGCCATGTGCCCTGAAAGGAGGGCTAAAAAACTCTTTAATAATTAAATATTTGAAATATTTGTTGGGGAGCGGGAGTTCAAACATCTCTGAATTCCAGGTTCGATTCTCTTCATAGTCAGTGATGGGATCTCATATACCAGACAGGGACGGACAGACGCACCTCCATCCGCACCACTCACCAAACCCCCACGAACTGGCCGCTCATTTGCTGTGCGAGTCGCCATGCAGTCTGCAGCCGCCTAGTCAGCGGCATGTGGCCTCCCGATCCTCCACCGAGCCGCCATTTTGCAAAAAAATGGTGGCTTGGGGGTTTTCCTAAATGTGACGTCACGTAAATGGCGGCTGTAAAGAAGCCATTTAGGCAACATTACAGGCATAAATGGACCATTTATGCCTGTAATGTTCTGTAAATGTCCCCTTTATGTAACCATATAACACTAGTTTTAAAGGAATTGCACTGGCTGCCAATATGCTTCCGGCTGGAATTCAAGGTTTTGGTGATGACATTTAAAGCCCTAAGCGGCTTGGGACCTCGATATTTGGGGGAGCACCTCTCCCTATACATGCCTACCTGAGATCTCAGATCTGTTGGAGGGGCCCTCCTCTGCGTCCCACCAGTATGAGACATACATTATGGTGGGACATGGGAGACGGCCTTCTCTGCTGTGGCACCCCAGTTGTGGAATGCCCTCCCCTTGGAGGCCCGATTGGCGCAGACATTGGTCTCGTTTCGGTGTCAAGTAAAAACATGGCTTTTTACCACAGTCTTTGAGGGCTAAATGCATTCCCTAGGACATTGTTTTAACTGTTTTATTGTTTTAGCTTTTAACTGGTATTAGCTTGTTTAATAATTTAATATGTTTTTAGGTGTTTAAATTATTTATTGTTTTATACTGTTTACACTGATTTTATCTGTATGCCGCCCTGAGATCTTAATGATATAGGGTGAGATAGAAATGTTCAAATAAATAAACAAGTAAATAAATAAATAAATAAAGTAACATTACATTTACGAAAACCGAGCCACCGTTTTTTCCTCAAATGCTGGCTCAGCGACCAGTAGGGACCACCGCACTTGCCCAACTATGTGCACATCAAGTCAAGCAAGCACGGCGGTCCGCGGATTGAAGTCCGGGGGGCCAAGCAGAGGTGAGTTCACCAGAGTCCTCCCCCTTCCGGGCGTCCCACGACATCCCTAATATCAAGGATGGATGGAACTCCTGCTGTGACCCCTCAGAACCTGACTCAAGGCCCACCACAAGCCAGGAGTAACCGTATAGGTTTTGATGGAACATTAACCTGGACCATTATAAGGCAGAAACACTTTCTGGGTAAATGAGACAGAGAAATTGCAAAGGGCCTGTAGCAGGAACCTAACTCACTTTCCAGTGGATCGTCAATTTCTTCGTCAATCTGCTTGAGCATCCCGTCTTTCATGAGCTTTTCAGTGAACACATTGGATGGAACCAGCTCCCTCATGATCTCGCCATCGTCTTCAGATTTTGCCAGCCACCTCTCACACGGAAATGTGGTTTTCTCAGAACCCTGATGTGACAACAGAAAAAGGCAGCTGCCTTCAGCAGTGGAATGACATCTGCAAACAGCAGGTCAGCAACTAGATTTGATTTACTTCTAAAACTAATAATTCCTGTCTTGCCTTGGCTTTCTCCACAATTGCTCCCACAGGTCTACCTAACAACCACCTTGCCCGGGGCAGGGGGGGGGGGATGAAAGAAAAGCCAATCAGATGCCCTGGTTTGAAGAAAGCTGCAGGAAAGAATCCGGTGAGAGCATATATGTAAACCAGCCTGGTGACCTCCAGATCTTTTGGACGTCTTTATTTATTTAAGTTATACCCTACCTTTCCACCAAGGAAATGTTGGGAATATTGCAACTTCATCTGCAATTTACAGGAAAGGGGCAGTGTTGCAGTTAGTTAATGCATGGGAATTTGGGCACAGCTAGACTTAGGATCTCTATAGCTTATAATGTGGTTTCCTGCTCTGCTCCTTCTTTCCCCCTCCTCTCTCTCTCTCTCTCTCTCTCTCTCTCTGACTTTCTCCATTGCTGGGAGCACATGTATTTTCTCTCTCTCCTTCCAGTGTTATAGAACACGAGGAAATCGACTGAACCATTTTTTTCTGAAACTATATGCTGTACCTGCATTTTTATGCAAGAATGTTGTGAGAAAACTATTTTATCTTTTCTTCACTGAAGAAAGGTGTTGTCTCTTCTTTAGCCTTTGTGTGCATGTGGGACTTGTAAATGCTCATTCTGCTCTGCCTTTTGTTTTTTCTCGGCTAACTGTCTTTTTTATCAGGAGGCAGCAATACCAAATAGTTCCCATCAGGAAATGGTGCTCAAGGTGGCAAACAATAATAAAAAAACTAAAACTTAGAATAAAAACTTAATTAAAACAACAATGAAACAAATACACTAAAACACAATTAAAAAACGCAATAATAAAAAAATAAGAACAGCACTCAACCCAACAGGCCAATTTTCATGCTAAAGGCCTGCTTGAACAGAAATGCCTTTGCTTGTTGTTGAAGGACTACAACAAGAACTGCAACTGCCAGGACTCCGGACCATTGGCCATGCTGGCTCCTGGCTGGGGCTGTTTGGAGCTCAAGTCCAAAAGTTCTGGAGAGCACCCGGTTGGGGTAGGCTGAATTGCAAACTGTCAATATGCTCATGTCTGACTCAAACATTTCAGGTAATAGTCCACAAGTTTGAATGAACTAGCTCTGTGCATTTTAATGAAAAGCTCCTAATTTGCAAAGAAGGAGTGAGTCCGACTGCCCAATTTTAAGCATATTCGCTCAGAAGCAAATCACACTAATTTGAATGTGCGCTTAAGCGTACCTATTACTGCCTCATAGGGCAGAACAGCGCTGAGACTCTCCCACTTTACCCCCACCCATACCTCCATTACAGGACAGCTGTAAAGGTAAATATGTAAAGCCCATGTACTGTGTTTGTTTTACTGGATTGACTTTATGTGCAGTTTTATTTAATCATCACTTTGTATGATGATGTGTGATGATGATGATTTTTTGTAGTAACCTAATTAATCAAAGAATACATTTTGACTGAAAAATAAAATGAATAAACCCGGGACAAGGATGGAAGACATTTTCTGCAACAGTGGCACTCAAATTCATGCATGAACGTGATACACAATCAAATGCAATGCCATTCATTAAAACATCAGAAAATAACATCAAGCTAACTAGCAATAAAAAATGAGAGACTTTGCCAGGTCCAAGGCTGATAAATTAAAAACAACTCAGCAGCAATGAGTAAAACAAAATCAGCATTGCAGAAGCAGCAGCGGGTTAAAATATGAACATAGAAAGCTTGCTTCCATCAAGTCAGACAATTAGTTTATCCCATCCAGACATGAGTCCCGTCTGCTCTGGCAGGAAGTGGCTTCCCATGTTCTTGGGGGAGGTCTTTCCCACCCATCACCTGCTACCTGACCCTTTTGGCTGGAGACAGAGCCAAGGATCAGCATGGTTGGAGACCTGCTGAGGTTGCACAACCCAGCAGGGGCCATTGACAACAGCCTCCTGGACTTGCACCTCCTCTTCACCATTGCAACCTGTTTCTCTCTCACTCCGTCCCAGGCAATGGTGGTGGTGAGAAGGAGGAGCGGTAGATGCCTCATGCTGCTTGCTCACTGGCTCTCTGCCTGTTAAGCAAGCGAGTGGTGTCAATGAAGGAGGTTCATTCCCCAATGAAGGGGAAGGAGCCTGGGGAAGGAGGACCAGCCAGCAGCTGCACCAGGTGGATCCTGAGCCTAAGCCTGCTTCTGCCCCCGCCCACAGGTACTTAAGGCGGGGCTGCCAGAGGCAGAGCCTCGGCGTCGCGCCAAGTGCGATGCTAAGTGCGCACTTAGCGTCGCACTTGGAGTTGCGTAGGACCTGAAGATCTACCCACCTGCCTCTCCAGAGACACCAGCAGCCACAACACCAGCAGCAAATAGCAGCAGCAGCAGAGGGCAGCAGCTTTAAAGACCAGGGGAAGGGGCAAACGTGGACTATCTGCTCCTTCTTCGCTGCTGTTCTCTTTTATCTCTTTTATATTCTTTTAAACTGTTGTATATTTTATATCTTAATATTTTAATATGTGCCTGGGAGGACTATTGGGCAACTCAGGGGGTGGGGGAGGTGCCACCATAACTGTGGTCACGGGCAGGGGGAGGCATGGCATTGGGGGATTAACAGGCCAGCTGAGGAGAAGAGGGGCTAGACACCTTACAGCTGTCCCCTCTTCTGGTTCTTCCCCCAACCTGATGGTTCCTGGCAGCCTTACCAGTCTGCCCTCGGGTCTGGTGGTGCTGCTGCTGAATGCCAGGTCGGCCCAAAATAAGACCTCCCTCATCCATGATTTGATTGTGGATGAGGGGGCTGACCTGGCATGTATTACTGAGACCTGGGTGGGGGAACTGGGAGGGGTCACTCTCTCCCAGCTGTGCCCTGCTGGGTACTCGGTGCAGCACCAACACCGACTTGAGGGTCGGGGAGGGGGGGTTGCCGTGGTCTATAGGAATTCAATCTCCCTCTCCAGGCTTCCTGCTCATTCGAGTGCAGATCTTGAGTGTCTGTACCTTGTGTTGGGTACCCGGGACAGATTAGGGATTCTGTTGGTGTACCGCCCACCCCGCTGCCCATCGGACTCCCTGCCTGAGCTGACGGAGGTGGTCTCGGACTTGGTGTTGAGGACCCCCAGGATGATGGTCCTGGGGGATCTCAACTTCCATGCCGAGGCCGCTGTATCCGGGGCGGCTCAGGACTTCATGGCCGCCATGACAACCATGGGGCTGTCCCAACATGTCATCGGCCCAACGCATATAAAAGGACACACGCTTGATCTGGTTTTCTCAACTGGGCAGGAGGATGGTGATCTGAAAGTGGAGGAATTAACATCTGTCCCTTTGTCATGGTCAGATCACTTCCTGCTGAGATTTAGACTTCTGCCGGCCTTTCCCCTCTGCAAGGGTGGGGGACCTATTAAAATGGTCCGCCCCCGGAGATTAATGGATTCCGATGGATTCCAGAGGGCTCTGGGGGATTTTCCTGCTGGTATGGCTGGTGCTCCTGTCGAAGCCCAGGTCGCTCTGCGGAATGCAGAGATGACTCGGGCGGTTGACACGATCGCACCCAAGCGCCCTCTCCCTCTGAGCAGAGCCCGGCCAGCTCCTGGGTATACACCTGAGCTGAGGGCAATGAAGCAAGAGGGGAGACGGCTAGAACGCAGGTGGAGGAAAACTCGTGCTGAGTCTGACCGAACACAGGTAAGAGCCCACTATCGAGCCTACTCTGTGGCGGTGAGGGTGGCAAAGAGGCAGTTCTTTTCCACCAGCATTGCATCTTCTCAGTGTCGTCCGGCGGAGCTTTTCCGAGTGGTTCGCGGCCTGTTACATTCTGGGCCAGGGAGAGAGACGGTGGAACCCTCGGTAGCACGCTGTGACGAGTTTGCGCGGCACTTTGAGGATAAAGTCGCTCAGATTCGTCATGAATTGGACACCACCATTAATGCAGTTCCATTGGTAGAGGCGTTCAGAGCACCGTCTGGTCCAGTTTTATTGGATGAGTTTCAGTTACTGAGGCCTGAGGATGCGGACAAGGTGCTTGGCCAAGTCCGATCGACCACTTGTGTGCTTGACCCTTGCCCTTCATGGCTTATTAAATCAAACAAGGAGGGGTTGTCCGGCTGGGTCCAGGAGGTTGTAAATTCCTCCTTGAGAGAGGGAGTGGTGCCTGCCGCTTTAAAAGAGGCAGTAATTAGACCACTCCTGAAAAAGCCTAACCTGGACCCAGAGGATGTTAACAATTATAGGCCAGTGGCCAACATCCCCTTCCTGGGCAAGGTGCTTGAGCGGGTGGTTGTAGGACAGCTCCAGGCACTCTTGAATGAAACAGATTATCTAGATCCATTTCAATCGGGCTTCAGGCCTGGTTTTGGAACGGAAACTGCCTTGGTCGCCCTGTGGGATGACCTCTGCCGGGAGAGGGACAGGGGGAGTGCGACCCTGTTGATTCTCCTGGACCTCTCAGTGGCGTTCGATACCATCGACCATGGTATCCTTCTGGATAGGTTGTCTGGGTTGGGAGTTGGAGGCACTGCAGTACAGTGGTTCCGCTCCTACTTGGATGGCCAATTCCAGAAGGTGGTGCTGGGGGATTATTGCTCTGTGCCATGGCAATTGTGCCATGGGGTTCCACAGGGCTCTATTTTATCCCCCATGCTGTTTAACATCTACATGAAACTGCTGGGGGAGGTTATCCGGAGGTGTGGGCTGAGGTGCCATCAATATGCGGATGACACCCAGCTCTACCTCTCTTTTTCATCAAACCCAGGTGAGGCAGTGGCTGTTCTGAACCAGTGCCTGGGCATGGTAATGGACTGGATGAGGGCTAATAAACTAAAACTCAATCCAGACAAGACGGAGGTACTGTTAGTGGGTGGTTCGTCTGCCCGGCTAGGTGATATTCAACCTGTTCTGGAGGGGGTTGCACTCCCCCTGAAGGATCAGGTTCGTAGTTTGGGGGTGCTCTTGGATCCAGAACTGTCACTTGAGGCACAGGTGAACTCAGTGGCACGGAGCACTTATTATCAGCTTAGGCTGGTATACCAACTACGCCCTTATCTGGACAGAGATAGCCTAGCTACAGTTATCCATGCTCTGATAACTTCTCGTCTGGATTACTGTAATGCGTTATACGTGGGGCTGCCTTTGAAAATGGTCCGGAAACTTCAGCTGGTCCAAAATAGGGCAGCAAGATTGTTAACAGGGACTGGCCTGCGAGCTCATATTACACCAGTACTTTTCCAGCTGCACTGGCTGCCGGTCCATTTCCGGGCCCGATTCAAAGTGCTGGTGTTAACATTCAAAGCCCTTAACGGCTTGGGGCCAGGTTACCTGAAGGATCGCCTCCTCCCATATGTGCCTGCCCGGACCTTAAGATCATCGTCAGCGGCCCTTCTCCGTGAGCCCCTGCCAAAGGAAGTGAGGCGGGTGGCTACTAGGAGGAGGGCTTTTTCTGCTGTGGCACCCCGGCTCTGGAATGAGCTCCCTAGTGAGGTTCGCCTGGCGCCTACATTGTACTCCTTTCGGCGCCAGGTGAAGACCTTTTTATTTTCTCAGGCATTTTAGCTTTCTAAATTTTTATCTTTGCTGTTTTAAATCTGTATTTTAAACTCCTGTACTGCTGCTAGGTTTTATTGTGGTTGTATTGTTATATTGTGGTTTTAATGTTCTATATATTTTAAATTGTTTTATTGTGTGTTGTTTGGTTTTAGTTTTTGTGAACCGCCCAGAGAGCTTCGGCTATTGGGCGGTATAGAAATGAAATAAATGAAATAAATAAATAAATAAATAAATATGATGAGAAAGAGGATGAGGAGCAAAAGCAGCTGGTGACAATGGAGGTGAGAAGGTAGACTTGCTGAGGGAGGAGACCCATTAAGGAGGCCTTGCCCAAGGACCCTCCAAAACCTGGAGCAAGCACTAGCTGGAGATGCTGGGGATGAACTGTAGGACCTTCATCATGCAAGGCACATGCTGTACCACAGAGCCATGGCCCTCTCCCTCAAACATTTCCTGACCAGGAATCAAACTAGGGCCTCAGAGACAAAGGAGACAGAGGCAAAGAGGTAAGTTGGCTGCAGAAAGCCCAGGGGGCTGTCCTTTATCCTTCTGAGTGGCTGTGAGCTCACCAGGTGGTAGAAGAGACAAAGGAGACAAAGGAGACAGAGGCAAAGAGGTAAGTGGGCTGCAGGAAGCCCAGGGGGCTGTCCCTTATCCTTCTGAGTGGCTGTGAGCTCACCAGGTGCCCCTGAGAGCTCCAACTGAATTGGGTGTGTGTGGCCTGAGTACTCCCAGCAGCTGTGGGCAGGAAGCTTCAGTCTGTTTCCTTCCTCCCAGCTGAGCAGAGCAGAGGAAGCTGCTCCAGCTGGTCTGGGGACTACAGAAGCAAGCAAGCTCCTAGAGAGTGAGTGACCAAAGTGAGTGAACAGGGGGAGCAAACAGGAGTTGGCCAGGGCAGTTCGGCAGGGGAGGTCAAGGGGGAGGCCCCTAACATTTTTTTAAAATTATGTTTCTTGTAACACACACTTCCACACCAGTGGGACTCTGCTTTTAACCTCTAGTGAGTAGAGGAGCAGGCACAGGCTAGTCTAGAACAATCAGAAAGATAGACACAAAAAGGGAAAGAGGGTATGGAAGGACAAGACTCTCAAGTGGTGGTGACCTGCAAGGTGTGTGCAATGTTTGTTTTCTTGCCTGAGAACAACATGGCCTACACCTGTAACAAGTGCAAGTTGATCACACTGCTGGAAGAAAAAGTAAGTGGACTGGAGCGGCGACTGTCAACCCTTTGGGGAATAAGAGAACACGAAGAGTTCTTGGACAGAATGGAGGAACTACAGCAGCAAAGTGAAGAGCAGAAGCTTGAGGAGAAACAGCAAGATGAGGCAGAAGTGGGAAATGCTGAGGTGTCGAAAAATGGAGTAGAGGATACTCCTTGGAAAAGGGTGACAGTTAGGAGAAGAAGAACTAGACACCACTCTGCACCAGTGGAAGCAGTGGAGCTGTGGAACCGATTCCAGGTACTTCATGATGAGACTGGAGGACAGCCTGCAGAGGAAGAATTACAGGGGAACCTGCATGAGAGTGAGCAAGAGGCTGAAGGTCAGTCAAGCAGAGGCGATGAAACCCAGGCCTACAACAAGAAGAAGAGAAGAGTAGTAGTAGTGGGAGACTCCTTGCTGTGTGGGATTGAGACCCAAGTATGTCACAAAGACCTGTGGACTCACCAGGTATGTTGTCTCCCGGGAGGATGGATTAGAGATGTGACTGAAAGGTTGCCTGCACTCATAAAGCCCATTGACAGGTATCCCTTTCTTCTCATCCATGTGGGAACAAATGATACCGCCAAGCGGAGCTACGAAGAAATCACATCAGACTTTGAAGCTTTGGGAAGGAAACTCAAGAACTTTGGGGCCCAGATAGTTTTCTCATCCATCCTTCCAGTAGTTAGAAGAGGGATAGAAAGGGAAAGAAAAATACTCTGGGTAAATGACTGGCTATGAAGGTGGTGCTGGCGTGAGAGATTTGGATTCTGGGACCACAGGCTATACTTCCTGGGATTCTGGGACCACAGGCTATACTTCCTGGGATTCTGGGACCACAGGCTATACTTCCTGGGATTCTGGGACCACAGGCTATACTTCCTGGAAGATGGGCTGTTGGCAAGGGACGGGTTGTGCCTCACAAAGGCTGGGAAGAATGTGTTTGGCCACAGCATGAAGAACTTCATCAGGAGGGCTTTAAACTGAATCCTACAGGGGAGAGAGATGTTGTCAGGGTGGACACTGAGCCCATAGAATCCCAGAGTAGTTCTGAGGAAGAGGAAGAGGAGTCGCTCCTGGGAGGGGAGCGCACTCCTCTTTCCCAGGGCCAACAGCTGACGGAGTTTCCTCCCACCAGCATTCCTAGCTTAGATAGCAGTCCTGGGAGTGACAGAGCATGGGAAGCAGACTTGATGGAAGCGCGACACCAACGCAGAGAGCGGCACCAAATGGAGGGAGCAGAAAGGAGGCGTAGTGCCCGGTTGGCGCGCAAACAACGGCTGCGCCCAGAGGATCCAAGGGAAAAGGGGAGGGACTCTCCCTAGTCCTTAAGTTCAGGGGTCTGCCAGTAATTCCCTTTCAAACGGGGACCAAGCTGTCAAGGGCTCCTTGGAGGCCTCTCTCAGTCTAATCCAGTAGCCAAGTCCAGACACAGACAAAGGGATTATTTTCAAAGCTTTATTCCTCTTTTACAACTTAACAACTCTACTGTTAGCAACTAGATATGAGCAGCAGAGTACCTATGCCCTACGTTGGAACAGCTGGAATGACTGACTGCTCCTGACTGTTAGAGCAATACGACAATGGAACCAATGACCTAGGGAGGTGGTGGGCTCTCCCACACCAGAGGCATTCAAGATGAGGCTGGACAGCCATCTGTCTCTGACTTGGATTCCTGCATTGAGCAGGGGGTTGGACTCGATGGCCTTGTAGGCCCCTTCCAACCCTACTATTCTATGATTCTATGAGAGCACCAAATCCTAACCACTAGACCAGCCTTTCCCAGCCTCCAGATGATTTTGACTTCTGCCCATAAGTAAGCCTTAAGAGAGGCATTTCAACCGGGGGGGGGGGGGCTGCACAAAAGCTGAGAAACCACCAAATGATTGGTGGTTGGGGAAAGGAGAAAGTTGGGGAAAGAGAGCCTTCTGGGAAACCCTGGAGGGCCATATTTGGTGCAGGACCTGAGGTTCTGCACCCTTAACTTGTACAATAACTGAATCTGAACAGTGGCTCTCTGTTATGTGGTCCCTTCTGGTATATCTTTGCTATGTGAACATATAGAATGACCTTATACTGAGCCAAAATATACATCGGCTCTGCTGAGAAACCAGCTTCATTTGGCTCCCTCTCCCTCTCCATTCCAGGTGGTCATGATAAGAACTACTACAGAACTCTAAGAACTGTTTCTAGAATATACTTGTTTTCCTCTTGCCTCCTCATCCCTCTTCCCTTTTGTGCCATGTCTTTTAGATTGCAAGCCTGTGGACAGGGAACTGGCTTGTTTTCATTGACCTTATGGAAGCTACTCCGGATATGGAATCCGCTTTAAATAAATGAATAATCCATACACCATTAGTCCATTAAGTCCAGCAGAGTCTCTGCTTCCTAGCAGTGACTTTCCAGGTTCTCACACAAAGACTTGCTCTCTGAGGCTTTTCATCAGGAGATGGGAATTGAACCCGGCACCTTCTGCCATCCACCCATGCAGTATGTCTGAGGGCCACATGACAAAAGTGACATTAAATGCGTCTTTGCATTTAACTTGCAGGTCTTTACAGGATATGCAACTAGCGTCAGCTGGAGTAGCTGATAATGATAAAACTTGATTAAATAAGATTACAGGTAGGGATGTACGAACCTACCCCCATCTGTGTTCTCTGGGCACCTGCCCAGCCCCTGCCCGTGCTTGCTGGTCCCTGGATCGTGCTCGAGCCCTTCCCGCACTCAGCGAGCAGCCCGCACTCACCTCGGCAGCCTAGTTGAGCTCCGTGGTTGCCATTTTTTGAAAAATAAAATGGCGATCACAAAAATGTGCATATTTGTGCATGCGGGCAGGGGGCAAGCAGGGGCAGGGGCTCGGGGGTGCAAGCAGAGGGCGTTGCACCAGTTTCCCAGACGGAATCAGGCACCCGCACCATCCCTATTTAAAGAGTGAATTCTTCCCAATACAGGTACCACCTAGAGAGGATGGATTTTCCACAGGACCACAGCTGTGGAGGAAAGGGTTCAATCCCCTCTCCACACCTGCTGAGTTCCCAAAAACTATCAGCCCTGCTCCCCAGTGGATGCTGTCAGTAGGACAGATAGATAATTTTAGACCCTGGACTTAATGGTTTTATGTGGGGGGTGGGGAGGGTGCTTAGATGGACACAAATAACATTTATTTTCCTCCGCCCACCCCCACACTGCCAAAGAAACGCTTTACAAGTGTGTCTACATTCCTGATACGTTAGAGAAACACACTGGAGAGCTGGTGTGGTGTAGTGGTTAGGGTGTTGGATTGGGACCCTGGGTTCTAGTCCTCCCTCAGCCATGAAGTGACTTTGGGCCAGTCACTGACTCTCAGCCTAACCTACCTCACAGGGTTGTTGTGAGGATTAAATGGAGAGGAGGGGCTCATGTAAGCTGCCTTGGGTTCCTTGCAAGAGGAAAATCGTTGGGATAGAAATGTAACAATAAAAAAATAAACAGAAGCAAAACAAAACAACTGTTTGCCAGCCTTGGTATTTTTTTTTTTTAAGAAACACTCTGAGGGTCACGCCCCCACTGGAGGATTCCTCCCCCTCCATGGAGCTAGAATTCACAGAGATGGATGACGCCAAGGAACTACCCATATCAGGAGACCTGGGGGCGCTTGGATCCTCAGGGGAGATGACCGCAAGTCTGCCCCGAGAGGGGAGTTGACTCATGCCTGTTTACTGGCTTGCTACTGGATTTGCCCCTTAGTTTGCCCTACTGCCAAGCAAGATCCAGCCCTAGCAGGACACTGAGCATGTGCAGTTTTGCATTTTAAACTCACATCAAATCATTGCACTGTCATGAGTACAGGAATAAAATGGAGTTTGCTTCTGGTGCCACATTTACATGGGTATAAGCACCATTTTGTTGTTGGAACCATATGCATGCCCAGCTGGATGCGAAGTCCTTGGATCCTGGATCCTGCCCCCCTCAACAACCCAAGATTGTGCCTTTTGCATGGGTGGTTGGTGGGCTGCTTCAGTCCCACTGTTTGCCACAGATCACCCACAAAAAGGTCATCCGCAAAAAGCTGATTGCTCTCAGCAAGGGGCCAGTTCTCCAGCACCCTGGAAGCTCCTACTGCCTGGACAGCGGTCACAAGTTACAAATGTCTGACATAAAACTTTGTGATGGAGGAGCTTACGCTCACCTGGCAGCTGTCCATGCCTGGCGCCGTCAGAGCCCCTGCATCACCATCCAATGGTTTCCCCCCTTCCTCTCTGTACTATCAGAAAAGTCAGATCCAATGAAAATGCTCCGATGTGCTTCCTTCCCCCGCGCCCTCTACAATACTTGGTATGGCAGATGAAATATAATTATGAGCTGTGTTTGGCAGGCATTGGTGTGGCTTTAGTCCTCTGTGGTGAATTCAGCTTGGCCTGCCCAAACGCTTTCAATTTAATCTGACCTCATTCCCACCCCCTGCCCCCGCCCCCGCCTCCGCCTCGCAGAGCAGAGCAGAGATACGACGAGATGCTTCTTAACAGTCTAATCAGGTAGCAGAGCTTTTAGAGGCTTGGGCAGCCTATTGCTACCCCGTGGCAGGCCGTACTATCCTGTGGCTGATTACGGCATGATCATGGAGCGCTCGGCTTTGTCTCTCTCCTCCTCCTCTCCCCATGTGCCCGACTCAAAAAGCTCCCTGCGCTGCTCAAACCAATCCTGCCTGCTGCTGCTGCTCTTCCAGGCTTTCTCATTAACCAGCTTTAGCCCAGGACTGGTTTTACGGTTATAAAGCCAAATAGGAGTGAGTGGGGGGAAATAACCCGCTCTCTGGTGGAGGCAGCCAGCCAGTGCCCATGGGGAGCGACCCAGGGTGCTGACTCCAATCTACGCATGCCGGAAAGACTAGCAGTCAAAGATGTGATGGTCTATTTCAGCTGTCCCCAACCTGGTACCTTCCAGGTGTTTTCCCTGGACAGCACAGCCGCTGGGTGGCTATGATGGCAATTATATTCCAAAGCTTGGGGAAGGATGGTCTCTTTCACATCAGTAAAATAGGCCTATTTCACAAAAAGGCTTTCTTCAGCTACGTGCATAGTAAAAGGCAGAGGAAAGAAATGGTGGTTCAGCTATTAAATAAGGATGGCAAAACGATAACAGATGACAAAGAAAAGGCAGAGGTGCTCAATTCCTACTTTGGCTCAGTCTTCTCCTGAAAGAGGGTCTATGACCCCCCTGGCAAAGGCAAAGTACAGGCTGAAGGGGCAGGATTGCAGCTTGAGATCGATGGGCATATGGTCAAGGAACACCTAATTACTTTGAATGAGTTCAAATCTCCAGGACCAGATGAACTGCATCCTATAAAGGAACTGGCAGAAGAACTCCCAGAACCACTGTCTATTCTCTTTGAGAAATCATGCAGGATGGGGGAAGTGCCAGATGACTGGAGGAGGGCTAACATTGTCCCTATCTGTAAAAAGGAGGAACCTGGGAACTACAGACCAGTCAGCCTGACATCAGTCCCTGGGAAAATTCTGGAGCAGATGATAAAAGAATCCATCTGGAAGCACCTTGACAACAATGCCGTGATTACTCGAAGCCAACATGGATTTGTCAAAAGCAAGTCCTGCCAGACAAATCTGATCTCATTTTTTGATCAAGTAACCTCCCTTGTAGACCGTGGGAATGCTGTAGACATCATATACCTCAACTTCAGCAAAGCTTTCGACAAAGTGCCCCATGATATCCTCATGAGCAAACTAGCTCAAAGTGGGCTAGATGAAACAACGATCCAGTGGATCCACAGTTGGCTACAGAATCGGACTCAAAGAGTGCTTATCAATGGGACCTTCTCAAACTGGGGAGAGGTAACGAGCGGGGTACCGCAGGGCTCAGTCCTGGGCCCAGTGCTCTTCAACATTTTTATTAATGACTTGGAGGAGGAGGTGCAGGGAATGCTGATCAAATTTGCAGATGACACAAAATTGGGCAGGATAGCTAATACTTTGGAAGACAGAAACAAAATTCAAAGTGATCTGGGTAGACTGGAGCGCTGGGCAGAAAACAACAGAATGACATTTAATAGGGATAAATGCCAAGTTCTGCACCTAGGAAAAAGAAACCAAATGCACAGTTACAAGATGGGGGATACGTGGCTCAACCACACTACAAGCGAGAAGGATCTTGGAATTGTTGTCGATCACAAGCTGAATACGAGCCAACAATGTGATGTGGCTGCAAAAAAGGCCAATGCTCTTTTGGGCTGCATTAATAGAAGCATAGCTTCCAAATCCCGGGAAGTACTAGTTCCCCTCTATTCAGCACTGGTTAGGCCTCATCTGGAGTACTGTGTCCAGTTCTGGGCACCACACTTTAAGAAGGATGCAGACAAACTGGAGAGGGTTCAGAGGAGGGCAACAAAGATGATCAGGGGACTGGAAACAAAGCCCTATGAAGAGAGACTGAAAGAACTGGGCATGTTTAGCCTTAAGAAGAGAAGCCTGAAGGGACATATGATAGCGCTCTTCAAGTACTTGAAAGGTTGTCACAGAGAAGAAGGCCAGGATCTCTTCTTGATCATCCCAGAGTGCAGGACATGGAATAATGGGCTCAAGTTACAGGAAGCCAGATTCCGGCTGAACATCAGGAAAAACCTCCTGACTGTTAGAGTAATACGACAATGGAACCAATTACCTAGGGAGGTGGTGGGCTCTCCCACCCTGGAGGCGTTCAAGACGAGGCTGGACAGCCATCTGTCAGGGATGCTCTGACTTGGATTCCTGCATTGAGCAGGGGGTTGGACTCGATGGCCTTGTAGGCCCCTTCCAACCCAACTATTCTATGATTCTATGATTCTAGTACAGAAAATCAAACCCTTCCAACCCCCAAACAGCTCAGAACCGTTCCAATGTCTAGGCCCTCTAGCAGTGTTTTCCCAGCAACCCTTCCCCCTGGATTCTCCTCTTCTCAGCATCTCAAAACTTTTTTTCTTAGCCTTCTTCCTGCCCTATCATTTCCCTCAGGTCCCTACAGCTTCTCAAGACACCATTTATTCAGTTTAGGAATGGGTGAGAATTTTGTTTGGTTTGGATTTCAGTGGGAATACACCTAATTAGCACTCCCCAAACCAAAGCATGAACTGGAATGCAACTGCACTCCAAAATACATTTCCCAAATGTAGAGCCCAAGTCCGTCGGTTAAAAGGTACGTACAAACAATGTGTATATTGAGAAAATGAGTGTACAAAACACGAGTATCAGGGAAAAGGAGCACACAAAATCACTTTAGCCTGGGGGGGCGGGAATTCAGGCCCTTTAAAAATGTACACATTTGGGAAATTGCATACCAGTGTGTGTAAATGTGAAGAAATGTGCACCAAAGATGTGCACAAATTTTTACGTGGATTACCAAAAGACACACACACACACACACACGAGTTTGCAAATCAATGCAGAAATGGGACAGAATGACTTTGACTGTGGAAATCCAACAAATTGCTCCAAAATGACAGATTTCCCCTCCTTCATCCTCTCCGCGTTCACTCAGCTGCCTCGCCTTCTTGCAGGAAGATGAAAGGGAGGCCCAGGAGCAAGGCAAGCAGGAGACCAATCCGGCAGGTGCAGCGGAGACCAAAGCGGCTTAGAGACAGCAGCCTGCTTCTCCCTGGCATGCAGAGGGAGACCATCTTCATTCCTAGTTTTGGCTTTCTTCTGGATTCAGGAGAGTGCGCTGCCCCTGCCACCACTGCTGCTAGAAAGGAGATGGGAGCAAGAAGAAGCTAACTGTGCATAATGCGCACCAACACAATCTCAGTAGCTTCAGGAAGAGAAGGGAGAGGAGCTGCTGCAGTTATCTCAGAGTCCCTTGATGCTGCCGCCTGCCCCATTCCGTCTCCTTCCCAGCCCAGGATAGTCTTATGGTCTAACCAGTGGAGGCTGGTGGCTCCGATTGCAGTGGGGCTGTAAATCCATTCTGGGATTCCGTCAGAACCAGCCAGAACTCTGAAGGAGCTATCCAAGGTGCTGGACCTATTTTGGGGGTTAATTCAGCTCCTTGGATAGCTCCTTTAGAGTTCTGGCTGGTTCTGACTGAATTCCAGAATGGATTCACAGCCCTACCGAAACTGGAGCCACCAGCCTCTACTGGGTGTAACCACACTTCATGAGGCAAACACCGGGGTCCATGTTTGCCTCATAACACTGATGTGGGGGTGGTTTGCAGGGGAGAATTTTCAGGTGGGAGGAGGCACTTAACCATTCAGCTTGGTTTCTATTGTATTTTGGGGTTATATGACTAGTTTGGGTCTTGTCTTGAACACCACTGTGATATCTCTGGATGATGGGTAGCCAAAAAATATAACAACAACAACAACATCCCTTGCCCACCTATTCTCTACCACACATGCCTCTTGTGCTATCTTTAATCCATTTTTCCAAGCCAGGAGGATGAGCTTGGTAGCCCCATCGAGGGCATCTGGGTTAAAATAAATGCAGCAAAGAATAAAAGGAACCTGGTGGTCAGAGTCTACTACCAGCCACCCAATCAAGGACAAGACGAGGATGAAACTTTTGAAAAGCAAATCAACCCTGAGTGCTCATTGGAAGGACAGATGCTGAAGCTGAAGCACAAATATTTTGGCCACCTAATGCGAAGAGAAAACTCACTGGAAAAGACCCTGATGCTGGGAAAGACTGAAGGCAAAAGGAGAAGGGGACGGCAGAGGATGAGATGGCTAGAGAGCATCACCGATGCAATGAATATGAACTTGAGCACACTCCGGGAGAGAGTGCAGGACAGGAAGGCCTGGCGTGCTATGGTCCATGGGGTCACGAAGAGTCGGACACAACTTAACGACTGAACAACAACAACAACAGTTTCAAGGAAGAATGAAGTAGTAGTAATGGGAGACTTTAATTTCCCCGATATTTGTTGGGAGACAAATTCTGCAAAAAATGGCCCCTCCAGGAAATTCCTGACTTGTTTGGTGGATAACTTCCTCCTACAGAAAGTAGAGGAAGGAACTAGAGGTTTGGTTATCCTTGACTTGATCCTAACCAACAGAGATGACTTAGTGGGTAAAGTAGCAGTTACAGGGACTCTGGGGGAAAGCGACCATGTTATATTTGACTCCATGGTTCTAAAGGGAGCAAAAGCCAAGTGTAGCCAAACCCGTACCCTGGATTTTAGGAAAGCTGATTTTAATAAACTCAGAACAATGATGAGTAAGGTCCCATGGCAAGCGACTATAACAACAAAAGGAGTCCAAGATGGGTGGGAGTTTTTTAAAAAGGAAATTCTCAAGGCACAATTACAAACAATTCCAACAAGAAAAAAAGGAGGAAGACAACAGAAGAAGCCAATGTGGCTTCACAAAAAGCTAAGAGATGACCTGAAAGCAAAAAAGTACACATAGAGGAAGTGGACAGAAGGCCAAGCAATAAAGGAAGAGTACAGGCAGGTAGCACAGAATTGCAGGGATGGCGTCAGGAAGGCTAAAGCTGAGAATGAGCTGAGGTTAGCGAGGGATACTAAAAGCAAGAAAAAAGCTTTCTTCAGCTACATGCATAGTAAAAGACAGAGGAAAGAAATGGTGGTTCAGCTATTAAATAAGGATGGCAAAATGATAACAGATGACAAAGAAAAGGCAGAAGTGCTCAATTCCTACTTTGGCTCAGTCTTCTCCTGAAAGAGGGTCTATGACCCCCTGGCAAAGGCGAAGTACAGGCTGAAGGGGCAGGATTGCAGCTTGAGATTGATAGGCATATGGTCAAGGAACACCTAATTACTTTTAATGAGTTCAAATCTCCAGGGCCAGATGAACTGCACCCTAGAGTAATAAAGGAACTGGCAGAAGAACACTCAGAACCACTGTCTATTACCTTTGAGCAATCATGGCGGATGGGTGAAGTGCCAGATGACTGGAGGAGGGCTAACGTTGTTCCTATCTTCAAAAAGGGCAAAAAGGAGGAACCTGGGAACTACAGACCAGTCAGTCTGACATCAATCCCTGGGAAAATTCTGGAGCAGATTCTAAACCAATCCATCTGTAAGCACCTTGAAAACAATGCAGAGATTACTTGAAGCCAACATGGATTTGTCAAGAACAAATCCTGCCAGACTAATCTGATCTCCTTTTTTGATCAAGTAACCTCCCTTGTGAACTGTGGGAATGCTGTAGACATAATATACCTCGACTTCAGAAAATCTTTCAAAAAAGTGCCCCATGATATCCTGATGAGCAAACTAGCTCAAAGTGAGCTAGATGAAACAACGATCCGGTGGATCCACAGTTGGCTACAGAATCGGACTCAAAGAGTGCTTATCAATGGGACCTTCTCAAACTGGGGAGAGGTAACGAGCGGGGTACCACAGGGCTCAGTCCTGGGCCCAGTGCTCTTCAACATTTTTATTAATGACTTGGAGGAGGAGGTGCAGGGAATGCTGATCAAATCTGCAGATGACACAAAATTGGGCGGGAAGACAGACTTTGGAAGACAGAAATACAAATAATACTTTGGAAGACAGAAACAAAATTCAAAGTGATCTTGATAGACTGGAGCGCTGGGCAGAAAACAACAGAGTGAAATTTAATAGGAATAAATGCCAAGTTCTGCACCTAGGAAAAAGAAACCAAATGCACAGTTACAAGATGGGGGATACGTGGCTCAACAACACTACAAGCGAGAAAGATCTTGGAATTGTTGTCGATCACAAGCTGAATACGAGCCAACAATGTGATGTGGCTGCAAAAAAGGCAAATGCTCTTTTCGGCTGCATTAATAGAAGCGTAACTTCCAAATCCCAGGATGTACTAGTTCCCCTCTACTCAGCACTGGTTAGGCCTCATCTGGAGTACTGTGCCCAGTTCTGGGCACCACACTTTAAGAAGGATGCAGACAAACTGGAAAGGGTTCAGAGGAGGGCAACAGAGATGATCAGGGGACTGGAAACAAAACCCTATGAGGAGAGACTGAAAGAAATGGGCATGTTTAACCTTGAGAAGAGAAGACTGAGGGGAGATATGATGGCGCTGTTCAATTACGTGAAAGGTTGTCACAGAGAGGAAGGCCAGGATCTCTTCTCGATGATCCGAGTGCAGGACACGGAAGAATGTGCTCAAGTTACAGGAAGCCAGATTCCGGCTGGACATTAGGAAAACTTCCTGACTGTTAGAGCAATACGACAATGGAACCAATGACCTAGGGAGGTGGTGGGCTCTCCCACACTGGAGGCATTCAAGACGAGGCTGGACAGCCATCTGTCAGGGATGCTCTGACTTGGATTCCTGCATTGAGCAGGGGGTTGGACTCGATGGCCTTGTAGGCCCCTTCCAACCCTACTGTTTTATGATTCTATGATTCTAAGCCGTGTTCCAAATTGAAAATAAGTCTGAATGGGGAACAGGGGAAAATGACCCAAGGTGCGTTTGCAGAGAGAAAGTGGCAGGTCCTTATTTGAAGAGCCATATGAACCTGCCTGTGCCCTAAGATTGGCACTGGAGATCCTGCTCACTGGTCTGCCATTAAAATCAGTTGGATTGGTGGGTGATAGGGACAGGGCCTTTACAGCTGTGGTCCCTAACCTGTGGGAAATGACTGGAAAAAAGTCTGCCATAAAAGTCAGTCCAAAACATCTGAAGGGCACTAAGCTGAGGAAAGCTTCCTTATGCTCTTGTAAATAAGGGTCTTGTCTAGGAGTAAGACTGGGGAGACTCAGGTTCAGATCTCTTATTCAGCCATGAAGCTCACTTGGTGGCTTTGGGCCAGTCAATATATCTCTGCCTAAACTACCTCACAGGGTTGTTGTGCGGATAAAATGAACGGAGTGAGAAGGACCATATATACCGTCTTGAGATCCTTGGAGGAAGGGTGGGATGTAAATGCAAAAAGAAATACATAAGCAAATATTAACAAAACACTGTAAGCTTTCAGTATGCACTCCCCCTCTCATCCAAAGCAAGCCAAACCTGGGTAGCATTCTGCCTGGCAGTTTTCACCCCTCAGGGAAGTGAGAAACATGCAAGGATATATTAAGTAGGCCAGCATTATTGTTCCTATGCTCCTTATTGTTACAGCTAGGTGTGTGTCTCTGGAGGCTGAGAGACAGGGATGTGTGAAATGAGCAATAATCAAGCTCATCAAAGTTCTCTGATTCTCGTTCTGTCTATATCAGATTGCGCCGTTTGTTTTTTTCTTTTCACAAGAACATTCATGCATATTTTTGTGCATATTTTCCCATCAATTGTGCACATTTTTGAAATGTACATTTTTCATGTGCTTTTTTGAAATGTACATATTTTCCAAACATATTTTGGGGGCAGGGTGGGTGGGTGGGCAGCAAGCTTGGAAATGTATGGACTTTGACCACAGATTGTGTTCGGACCAGATTCAGTTCTGGGAAGTACAAACTGGTAAATTCTGGTCAAAATCAAACCAAAATGGATTTCTCATACAACCCTGGAGACGGTGGCTTGCCTCCGGTCTCCAAGTCAAGTTCTTGGCTGCATTGTGATTTGGACTGGAGACTTGCCGCCTTGGTCCTGTAATGATCTCTCATTCTCCCCTCTGCTTTATGGAAGCAGAAAGAGCCTTCTGGTAGAACGAATACAGGAAGCAAAAAGATTCAGCTCACCTTTCCATTGGGCAAAAGTCTGCGTATCTCCACTCGATCAAGATGCCAACCAGAATTGATGCCTGAACCATCGTGCCCAATGCGGATCTTTTCAAGTATGTCTCCAATGTCCTCAAGCTGAAGAAGTTTAGGAAAATATTACAGAATTAGCCAGTGTTTGTAACCTCAGTTTCTTTGTAGCCAACACCAAATCCTATTTGATCCATATCTGTTGATCTTCTTAATGGGATAAAACGGTGGCAAACATCCTGATAGCGTCTCAGAGCAGTCTTAGATACAGCTTCTGTGTGAACACGTTCCAGTTCTTGGCTGTAGTCACTGATGTTGTGGAGTTGGCAAAAGGGGTTACAGACATTAGAGACAGAAACTGAAAAATTCATGGGCGAATAATGGCAGAGTCACACATTGAGAAAGGGCACTTGGCACAGTCCTTTATGGACCCTACTACTTCACATTACAGGTAGGGGAATCTCATGTCTAGTGTGCCAGGCAGAAGGCTAGGCTAAACGCTGATTCTCCTCTGCCTAGAGTCTGTCCTCCTATGGAGGAGACAAGAGGATGGGGGCGCATGCAAGGGGCTGAGTTCCAATCCTGTTGGGGACCAAACAGGATAGAGTGCCTCCTTCTCAGTCTCTTGCTTCTGCAGTTTCATCCTCTGTTTCCTAGCAAAAGTTTGGGAAATGGGGTAGATAGATAAGGCTCCAACTGAAGTTAAATAAATGCTTGATGACAGACCCTTTGTTCAGTTTCTCCTGGCACTTTGAGATGATGTCAGCATCTCTCCTTTGGAAAAGAGAGAATTAAAATCCTTTCCATTTCTCTGAAAAGATTTAACAATGAAGGAGAGGCATTATCTTCTCCCTCTTGTGCCCATCCCAAATAAGTAGGCTTCTTTTGTTTTATTCCCAGTAAAGAGATGCCACATGACAGACAGGCATGACATAAACCAGCCAACGAACAACAAGAAAAGGGGTGTATTTATTGCATCGCTTTCCACATTGCTAGCAAATCACATCCTAGAAATGTAGCTGATAACAGTTTCTTAAATGCTTTCAGGATGCCATCTGCAGAATGCAAAGCACATCCAGCAGTAAAACTACCAAGACACACATAAAAATAGGGCAGTTCACAGCTCTGGGTGGTCAGGAATGTCGCAATTGTTTTCAAGGCCTATTATTATCGATTTGCACAGGGAGGTGATAGAAGGTGACATTTTGTTCTTCTTTCCCTCCTTTCTTCACTTACTACCTGTCTACTCTCAGTGCAAAAAAGGATAAAGAAAAAAGAAGAGAAAAAGCCAAACCCTGCTTCAAAAAACAAATGAAATGAAATGTAGAAATAGTTTTGCATCAGGCCAAAGAATAAGACACGAGGGAATAAACTGCGTTAACCATTTGATGCCTGTTTTTACATTATTTGAGTAAAAGAGCAGTTGGCCCAGGGATCTATTCAAAAAAAGAAAAGAAAAAAGTATTACACAAAACTGGAATTCAATTCAGAGGCTGTCATAAAACACAAACATATTATGAATGACTGTCAGGCCCAGTTTTACATGCAATTTAATCTACTGAGGTAAATTCCCTAAAGGCACAATCCTATGCATTCCCAATGCTGGCTGGGGAATGCTGGGAGTTGTAGGACTTTTTTCTGTCTAAACATGCATAGGATTACACCTTAAAACTTTTTGGAGGGTGCAATCCTATGGGGATAGTCATCTGCCTCTAAACTTGGAGCTGACCGACTATCCAAAGCAGGGTGGGCGGAGCATGGAGCGGCTCTTCTCCTCCATGCTCCAGCCACCCTGCATTTGCAGCTAGACGGCTGATTTCAGGTGTCTAGCTAGGGCAGCTTGGAGTGGGGCGGGGAGGCCAGATGGCATATAGGAAGTGTTGTACCGGCACTTCCGCCATCCCCTCCCCGCCCCCAGGAATACCCCCTTTTCCTCCGCTCTGCACTGCTCTTCCGAGTGCAGAGCCGGGGACAAACTGCACCACCTATGAGGTGGGGGGGGGGGCAAGGGGTGGGGATGCGGTTTTTCTGGGAACTGACCTCAGAGTGCTGGCTCTGAGCTTGGTTCCCAGAAAATGAAAAATCCTGTGGCCGTCTAGCTGCTGTCTAGCAGCCATAGGGTTGTGCCCTAAGCCATGTTGTGTTTGTTCCTTCTTCCCCGTGTCTTTGCATCCCTAAACTCCTCTGAGTCCTTGCCTCTCTCATTGCCATTTGTCCTGGAATTCTTACCCCTCTCAGAAAAAGCCAAATTACTTGAAAAACTTGAACACTGGTTACTGAATAAATTATGTAAAGAAATGTAAATGTACTTAATGGAATAATCCTGAGCATGTAGATTGAGTTTTCAGGTTGTAAAATTTGGATTAAAGGAGGGGAGAACATAAGGGGAGCTGTGCTGACTCAGACCAGTGTTCTGTTCCCACAGTGGCCAACAGTGGCCATGGGAAGCCCACAAGCCATTACTCTCTCCCACAGATGGCCATGGGAAGCCCACAAGCCATTACTCTCTCCCACAGATGGCCATGGGAAGCCCACAAGCCATTACTCTCTCCCACAGATGGCCATGGGAAGCCCACAAGCCATTACTCTCTCCCACAGATGGCCATGGGAAGCCCACAAGCCATTACTCTCTCCCACAGATGGCCATGGGAAGCCCACAAGCCATTACTCTCTCCCACAGATGGCCATGGGAAGCCCACAAGCCATTACTCTCTCCCACAGATGGCCATGGGAAGCCCACAAGCCATTACTCTCTCCCACAGATGGCCATGGGAAGCCCACAAGCCATTACTCTCTCCCACAGATGGCCATGGGAAGCCCACAAGCCATTACTCTCTCCCACAGATGGCCATGGGAAGCCCACAAGCCATTACTCTCTCCCACAGATGGCCATGGGAAGCCCACAAGCCATTACTCTCTCCCACAGATGGCCATGGGAAGCCCACAAGCCATTACTCTCTCCCACAGATGGCCATGGGAAGCCCACAAGCCATTACTCTCTCCCACAGATGGCCATGGGAAGCCCACAAGCCATTACTCTCTCCCACAGATGGCCATGGGAAGCCCACAAGCCATTACTCTCTCCCACAGATGGCCATGGGAAGCCCACAAGCCATTACTCTCTCCCACAGATGGCCATGGGAAGCCCACAAGCCATTACTCTCTCCCACAGATGGCCATGGGAAGCCCACAAGCCATTACTCTCTCCCACAGATGGCCATGGGAAGCCCACAAGCCATTACTCTCTCCCACAGATGGCCATGGGAAGCCCACAAGCCATTACTCTCTCCCACAGATGGCCATGGGAAGCCCACAAGCCATTACTCTCTCCCACAGATGGCCATGGGAAGCCCACAAGCCATTACTCTCTCCCACAGATGGCCATGGGAAGCCCACAAGCCATTACTCTCTCCCACAGATGGCCATGGGAAGCCCACAAGCCATTACTCTCTCCCACAGATGGCCATGGGAAGCCCACAAGCCATTACTCTCTCCCACAGATGGCCATGGGAAGCCCACAAGCCATTACTCTCTCCCACAGATGGCCATGGGAAGCCCACAAGCCATTACTCTCTCCCACAGATGGCCATGGGAAGCCCACAAGCCATTACTCTCTCCCACAGATGGCCATGGGAAGCCCACAAGCCATTACTCTCTCCCACAGATGGCCATGGGAAGCCCACAAGCCATTACTCTCTCCCACAGATGGCCATGGGAAGCCCACAAGCCATTTCTCTCTCCCACAGATGGCCATGGGAAGCCCACAAGCCATTTCTCTCTCCCACAGTTGTTCCCCAGCAACGGGCATTCAGTAAATCATAATACAAAGAGAGACAGCCGTTCCGTGTCCGTATGCATTCCTTTATAATTTGCCAAAACAGTAGTTACCCAAATTTGGGATTAAGGGTGCAATCCTATGCATGTTTAGACAAAAAGAGTCTCACAACTCCCAGCATTCCCCAGCCAGCAATTTTGTCTAAACGTATTTATTTATTTATTTATTTATTAATTAAAATCTGGGCTGCCGTTCAGGGCAGAAGCCCTCCCAAGGTGGCTCACAGCCATAAAATACATAAAAAGAGTTAAAATGTTAAAAGTGATAAAACACAATAAAATAACAATAAAAGCAACAATAAAAGCTGACAATAAAATCAACAGTGGCAAAAACAGCAACAACAGCAATCATATCAAGAGAAGGCCACGGTAAAATACTATGTTTTCAAGGCCTTCTTAGAAGCCTGCAATGACAGAGCATGGCGGACCTCAAATAGCAACTTATTCCAAAGGTGTGGGGCCTCTGCAGAGAAGGCCCCCGCATGCATAGGATTGCACCCTAAGATAACCATGATGAGAAAATTTGCAGTTCTATTTGGAGTTAATACATACCAATTATGACTGGTAGCCATTGATAGTCTTATACTCCATAAATCTGTCTAACCCCATTTTACATGCATCCATGTTGGTGGCCAATGTTACATCTTGTGGTAGTGAATTCTATAGTTCAGCTATGCTGTGAGAACATAAAGAACATAAGAAGAGCCATGCTGGATCAGACCAAGGGTCCATCTAGACTAGTCCAGCATTCTGTTCACACAGTGGCTGACCAACTGCCCACAGGAAACCCACAAGCAGGAACAAGTGCTTCCTTTGATCTGTCCTGAGTCTCTCACCATTCAGCCTCATGGGATGACTCATTAGGTTCTAATATTATGAGAGAGGGAGAAAAATGTCTCCCTATCAACTTCCTCCGCACCATACAAAATTCTGTATACCTCTATCATGTCTCCCCTCACTTGTCTTTTCTCTAAGCTAACAGTCCCAAATGTTGTAACCTTTCCTCATAGGGGAGTTGCTCCAGCCCCGTGATAATTTTGGTTGCCCTTTCTGCTCCTTTCCCAGCTCTACAGCACCCTTTTGGAGGCATGGTGAGTATTTACAGCAGTCTTTCACATTACCTCCACGATGAACTGATTCACGGAATTCCTCTCGAAGAACATCCTTCTCTCCCTCTTGTTTTGGCACAAGGATTTCTGTTGGGTGCACACCCCATCAGCTCCGTACAGAACAACAAAGACATCTGCATTGGTGCCCGCTCCAAAAATGTCACTTGTGTGAACAGTAACCTCATAGGGAACAACTGTCCAAGTAAAGGGGAGGGAGAACAGAACAAGCAAATGAGACACGTCTGACCAAGAGGGACCTTCTCCCCTGAATTTTAATCAGGACGGGGAACCTTGCAACGCAGAACCATTTTCTGATGGGGGGTTGAATTGCGCCCCCCCCCCGGGCCCTCTACAGGCTGGGTGACATCAGTGGGTGTGGCCATGCCCAGTGGGGTAGTGGTAAAATTCAAAGTGCAGACACTCATTCTGACAGTCCCCGTAGCCACGACCCCAGGAAGACCTCGAGATTGCAGGCTGCTGTGTTGACTCATATCAGCAAACTAGTTCTAAGGGTTTCCATCAGCTAGGAGCAGGTCTCTTGTCCAGCAAATGGGTCTTAGCTGTCCATTCAGGACAAGGCCCTCCGCCCATACATTACATTACAACAGGGAACAATCTACTGTTGCTGGGGAAATTAATTTCCCTCCAGCTGCGGTGACGCTTGCAGCTCCCTCAGAAGAAGGCAGATCACGTCAGCGTCCCTGCCGATAAAGAAGTGCCAGTGCTGCGTCCCTGCAAGCCCCAGCTGCACGACACCACCGGCCACACCCGCTGATGTCACTGCCCCAACCACTGTGCCTTTCTCCATGCTGGCAGAGGCACAGTGTTCCGCGCCTCTCTCCTCACGGAGAAAGGGACTCATCCAACACTAGGAGGAGCAGCCAGCAGTGGCACAGGACTCAGGAAAGGACTCAGCTGGCACTGAGAAGAGCAGCCTGTCCTCCAGCGCTGGCCAAGTCCCCTGCTGCTCACATCCCTGCTGCTATCTCCAATCTGAGATTGGAGATAGCAGGGGCATTCCCCAGTTGGGAAGAGGAAAAGCGCTCAGAGGAATCCCCGCTGCTGGCCTCCCAGCCTGCTTCCTTCTCTGCATTCCTGTTTGCTGTTCACTTGCATCCCAATGTCAGCTTTTTCTGAACAGGTTCCTTGTTTCAGACCATGGCCCATGATTGACTCTGCCTCTGGATGGAGCACTCCTGCCCTACAGTTATGTAGCCCACTTCCCTAAATTCTGCTTCAGCTCTCCAGTGGGGGCTGTTCTAATGCTGGTCAGGACTTGAGCCCTCAGTAGACCTCAAAGTGATGAACTGAGTGGTGGGGGCAGGAGGTAACTATCCTGTCATCATCTTTGCTCTGGCCAAATGAGGGAGCGGCAGAGAGTCAGCCAAGGAAATCCCCTTACCCCAATAGGCCAGAGAAGATCAAATGATGCTCCCTGGCCAGATAAACTTTCTGGGTCAGATTCAGAAGTTTCTGATGGTCTGAGTAATGAGAAAACCAGGGCCAGCCCTACCATTGGGCAGAGTGAGGCAGTTACTTCAGATGGCAGATGCAGGGAGGTGGCAGTAAGGTGTTGGCAGAGAGACCTTTTGTGCCATCAAGGGACTCTGAGGAAACATGCTCTTGCTGGCTACAGATTACCTGCAGGGCAGGATTAGGGGTGCGTAATTGGGAAAGGGTGGGCAGAAAGTAGATCTCCAGATGTTTTGGACTTCAGCTCCCATAAGCACCTGCCAGCAATGGCCAATAGCCAGGAATGCTGGGAGTTGGTCTAAAACATTGGGAGATCTAAGTTCTGCCCAAGCCTGGCCTAGGGTACCGGGCTTGGACAAGGTGCTGAGTCTGGGGAGGATACCGGTCGTGGACTCTTTACTTAACTATCCGTTCAGCAACTGAAACAAATATAGTACAAACAATTCCTCTCCAGCTGCAGAGCTGGCAACAGTGCCCTGCATGGCCAATGTTGCGTGTGTTTTTATATATAAATCTCTCACACAGGAAAATTTACAGCATCAGTGTTTGTTCAGCAAACAGTTCAGAGTGATGGTGATCAGAACCATGTGTGCACATTTATCATCTGATATGACAGAGCCTCATCTATTGGGGCAGCTGGCCATAGTTCAGTGACAGAGCATATGCTTTGCTTGAAGAAACTTCCAGGGTTAATCTCTGGCATCCCCAGAGTCAGATGGAAAAGACTGTTATCCGGAGCCCTGGAGATAAAACCCACTGCCAGTCGGTGTAGGCCAGGGATGGGGAACCTGTCACCCTCCAGACTACAGTTTCCAGCATCCCTGGCAATTGCCTGTGTGGACTGGGGCTGATGGGAATTAGAGTCCAACAACACAGGCAGGGATGGAGGATCCTCATCCCTGGGATGGACAATCCTGAGCTGGATGGACCAATAGTTTGACTCAGTATTAAGACAGCTCCCTACTCCCCTATGGATAAAACCCTGCAGGCAAACTGTGCATCAAAGACATGAAACTAGCTACAAATGCAGTAAAAAAACCTAAGATATTCAAACGTGGAATGAATGGGGGATTGCCAAAGATGCTCCTCACCTGGGACACCATTTGGTTTAGCAAAGCCCTAGCTGCCTTAGCCTACCTCCGCACTCAGTTTCAGGAGCTGGGTCACCAACTTCTGAACTGATCCCTGTAGCTCTCCCTCCAATGTAGGGATAGCATAATGGATTCTTTTTAGGCCCACCAGATTTCCCTGGAGCACCCAGCTTGGCTTGCATTTGTGAGGCAAGCCAAAGCATTTCCCCCAAAATGTGGGAACTTTTCTCCCCCCTCAATCAATGTTCACACAAATTGCACCTGCAATTTGCATAATTTGCACACATTTCAGCTGGAATTCGCTTAATTTGCACAAAATGGGGTACAACTCGGGAAAATTAAGCATATCGTGGCCACAATTTGCTCAAATTACACTGTACATTTGCATAAATTGTGGTCGAAATTTGCACAAATTGCAGCTGCAATTTGCACAAATGTCAATTTAAAGGGGGGAAAACTTGAAAATCTGCAAGCTGGGCTGACTCAATCTACATTGCGTCAGCCAGCTCACAGGTAAGTCAGCCAATGTCCGTGGGGCTTCATTCCCCAGCAGATTCCTCCAACTTCCCTATTCCAATGGCAGCAATTTGCAGTAATGAGCAGGTGATCATGTTTCGCTCCATTCTATGACAAGCTTCACCTGCTGGTTTCTACATATCTAACCTCTGTTAAGAGGTAGGGGAGAGAAGTTTTTTTTTTTTTTTCCCCTGGCCAGGTATCAAACCTTGGCTAGGGTTTCTCTGGCCATTCTCTATCTTGACTCTGGTCCTACTCATATTGGGACTTGTACCCTTCGGTGCCCCATGTGCTGGGCTATGGATAACCCAGTACTGGAAAGAGGTCTCTGCATAATTCAACAATCAACTGGAGCAGGCAGATTATGCCAAAAAGGGGCTTAGCCAGGAGCTCCAGTTTACAGTGGGGGGGGGGGGGTAGCAGCAGGACAGCGGTATTTCAATATTTCAGCCAAGGTGCAAAATAAAGCCAAAAGATGTCTTGCCAGCCTCCTGTCTCATTCATGTGGCAGTTTAACAGTCACATGCCCTAAGGAGCCATTTTAATTGGGGCACAGAATGACAATGAAACCTTTCGAAATGTTACCAAATTGCTTTATTTTCTGTCTTCCTGCAAAGTAGCTAAATAATCTGCTAGGTTAATGGTTGGAAAATTAGATTCTTTTTAGAAGTACAAAGTATTTATTTATTTAGGCAACCGGGTGGATGGCAGCTTAGTCGAGTGCCCCCTTCTTGCTTAGCCTATTGACGTCAACCTTGCAGCTGGTTTGGACGTGAGGCATCGAAATTGCTCAAATGTGAGCAAAATTCCATGAATGCACTGCAGGTAAAAAGATGCAGTGCTGCAAATTTGAAAGCCCTTGAGGAGCCAATTTGTTTTTTAAACTTGGGTACCAAAAGAACATTATTGTTCTTTTACAAGTGCCCGAGGCCGTTTATAAGATTAACAGTGCAATGCCATTCATGTTTACTTGACTGTAAGTCCCACTGTGGTCAGTGGGGCTTACTCCCAAGTAATTACCTACAGGAATGCAGTCTGAAAAAGCTTTACATCAAAGAAGAACAGCCAGTATCAGAAAACAAAAACTCAAATGGGAGCAGACTCTGAAACAGACTTGTTGAACCTTTTGCAGCCTGAGGGCTGAATTCCATTTCAGAGAATCTGTTGGGGGCCACATTCCGGTGGTGGACAGAGCTTAGGGATGTATGGATTCTGTAAAATCTGTTCTGTCTGCATTTTGTGGATTGTCTGGTGTCTTTCATTCTGTCATCTGCTCATTGATGGAATCATTTTTTTTTCCCAACTTCCCAAATTTGTGCAAATTTGCACTTGCAAAAATTTCTACTTGAAGAAATATTTATTATTATTATTAATATTAATATTTCTATACTGCCCCATATATGAAGCTCTCTGGACAGTTTACAAATGTGCAAATATGCCCCTCCCCCATGAGCAAATACCCCCAAATGTGCATTTTCATGCTTTAGCCTATGCGGGAGATGTACATTTTTGGCTGGCATTTTTTATTTTGTGTATTTTTCTATGAATAAATTTGTGTAAAATTCCAGAAAGTAAAAAAAAGAAGTCTGCAGGTCCACAGAATCTGTGCAACGTGGGAAAAGCCAGTCAGCTGCGGAATCCATGGGTCGGATTCATACAAATCCCAACTCATTTGATTCCATTGCGGATTTCTCTGACATCCCTAGCGGAGCTGAAGGCAAAAGGGACAGGGCCAAAGGAACCAATGACCTAGGGAGGTGGTGGGCTCTCCTACACTGGAGGCATTCAAGACGAGGCTGGACAGCCATCTGTCAGGGATGCTCTGACTTGGATTCCTGCATTAAGCAGCGGGTTAGACTCGATGGCCTTGTAGGCCCTGTCCAACCCTGCTATTCTATGAAAGAAGAAAGGGACGTGTCCACAGGCAAAAAGGGGTAGAGTCAAAATACCACCTTAAAGCTCTTCCTGCCAGTAACTCAGCCTTAGGAGAAGCATTTCAAACTTTAAAAATAGGGGGTGGGGGAAGAGACCCACAAAAGCCATGAAACCACCAAATGATCAGCAGTCAGGGGAAAGGGGCGGGGCCAGGGAATGAGGCATGGCTGTTTGGGGAACCCCAGAGGGCTAGACTGAAATCCCAGGGGGCGGAGCAGATGTGACTCCCAGGCCTGGAATTCTGCACCTTTGTTCTAAAATATAGACAAACCAAGAGGAAAGGAAAGAAATACACTCATATCAGCACCAAGAGTTTGGGCTGAAGACCCCACCTCAAATGCCTTTTAGAGGCTGAGGTGTGAAGGTGAGGTGTGAAGAGTGAGGTGAGGTGAGAAGAGGCCAGACATGCCCCTTCAGGGAGAAGGTTCCAGAGCCTGGGCGCAACAACCAAAGAGGCCCTATCCTGCATATTCATCTGTCTCACTTCAGATGGTTAGGCATCATGGAGCATTAATATTATTGCTGTTGTTGTTGTTATTATCATAATCATCATCTAATGTACTTGAGTATAAAAGGCAAAATACTTACTCAATTGCAAAGTTTCCCTTACAATAAATATGGAAAGGAGCAGCAGCAATCTATTTCCAATCACCGCTTCTGTGTTTATTGCAGGACACCTGTCCCTTTAAACATAGAGAGGCCATTCACAACTGATGGGGCCACCCATGTATTTTGCCATAGAAAGTAAAAGCATGAATCAGCCCTTACATCATATCAGACGCTGCAGATGTAAGAGCTGACTGTCATTCATGCTGACTGGCCAAGGGCTTCTCCCCGTGTTGCCTTGAGACTACTTCAGTTTTGACTCCTGTGTGACTCCCCACATCGTTGTGACTCCAGGGGCACACAGGCCTTACTGGCTGTGTGTCCGTGGACAGATTTACTATTATGCGGAGTGCTTTGTTGCACTTGGGTCTCCTGCAGACATATTATGCGTAATATGACCAAGCAGTGTTTGGCCAGCACAGCACTGCTACTCACATGGGACATACGTCCTTGTCTGCAGATCTGCAGGAAACAGGAACCTTTCAGTAGCTCCGTCATCTTCCGATTTATCCAGCCAACGACCACAAGGAAACTTCAGGCACAGGCCCAGGCATGGGGCGTCCACTTCTACCCACTCCAGAAACCAACCTTGAGAATTTCCTGGGGAAGGATGGGAGAACTTCATTTGCCAACAGTGCTGTTTAGCAGACTTTCACATGGTAATCTACTAATAGGGTGGCCATGTGTCCCCTTTAACAGAGGACAGACCTCTATTTGAAGGGCTGCCAGAGGACTGTCCTCTATTTTGAAAGTGTCCTCTGTTTGAAGGGCTGTCCGGTCCAAGTCCGGTTTAAAGATAGAGAACAATCAGAAGGAAGAGCTGGGCCTTGAAGTCGCCTATCAACAGCTCCTGGACAGCAGATTGAGCAAAGCACACAGATGTACTGATGAGATGTACTGATTTCCATTTAAATTATAGCAATTATTTCTACATTTGCATCTATATGTCTGAATTAGCATTATGAAAATTGGTGGGTAGTATCCAGTGTTAGTCCTACCTAGAGTAAATCCATTGAAATATATGGATCTCAAGTAAGTCATGATTAACAAGTTCCATTCATTTCAATGGGTCTACTCTAAGTAAGATTAACATTGGATACTACCTGGTGTCTTCCTTTGTGATATATGCCTAACCTTCTCACTGATATAGTGACTTTGGCAAAGATTGTCGTCGTACCCCCCTCGAAGGTTTCTACTTTTCAGGGAGTCAAGAGTTCCTTTGCAGAGTAAAGCTAGCTCAAGGCTTATTTCTACAATGCAGGCAGCAACCTTGGATGGGGTTGGGTGGCAGTCAGACAGCTGCATCAAGGGGAGCTGAGTCTGCCCAGTAACTCTTTGCTATGGACATCTGGACCAGGCCCAGATGGAAGACTAACAACTCTATTGCTGTAGGTCTCAGGTAAGATGGCCTGCTCAGGCTCTAGGGATGATACATGGAGCTCCTCCTCCCAGAAACATCCCCCACCCTTTATTGCTGTTCTTGCTTTGGCCAACTTCCCCCTGCCCCACCCCAATGCATACAGGGTCAGCCCTGGTTTGTACTTGGATGGGAGACCGCCTGTGAATCAGGCTTCCTGCATTGAGCAGGGGGTTGGACTCGATGGTTTGTAGGCCCCTTCCAACCTTATGATTCTATAAACTCCATGATATTGTACAAGTCTTAATAAAAAATGGCCAACATCTATGAACAAATACCACCATTTTTTTTAATATCAGGTAGACCAGGCTTCCCCAACCTGGAGTGTTGGACTACAACTCCCATCATCCCCTGCCACTATGCTGGCAGTGGTCCTAGTGACAGTTCAGACCATAGGCCTGGCTTACCTCACCATTCAGCTGAGTAATACTGCTCTAGAGCTTTTAATGCTGAAACACTTAGAAAAATGAACTTGCCTGAGCATTTTTATATAGTTTCACACCAACATACCTGTATCATCGTGGCCAATCTTGATTTTCTTCAGGTCTCCAAGGTCCACGCACTCCACCGTGAACACATCAGTCTTGGCTCGCTCAAATTTGTTCTTGTTCGTCTTGGAGGCCTTCAAGTAGATTGTCCCTGTTTTGTTTAAATCACAGACCCTGTTATTTACCAGAAAGGGGAGCACAGCTGGCCCCAGCGGGCACCACATTTGGGTATCTGCAAATGCACTGGCCATTTGGGGCTCCATCAAGAGCCGTGCCATCTTTGTGGACATAATGAGAGACCTAGCAAAGCTGAAGTCATCACCCAAAATGTACGCATGTCCTTAAGGACTCTGAAATGAAGTATAATTTGAGAATGAGGTAATTCTTTGCTTGATTACCTCACCTGCTGCACTTATTCTGGCCACAAACAGGACAATATGGAATGGATATGCATTACAGTGCTGATGTGTATATAGGGCCAAGAAGAAGAAAAAGAAGAAGAAGAAGAAGAAGAAGAAGAAGAAGAAGAAGATATAGGAGTGTTCAAAGCGCTTCACAGATATTATGTCTTTACAATAGCTCTGGAAATACGTATTTTGATCCCTATATTACAAGTATGAAAGGCTGAGAGATAAGAGGCTGCAAAAGACCATCATCAAGTGAATTCACTGAACCAAATGAACACATCCCAGATTATAGCTCTTTGCTACTACAACATGCCATCTCACACTTATATGTGTTATTGTGAACATCTATAAGTTTGGTGTGAATGTTGACAATCCCAGACATATTTGGCAAATGTACATAAACTCAGAGATACGCTGAGTATTGGCAATGACTGAAATGTGATTGATCGGGATTCACAGATTATGTTTAGGGAAAAAGTGGGGAAATATCTATCTTCAGATATTCATGATATTCATCTAGGATTGTCTGCACTCATGTGTGGGTGGGTGTTGACATTCCCCAGATTTTGCGCATTTGCTGTGACAAGGGATGGAGGAATCTGTCAAGCTCTATTTCATTCAGGTTCTCAGTATTCCATGGTTAAGTTTGTTCCATCCCATTTCCTCATTGAAGTGCAAAATTATTATTATTATTATTATTATTATTATTATTATTATTGCTATTACTATTATTATAGTTCCAGCCTGCATGAACATTCATACATATTTTCATGTACATTTTTTCAAAATATACACATTCTTTAAAATGTACATATTTTTCTGCACATTTTTTCAAATACATGCACTTTTTTTGCAAACTGCATTGAAACTTTGGAAAACTACAGATTGTGACGTATAAATGCATTCTGCTTCATGTTTAAGTTCAGGAAGAACAGCTTTGTTAAATTTGCATAGAAATGAGAACCAAATGAATTTCTCACCCATCCCTACGTGGGTCGGAGAGCTGTAGGAGGTTCACACCGATACGATGCATTTCAGAACAAAAACTGCCCTGCACTTAATACTGGTCGCAGGAACTGCCAAAAGGAATCTCAAGAGACTTCAGGAGAATACAAAAATTCTGGACACTCTGCCAAAAGCTTTCAAAAAAGGGCAGTATAGCTAACCATGACCAAGAAAAATCCTGATCTGATTCAGCTGCACTAATGAGCACACATTTTGCCATGAGAAGATAAAAGCATTTACTGAAAGAGCAGATAAAACTGCTATGCCAATTTTCTTGAGCCATGGCAGCCAATTATACAAGTGGCCAAAAGCCAACAATGTCTCTCGCTCTCTGGGGCTGAGCTTGGTTCTTACCGGTGTCATCTTTGGTTCCATAAAGAACAATGAAGACATTAGCATCCGTCCCACCATTTTTCTTGTCCCCAGTTCTCACTGTCACAGTGAATGTAGTTGATTTAGCTGTCAAAAAGAAGAATCTCTGTTGGGAAAGGTGACTTCTGAGCTACAATAGATTTTATTGCCTCTGTTGTTCCATTGCATATGGGGGATCTTCTGTGAAATAGAGAAGGAGACTGGGGAGTCAGCTTGACTTAGGGATGCTAGAGAAATCCTCTGCAGACCCAAATAAGGCCAAATTCCCAGGAATCCAACCTCTGGATTCCTGCCAGTAGCCTATTGCGGGAAAATTACGGCTGTAAATTGTGTAGTTTACAGCATTTGTGGCCATAAAGTACTTCTTTCTGTGTAAATTGCAGCATAAAAGGCCGTAATTTACATAGAAGAAAGTGTCTTATTATGGCCGCAAATGCTGTAAACTACACAATCTATGGCTGTATTTTCCCGTGATAGGCTAATGGCAGCTGCCTTTTAGACAGCCGGAGAGCCATCTTGCTAATTATGGTAAATGCACCAGGGCTCTGGGGAAAGGTGAGGGGCCCTAAGAGGCCTGGATTTCCCCATAGCAGACGCCCCCCCCAGACTGGACATCTGGGAGTTCGCTATGGATGTACGAAAGTTCCGCCACGGATCTCGGGGAGGCCGAATGCCAGCGCATTCGGCCCCCCAAAATCGGTGGCGGAACGGCCCGCCCCCCCCCCCCTGGGATGGGACTTACCTGGGGCGGATCTTCCTGGCGGCGGCGGTTCGGCGGCGGTGGCAACAGCCGGTCTTCCAACCGGCTGCCACCACCGCCATTTCCAAGTTAAAAAAAAAAAAAACGTGATAGGCTACGTAAAGATTTACGTAGCCTATCACAGCTAGATTTTAAAAAAACACTGCGATAGGCTACGTAAAGATTTACGTAGCCTATCGCAGTGTTTTTTTAAAATCTAGCTGTGATAGGCTACGTAAATCTTTACGTAGCCTATCACATTTTTTTTTTTTTTTAACTTGGAAATGGCGGTGGTGGCAGCCGGTTGGAAGCTGCTGACTTAAAAAAAAATGCGCGTACGCAAATGGTGGCGCCCATGGCTGCCGCCATTTGCGTTCCTTATTTTGGCATGTCTTAGTCTACGTAAACATTTACGTAGACTAAGACGGCAAAAATAAGGGGAACGCAAATAGTGTAGACGCTACACTATTTGCATTCCCCTTATTTTTGCTGTCTTAGTCTACGTAAATGTTTACGTAGACTAAGACATGCCAAAATAAGGAACGCAAATGGCGGCGGCCATGGGTGCCACCATTTGCGTACGTGCGTGTTTTTTTTTTTTTTTAATCAGCCGTGATAGGCTACGTAAAGATTTATGTAGCCTATCATGGCTGACTGCAGGGACGCAAACGGCGGTAGCTACGGCCACCGCCATTTGCATCCCTGCTAGCCAGCGGCCGGATGTCCGGCTGCTGGCGGAGCTGGCCGGCAGCTCCGCAGAATCGCTGAGGAGCACAGCCAGCCGGCCAGGATTCTGGGGGGGAGGAACGGAGCGCCTCCCCCCCCGGCGAGGATTCCAGGGGGAGGGACGGAACACCTCCCCCCGCACCATCAGCATAATCCCCGAAAGGTAAGTGATTTTCATACATCCCTAGGGTTCACCCATCTTGACTATAGGAAGCAGAGATTAAGGATAGGCAAAACTGTCAAGTTTGAACTCATTGGGATTCTTGTTTTTCCACCACCAACGTCATTCTGACTCATGTCCACATTGGATTGCAAGCCTTTTTTCCACACAGGGATTCATACAGATTTCCCTCTGCATTTTTCAAAATGTGCACATTTCTGTGTGCATTTTTCAAATGTACATATTTTGTATATGTAAAGCACATTTGAAAAAAATGTGCAAACCCACGCATTATGGAGTTCCCAGAAACTGCACTCCTCACCCACTCCCCTGTGTCCTTGTAGCTGGTGTGATTCTCTCCACACTGCCTATATCCCTATGCTCGGAAACAGAGCATGGAGAAGGGGAAAAGGGGGCAGTCCTGGAGGCAGGGAGGGGAGGAGACCACAGAAGCTTCTTTATGAAGCTTCCTATTAGGTCTCCAGGCTGCTTCCCTCCCCCTCCCCAAAGCTGCACGTAGATGGGCAAAATCGCCCATCTAGGCAAAAATGCAGGGTAGCCAGCGGGCAGAGGAGAGGATGCCCTCCACACTCCAGCTGCCCTGCGTAGGACAGTTGGCAGCCTCCGATTTCTGTGGCTGGTGACTATCTGAATGAGATCACGCCCTTAGATATACAAAAATGCATACATTTGAAAATGTACACAGTAATGCAATGACACATTTGTTGTGCACATTTTTCAAATGTGAGCATTTCCTAACACATTTTTCTTTTGTGAAAATGCAATGACAACTTTTTCTGCACATTTTTTCAAATGTGCACATTTCCTAACATGTTTTTGTACATTTTTCAAATGTGCACATTTCCTAACACATTTTTGTTTTGTAAAAATGCAATGATACATTTTTGTGTGCATTTTTCATATGTGCGTGTGTTTCCTAATACATTTTTGTTTTGTGAAAAGCATCACAAATGTATGGATTTCCAGCCCCAAATTGTGTTTGGGTCCGCAATCAATTCCAGGAGGTGTGAATCGGGTAATCTTGGATAAAAATGTGAACGTGATGAATTTCTCACCCATCTTTAGTAGGAATTGGGTTAGACATTATTCAAGGTGCACCAAAAGACACACTAGGGTAATACCTTCATTAAGACCAGTTAAAATATCATGGATTAGTGAGCAAGCTTTCTAATTCTCCATAATTCTTTTCCAGCAAAGATCTCAAGCAAAATATAATGATAGGGAGGAGGAGGAGAAGATAAAAAACTGGGCATGAAGCACCCACCCCCATCCCCACAGTGGCTGCACTTTCTAACTGTCCTTTGTCTTGCTTACTGCTTTATGACATTTTGGCTGTTCTTAAATAAAAAAAATTACCCTGCTGTGTCTTTTGGTTTGCTGTTCTTTCTTTTTTTTACATGCATGGCCACCTACTATTTACATAGGAACCCAGAAAATTGTCTTATACCAGGTCAGACTATTTGCCAATCGAGCTCAGCATTCTGTACTCTTACCGGCAGCAGTTCTACATGTTCTCAGAACTTTCCCACCCACTGCTACCTTTTTTAACTGGAGATTCTGGGGACTGAACCTGGGACATTCTGTATGCAAAGTATGTGCTCTGCCACTGAGCTACAGTCTTTAATCTGCGTAATTAGAAGTGGAAATGGTCAATTCTTCTTCTGAAACACAACATCTTGGGTCATGTGTTGAAATCAATACACCAGAAGGTAAACCTGTACTTTTTAAAAGTACAGGTTGAGTGGGGGATGCACCTGGGAAGTGGAATGTGAAAATGATGACCTCTTGCAATGATACGGTGGCTGTGTTGTTGGAGGAATGGTGGTGGCATCGTCCTAATAACCAATGGATCTTGTGAGGCCTGGAGGATATCAAGAGCCGTGGTAGAAAGATAAATAAGGACATGCCAACACATACAGGGAAGATCTTTGGATCCCACCAGTCTATTGGTGATGACAAGCCATGGGAGCTAGAAGTCCAATCACTGAATTTAGAAACAGTTTACTTATGGCTTCCAGATTCCACAGACATATAACAGGATATGATGTCATCATCACGCTCCCCTTCTGGGCAACTCACTGGCTAGCAGCCATTTCAGAAGTCAACAGAAGACTGAGCTTGATGGATTGTTACCCTGATGCAGTACAGCAATCATTACATAGTTACAGGCAGTGTTTTGACATGATATTCAGTGAGGAGAAACAACATTAATTCCCTCTCGCAGGATCTTCCCAAAATCGCGATGCAGCTTCCATTACCTAGGGAGGTCATGGGCATCTGACTGGGGCTCGAGGCCCAGTGAGAAATCACTGGCTCAGCCACCCAGACACTAGTCCACGGATCCGAACACTTGCCCAACTTGGTGCGTGCCGAGTTGGGCAAGCACAAGGACCCCTGTTCCTTCGCCAAGCCACAAAATGGCGGCTTTGCCTCTTTCGTAAAGGCCAATTTTACACAAATGGCAGTCATAAAGTGGCCATTTACACCTGTAATCTTGCATAAATGGCCACTTCACGCCTGCCACTTCTGTAAAACTGGCCTTTACGAAAAAGGCTGAGCTCCCATTTTTACACAAAATGGTGGCTCAGAGAGGGACCGTGCGGCCCCGCACCACTTGCCAGGTGCTCGTGGACTGCCCCACAACATGCTGCACAAAGCGAGCAGGGGCAGCCGGCCAGTGGGAGTCCAGCAAGCAGCACACAGCCGGACCTCGATAAGTTCAGCCATCCCTACCATTACCCTTCCAAAAATAGCATGGCGAATAGGAGGAGTTGGCTGCAATAGAAAAAATAATGTGCATGTGGAAGCCATTCTAGTCACCCGTACTTGGAAAGCATATCTAACCTGGTGCCAAACACTGTCATCTTTTTGGCAGCAGGTTAAAACTGCCCTCTACTCCCAGGCATTTCATGGCATACGATGGGCCATTTATGTCAGCTGTCTTAACAGGTCTAGTATTTTATAGAAATTGTTTTTAGCTGTTAGTTTTTAAATTTTATATACAGAAATTATATGCTGTATTTTATTACCTTGTGAACTGTTGTGAACCGCCCAGAGAGCTTCGGCTATTGGCTGGTATAGAAATAAATAAATAAATAAATAAATAGAATCATAGAATAGTAGGGTTGGAAGGGGCCTACAAGGCCACCGAGTCCAACCCCGCCTCAATGCAGGAATCCAAGTCAGAGCATCCCTGACAGATGGCTGTCCAGCCTCGTCTTGAACGCCTCCAGTGTGGGAGAGCCCACCACCTCCCTAGGTCATTGGTTCCACTGTCGTATTGCTAACAGTTAGGACTCTTTTCCTGATGTTCAGACGGAATCTGGAATAAATAAATACTATCTAGTTCTCCAAAGACAGCCGCCCTGTGCAGAAAACATGGTCAATGAATGGGTGGGGTTGCCTGAGAGCTGCATGCCATCACAAGGCCACAGGTTGCCCAGGTCTGGGGTAGAGCAGGTGTGGGCTGACGGTAGCTCTCCAGATACCTTGGACCTCAACTCCCAGCATTCCATGCTGGCAAGGGCTTCTGGGAGTTAAAGTCCAAAAGACCTAGAGAGCCAACTTCTGGTGTTGGCAGTGCAAACCTAGATGGACCAGAGGTCTGATGAAGTAGATGGCAGCTTCCTATGAACCATCTCTTTATCTGTGTGGAATTTGCAAGTTTGCACCAAGTACACATTGAGGAGGTTTTTGGGTCCCTATTAAATACACCATAGGAGCCACCTTTCCATGGGTCCACCCCATGGCACTGCTCTAATGCCCATAAGAATATAAGGACAGCCATGCTGGATGAGACCAAGGTCCATCTAGTCCAGCATTCTGTTCACATAGTGGTCAACCAGCTGGGGAAACCCATAAGTGGGACATGAATGCAATAGCACCATCCTGCTCATGTTCCCTAGCAACTGGCATTCAGAGGTATACTGCCTTAAATACTGGAGGTAGCATATAGCCATCAGGACGAGTAGCCACTGATAGCCTTCTCCTCCAGGAATTTGTCTAATCCCCTTTTAAAGCCATCCAAATTGGTGGCCATCACTATAACTTGTGGTCATGAATTCCATTGTTTACCTATGTGCTGTGAGAAGAAATACTTCCTTTTATCTGTCCTGACTCTCCCACCAAACAGTTTCATGGGATGTTCTAGTATTATGAGAGAGGGAGAAAAATGTTTCCCAGTGTACTTTCTCAATACCATGCATAATTTTATACACCTCTATCATGTCTCCACTTACTCACTTTTTTTTCTAAGCTAAACAATCCCATACATTGTAATCTTTCCTCATAGGGGAGTTGCTCCAGCCATCATTTTAGTTGCCTTTTTCTGTACTTCTTCCAACTCTACAATATCATCTTTTAGGTGTTGAGTGGAACTGCACACAGTATTCCAAGTGTGGTCGCACCATAGATTTGTATAAGGGCAGTATGATATTGGCAGTTTTATTCTCAATTCCTTTCCTAATTATGCCTTACATGGAAGTGGCCGTTTTCACAGCAGCTGCTCTCCGGGTGGGCATTTTCAGCAAGCTGTCCACCACACCCCCAAGATCTCTTTCTTGGTCAGTCACAGCTGGCTCAGACCCCATCAGCGTATATTTGCGATTTTTTGCCCCAACGTGCATCACTTTACACTTGCTTATGGTGAACCGCAATGGATAGAGAAATTGCACAAGTTCTTGCCATGAAACTGTGACGCGCACTACCAGCAGCTGTGGCCCTTCCCTTAGAATTGGTGCTATTTAAAGTGCTTGGTTTCATCTTCAGCATTAACATGGAAGGGATTTTCAAAGGCTGACCACAAACCTTTCTGTTCCAGGCCAAGCGTCGCAAGGGAGCCTTCATTGTCCGAATCCTTCTTCACAAATGCCTCAGCCACTGGTACCAGCTCTCTGGCAATCTGACCGTCATCTTCTTCAATAGCTAACCACCTCTGGCATGGAAAATAGTAACTGCAAGAATAACACTATTTAGCATTCTCTCCATGGCCAACTCCAGAACTTTAAGGGCACAAACCTATGCAATGCCGGCTGGGGAATGGTGGGAGTTGTAGGACTTTTTTCTGTCTAAACATGCCTAGGGTTACACCCTAAATCTGTCTCTGAGAGGAATAAGCCAGCATAGCTTGACTCAAAGGGGGCCCTACTATTATTTATTTATTTATTTATTTATTTTACAATATTTGTATACCGCTCCACATCAAAAGATTTTGGAGAGGTGAACAACAAAGATAAAAGAATAAAACACCATATTAAAACAATTAAAACATTTTAAAAGAAACAGATTCTGAATGTAATAAACCGCAGCTGGTCACTCAAGGAAGGCCTCTTGAAATAACAATGTCTTCAGGAAGTGCCGAAAGCAACACAACATTGGTGCCTGCCTGACTTCCAAAGGCAGGGAGTTCCACAGGAAGGGGGCCACCACATTGAAGGCTCTTTTCCTGGTGGACTCCAGCCAAGCCATGGGTCCATGTGGAACCACCAGGGACATGCCCTCTGATGACCTCAGTGAAGGGGCAAGTTGGTAAAGAAGAAGGCACTCTCTCAGGTATCCTAGTCCCAAGCTGTTTAGGGCTTTGTACACTAGTACTAATTAGGGATGGCGGAGAATTCCGCCACAGACCCCAGTGAGGCTGGACTCTAAAGAATCTGGCCCCCCAGAGTCCATGGTGGAATGCAGCACGTACCTCCACCTCCCTCCAGAATCCTCAGGAGCTGGATCCTCCTTGCAGGCAGCGATCCTGCGGAGCTGCCGGCTGGCTCCGGAGCGCCAGTGATACGGCTGCCATTGCCGTATCACTGGCTGAGGGGGACTGTCTCCAGACGCAAATGGCGTCCAGTACGCCATTTGCGGCTGTAAAGGTCTTAGATTAAGGTAAATGCAGCCATAAATGGCTGCATTTAGCTTAAACTAAGACCTTTACAGCCGCAAATGGCGTACTGGACACCATTTGTGTCCCTGTTTTTTCATGTGATAGGCTATGCAAATATTTGCATAGCCTATCGCGTGAAAAAGCAGGGACGCAAATCGCGTAGTGGACCTAATTTAGAATTTTCAGATGATAGGCTACGCAAATATTTATGTAGCCTATGGCGTGAAAAAACAGGGATGCAAATGGGGTCCACTACGCCATTTGTGTCCCTGCTTTTTCACGCGATAGGCTACGTAAATATTTGCATAGCCTATCACGTGAAAAAACAGGGATGCAAATGGGGTCCACTACGCCATTTGCAGCTGTAAAGGTCTTAGTTTAAGCTAAATGCAGCCATTTACGGCTGCATTTACCTTAAACTAAGACCTTTATGGCCGCAAATGCGTAGTGGACGTCATTTGCGTCTGGAGACAGCCCCCCTCAGCCAGCGATACAGCAATGGTGGCCGTACTGCTGGCACTTGGGAGCTAGCTGGCAGCTCCACAGAATCACCATGGAGTGGAGCTGCCTGGTCAGGATTCCAGGGGGAGGAATGGATCGCCTCCCCGCACTCGGGCGGATTCCCTACAAGCAGGTAGGGAATCCACCCATCCCTAGTACTAATACCTTAAACCTGGCCTGGTAGTGAATAGGCAGCCCTCAGCAAAGGAGTTACATGCTGAATTAGGCCAAAACACACTCAACAGTATTGGAGAGTAGGCCAAACAAAAGAATGTGTAGCGTCAGAAGAGTCTGGAAATAAGGGAAAGATTGGAGGCTCCTTTCTTCTAAATTTTGCTTCTCATGTCCACCCACTCCATCCTGTAAATAGGCTTACAGTACAAGAACCATAATGGACCAAAACGGCAGATGTGGTCCAACTGTCTGCCTACGACAGAATTATCTTGGGCATCCAGGAAATCCTAGCAGTATAATCTTTGTTGTTTATCATAACAACTATCTTAGAATAAATGAAATAAAATTAATATTAAAAAACAAACAAAGATAGGCATGCTGGCCCATGAGGAAAAAAATCCAAAATCCACAGTTTGGCAATACCTTTCTTAGGACCAGCCAAAATTCCACAGAAATGTGCAAGCCTTCAAGTTCTCCAGAACTCTTCCTCAGGCTAGGTGGTATACAAAAGCAGGGGATGGGGGAAGAAAAACAAAAGTCCAAAAATTTGGCCAGGTGTTGTAGCTGTGAGGTCTGCTGTTTAGATAGTTGTTCAGTTGTTCAGTCGTTCAGTCATGTCCGACTCTTCGTGACCCCATGGACCATAGCACGCCAGGCCTTCCTGTCCTGCGCTCTCTCCCGGAGCGTGCTCAAGTTCATATTCATTGCATCCGTGATGCTATCTAGCCATCTCATCCTCTGCAGTCCCCTTCTCCTTTTGCCTTCAGTCTTTCCCAGCATCAGGGTCTTTTCCAGAGAGTTTTCTCTTCGCGTTAGGTGGCCAAAATATTTGAGCTTCAGCTTCAGTATCTGTCCTTCCAATGAGCACTCAGGGTTGATTTCCTGGAGGATGGACTGATTTGACCTCCTTGCAGTCCAGAGGACTCGTAAGAGTCTTCTCCAGCACCACAGTTCGAAAGCATCAATTCTTCGGCGCTCAGCCTTCCTTATAGTCCAGCTCTCACAGCCATACATTACTACTGGGAAAACCATAGCTTTGATTAGACGGACCTTTGTCAGCAAGGTGATGTCTCTGCTTCTTACTATGCTGTCTAGGTTTGCCATAGCTTTCCTCCCCAGGAGCAAGCATCTTTTAATTTCATGGCTACAGTCACCGTCTGTGGTGATCTTGGAGCCCAAGAAAATAAAATCTGTCACAGCTTCCATTTCTTCCCCTTCTATATGCCAGCAAGTGATGGGGCCAGATGCCATGATCTTCATTTTTTTAATGTTGAGTTTCAAACCAGCTTTTGCACTCTCGTCTTTCACCCTCAACAAGAGGCTCTTTAGATCCTCTTCACTTTCTGCCATTAGGGTGGTACCGTCTGCATATCGGAGGTTGTTGATAATTCTCCCGGCAATCTTAATTCCGACCTCTGATTCATCCAACCCGGCGTTTCTCATGATGTACTCTGCATCTCAGTTAAATAAGCAGGGTGACAATATGCAGCCTTGTTGTACTCCTTTCCCAATTTTGAACCAATTGGTTGTTCCATCTCTGGTTCTTACTGTTGCTTCTTGACCCTCGTACAGGTTTCTCAGGAGACAGGTAAGGTGGTCTGGTACTCCCATCACTTTAAGAATTTGCCACAGTTTGTTGTGATCCACACAATCAAAGGCTTTAGCGTAGTCAATGAAGCAGAAATAGACGTTTTTCTGGAATTCTCTTGCTTTCTCCATGATCCAGCAAAAGTTGGTGATTTGATCTCTAGTTCCTCTGCCTCTTCGAAACACAGCTTGTACTTCCGGTAGTTCTCGGTTCGCATACTGCTGAAGCCTAGCTTGTAGGATTTTGAGCATCACCTTGCTGGCATGTGAAATGAGCGCAATTGTACGGTAGTTTGAACACTCTTTGGCATTGCCCTTCTTTGGAATTGGAATGTAAACTGACCTTTTCCAATCTTGCGGCCACTGTTGAGTGTTCCAAATTTGTTGGCATATTGAGTACAGCACTTTAACAGCATCATCTTTTAGGATTTTAAATAGCTCAGCTGGAATACTGTCATCTCCGCTAGCTTTGTTGTTACTAATGCTTCCTAAGGCCCACTTGACTTCACTCTCGAGGATGTCCGGCTCAAGTTCAGTGACTGCACTATCATGGCTATCAGGGACATTCAGATCTTTCCTGTATAGTTCTGTGTATTCTTTCCACCTCTTCTTAATCTTATCTGCTTCTGTTAGGTCCCTGCCTTCTTTATCTTTTATCATGCCCGTCTTTGCACAAAACGTTCCCTTGAGGTCTCCAATTTTCTTGAAGAGATCTCTAGTCTTTCCCATTGTATTGTTTTCCTCGATTTCTTTGCATTGTTCATTTAAGAAGGCCTTCTTGTCTCTCCTTGCTATTCTCTGGAACTCTACATTCTGTTGGATATATCTTCCCCTTTCTCCCTTGCTTTTCGCTTCCCTTCTTTCCTCAGCTACTTGTAAAGCCTCATCAGACAGCCACTTGGCTTTCTTGCATGTCTTTTTCTTTGGGATGGATTTCGTTGCTGCCTCCTGAACAATGTTACAGACCTCCGTCCATAGTTCCCCAGGCACTCTGTCTATCAGGTCTAATCCCTGAAATCTATTCCTCAGCTCCACTGTATATTCATAAAGGATATGATTTCGGTCATACCTGAATGGTTTAGTGGTTTTCCCTACGTTCTTCAATTTAAGCCGAAATTTTGCAAGAAGCAGCTCATGATCTGATGCACAGTCAGCTCCAGGTCTTGTTTTTACTGACTGTATAGAGGTTCTCCATCTTTGGCTGCAAAGGACATAATCAATCTGATTTCGATATTGACCATCTGATGATGTCCATGTGTAGAGTCGCCTCTTGTGCTGTTGGAAAAGAGTGTTTGCTATGATCAGCGTGTTCTCTTGGCAAAACTCTATTAGCCTTTGTCCTGCTTCATTTTGTACACCAAGGCCATGCCTGCCTGTTATCCCGGTGATTTCTTGACTTTCTACTTTAGCATTCCAATCCCCTATGATGAAGAGGACACCTTTTTTTGGTGTTAGTTCTAGAAGTTGTTGCAGGTCTTATTTATTTATTTATTTATTGCATTTATACCCTGCCTTTCTTCCTCTCGCAAGGAACCCAAGGCGGCTTACATTATCCTCCTCCTCTCCATTTTATCCTCACAACAACAACCCTGTGAGGTGGGTTGGGCTGAGAGTCTGTGACTGGCCCAAAGTCACCCAGTGAGCTTTCATGGCCGAGTGGGGACTAGAACCCAGATCTCCCAGCTCCTAACACTCTTGCCACTCAGCTTCTTCGGCATCAGTGGTTGGGGCATAGACTTGAATTACTGTGACGTTGAATGGTTTGCCTTGGATTCGTACTGAGATCATTCTATCATTTTTAAGATTGTACCCCAGTACTGCTTTTCCCACCCTTTTGTTGACTATGAGTGCTACTCCATTTCTTCTAAGGGATTCTTGCCCACAGTAGTAGATATGATGGTCACCTGAATTAAATTCGCCCATGCCTGTCCATTTGAGTTCGCTGATTCCCAAGATGTCGATGTTCAGTCTTGCCATCTCATGTTTGACCACCTCCAGCTTACCTTGATTCATTGATCTGACATTCCAGGTTCCTAAACATAAACAATATTGTTCTTTACAGCATCGGATTTTCTTTTCACCACCAGACACATCCACAGCTGAGTGTCCTTTCGGCTTTGGCCCAGCCGCTTCACTCTTTCTGGCACTACTTGGAAATACCCTCTGCTCTTCCCCAGTAGTATATTGGACACCTTCCGACCTGAGGGGCTCATCTTCCGGTGTCATCTCTTTTAGCCTTGTGATATGTTCCATGGGGTTTTCTTCGCAAGAATACTGGAGTGGGTTGCCATTTCCTTCTCCAGTGGACCACATTTTGTCAGAACTCTCTGCCATGACCTGTCCGTCTTGGGTGGCTCTGCACAGCATAGCTTATGGCTTCACTGAGTTACGCAAGCCCCTTCACCACAACAAGGCAGTGATCCATGAAGGGGGCTGTTTAGATAGACCCAGTCTCAAAATGGAGATTTGCAGTCTGATGCTGGTATCTGATTCTACCAACAATGCATTTTGGAAGAGAGAAGTAATGGCTAATCTCTATTTCTGAAAACACAAAGGCTGGCTGTAACTTTGATCTGTGTTTTTGGGATAGCCGTTGCAGAGAAATTTGGGGACTCAACGGATTTCCCCAGAGCACCCACCTCAGCTTGCATTAGAGAGCTGAGCCATGGGCTTTCCCCCCAAATTTGGGAAATTTCTCATCCCCCCCCAAATTGCCATTTATGCAAATTATGGCTGCAATTTATGTAATTTGTGCAAATTTTGGCTGTAATTTGTGTGATCTGCACAAATTTCAGCCACAGAAAATTTTGTGCAAATTGTGCCCTCAATTTACAATTGCTTCGTGCACAAAACATAGAAATTACAGACGAAATACGCACAAATTACACAAATTACATTTGCATCTAAGTGGCGATTTTAGAGGGTGAGGGGGACCAGAAATCCTTACCCAACTCATACACATTGGGTCATGGCAGCTCGTGGGTTAGCAAGCCAGAGTCCTGGGGGCCGAGCTGCTGAAAGCTCGTCCAACTTGACCCTCCTGACAGAGTCTTCTGACACACACAGGGCCCTGAGTCAGCACAGAGCAAAACTGCAGAGAAACATGACAGTCCTTATATTACCGAAGGTGGAGATCAATTTTAGGTGGTGTGCTAGGTGGACCAACACAGCTGTTTTGTTGTTGCTGCTGCTGTTGTTTTAATGTGCTTTGGAAAATACTGTATTTAGCCATTCAGGGCACAACCTACCACCAGAGGGAGAAGATTTTCTACCACCTGAAAAGGCACTCTACGCCGACGATTCCATTCCTTCAAACCAGTAGCTAATACTCCTGACCTGTCCTCTAATTGACAGATTTACTTAGCGCACCATCTAAAATTGCTGGCTTTGCTCATCCTATACACTGAGGCTGTAATCTTATACACACCTACCTGGAAGTAAGCTCTATGGAAAACAGCGGGGCTTACTTCTGAGTAGACATGCATAGGTCTACTGTAAAATACCCAAGGATAGCAATACACAAGCAAGCAAAGTGTGATTTCATTGCTGAACTGCTCTTTCAGGATGTTCTGCCTAGTGTTTACCCTACATAAACTCTCCCATTCTTTAAAAAAAACAAACCAGAAAAGCTTTGTGCTTTCCTTGTGTGGTTCCACCCTTGGGTATTTTAGTCATGTCAACAAGTGAAAGAGCTAATTAATTTCCTCAAATTGCATTTCACTTGGGCTGCGACTGATTTGGCCAGAACCCTAAATGTTGCATTAGCTGAGAGTGGTAAGCTCTCTGCTTACGTGGTTTCCTCCTTTGTGTCAATAATCTCTATCCTCTCCAAGAACCAAGCTGGATTGCTTCCAGAGTTGTCATGCCGGATACGCAGCTTCTTTAGCTCTCTCAGGTTGATGGCTTGGACAGTGAAAATATCCACCTACAAAACAGCATGTTTGAATCCTCTATGTTTCCAATTGTGCCTTGAACTGAGCATTATCCCATTTTAAATGTGCTGCACAAGGCAATCCATGTCTACTCAGGAGTATGTCCCATTGAATTCAATGAGATTTAGTCCTTGATATATCGCTATAGGATTGTAGCCTTAATATTTGTCAGTTCAGCATTAGAGGTGAAACAATTTGCTCCTCGTGTTCTCTTTAAAATTCCCATCCATGAATTTTGATATTGAATATTCACTGGATAGTCTCTGAATATTTAGACAAATGCCAAAATATTCACGGATTGTGTGCCATTTTATTTTCAATATATAATATCTGATTTTACTTCTAACGGAGAAGATATATTATATACATTCATACATACTTTCTATTTTCCTGCACATACTTGTAGAAACCTTTGCATACATAAAATATTGGAACCATGTTAACTTTTTAACAATTACTATAGTTTTGTTCTTAAAGACAGTCCTCCAGTGAAAATCAGCACTGAAAAGAAACCTGATGGGGCTGGGGACGTTCCAGGGTCAGCCCTACCATAAGGCAGCGTGAGGCAGCCCCGTCAGGTGGCAGATGATGCAGGGTGCAGTGCAGTCCAAGGTGTTGTGGCACAAAGCTGTGTGTGCGCACACAGCCTGTCCTACACCCCCTAAGCTAGTCTGCTGCTTAGGGGGTGCAGGTCTTAGGTGTTGAGGAAAGATTCAACTGTCAGTCCAGTTGGCTTCTGTACATGAATCGGAGACAGGGGGAGGTTGGCACCATCTTGTCCTTTGCCACAACGTAGAATTGTAGAATCATAGAATCTATGATTGGGGTTGGAAGGGGCCTATAAGACCATGGAGTCCAACCCCCTGCTCAATGCAGGAATCCAAGTCAGAGCATTCCTGACAGATGGCTGTCCAGCCTCATCTTGAAGGCCTCCAGTGTGGGAGAGCCCACCACCTCCCTATGGATTTGGTTCCACTGTTGTATTGGTCTGACAGTCAGGACGTTTTTCCTGCTGTTCAGCCAGAATCTGACTTCCTGTAACTTGTGCCCATTATTCCATGTCCTGCAGTCTGGGATGATCGAGAAGAGATCCTGGCCTTCCTCTCTGTGACATGTTTTGGGCTGGCCCTGGTAGTTTCTATTAAAATAATTTTTTTTTTAATTTACTGTGTGTGTGTGTGTGTGTGTGTGTGTGTGTGTGAGAGAGAGAGAGAGAGAGAGAGAGAGAGAGAGCATGCGTATCTCCCTTCTTTGATTACCTGGGTTTACCTTTTCAGCTTCTCTTTAGTTGCTGTGGCCTGCCACATGTTGAGTACCTCTGCGTACACTATCTGAAGAAAACTTACATTTTTATTTTATTTCTTACATTTATATCCTGCCTTTTTCCCCTCCTGCAAGGAACCCAAGGTGGCTTACATGATCCTCCTCCTCTCCATTTTATCCTCACAACAACAACCCTGTGAGGTAGGTTAGGCTGAGAGTCAAGTGACTGGCCCAAAGACACCCAGTGAGCTTCATGGCTGAGGGGGGACTAGAACCCGGATCTCCTGAGTCCCAGTCCAGCATGCTAACCACTACACTACACTACACTACACAGATTATCTTATATCTGAGTTGTTTTTGTTTGCTTTCTGTTAAATAACTCATCCTGAAAAATAGTTTGGGGTAAGGCAAAGCTCTGAGATCATAGAGGTCTCATGTTCAATCTCTGGCATTTCCATCTAAAAGCACCATAGGTAGCTGGCCTTGGAAAGACCCTTCTGGAGGCCTTGAAGAGCTGCTGCCAGTCAGAGTAGCATATAGTGGGCTAAACCAGGGGTTTCCAAATATTTGGGATTGATGGGCACATTTGGAATTTTGAGGAAGAGTCATGGGCACTCCCACAAAATGGCTGCCAGTGGGACTGCTCATTCATAAAATGGTTGCCATGATGGTCCTGGCTGGTCACAAAACACTCATTTCCCAGAAGGCAAAATGGTGAGACTAAAGGAAAACTAACTTGCCCATGAACCTAAGTACAAGGCAGAGGTGGGGTTCTGAGTTCCAAAATACTAAACCACTCTTTTGAACCCAAATAAAGATGGCACCAGAGGGTAGTAGCACCTCACTTAGTAGCATTCCTGTCTCCCAGGTAAAAAAAGAAGAAGAATTAATTACACAAAGTCTTAAGAAATCAAGGAAAATCCAGGAGGGGCAGAGAGTGAGGTGAGCACCAAGAGACGTGTCTGTGGGTACATTGTTGCTCATGGGCACCATGTTGGAGACCCCCAAAACTAGATTGACCAATGGTCCAACTCAGTTTAGGACAGTTTCGTGGATTTAGTCAACTCTGTTGCCCCAACTCTGTTCAACAGTCTAATGAAATTTGTCAAATGGTCTTGTAGGCCCCTTCCAACCCTACTATTCTATGATTCTATGAAAGGGTCAAACTAGATGAGATGTTGAGTGCATCTGTGTGTTTTAACACGCACATTTTAAAAATGCAAATAGGAAGTGGGGGGGCTGATAATTATCAGGATTGCAGGAAGTGGGGAGGGGGAGTTTTACCCTTTCCTCCACGAATGCAGCCTTGACAAAAATTGCTCCTCCAAAGCTGCTTTTTGCATCTGTGGGAAAGCTCCCACTGGGAACGCTGCTTGCCCAAATTCGTAGCAGCTAGAAACCTGGAATGCTTATGCTATCTAGGCCTGTATTTCGGTGATGTGCAGTGTCTCTTGGCTCTTTTCAGTGTGCTGGACAAGCTGGATGTTTGGTCTGCATTCAACCACTGAGCAATTCTTAGGTTCTTACCTGGTTCTTCTCAAATTTGTTTAGGTGATCCGAGCGCTTCAAGTGTCGCTCCCCAGTGTCTCCTCTTTCACCATAGATGCTCAAGTAAACATTAGCATCAGTCCCGGCTCCCCACACAGTCCCAGTGATGACGTGAACTTCATAGGAGTTTGCTGGGAAAAGGAAGCCATAAGCCTTTAAACTGGATATTCTTCAAACCCTCTTTGTTGCCAACCTGGTTCCTTGTGTTCTTTCACATCATTAATGTCTGGCAACATGGTGACCAATCTAAATAGGTCCTTCTTAGGCTCGAGCTCCATGCTGAGTGGAGTTCCATGATTATTTACTATTTTAAAAATGTTTTAACCCAAAGCAGGCTGTGTCTGAGGGGAAGAAAGGGAGATGAACAAGGGCCAGTCCACAAATCTTTCCCTTCCTGCACCTTTTCTGCTCAAAATAGGGCCGATGTCATGCACTGGCATTCTTGGGCACCTGCCAAGGCCACACCTCAGCAGGGGCCCACTGCTCCTGACCCTTCTTCATCCTCCTTGCCCTTGCTGCCTGTTCACCTGGCATTTACAAGCATGGGGGCAGCAACCAGAGAGAGGAGAAGGGACAGCAGCCTTGCCCTCTCCCCCTGGGAGACTGGGACAGTTGAACCCGGAGGAAGAGGGCAGTAACAGGAAAAAAATTCAAATCCGTCCATGAGCAGACAATGGAATCAGAGGTGCCTGAGAAACCAATAAACACAGACAGAGTGGATTTTACACAGTCTGTACATCCCCAATTTCAACCTTTTGAAATGGTGTTGGGGATGCTCCAAAGCTGGGAAAGCACCAAGCGATCAGAAGTCAGGGAAAGGGGGTGGGGCCAGTGGATGGGGGTGGGGCCTTCTAGGGAACCCCAGAAGGCAGGCCAGATTTAGCCCATGGGCCTTAGGTTCTGCACCCCTGCTAGATATAATGGAACACCCTCGGAAGCATACAAGCCTACTTCACCTTCAAGTTCAGATCCATCCTCCGGTATCAGCTCCACCACCAGTTCCTTGTCCTCTTCATCACTCGCCAGCCAGCGACAGGGTGTAAAATTATAAACTTCCATGACGCCTGGCTCATTAGGCTCCTCCTCTTCCTCCTCTTCAGTGGATTTCTTCTTCTTCTTCCTCTTCTTCTTTTCCATCTCCTTTGTCTTCATAGCCATCTTCTTAACTGTGACGCTTTCCAAGAACCAGCCATCCCCAATGCCTGCCCCATCATGACCGATGCGGATCTTGTAGACTTTGCCAACCTCTTGAGCTTCTATCTTTAATATTGCCATTAATAATCAGACTTAGCCATTCCATAGCATTCTAACGGTTTTGACAGCCTTACGTGTACAGTATTTCAAGACACCTGACAACAACCCTCTAAAGTGGATCAGCATTTTTATTCCCATCTCGGAAATCAGCGGGCTGAAGTTGAGAGACTGTGGCTTACCTATGGTCACCTGTTGAGCCTGTGGCTCAGGCAAGATGTGAACCAAGGCCTTCTTGGGTCACATGGTTAGCCAACACACTTCACCAGATTGAATGTACCTGTCAGTGGTATAGCTGACAGGGTCTTGGGGTCGAAATCCAGGGCCCTACAGCTCAAGGTCCCCACAAATGACCACTAAGGGCATTGCTGGGTGGGTCATGCAGGGAGTTGTAGTAGTTTTTTCTGTCTAAACATGCATAGGATGGCGCCCTTAACAGTAGCAAGCAATGGAGACAAGATGGGGGATACGTGATGGGGGCCACGTGGCTTAACAACGCTACAAGCAAGAAGGATCTTGGAATTGTTTTCGATCACAAGCTAAATATGAGCCAACAATGTGATGTGGCTGCAAAAAAGGCCAATGCTCTTTTGGGCTGCATTAATAGAAGCATAGCTTCCAAATCCCGGGAAGTACTAGTTCCCCTCTACTCAGCACTGGTTAGGCCTCATCTGGAGTACTGTGTCCAATTCTGGGCTCCACACTTTGCAGGATGCAGACAAACTGGAGAGGGTTCAGAGGAGGGCAATGAAGATGATCAGGGGACTGGAAACAAAACCCTATGAGGAGAGACTGAAAGAACTGGGCATGTTTAGGCTTGAGAAGACAAGACTGAGGGGAGATATGATAGCACTCTTCAAGTACTTGAAAGGTTGTCACAGAGAGGAAGGATAGGATCTCTTCTCGATTATCCCAGAATGCAGGAAACGTAGTAATGGGCTCAAGTTACAGGAAGCCAGATTCCGGCTGGACATTAGGAAAACTTCCTGACTGTTAGAGCAATACGACAATGGAACCAATGACCTAGGGAGGTGGTGGGCTCTCCCACACTGAAGGCATTCAAGACGAGGCTGGACAGCCATCTGTCAGGGATGCTCTGACCTGGATTCCTGCATTGAGCAGGGGGTTGGACTCGATGGCGTTGTAGGCCCCTTCCAACCCTACTATTCTATGATTCTATGAGGCAACAACAAACAGGCCCAGCTTCAGCTCTTGCGCTTGCTACAGTTTCCTTTCTTTTTATTTAAAAATTATTTTATAGTCATGGGGTAGCCATCAGGCAGGGCATTTACATGGTTACAGTTGCTCATTTTATCGTTGTTCCTTCTATTATCTTTTAAAATCTATTGTCTTTTTCTATAACAAAATGGTGTTTCTTCCCAAGTAAATGTGTTTAGCATCACGCCAGCACAAGCATATTCCATTAATCCCTGTAGTCATGATTTTGCTATGATTTAGGTGAGTTTAAACAGTGAAACTGCACATACTCAGGGGATTTAATGTATGTGTGTGTGTGTGTGTGTGTAATTTTAGGTCACTTTGGGTGATTGCATAAGACTTGCTGGTCCTGAAGGAGATGATCAGTCAAAATGCATGTTCAGCTAGGGATACTGGAGAGTTTCATTTGGTCTGCACTTCCCACACTAATTAGAATGCACTTAGCTTTCGGATCATGCACTTGTCCAAACGTCATGATATAGGCTCAAAAATTGCGTACAAAAAGACATATTTTAGGGGAAGATGCATACAAAAAGGCATACTTTAGGGGAAGATGTGTACAAGGCATATTTTACAGGAAGATGTGTACAAAAAGGCATATTTTAGGGGGAAATATGAATTTTCATGCAGTTATTTTAAATAAATCACAAAAAATGTGATGCAGACTTATGACTGAACACACGTGAAACAGACACAGAGTAGAAACAGACTGATCTGTCCCTCCCAAAGTTCAACTTCTAAACAATCTCTAGTTCTTAGCATCAGTCTAAGGCCTTGCCTCGTTTTTTCTTTTCTTTTTTTTGCATAATCTGTTCTGCCATTTTATATTTTGCAAGAGTCAGTCTGGTTCTGCAGGATCAAGAGCTATGCAAAGTCCTGAAGCTTCCACCTCTGGCCACTAGGAGAACCTTATTTCTAGCTCTCAGGCTTGGGAGTTATTACGGGCCTGACAATGGTTTAGCTGTGTTGTGTAGACACAGCATCAGAGAACCAGAATCTGAAGAAGTCTCACCTAATGCCCAAGCCTTGCAAAGATCCAAAATCTACTTCAATGGCATCTTTGCTGGGGGAGGGGGGAAGGCTAGCCCCAAGAGATCTAGGTAGACTCCTTCTGTGGCTCAGCATACCTTGAAGGTTTCTGATGCTCCTCTCTCGTAGTTGTTTGACCTGTTCTTCAGAATCAGCACCTCTGTTTTGCCCAGCTCACCATAAATCTGCATGAAGACGTTGGCGTTGGTGCCTGCATTCCGCACATCACCGGTCACGACACACACCTCATAATTTATCACTGCATACAAAGCAGAAGGTGCGGGAGGAATGAAGGCTACTGCAGGTACTAAGATTGTTCTCAGGCTCTTACAAAATCCCAGAACCAGAGATCCCAAATCCTACAGTTGGAACAATATCAGACCATTTATGTGTTCTATTGTACCACCCTTCCATTATATTCTCGTGCACATTCAGGTAAAATACTCAACTCTCCTTATAGGGATGGACGAAAGTCACTTACCTGGTCCCGCAGCTTGCTTCGCGGTGGGGGGGAGGCGCTCCATTCCTCCCCGCCGAAATTCTGGCCGGGGGGAGGCGCCCCGTCCCTCCGGCCGAAATTCTGGCCGGGGGGGAGGCGCCCCATCCCTCTGGCCGCGAATCCTCCTGGCCGGCCAGGACGCAAATGGCGGTGGCTGTAGCCACCGCCGTTTGCATCCCTGCAGTCAGCCGTGATAGGCTACGTAAATCCTTACATAGCCTATCACGGCTGACTTTGGGGGGAAAAAAAAGCACGTACGCAAATGGCGGCGCCCATGGGCGCCGCCATTTGCGTATGTGCTTTTCCCCCCCCCCAAAGTCAGCCGTGATAGGCTACGTAAGGATTTACGTAGCCTATCACGGTGGTTTTTGAAAATCTAGCCGTGATAGGCTACGTAAATCTTTACGTAGCCTATCACGTTTGCTTGTGTGTGTGTTTTTTTTTTTACTGGGAAATGGCAGCGGTGGCAGCCGGTTGGAAGACCGGCCGCCGCCGCCACCCCGCCGCCGCCCCGCCGCCGCCCTGCCGCCGGGAGCTACCAGCGCCAGGGACATTCGGCAAAGGTAAGTCCCATTCTGGGGGGGGCGGGGGGGCGGACCGTTTCTCCACCAATTTCGGGGGGCCAAATGCATTGGCATTCGGCCTCCCGGAGATTCATGGAGAAATTCTCCGACATCCCTACTTTCCTAATTTACTCAAAGCCAATATAGGCCGCTGCCTTATACAGGACAGTCTATTGACTATTTGTCTACCTAGCACAGTTCTTTCTACTCCAGCTTTCCCCAAACTTGGTGCCATCCAGATGTGTTGTCCTCTCGTGAGAGTTGTAGTCCAACACATCTGGAGAGCACCTTTTGAGGTAGGCTGGTCCACTCTGAGAGCATCTCTACACCAGCCTAAAATCCCGCATTTAAAATGGGGCTTTCTGCTTCCATTTTAAATGCAAGATCACAAGAGACTCCCTTTACACATGCTTCCTTCCCTCCCCTTTTCTCCCTTCTTTGAGGGGCAATCTACATTACAACTTTAAACTGGTTTCAAACCTGTTTTTAGCGATTATGGCTACCAAATACAGGAATTCTGAGAATTGTAGCTCTAGAAAGAGGGGCCGCTTGGGCAGGGGACAGGGGTCTCTAGCAAAGAATTCTCAGTACCCTCATGAAACTGCAGGATCCCTTTAGATAAACCGGTTTGAAATCAGTTTAAAGTTGTAATGTAGATTGCCCCTGAGTTTTCCATATGTTTCATTATACAGCCACTAGATGGCACTGTGGCCTAGATCCCCTTATTGTGGCTTTTCCTCTTTTTACAGAGGGAACAGAAGCAGAACTCCAGCACGATAATTTGATAGCTCATTATCTCATTATGGTCATTTAGTGTGGGAGATGCCCTGGAGGTTGACGACATCATCTAAAGGGCATGCAAACTTCTGTGAGTAACCAGTCTCAACAGCAGGATAAAAGCTCCATGTGAAGAAGCCCCAACTGTCAATGGCTCCCCAGAGTCTTAGACAAAAATCTTTCCTGTCCCCTCCCACCTGTTCATTTTAATTAGAGATGCCAGGGATTGACCCCAGGACCTTCGGCTCTGCCACTGAGCTAGGGTGCCTTCCTCTGGGGGACAAATGCAAAACCTAGACAACTGGAAACCTTCCCAGTTAGGATGCTGGGTGGGATGGGTGGCCAGAGAGACAATGGAGCATTAAGAAGGCACAGAGCAATTGTTTCACGGGGAGTGAACAGCAAAGACTCCTGGCATCTTTGGAATGATTTGCAAAGATCACATCCTGCTGAACAGGCATCAGCCTCTTCATTATTCTGCCAGCCATTCTCTGAGCTTTCCCTTACATCACGCCCTATGTCCATACCACCCAAACCAGCCCTAGCCTCCTCCCAAGTGAGCTGGAGGTGAGCCGTGTTTCAAGGCATCTTTGCAGAAAGAGCAGCCAGCCAGGCGGTCCATGAGAATGTCCCAATGGCGCCCTTTCAAGGGCCAGGGCCAGGCAGCAAGCATGTAGTGGGAAAGCATGGAAAGAAATGGGATGCGTTGCAGAGCACAGAACACATTTTGGCTGACAAATTGCTCCCTTCAATTTGACTGGATCTTTCCTTTATATGAGAAGCTTTTCATGGCCCCTGGGTTCTACACTTCACTAGTGTGCTCCATTAGGACTAGTTCATTTTGCTTCCTGATAATTCGCTGCTGCCCCAAGTACTGCTACTACTACTGGTGGCCATGTGTTGTTGTTGTTGTTGTTGTTTTACAGAGGATAGTCTTTATTAGGGAAAAAAACAAGTTCCTGGCCCTGATTGTTGCGCGGGCAAGGTCTGATGAAGCCTGTAAAGCCTGAAGAGGACTCAGCAGGATATCCAGAGATCAGGTGGCGGCACCTCTGGGCTCTATACAAGTCTTTGCTCCCTATGACTGGCAAAGGGAGAATCAATTATGCAAACCAAGGACATATATTATGCAAACATTGCCTAATTTGCCTAATTTATACGGAGCACAGAATTCAACATCTCTTAGTGCAGAATGTTTATATCATTTTTCAGTACACATTGCCCTGGATATATCTCTTTGGCAGCTCTGCACACTACGGTGGCCATGTGTCCTCTTTTGCAGAAGACAGTCCTCTATTTGAAGGGCTGCCAGAGGACTGTCCTCTGTTTTGAAGGTGTCCTCTGTCTGAAGGGCTGTCCAGACCAAGTCCAGTCTGAAGGTGAAGAACTGTCCGACGGAAGAGCTGAGCCTTGAAGTTGCCCATCAACAGCACTTGGGCAGCAGAGTGAGCAAGGCACACAGTTACCCAGTTGTAGTCTTCCACTCTGTGGTAAGGTCTACTGCATTTCTATTTGACTTATAATAATAATTTCTAAATTTGCATATATATATATATATATATATATAAATAGCTGCCCTCTTTTTTCCTGTTTTTTGGTGATTCACAAATGGCTGCCCTGCTGTTGCAACCACCCAGAAGGCTTCGGCTATTGGGTGGTATAGAAATGTGTAAATAAATAAATAAATAAATTTCTAAGCTGCAATCCTATAGACAATTACCTGGGAGTAAATCCAACTGGAATCAATGGGATTTACTTCTGAGAAGACATGCATAGGATTGCCCTATTAACGTTTACTTCATGCTAGCATTGTGCAAGGCCCTGTACACAATGAAGAAGTGGCACACTATGTGTGCTGTCTCAGCTATTCCCCAGGAAGCAGTCATTAAAGGGCAGCCATTTCAATGAGTTTTAAATTCTGGGATTATCCCTCTCTGCTTCTGACTGAGCCCAACCAAGAGGCCATGCCTTTCGCTCCCAGCAAATCCTACCAATGATCATGAAAACCGCATTGGCGTCCCTTACATTTCTCAATTGGCACGATCTCACTGGGGTAGACCTCGATCTCTACCTTCCCGTCAGCCTCGTTTTTGTCTAGCCACCGGTTGCAAGGGAAGTTGTACATCTTCCCATGGACGGGGATGATAATCTCAACAGTCGCCAGGTGCCAGCCAGCTCGGAGCCCGACATTGTCATGCCCAATGAGAAGCCGCTGGATCTTTGGAAAGCAAAGGGGAGAAAGTGTGAGTGCATAAAGCCAGGGCAGGCAACACGCGGCCCATGGCCCACAGGAGGCCTCTGCTACCTCCCCCCCCACGGCCCAAAATGGTAAAAAAAGAAAACTATCTATATTTTTAAATGGCATCCAGAGCGGCCATTTTGACAAAACCATTTTTGACTCTTTCAAACAAGCTAATTTTGACCCTTTTGGTGTTCCATAGCCGTTCCAGATGCCATTAAAAAAATTCTGTGTAGTGGGGGAGAGGTGTAGCTCATGGGGGGGGGCAGGGGCAAGAATGGCCCCCAGACTCCTGAAGTTTCCCACTCCGGGCATAAGGGAAGAAACACAAGACAGACATTTATGTAAAAAAAAAAAAAAATGCCTCCCAAACTAGAAGTGGTAAACAAGCAGAAATATTTGTTATTTGTTTGCTTGTATGTTTAAAGCATTTCTAGCCCACTCCTTAACCAAAAACAACTCCCAGAGTGGCTCACAAATATCAACAGTAAGACAGTCCCGCCCTCAGGCTTAGAGGCCTGGTCTCTGCTGGCTTAGTAGCTGCAATGCCACCTCCAGCCATCTGAAGTGGTGGCAACACAGCACAGCAGAAAGCAAGTCAGTAGTTGCCTCCTCCAGGAAGCTGACACCATGGTTTCCCAGCGTCCCCCGGTGCACCCTGAAACCTGTTTAGCAGATGCAAATCTAATTAAGTCACAGACTTTGTGGCTTTAGCATCACGCCCGATTTCCATTTTCTCTCTCTCCCCGCCCCTCTGTTTTGCTTAACATGCAACCTGATGAAGTCTTCCGGAGACGTCGAAAGCTTGCTTGCTTGCTATTTGGTGACATTGTTTGGTCCTAAGAAAGGCGTTGAGTCAGATTTCAATTTAGAAGGGGTGTGATGTCATAAATGTTGAAAAACTGTGACTTGCGCAGTAAAACAACCCTATTTGCAAAGTCAGTTTGAGAACTCTGAAACAGGCCTTCAAAATGAAATCAGCCCTTACTATGTGGCTCAAAGCCTCATTTACAGTTCTTTCTTACCTTTCCAATGTCCATTGTATCAAGAGTAAAGATATCTATCCGGCCAAGTTCAAAGTAATTCCCCAAGTCATTATCTGAAACCAAGAGAACCTCCTTTTTCGTGTCTGCTTTCTCACCATACAGCTTGATCAAAACCTTCGAGTCTGAGCTGGCTCCAGGGACAGCTCCCGTCTTTATGCTGATGTGGTAACCAATATCTGTGGAAATATTAACATTTGTACACAAGAGACATGACAACATACTGCAAAAAACCAAAAACAATCCCTTGTTCCTCTACTTTATGGATGATCAAAGCAGAGGAGAGCAGAAATGGGAAGAAGGGAAGCAAGGAAGCTCAAGATAGTTCAAGGCATCTTTCCCCAACTTGGTGTCCCGCAGATGTGTTGGACTGCAACTCCCGTAATTCCCAGCCTGGCTAGGAATTTAGAAGAGCTCAAAAAGAAAATTCTGTCTGATAGCCTGATTTATTTCTGGTGAGATTTAAGTGTTTTAGGGTGCAATCTTATGCATGTTTAGACAGAAAAAAGTCCTACAACTCCCAGCGTGTCCCAGCCAGGATGGCTGGCTGGGGCATGCTGTGAGTTGTATGACTTTTTCTGTCTAAACATGCATAAGATCACATCCTTAATTAACTTATTTCATTTTTCGATGTTGTTATGTGCTCACTTCTCCATAAGCCACTTTGAATTATGGCTTTGATAAGAATAAATAAATCCAGATTAACACTCTCTGGGTTGCATGTTAGGATGGAACTCAATGTCAGAAATGAGGCACTGCCATTGAAACAGAAGCTCTATACTGAATCCCCCTCCTCCCTTTGTAATTTGCAGCTGTCACCAAGATTTAGGGATGCAACAGGTTAAAATGTGGAAACTGTAGGTAATCTGGAGGACTGTGTCAGGCCTTTGCTTCACCCAGACACCTAACCTGTCCTCCTTCCCAGGGGCAAAAGGGGAGGTTCCTACTGTTGGTTGACCTACTGACCTCTGCTCAGTATCCTAACGCAGGTCATGCCATTGCATCAATTTCATAGGCAAGGTCCTATAAATATAATACTTAATATTTCCATTTGTATTGTGCCTTTGAGTGTGCAAATGCTTCACATGTGTTATCTAGTTGCAATCCTTATGAAAAGCCCTGTAAGGTGTGCCAGTATTATTATCCTCCATATGTCTCAATGTTTTCAGATGAAGTTAGAAGAAGCAGTGCTCCCTATATTCCATGCTACCTGTTCTGTCAGGATTGCAGAGAAATTTAAATAATTTCTGATTTAAAGATTGCCTCTTACAATGGATCCTCTTCAGGAAATAATATAGAATCATAGATAGAATCATAGAATAGTAGGGTTGGAAGGGGTCTACAAGGCCATCGAGTCCAACCCCCTGCTCAATGCAGGAATCCAAGTCAGAGCATCCCTGACAGATGGCTTTCCAGCTTTATCTGGAATGCCACCAGTGTGGGAGAGCCCACCACCTCCCTAGGTCATTGGTTCCATTGTCACGTTGCTCTAACAGTCAGGAAGTTTTTCCTGATGTTCAGGTGGAATCTGGCTTCCTGTAACTTGAGTCCATTATTCCATGTCCTGCACTCCGGGATGATCGAGAAGAGATCCTGGCCTTCCTCTCTGTGACAATCTTTCAAGTACTTGAAGAGCGCTATCATATCTCCCCTCATATATATGACCCACCTTCCTATTATACCAGCTAGGGCAAATAAACACTTTCTCTATTTATTGACTTGACTGCATTATTATGTTCTGGGTGTTTTGTTAATAAATCTTTTTTTAATTAGCTAATCTGGTGTAGTCTTATCTGGAGGAATTCTAACTTATGTTACCTCACCCCACATTATTGCCATTATCTTGCAGCCAGCTTATTGCAAAACTGGAGGCTAACTTTCTAGGGGAGTTGGTGGATCAAGACTGGAAGCTGGCAGAGATAGAATTCGATACCCCAGGGAGATATCTTGTCTTCAGTACGCATATGCAGTAGATGGTGACAGCTACTGATCTCTGAGTATTTCAGGGTGGATTTCGTCACAGTTGTAAAGCTGGAGTTAACCAGACACTCATCTAATTCATCTTATCTAGTGACTTCCTGGCATGGAAGAATAAGGAGAGGTTAAAGACAGGAATGTCAGAGTAATTCAGCTTTAACTTTACTGTGAGTAGCGTCCAGATGGTGCAGTGCTTGCACCAGTGTTTCACTAGCGTAAACCAACGCTAGCAAAACATAATTAGCACTTGCTAGTGCAAAGGGAAAAAGCAGCGATATGCCACAAGAATTCAGCAGCAAACCACTCTTTTTGCCTTTGCACTATCAACCTCTAATTATGTTTTGCTTAGCATTGGTTCACGCTAGTTGTTGTTGTTGTTCAGTCGCTCAGTCGTGTCCGACTCTTCGTGACCCCATGGACCATAGCACGCCAGGCCTTCCTGTCCTGCACTCTCTCCCGGAGTGTGCTCAAGTTCATATTCATTGCGTCCCGATGTAATTATGCTGAGCACATTCCCGACCTTCCACTAGCATCAGCCAACAACATGGAGCAGGTGCAGGGAGATGTTGAGCATGATGATGTCAGGGCAAGAAATAAGTTGAGGGTGGAAGGGGGAACTCAATCTGGAGCTGTCATTGTTGGCAGCATCCTCATCTTTCTCATAATGTGTAATTCTGCCCTTAGACTACAATATCTCCACCCATATTCTCCCTTCCGTAGTGTTATGACAGCAGCAGCCATGCCGATTCCTAGATCTGCCAGACATACTTAACAGAGGGAAAAAGAAACAGACATTTGAAGGAGATGATGAGAAAAGCTTAGCAATGGCAAATGCTCAATGAGAGAGACACTTCCCATTTTTAGCTAGGAGGCGCAGCAAAAGAGACTGGTTAAAATAATGTGCATTTCCCATGAACTGAAAAATGAACAGCTTGGCCCAAAGTGTCACATGATAACTAGGCAAACTCACTTTCCAGGATAGATGATCTCCCGTCTGGAACTAACTCCCGAATAATCTGGCCATCGTCCTCATTTTTGTCAAGCCATCTGGTTAGCAAATAAAAGTTAAGTTATCTGCTATTACCGATCAAACATCAGGAAGCTTATTAAAATCCAGGAAGTACAGAGGATACTGGAAGACAAAGCTTCATTTTTAGAAAGGTGTTTTATGGGAAGCTGGAATAAAGAAACAGATTATGGGAATATTTGGAAAGAAGAAAGAACCTTGGGTTGTAAATATTCAGAGGTATATCATCCTTATTCTATTGTCTTATCATTGATCCCAATGTTCCCTATAATGAATCCTGTTGGGTTTAAGGGGTTTCTGTATGTTTTTAAAAGCAAGAGCTGAAAGAAGTATTAAGTTAACAATAACTTAAACCTGGTGACCTCGAATGTGATGGGCTACAACTCGCATCAATCCCAGCCAGCATGGCCAGACTTGCTGGCTGGAGATGATGGGGGTTGTAGTCCTACACATCTGGAGATCACAGCTTGGGAAAGGATGTGTCAGACCTACCTGCAAAACCTTCTATGCTTTGGAGGTTAAACTAACTCCAAACTGTGCTAAAACACACACATATAACTTCCTTATCTTAACCTCTGCCATTTTATATTCAATATATTCTACTGCAATAATGGGGCTAATTGTTCTGTGGAGTTTCAGACTGCCTCCCTTTTTTTAAAATCTAATTTTTTCATTAAAAAGGATCAATTAGGCCCAGTTTAAATGTATGAGGGAAATTAAAACAGTGCACAACACAAGGTATAAGGGGGACAAATGACCCCAACATAGTGAAAAGTCTAATTTCACAACACTATAGCTACTTTATGTTGATGCAGCGGTGAAGATAAAGTGGGAGCTGTTAACCATTCAGGTTTTCTTTTTCATTCATACCTCCAGGAGATTTAGAGCTTGAGGTAAATGTACATAAATAAAGTATCAAGACACCATAAAACTTGAGGATCATTACAGACCCCAAACACTATTCCTTTATAGCTCTATCCATGTATGATAAGGAATAATCCTTTATCAAATTTCTTATTTTGAAATGAAATTGGAGCCAATGCCTGTTCTATTAAATCTCTTTAAAAATGACTATTGTTTGACCCCAATGTCTGACTAGCAAAGCGCTTTTTACAACTGTAGGGGGGTTGTGCATTTTAAAAGTAACCCTCAACGTTGGATTTCAAATTAAAAGTCAGATTTGAATTCTAAACCTCACACCCAATTTCAAAACTTTGCTCAATGAACTTCGTCCACATCTATCCTCCAGGGCCCCAGGCAGAAATCTATGGAGACTTGCTAACAACTTGAGATGCTGCAGGTTGAATTTGGGGTCTTATACACAGCGTATGCCCTAGTTGTCAGGCTTGTACATTCCTGACATAAGGAGCCACGAGGGCTTGCTAAAAGCCACTAGCCTGGTTACCTGTGGTGAGGGAGAATTGCTCAAAGCAACCAGCTAGAGAAATTTCCATTCAGGCTATCAACATAATGGAAACGATGGTGCATGGGCATAAAGACTTGGTTACCTGTAGTGGATTTATTTGCAAGACTGGAGCCACCTTATAATGAATAAAACCAAGTGGATCTTACAACCCAGTACTATCAATGTGTGTGCATTCCTGGTCTTCATGTGCAGATGCTCCCACTGTGCTGAACATGTAGTGCTATGCCTGCCTATGGCAAGGTGACCAGAAGCCATTTTCTCTACTCATTGGATCATGCGGCACCCCAACATTACCCAAGCCCATCCTCCAACATCCTATGCCTGCCAGGAGGAGCATATGCCAGGCATGCTGAGCTTGTACTGTTTGCTACTTTGAAGGGACTGGACATCTGGCAAGAAGGATGGGGAATGGGGGAAGGATGAGGCTGGACCAGCCTTCTCATCCTGCCCCCCTCTCCTCATCTGCTGCTCAGCACTGTCAGGCAGGATGAAGGCGCTCCACCTCCTGACCAATCGAACATTTTTCAGACATGCATTTTTTGCATGTTTTCAAACTTCCTTCCACATCCATCAAGACTTGTAATTTTTTTCTAAATACAATGAGATATTCTTGGGATTTCTGTACCACAGGGGTGGGGAACATGTAGCCTTCCAGATGTTGCTGGTCTGCAACTCCCATCAGCCCTAGCCAACATAGCCAATGGTGATGGATGATGGGAATTGTAGTCCAAAAACATCTGGAAGGCCACACGTTCCCCATCTCTGCTGTACCGGAAACCAATTTTCATGTGGAATTTCTGTGGAATGAATCTCTTCAGAAAACAGCCTTAATCCAATCCTACATTTGCTTTTCCAGTGAATACATTCATTAGAAGGTGCATGCAAATTACTGGCATGTAGGCTTTGCAGGCTGATGCATGGGGGGAGAAAAGAATGGTTACACACCCCTAACTAATCTTTAAATATAGCCAGCCACACGCATGGGTGAAATTCCTGAACAAGCATGAACTAGTAATGGTATTTGCCCAGGTTCCACAACCACTTGCTTGGCTGACGGTGGGTACACTTTAAGAAGAAAAAGGGAGTAACATTTATTAAGAAGTAAGCCCCACATTGTTCAATAAGATTGACTTCCAAGAGAGTATGCACAGGGTCGCAGCATTAGTTGCCTATTACCATGGTTCTCCAACCATGCAACCTGGAACTATAGTAACTGTATGGATTCACATACAATCATCTATATCAGTCTTTTTCATCCTTGGAACCCCAGATGCTTTTGGACCACCAATCAATTAATAGTTCAAAAAAGTGATGGAAACAGGTGCAACCCAAAAGGTTTTGTGGGTCTTTAAATAGGAGCTGAACTGTATGATCAGCAACTTCCCATGATTGCGCTTTGACAGCACTGTACCACTATAGACATCACGTGGGGAATTAAGGGCACAATCCTATGCATATTTAGACAGAAAGGAAGCCTTACTACTCCCAGCATGCCCCTGCCAGCCATGCTGGCTGGGGCATGCTGGGAGTTGTAGGACTTTTTTCTGTCTAAATATGCATAGGATTGTGCCCGCAATAACTGAACGCTCCACCATCTGAAAAGTTCTTACCATGCTGAGGAAGCCAGCAAGCTGGAGAAGGTGAGCCTTCTCCCTGACATGATAGTTTTCTGTGTTCAGGGTGGAATGGGATTGTTTGTTTGTTTGTTTAAATTTAGGGAAGAGTTGATCCCCTGCTTACAGTCTGACGTGGTGCAGTCCACCAACAAATACATCACATGAATCTGCTGACTATATATTTAAATAATACAATGAGACCTTGCCACAAGAACACAGCAGAATAGGCAGCATGCAAAACCAAGGAAACTTTGTCAGATCCCTATTTCTCCTGCTAGACATTTGCTGATTGTCGAGTATGTACTCAACCCAGTATTCTTCCTTTTCAGTCCCTAAAACCATGTGGCCTAATGTAAGCTCTTTGAAAAGGTTTAGAGGCCAGTGAAGAACCATCAAAGTGAGGCTGTTCTCTTCAAGTCAGTTAAGAGCAGTACTGCACCAGATTTTCCTGAGGTTTTATTTTTTGCAGCAAAAGCTGCTGGGAGAGAGGAGAAGGGTTGTTCATTTAGAAAAAGGACTTTCCACTCTTTCAAGAATTTTGTCCTGTATGTTTGCAGCCATTTTTCTCCATCTTCTACTGCTTGGGTGACACTTACTTTGACTTGAAAGGGCTTCTTCACTCCATGATCACAATCAATCAGAGATCATGCAACGAACATGATGATGTCACAGTACACTGTAAACAGATTTGCCTGTGTAACATCATCACTGAAGGCAAACAGAGCCCTCCTGTTGCCCTCATTCTGAATCGGAAAGAAAAGGAAAAGCATCCCTGTTGCCTAGGCAATCGTGCCGACACTACTCAACCTGCCACCCTCCATTTGGATTTGTCCACTTGCATGACAAGACAAGACTTGCCCTGTCATCCAGTTCTACTTGTGTACATTTATAAATGACTAGGGAAAACAGGGATGTATATTGGAATGCACATCCCATTGAAAGAAACACAGTGTAGACAGACATCTGCCTTCTGCACCAACTAGTCAACTATGTACAATTAAAGCAAGCCGATGGAGCATTGACCTGGTTGCCTTGGCAATGAAGACATGTTCTCTCTTCCATTGACACACACACACAGCTAACAGTTTCACACTATTTTGCAAACGGGTGTGAAAAATCACTGCAGGGGGGTTCATTTCGTGAAAGACAAAAAATGTTCATGAAAGTGCTTCTCCTCTATTTTAGTTCAGAACCGGTTAGGAAAGATATCCTTCTGCAGTGATGATTGATTGTTCTTGTGTCAGGGATAGAGAAATAGGATAGAACCCGCTTTAATTTAGAAGCCAAGAAGGAATCACAGAATCACAGAGTTGGAGGTGAGCTTGAAGGCCAACTAGTCCAACCTCCCACTCAATGGAATGGAATGGAATGGAATGGAATGGAATGGAATGGAATGGAATGGAATCAAGAAAGCAATGGAAGGAATATGCATGAAGATGTGACAAATATAACTGTGTGCCTTAAGAAAGGCAGTCTTTGTAGGACTGGCTTTCTTTTACCTTGCCGCAATTGGGTCCTTAGTACCTGTGTGTCGCGTAGTCCTTGGTGTTGGTTTGGGGTTCCTATCCCAGGACCAGGATCAAATGACTAGGGATTAAGTCACCACAATCGTAAAGACATCTTACGGATTATTTGGCTCTCTGAGATACTCCCTCAACCCCATTGCCCCCTTGATGAACATCTGGATCCAAAACAATCCCTTCAAGATGTTGGCAAAGCAGACAGTGGTTAACTATGTAGTTCTGCTATTTTTTCCAAGCAATCTGTCCTGTTGCTGGTAGATATGCTGAAATTTCTGACACCAGGTGGGGATAATTCCATGCCAAGGAGATGGCATGAACGTGTTCTTTGTGAGAAGATGGACATTTTGTGCAAATGATAGACACCAACTGCTACGTGATGGTATCACTATAGGTCCTATAGGTAATGCAGTGACCCTGGCTGCTTCAGGGTCACTGGGGATGGGAGGAGGCTGCTTTACTACCACCTTAAGCAGTGGTAAAGCAGCAATCTGGGCTGCTTTTCTTTGCTGGGGTTTCCCTTGTTTATCTCTGATGTCTCATCAGAGATCAGAAATAAGGAAGGAATAGACACTGCCACAAGAAATGGCTTGGGCGGGGGGCGCAATTGACTGGTCAGCTGACTGTGGTTATTTGATCCAGGTCAGGTACTGTCAAATATTTCATGAGAACAAGAATGCCAATGAGCAGATGTCAGCTTATCCTTTTTCAGATTTCATTATGGCATCCTTTGTTCACATGGGCAGGAGAGAGGGTTGCTCATCTCTTGGCCCTGAAGCAGTCAGGGGCAAATCTAGCAGCATAACATAACAAAGCTTCTCCTACTGGCCACCAGCTAAAACTGCAGGCATCTCCAAACAGGAACATAAGCTGTCACCTAGGTTACTGCCTAGGATCACCCATGACTCCATCTTGCTTGTTGCAGCAACCAGGATATATCCCCTCCATGTAATCTGGTTGTCTGTTCTATAAAGTTCCTGTGAGAGACTGGATTGAGGTCTAGGGAAACAGTAGAGAAAACTAAAGATACTGGTTGAATTATCTTTATGCTAATACAGCTAATATGTTTGACAATTTTCAAGTATATGTAAATACACTTGACAATTTTTAGACAATATGTGACAATCTCTGACCTACCAATATGCAGTATGCCTCTTAATACAAATTGCTGGAGAACAGGAGTGGGAGGGTGCTGCTGGCCAGTATGGGAACAGAAAGGATAGCCCTTTCATCTGATCCACCATGGCTTTTCTTTAGATTTCATGTTTAATTGGCCAATTCTTTTTTTTTTTAACCAGTCACATGCCAAATCCTAAGGAATTCCATTGATGGAAACAGATAAAAACAATAAATTCAACTACATATCCACCAACATCAGACTGAATGACAAACCCCACTCCCCACTCCCCGCCATAAAAACAGTGCTTTTGCCAGCTTCCATGTGGTGAGTGGTAATATCTACATCAGCGAGGCCTGTTGTTTGTAGCCAAGGTTTCATACAAATCTGGATCCAGAAGAGTTATGCTTCGCAAAACCACAAAGAAACCGGAAGCCTCCTTGACCAGCAGGCCTGGAATGGGTTTCATCTGAAACCTGCAGGTCATGGAGAGATCTGCTTTCCTTCATAATGGAGGATGCAGTTGGCAGGCACCTTTGTCTTCAAATCTCACAAGAGTCCATGGCACAACCAGCAAACAGAAGGCAGCCATATTGGCACAAAACACAGGTGCCAGTGGTGGGCTGGCTGTTTCCGCCACGAGCTGTCATGTGACTATCTGAAAGGGATAATGGAGATATGTGGACAGCAAAGGACATTTCTCCTAGAGGCAACAGTCTCACTAGGAGAAGTGTGCCCAAGAGACAAAATAACGGTGTGATTCTTTTTGTGGCGTGTCTGTATGAGTGACTAGTCCAGGAAATTTCAGCCCTTCATTCCATGGGTTATACTATGCTTCAGGTGTATATTTTCCTCTTCTACTGGCAGAGGGTGACTGACGGCTAGCTACCTTTTCTGATCTCTTGGGGATATAGAGGGGGGGCATTTTTTAAAGAATACCACATTCTACCATTCCTTTTTTAAATACACTATTTCCCATGGCAAGTGCCCTTATCGTGGGCATGTTCATACTCACCAGCAAGAACGACTGTGTTTGTTCAAAAATTATGCTACTTTTTTGTGCTTGATTAGTGGGGAAAGGAACTGTGGGGAAAAAGTGCCTGTGAATTATTACTGCAGTGAAGTAATTAACACAGAAGTAGAATCTGGTGGTGTTGATGTTGTTTAATACACATTTGGGGTTATAAATAACCCCAAAGTAAGATGAAAATGTATCATACTTTGCCACCCCACCCCCAAAACTGTGCCACTTGATTCTCCTACAGTGAAAGGGGTTAACTAACTATTCTGTGTTATTTATTCTTTTATGTTTAATTTGAGGCTTTCACAAACAGGGCAATGGGATCAGTTAGGAAGAAATGGGGGTAATTTGAGCACTGTAGGCAATCACAACATGAGCAAATATACATCACAGTTAGTCCTGAAGCCATAAAACTGTGCTAGGCCTTCAGAAAGACTATGAGGTTCTCCACACAGGGCTTTTATCCTGCTATTGAGATTGGTTACTCACGGAAGTTTGCGGGTCCTTTACGTGACGCTGTCAACCACCAGGGCGTCTCTCCCACTAAATGACCTTTACCCATTTTTAAAACAATTGGCAATAATGAGCTATCAAATTACAGCATGTTGAGTTCCCTCATGAAAAGAGGAAATCCCACAATAAGAGGAGCTAGACCACAGCATCATCTAGTGACTGTATAATGAAACATATAGAACATACAGATAAGGGGGAAAGGCGGAGAAGGGAAGCACATGTAAAGGGAGCTTGTCATGATCCTGCATTTAAAATGGAAGCAGAAAGCCCTGGTAAAGTGGCAGGATTTTAGCCTAGTGTAGAAATGCTATATGAGTGGGGAGGGGTGGGGTGTTTAATATCAACTCTGTTTTAAGTAGAAGGAGGAGACTTTAAGGTCTGAGCCTATGTGCTGAGGTTCATGATTGTTGGGTTTTCTCTGAGAGGTTTGGTGTGCTTCCAGATGGAGGGTTCCTAGTGCTACCAGTCATAAGGTATCATGACATGTCATCCTTTCCCTCTCAACAGTTTTTTTTTTCCTGATAAGAAAAAATATGGACGAAGCGGTGGGAAAACACAGGAGGGTTACAGGTTGAAGATGATGACGTCTGAAGCCACCCCCAGCAAAATTCTGGGAGACGGGATGATTGCACAGGCAAATCTCATCTGGGAGCACCCTTACTTAGAATTTACTGCTTCCTTAATCTTGAGTGAACGTACTGGTTGATGCTCACATAGATGATGTAAAAAGTAGAACCAAATTATGGCTTTATTTGCACAGTTCCCATTTTCTTTTACAAGGCCACTGGGTTGAAAAGGAGAAAGGAAAGAATACCATTTCTTTAAAAAATTGCCGGGGTGGGGGCAGTTCTAAATTCTTTTGCTTTATGAGCCATTCCTGCTTTTGCCAGGGTTGTACTTTTCCCTCGCATACTGAATCTTAATGACATCAGGAGATCAGTGTTTCACACTTCCAACAACATCTCAAGATTCTTAGGAAGAATCTTAGAAATATTTTTAGGAAATGTGAGGAGCATGGACCAAGTCACAAGGTACAACCACTCAAGACCAGTTCCATCTTACAACACAGTCCGACATGTTTACCCAGAAGTCCCATGCATTTCAATAGGATTTATATATGTTTTGGGATTTCTGCCCTAGAAGCCTGAACTTATGCATACTTACTCCAAAGTAAATGCCACTGAATTCAATGGGGCTTTCTCCCAAGTAAGTGTGCATGTAACTGCAGTCTTACACCTTGATCCTATGAATTTTGACTCAGAAGTCAGTCCAACTGTTTTCAATGATGCTTGCTCCTAGGTAAGTGTGCATAGGATTGTAGCCTTGGCTTGCAATCCTATGCACACTTGCTCATGAGTAAGCCCCATTGAAAACCATGGAAGTGACTTCAGAGTAAACATGCATACGATTGTGCTGTTAACGTGTGTGTGTTTTTCTCCATGGAAAAATATATATGGATAAATGTTGTGCCAAATACATATGGATTCTACAAGGGAGGACCACACTTTTGTCCATGACTGATTTCAGATTTTTCCTGCCAGATCCACATAGATTCTAAATTCCAACATCCATGTTTTCCATGTACATCCCCCTGCCCCCCCCCCCCACTCCCATGGACAAGGAAATGACAGTGGTGTCAGCCCTGTGTCAGTGAACCAGACAGCACTGCAATGTTGGACTTTGCTTCTGTAGGATATATGTATTCGCCTTATGCTGTAACTCAGTAATAGTATAACCAGCTGCATATGGTGCAGCTATCCAGGGTGTCCAAGATTATTTTTCCACCCAGTTGGCTAACCAAAGATTCCACGGACTGACCTGGAAGAAGGGTGCCACGCCAGATTTCACTAAGGACAGGGGGAGGTTTCAGTTGTGGAAGGAGAGAGTTTTAGCAAGGCTTCCAGGTCCATTTTGAGGATATATTCAGGATTAACTTGCTGTGTGTGGTGGGGGAAACAGTGTAATTTATGAGCATTTTCTTGTAGTTACTTTTTAAATATCTCATAATAAGCTTAGTAATGTTATCCATGCAAGTCAAACAGTCATTTTTTCCCCTTTTGTATGAAAAGTGTGTGTGGGGGTGTCTTTGCTGACTTGTTGGCATGCATAGCTGGAATGCAGGTCCCTTTAATTGTTTAGCATGTCTGCTTGTCTTCACTCGATTATACTATAAAGTCTGGGGAAATGGCCAGGACATGCATTCGCTGGCGTTTGTTTTCCGGGCTGAGGATGTGTGTTTAAACCATTTCTACCACAACTTAGTATCGTGGACTTGGGAGGCATCTCAAAGTTCATCTGGTCCAGGGGTGCTGAAACTCTTTCAGCCCAAAGGCCAAATTCCATTTCAGAGAAGCTCTCGGGGGCCGCATTCCAGTTGTGGGTGGGACTGAAGACAAAAGGAGCTGGGGCCAAAAACACCAGAAATACCAAAACACCAGCATATTTTCGCTTAAAGCTCTTAGTGCCCAGTAATTAAGCCTTAGGGGAGTAATTTCAACCTTTTACAATGGGGGGAAAAATGCCACAAAAGCTGGGAAACCACCACACGATCAACTATGGCAAGAAAGGGGGTGGAGGCAAGGGAAGGGGGCCATCTGAGGAACCCCGGAGGGCCAAATTGGGACTCCAGGAAGGCCCTCCCTGAACAATGCTCCTCTGCTTCTGAGCTATGGGCCCTTCATGTTAAACTTTGCCCTCAGACATTCAAAGCACAGTCTCCACCATTCAGGTTAGGGTTCCCTCTGACATCCCAAGATTAAGTTTTATTTATTTATGCCTGTTTGTTTGTCTGTATCATTCTCGGAGAGGCTAGGATAGCCTCAGATTACTTGTTTCAGTAGCATTCACCCCACAGGACAGTGATGATGTTTTTACAGGCCTTTGTGCTACTATTGTGGCGACTGATGTGTGTCACTACCCCTATTGTTTTATCATTTTCTGTCCCTTGGAAGAAAGACTAGAGAGAAGGGAGGATTCAGGTTTTATAGCCCAGGGGCCCACATCATGTGGAAAGAAAAGGACGGCCTGAGGTCTTGGAATGCTCAGCCAACTGACAGAGCATGGCAGAGCCCCATAGCCATTTTTTAGTACCTGTAGCAGGGGAATTCTTGAGCCTCACTCTCTGGCTGTCCATCTTCCCGCACTATCACTTTGCCAAGGTACCAGCCGCTGCTTCCTCCTTTGCCATCATGCCCTATCCTCACCCTTCTCACCTGCTTCAGGTTGACAGCTTCAATGATGAACTCATCAGCCTTTGGCAGAAGGGAAGAAGAAGAAGAAAAGAAGCAGAGTTAAAATGCAAGGTGGCAGGAGACAAGAAAAGAAGGCATTTTTCAGACTGTTAGAGAGAAAGACTAGGACCTGGGAGAAATGGATTCAAGTCCTCCTTCGGCCCTAATCACATTGTGTTGCTTTAAGCAACTGAGCTTTCCTCAGTTGTACTGTCTGTAAAATGATAAGAATAATGGCCTGCCTCTAAGGGATGTTGTGAGGGCAAGCACAAAAGCAAAACATGCTTGTTGTTGTTGTTGTTGTTGTTGTTGTTGTTTTAAAAGCTGCTTATAATGATTGCTGTAATAGTAGGTTTTATCACAGCAATCAAGCTGAACGAGATAAGGATCAGGGGGAAAGAACACTGTGCATTGAAAATTAACCATTAATGAAGGTCATTAATGAAGATTAGTGAATGAAAATTAATGAAGCTTGAGGAAGGAAAGGCAGGGCCTCCGGGGAAAAGATGGACTATTGTTTCTTTTTACATCAGCCTTCACCAACCAGACACCCTGCTGGCTGAGGTGGATGGGAGCTAGAGTCCAACACCTCTGGAGGCCACCCTGTTGGGGAAAGGTTGTTCGACATCATCTAATTGACAAATTTGCTGCAGGCAGGAAGAGATATTTGTATTCTGCCTTTGTAGACAGTTCATCTGCTTTCAGCTTAAATCAGTAGAGAAACAACTTGTGGCATAATCGAGTACAGATCCAAACTAATCAAATGGTAGTGCGTGAGAAGATTATGCGCAAATACCATACGGGGAGAGACTGTCTGCAGTGAAAAAGGTGGTGGAGATTTTAGATCACTACTTCCTAAACAGCGCAGTTTATCAGGACATTAGAATTAATTGGTTTTTCATCTTTCTTCAAAAAGTTCAATACTGCTCCATAATAAGAAAGCCCGAGGCTTTTTTCTCTCTCTTTCTTTCTCAGTGGCAGAGCCCATACAGGACCAAAAGTGGCATCACCTTAAATCCATATCAAGCAGCTTTTTTTTTCATTTTTAATCTAGAGTTGGTGCAGGGCCTCCAATCAGGACCACCGTACAGGGGGAGGTAGGGGGCTTTTAAGATCTGGCTTGCCCCCCCTTACCTACTCTAGAGTAAAAAAAAAAGATGTAGCTGCTAGATACGGATTTAAATAATGTCTATTTTTGACCCACAGTTCCATATAACGTTTCAGTATTTGCTCATTTGGCTGCAAAGATGACAGCAATTTAAAAAAAATGCTATCTGCTCTGTGTGTGTGTGTTTTTTTTAATGCTATTCTGCAATGGTTGCAAAAATACCAAATTCTGTTGTTTTTCTGATTGGTTTATTTAAAACGGTTTCAAGCTGTTAAGTTGATATGGCTATCTTTGATGAGTAGCAGTACACATATTCAGGGCTTGCTATTTTATACAACCCCTTCATGGATCACTACCTTGTTGTGGCGAAGGGGCTTGCGTAACTCAGTGAAGCCATAAGCTATGCCGTGCAGGGCCACCCAAGATGGACAGGTCATGGTGGAGAGTTCTGACAAAATGTGGTCCACTGGAGAAGGAAATGGCAACCCACTCCAGTATCCTTGCCAAGAAAACTCCATGGAACGTATCACAAGGCTAAAAGAGATGATGCCGGAAGATGAGCCCCTCAGGTCGGAAGGTGTCCAATATACTACTGGGGAAGAGCAGAGGGTATTTCCAAGTAGTGCCAGAAAGAGTGAAGCGGCTGGGCCAAAGCCAAAAGGACATTCAGCTGTGGATGTGTCTGGTGGTGAAAAGAAAGTCTGATGCTGTAAAGAACAATATTGTTTAGGAAGTTGGAATTTAAGTTCAATGAATCAAGGTAAGTTGGAGGTGGTCAAACATGAGATGGCAAGATTGAACATCGACATCTTGGGAATCAGCAAACTAAAATGAACAACCATGGGCGAATTTAATTCAGGTGACCATTATATCTACTACTGTGGGCAAGAATCCCATAGAAGAAATGGAGTAGCACTCATCGTCAACAAAAGGGTAGGAAAAGCAGTACTGGGGTACAATCTCAAAAATGATAGAATTATCTCAGTACGAATCCAAGGCAAACCATTCAACATCACAGTAATTCAAGACTGCATCGGTGATGCTATCTAGCCATCTCATCCTCTGCCGCCCCCTTCTCCTTTTGCCTTCAATCTTTCCCAGCATCAGGGTCTTTTCCAGGGAGTTTTCTCTTCACATTAGGTGGCCAAAATATTTCAGCTTCAGCTTCTGTATCTGTCCTTCCAATGAGCACTCAGGGTTGATTTCCTTTAGGATTGACTGATTTGACCTCCTTGCAGTCCAGGGGACTCGTAAGAGTCTTCTCCAGCACCACAGTTCGAAAGCATCAATTCTTCGGCGCTCAGCCTTCCTTATAGTCCAGCTCTCACAGCCATACATTACTACTGGGAAAACCATAGCTTTGATTATACGGACCTTTGTCAGCAAGATGATGTCTCTGCTTCTTACTATGCTGTCTAGGTTTGCCATAGCTTTCCTCCCAAGGAACAAGTGTCTTTTAATTTCATGGCTGCAGTCACCGTCTGCAGTGATCTTGGAGCCCAAGAAAATAAAATCTGTCACTGCTTCCATTTCTTCCCCTTCAATATGCCAGCAAGTGATGGGGCCACATGCCATGATCTTTGTTTTTTTTAATGTTGAGTTTCAAACCAGCTTTTGCACTCTCCACTTTCACCCTCAACAAGAGGCTCTTTAGATCCTCTTTGCTTTCTGCCATTAGGGTGGTATCGTCTGCATATCTGAGGGTGTTGATAATTCTCCCAGCAATCTTAATTCCGACCTCTGATTCATCCAACCCGGCGTTTCTCATGATGTACTCTGCATATCAGTTAAATAAGCAGGGCGACAATATGCAGCCTTGTCGTACTCCTTTCCCAATTTGGAACCAATCAGTTGTTCCATGTCCGGTTCTTACTGTTGCTTCTTGACCCTCATACAGGTTTCTCAGGAGACAGGTAAGATGGTCTGGTACTCCCATCTCTTTAAGAATTTGCCACAGTTTGTTGTGATCCACACAATCAAAGGCTTTAGCGTAGTCAATGAAGCAGAAATAGACATTTTTCAGGAATTCTCTTGCTTTCTCCATGATCTAGCGAATGTTGGTGATTTGATCTCTAGTTCCTCTGCCTCTTCGAAACCCAGCTTGTACTTCTGGTAGTTCTCGGTTCACATGCTGCTGAAGCCTAGCTTGTAGGATTTTGAGCATAACCTTGCTGGCATGTGCAATGAGCGCAATTGTACGGTAGTTTGAACACTCTTTGGCATTGCCCTTCTTTGGAATTGGAATGTAAACTGACCTTTTCCAGTCTTGTGGCCCCTGTTGAGTGTTCCAGATTTCTTGGCATATTAAGTGCAGCACTTTAACAGGAACATCTTATATTTTAGGATTTTAAATAGCTCAGCTGGAATACTGTCATCTCTGCTAGCTTTGTTGTTAGTAATGCTTCCTAAGGCCCACTTGACTTTGTAGCAGCCATATCGGGGGTCAGACTAAGTAGCCTCATGCAGTCTCATGCTTCATGTTCTTGCTGAGCTCTTTCTCCTTTGAATATATTGTTGTAAGCTGACGAGACACAAGAATTCCTTATCTTGTCAAAGGTCATACAGTTGTATATCTTGTTCTCTGCTGTTCTCTTCTGTTCTCTCCTTATCATGGCTACCCTATAACCCAGTTCTTGTATTATAAACAATAGTGCTAAGAGAAGAAATGTTGAGGATTGCAACCCCATGCGGGAGGGGGAGGAGGAGCCGTTTCATATGTGTCACAATGTCTATAAAACCAATGTGCTAATGTAAATTGGGGCTTCTGGCTCTTTGGAAATGATTCCAGCCTTAAGCCCGCGCGTTAAATAAAAAATCTCTTTTTCCTTCACTCCGTGGTCTCTCTGACTCTGGGTTCTGCAACATAAATGTTGCCGTGACTCGGATGTGGCAGGCTCTGAGCCAGACAGGTGGCAGTTGCCTGCTCTTGATCGCCGCACCAGGAGGACGAGCTCGGCACATGCCTCCCTTTCTTGGCGCCACCGACCTTTTTGTCGAGTGAATGGGAGAAAGCCTGCACCGGGATCGCCCAAACGGCAGCGAGCAGCAAGAGAACCTTGGGAAGCGGAGGAAGGAACTTGAGCCCTGCCTGTATCGCAGCTGCAATTGAGTTGAAACCCACATTGGAAGCCTTCAGGAGAAAGGCAAGTATATGGGAAAAAGAGGGCCCCGCCTTTAGGGAGAAAGGCCACTGGGCAGAAAAAAAGAGGGCCCCGCCTTATGAAGAAGGTCAGTGTTGGTGGTATACGTATACAAAAGAACCTACTCCTTGCGGGTAGAAGGGGGGCCTGATCACACCCCCGAGTGGGCGCCAGTACCCAGCACGCCAGTACTCAGTAGGAAGCTGAGGAAGCTGGGGAAGCCGCTTTCCGCTCTGGTAAAAAGTGGGAAAAGTGGGTGGCAGGGACATATGGATGTAGTGGAGAGATTGATGATTGTGTGAGTGGCTACTGCGGTTTCTGACGCATACCGTTGACCGTCCGGGTGCCCAGGCCAGTAGCAAAGTGCGTGGTGTGAAAAATCCTCTTGTGTCGGCCAGTGAGACCCCTTACTCACTGACCAATTCCCATTCCCTAATTGTGTCTGTCTTCAATTTAGGAGGGAGGCTATGGGTGGTGGGGGAAGCAAACCTTGCACCCCCTTGAGATGTATGTCAAACAAAGAAGGAAAAAGGTTTTTTTAAAAAAGATTCAGAATAGAAAGAGAAAACAGCAAAAAGCTCAAGGTCGAGCTGAGAGGAAAAAAAGAACAAGATCTGAGGCTGTTAATTAGAAAAATGTTGCAGGACAGTCTGGCTTTTAACAAAGCGTGGGAGCGTGAGAGTGTAAGGCCGAAGAAGTAGCTGTTAGCCTAGCGCGCCGAGAGAGGGGGGGCAGGAAAATTGCCCACAACATTCTGAGTTGTACAACATCATCACCTCGCCTAATTGAGATAAAATCCCTAAGAAATGGAAACTGAAAATGAAGACCCAGAAGATAAAGGCAAAATAGAAAATAAAGGTGAAGAATCAGCCCCCAGAGCACAGGCTAGACCCCTCTTCGAGTGAAAAGTGTGCCATAAGACTGTCCCAAAGCAGAATGAAGCGGAAAGACCATGTTGAAGATCTCTGTCAAGGTAACCGTGTTTAGCTTTGAACTGTGTTAAAATTGCATAGAGCCTGTAGCTACTGACCATCAGCTATATGATTTCTGAAGAGCGTAACCATTAAGCTTTTGCCGTGGGATTCCCTGCAATGAAGAAATCTCACTGATTTGAGTGTCCAGTGTTACACTGCCTAAATGTGTGTGCTAAAGAAACCGAGAAACCAGACAGCATGTTCCTGGCCAAGCCAAAATCACGCTACTGCCATGCTCCTGAAAGCTGCAATAAACTGTGTAAGCTGGGAGACCCAACCTGATTGAGAAGAAAAGAAGATATTGGAGCAACTGTCTTGAAAAACAATGAGATCTGTGTAGCTGGCTGGCTGACGCTGTCAGTGATGTTACAACTTTAAATTAAGACTGTTTTCCTGTTTGAGACCCCAGCGAAGAAAGCTGAACCGAGTTATTTGTTGCCCGTGCCAAAGCAAGAATTTGGCTGCCCTGTACCTCATCGTGTCCTGTTTTAAGCTTGGGATTTACAAATACAAACAAACTGAGAAGCTTGCCTTTGAAGTCCTGCAAATCACCCCACCGCCTCCCCGAAGATTAATGGCTGCTTGAAAAATGCAAGTATAAGGCGATGCCCATCACCCCCCAGCGTCCTGAGTTTCAGCACTCAGTGTTTCAGTGCTTTCGTGTACCAGGTTAGAAGAGAAAAAAAAAAGAGTAAGTTTTTAAAATGTCTGTGAGAGAACCTGACAGAAGTAAAATAAAATTTACAGAGGAGTTGCCCAAGTTAAAGTGTCATGGCTAGAGAGCTGAGCTGTGCCGCTCTGTTTAGACAGAGGCCTTGCTAAAAAGTTAAAGGCCCTTGTCTGTCAGAAGGGGTGTAGGGCCACACTTTCCCTTTTTAAACTGATGCAAAAGTGGAGAGCCTTTGCTGGAAACATCGCATCTTCATTGCCCAGAGCCTTCACTCTTTGCCTCCATCATCATCTGGGCTTTTTAGAGACACTCTGCACATGAACTAAAATTTTAAATTGTCAAAGACTTGCCATGGACAGTGCTGTGAAGCTTTTGATAAACTTGAACTCTCGTCGCTGTGGACCGTGTGTCTATGTTTGTAGTCAGCTCAGTGTACAGCAGGCTAAGTTTGATCTATAACTTTTAAATTTCCTTCTGCTAGAACTCATGCAGCATAGAGTTGCCAATGCAAAAATGGTGACCTAGAACTCTTTGCGTGTGTGGGTATGTCCGTCCCTTAATTTTAATGGGCCCTGAGCTTTCAGCCAGAAGAGCAGTATGATTGCTGGATCTGCTCCATCATGCCTTACCATGCAAAAAGTGTTTTCCATTCATTGTGTTAAATTGCAAAAAAAGTTTGTTGTGTATATTTTATGATTTCTTAAATATCATGAAATATATGTGATATTTGCAAATTAGTGTTAGTTGCAACTCCAAATGATACTAAGTGTGGTTCCCAATGGATGACGAGGAGAAAAGACAAAGTCAAGTAGAGAAAAGACAAAAGCAAGTAAAAAAGAAGGAATAGAGAAAGTAGCAGACAGATAGAGAAGAGAGGAAAAAAAAAGAAAGAAAAGGCAAGAGGCAAAGAAAAAAACATTTGTAAAAAAGAAGCGTGGCCATAGTTGCCCCCAGGGTAAATTAAAAGCAGCTGATTGTGCCTGGAGCTTATTACCTGGGGTAAAGTAGCCACAATAATGTAATAGTTCTTTAAGATAAAGAAAATGTAACTAGAAGGTGAAGAAGAGCCTATCCCAAATGTGTGTCATTGGGACTAGTGTAAGGCAGAAAGGTTTAAGTAAGTGAGTTTAACTTGAAAAAGACAAATAAAGAGACAAGGCTGGTGCATGGAGCAGAAAGTTTTAGGTAAAAAGTTTGAAACATGATCTGCAATACAGGCAGATCAGCAAAGAAAAAGAAAGCAAAAGAAAGAGAAAAAATTTGTCTTCCCATACTAATGAATAAAAGTGTTATCAAGCACTTTGGGAAGCGAAGTTGTTTACAGGAAGCTGTGCCTGAGAACCAAACACTTCTAGCCTATGCTGAAAATGCTTGCTAGGGTTGTGCTGCCTCATGGGTAACATGTATGGTATAAAAACCCATTTAGCCCAATAGCTCGTGGTTCAGAGAAGCTGTCTGATCCAACAATTAAGTACGCCTGTGTGCTGTAAGTTACCCAATAAAGTCTCCTTGTAAATAAATCCCCCCCTCGCTGGAATCCCAAAACACAAGTGGGGCTAGAGCACCTCACCCAGTATCAAACCCTGCTGTTAAAAGCCATGAAAGCAGGTATGAAGAAGTCAGTTAATATGACCAAAGTGTCTAAAGTGCTGCAAGGTGCCACCGAGGCCCCAGAGCATACTTAGAGCGTCTTTCAAATGCCTATCGCCAGTATACCTCCCTCAACCCAGAGGCCCAAGAAGACATGGACGAAAAAAGAAAAGAAGAAGACCCGGCAGAGGCAGAAGATTCTTAAAAAAGAACCAGTGTGCCCAGTGTGGACAAGATGGACATTAGTGGCATGAATGCCCAAATAAAATAAATCAAATACACAAAGGAAAAAAACAAAGGGGCCAGAATGGGCGAAGAGGGAGACAGCTTGAGAAGGGCCGTGACATTGACTGTGAGGGGCCGTGACATTGACTTCATAATTGACACTGGAGCAGCATCAAAAGCAAGCAAACGTTAGCCTTAAACAAGAAGTTCAAACACTGAACGAAGTTCTTCAAGCCCAGCGTCGCTTTGTCTTAAAAAAATAAGCCATTCCCATCACAGAAGTTCATCCTTTCCAACCAAGAGTTAAAGTATGAGTTAAAGAGAGAAAAATAACCCTTTGACTCCCAGATGGAGAGGACTGAAAACTGTCATACTTTCCACCCCCGCAGCTATCAAAGCAGCTAGAATTAAACCCTGGATACATAGGACATGAGTCAAGACAGCGAGAGGGGGAGAGTAGACTGTAAACAAAAATCCTGAAAATCCTTTAAAAATCATTCTGAAAAAGCAGTAAGAAGACTCAGGCTAGACCTTACTGTGGACACACCGAGAGACTGTCCCCCTGCGTACGGTCAGACCTGCAACTGGAGAATTGAAGAAGGGGACTAGACCCTACTGCAGCTTGCCAGGTGAATAGCTGCCCAGCGTACGGTCAGATCCCAAAGAAGATCAAACATGCGTGTTGTAGTGTTAGTAGTGTTGCATTGTGTTTCCTTAATAAGGTGCAAAAGGGGGGTCTGCCCCTGGAAAAAAAAGTTTGTCCCAGTGATTTGCTGATAATTACTGGCTTCACCTGGCTAACATCACGAGAGTAAAACTTTTTTGTTTGCCAAGAGGTATACCTGCAAACAGGCTTATTAGCTCTTGCCTAATACCTGTCTGTAGACATCCTGAGAAAATTCAAAAAGATACCATGTTAAGAGTTTATGGTGTAAGTTTAACTTATTCCCAAAATGCTAATTGGGGCGTAGTTGCAAAGATACTACCCCCTACAGAGTTCACTCTATGCACCCCCATCATTGCTGAAACAAATGCTACGTGTGCACGAATGCTTAATTGTCAAAAAAATTTTCCAGAAAATATAAAGCTATCCCTGGCCCCCTTCCACTGTAATAAAATTCAAAACCTATCTTTTAATGATGCCCACATACTTTTGCCTCATGGATCGTTTTAGACATGTAGTTCCCGCACTTGGTCATTCATTCCTGCCAACTTGTCTAATAACCACACATGTTGCCTCAGCCGCCAATTGAACTGGTGCCAATTCTTCCCCTGTAGCCCGAGAAAATCCGTCGACGGCAGCCTCGAGCACTCCAACTAACCAAAAATTGTAATAGTCATGTGCAGTTATATTCTGACTCAGAAAAATTGGCCTTAGCAATGTCACTGGTTAAGGTTCCAGGTTTAGCCTTGGCTGATGGTCTGGAAATCAACCGGTTAGCTTGCAGCTTAGCCAAAAGCATAAATGCCACCTCACGAGCATTGTCATTGTTAAATAAAAAGCTGCGTGATCTAAAAGGTGCAGTTCTAGAAAATAGAGCTGGTATAGATTACCTCTTCCTTCTTCATCATTTAAGTTGTGAGACACACCAAAAGCTCTGTTGTTTTAACTTAACTGATAATGGCAATGCTGTAGATGAACAGATCAACAAGCTGCACAATATAGTAGCTAACAAAACAATAAGACAAAACAATTAGCTCAATTAGTTGACCCCTTGGCTTCCAGATCTTAGCTAGCTTAAAAGCATTGTTCATCCTAATTCTACCAGTGTTGTTCATAAAAGTACTGTTATGTCTCTGCGTTCCTTGTCTTATGCGCTGTTTAACCAATCTGTTTTATGTCTCAGCTAGTAAAACTGCTGCCCTCTACGCTCTAATAGCCCAACAAAAGGCTAAGTAATATGTATGACACAAAAAGCTTTGTATAGTTATCAGAAATGCTATAATTGTAATGAAATTATGCATTTAAGGGGGGAATATAGCAGCCATATCGGGGGTCAGTCTAAGTAGCCTCATGCAGTCTCATGCTTCATGTTCTTGATGAGCTCTTTCTCCTTTGAATATATTGTTGTAAGCTGACGAGACACAAGAATTCCTTATCTTGTCAAAGGTCATACAGTTGTATATCTTGTTCTCTGCTGTTCTCTTCTGTTCTCTCCTTATCATGGCTACCCTATAACCCAGTTCTTGTATTATAAACAATAGTGCTAAGAGAAGAAATGTTGAGGATTGCAACCCCATGCGGGAGGGGGAGGAGGAGCCGTTTCATATGTGTCACAATGTCTATAAGACCAATGTGCTAATGTAAATTGGGGCTTCTGGCTCTTTGGAAATGATTCCAGCCTTAAGCCCGCGCGTTAAATAAAAAATCTCTTTTTCCTTCACTCCGTGGTCTCTCTGACTCTGGGTTCTGCAACAACTTCACTCTCGAGGATGTCCGGCTCAAGTTCAGTGACTGCACTATCATGGCTATCAGGGACATTCAGATCTTTCCTGTATAGTTCTGTGTATTCTTTCCACCTCTTCTTAATCTCATCTGCTTCTGTTAGGTCCCTGCCTTCTTTGTCCTTTATCATGCCCGTCTTTGCACAAAACGTTCCCTTGAGATCTCCGATTTTCTTGAAAAGATCTCTAGTCTTTCCCATTCTATTGTTTTCCTCGATTACTTTGCATTGTTCATTTAAGAAGGCCTTCTTGTCTCTCCTTGCTATTCTCTGGAACTCTGCATTCAGTTGGGTATATCTTCCCCTTTCTCCCTTGCTTTTCGCTTCCCTTCTTTCCTCAGCTACTTGTAAAGCCTCATCAGACAGCCACTTGGCTTTCTTGCATTTCTTTTTCTTTGGGATGGATTTCGTTGCTGCCTCCTGAACAATGTTACAGACCTCCGTCCATAGTTCCTCAGGGACTCTGTCTATCAGGTCTAATCCCTGAAATCTATTCCTCACCTCCACTGTATATTCATAAGGGATATGATTGAGGTCATACCTGAATGGTTTAGTGGTTTTCCCTACATTCTTCAATTTAAGCCGAAATTTTGCAGCAAGGAGCTCATGATCTGAGCCACAATCAGCTCCAGGTCTTGTTTTTACTGACTGTATAGAGGTTCTCCATCTTTGGCTGCAAAGGACATAATCAATCTGATTTCGATATTGACCAACTGGTGACGTCCATGTGTAGAGTCGCCTCTTGTGCTGTTGGAAAAGAGTGTTTGCTATGATCAGCATGTTCTCTTGGCAAAACTCTATTAGCCTTTGTCCTGCTTCATTTTGTACACCAAGGCCATGCTTGCCTGTTATCCCAGTGATTTCTTGACTTCCTACTTTGGCATTCCAATCCCCTATGATGAAGAGGACATCTTTTTTTGGTGTTAGTTCTAAAAGGTGTTGTAGGTCTTCATAGAACCGATCAACCTCAGCTTCTTTGGCATCAGTGGTTGTGGCATAGACTTGAATTACTGTGATGTTGAATGGTTTGCCTTGGATTCGTACTGAGATCATTCTGTCGTTTTTGAGATTGTACCCCAGTACTGCTTTTCCCACCCTTTTGTTGACTATGAGTGCTACTCCATTTCTTCTAAGGGATTCTTGCCCACAGTAGTAGATATGATGGTCACCTGAATTAAATTTGCCCATGCCTGTCCATTTGAGTTCGCTGATTCCCAAGATGTCGATGTTCAATCTTGCCATCTCATGTTTGACCACCTCCAGCTTACCTTGATTTATTGACCTTACATTCCAGGTTCCTAAACAATATTGTTCTTTACAGCATCGGATTTTCTTTTCACCACCAGACACATCCACAGCTGAGTGTCCTTTTGGCTTTGGCCCAGCTGCTTCACTCTTTCTGGCGCTACTTGGAAATTCCCTCTGCTCTTCCCCAGTAGTATATTGGACACCTTCCGACCTGAGGGGCTCATCTTCCGGCGTCATCTCTTTTAGCCTTGTGCTACGTTCCATGGGGTTTTCTTGGCAAGAATACTGGAGTGGGTTGCCATTTCCTTCTCCAGTGGACCACATTTTGTCAGAACTCTCCACCATGACTTGTCCATCTTGGGTGGCCCTGCACAGCATAGCTTATGGCTTCACTGAGTTACGCAAGCCCCTTTGCCACAACAAGGCAGTGATCCATGAAGGGGAAGGAAAGGCTACATTAAAGTTATTTATAAGCCGCTAGAGACACTGTCTTTGTGTGTTTTTGTGGCATAAAAGTGCAGACCTCTTTGTCTTTGTTACATGTTACCGCCACTGCATAGAAGCTGCATTAAATCGCCACAAACTGCTACACCAGGGCCACATCTATATGGCACTGTTTTGACTCCCCACCCCATTGCAACGGCGCAGCAATGCAGCTTCGAGTCAGCATGCCCTGCGATACACTCCCAATGTACTGTGCGCTTCCCTTACAGACTTGCTGTGCCCTCTTTTTTTTGCCATTTTACTGAAATGCGCAGCTGTGCAGTCCTGTGAGTGTGGGGCTGCAACACTTCAGTGGCTCTTTTGTATCTGAGGGGCTCTGCTGTGTCTTTCTGTCCCTTTTTAGTAAAAAGTGGGTGTTTTGTGCTCCTTCATTTCCGCACCATCAGTTTGTCAGCTCCCCAGCCCGAGACTCTCGCGATGGTTTGCACTCACAAGCATGAGTACTACGTGCCTAGCCATCGCTCTGAAATGGTGGCCGGTGCGATGCTGGTCTTTCCCCAAGACACCCCCTTGCCCAACCCTTGGGTACTGAATCCACAACTGTTGCAACAATACGAAGCTGCAAAACTATGCAAAAGTGTGATTAAATAGTTGAAAACACCCCTCTGTGCCTCTGTAACTGTGCAGCTGCAAAGGGATAGGGGGAGTAAAGGGGCATCATAGAGCGACGCAGGCACTACACATGCCTACAACACACCCACTGCAAAATGCGAAGTCGGTTTGGGGAAGGGACAGATGGCCTGCTAACGCAGGGGAACCACAGCAAACTCCGAAAATCGCAGTAGAACGACTCCTCAGAACTCTGCATTTTCCGGGTGAAAACCATGGATGGCTGCGAAGTCGCGACTATGTCATCTGTCACGAGGGACCTCGACTCGCCCCCTCCCTGGAGTAAAAGTTCGATGTAGATGGGGCCCAGCTGATTGGAGAAAACTGACTCTGGTCATTTTGGGTACATGAGGAAGAAAATCTAAGCAGTACCACCCATTCCTTAATTTGTCCCAGTCCTTCGTGGTGCTAGTATATATTTATCCATACAAAAATAAGTGATGATTTATTGCTTTAAAGACATCCAAAATGTGTCATTTGGGGAGCATTTGTCTCACTCGACCTCATAGAGAGCCAATGCAGTGTAGTGGTTAGAGTACTGGACTGGGACTCAAGAGATCCAGATTCTAGCCCCCACTCAGCCATGAAGCTCACTGAGTGACTTTGGGCCAATTAGTGACTCTCAGCCCAGCCTACCTCACAGGGTTGTTGTGAGGATAAAATGGAAAGGAGAATGATCATGTTTGCTGCCTTGGGCTCCTTGGAGGAAAAGTGGGATATAAATGTAAGAAATAAATGATAAATAAATAAATAGCAGGCCCACCTCCAAAAATGGCCCAGTTTGCATGGGGAAACCACTGTGCACAAACAGCCCACTTGCTCCATTGTGAAAGCTGCCACAGGGGGAGATTTAAAAATGCCTCCCCACAGCAACTGCAATGTGTCAACAAACCATGCCCTCTTGCTCACTTGTCTTGGGCCATTAAAACGTCACCACATTTCTATCACATTTGTGTCCTCCACCCAGCAGAAACCATAGTCCAATTTTTCTTTATGGCAGGGATGGTAACCTACAGCCCTCAGGATCATTTCAAAAGCCCTCTGCAAGCAATTAGTTCAGACCTCTGGCAAGAGTGACCTGTCCCTCTCTCAGTGGCCTGCTGGGTGTGGAGGGAGAGGCAGAGAGAAGGAAAGGGATGTCAGATAGAAAGAGAGAGCAAGGGGTGTCAGAAAGAGAGAGAGAGAGAAATGGGTGTCAGAGAGAAAGTGGTGTCAGAAAGAGAAAGAGGGGGGGTCAGAGAGAAAGCGGTGTCAGAGAGGGGGGGTCAGAGAGAGAAAGTAGTGTCAGAATGAGAGAGAGAGAGGTGGACCCTGCCCACTGCTGCCTTCAGCCTGCCCACCAATGGAACCCCCTATCCCAGCCCAAAACATTACCCCTGAAGAAGTACAGTCCTTGAAGGAATCCCCACCCCTGATTCAAATCAAGAACCACCCTCCTCTAAAGATAGGTGAGCAATGCATGGCTTGCATAGGATTGGCTCAGGAAATAACTCTGCTAATTTCTGAACCAATCTGAAGCTATTCCTGCCACCCACTCAATCATCCCCATGGTCTCATTCTGCCCTTCCCTTTAACCCTCTGCAAATGATGATCCCTGGTTGCCAATGGAAGCTAGCATTTGTAGCCAGGGATTGTGGGTGCTTGCCAGCTCATCCCTGGCTGCAAATGACAGCTTTGTGCAGCAGGAAGAGGACCCACCAGGACTTCTCCTGACCACACAAAGCTGTCATTTAGGAGGTTTGAGGATGCAGGGAATTCTTCTCCAGCTCAGATTTTCATCCAAGAAGGGGAAGAATTCAGAGATCTAACGCTTGCCTCTTCTTCGAGGTGAGCATTCCGAGCCCCAAGGTCTCCTAGTCCTACCTGATCTTGTTTGTGGCGAGCGCTTCTGACATCCCTATCTTCCCCATACCTAGAGTTTCTGTATACCACTGGAACAAGGTATCCCAAGCAACTGAAGTGATGCGAATTCTCCCCTCCCAAACACCACATTCATAAGCATGATTGGAGAAGCTTCACCTATGTAATGGGTGCCTTCCTCAGAGCCTGTAAAGAACTGGTGCAGAACCTTTTTCATTCAGAGAATCTCCCAGGGACCGCGTCCCAGTGGTGGGTGGGACTGAAGGCAAGGCCAAAGGCAAGGGGGTGGGGCCAAAAAAACAAAACACCAGCCTACTGTAGCTTAAAGCTCTTGCAGCCAGCAACTGAGCCTTAGGAGAGGCATTTCAACCTTTTAGAACGGGGAAGCAAAACTGCACAGAAGCCAGGAAACCACCTAACTATCATTGGTTAGGGGAAGGGATAAGTGGATGTGGCCATATGAGGAACCCCAGAGGGCAAGACTGTGACCCTAGGTGGTCCGGATTTGGGACCCCCGGGCCTGAGGTTCTACACCCCTGCCTTAAAGAAAGCAAAGCAAGCGAGAGAGAGAGAGACCTGTCCCACATGGAAAATGGCAAACCTGCCCTTCAACTCCTGTCCACCACATGGGTTAGGAAGGGCTTCCTGCAGTTGATGGAAAGCCACCCAGTACTCTCCCCTCCGCCTCCCGTGCCAACAAAATGGCCGCCAGTAGTGGCAGGCAGAACAAGGGATAAAATGCCAAGCAATCAGCTCCCAGTTCCTCCTAGGATTGTTTTCAGTGGCCATGGCACTAGCACCAATGAACTGGCTGCCACAAATGCTGATGCCTGGACCAACTGAACCCCATGTCAGCCCTCCCACCCCGCTCTCTCTCGCTCTCTTTCTCCACAGCTGGTATATCACCATGCATTTTAACACAGCCACACACATGCAAGCTGACTTACACTGCCCTTCTCAAATTTATTCATAGTGTTCACACTGTTCTGCAGGATGCGGTCCCCTGTGTCTCCCTGATCCCCGATGAGACAAGCAAAGACGTTGGCATCTGTCCCGCTTCCACTCACTGTCCCGGTGTACACGGTCACTCGGTACTTTATCACTGCGAAGGCACAGGTTAATAAAACAAAAATAAAAAGTTCCAGCAATGAAGCTGTATGGCTTTTGTCCATACGGCAGAGCAGAGTATCTCTTCTGCTTCACAGCTCATGGTTTCCATAGGCAATTCTGCTTTTATGCTCCTAACACTTCACGTCCGGTTATCCCCCCCAGAAACATAAAACCTACCAAAGATGCCAAGCAACACTAAAGCAATGCATTGTTGAGTGCAGCTCATACCTCATAAAATGTTGGTTTTAGCTCACCCACTACCTCCTATTTTATCAAAACGTTCCTGGGTAATGTGGGGATTCAGTGGAGGAGTTACCTCAAGATTGTCAAAAGTATCGGGGCAGGAAATTGACTGGATGGATTTTGGGCCAGTTGACTCCTGCCTAATCATGGCTTGTTGACTGTAGTCATGACTTGTATATGCAAGAGATATTTCAGAGTTCAATTCACCACAGGAAGATAGCCACTGTGGGATTTATTTATTTATTATTACATTTATATTAGGGGTGTGCAAGACAGGCGGGGAGGTGGTGGAGGTGGCCCATTAGGGATGAAGCCCAACTATCTCTCCCCTAATATCCACTCCCCCTTGCTCCTCTTTGAGGAGTGGGGAGAGGCAAGGAGTTGTCTTTTGCAGTTTGACAATGACAACAAGGACTAAGCCGTGTGCTTTGGCTAGTTTCCCTTCTTAGCCATTTCGTGGGATGAGCCTGGGGGCATATGCATACAGTGGGATGTGTCTGGGGCAGTGGGATTCAAAGTGATGATTGTGGGAAGTGAGGAAGAGGAAGCACAAGCAATATCAACCCTGACCAGTAGAGGTTGCTGTGGTGTTAGGGGGTGGCACAAGGTGGTGGCTGTCATAACATCACTGCACTACAGTGGTTCTGCTCCTACTTGGATGGCCGATTCCAGAAGGTGGTGCTGGGGGATTATTGCTCTGTGCCATGGCAATTGTGCCATGGGGTTCCACAGGGCTCTATTTTATCCCCCATGCTGTTTAACATCTACATGAAACCGCTGGGGGAGGTTATACGGAGGTGTGGGCTGAGGTGCCATCAATATGCGGGTGACACCCAGCTCTACCTCTCTTTCTCATCAAAACCAGGTGAGGCAGTGGCTGTTCTGAATCAGTGCCTGGGCACGGTAATGGACTGGATGAGGGCCAATAAACTGAAACTCAATCCAGACAAGATGGAGGTACTGTTAGCGGGTGGTTCTTCTGCCTGGCTAGGTGATATTCAACCTGTTCTGGAGGGGGTTGCACTCCCTCTAAAGGATCAGGTTTGTAGTTTGGGGGTGCTCTTGGATCCAGAACTGTCACTTGAGGCACAGGTGAACTCAGTGGCACGGAGCACTTTTTATCAGCTTAGGCTGGTATACCAACTACGCCCTTATCTGGACAGAGATAGCCTAGCTACAGTTATCCATGCTCTGATAACTTCTCGTCTGGATTACTGCAATGCGTTATACGTGGGGCTGCCTTTGAAAACGGTCCGGAAACTTCAGCTGGTCCAAAATAGGGCAGCAAGATTGTTAACAGGGACTGGCCTGCGAGCTCATATTACGCCAGTACTTTTCCAGCTGCACTGGCTGCCAGTCCATTTCCGGGCCCGATTCAAAGTGCTGGTGTTAACATTCAAAGCCCTTAACGGCTTGGGGCCAGGTTACCTGAAGGATCGCCTCCTCCCATATGTGCCTGCCCGGACCTTAAGATCATCGTCAGCGGCCCTTCTCCGTGAGCCCCTGCCAAAGGAAGTGAGGCGGGGGACTACTAGGAGGAGGGCTTTTTCTGCTGCGGCACCCCGGCTCTGGAATGAGCTCCCTAGTGAGGTTCTCCTGGCACCTACATTGTACTCCTTTCGGCGCCAGGTGAAGACCTTTTTATTTTCCCAGGCATTTTAGCTTTCTAAATTTTTATCTTTGCTGTTTTAAATCTGTATTTTAAACTCCCGCACTGCTGCTAGGTTTTATTGTGGTTGTATTGTTATAGTGTGGTTTTAATGTTCTGTATATTTTAAATTGTTTTATTGTGTGTTTGGTTTTAGTTTTTGTGAACCGCCCAGAGAGCTTCGGCTATTGGGCGGTATAGAAATAAACAAACAAACAAACAAACAAACATGGCCACCATGCTTCAGAAATCCAAAGCCGAAACTTTCACACCCCTAATTTACATCCCGCCTTTTTTCCTCTTGCAAGGAACCCAAGCTGGCTTACACGGTCCTCCTCCTCTCCACTTTATCCTCACAACAACCCTGCAAGGTAGGTTAGGCCAAGAGTCAGTGACTGGCCCAAAGTTATCCAGTGAGCTTCATTGCTGAGTGGGGACTAGAACCTGGATCTCCAGAGCCCCAGTCCAGCACTCAAACCATGAGACCACACTGGCTTTCAAGTATAGTGGTTAGAGTGTTGGACTACCACTGCGGAGTCTTACATTCAAATCCTTCCCCTCCTAGTCATAAAGATTATCTAGGTAACCTTTAGGCTAGTCATCTCTCTCAGCCGAATATACCTCACACTGTTGTTGTGAGGATAAAATTGGGAGGGGAACCATATGTGCTGTCCTGAGCTCCTTGAAGGAAGGGCAGGATTGAAATGTAACATTAAATAAAGCACACTTTCATATGCAAAGGTATTGTCTCCGACACAATGCTTTTTCAGTGGAAATAATTCACACATTTAGCTGAGAGCCAGCAAATAACGTACACAGACGTGTGAACCAGACTTTCTGTCTATCCCCAACAAGATGGAATACTCTCCAACTTTAAACATAATTTAAAAACTCAGCTTGTTTGTTTTTATATATGAGAAAATAACGAGAAAGAAAGAGAACAATGAGTTAATATGAATATTCCAACTTCTTTTGAGTCTGACAGCTGGTGTGCATCATTGAAAAAAATGGCAAAACTCAGTGTCTGGAGGTACTTTTCCTTTGTGCTGAGCCCAAGGGAATATCACAAATATTACCCAGCACCTCAGAAAGCACCCCCTATTTTTAGCAATTTTTATGGGTTGCTCAAAATGGTGTGAAAATTCTTGTGGTGTGCGTGCAGGGGAGGGGAGAGGTTGAATCCCTGTTGCCTGGGGCATCAGTTTATGGCTGGGCAACTCTTGTCCCTCTTGAATGAAATTAATTATCTAGATCTATTTCAGTTAGGTTTTGCGCCTGGTTTGGGGACAGAAACTGCTTTAGGAGGCAACCCTATGCCTGTTTAGACAAACATAAATTCTACAACTCTCAGCATTCCCCAGCCAGCTGGGAGTTGTAGGACTTTCGTCTGTCTAACATAGGCATAGGATTGAGCCCTTAAATACATTATGTAATCTGAGCCTCTTAGGTTTAAAATACATTTTTAATGTTGGGGTTGCTATGAGTTTTGATTCTTGCTATATTTTATATTGCTTTTGGTTTATGTTCTATTTTTTATCTACATTGTTTTCCTGTTTGTTTCTTGTAAGCCACCCAGAGAACTTTATGTTATGGGGTAGCATACCAATGTAAATAAATGAAGCTTCCTGATTTGCCAGGCTACATTTCTCCAATGAAAGGGCTCCAGCTCAGCACAGCAAAATAGGAAGTGTTTTGGCCCAGATGCACATTTGGATCAAGTATTGTAGTGTGGATACGATCCCTTAGTCCCTCTGTTTCCCAGTGCTAGCTCCCAGACCATGACCCAGTTATGCACATCCATGCAATGGATACCAAAATGTGAATCCTATTCAAGTCACCGCCTCACCATGCACTGTGACAAAAAGGTTTTTTTTCCCACCCTTAGTTGTCAGCACACAATAAAATAATCCAGTAATAGGTCATTACAAACACACTGATCCTTTTAAGTTGGCACAGATGGAGTGGGGAGGGATGGGAATTACATTATAATTACACCATTATGCAGATATAGGGCTTCTCCATGTGGGGCTTTTATCCTGCTACTGAGATTGCTTACTCACGGAAGTTTGCGGGTCCTTACATGATGCCATCAAACTCCAAGGCATCTCCTGTGCTAAATGACCTTTATCCCATTTTTTAAAAAAAGATCAGAGATAATGAGCTATCAAATTACAGCATGTTGAGTTCCCTCATGAAAAGAGGAAATCCTGCAGTAAGAGGAGCTGGACCACAGCGCCATCTAGTGGCTGCATAATGAAACATATAGAGCCCATTGTCGTCCTGCATTTAAAATGGAAGCAGAAAGCCCCGGTAAAGTTGTGGGAGTTTAGGCTGGTGCAGAAATGCTCATAGTGCTAGCAATTTAAAAGCCATGGTAAGGAGCTAAGTTTGGGATCATGGGCTCTTTTTCTCTCCCTCCTCACCTCTCCAGCAGGAATTCCCCTTTACCATCCCTTATGGCAGCTTTCCCCAATGACCATGCTGGTTGTAGATGATGGGATTTGTAGTTCAACACATCTGGGGGGCACAGGTTGAGGAAGCTACCTTATGGTCTTAACCATGGTTTAGTGCTATGTCTGCACTGATGCTAGTCATGGTTACTCAGGAGGATTCCCACCTTAGCCAGGATCTGAAATCAGGGGTTGCAAATGCAAGCTAGAACACTAACCATAGTCACATTTGCGTCCGTGCTAAAGCTGCACCATGGGTAAGGGTGATAAAGGAAAAGGGGTGGGTGGGAATTTGCACCAGGGAGAGGAAGAGAAAGCAGGAGAAAGCATGTGTTCCTGAAGGTGGCTCCTGGTTTGCAAATCACAGCTTACTGAGTTTACCGAGATCCACTGTTACACGTGCATTGGGCCTGAGTGGCTGCCTTCCCAAAGGAATAAACCAGGGCATTCCTGATGGCCTATGCCTCCTGCAGTTGGCAAACGGCACCCGGCCAGGGAATGTGCACAGTTCCTCCTAGTCAACCACTTCACACGGTGGAGTAAAAATAAACTTCATCAAAGGTTTGTTGACATTTTAATCATAGCATTTGCAATTATAATCATTCCTGCAACGTCTCGGGAACTGCTCTTCTCTGCATACTGATCAATGAGCAGGTTGGGCTGCCAGGGATGGCTTGGGTATGTGTCATCCAAAATTGTGCTTTCAACTGTCAGCCAGCACCCCAGGCTGATCTGGGCTTATGGCATGCAGCGCCGTAAGAGCGATACACACCAGTGTGATGTTACCACTCTTACCCAGACTGGCTTTATGCTCTGTGGAGTGCCTGGCTGCACTTGGCTATGACTGTGCCCCAGTGTTATCCAATCTACAGGACAAATCTATATTATAGTACAACAAGGATAGTATTATAGTACAAATACAGATCAGGGGAGGTGCATGTTGGTTCTGAGTCGAAAGATGGGAGAAGGGTAGGAAGCCACTGCAATAAGAGGATATGTAAACAACAGGCAGCTATGTAGAGTTGCAGTGGTCTGGGATGGGTCATTATAGTGATGGGCAGCATGGGTAGGTGAAGGGAATGGAACATGTCATCTTCTGCACCAAGCTTCCTTCCAACCAAGCTGTACTCAGGGCTATGGACATTCCATATGTATTTACAAGCAGAGTCTGTATGTGCAGAGAAATAGCTAGTGAAGAATTCAAAGAACTTGAGCTTTTTTTAAAAAAAAAGATGCAAGTTTCTGGTCCTTATTGATGACAGACATAAGCTTGGTGAAGTCTCAGAAGCTAAGCAGGGCCTCTAATTGTCAAGGAGTGGGGCTCCAGAGATCCATTGGTGAGAAGAAGCAGTGAATGAGTCCTTCTCCTATCTGAATGGATGAAATGTGGGCTCCTTCACTGCCTCTTCACTATCTCGATAGAGTGTTAAAAATTAATAAAGGGCGAGATTAACTACAAGGATGCATTTGTCGAGTTAATTTTCACATTTGTAGTCCAGCCTTCCTTGAAGGAGATGAAGGCCAGATCTACACCTTGTGTCATGTCATTACAATCCCATCATTGTAAGCTATATCCCTCTTGCGCATTTATACCCCATAGAACATACAATGACATTTGTTGCAGTAGATTGGATAATGTGGAATAAAAAGCAGGAAATAAGACTACAAAAACAGTATATCAAATACGTAATGTGCCCCAACAGGTATCAGTGCACTTTAATACCGCTATAAAGCAGTAGTGTAGATCGAGCCTAAGGAGGTATAGCCCAGGGGTGCAGAACATCAGGCCAGGGGGTCAAAACAGTCCCAACTGGGGGCCAAATCTGGCCTGCCTGAGGCTCCCAGAGAGCCCCACCCCCATGAGCACCAATCATTTTTAGAATGGGGGAAAACTACGAAAAATTACGGAACCACCAAACAACTGGTGTTTGTTATTGGGAGTAACAGCTTTAAGCTAAACTATGCTGGTATTTTGGCCCCACCCCTTTTGCCTTTGGCCACACCCACCACTGGAATGCAGCTCCAAAGCGCTTCCCACAAAATAGCCCCCAGACTGAAAGAGCTTCAGCGCCCCAGTCAGTGTAGTCCAAACATCAGTTGTATTTCTAACTTGTTACCGTTTCCTGTGATAATCCAGCAAGTACTGGTAAAAAAGCCAGTAAACTGTTTTTACAAAGATTCATTCTGCTCACAGTGCCTGCAAACACAGGTACTGTGCTGATGGGGAGGGGGGAAGGGAACCATGGTAAGGGGCACCAGGTCTCTCTAGGCCAGGGATACAGAGCCCCTTTCAATCCAAGGGCTGAATTCCACTTTGGAGAAGCCCTCAGTGCCCATATGCTGGTAGTGGGTGGGGCTGAAAGCAAAAGGGTCAAAAGGGTGGGCCCAAAATCTCAGAATATTTTAGCTTTCAAAATTTTAGAATGGGGAAAACCGGCACAAAAGCCGGGAAACCGCCAGACAATTGGTGGTCAGGAGAAAGGGGGTGGGGCCAGGGGAAGGGGGGCATGGCCGTCTGGGGAACCCCAGAATGCCACATTGGAACCCCTGCAGAGCCAGATGTGGGCCCAGGCCCGAGGTTCGGTCTGCACCCCTTTTCTAGGTATTGCTTAAACAGAATGGATTAATTGCTACTCAGGCCCCCCGGGGTCATAAGAACATCAGAAGAGACCTGCTGGATCAGATCAAGGGCCCATCTAGTCCAGCATTCTGTTCACACAGTGGCCAACCAGCTGCCCATGGGAAACCCACAAGCAGGACATGAGTGCAGCAGTACCCTCCTGCCCATGTTCCCCAGCAACTGGTATACATAAGCGCAGTGCCTCTGGTACTGGAGGTAGCACACAGCCATCAGGACTAGTAGCCTTCAATAGCCTTCTCCTCCAGGAATTTGTCCAACCCCCTTTTAAAGCCATCCAAATTGGTGGCCATCGCTACATCCTGTGGTAGCGCATTCCATAGTTTAGCTCTGCGTTGGGTGAAGGAGTCCTTCCTTTTATCTGTCCCGAATCTCCCACCAATCAGCTTCATAGGGTGACCCCGTTGGGTTCTAGGATTTTGAGAGAGGGAGAAAAATGTCTCCCTACCCACATTCTCCACACCATGCATCATTTTGTAGCCCTCCTCCTTCTCACCTGGCTCCACCTCAGCGACTAGTGGGCCCTCGGCCGCGAGCTCCCGCACGATCTCATTGTCATCCTCGTTGATATCCAGCCAGCGGCCACAGCGGAACGTGTACTTCTCTTTTGTCAGGGTTTTCAAAAGAGTCACCTTTTGTTAAACCAAAGTGGCACCAGAATTGACAAAGTTAAAAGTGAATGAAAGGGAGGGATGGGGACTAGGAGTAAAGACACAATGCAAGGTACCAAACAAGTTTAGGCTGGGTTAGATTACAAGGTGAGGAAATTGCTTGTTAATTACTAACATCGTATTCAGTTATATTCCCTTTCCTCTAGATGAGGCCTCTATTAACCTGCCCATTCAGCTAAACATGCTGTCGAGATCTTTGTTCCCAGAAGATGAGGTGAGCCAGCATGTAGGGCAGGCAACTACACCTGCCAACACCTATTTTAGTTTAGTTTAGAACTGGGGTGCAGAATCTCAGGCCCAGGGGCCTGATCCGGCCCTCCAAGATTCCCCAGATGGCCATGCCCCATTCCCTTTGCCCCCACTCCTTTTGCATTTGGCCCCCCAACCACCGGAATGCAGCGCCCAAGAGCATCTCCAAAACTGAATTCAGCTGTTCAGCTAAAAGAGGTTCAACACCCCTGCTTTATACCTGGGCCAGCTTTTCCCAACCTGGTGCCATCCAGATGTGATGGACCGTAACATGCTGGCTGGAAATGAAAGGAATAGTGATGTCCGTCACTGTGGAATCTAGACCTTTTGGGGCTCGACAGTCTCCCAGTGAGCACTCAACTTAGCTCGCATTTTCCTGAAATCCGGGGCTGGGAACTTTTTCTTATTTTAAAAAATCTGGGAACTTTTTCTTATTTTAAAAAATTGATGTAAATACTAATGTGTGGACATTGTGGGGTGCTATTTGCATGATTTACGCAAATTTAGGCCAACTGCAGCTGTAATATATGCAAATTATGCAAATTATGGCTGAAATGTGCATAAATTATTATTATTATAAATTATTACTAAACTTTGTAAACTGCCCAGAGAGCTTCAGCTATGGGGCAGTATAGAAATGTAAATAATAATAACAACAACAACAACAAATCACACAAATTTGGTACATTTCTATTTACGTAAATTTTGAAAACCTGAAAAGATCTGCGAGCTGGCCTGACTCGATGCAGATCCAGTCGGGCCAGCTCACAGAGAAATGAGCCAAAGTCCGGGGGCCAAACTGATGAAAGCTCATGAAGCTTCATGCACCAGACAGATTTCATAGCAGGATGGTACAACATGATCCTCTCGATGTACCAATTAATGATGGGAGTTGTAGTCCCACAAATCTGTTTAAGCCATCAGTCAATTAAATCAACACATGAGTAAAACTCTAGTTCGGGGGGTGGGGACAGGGCTAAATTCTTCTGTTTTGAGATTATGCCCTCGTCTGTGACATCAGGCCCCATCTTAGAAGAGGCATTCCTTCCAGTGTGGGAAAGAAGAGGGAATGCCTCTTCTAAGGCAGCACTTGTCATCTATGGGCTTTTAACAACTTGCATTCAAGATGAGAAAGACAGAAAATAAACCATCTATCCAATCAGGGCTCCTTTTTAATTGATCCAGACTGCAATCCTGTTCTTAAGTAGAGACATAGGATTGCACAGCAAGGCACAGTTACTAGACAGTAAGCACAATTGAACTTAGAGGGGCGTATTTCTGAGAAATCATGCTTAGGACTAAGATTTTTATCTGAATAACTGGCAAAATGCTGCAGTCCTATTAACAATCCCCTTGATAAGAGAATGAGCAGTGACTCCTTTGCAGGACATCATCCCTTCCTCCAGGAGTGGAAGTGACAGCAAACCAAGCAAACCAAGACTAATAAGGTAAGAATGACTGCATGGATGAGTCTTTGGAACCAGCATGCATCTGCAAGGTTTCATGGTTTACTAACCCCCAGTAAGATCCTCTAAACATCCGTGCAGCACAAAAAGAGGGCAGAAAGCTATCAAATCGCATTAGAGACTCCAAAGCCAAGATCTATGAACAATGTGGCCTGACTTAAAAGGTAAATGGTGATTTGTCTTCTGCTGTTGCAAATGGCTGTGTAGCAAAAGAAGTATATTACTGTAGCTTGTTTTATGGCTATCTGGAGCAGGGCTTATATATAGTCTGCTATTCCACTACGCAGCAACAACATTTGATAATGGGAACACTATCAATCACCCTGAGAGTCTGTGTTCACTTGAACAGTTTCTAGTCCTCATGCTTATGAAGGCATGCCTAAAGTGTCCATGCAATGCCTATTGATCTCAGATGTTAGATTATGTGCTTCAGCACCTTGCCCCTCCCTAGGATTGGCAGAAGCAAAATATACTATATGCACATAGAAATACATGCAATTTTGTTTCATCTGAATAATGTATTTTGTTGTTGTTTATTCGGTCAGTCGCGTCTGACTCTTCGTAACTTCATGGACCAGCCCACGCCAGAGCTTCCTGTCGGTCGTCGCCACCCCCAGCTCCCCCAAGGTCGAGTCTGTCACTTCCAGAATATCATCCATCCATCTTGCCCTTGGTCGGCCCCTCCTCCTTTTGCCTTCCACTTTCCCTAGCATCAGCATCTTCTCCAGGGTATCCTGTCTTCTCATTGTGTGGCCAAAGTACTTCAGTTTTGCCTTTAATATCATTCCCGAATAATGTATACAATTCAGTATATATTTCTAGAGCTGTGCACCAACCATAAGATTGGACTCAGGTCCCAATCTGAGGCTTCAGAAAATGGCCTTATTCCGCTCGGGCTGATTTGAACCTGAGTCAAGATTCGGAAACCCAAGGCTTCGTGCCTCCCATTGACTATCATGGAAATTAAAAAGTGTCCGTAACATTTTTTTTCTGTGTGTTGTAAACAAGCCTGGCTGATGCCTTCCTTGTGTGAACTGAGTGTGTATCCTAGAATATGCCCAAGAAAGAGCACACAGGAGTCCCATGGCAGATGGACAGACCCTCCATGGAAAGGGTTCCCTGAACATATAAAGTCGGAAAACCAGTGCGGGACTTGCACATCCCTGCTTCAGCGTTACACACAGGGGTGAGCTCATGGAAATAACAACATGTAGGGATGCCCTTGTGCAGCTCTTACTATCACTTATTGCCTGGAATGACTCTTGAGCACAAGGGTCCCCACTGGCTTCTTACCTGGTTCAGATGCCAGCCAGAAAACGGACTCCGCTTCTCATGCCATATCCGGATCTTGTACAAGGCGCCCAGATCTGGCAGCTCAATCTGCATGAACAAGCATCAAATGTGTCCACAGGAGCTTCTGCCTACACTGGGCACAATCTGCTGGGAAGTCATCCTGCACAGGCCCCAGGGAAATGGATGGAGCTGCACAAGAGCAGTGCAGTCCAACGGGAAGCACTCCTGCACAAACTCCCAGGAAATGGATGGAGCTGCACAGGGATACTATGGTCACACCCCTGCACAGCTTCTCTGCATCCCAGTAGGGCTGGTGGAAGAGAACTTGCCAACGACTTAGGCTGCCTACACCAGCAAAGCAAACTCTGCCACCCCCGCGAATGATCTGCGTATGATCTGAACGGGGCTTTGCCTAGTTGTGCTGATCCAGTATGCATTGATGTGTTGATCTGATATGTATTGATGTGTTGATCCAATATGCATTGTGGTAGTGGGCCCTCCCACACTGGAGGCATTCAAGATGAAGCTGGTCAGCCATCTCTCAGGGATGCTTTGACTTGGACTCCAGCAGTGAGCAGAGGGTTGGACTCAATGGTCTTAGAGGCCCCTTCCAACCCTACTATTCTATGATTCTATGATCCCAAACCATATGGCAGGGGTGGGCAACATGTGGCCCTCCAGATGTTTTGGACTACAACTCCCTTCAGGCCTAGCCAGCTCAGCCAATGATGAGGGATGATGGGAGTTGTAGATCAAAACATCTGGAGGGCCACAAGTTGCCTACCCCTACCATATGGTAAGCTAGTGGAATCCTGGAGCCACTGAGCATGGCACAGAAAAGTCTATGCAAGAGGGGAGATGCACAGGACTATGCTAACAAAAAGCACTTTCTTATTTGGGCCCTTGGACTGAAAGCACCAGAAGCTGCACTTATTTTTATCCATTGGGGCCTTGTAAAACTGCAGTGGGGGGATGGGAAATGCCTGTATCACTGTGGTAAATTAATGATAAGGTTATCTCCTGCCAGCTGTGGTCAATGTGAAATCACAAAGATCATTAATAGGGATGGATGACCCCCCGCCCCACCTCCCAGCACTTCCTGGACCCCCGCTGCTTACCCGACCCTCTTTGGTGCACTAGGCAAGCCACCGGATGGTCCGTGGGTTCCTGGTGAGCAGCACCCAGCTCCTCTTCTTCCCACAATCCACCATTTTACACAAAAATTGTGGGTAAACTACTTATGATTTCTGCAAAATGGCAGCCACAAAAAGCACCATTTATGCAATATTACAGGCGTAAATGGTCTAATGTAATTCTGTGTAAATGATACTATTTACAGCTGCCAGTTTGTGGAAATTGAGATTTATGTAAGTTGTTTACCCATGGCTTTTACGCAAAATGGCACTCGCGGGTAAGCCGGCATCCTCGTGCTCACCCGATTCGGCACATGCCGAGTCGGGCAAGAGCGGGAATCAATGTAGGATATCTGGTTATGTTTAATATATGTTTAATGACTAGGGATGTCGGAGGATATCCAGCTGGGGCTCGAGTCCGCTGACTGGGGGATCCACAGACCCGAGCCCCAACCAGACATCCTCCGACATCCTTAGACATTAAACATATTCAAAATCACATTACATGACCTAGTGGAACCATTCTTTGCAAGGCAAGGGGAAGGGAGATCTTGCAAACATTTCACATTTTGCAATACATATCATTAATGCTGATATTAACACAGCTAATGTTCTGCCAAGCTGCAGAGGCCCTGTACTTAACAACTAGAGCCCTGTTTGGCAACTATCTTTTGTTGGAGGGCCAATTTGAGAAGGTAGTGAATGGCGCTGGGACAAGGAGCCCAAGCTTGAATTGCTGATATGGCATCTGGTAGCCCTTGGGAAATGACATTTCCCAGATCTCCTGCCATTTTGGTGACTTGTGAAACAGCACTCCAAACACTGGAGATGGGAGGGCGAAGAGAGACCTTCCTCCTTTATATTGCTGCCAAGTAAGTGGATGGGAAGGAGTGGCAGAGGCTTTGACGGTTGACAGCTGGATTGGAGGGACAGTGGAAGAAGCTGAATTCTTCTCTGGAGAAGAGCTCAGGCATCACCATGTGCATCTCTTCTTCAAGGCAAGCATGCAAAACAGATGTAAGATGAGAAGCCATACCGTGAACTTGTCAGTTTGTCCAGCTTCAAAGTTATCGGAGTTATTGTCCAGCTTCATTTCATCAGACTTTCCTTTGTCACCATAAACCTGGAGGAAGATGGGGGCGTCCGTCCCTGCACCCTTAATGTCACTTGTCCATATCCACAGCGACCAAGGATTTTCTACACGCACATACAGAAAGTTTTAAATCACTGAATAAGAAGAGACAGCCCTGGTAATAAAGGAGCAACAGTTTGGAAAAGAAAGCCAAGCCCAAAGTAAAAAATGCCAAGTTATAATAGAGTGAATGAATTTTCTTTTCCTGACAGGGCTCCCAATGTCTTTGATAGCTGTATGATGTGCAGGTGTTCAACAGGTGAATCTTTCCATGACTTGGAGGAGATTCTACAATGTGAATTGTTTTCCATGCAATTAATACAAATCAGATCTTCATCTTAGCAACAGATTCGCACAAGTCCCAATCCACGTCCAGCTTCTGCATGTCTCCAGCAACAAAAGAAAAATGCGATTCCCTGGCCATTAAGGAGCAAATCCAAGGCAAAGCTCCTACACCCGTTTAACAAAATAGTTTCGTGAAGTGGATAGTGCAGCTTTCCTTAAGCTGTGCTGGACTGCAACTCTTCTCACTCTCAGGCAGCATGGCCAATGCACTCCAACTTCTGGAAGGCACCAGGTTGCAGGAGACTGGGGTTGTGTGCTGGGACTATGGACCAGGGAAAGAGATGCTCAAACCTCTGTGCAGCCACGAAGCTCTCTCAGGCCCAATCCTCTCTGAGGTGTCAACCCGTATCTGGTCTGTATCACTTCAGACTTCAGATGGGGGCTCACAAGATGGAGTATTCCTCTGTACCAAAAAGAAAAGACTTGCACATAGAAAAATGCCATGTCCGGCAGAAGACAACGCTAGAATTTTTCTCCCTGGCATGCTAGGTTTCTACGTGGAAGGGAATTTTTTTTTTTTTGTATGGAAGAACTTTCATCCTTGAGAACATCTGAAGAGATGCAGCCCAGACACAGGTGACAAGGCCGGCCCAAGACATTTTGATGCCTGAGGCAAAGGAGAAGATGGTGCCTCCTCCCATTCCATGTACAAAGGCTGAATGGACAGGCAGTTGAAACTTTTTTCAACACAGGAAATGGGACAGCATCCTTCGTCACACCGGAAAGCAGCAAGCTAGCATAGGGGCTGTGAGGCAGGCCATGTGGCCCTCAGCTCTCTCCTCCAGCACCTTGCTGCCACCTCCCAGCATCTGCCATCGGAAGCAACTGCCTCACTCTGCCTAATGGTAGGGCCGGCCCTGACAGGTGAGAACAAGAGCTCAGCCTAACCTATCTCACGGAGTTGTTATGAGGAGAAAATGGGATAACCCAATATACATCGCTTGGAAATGGCCGGAGAAAGGCCAGGGAGGCATGCAACTGTAACAAGTTCTAGCACCGAGCAATCATTGTGCATGCGCAACCCCGGTTTAGACAGCTCCCAAGCCTTTAACAGGAAGCCTTGTTATGGTGCATATTTTAAAATTAATTCAGACAGAGGTCTTACAAAGGGAGGGAAAGGAATGCTCCAGCCCAGGCAGGCAGGAGGGTGACATGACAATGCAAGTTATCCCACTGTATGGCAGCGAAAGGTCACTGATTACTCAAGGCCACTGCTTGCTGCTCATTTACTATACAAGCACCACAAAGGAATTACACCGTCAATAGCGATCAGGGTTGATCCTACAGCCGTTTAAAGGTCATAAATACTTTCACTGAATGGACTGTGCCAACGAAATAAAGTGGTCGTAACATTAAGGAATGTTTGCTGTAATGAGCCCGGTTTCAATGGAATTGCTTCTTAAGCATGACGGACAATCCACCACAGAGGCGTCTTGGCTATATAGAGCCTTAACCAATTTTAAAACCATCTGTCGCACTAACATGACCAGGGAGGGGGGCGGGCAGCATGAATTTCCCCCGCTGGTTATGAACCTTATGCAATGTTTTGTTTTATTTATTTATTTCATTTATTTCATTTCTATACTGCCCAATAGCCGAAGCTTTTGTTCCTGATGCAAAGTTTGCTACTGAGGTTAATGGACATCCTGAAGCCAGTCGGGATGTAGAATGTGGCTAGAGCCTCCGGTTTAATGCTTAGAGTGCAATCCTATACATGTTTAGCCAGAAAAATCTCCTACAACTCCCAGCATCCCCCAACCAGCATAGCTGGCTGGGGGATGCTAGGAGGTGAATGAGTTTTTTTCTGGCTAAACATGAATAGGATTGTACTCTTAGGGCACAATCCTAACAAGATAGGCGGTCGCCTCCGAACTAAGAGGCAACCGCCTATCCAAAGCAAGGCAGGAGAGGCGCAGGGGGATCATTCCCGCCGCACCTCTCCTGCATTGCTGTTTTTCGCTAGACAGCCGTTTTTGGCTGTCTAGCAGCCGGGGGGCCGACCGGGAGAGTAAGCTGCTGTACGACACACTGGATGTGTCATACGGACAGCTCCGCTCTCCCTGCCCCGGAATGCCCCCCAGCTATGCCCCTTTTCAGTCACTCCACACTCCTCTTACGAGTGCGGAGGATAAGCCAGCACAGATGAGGGGGGAGGTCAGTTTTCTGGGAACCAACCTCAGCACGGGCTCTGAGGTTGGTTCCCGGAAAAGAGCATATCCTATGGCCCTCTAGACAGTGTCTAGCAGCCATAGGATTGCTCCCTTAAAGGCCTTAGAGAACTCTAGGGTTGATGTTACATTATCTTTTTAACAAGCAGCAGCAGCAACATAGCTTTTGCAAGAGAGGAGAACCCACACAGATTCAGGAAATATGGGGTGAGTTCCTGGAACTTCCTTAGCTGCCTTTCCAGTCACATTTAGAAAAAGAAACATAAAATATCTCTTAGAAAATCAAACAGGGCCCAGGAAGGATATGTTTATACCAATCACTTAGCAACCCACATTTCCTCTTTTTTATTTTGTTCTTTGCCTTTCTTGGCCTCTCTAGCGATAGGTAGCGAGGGCACCAAAAATCTTTCCCACAACGTGTTTTTTTTAATAGCAAAAGTCAATTACTACAATGTCTGTATTGTGTTGTTTACCAATTACCATTCATTTTTAAGAACTGAATTCTAAGTGACTATGCCGGAAGGCAAGATGGAGTGGGGAGATGAGGGAGAAGGGACTCTTACGTTTGTGGGGATCCTTACACTGAATGAGAGGAGGAAACCCTCTTCCAGTAGAACCACAGGAGTCAGGTTGAGGTTGGAGGCACTTCAGCACAAAGTAGAGATGTATGAGAATGTTCTTTCTGCTTGCAAAACACGTGAGCATGCCCTGTTGAAAGCTCCAAACATGAGCGCATGTCCACCAAAAATATTCATAAATTGTCAAATACATTCTCGCGTTCATCTCGTTCCCGATTCCCAGTTCGGTTCGCACAAATTTCCTAATTTGTGAAAATTTCCTCCATAGACTGAATCAGCCCCACTTTCAGCTACAGAGGAAAGTTTGTGCAAATTAGGAAATCTGCTCAAATTTGGAGAAACTTGCTCAAATTTCCCATTCGATCGCTGCTCAATGTGCGCAATTAAGCCATTTGCACAGAGCGAGCAGCGATCACAAACGCAAACAAGAATCCGGCACGAGACGAGCGGCAAGACGATGCTCAGAGAATCCTGGTGACCTCGAGCAACATTCAGTCGCGTATCCCTAATAGTAATTTTCAGTGGTAAAACCTGCCCTGAACCCTTGACGCAGGGGTGGGCAATGTGCAGCCCTACAAGGCTGCATGCAGGCCTCAGCCTAATTTCCTGTGGCCCTCAAGCCTCATTTCAAAAGCCCAGAAAGAAAAAAAACGTCGCTTCCTGCCTTAACATAGAACAGACTAGAAATAACAGTCAGTTGTGTTCTGTAGTGTGTGCAAGAGCAACCTGAGGACAAGAGCACTCCATTACGAAGGAATGAAGGGTACCATCTGATCCCTGCTCTTGGCCACCTACTTTTCAGCCTCTTCTGACGCAGCGAGACCATTTCATAGAGCTCCCGTTCAACCAGCCCATCGCCCTCGTCCTCATCCAGCCACTTCCCACACGGGAATGTCTGTTCAATACCAGTAAATGGGCAATACACCACCACCTGGCAGGGGAAGGGGGGCAGAAAGAAACAGGACTAGATCAGATCATCCATGTTTTACATTGCCCATACCACCTAGATGGGACATAATGCACACATACACACACGAGCAAAGTTTTACAATTAGAGGACAGCAGGAAGGGCTAAGGCAGGATTATTATGGGATTGAGTTATTGAACTTTAATTTTTTTTAATTAAGGTGCTCTTAATTATTAATATTTGCAAATCTGAGGAAATCGCAACCCTTAGTTTTTACGTGCTTTGTGCACAACCCTAAAGGTATGTTAAGACTGGTTGGCATAACCTCCTTTCTGAGACTGCAAAGGAGCCATTGACTTAACGAGCACACACAATTGATTTCTGCATAAGGTTGGACGTCATGCAGCGTATATTAGGTGAAATCAGATTTGCAGCATATGTTATTACATTATATTGACAAGGTAACCTGACAGCATCATACTTGAAATAAGAGCAGCACTTTTTTTTCAAATGCTCCAGGTCACTCTGGTCAGATTGGCAATGGGAAAAATGATTGGACAGCTGTCCGAAGGCGTTAAGAGACCTGTTTTCACCTTCTCGCAATACCAGCCAGCGCTGACACCAACGTTATCATGTCCGACTGAGACGCGACTCAAGGGACTGAGAAGAGCAGCAATCTCGACGTTAAAAAGATCTGTCCTGGCACGTTCAAATTCGCCACCCTCCAGGAAAATCTTCCCACTGTTTTTCAGCCCTTTGGAGCCATGCATGACGATGTGGATCTTGGAGTTGGTACCGGCCCCTCTGATGTCCCCTGTCACTACCGCAACATTATAAACGATACCTAGATGGTGGAAGATCGGTTAAACACAGAGAGAGCAATGAGGAACTGCCGTGGCGGTTACCAATGCCATTCTCAGCATTTGCTATTTCTGTAGCATTTTCTCCTGTATAAGTTCTTTACCACTCCATTTCATATTTATAGCTTGATGTATCTCATGGGCTGAGGGTGAGTAACAGCAATTTTAACACAAACATACACACTTTTGGCCCAGTGGCCTGATCAATTAAGGAAATGGCCTTTTCTCTAGCTATGATGTATACAAAAGACTAAAAGTTTTAATGGAACTGATGGCTAAATGATGCTTGCTTAAATGAGCCTTAATGGCTTTTGATGGCTTGTGTCTGCTAGCTACTGCACACATCCCACTGGAGAGAAACAGTGATGGAATATAGCCAGCAAAGGAGACAGAAGTCTTTTTTAGCTTGGCTGTCAAGGAGCCCCTGAGCAGCTCAGAGCCCATGCTGTTTGGTCTTAGGGGGACTGCTTTACAAACGAACATGGTCTCTGTAGGCACTTGCTTTCTCCTCCATGCTCATCTTGTATTATTTGCACACAAACAGATATCACAAAAATGTCAGTCTCCATTAGTGATCTCTCCTAAAAAACAAACAACCCGCCTGATTCTGTAAAAGGTTGCCCGTGAAAGATCCTATGGCTCAGGGAAGTGAAAGATAATGCAACTATTGCAAAGGGACTGGAGGAAATGGCACTTTGTAGGAAAGAGAAAGGACTCCTTTATGTGGCTACCTAGGCACATATGCAGGGAGAAAGCCTTTCCTGTCTTGCCTCCCACTCACCGCAGGCCCTGGTGGGCCAGCCAATGGTCATCAGTCATGGACTCTCTACTCAACTATCCACTCAACAGCTGAAACCAACAGTACAGACAACTCATCTGCACTTACTCACAGGGCAACTTACAACATCATTGCCCGTTCAATAAACACACGAGCAAATGTGGTCAGATCCCATGTTTGCAAACGTATTGTCTTATATGACGGAGATAAATCACACATGCAACCATGCCTCCAAGCCGTGAAATGGGTACAACAAATACAGTTTTTAAAAAGGCCTTGAAAAGATGAACTGGGAAGGGAGGGTGTCAAAGACGCCCTTCACCTGGGGCGCCATTTTGGCCAAAAGCTGGCCCTGTTCAGAACTCCAAGTTCCACCATAGCTGGGCAAGAACACCCACTCAATAGCTGCTTCGACTTCAAGGCAGATGTCAAGGCAAAATTCCAGGTGAGCCGTGATGGTCACCTCTTCCTGCAGCAACCCAAGTTTAAGTAAAACACATCTGCCAGCTTCTCCTTGCAGGTGCGCCAGTTCTTTTAAGGCTGCCTGTGGTGCATTGTAAATACGGTAGTTTTCATTCTGTGGAGATTTCACCTTGTTAAATTGTATATAACTCTGAAAAGGCCCCAGCAAGGGTCTTTCAAAAGTGATAGCCTCTACTGCACAGCCGGCAAAGAGGAGCGGGACCTGAGCAGCACTTCAATGACGCCGGCAGCTGTATGACCATGCTGAGCAGGATGAATAAATAAGTGCTCGGTGCACAGCTAGCCTGCTCCTCTTCAGCCATTTCAGATGGGACGAAAACATATCGTCCCTGTTCTGCATGAGGAGAAAGCCAAAGCATGCACATGCGAGCTGATATTTCCAGACCCAGGCATGCAAAGCTGGTAAAGAGATCTGTATTTGCACATCTAGAATCTAATTTTCAGATATGCTGCCTACCAGAAGGGAAAACATTTGCAGGGCTGACTATGGGAGAAAGGGAAGATGATCAATGGACCAACAATATTGCTTTCCATAGGACCTCCATGCAGGGATGCACGGACTGTGTAAAATCCACTCCATCTGTGTTTCATGGATTGTCAGGTGCCATTTGTTCCATCGTCCGCTCACTAGGGGTGCACGAAAGTCACTTACCTGGTCTCGCAGCTTGCTTCGTGGTGGGGGGGAGGCACTTCGCTGCTCCCCCCGAAGTTCAGGCCGGGGGGGGGGGAGGCTTCCCTATGGGTGCACGAAAGTCACTTACCTGGTCTCGCAGCTTGCTTCGCGGTGGGGGGGAGGCGCTTCACTGCTCCCCCCGAAATTCAGGCCGGGGGGGGAGGCTTCCCGCCTCGCCCGGCTGAAATTCAAGCCAGGGAGAAGCGCCCCGTCTCCCCGGCCGCGAACTTCAAAAGAAAAAAAAAAACGTCCCTGTGATAGGCTACGTAATGATTAACATAGCCTATCACGGCTACATCTGCAAAGTCAGCCGTGATAGGCTACGTTAATCATCACGTAGTCTATCACGGGTGACTTTGAAAAAAAAAGCGCGTATGCAAATGGCAGCCCCCATAGGGAGCCGCCATTCGCGTTCCTTATTTGGTCCCTGTAGTCTACGTAAAGATTTACGTAGACTATGGCGAAAATAAGGGCAACGCTATTTGCGTTGTCCTTATTTTCGCCGTAGTCTACATAAATCTTTATGTAGACTACAGGGACCAAATAAGGAACGTGAATGACGGCTCCCTATGGGGGCCGCCATTAGCCGTACGCGCTTTTTTTTTTTTTAAAGTCACCCGTGATAGGCTACGTGACGATTAACGTAGCCATATTACGGCTGACTTTGCAAATCTAGCCATGATAGGCTACGTTAATCGTTACGTAGCCTATCACAGGGGCGTTTTGTTTTTTTTTACTTTGGTTGTAATGTCATCGGCGGCAGCCGGTCGAAAGACCGGCTGCCGCCCCCGCCCCTGACGAAGACCTGCCAAACCGCCGCCGGGACCTGCCGCCAGGAGGGACATTCGTGAAAGGTAAGTCCCATCCCGGGGGGGGGGCGGAGGGGCGGAGAAGTTCTCCCCGAACAACCTTCGGAGGACCGAATGCGTTGGCGCTCGGCCCCCCAAAGTTTCGGGGAGAAATTCTCTCCCATCCCTACCGCTCACAGGCAGATGCGAATTTTTCATAGAATCATTTGTTGTTCAGACGTTCAGTCGTGTCTGACTCTTCATGACCCCGTGGACCATAGCACGCCAGGCCTTCCTGTCCTCCGCTCTCTCCCGGAGTGTGCTAAAGTTCATATTCATTGCATCGGTGATGCTATCTAGCCATCTCATCCTCTGCCGTCCCCGTCTCCTTTTGCCTTCAGTCTTTCCCAGCATCAGGGTCTTTTCCAGGGAGTTTTCTCTTCGCATTAGGTAGCCAAAATATTTGAGTTTCAGCTTCAGTATCTGTCCTTCCAATGAGCAGCCAGGGTTGATTTCCTTTAGGATGGACTGATTTGACCTCCTTGCAGTCCAGGGAACTCGTAAGAGTCTTCTCCAGCTCCACAGTTCAAAAGCATCAATTCTTCAGCGCTCAGCCTTCCTTATAGTCCAGCTCTCACAGCCATACATTACTACTGGGAAAACCATAGCTTTGATTATACAGACCTTTGTCGGCAAGGTGATGTCTCTGCTTCTTACTATGCTGTCTAGGTTGGCCATAGCTTTCCTCCCAAGGAGCAAGCGTCTTTTAATTTCATGGCTACAGTCACCGTCTGCGGTGATCTTGAACCCCAAGAAAATAAAATCTGTCACTGCTTCCATTTCTTCCCCTTCTATATGCCAGGTAGTGATGGGGCCAGATGCCATGATCTGAGTTTTTTTAATGTTGAGTTTCAAACCAGCTTTTGCACTCTCCACTTTCACCTTCAACAAGAGGCTCTTGAGATCCTCTTCGCTTTCTGCCATTAGGGTGGGATCGTCTGCGTATCTGAGGTTGTTGATAATTCCCCTAGCAATCTTAATTCCGACCTGTGATTCATCCAACCCGGCATTTCTCATGATGTACTCTGCATATAAGTTAAATAAGCAGGGTGACTATATGCAGCCTTGTCGTACTGCTTTCCCAATTTTGAACCAATTCGTTGTTCCATGTCTGGTTCTTACTGCTGCTTCTTGACCCTCGTACAGGTTTCTCAGGAGACAGGTAAGGTGGTCTGGTACTCCCATCTCTTTAAAATTTGCCATACTTTGTTGTGATCCACACAATCAAAGGCTTTAGAGTAGTCAAGAAGCAGAAATAGACGTTTTTCTGGAATTCTCTTGCTTTCTCCATGATCCAGCGAATGTTGGCGATTTAATCTCTAGATTCTCAGCCTCTTGGAAACCCAGCTTGTACTTCCGGTAGTTCTCAGTTCACATACTGCTGAAGCCTAGCTTGTAGGATTTTGAGCATAACCTTGCTGGCATGTGAAATGAGCGCAATTGTACGGTAGTTTGAACACTCTTTGGTGTTGCCGTTCTTTGGAATTGGAATGTAAACTGACCTTTTCCAGTCCTGCGGCCACTGTTGAGTGTTCCAAATTTGTTGGCATATTGAGTGCAGCACTTCAACAGCATCATCTTTTAGGATTTTAAATAGCTCAGCTGGAATACTGACTGGAATACTGATGTCTGGCTCAAGTTCAGTGACCGCACTATCATGGCTATCAGGGACATTCAGATCTTTCCTGTATAGTTCTTCTGTGTATTCTTTCCACTTCTTCTTAATCTCATCTGCTTCTGTTAGGTCCCTGCCTTCTTTGTCCTTTATCGTGCCCGTCTTTGCACAAAACGTTCCCTTGAGATCTCTGATTTTCTTGAAAAGATCTCTAGTCTTTACCATTCTATTCTTTTCCTCGATTTCTTTGCATTGTTCATTTAAGAAGGCCTTCTTGTCTCTCCCTGCTATTCTCTGGAACTCTGCATTCAGTTGGATATATCTTCCCCTTTCTCCCTTGCTTTTCACTTCCCTTCTTTCCTCAGCTACTTGTAAATAGGGATGGCAGAGAATTCCGCCACGGATCACGGTGAGGCCGAACGCCAGTGCATTCGGCCCCCCGAACTCCATGGTGGAACGGCCTGCCACTCCCCCTACCCCCCCGCGGATCCCACCGGGACGAGACTCACCTGGGGCAGATCTTCCGGGCGGCTGCCGCCGCCGCCTTTTTCACTCTTGTAAAAGAAAAAAAGAAAGACGTGATAAAGAAAAACAAAGACGTGATAGGCTACGTAAATCCTTATCACGTCTGACTTTGGGGAGGAAAAAAAAAGGGCGTACGCAAATGGCCGCCATTTGCATATGCGCTTTTTTTCCCTTTTTTTTCAAAGTCAGCCGTGATAGGCTACGTAAGGATTTACGTAGCCTATCACGGTGTTTTTTGAAAATCTAGCCGTGATAGGCTACGTAAATCTTCACGTACCCTATCACGTTTGCTTGAGTTTGTTTGTTTTTTTACTGGGAAATGGCGGCAGCAGCAGCCGGTCGGAAGACCGGCCGCCACTGCCACCACCGAACCGCCACCGGGAGCCGCCAGTGCCAGGGACATTCGGGAAAGGTAAGTCCCATCCCGAGGGGGGTGGCGGACCGTTTCTCCACTAATTTCAAGGGGCCGAATGCGTTGGCATTCAGCCTCCCGGAGATTCGTGGAGAAATTCTCCGCCATCCCTAGCTCCAGGTCTTGTTTTTACTGACTGTATAGAGCTTCTCCATCTTTGGCTGCAAAGGACTTAATCAGTCTGATTTCGATATTGACCATCTGGTGATGCCCATGTGTACAGTCACTTCCTGTGCTGTTGGAAAAGAGTGTTTGCTATGATCAGCGTGTTCTCTTGACAAAACTCTATTAGCCTTTGTCCTGCTTCATTTTGTACACCAAGGCCATGCTTGCCTGTTATCCCGGTGATTTCTTGACTTCCTACTTTGGCATTTCAATCCCCTATGATGAAAAGGACATCTTTTTTTGGTGTTAGTTCTAGAAGGTGTTGTAGGTCTTCATAGAACCGATCAACCTCAGCTTCTTCAGCCTCAGTGGTTGGGGCATAGACTTGAATTACTGTGATGATGAATGGTTTGCCTTGGATTTGTACTGAGATCATTCTATCATTTTGAGATTGTACCCCAGTACTGCTTTTCTTACCCTTTCATTGACTATGAGTGCTACTCCATTTCTTCTAAGGGATTCTTGCCCACAGTAGTAGATATAATGGTCACCTGAATTAAATTTGCCCATGCGTATCCATTTTAGTTCGCTGATTCCCAAGATGTCGATGTTCAGTCTTGCCATCTCATGTTTGACCACCTCCAACTTACCTTGATTCATTGATCTTACATTCCAGGTTCCTAAACAATATTGTTCTTTGCAGCATCGGATTTTCTTTTCACCACCAGACAAATCCACAGCTGAGTGTCCTTTCGGCTTTGGCCCAGCCGCTTCACTCTTTCTGGCACTACTTGGAAATTCCCTCTGCTCTTCCCTGGTAGTATATTGGACACCTTCCGACCTAAGGGGCTCATCTTCCAGTGTCATATCTTTTAGCCTTGTGATACGTTCCATGGGGTTTTCTTGGCAAGAATACTGGAGTGGGTTGCCATTTCCTTCTCCAGTGGACCACATTTTGTCAGAACTCTCTGCCATGACCTGTCCGTCTTGGGTGGCCCTGCACGGCATAGCTTATGGCTTCACTGAGTTACGCAAGCCCCTTTGCCACAACAAGGCAGTGATCCATGAAGGGGCATAGAATCATAGAATCATAGTAGGGTTGGAAGGGGCCTACAAGGCCATCGAGTCCAACCACCTGCTCAATGCAGGAATCCAAGTCAGAGCATCCCTGACAGATGGCTGTCCAGCTTTATCTTGAAAGCCTCCAGTGTGAGAAAGCCCACTACCTCCCTAGGTCATTGGTTCCATTGTTGTATTGCTCTAACAGTCAGGAAGTTTGTCCTGATGTTCAGCCGGAGTCTGGCTTCCTGTCACTTGAGCCCACTATTCTGTGTCCTGCACTCTGGGATGATCAAGAAGAGATCCTGGCCTTCCTCTCTGTGACAACCTTTCAAGTACTTGAAGAGTGCTATCCTATCTCCCCTCAGTCTTCTCAAGGCTAAACATGCCCAGTTCTTTCAGACTCTCCTCATAGGGCTTTGTTTCCAGTCCCCTGATCATCTTTGTTGCCCTCCTCTGAACCCTCTCCAGTTTGTCTGAATCATTCTTAAGGTGTGGTGATGTACTCCAGATGAGGCCTAACCAGTGCTGAGTAGAGGGGAACTAGTACTTCCCGGGATTTGGAAGCTATGCTTCTATTAATGCAGCCCAAAAGAGCATTTGCCTTTTTTGCAGCCACATCACATTGTTGGCTCATATTCAGCTTGTGATCGACAACAATTCCAAGATCCTTCTTGCTTGTAGTGTTGTTGAGCCACGTATCCCCCATCTTGTAACTGTTCATTTGGTTTGTTTTTCCTAGGTCCAGAACTTGGCATTTCTCCCTATTAAATTTCACTCTGTTGTTTTCTGCCCAGCGCTCCAGTCTATCCAGATCACTTTGAATTTTGTTTCTGTCTTCCAAAGTATTAGCTATCCCACCCAATTTTGTGTCATCTTCAGATTTGATCAGCATTTCCTGCACCTCCTCCTCCAAGTCATTAATAAAAATGTTGAAGAGCACTGGGCCCAGGACTGAGCCCTGTGGTACCCCGTTCATTACCTCTCCCCAATTTGAGAAGGTCCCATTGATAAGCACTCTTTGAGTCCGATTCCGTAGCCAACTGTGGATCCACTGGATCATTGTTTCATCTAGCCCACTTTGAGCTAGTTTGCTCATCAGGATATCATGGGGCACTTTGTTGAAAGCTTTGCTGAAGTCGAGGTATATGATGTCTACAGCATTCCCACGGTCCACAAGGGAGGTTACTTGATCAAAAAAGGAGATCAGATTCATCTGGCAGGATTTGTTCTTGACAAATCCAAGTTGGCTTCAAGTAATCACTGTATTGTTTTCAAGGTGCCTACAGATGGATTGCTTTATGATCTGCTCCAGAATTTTCCCAGGGATTGATGTCAGACTGACTGGTCTGTAGTTCCCAGGTTCCTCCTTTTTACCCTTTTTGAAGATAGGGACAACATTAGCCCTCCTCCAGTCATCTGGCAATTCACCCGTCCGCCATGATTGCTCAAAGAGAATAGACAGCAGTTCTGAGAGTTCTTCTGCCAGTTCCTTTATTACTCTAGGATGCAGTTCATCTGGCCCTGGAGATTTGAACTCATTCAAAGGAATTAGGTGTTCCTTGACCATATGCCTATCGATCTCAAGCTGCAATCCTGCGCCTTCAGCCTGTACTTCGCCTTTGCCAGGAGGCTCATAGACCCTCTTTCAGGAGATAACTGAGCCAAATTAGGAATTGAGCACCTCTGCCTTTTCTTTGTCATCTGTTATCATTTTACCATCCTTATTTAATAGCTGAACCACCATTTCTTTCCTCTGCCTTTTACTATGCACATATCTGAAGGAAGCCTTTTTGTTGCTTTTAGCATCCCTCACTAACCTCAGCTCGTTCTCAGCTTTAGCCTTCCTGATGCCATCCCTGCAATTCTGTGCTACCTGCCTGTACTCTTCCTTTGTCACTTGGCCTTCTTTCCACTTCTATATGTGTCCTTTTTTGTTTTCAGGTAATCGCTAAGCTTTTTGTGAAGCCACATTGGCTTCTTCTGTTGTCTTCCACCTTTTTTTCTTGTTGGAATTGTTTGTAATTGTGCCTTGAGAATTTCCTTTTTTAAAAGCTCCCACCAGTCTTGGACTCCTTTTCTCGGTAGAGTCGCTTGCCATGGGACCTTACTGATTGTTGTTCTGAGTTTATTAAAATCAGCTTTCCTAAAATCCAGGGTACGCGTTTGACTACACTCGGCTTTTGCTTCCCGTAGAACCAAGAACTCAAGTACAACATGGTCACTTTCCCCCAGAGTTCCTGTAACTGCTACTTTATCCAGTAAGTCATCTCTGTTGGTTAGGATCAAGTCAAGGATAGCCGATCCTCTAGTTCCTTCTTCTACTTTCTGTAGGAGGAAGTTATCTGCCACACAAGTCAGGAATTTCCTGGATTTCTTTTCGTCGTGCAGAAAAATACATAAATAATTACCTAAGTATTTACATAACTTACCTCAGTACGTAATATTGAGAGTATTGTCCCCCTTTCCATTCAACGTTTCCTCAGCAGAAACTTATGGATTTTCTTACGAATTTATATGCATAAATTTTAGGAAAGTAAAAAAAAATCATCTGAAAGTCCATGGACTCCGGGCAGCCTGAGAGAGTCACTCCACAGAGGATTCCGCAGGTCAAATTCTTAGAAATCCGAGCTCATTTTAGTCCAGCATTCCTACCTCCATGTAGTTTAATCCAGAATGGGCCTTGTAGGCAACTCCACTTCAGCTAGCTGGGAGAGGGGAGGGTGGTCAGGGGAGATGGCCTCTGGTGTAAAAAGACACTGGAAGGCATACAACAGGGGTGCAGAACAGTTTTTGGGTGCAGGCTGAATTGCCCACCACCGGGCTCTCCATGGGCCAGGTGATGTCAGTAGGTGTGATCCCTCCCACTGACCTCATCACCCTGTTATTGTTTATTTATTTATTCCATCTATATCCCACCTTTTTTCCTCCAGGGAACCAAAGGCGGCGTACATAATCCTCCTCCTCCTCTCCATTTTATCCTGTACAACAACAACCCTGTACAACAACAACCCTGTGAAGTAGGTTGGGGTGAGAGTCTGTGACTGGCCCAAAGCCATCCAGTGAGCTTCCATGGCCGAGCTTCCATCTCCCGACTCCCTGTCCAGCACTCTAGCCACTACACTGCACTGGCTCCCTGTTACCCCACTCATTTTGCTCCGTGCTGGAAGACGCCTGGATTTCCATGCCTCTCTCAGCACAGAGAAAGGGACTCGGCTGGTGCTGGGAGGAGCAGCTGCTCTTTCCATCTCTGGCCAAGTGGCCTCAGGCTGAGTCCCCAGCTTTGTGCAGTGGTGCTGTTCCCACGGGGCTGACATGCGGGACATGAAGCCATTTGGCTGGCACTGGAAAGAGCGGCTGCTCCTTCCAGCACCAGCCACGTCCCCAGTGCCTGCCTCCCCATGGTTATCTCCAATCTCAGACTGGAGATAACAGTGGGGTCCCCTGGAGGAAACCAAGAAGCTCTCTGCAGGCCAGATGTGGAATCTCCGAGGGCTAGATTAGGCCCATGGGTTGGAGAACATAAGACCCTAAAAAGAGCCATGTGGGATCAGACCAAGGGGCCATCTAGTCCAGCATTCTGTTCACACCCTGGCAACCCAGCTGCCCACAGGAAATGTGCAAGCAGGACATGAGTGCAGCAGCACCCTCCTGCCCATGTTCCCCAGCAACTGGTGTACACAGGTATACTACCTCTGGTACTGGAGGCAGCAGAGAGGCAGCAGGACTAGTAGTCGCTGAGAGCCTTCTCTTCCATGATTTGTCCAATCCCCTTTTAAAGCCATGCAAAGTGCTGGCCATCACTACCTCTTGCGGAGGTTCTGCTATACAATAGATTCCCATTGTATCTTGGCCGCTCCCTAAGAGCTGAAAGAGAGGCCTCTGAGGAAGCTGTTTGGCTAGGACAAGAGAGAGGGCCTTGGCTGTGGAACAACAGGCCCCACCAGGAACTTGGAATCTAGATTTTCCTGTAACAGGAAGGCACCGACAGGGTGATTCTGTTCCAAGGGTTAACCATACAAACGATCATCCTGGTGGGGAAGTAGCATCAGAGCAGCCTTTGCAACCCAGCACCCTCAAAATGTCTTGGACTACAACTCCCATCATCCCCAGCCAGCATAGCATGCACAAGGTCCCAGATTCCATCCTCAGCTTCTCCTGCCTGAAACCTGTTGAGCTGCTGCCAGTCAGTGAAGACAGTTCTGAGCTAGATGGACCCATGGTATAAGGACACATCCTTGTTCCCAGCAAGGAAAAGAACTAAGTTAGAGACCTAAAACATGAGAGTCCCTTAGTTCTGTCTTCCAGCCTGGGGATGCTGAACCTCTTTCAGCCTGAGGACCAAATTCAATTTTGGAGAAGCTCTTGGGGGCCACATTGCAGTAGTGGGCGGGGCCAAAGGTAAAATGGGGAAGGGCCAAAATGCCAAAAATACCTGCATATTTTAGCTGAAAGCTCTCATGGCCAGTCACTAAGCTTCAGGACAGGCATTTCAACCTTTTAGAATGGAGGGGGTGGGAAATGTGTAAGACCCAGGAAACTACCAAATGATTAGCAGTGGGGGGAAGGGTGGAGCCAGAGGAAAGGGGTGTGGCCCTCTCAGGAAGCTCAGTGGGCCAGATTTGGCCCACAGCTCTGAGGTTCTGCACCCCTGTTCCAGCCTCGATAGGCACAGATCCAGCTATTTTCAGTGGAGGCTGGTGGCTCCAATGTCAGTGGGGTGGTGGATCCGCTCAGGGTTTCACATCTTGGAGAGCTCCTTTAGAGTTCTGACTGGTTCTGACTGAAACCTGGAGCAGATTCACCGCCCCATGGACATCGGAGCCACCAGCCTCCACCAGCTGCTTTAGAATTCCTCATTGCAGTCTCTGGTCATTTGGGTTCTTCAGACAATGAAGGAAACGTGTACTCTGCGTATTTTATTGTATTGCTTAAAATGGCCGCGCCACCACGGCGTCCTAAAGGAAAGTTCCGATTTCCTCTGTGGCCATCTGCTAAGGCAGTTCAGTGCTTCTTTTGTTCTTTTGTTTGCTGGAGCTGTAATTAAACCTGGCAATGGGGCCAATGTTGGGGTTTGTACCGTGGGAGAACCCAATGAGTGGGAGAAAGAAGACATGGCTTTTTTTTACCAGGCCAGATTCTGAAGCACAAAACTGATCAGTGCGGATCTCAAGGGCAGCTTTTTCCATCAGCCGCTTAAATAAATAATTAAGCCATTTAGAAAAGGCGACTCTCACCATGGAGACTGTGATTGCACTGGCGGAAGCCTGGATCAAGCCGTTTCCCAGCAGGCATGTTGCTTGCCCAGATGTCTCAAGGCCCAGAATAGTTTCCTGTATCCTTCCCCTGCCTCCTTCCCCAGGGGGCAGGAAGTTTCGGGCAGCCTTGAGCACATTGGTGTCCTTTGGAGGACAAAGCCCTGGAGGCCCAGGGCACCACTGTAATAACAGATGTCTGCCTCACAGCCTATGACAGCCTTCTCCAACCTGGTGCTCTCCAGATGTGTTGGACTACTGCTGACTGTGGGGTTATGGGAGTTGTAGTCCAACACATCTGGAGGGCACCAGGTTGGGGAAGGCTGGTGTATGACAATATGTTGAAAAGAAGGCCATGTGCATGCCTATCAGAGTCCAACCTGCCAAGAGACATCCAGTTCTCCATAATGTGGAGACCGAACTGTTCCATAGAGCTTCTGAGTTTTGCCAGTTTTGTTACAAAACTAGGCAGAACCAACACCTGGCATCCTTGGGCAGATGCCAGGGCCTCTGCTGATGGCTGTGCTCCCCACCCCCATCTGTTGCTACAGGAATACAGCCTGGCCAGGACTATCTGCCATATTAACTGCCAACGCCAATGGTCAAGGATTATGGCATGCAGCCCCCACTGCCCACAAAATTGCAAAAGTGAAAATAAACACAATATGACAACTGGAGTGCCCATTTTGACCCTCCCCCCCCTTTTTTTTTTTTTTACCCTTTTAGCACTCTGTAGCTACTACTGAGCACAAGAAGGGTCAAAATTAGCTTGAAAATAAGCAAATGTTGACCCCTTGGGTGCTCCATAGCTGCTCTGGATGGCATTTTTAATTTTTTATTCTATTTTTTTATTTGTTCAGCGCCACGGGCTGAGGGGTTGGTGGAGCAATGGCCCCTGAGAGGGGCAGTCCATGGGGCAAAAATGGCCCTCAGACGTCTCAAAGTTGCCCACCCCTGGATGGAAGTACCTCATGTAGTCCAAAACATCTGGAGGGCACGAGGTCGCCAACCCTTGCACTAAGCTTTGATGTTCACAATGGGCTAGTTTGGACATAACATTAAGTCCCAGGTTAGTATTATTTATTATTTAAAGGATCTATAAGTTGCCTTTTTCGGTAAACCCTCCCAAGGAGGTGTACAACAAAACAACATCAATGATAAAAATAATAAGATCAATTATAAAATCAAAATTAGCAGTTAACCTGACATCACCAAATATACAATGGGTCCAGTAGAATCTTAACTACATTGTAGGGTAAATAGACTTTTCGGGGCCCACTTGAAGGCCTGTAACGATGGGGCCTGGTGGAAACCAACTGGAACAGAGTTCAACAAATGGGGGGCCACTACCAAGAAGTCTCTTATCTCCCACGCTCACCACACTAATTATTCTTGCAGGCACACAAGGGCCTAAACTTCCTTTGGCCTTGCACATTACTCCTTCCCCCTCGGGCACAGCCATGTGAAGGAATTTAGAAGCTTTCACTTCTGTTTTAGACTAACCACTAAACTGGGCAGTCTTTGTTTAGTCGTAACTATGGTTAGTGGAAAGAAGCCAACTTCAAACCTTGGGGTAAAATCCTAGTCATGACTAACTTAAATCCCGTTCATTTCAGTAGGTCTACTTAACTTATATGCAGAGTACATCATGAAAACACCGGGTTGGATGAATCACAGGTCGGAATTAAGATTGCTGGGAGAATCATAGAATCATAGAATCATAGAATAGTAGGGTTGGAAGGGGCCTACAAGGCCATCGAGTCCAACCCCCTGCTCAATGCAGGAATCCAAGTCAGAGCATCCCTGACAAATGGCTGTCCAGCCTCGTCTTGAAGGCCTCCAGTGTGGGAGAGCCCACCACCTCCCCAGGTAATTGGTTCCATTGCCGTATTGCTCTGACACTCAGGAAGTTTTTCCTGATGTTCAGTCGGAATCTGGCTTCCTGTAACTTGAGCCCATTATTCCGTGTCCTGCACTCTGGGATGATCAAGAAGAGATCCTGGCCTTCTTCTCTGTGACAACCTTTCAAGTACTTGAAGAGCGCTATCATATCTCCCCTCAGTCTTCTCTTCTCAAGGCTAAACATGCCCAGTTCTTTCAGTCTCTCTTCATAGGGCTTTGTTTCCAGTCCCCTGATCATCTTTGTTGCCCTCCTTTGAACCCTCTCCAGCTTGTCTGCATCCTTCTTAAAGTGTGGTGCCCAGAACTGGACACAGTACTCCAGATGAGGCCTAACCAGTGCTGAGTAGAGGGGAACTAGTACTTCCCGGGATTTGGAAGCGATGCTTCTATGAATGCAGCCCAAAATAGCATTTGCCTTTTTTGCAGCCACATCACATTGTTGGCTCATATTCAGCTTGTGATCGACGACAATTCCAAGATCCTTCTCGCTCGTAGTGTGGTTGAGCCACGTATCCCCCATCTTGTAACTGTGCATTTGGTTTCTTTTTCCTAGGTGCAGAACTTGGCATTTGTCCCTATTAAATGCCATTCTGTTGTTTTCTGCCCAGCACTCCAGTCTATCCAGATCACTTTGAATTTTGTTTCTGTCTTCCAAAGTATTAGCTATCCCTCCCAATTTTGTGTCATCTGCAAATTTGATCAGCATTCCCTGCACCTCCTCCTCCAAGTCATTAATAAAAATATTGAAGAGCACTGGGCCCAGGACTGAGCCCTGCGGTACCCCACTCGTTACCTCTCCCCAGCTTGAGAAGGTCCCATTGATAAGCACTCTTTGAGTCCGATTCTGTAGCCAACTGTGGATCCACTGGATCGTTGTTTCATCTAGCCCACTTCGAGCTAGTTTGCTCATCAGGATATCATGGGGCACTTTGTCGAAAGCTTTGCTGAAGTCGAGGTATATGATGTCTACAGCATTCCCACGGTCTACAAGGGAGGTGACTTGATCAAAAAATGAGATCAGATTTGTCTGGCAGGACTTGTTTTTGACAAATCCATGTTGGCTTCGAGTAATCACTGCATTGTTGTCAAGGTGCTTCCAGATGGATTGCTTTATGATCTGCTCCAGAATTTTCCCAGGGATTGATGTCAGACTGACTGGTCTGTAGTTCCCAGGTTCCTCCTTTTTACCCTTTTTGAAGATAGGGACAACGTTAGCCCTCCTCCAGTCATCTGGCACTTCCCCGGTCCTCCATGATTTCTCAAAGAGAATAGACAGCGGTTCTGAGAGCTCTTCTGCCAGTTCCTTTATGACTCTAGGATGCAGTTCATCTGGCCCTGGAGATTTGAACTCATTCAAAGTAATGAGGTGTTCCTTGACCATATGCCTGTCGATCTCAAGCTGCAATCCTGCCCCTTCAGCCTGTACTTCGCCTTTGCCAGGGGGGTCATAGACCCTCTTTTGGGAGAAGACTGAGCCAAAGTAGGAATTGAGCACCTCTGCCTTTTCTATGTCCTCTGTTATCATTTTGCCATCCTTATTTAATAGCTGAACAACCATTTCTTTCCTCTGCCTTTTACTATGCACGTAGCTGAAGAAAGCCTTTTTGTTGTTTTTAGCATCCCTCGCTAACCTCACCTCGTTCTCCGCTTTAGCCTTCCTGACGCCATCCCTGCAATTCTGTGCTACCTGCCTGTACTCTTCCTTTGTTACTTGGCCTTCTTTCCACTTCCTATATGTGTCCTTTTTTGTTTTCAGGTCATCCCTAAGCTTTTTGTGAAGCCACATTGGCTTCTTCTGTTGTCTTCCACCTTTTCTTCTTGTTGGAATTGTTTGTGATTGTGCCTTGAGAATTTCCTTTTTTAAAAGTTCCCACCCATCTTGGACTCCTTTTCTCGCTAGCATTGCTTGCCATGGGACCTTACTGATCATTGTTCTGAGTTTATTAAAATCAGCTTTCCTAAAATCCAGGGTACGCGTTTGAGTACACTCGGCTTTTGCTTCCCTTAGAACCAAGAACTCAAGTACAACATGGTCGCTTTCCCCCAGAGTTCCTGTAACTGCTACTTTATCCACTAAGTCATCTCTGTTGGTTAGGATCAAGTCAAGGATAGCCGATCCTCTAGTTCCTTCCTCTACTTTCTGTAGGAGGAAGTTATCCGCCACACAAGTCAGGAATTTCCTGGAGGGGCCATGTTTTGCAGAATTTGTCTCCCAACAAATATCGGGGAAATTGAAGTCCCCCATTACTACTACATCATGCTTCCTTAAAACATTGGCTATTTGCTTTTCAAAAGTTTCATCCTTGGCTTCTCCTTGATTGGGTGGCCGGTAGTAGACTCCGACCACCAGGTTCCTTTTATTCTTTGCTCCATTTATTTCAACCCAGATGCTCTCGATGGGGCTACCAAGCTCCTCCTCCTGTATTTCTGTGCAGAGATATGTATTTTTCACATACAGTGCAACCCCGCCTCCCTTTCTGTTCCTCCTGTTCTTTTTGAACAAGTTATATCCTTCAACTGCTGTATTCCAGTCATGAGAGTCATCCCACCAAGTCTCAGTTATACCTATCAAGTCATAATTTCCCTCCTGTATTAAGAGTTCAAGTTCGTTCTGTTTGTTTCCCATACTCTGGGCATTAGTATATAGACATCGAAGACTATGTGCTTCATAGTCTGGCTTTCTTCCTACATGTGTCTGAAGACTATTATTGGGCGCTATCAGCGCTGTTCTCTCCATTGCAGTGCATGCGCCTACGTCCATTGTTACCCCCAACATTACATCTCCCTTCCCCGTAGGATTCAGTTTAAAGCCCTCCTGATGAAGTTCTTCATGCTGTGGCCAAACACGTTCTTCCCAGCCTTTGTGAGGTGCAACCCATCCCTAGCCAACAGCCCATCTTCCAGGAAGTATAGCCCGTGGTCCCAGAATCCAAATCTCTCTTGTCGGCACCACCTTCGTAGCCAGTCATTCACCCGGAGTATTTTTCGTTCCCTTTCTATCCCTCTTCTAACTACTGGAAGGATGGATGAGAAAACTATCTGGGCCCCAAAGTTCTTGAGTTTCCTTCCCAAAGCTTCAAAGTCTGACGTGATCTCTTCGTAGCTCCGCTTGGCGGTATCATTTGTTCCCACATGGATGAGAAGAAAGGGATACCTGTCAGTGGGCTTTATGAGTGCAGGCAACCTTTCAGTCACGTCTCTAATCTGTCCTCCCGGGAGACAACATACCTGGCGAGTCCATGGGTCTTCGCGACATACTTGGGTCTCGATCCCACGCAGCAAGGAGTCTCCCACTACTACCACTCTTCTCTTCTTCTTCTTGTAGGCCTGGGTTTCATCGCCTCTGTTTGACTGACCTTTAGCCTCTTGCTCACTCTCATGCAGGTTCCCCTGTGATTCTTCCTCTGCAGGCTGTCCTCCAGTCTCATCTGCAAGTACCTGGAATCGGTTCCACAGCTCCACCGCTTCCACTGGTGCAGAGTGGCGTCTAGTTCTTCTTCTCCTAACTGTCACCGTTTTCCAAGGAGTATCCTCTACTCCATTTTTCTTCACCTCAGCATTTCCCACTGCCTCATCTTGCTGTTGCTCTTCAAGCTTCTGGTCTGCCCTTTGCTGCTGTAGTTCCCCCATTCTGTTCAAGAACTCTTCGTGTTCTCTTATTCCCCGGAGGGTTGACAGTCGCCGCTCCAGTCCACTTACTTTTTCCTCCAGCAGCGTGATCAACTTGCACTTGTTGCAGGTGTAGGCCATGTTGTTCTCAGGCAAGAAAACAAACATTGCACACACCTTGCAGGTCACCACCACTGGAGAGTCTTGTCCTTCCATTGCCTCTTTTCCCTTTTTGTGTCTAGCTTTGTGATTGTTCTAGACTAGCCTGTGCCTGCTCCTCTACTCAGTAGAGGTTAAAAGCAGAGTCCCACTGGTGTGGAAGTGTGTGTTACAAGACAAATAAATGGAAAAAAGTTAGTAAAGAAAAATAAAAAAAAAATGTTAGGGGCCTCCCCCTTGACCTCCCCTGCCGAACTCCCCTGGCCAATCCCCTGGAGAATTATCAACAACCTCAGATACGCAGACGATCCCACCCTAATGGCAGAAAGCAAAGAGGATCTCAAGAGCCTCTTGTTGAGGGTGAAAGAGGAGAGTGCAAAAGCTGTTTTGAAACTCAACATTAAAAAAACTAAGATCATGGCATCTGGCCTCATCACTTGCTGGCATATAGAAGGGGAAGAAAGGGAAGCAGTGACAGATTTTATTTTCTTGGGCTCCAAGATCACTGCAGATGGTGACTGCAGCCATGAAATTAAAAGACGCTTGCTCCTTGGGAGGAAAGCTATGGCAAACCTAGACAGCGTAGTAAGAAGCAGAGACATCACCTTGCCGACAAAAGTCCGTATAATCAAAGCTATGGTTTTCCCTGTAGCAAAGTATGGCTGTGAGACTGGACTATAAGGAAGGCTGAGCGCCGAAGAATTGATGCCTTCGAACTGTGGTGCTGGAGAAGACTCTTACGAGTCCCCTGGACTGCAAGGAGGTCAAATCAGTCAATCCTAAAGGAAATCAACCCTGAGTGCTCATTGGAAGGACAGATACTGAAGCTGAAGCTCAAATATTTTGACCACCTAATGCGAACAGAAAAGTCACTGGAAAAGACCCTGATGCTGGGAAAGATTGAAGGCAAACAGAGAAGGGGACAGCAGAGGATGAGATGGCTAGATAGCATCACCGATGCAATGAATATGAACTTGAGCACTCTCCGGGAGAGAGCGGAGGACAGGAAGGCCTGGCATGCTATGGTCCATGGGGTCATGAAGAGTCGGACACGACTTAACGACTGAACAACAACAACTCTCAGAAGGACTTATATTGGATTTTACCCTTAGTTGACAAAGTTGACTTATTTTCACTCACCATAGTTGATTAGCCACAGTGTAGGGTTCAGACCCAAGGCCAAACCATGGTGAATCCAAGATGGAGATGGGAGCTTCCCATCTCCTCAGGGCCATGCCTTGTTGCAGCTCAGCCTCATAATGCCAAACCATTATATGCGAACTGGGCTGGTGTAACTCTTCAGGCTTAACCAGCATTCTTCTCACTATGTTTCCATTATATCTTCCTTAAAGGATGCTACACACTATACTGCGGGGGTGCAGAACATCAGGCCTGGGGTCCAAATCCAGCCCTCCGGGGTTCCCCCGAAGACCACACCCCCTTCTTCTGACTCCACCCTCTTTTCCCCAACCACCAATCATCTGGTGGTTTCCCAGCACAGTTGTTCCCCATTCTAAAGGTCGAAATGCCTTTCCCAAAGGCTTAGTTACTGGCAGTAAAAGCTAAGGTAAAATATATTTGTACATAAATAGTTTTATACTATGTTATTATATTGTATTTTTAGGGTTTTAGTGTTTGTAAGCCACGCAGAGAGCTTTCTCTATTGGATGGTATAGAAATGTAATAAATGAAATCAATGAAGGAATATGCTAGTGGGTTTTAATATTTCTGACCCTCACCTTTTGCCCCTCCCCTTTTGCCTTTGGCCCCACCCACCACTGGAATGCAGCCCCCAAGAGCTTCTCTGAAATGGAATTTGGCCCTTGGGCTGAAAGAGGTTCAACACCCCTGCTATACTGTGTGTATCTGACGTTCTACACTATATGCAATGCAGCTAGGGATGTACGAAATTGGCCTTACCTGGCTCCGCTGGGTTCGGAGGTGCTCCGTCCCTCCCCCCGGAATCCTCGCCGGCCGGCTCCGCTCCACGGGGATTCCACAGAGCTGCCAGCCAGCTCCGCCAGCAGCCTGACATCCAGCCGCTGGCTAGCAGGGACGCAAATGGCGGCAGCCGTACCCGCCGCCATTTGCATCCCTGTAGTCAGCCGTGATAGGCTACGTAAATCTTTACATAGCCTATCACATCTGACTTAAAAAAAAAAAACATGCGCGTACGCAAATGGCGGCGGCTATGGCCGCCGCCATTTGCGTTCCTTATTTTGGCCCATCTTAGTCTACGTAAATATTTACATAGACTAAGATGCTGAAAATAAGGGGACCGCAAATAGCGTAGCGGACGCTATTTGCGTTCCCCCTTTTATTCGCCGTCTTAGTCTATGTAAATATTTACGTAAACTAAGACGGGCCAAAATAAGGAACACAAATGGCGGCGGCCATAGCCGCCGCCATTTGCGTACGCGCGTTGTTGTTGTTTTTAAAGTCAGACGTGACAGGCTACCTAAAGATTTACGTAGCCTATCACGTCATTTTTTGTTTTTGTTTTTAACCTAGCCATGATAGGCTACGTAAATCTTTATGTAGCCTATCACGTCTTTTTTTTTTTTTAACACTGGAAATGGCGGCAGTGGCAGCCGGTTGGAAGACTGGCCGCCGCAGCCACCGCTGCCGCCACCGGAGCCGCCGCTGCCCGGAAGATCCACGCCAGGTAAGTCTCGTCCCGGGGGGGATCTGCAGGGGGGTGGCAGGCCGTTCCGCCACGGAGTTCAGGGGGCCGAATTCACTGGCATTCGGCCTCACCGAGATCCGTGGCGGAATTCCCTGCCATCCCTAAATGCAGCCTAAATCTAGTAGCAGAAGCCCTATCTTTTGCCCCCACGTATTGGAAGGGAAGAATCCCTTGCTACAAAGGAGAAACCTTCAGGGCAAGGGGAAGTTGTTTCCTGCTTTTTCTTTTTCTTTTCTTTTTGAACTGCTCAGATGTGTGCTCCAGCCAGAGAACACAGCCTGACATTTTCTTAAGCAGCAAGAAGTCCCCAAGATACCAGGGTGTTGCTGCAGGGGGAAAGTACAGCTTTGCTTGTGCCCGTTCCCTAGTTGTCCTGTGCCTGAATGGTCCATCTTTAACCCAAGCTCAGCTTAGCCTTGCCTTTCCATCACCTGCAACCACAAATGCATGTACCTGTCGCCTCTGTTCCTCCCACTAAAATATCTCGCTGAATTTTGCCATCGTCTTCGTCCAGTGCAAACCAACGGTTGCATGGGAATTCGTACACGCATTTGTTGCCAATGTCTTCGATGATAACCTAGGGCAAGAGCAGGTCTTCATGTGAACAAGGATCGAACCACAACATTAGATTATTCTATTGCGCTCAATGTGGGGTTCCCTTTAGGCCTGGTCCGGAAGCTGCAACGGGCGCAGAACACAGCTGCAAAGCTACTCACAGGGGGCTCTTTTCAGCAGCATGTTACACCTCTGTTAAAAGAATGGCATTGGCTGCCGATGAGCTACTGGGCCACATTTAAGGTCCTTTTGTTAACATATAAAGCCTTAGGCATCACCTCACCCCTTATGTCACCCCTTGCAGTCCTCACAAGGAGTCCTGCTAACGGTGCTGCATGCTCCTGAGGTTCACCTCCATAGTGCCTGTAACAGAGTGTTTAGTGTTGCAGCACCTGCCTTCCGGATGTGCTCCTGGTAGTGTGACCATGTGTCCTTTTTTGCAGAGGACAGTCCTCTATTTGAAGGGCTTCCAGAGGACTGTCTTCTATTTTGAAAATGTCTTCTTTTTGGAGGGTTCTCTGGTCCAAGTCTGTTATAAAGACAAAGAACCTTCAGAAGGGAGAGCTGAAGGGTCTTGAAGCTGTCCATCGACACTTAGTACCTGGACAGCAGACTGAGCAAGGCACACAGGTCACCTGGTCTTCCACACTATATTCATTCATTCATTCATTCATTCTTTCATTTCATTTCATTTCATTTCATTTCATTTCTATACCGCCCAATAGCCAAAACTTTCTGGGTGGTTCACAAAAATTAAAACCAAACGGCACACAATAAAACAATTTAAAATATATAGAACATTAAAACCACAATATAACAATACAACCACATTAAAACCTAGCAGCAGTGCAGGAATTTAAAATACAGATTTAAAACAGCAAAGCTAAAAGTCTAGAAAGCTATGGTGAGATATACTGTAGTTCTATTGAACATAATAATTATTCCTAAATTTGCATCTGTACATGCAAGTTAGCATATGCAAATTGTCTTCTACAAAGGGGCTACTGAAGTGTCCAGCATCTTGTGGAACCAGAGACACATTGGGACACTTGGCCTACTGCAAAGCTGCAAGCAAGAATTCCATAATTTTGGTTGTTGCATTTATTGTACTGGGCAATTGCTGTATGTTCTGCATAATTTTAATTCTTGCTAAAGACGTGTTTGTTCAGTTATACCTTTGCACGTTTTATTCAAATTAAGCCCCATGCAGGTGCCACATTGCCTATCACTGGCACAGAAGATACTGAGCAAGAGGTGGACTGACGGGCTGACTCAAAATAAGGCAGCTTCCTGTGTCCCTAGAGAGAAATAAGCACGTCTGTACAAACCTTGGCCAGGAACCAGCCAGCTGAACCTCCCTTGTTATTGTGGCCGATGGTAATTTTCCGTAACCGTCCCAGATTGGGTGCATCAAGTGTGAACTTGTCTTCTGCGCCTTTCTCAAAATTGTCCTTGTCATTGTCCAGCTTCCGCTCTCCTAAGCCCCAGAACACATTAAAGGACAAGGTTAGAGGAGAAATTAGATGCAGATGTATACATATGCCAGGTACTCTGAGCTATGAATATAGCTTTAGGTGAGCCTGCACCTGGGATTTCAGCTGGAGACCCGTGAGTCTTGAACCTCATTGTTACCACTGTTAAAAAGATTTATAGGCCGCCTGTCAGGGGAAATCTTCCCAAGACAGCATCCACAGTTAAACCATAAATCATAATGAAACACTGATAAAACAACAACAATAAAATATCAACATTTTACCAATTAAAACCAGTTAGCACCATCTGCACAATGGCATCCAATAAATAAGCTCAATTATAGGCCAAGATGAAAAAAGTCTTCAGGACCTGCCTGAAGACATGTAATGATGGGGCACAGAGGATGCCTAGGCCCTTGTATGGGGTCAGGCCTCAGAGCTGTCTTCAGGTACAGAAGTGAATAGGAGTATGCAGAATCCACCTCTGTGATTGGCTGGCAGTATGAAGCCTCTGGATTGGCCAGGACTTGCATGCATACTAGGAGCAGAGAAGGCGCTGCTTAACAGAACAGAGCCTTCTTCTGACTGACTGCTGCTTTTCTAGCTTCTTGCTCAAGGGACCTTCAGTTGGAGATCCCACCACCCTGGCCTAGATTTGAGTATCTTAGCCTGTCCCCCAACAACACATATATAAGGGGATCAAAAATGTGGATGTGAGACACTTTTTCCTAGGCTGGAAACAGGCAATGTATTAAGACCGCTGAAGATGGTACGACATTGCATCATTTTCTGTGAACACACACGCCTCTTTTGTCTCACTGTGTCCTCTGATGAAAAAAAAGCGTTTGCAGGTTTTTTGTTTTTCTTTATTGAGGCACTACAAAAGCCTGCAAAGTCTGTGAACAGATATGCTAGTGGGAGCAACTCAGCCTCTCTCATAGCACCTTGAACTCGCTGGAAAAGCCATAGAATTTCTGAATTCAAATTTATCCACATCATCTAGAAGAGCCTCAGGCAAAGACCAGGAAGAAAAGACGCAAGACACCAATAGTATCTAGACGTCTGATATCTTCAGATGACCAGAGCTGTTTCATACGTTGGATATATCCAATAAGAAAGGTATATACAACATGCCAGTGGTGTATAGATGGCCACATATAGTATTACATCTGGGTTTCTCCTGGTATGTACACACACACACACACACACACACACACATACACAATCTACAGCCGGCCCTAACTCCCAGTGCATGTGGACACCGTAAAATTTGTTTGTTTGCTGTTGTTAGGATCTACTTGTAATTGCGTATTATTTTCTTCCTGGAAGTGCTTTCCATCTAGGGACAGAGTAACATGTGACATGGTCTTTGAGCACTTTAAAGATGATGAAACAGAGATACCCTAAACACAGTGGAATCGCTAGCCCACCTCACTCAGAAGCCATTCCCTCCCAGCTTTTGAAATGGAGATCAACTTATTTCAATACAGCTTTCTAACTTGGCTGCAAAGGACAAGACTGAGCTTGGAAATTATTTTAGTACTTATACTTTAGAGACTTGGAGGAGGAAAATTTGGGACATTGTGCTAGGAACATAGGAAGCTGCCTTATACATAATCAGGTCATTGGCCCATCTAGCTCAGTATTGTTGACACTGACCGGCAGCAGCTCTCCAGGGTTTCAGGCAGAATGTTTCCCAGCCCTACCTGGAGATGCCGGGGATCGAACCTGGCTGGGACCGTCTTTATGCAAAGCAGATGCTCTACCACTGAGCCACAGCCCCTCTCCATGAACAGATAACATGAATATATTCACATGTTACAGGAAGCTTTAGGAAGAGAAAGTCCAGAAAACTGAATTTTTATTCAAATTTTTAGGAAAAATTGAACTTTGTTTATTCAGTATTGGAATTCGATGACACCAAGAGCAATTCAACATGTGTTCTCTATGGTGTAAAACAATAAGGAAAACCTGATCTGACAATGTAGATATTTTGGACAGGCAGACTTCAACTATGATACATGGTCCGCACCCCACTCCCTTTTCATTTGTTTTTCATTATTACAATTATATATACTATTTGTAGAAAAACAAGCTTTACAGTACAATCCTAGGCATATTTGCTCAGAAGTAAGTCCTATTGAGTTCATTTGAACTTACTCCCAGGTAAGTTTTATATAGGACTGGAACATGCAGAGACCTTTGACTATTGGCTAGTATAGAAATGTAATTAATTAATAAATAATCATTTAGCACAGCAGACCCGAGTGGGATGGGGACCAAAAAAACAATGAGGCTGATCTAATACCTCGATCACAGCCCTATCCTCCAGGGAAGAAAAGATGGACGGGGGGTGGGGGGAGACACGGTGTTTTTTTCCTACTCTTCTCTGGTGGAGTGGGTTTTTAAAAGTTCGCAGAGCAAATTTTCCTGCGCATAGGTGAAGGGCCTTGCTCCAAGACACCCAAGGAATGCTCCATTTTGGGGCTTTCTTCCTGCTACCACCACTGGTACTGATTCACCCACGTGCAGTAGTAGCCTCTGCCATGGCTGAGCACCCAAACACATGCCAATGGCACTCCTCTCCACAAACAGAGACTGGTTGAGAAGCGCAAGCACCACATCCTAACCCCCTCCAGTCATCAATGGGGGAGATGTGGGATTGCACTGCTAGTCTGCAGATTAGTCAATGAACATTTTAACTGGTGGCCGGGGGACAGTTCTGCAATCTGTGAAAGCAAATTGCAAAGTGATGCCATTGTGAATTAACGGCATACTTTTCTGAGTTTGGGGATGGGGTGGGGGGCTCTTTTGATTTGATGTGTGACTGTAACAGGTCATGAAAAGGAAATATTAAAGATTACTTTTCTGTCTACTAAGGAATAGTAGTTTTCATTTATTACATCATATGTTATCTTACACTCCCTTCAGTATCTCAAAATGGCACCTACCCTGAGGTATGGTAATATGTAACTGTATATAAATTCAATGGGTTCATTTATTAATCAACCACTCTTTAAACGGTATATGATTGATCAAGTAAAATTATTGTCAGTTGAGAGACTCAGTATTTTGTCTTGATAGTTGTTTAACATATGACTGAAATGTAATTTGAAAGGGCAATTTCTTGCAAAATTCTAAAAGGGCAGCCATGCAATACACGCAGGGCGCAACTCGCCACAATTTGCTCATTTCACTCGCTTAGCATGCCACTTTGGTTGTGTGAATCAGCTCTGGATCGCCCAGGCTTTGCAGCACTTTGAGGAACAAAGATGGGGTTGGAAATTATTGTATGTGAACCACCCAGAGAGCTTCAGCTATTGGGCGGTATAGAAATGAAAATAAATAAATAAATAAATATTTGTTACCCCACCTATCCTCTAAGGAGCTTCGGGTAGAATACAAAGCTCTCTTTCAACACACACACACACACACTGCATTTTATTCTCACAACAACCCTGAGAGGTAGGTGATGTCAAAAGACTGGCCCAAATCTACCCAGTGAGCTTCGTGGCTGAGTGGGGATTTGAACCTGGGCCTCTGTGGTATTTGTCTAACATTCCAGCCACTACACCATTCGTCTCCAAACTGGTGCCCTCCAGATGTGTCGAAATGCAACTCCCATGATCCCCTCCCAGCATAGTCATTGGCCATGTTGGCTGGGGATGCTGGGAGTTGCAGCCCAACACATCTGTAGAGCACACGCTCAAGGAAGGCTGCTCTTGAGCTATGTTGAGCCAGCTCTTGGAAATCATGCCAGAAGCAATGCACCTTTCCCAGAATCACAGCAACCTCAATTTTGTTCATCACTCGGCTACTTGGTTTGCTGCAGACACCAAAAGAAACAGTTCATTGGGAAATGCTACCTGTGTCTCCATTCTGGCCAAAGATGTTAATGAAAACGTCAGCATCTGTTCCACTGCCACTTACATCGCCTGTAAACACTTTGACCACATACTTGTTTACTGCAAAGAAACACAACAAGCCCGTTAGCCATACTAGATAACGATGGACATTAGATGCATAATAAAAAGCAGTCTGAGGCAACACAAAACACTTTTTCGTACTAGTGGCTTACTTATGAACGAGGAATCGACCACTCGGTGCTCCAAATGGACAAATCTGTCAGTTTTGCTTTCTCCTATATTCTCCCACTCTAGTAATTTAGCCGTAACGGGTTAACAAGACAGATATGGGGCACATATGAGCCTTAAGCAAGAGTTTGCCTGCTCACGTATAAGGCTAAAGTGAGGAGGGGAATGTGAATGCACACATAAGCCCCGCCCCCAATGCCCCCACATGCCTGGCTGCCGCTTAGAGCTCTGGAGCCTTTCTACCCAAGGCTTGTATTGTGCACTCGTAATTCCTCACTCATAGTAGTTGTGGGTCCTTTACACGACATCGTCATCCTCCTGGGCCTCTCCCATGCTTTGCAACCATTATTACGTGTGTTTTTTTCCTAACAAGCAAAGTCTAGTATTTTTTTCTGAATGGCATTATAGAAACCTAGTGTAATTGTGCAATTCCACTATACCACAGCACCACCTAGTATGGTGTAGTGGAACATATAGAAAGGAAGAGGGGGAGAAAACTTTGAAAAAAGCACATGCAAAGGAGCCAACCTTAATCGCAAAGAATCTGGAAGCAGAAGCCTTGGTAAAGGTGCAAGTTAAAAGCCTCATTTAGAAAAGCTCTTCAACATTGATCAAAATCATGTTGATTCCTTATTGGGATTTCCAATAACAGGAACTCTGTAAGTGCATTTAGCCTAATGCATTTCAAAGCCCTTTTCACAGACCTTCACACATTACTGGCTTCTGGGTAGCCAGGGACATTGGGGGCAGGGCTTATGTGTGCACCCATGTCCCCTTCCCCACTTTAGCCCTACATGTGAGCAGACAAACACCTGCACAGGGCTATGCTTGGTACGAGATAAGGTTGCCACTTACACATCACCAAAAAGAGGACAAAAAGGGTGTGAGAGTGCATAAAATCTGCATATGCTGATTTATATGTAGAGGTGCCAATTTGGAAATAATTACTATAATTATTAGTTTCAGGAATTCTTACCACGGTAGGGAAGACTGTGTGCCTGCTGAGTCTGCTATCCAGGTATTGCTAATTGTTGATGAGCCGCTGTTCTCCCTCTTTATGGCTCTTTATCTTTAAACTGGGCAAGAAAGGACACTTCCAAGAAAGGGCTGTCCTCTGATAGCCCTCCAAAGAGAGGACTGTACTCTGCAAAGTAGGACACATGACCGCCCTTGAACAAAGTCATCAGCTGGGCAGCACTGAAGATCACATGATCACATGAGCTTCCAGAAAGGTCCACTCAAGAAGTCAAGATGTGAGATTGGCAAGGGTCCTTTTTCTTTCCTGAACTAGCCACACCATAAAACACGGCAGCATTGATATGAAGCAGTATCATGGCTGGGCCATAGGCAGCAATGTAAGGTGAGGCAGGAGCCATGAGACGAGCCAACAGTCAGGACCAAAGAGAAAGAACAAACCAGGAACAACCAAGGGCTGGCCCTCATGGGGCGGGGCAGATCCCCCACCTCAGGTTGCAGAGTGGGAGGAGCAGTGAATTGTGCATTCCTCCCACCCCCAGCAGGACAGCCTGCCACTGCTGCCTCATTCCAGTAAGGCGGCACTACAGTGGGTGCTCTGGAGAGCCCCGCCAGTCGCTTTCCCACCATGGAATTTGCTGCAGGAGGAGAACGGTGCCTGCTGGGCTCTCTGGGACAGATGCCCATCCAGCAGTTGCTCCAGAGAGTCCTGCCAGTCCCACTCTCCCAATGTCGCAAATACCGCAGCGAGAGAGTGGCCTGGGGGGCGGGGCTCTGTACAGCAGCTGTTCATCCTCTGACTTGCTTTGAGATCCTCAGAGTAAAACAGAAGACGAGTGGCTGTTCTCAGAGCCGGAGGGTGGATGGGCTCTCTGGAGAGCTGCATTGGCCAGAGAAAGCAGCCAGTGTGTCTCTTCAGAGAGCCAGCCAGGCCCAAATCCCTGGCTCTGAGGGAGAGGTGTCTCTGGAGATCACCTGTACCATGGGTGACCTCCAGGGATACCCCTCCCACAATGCCTGGCTCTGAGGAAGGATCCCCTCGGAGCCAGGCATTTGGGCCTGGCTGGCTTTCTGTAGAGCCACACTGGCTGCTTTCTCTGGCTGACATGGTTCTCCAGAGAGTCTGCCCACATGCCCTCTAGCTTGCACTGAGAGGACTCTCAGAGGGCATGTGGCGCCGTTGGCAATGGGGTGGGGTTGGGGACACAGCGGCAGTGTGGGACAACATGGCAGCAATGAGGTGGCGGCGACGGGGGCGGGGAATGTGGCCACTGTGCTCTCCTGCCTCAGTTGGCGGGAGGGCTGCAGCCAAGGAAACACACTAGACCTCAGGAAGACATCGCTGTTCAAGCAATGCTTAACTGGAAGCTCTCTTGCACTCCTTCCTGTCCAGGAGGAACCAATGGGCAGCCTGGTGGGCAGAGTCAAAAAGTATTTCACTGAAGTGCTGCCATCTGCGGTTCAATGGTTCGCTACGTGTGGCAGCAGCTGTACTCAGACCCTGACAAAAAGGCACCAACCACATAAAAGACACCGCACCAACACTGCACGTGTCTATTCAGAAGTAACGAGCAGAGGTCAAAGGGGGCTACTTCTAGGTAAGTTGCACAGGATTGCAGCTAACTCTCCTTGTTCCTTTTACTTGCAACTGAACCCAGAGGCAATATTTTGAACCATTTTGATTAAAACCAGGTAGGGCCACTACCCAATTAAAATAGTAACTGGATTAGAATTAGATTAAAATATTTTGATTACAATTGGGTAGGGCCACTACCAAAGGTTGTTCCAGGGGCCGGATTCAGCCCATAAACCTAGGCTGAGCCTGGTCATCTCTGATCTGGAGAGCTGACCTTTAGCCATGGCTCTTGGAAGGCTGCTGTTTGGCATCCCACCAGTAGCAGAAGATCAAACTCTAGCTTTGAGCCGCTCTTGCAGCTGTTGGTCTGGTGTTAATGCAGGAGAGAGAACTAAGGAGGGGCATTTGTAATGCCAATGAGCATTCTAGCCAATTTGGGTTTGACATTCTCATGACGAACTGGATTGAAAATGTGATATGGGTCCATGGGTGAGAGAACTTTGGAAGTTCACTTAAAACTTCCCAAGGATTGAAACAAATCCTTTTCAGCCGTCCATCCCATCCCTAGAATGCAGAGCAGTGCATTTGCTGGTTAGACAGACATTAAATTGCCTTTTAAGCGAGTTTTCTTTCTGCAGCTGAACATGTGGAGCAGAGCACTGAGCAAAAGCCAGAAAGTTTCTGGTTTGGTTTTTAAATCAGAAGACTGTGCAAGAAAACCTGTATCTAAAATAAATCAGGATTGCCTGATATGAAAGGAATCAAGATGACTCCATATCTAGATTAAAAATCCTTCATCAAGGGAAACTCATAATTAACATTTCTAAGCAAACTGAAGAGTTAGACAATAAGAGCCATAAGGTTAATTTACTGTACATAATGTACCTGATGGGCCTGAGGGGAAGCAATTCCTCATTTAATATTGAAAGTTAGAATGCCTCTCTCTTTGGAGTGAGGGATGCAAAAGGCAGGATATAACGCTTTTCTTATCTTGAATCTTAGAATGAGCATTGGTGGGTCATCTTGATTAATCTTTAAAATAACAGTCTGAAGAGAGAGGATGCTATTGCACTCATGTCCTACTTGTGGGCTTCCAGTAGGCAACTGGTTTATTGGGAACAGACTGCTGGACCTAGATAGGCATTTGAGCTGATCCAGCATGTTGTTGTTGTTGTTCAGTCGTTCAGTCGTGTCCGACTCTTCGTGACCCAATGGACCATAGCACGCCAGGCCTTCCTGTCCTGCGCTCTCTCCCGGAGCGTGCTCAAGTTCATATTCATTGCATCGGTGATGCTATCTAGCCATCTCATCCTCTGCCGTCCCCTTCTCCTTTTGCCTTCAGTCTTTCCCAGCATCAGGGTCTTTTCCAGAGAGTTTTCTCTTCGCATTAGGTGGCCAAAATATTGGAGCTTCAGCTTCAGTATCTGTCCTTCCAATGAGCACTCAGGGTTGATTTCCTTTAGGATTGACTGATTTGACCTCCTTGCAGTCCAGGGGACTCGTAAGAGTCTTCTCCAGCACCACAGTTCGAAGGCATCAATTCTTTGGCGCTCAGCCTTCCTTACTGTCCAGCTCTCACAGCCATACATTACTACTGGGAAAACCATAGCTTTGATTAGACCGACCTTTGTTGGCAAGGTGATGTCTCTGCTTCTTACTATGCTGTCTAGGTTTGCCATAGCTTTCCTCCCAAGGAGCAAGCATCTTTTAATTTCATGGCTACAGTCACCGTCTGCGGTGATCTTGGAGCCCAAGAAAGTAAAATCTGTCACTGCTTCCATTTCTTCCCCTTCTATATGCCAGGAAGTGATAGGGCCAGATGCCATGATCTTAGTTTTTTTAATGTTGAGTTTCAAACCAGCTTTTGCACTCTCCTCTTTCACCCTCAACAAGAGGCTCTTTAGATCCTCTTCACTTTCTGCCATTAGGGTGGTATCGTCTGCATATCAGATGTTGTTGATAATTCTCCCAGCAATCTTAATTCCGACCTGTGATTCATCCAACCCGGCATTTCTCATGATGTACTCTGCATATAAGTTAAATAAGCAGGGTGACAATATGCAGCCTTGTCGTACTGCTTTCCCAATTTTGAACCACTCGGTTGTTCCATGTCCGGTTCTTACTGTTGCTTCTTGACCTTTGTGCAGGTTTCTCAGGAGACAGGTAAGGTGGTCTGGTACTCCCATCACTTTAAGAATTTGCCACAGTTTGTTGTGATCCACACAATCAAAGGCTTTAGTGTAGTCAATGAAGCAGAAATAGACGTTTTTCTGGAATTCTCTTGCTTTCTCCATGATGCAGCGAATGTTGTCGATTTGATCTCTAGTTCCTCTGCCTCTTCGAAACCCAGCTTGTACTTCCGGTAGTTCTCAGTTCACATACTGCTGAAGCCTAGCTTGTAGGATTTTGAGCATCACCTTGCTGGCATGTGAAATGAGCGCAATTGTGCGGTAGTTTGAACACTCTTTGGCGTTGCCCTTCTTTGGAATTGGAATGTAAACTGACCTTTTCCAGTCTTGCGGCCATTGCTGAGTGTTCCAAATTTGTTGGCATATTGAATGCAGCACTTTAACAGCATCATCTTTTAGGATTTTAAATAGCTCAGCTGGAATACTGTCATCTCCGCTAGCTTCGTTGTTACTAATGCTTCCTAAGGCCCACTTGACTTCACTCTCGAGGATGTCCAGCTCAAGTTCAGTGACCGCACTATCATGGCTATCAAGGACATTACTATCATGGCTATCAAGGACAATAAGATCTTTCCTGTATAGTTCTTCTGTGTATTCTTTCCCCCTCTTCTTAATCTCATCTGCTTCTGTGAGGTCCCTGCCTTCTTTGTCCTTTATCATGCCCGTCTTTGCACAAAACATTCCCTTGAGATCTCCAATTTTCTTGAAGAGATCTCTAGTCTTTCCCATTCTGTTGTTTTCCTCGATTTCCTTGCATTGTTCATTTAAGAAGGCCTTCTTGTCTCTCCTTGCTATTCTCTGGAACTCTGCATTCAGTTGGATATATCTTCCCCTTTCTCCCTTGCTTTTTGCTTCCCTTCTTTCCTCAGCTACTTGTAAAGCCTCCTCAGACAGCCACTTGGCTTTCTTGCATTTCTTTTTCTTTGGGATGGATTTTGTTGCTGCCTCCTGAACAATGTTACGGACCTCCGTCCATAGTTCCTCAGGCACTCTGTCTAGCTCTCCTTATATTAATTCAAAGAACTGTTTGGAGAATTCAGACCTTATGATGAATGATTCACCTGTTCAGATTCCAGCTGACATTTAGGAAATGGAGACATTTGAGATTTTTCACTTCTTAGCTTTAGCAAATATTAATTACAGGTAGATTTCCCCTTTAACTTAATAATTTTCTTCAAGGTTAAAACTGCTTCTGTGAACAATCCTGACAAAGGAAATAAGTTTATTTCAATGATTACAACCTCTGGAGGTAGCTGGTGAGTGTTTATAATCAGGCCTTTCCTGGATGCTTTCATTTTGTATTACTGGAATTGTTTACTGTGTATATTACTGGAATTGCAACGTTCACATTGTAATATTCCATCGGCTGTGTTTTATGTTTGGTTTATTGTACACACACACACACACACACACTACACTTTGGGGACTTTGATTATGCATAGGCTATGTGTCTGTCTGTGTTTAATATATGTTGTAAAATAAATGAAATAAAATACTTTCAACAAAATTATCTTTGTTCTCATTTTCTCTCCTGGAGAAATTGCTTCTCTGGTGAACTTTCGAGATGTGGCTATAGTTGCCTGCATATAGTTGCTGCATATTGATCATATGCAGGAGAAATCTCATATTTAATGGGCAAGAGGAGAGGTACCAGCAAAGATCCTTAATACATTTAGGGAGCAATCCTATGGCCGCTAGTCAGCGGCTACATGGCCATAGGATATGTGGTTTTCCAGGAACTGACCTCGGAGCCTGCACTGCAAGGTCGGTTCCCAGAGAACCCCCCTTCCCCCCCTTCCGCTCTGCCTTGCAGGCATTGCGGAACAGCCCTGTGCTCCACACTTGGAAGAGGAGCATGGAGCGGCCAAAATGAGGCATTCTGTGGGGTGTTCCGGGGCAGGGAAGGCAGAAATGCCGGTACGACACATCCTATGTGTCGTCCGGCAGCCTCCTCCCCCACTCTGCCTCTCTGCGGCTAGACAGCTGAAATCAGCTATCTAGCCACAAATGCAGGGCAGGAGAAGTGCGGAGGGAATGATCCCCTCCATCCTTCTCCTGCCCTCCATTGGATAGGCAGTCGCCACCAAATTCAGAGGCAGCTGCCTATCCCCATAGGATTGCGCCCTTATTCTTATTATTAATTTATGCCCCAAGGATTTAACAATCCAAAATGCAGGGTGAATTTGAGAAGGCGAATGAAATCAGGGAGGCCTCCAAACAAGGAAGTCTTGTAGTTATGGGCGACTTCAGTGACCCCCCCATTGACTGGATAAATTCCTGTTCTAGTCACAACAAAGAGGTTAAATATCTCAGTGCCCTAAATGACTCTTCCCCTAGAAGAGCTGGTCATGGAATCAACCAGAGGGGAGGCGACCCTGGATTTAATCCTAAATTGTGCTACCCAGGACCTAGTGCAAGATGTGAGTGTCACTGAACGAATTAGAAACAGTGACCACAGTGCTATCAGATTTAATGACCCTGTTAACACATAACACTAAGCCATGATGGTTATGCCTTTTGAGCTAACTATGATCACATAGTGTGTCAAGTGGAGGGCGTTTTTCCCAACCACGGTGGCTACATAACCATGGTGTAACCGTGCTCACTGATCACATGCTGCAGTAGGGTTAGTGGCCCCTACCATGGCTTAGCGTGTTGTCTGTCGGGCCCCTGTGGTTATCCCAGCGCTGGCATAACGCTCTGCAGCAAGAACAGCTGAAAACAGTGCCGCTGCTCCTGCCGGCGCACGAGAGTTCCATGGTCGACGTCTGCCTAGCAACACATGACGTGACAGCCAAGACCAGCCCCGGCGCTGTCTGTCCCCGCTTGCCCTACACAATCAGAGAAGCGTGCCAGGCACAAAGATGTTTTCACTCGGACGCCACTGTCATCAGCAGAGCGACCTTGAGCGTGCCAGGTTTCCATGCACAAACAGCTGCTACCAATGAGGAAAGCAAAAACACCCCTGCCCTAGCAGCCACCAGCTAGGCAACTGCATCTCTGGCCATAACTGCCCCCCCCCCTGCAGTTCTCGACCTGATGCCCCTTTTCTGGATATGAGTCCTGGTAGTGTTTTTTTGCATTTTTATATGCCTTTTGTATCACTCTCTAGCAAGGCTGGGTTTTTACATGCCCATACAGCTGCTTTGTACACCAATAAAGCATTACTTCACACCCTGTGCTGCTCCATTGACTTGGGGGGCTCTGCCGTGGGTCTTGGGAGGGGCAAGGCATGGTGCCAAGGGGTGTGCTTTCCTCCCTCTGCAACTGGGGGTGGCTCCAGGGGCAGGAGCGGAGGTGGCCAGATGTTCCACATCTTTGCACTGCGCTGCTGTGGGGGAGCACAGCAGGGAGCTGGGGAACTGCATCCACCATGACAACGCCAGAACCCAAACCAGGTTTTCAGCCTGCGAGTGGAAGCCACCTGCAGCTTGGACATGTATCTTCCCCATCAGGGCAAAGGTGGCGGACATGGTGGGGAATGGTGGTGGTGGCGGGCAGTGCAACATCCCCTGCATGCCATGGACCAATGGGGAGAGGGCTGCTACCATCCCAGCTCTGTGATGGCTGTCCATTCTGCCAGTTCTGCCACATGGGCCACTGGGATCCATGGTGGATTGGCCAGGAGGTCTGGGGTGGTTAGCAGCACAGGGGGTGGTTAATGGAAGCATGCTGCAGACCATGGTTCCCGGATCGTGTGGTGGGAGCACATGACTAGGGATGGCGGAGAATTTCTCCCCGAATCTTCGGGGGGCCGAGCGCCAACGCATTCGGCCCCCCAAAATCGGCGGTGAAATTCTCCGCCACCCCCCACCCCCCCCCGGGATGGGACTTACCTTTGGCGAATGTCCCTCCCGGCGGCGGGTCCCGGCACCGGTTCGTCGGCCTTTCGTCGGGGGCGGGGGCGGCAGCCGGTCTTCTGACCGGCTGCCGCCGCCACCATTACAAAGTAAAGTGTAAAAAAAAAACAACCCGTGATAGGCTACATAAAGATTAACGTAGCCTATCACGGCTAGATTTCCAAAGTCAGCCATGATAGGCTACGTTAATCGTTACGTAGCCTATCACGGGCGACTTTGAAAAAAAAAAGAAAAAAGCGCGTACGCAAATGGCGGCGCCCTATTGGCGCCGCCATTTGCGTTCCTTATTTGGTCCCGGTAGTCTACGTAAAGATTTACGTAGACTACGCCGTAGTCTAAATCTTTACGTAGACTACTGGGACCAAATAAGGAACGCAAATGGCGGCGCCAATAGGGCGCCACCATTTGCGTACACGCTTTTTTCTTTCTTTTTTTTCAAAGTCACCCGTGATAGGCTACGTAACGATTAACATAGCCTATCACGGCTGACTTTGGAAATCTAGCCGTGATAGGCTACGTTAATCGTTACGTAGCCTATCACGGGGGGGGGGGTTGTTTTTTTACTTTTTCTTTCGCGGCCGGGGAGACGGGGCACTTCTCCCCGGCCTGAATTTCGGCCGGGGGAGGCGGGAAGCCTCCCCCCCGGCCTGAATTTCGGCCAGGCAAGGCGGGACGCCTCCCCCCCCTCGCCTGAACTTCAGGGGGTGAAGCGAAGCGCCTCCCCCCCTCCACGAAGCACCCCTGTGAAAAGGTAAGTGACTTTCGTACATCCCTACAGATGACCCTGCATCGTCGCTACCCTAACCACCCTCTCCCCCTTCGTATCTGAACAGGGCCAATATATTATTAAGTGGAACATTTCCAAGGATGTCCAACACAGTCACATTTGACTTCAAAAGAGGAAACATCTCTAAAATGTGGGAACTGATAAAAAGGAAGTTGAATCGGGGAGTTAAGAAGGTTAAATCTCTTCATAAGGCTTTGTGGTAACTCAAAACCACAATAATAGATGCTCAACGAGAATGTATACCACAGGTCAGGAAAAGTAGCATCAAGTCGAAGAGGTCACCAGCATAGTTAATGAGCAGTGTCAATGAAGCTGTTAGAGGAGGAAATGTTGCTACCATTTAAATGTTCTCAGGGAGCACCTGTTCATATCATGAGGAACACCAGGGTCCCACAGAACAGTTTAGGAAACACTGTTGTATGCAGTTCTGGCCATCACGCTTGAAATATATGTTGTAGAGAGGAAAAGAGCAACCAAAACAATGTCTCCTACAAGGAAAGGTCTGGGACTGTTTAGCTTAGAAAAATGGTGAGTATGAGGAGACATGATAGAGGTGTACAAAATTATGCAGAGTATGGAGAAAGTAGATTGGGAAAGGTTTTTCTCCCTCTCTTATAATACAGAACCGAGTGGGCTCATCCTGGAAAGGTGAATGGTGGGAGATTCAAGACAGATAAAAGGAAGTTCTTCTTCACGCAGCATAAGCCCTATGCAGGAAACCTTATTTTGTACCAAGCATAATCCAGGCTATCCACTGATGGCCTTATTCTCCATGAATTTATTTAATCCCCTTTTAAGGCCATCTATATTGGTGGGCCTCACTACATCTTGTAGTAGCAAATTCCATAGTTTAACTATAGGCCTATGCACGTGTTCACCTGTTTGCATGTAGGGCTTAAGTGTGGAGGGGGATGTGGGCATTCATGGAAGCCCCTCCCCCAGTGTCCCAGTTCCCAGTTAGACCTACACAGGTCAAGTGCAAAGGTTTGAAAAGGGCGGAACGTATTTACAGAATTCCCATGATTGCAAAGCCTGCCTTATCAGCTGAACATGCTTACAGGTTCTCTTCAGACCTTTGTGCTCAATGCATGAAGGGCTAACTGGGTACCGGGTATGTGAAGATGCTGGAGGCGGGGCTTATGTGTATGCCTACATCCCCCTCCACATTTTAGCCCTGCACAGAGGCACACATAACACTAAAAAATGGTGGACACTGGGCAGGGCTGGCCCTACCATGAGGAACAGCGAGGCAGCCACCTGGGGTAGCAAATGCTGTGAGGGGGGCAAAGCATTGGAGGACAGAGCTGTGTGTGCCATGCAGCCTGCCTTGCGCTCCCTCAGGTGCCATGGAGGATGCTACCCTGTCGCTGGGCAGTAAGTAAGATGCAATTGCTAGTCAGTCCGGTCTGTTTCTGTATGTGGAATGGCGGGGCATCTTTTTGTCTCAGGGAGCAAAATCTCTTGGGCCAGCCCTGACACTGGGAAAGAGAGCCAGTATGGTGTTGTCAAGGTTCCCCTCCTGACCCGGATCCCCTGATCAACTACTTAAGGATCTCTTGCCTCCTTAAGAGTCCCACATTCCTTCTCTTACCTTCCCCTTTCCAGTAACATGGGGTTTAGGCTGTAGACGTGGGGTGACTGACACCCCACAGGGATTAACCACAACAGTTTACTAGAAGATTTAAACCAAACAAATCACAACTAAAGGTATTTACACAATAGAACTGAGTGCTACAAAAGGCAGGAAAAGAAAAGTTGCAAAACGCAAGTTCCTTTACCCTAGCTGTCCTTAGACTTTTCTAGGCTGCTTCTTCCTGCTCACTCTTCAGACTCTGCTCTCACTTCAGACTCTGGCTGTCTCTCTGCTCTTACTGGCTGTCTTGCTCCCTTTATATACCCTCCTCCCTCAAAACTGAAAGTACTGCTTCAAGAAATGAAACTTAAGTGGAGAAATGAACCTGACACTTAGCTAGAGAAATGAAACTACCCCTCCCAACAGAAAACTCCAGGCTTCTAAGCTTGACTTTTTTTTCCCTTTGCCTCTGTAGGCCTCAAACCTTCACAGGTGGAGTGGCTGGAGTGTTGGACTGGGAGTCAGGAGATCCAGGTTCTAGTCCCCACTCGGCCATGGAAGCTCACTGGGTGACTTTGGGCCAGCCACAGACTCTCAGCCCTCACAGGGTTGTTGGTCTGAGGATAAAATGGAGAGAAGGAGGATTATGTATGCCACCTTAGGTTTCTTAAGGGGGAAAAAAGGTGGGATATAAATGTAATAAATGAATGAATGAATGAATGAATAAAGGGGAGGGGAATCTCTCTGGAAAGGGAAAGAGGGAGGAGAAAGACACATGCATTGCAGAGGCTGGCTGCTGGTTTGCAAACCATGGCGTGCAGAGATTTAAGTTCTAAGTGCATAAGGCCAACCAGAAGGCTGCAGTGCTACATGTCTGTAATAAATAACAGCGCCAAAGCAATCCTAGTAATTCTTTTTTTCTGAAAGGGCTGTGTGTGGGAGTGTCTCTGGCCCTCCTTCACTCAGGAGACCCATTCAGTGGTATCATTGACTAAATCTGGCAGGAAAGAAAAGCTAATTAGGCCTGGATAGACTCCTAGTTTCAGACACACACTTGACACCTTGGCAACCAGCAAGTAGAGAAAGCAAAGAGTCGAAATTCAGACATATGGGAAAAAAACAGATTTGCCAAGAGTCTTGTCCAAATGCAAGTCTATGCATTTGGGAAGGATTTTCTCCCTTCAGTACCCCAGAGCTTAAAAAAAAACAAAAAAAAAAACTATAAATAGAAGCAGAAGGAAGAAAGAGAAGAATTATTGCAACACTCAGAATGTGACCGTTGACGTCTCTCTGGGCTACTACAGACTTAATGCTGGCCCCCTTTTAACCATATTGATAGGGATGGCTAACTACATACTTGCATTGCTTCCCACAAAGTATTCTGGGAACTGTAGTCTGGTAAGAATGACAGAACTACTCTTCTCAGCAGGACTAGCATCAGTGGTCAAGCCAGCCCACCCCTTGGCAGGGGCACGTGGCCAATCACAGCCCTCCCCGCTCCTGCTGAGGTTGCTGCTTCTCCTCCTCTCAGGGCCGGCCCCACCATTTGGCAAAGTGAGGCAGCTGCCTCCAGTAGCAGATTCTGGGTGTCATGAAAGGGCAGCAAGTTGTTAATTTGGTGTTTTTTATTATTTTTACGGTCAAAGATGGGGAGAGGGGCTGGTGGGATTTTCTGCCTCATGTGCCAAAATAAGTAGGGATTTGGGAATGGGCAATGTTCAAGACTGCTAGGATTCTCCAAACATTGTCTCACCACTCTTCTCCTTTCGGATTCCTGTTCGTGTTTGCGGTCACCGCTCACTCTGTGCAAATGGGAAAATTGTGTAAATCGAGCAGCGATAGAATGTGAAGTTGTGTGTGTGTAAATTTCCCCAAATTTGCACAAATTCCCTCCCTAGACTAAAGTGGGCTGATTCACTCTACAGGGGAAATTTGTGCAAATTGAGAAATTTGCACAAAAGCGAACTGGGATAGTTGCGAACACATGTCCGGCAATTGTGAACTGCCTGGAGAGCTTCGGTTATTGGGAAGTATAGAAATGTAATAGATACATACATACATAAATGTGTGAACAATTTCAGTGGACATGTGTTGGCACTCTCAATTGCGTTCCAAGCTTTGAACATGGTGTGCTTGAACGTTTTGCGAGCAAAAGCGAACTTCTCATACATCCCTAAAAATAACTTGCCCAGCTTTGGGCATTTTGCCCCTTGTCTTGGATGGGTGAGAGTAGGGATGTAGGAAAGTCACTTACCTGGTCCCGCAGCTTGCTTCGTGGGGGGGGGGAGGCGCTTCGGTTCTCCCCCCGAAGTTCAGGCCGGGGGGGAGGCGCCCCGCCTCGCCCAGCCTAAATTCAGGCCGGGGAGAAGCGCCTCGTCTCCCCGGCCGCGAAATAAAAAAGTGAATGTAAAAACACACACACACACACACACGTGATAGGCTACGTAACGATTTACGTAGCCCATCACGGCTAGATTTCCAAAGTCAGCCGTGATAGGCTACGTAAATTGTTACGTAGCCTATCACGGGTGACTTTGGGGGGAAAAAAGCGCGTACGCAAATGGCGGCGCCCATGGGCGCCGCCATTTGCGTTCCTTATTTGGGCCCGGGTAGTCTACGTAAAGATTTACGTAGACTACGGCGAAAATAAGGGCAACGCAAATAGCGTGGGGTTTTTTACATTCACTTTGTAATGGCGGTGGCGGCAGCCAGTCGGAAGACCGGCCGCCGCCCCCCACCCCTGCCGAACCGCCGCCGAACTGCCGCCGGGACCCGCCGCCGAGAGGGACATTCGAGGGAGGTAAGTCCCATCCCGGGGGGGGGGGGGCGGGGGGGCGGAGAATTTCACCGCCAATTTCGGGGGGCCAAATGCGTTGGCATTCGGCCTCCCCGAGATTCGTGGAGAAATTCTCCGCCATCCCTAGGTGAGAGGCACCATCTGCTACTTTTCTCAGGCAGCAAAATATCTTGGGGCCTGCCCTGCCTTGCCTCTTCCTCCTACTCACCATTACTGCCTCTGTGCTCATTTGCCCATCTTCTCCCTCTGGACCCAATCCCCATGCATGGGGGAGAGTGAGTAGACATGGTTGCTCCTCCTCCTTGCCACTGGGCTGCTGCCCAGTCGTTCCCCCACTTTCTTCTTCACTGTGGGATGGCGGAGGGGGCAATGAAGAGGAGAAGCGGTTGTGGCTTGCTTGCCCTCCACTGGTGCCATGGAAGAAGTGAGTAACTGTGGGATGGGAGAGTTCCTATTTTAAGGCAGCCATTCAGGGTCTCTTTCCAAAGGGCCCTCCAACACCTGGCACTTAAATTGTCAAGACTGCTCATCCCCAAATAACTGTTGTTCCCAGAATTCGCTGGGATTCAAGTCATGAACTATTTTGATATTGCTTTAGAGCAGAGTTGGAGAACCTCCCCAGGGAGCTGTGTCCTTTCCCTCTGGCCACATCCCTTTCCCCCCGACCACTGATGGTTTGGTAATTTCCTGGCTTTTGCACAGTTTCCCCCCATTCTAAAATGTTGAAATGCCTCTCCTAAGGCTTAATTCCTGGCAGTAAGATCTTTAAGCTACAATGAGCTGGTATTTTGGCCACACCCCTTTTGTCTTTGGCCCCACCCACCACTGGAATACAGCCCCCGAGAACTTCTCCAGAATGGAATTCAGCCCTCAGGGTGAAAGAGGTTCAACACCCCAGCTTTAGAGACTGAGAGCCATTTTGCCTTTAAACCAGGCAATGCAACCAGCCTCCTGCCCCATACCACGCTGGTCACACCACCTGGCTTCAAAGCAATGAGGTTCTCCAGGTTATAGATGTGGCAACCAGAAGTCAGTGCAAATCAGCATGGCTGCTCCATGCCTTGTGTAGATTAGATGAATGAAATCAGCCAATGTGAAACCAACCAAAAGAGAATGATTGCTCACAGGGATGGATCTTTACAGTTTAGCCAACCCGCTGAATAATCCTTGGCTATTCTGGATCATGAAGAATGCATTATTATACACCTTTTTGGCAGTGCCTTTTGCATAATTGTATATCTGACACTAGGTGGCATGCTTAAACTTGGAATTAGATGTACTGATTATTTGGAGCTACAGTTTGCCTTACTGCAGTGAGCTTGAGTAGATGTGACTCGTTATTTAAAGCTATCATTGTTATCTCAGAGGCTATGTATGTGCTCTCCGTAATTTCCCTCTCTAAGTAGTCCTCTTGTACCCAAAGGAGTAAGCTAGCAGTAGAATGCCAAGCAACAGAGGAATGGCACTGCAGGAAGAAATGTAGCATATCAGGGCTTTTAAAAAGCAACAATGATAATTCATAACACTGACTAGTGATCAGCAAGGTTATATTAATTTCAGTCTTTCATTTGGCTTATAAATAGAGTTGCCCAACACTTCTGTCCTTCTTTCTTTCTTTTTACCAACCACTACTTTTGACAACAAACATTAGCAGGAATTGGTGCTTATTTAGATGCTGCCAAATTGTTCACCTGCTTATCATTTCTAGAAATCTGTTGATATTGTTTTTATTTTTTTATTATTTTATATTGTTGCTTGATATTGTTTTTATTTAATTATTTGTAAGCCACTTTGGCTGTATTTTATACAGAAAGGAGGGTTATAAATTAAAGAATAAATTATTATTATTAATAATAATAATAATAATAATAATAATAATTTATATCAATCAGGTTGGTGTTAAAGGCACAGAATCCAGCCAGACGGGGTCTTTTTTATGGTCAAATTTATCAATACATTAAAAAAAACTATAGGATGTCAAACCTGAATACTGTCCTCATAAACAATTAAGTTTAATATATTGCATTTTTAAAATTTGGGAAAGAGACAGCAGGAGAGGGAACATAAAGCACAGATTTGTCTAATTCTGAATTGTTGGTTCTGCAGTTTGATTTGCATCCCTAGCAACGTATTTCATAAGAGACAAAAAGTGATGCCTTCCTAATAAATTTCCAGCTTGGGCAATAATATAATTTCAGAGCCAGTGTGGTATAGTATCAGACATGCATTATCCACAGAGATAGGGTGGCCGCTCACGCATTGCCAACAAAGGGGAAATGCATCACCAAAAGGAGAACGAAAGAGGACAGATTTTCATAAAGTTTTGCATATGCTAATTTATCGGTATAGACCAAAATTTAGAAATAATTGCTGTAATTAGAAGTACCGTACATCTGACCGTAGTGGGGAAGACTGGGACCAGCTGCCCTGTGCGCCTCTTCTCAGCCCACTGTCCAGGTGGTAAACGTTGGTGGGCAACTGCAAGGTCCCTCCCTGCTCTCCCTCCCGATGGTTCTTTATCTCTAAACTGGACTTCTGCCAGACAGTCCTTCAAGTAGTGGACTCTCCTCTGACAGTCCTTCGATTACAGGACTGCCCTCTGTAACCCCAGACCAGGGCACGGGGAAACTCTGGCCCTTTCCTTTTTCCCCAGGCAAGGGAAATTTTTCATCCCTGTTCAGCAGTTGGTTGGAGATCAGAGCTTTCCTTGCTGGGCAGTGAAAAAGGGAGGCTTTCTCAATGCACAGCACAGAACAATCTCTTCTCTCTAAACTGCTGGTGAGGAGAGATAAGTGTTTTCCCCTGCAAAGTGAGCTGAGAAATACCCCCTTCCTCAGTTGATCTGCATGGATCAGCTTGGGGGGGGGTTGCGAGCACACTTGTGTGTGTGTGTGTGTGTGTGTGTGTGAGAGAGAGAGAGCGAGATGATCCCAGATAGTGACATTGCCCATTCCAAACGTAGCCATCTTGCGTACCTTACAGAAAAGATAGTGGCAAAGTCTGCTTTTAAATCTGGAGATAAATAATGTAGTACCTCTAGAATATGAGTGGGAAAATCCTAGCCCGTGAGCGCAATCTGACCTAACCTGACCTTGCGCTCCCTCCAGAGGCCCCACCCACTCCCCTCCCCAAGCCCCACCCCTGGCCTGGAGGCTACCAGGGGACTTTGGGAGAAGGAAGGGAGAAGAATATCCTTGTTATCTCCAATTTGTGATCGGAGATAACGTAGAGATTCCTCTGTGGGAATGGCGGCTGTGCACTCATACAGTGCACTCATACAGGAGCTTCTGCAAGTACCAGACAAGTGGGATTTGCTCACCTTCCCCTTATGGAGAAGACAAAGTACAAGTGACACTGTTCTGAGCAACTTCACCTGCCCCACATCCTCTCCGCAATGGGAGAATGGGTGGGGCAGGTGAAGCACCTTAGCCAGTGGAGGCTGGTGACTCCAATGTCAGTGGGACAGTGAATCCACTCCAGGTTTCAGTCAGAACCAGTCAGACCTTGGATAACTCCTTTAGAGTTCTGACTGGTTCTGACTGAAACCCAGAGTAGATTCACCGCCCCACTGACATCACAGCCACCACCATCCACTGACCTTAGCTGTACATGGGCCTTCTCCAACAGGAGAAGCCCCACACGCAGCGAAGCCAGTTCCTGGCTGACACACTGGGCAGATCTTCCCTTGACCTCATTCATCCTGTGAAGTGCTGGGAGAGGAGGGTCATCTAGCCCCATCCCCAATTGTACTTGCCCACTCATGCTCTAGAAAACATGATTTATTTAAATAATATTTTAAACCATTTTTTTCTTTCATTGCCTTCCTGTAGAATACCAGAATGTCATCTACTCTCAAGGAGGACCACTTCCTCCCACTCTTGACAGTCATCTGGGGAAGTCCGTCTTCCCCAGATGGGCAACTAAAATGATCAACGGGCTGGAGCATCTCCCCCTGTGAGAGAAGGTTACAACAGCTGGGATTGTTTAGCTTGGAAAAGAAGAGGGTAAGGGGACACATGATAGAGGACTACAGAATTATGCATGGTGTGGAGAATGTGGATAGGGAGACATTTTTCTCCCTCTCTCAAAATACTAGAACCCAATGAGGTCATCCTATGAAGCTGATTGGTGGTAGATTCAGGACAGATAAAAGGATGGACTCCTTCACACAGCGCATAGTTAACCTATGGAATTTGCTGCCACAGGATGTAGTGATGGCCAATTTGGATGGCTTTAAAAGGGGGGGGTGGACAAGTTCCTGGAGGAAAAGGCTATCAATGGCTACTAATCCTGATGGCCATGAGCTACCTCCAGTACCAGAGGCAGTGAGCCTATATACACCAGTTGCTGGGGATCACGGTGGGAGGGTGCTGTTGCACTCATGTCTTGCTTGTGGGTTCCCGGTCGACAGCTGGTTGGCCACTGTGTGAAAAGAATGCTGGATTAGATGGACCCTTGGTCCGATCAAGCATGGCTCTTCTTATGTTCTTTGTGTACCCACATTATACAGACATGAAATGGATGGTGACTGAGAATCGGGCCTCTTTTGTGGTATCCTGGTTGTGAAATGCCCTTCCATGGGCCAGGCATCTGTTGCTGACCCTTATAAGTAAAACTTCCATGTGAAAATAGTTTAAGTTGCCCAGGCCTTTTATTTCAAGGTATATGTTGCAGGTTTCTCTTCTCACTGTTTTCAGTGTCTATTTTAGCCTGTCTGCTGCTTCTTCGTGTTGTAATTATTCTTGAGTGTCGTTGGGTGTTGTTTTTCTTTCAATATTGTCGCATTTTATTTGCTAAATGTTATTTTGTTGTTGTTGTTGTTGTTGTTCAGTCGTTCAGTCGTGTCCGACTCTTCGTGACCCCATGGACCATAGCACGCCAGGCCTTCCTGTCCTGCGCTGTCTCCCGGAGTGTGCTCAAGTCCATATTCATTGCATCGGTGATGCTATCTGGCCATCTCATCCTCTGCCGGCCCCTTCTCCTTTTGCCTTCAGTCTTTCCCAGCATCAGGGTCTTTTCCAGAGAGTTTTCTCTTCGCATCAGGTGGCCAAAATATTTGAGCTTCAGCTTCAGTATCTGTCCTTCCAATGAGCACTCAGGGTTGATTTCCTTTAGGATGGACTGATTTGACCTCCTTGCAGTCCAGGGGACTTGTAAGAGTCTTCTCCAGCACCACAGTTCGAGAGTATCAGTTCTTCGGCACTCAGCCTTCCTTATAGTCCAGCTCTCACAGCCATACATTACTACTGGGAAAACCATAGCTTTGATTAGTCAGACCTTTGTCAGCAAGGTGATGTCTCTGCTTCTTACTATGTTGTCTAGGTTTGCCATAGCTTTCCTCCCAAGGAGCAAGCGTCTTTTAATTTCATGGCTACAGTCACCGTCTGCGGTGATCTTGGAGCCCAAGAAAATAAAATCTGTCACAGCTTCCATTTCTTCCCCTTATATATGGCAGGAAGTGATGGGGCCAGATGCCATGATCTTAGTTTTCTTTCTTTTCTTTTTCTTGGGATGGATTGAGTTGCTGCCTCCTGAACAAAGTTACGGACCTCCGTCCATAGTTCCTCAGGCACTCTGTCTATCAGGTCGAATCCCTTAAATACCTCACCTCCATTGTATATTCATCAGGGATATGATTGAGGTCATACCTGAATGGTTTAGTGGTTTTCCCGAAGTTCTTCAATTTAAGCCGAAATTTTGCAAGAAGAAGCTCATGATCTGAGCCACAGTCAGCTCCAGGTCTTGTTTTGACTGACTGTATAGACCTTCTCCATCTTTGGCTGCAAAGGACATAATCAATCTGATTTTGATATTGACCATCTGGTGATGTCCATGAGTAGAGTCGTCTCTTGTGCTGTTGGAAAAGAGTGTTTGCTATGATCAGCGTGTTCTCTTGGCAAAACTCTATTAGCCTTTGTCCTGCTTCATTTTGTACACCAAGGCCATGCTTGCCTGTTATCCTGGTGATTTCTTGACTTCCTACTTTAGCATTCCAATCCCCTATGATGAAGAGGACATCTTTTTTTGGTGTTAGTTCTAGAAGGTGTTGTAGGTCTTCATAGAACCGATCAACCTCAGCTTCTTCGGCATCAGTGGTTGGGGCATAGACTTGAATTACTGTGATGTTGAATCTTGGATTCGTACTGAGATCATTCTATCATTTTGAGATTGTACCCCAGTACTGCTTTTCCCACCCTTTCGTTGACTATGAGTGCTACTCCATTTCTTCTAAGGGACTCTTGCCCACAGTAGTAGATATGATGGTCACCTGAATTAAATTCGCCCATGCCTGTCCATTTTAGTTCGCTGATTCCCAAGATGTCAATGTTCAATCTTGCCATCTCATGTTTGACCACCTCCAGCTTACCGTGATTCATTGATTCAATTCATTGTTGTCGATCACAAGCTGAATATGAGCCAACAGTGTGATGTGGCTGCAAAAAAGGCAAATGCTCTTTTGGGCTGCATTAATAGAAGCATAGCTACCAAATCCCAGGAAGTACTAGTTCCCCTCTACTCAGCACTGGTTAGGCCTCATCTGGAGTACTATGTCCAGTTCTGGGCACCACACTTTAAGAAGGATGCAGACAAACTGGAGAGGGTTCAGAGGAGGGCAACAAAGATGATCAGAGGACTGGAAACAAAGCCCTATGAAGAGAGACTGAAAGAACTGGGCATGTTTAGCCTGGAGAAGAGAAGACTGAGGGGAGATATGATAGCACTCTTCAAGTACTTGAAAGGTTGTCACAGAGAGGAAGGCCAGGATCTCTTCTCGATCATCCCAGAGTGCAGGACAGGGAATAATGGGCTCAAGTTACAGGAAGCCAGATTCCGGCTGAACATCAGGAAAAACTTCCTGACTGTTAGAGCAATACGACAATGGAACCAATTACCTAGGGAGGTGGTGGGCTCTCCCACCCTGGAGGCGTTCAAGACGAGGCTGGACAGCCATCTGTCAGGGATGCTCTGACTTGGATTCTGCATTGAGCAGGGGGTTGGACTCGATGGCCTTGTAGGCCCCTTCCAACCCGACTATTCTATGATTCTATGATCTTACATTCCAGGTTCCTAAACAATATTGTTCTTTACAGCATCGGATTTTCTTTTCACCACCAGACATATCCACAGCTGAGTGTCCTTTCAGCTTTGGCCCAGCCGCTTCACTCTTTCTGGCGCTACTTGGAAATACCCTCTGCTTTTCCCCAGTAGTATATTGGACACCTTCCAACCTGAGGGGCTCATCTTCCGGTGTCATATCTTTTAGCCTTGTGATACGTTCCATGGGGTTTTCTTGGCAAGAATACTGGAGTGGGTTGCCATTTCCTTCTCCAGTGGACCACATTTTGTCAGAACTCTCTGCCATGACCTGTCCGTCTTGGGTGCAAGACCTGCACAGCATGGCTTATGGCTTCACTGAGTTACGCAAGCCCCTTCACCACAACAAGGCAGTGATCCATGAAGGGGATTCAAATGTTGTTAGCCACCTTGATATTTTGTATGATAAGGTGGAGTATAAATGTATCACTCCCTCTAATCGCAAACTCAGATGGTGAGTGCCAACAGAAATGGAGCCGCCAAGAGGAAAACATTGGCATGTTCAGGGGGACACTGAGATTTACAGATGTACAATCAAAATTCTTAAAAATAAAAAAGCTATGGGGGCAACCCCCCCCCCAATCCCCTTGAGGACTGAATGTGCTCAGTAGCCATGAAATGTTGAGTCTCAGTTGGAAAAGAAACATGTAAAATGGACACAGGGATGGAATAGCTTGCTATAAATGAATACATTCTAATTTGCCGAGAATGCCACTGTGACGTTACATGTCCATATATATATATATAAGGGAATTTTCTAAGTATAATAATGTATTCCGGTTATAAGACTATGTTTATGCTGAGTATCTCTAGGATGAGTGACAGGAAGGATGGTGGATTTGCATATGTGTGATGATTTCCTAAGTGAGTGAAGCGGGGGTGAAGTGTGTGTGCTATATAAGCTGTGTGCTGTGTTGTGTGGATCAGATAGGGCTTGTAATTGATCTGAGGACTGAGGAGGGAGGGAAGTCTGTGGTGATTTGTGAAGTGATGGATTGAGAGTGTGATCTGGAGTATTGTGCATGAGAGAACATATATTAATAGAACCATTAAGAGTTACTTATTTTGAACGCAACATCTTATTTGCTGTAGTTAATAAAGTTTATTTATTTAACCAAATCTTGTGCCTTCTGCTGTTGGCTACGTAAGGGGAAGGTAATAAAGGAAACAATACAGGTGAAAATATAAGCAAGTGTGCCCTCGCAGCTCGAGGACAGAATAAAGGATTGGACCTGAGCCTTAAAAGTCCTGGGGGCAGCAAAACCCAGTGTGTGAGAGAGAAGGTGGTTCCTGCTGGGTGAGAAAGACCTTAGAGAAGGGGAATTCTCACTAGGAGAAGGCAGGAATGCCACAGCCACCATCCTGTCTCTGCAGCCTTTCCCATTTCTGAGGCTGAATAGAACTCCATTATAATCATATTTATTATTAATAATACTGGATGAGTTTAATGTGACACAAAGGAAGACTTTGCCCTAATTCTGTTGACAGCAGAATGATGCAGCTCCAGGTCACATGTAGGCTACAACCCGTTGTGAATGAGCAGCCTTGCCTACAGACTGACACCGATTGTTCTCTGAATCATTTCGTACCCATTGTGTTTCATTTCATCCTTAGCCACCTTTTTGTGTGAATGGCCAAGCAGCCAGCTGGCACACCAACCTTGGCACAGAATCAGTTAGCAACAGCCAAGCTGGAAGGCCTGAGCTTATGAAAATGTGATGAATAAGGCTGCAGGCTTTCATGAGTTTAATCAACTCAAGCTTGAGTTGATTAATCAGTGGGAGGCTGCTTTAATTGGTGTGGATCCAGATGTGTTTTTTTATTTTAATTTATTTATTATTACATTTATATCCCGTCTTTTTTCATCTTGCAAGGAATCCAAGGTGGCTTACATAGTCCTCCCCCCTCCATTTTATCCTCACAACAACGCTGTGAGGTAGGTCAGGCTGAGAGTAAGTAACTAACCCAAAGTCTCCCAGTGAGCTTCATGGTCAAGTGGGGACTTGAACCCGGACCTCCCTACTCCAATGCTCTAACCACTACACCATACTGGCTCTCATATTGTTGGGCTACAACCCTCATCATCCCCAACCAGCATACTGACTGGGGTTGATGGGGGTTGTAGTCCAACATGTCTGGAAGGCGCCCGGTTGGGGAAGGCTGAACTAAATGTTTCAAGAGCTACTCATGCCCTATGTCTCTTTTGTGGTCTTCCTGGTAATGTGTAGTTCTCCAGCATGGTGCCCACCTTTAAGTGCCTGCCAGGCTCCCTGCCACTCCTGGTTTTTATTTTATTTCTTAAGTTTTTTAATTGTTTTCTTTTTTAACTTGGAGGCTGGCATGGCACAAAGGGAGGTGCTGCCTTTAAGGGACATTGTTATCCGGGTTCAAAAGGGCAGCTTCGTGTTTTGGAGCTCAAACCCTACCTCTGCATTGCTCTCAGGCTCTTGAGCAAGTTACTTTTCTTTTAGTCTCACCACTTTGCATTCTGGGAAATGAGTCTTTTGTGGCTGGCAGCCATTTTATGATGGGCAAGCGCCACCCCCTTGGCTGCCATTTTGCCAAAGTGCCCATGACACTCTCTCAAAATTTCAAATGTGCCCAAAGAGGTTGGGGACCCCTGATGTAGTTTATCATGATGCATGACAAGACACTGGCATGCTGTACTTTTCTCCACCCTCATCTCATGTCACTGGCGACTGGAGTCAGGGAGAGGGGAAATGAAAAGCATGATGACGTTCCATCATGCACTATGATCAACTACACATTGCCTGGAAGGCTGGGAAAGAGACATAGAGCAGTAGCAACTCTTCCCTTTGAGAACATGCAGTTCTGCCCCAAATTGATAAGTCGTGAAAAAAGAAAACATTCCTGAAAGCACGGAGGTTTGGACAGGAGAAGGTTAATAGAACTGTGTGTTTCCAAGCCCAATTTAAAGTGCTAGTTTTTACCTATAACGCCTTAAGTGATTTGGGCCCAAATTGCCTGATGGACTCTATTCACCCTTATCAGCCTGCCCACGCTTTAAGATCAGCGAGACAGGCCCTTCTCACTTGCCCACCTGGAGGGCAGTTAGGTGGGTGAGTACATGAGAGATGGACTTTTCTGCAGTGGCCCCACACTTCTGGAATAAGTTGCCATTAGGGGTCTGCCAGCCCCCATCATTGCAGGCTTTTAAGAAGGCCCTGAAGACTTACTTCTTTACTCTGGCCTTCCCCGATGATGTTTTATCAGACTGGGTTACAACTGCAATTGTGCTGTAGGTTCTGTCTTAAGCCGACATTTGTTGTTTTGTGGAACCTTTGCTACTTTTATTATGGCATCATATTTTTATTATGAATTTTATATATATGCATTTTAATGTTGTATGCCAGCTTAGGGCAGGGCTCCTGCCCTGAAAGGTAGCTTATAAATATTCTTAATAAGTAATAAAATAAATAAATAAATAAACTAGCGGGAATGCTGGAGATTAGCAAGTATCTCGTTGGTAAGAGAAATAATGGCTCTCAGCGGCCTGCTTGATACGCCTGAATGAGAATAGGCCTTCTCCCCCCACTCCTTAGCCAGAGGAAGGTCGCAATGCATGTGTAAAAAAGGCAGTAGCCTGCAATTTTGAGCTGGAGACCTGGTTCGCATGATCACAGGGTGGTTAATAAACCACGGTGGCTTGTTAACCACCCTGCACGGCTGGCTGTGTGCCACCAGATTCGCATAATAATAACCCCTTGCTGGCACAGCTTGTTGTGACATCTGAACCCAGCCAGGGTGAGTGGCTGCGGTAGTTAACAAAACCAAGAGGCAGAGACAGAGAAAGCTGAGTTTCTGGACTCTGTAAGCCAGCCTTCTCCAACCCCATATACTTAGGACTACAACTCCCATCAGCCTACCTCCACGCCCCATTCTGAAAACAGCTCAGGCTTGCCCCTTGGCTGCTCATCGCAAAACAAAAAAATATGCATTGTTTGCATTCAAGCAGTTATTAACATGATGTTTTGTTTGGCCTTAAGGTGCTGCCTCCCAGCCACACATATCTGAATCCCCTAAAAGCCAGGAAAGAACCCTTTTGTCTTCAAAACAATTGTTTTATGCATATGGACATTTATAGAGATTGAATCTGTTAGTTGATTGAAAATAATGGGATTGATCAATTTAGGGCACAATCCTAGGCATGTTTAGACAGAGAAAAAGCCTACAACTCCCAGCATTCCCCAGCCAGCATGCTGGTTGGGGAATGCTGGGAGTTGTAGGCCTTTTCTCTGTCTAAACATGCCTAGGATTGCCCCCTAAGATACTTTTGATTAGGGGAACACCCTGATCAAAGATATTTTAGGGTGCAATCCTAGACATGTTTAGACAAAGTCCTACAACTCCTGGCATTCCCCAGCCAGCCATGCTGGCTGGGGAATGCTGGGAGTTGTAGGACTTTTTACTGTATAAACATGCATAGGATTATGTACTTAGCTGATCAATTACAATCCCTTCAGGATCTCATAGTGGCTCCTATATTGAGGTGTTGCTAATATGCAACCCCAACCATTGACTGATCAACTAAAAGCAGATTATTAATTTAAAATTGTTTAGCTGACAGATAGTTACGATCTTCTAAGTACTGGGTAGCAGGGTTTTTTTGTTTGTTTTTTTAAACCATTAAAGCTGCAGTTGCTGTTCAACTATTGTCATGTCCCCACTGGATGAGTCCTCCTTAGAGGAAGACCCAGAGCCTCCAGCAGCTGGTGAGAATCAGGACCCGCCAGGGCCAGAAGGTGTGGAGGAGCCTGGGACCTCAGTAATGCCCACCCAGGACCTGCCCCCACAGCAGGAGGGGGGATCTGCTTGGGGTCAGAAGAGGAGAGACCCCCAAGTTCCCAGGAGTGACAGACTACAGCAGAGGACTCCTCAGGAGTAAGGGGGCTCCTCAAGAGGAGACTCTTTCCAGAAGCTACTAAGCCTCAGCAGGATCCTGGGCAGGGTTCTGGCAGCCTCTACCTTAAGAACGGCATTTGGGAGCTGGCACAGTTGCTGGAAACAGCGTCTGACTTGCTTTCTGGCTCTAGCCTAGGATCCCTAGCTCTCCGTTGTACAGAAGCCCTCTGGGCTGCCCTTTGACTACTCCCCCTTGGACTGAGTACCTTGTGGGCTGCCTATTGACCTTTCTTTCTGCCTGCAACCTGTTTGCTTCAGTGCCCTGGTCTTCCTGCTGGCTGCCTTGTCTCTGCTCTCTAATCTCTGTGGAATTCCCAGGGATCTCCTGGTAACTGACCTTGGTCTGCTGGCCAAGCCTGGCCCTCACCCTCCCCAACCTCGTGCCTTTCAGAGGTGTTGGACTACCATTCCCATCATCCCCAGCCAGATGGCCGTTTCTTCGGTGGAGGCTGGTGGCTCTGATGTCAGTGGGGTGGGGAATCCACTCCGGGTTTCAGTCAGAACTCTAAAGGAGCTATCCAAGGTGTGAAGTTCTGACTGGCCCTGACTGAAACCAGGAGCGGATTCCTCACCCCACTGACATCGGAGCTACCAGCCTCTGCTGCGTTTATTCCTCCTGGAATAAAGCCTTTAATCCTCCTGAAAAGAAGGAGAAAGTGGGATTTGAAAAGCCTAAACTGTGCGTAGCATGCATGTTTTCTGATGCCTTTTATGGAACAGAATCTGGAATTTGTTCCCAAATTTGAGTGATTCCTAATCATGGTGATTTTAAATATTCACGTAGTGCATAATTAACTTACGGCATCCACTTCTGCAAGAGCTGGAGATGCTTAGATGCTTTTAATAAAAGATTACACAGATTCACAGAGACCCTCTATCAACTGTTAGTGGCCACAATATTTCCGAAGTTCAGAGGTCAGTGAGGATCCTGATCTAGTCAAAACCGCACCATCCACATAAAAAGGGAGCTATAAGTGGGCTTGGAGGAACTCCAAGATTTGCAGAAGTACAAAAAATATCTTTAGGAGAAAAAAAACCCCTAAGGGGCGAGGGACACCCACCCCCAAAGACAACCCCATGAAGACTGAGCCTGCTGAATGTTGTGGGGGCAGGGGGCAGAAAACTGGGCGGGAGGAGATGCAAAGGAGTATCATGGAGGAGGGCATGGCTGGCTGGAGCACCGGACAGGGGCACTCCATACTGCAACCTTTTGTTGCAGGTCCTAGTTGTCAACTGGTATTAGCCATACCGGCTAAATAGGACCTCCATACGGTCCTCTATGGGGTTGGACTTGATGGTCTTATAGGCTCCTTCCAACCCTACTATTCTATGATTCTATGGGGAAGTAATATATCTCTAGGGATGTCAGAGAAATCCACTGCAGATTCAAATGAGGCCGAATTCTTTGGAATCCGGCCTCAGGAATCCACAGTGGATTGGGACCACTTACCTCTGCTCCAGGAGGACTGGAGGCGGAATGGCACTCAGCTGCTTCTTGCCAGCCAGAGCTGTTTGCCTCCTCCCTGTCCCTGCCGATTGCCATGTCTTTAAAAATAAAAAAATGGCGATCAGCAGGATGTGCCCATAGACTTATACACAAATAAGTCATGAATCTTGTGTATAAGTCTATGTGTCCATAGGCTTATACACAAGATTCATGGCTCTATTTTGCCTATGGACACATAGACTTATACGCAAGATTCATGGCTCTATCTGCATATAAGTCTATGGGCACATCCTCCCGATTGCCTCTTTTTTTTTTAAAGACATGGCAATCTGCAGGGACAGGGAGGAGGTGAACGGCTCTGGCTGGCAGGAGGGAAGGTAAGTGGCCCCCAAGCCAGTCCCCCCCCCCCCCCGGAATCTGAGCGGAGCGGAACCGCTCTGGAGGATTCTGGGTGGGAGGAACGGATCACTTCCCGCCCCCCACGGATTGCCCACTGGAACAGACGGTGGGAAATCTGTACACCCCTATATATCTCTGACTTCTAGTCCAGCACTGTGTCATCAGTAGCAGGCAGCCAAATGAAGAAGTTCACAAGCTGGCCATGAAGGACACAGCAATCCCCTGTTATTTTCCCCCAGCAGCTGATGCTCAGCTCTAGACTGCCCCAGCACATGGCAGTTAGATTTATAACTATTTTGGTGAATGGACCTACCATATTAATCGGCTTCATCCCTGTTAAAAGCTAGTGACTATCGCCGGTATCTTGCAGCAACGGATTTCCTAAGTTAATCACTGTACAATATGCAACTGATCCAAATGCCCACTGAACCCCATAGGAAAAGAAAGACTCCTTTAGCATCAGCCGCCATTCAAAGTTGAGCCACCCAGAGTTAGGGGCTTATTAAAGGAAAGGAAATAGTGCAAGGCCAAACGCTATCCCTTTCTTTGTAATTAATACCCACGATGCAAGTTAATATACCGACTCCACACAGTGGCGCTTAGGTCAAGAATCCGTGGTGGCGTAATTGCGAGAATAATCACTGGCATATGGCAACTTGCTGAATCGATGGGGGAGCAGAAGACCTCTTTGATCCAGAGCCATCAAATGCAATGTTCTTCATGTAAGAAACAAATGTCACTCGGCAGGAAGCCTGGAAGGAGCCTTCAACTTCAGGCCAATCAGAGCAAATGTGGATCTCTTCTCGATCATCCCAGAATGCAGGACACGAAGAATGGGCTCAAGTGACATGAAGCCAGATTCCGCCTGAACATCAGGAGAAACTTCCTGACTGTTAGAGCAATACGACAATGGAACCAATTACCTAGGGAGGTGGTGGGCTCTCCCACACTGGAAGCATTCAAGATGAGGCTGGACAGCCATCTGCCAGGGATGCTCTGACTTGGATTCCTGCATTGAGCAGGGGGTTGGACTTGATGGTCTTGTAAGCCCCTTCCAACCCTGCTATTCTATGATTCTATGAAAACAACAACACCCAGTTCCCATTGACTTGGTAGGGAAGTTTTCCCATCTAATCAGTCCACATAATAGAGTTGCCCACCAGTGGAGGCTGGAGGCTCTGATGTCACTGGGTGGGGAATCCATTCCAGGTTTCAGTCAGAACGTCACACCTTGGATAATTCCTTTAGAGTTCTGACTGAAACCCAGAGTGGATTTCCTGTCCACTGACATCGGAGCCACCAGCCTTCACTATTGCCCATGCCCCTGAGTTTCTAATCTTTACCCCCTTGGGTTAGAAATACAATCATAGAATTGGAAGGGAACTTGGAGATCATCTAGTCCAACATCCTGCTCCATGCAGGATGGAGCTACAACGTCTCTTAGAGATGGCCGTCCAGCCTCTCCTTAAATACCTGCAGCAAAGGAGAACCCACCATCTCCCAAGACAGTCTATTTCACTGTTGAACAGCCCTCTGTGTTAGGAGGTTTCTCCTAATGCAGACTTCCCTGACCTGGTACCCTCTAGATGTTTGGGACTTCATCCCCCATGAGCCCCAGCCACAGTCAGGAATCCTGGGAGTTGTAATCTGGAGGGCACCAGGTTGGGGAAGGCTGTCCCAATGGTTAGCAAAAATGTGCTTCCCTGCAACTTCCAAGCATTGGTTCTGGCCCTGCTCTGTGGAGCAACGGAGAACAACTCTGCTCCAACATCTGCATGACAGCCTTTCAAATAACTGAAGACTGGAATTATGTCTCCCTATAATCTTCTCTAGACTAATCATACCCAGGTCTTTCAGCTGTTTCTCATAGGACTTGGTTTCCAGACCCCTCACCATCCTCTTCCATCTTCTGTACACCATCCCCTGTAATCCTCTGTACACCATTCTCTGTACACGTTCCATTTGTCAATGACCTTCTTAAAATGTGGTGCCCAGAACTGGACCCTGGACTCCAAATGTGGCCTGAATAAATGCACAACAGAGCGGAACTATTAGTTCCTGTGACCTGGACACAATGCTTCTGCTAATGCAGTATAAGATTGTGTTAGCTTTCCCATCTGGGAGAGGGTATGCAGAGTTCATCGTCTTTGAGTTGACCTTTTAGCCCCCAGAGATGAATGGTTATTGAACCATGGCGGGGTCCATTTTCACAATGTTGACACCAAGGGTCACATCCTCACTCATGTTACATACACAATATTGCTCCTCCTGGTTAGAGTGCTGGTGTCACTTGTAGGGTACTTGCCTGGTTGGCAGAGAGCACTTGACTCAAGTAAACACCATTAAACTAATGACAGGTCTACACCACATAATTCAAATGTTTTATTAGTCATTCCCTTTCTCCAATTAAATCTGGGAGCTGTAGTTCTGTGAGGACTGGGTAGCCTAGGCATCTCTAGCTGAGAATTCTTGGCATCCTTACCAAACTACAGTTCCCAGGATTCTTTGGGGGAAGCTATCATGGCTGGTGTCAAGGGTAGGCATGGTTGGGCAGCTACTGAAGGCCCACACCACAGCAGGGTCCCACTAATAAGAGCATCCTGGAGTTGCTTTTCCTCTTCACCATGGCAACCTGCTTATTCACCTGAATCTCGCTCTTGTCCAGACAGCGGTGGTGTTGAGAAGGCGGAGCAGTAGATGATGCTGCCTCTCTGCTCCCTGGCCTTCTGCCTCTCGAGCAAGCAAGCGGATAAGGAGCAGCTAGTGACAATGGTGGTGAGAAGGTAGACTCACTGAGGGAGGGGGCCCATTCATCATATTTCTAAAAATACCCTAACCCACCCCAAATGCCTGCCTGAACAACCACGTTTTTAATGCGTGGCGGAAGCTCATTAAAGAGGGGGCATGGCGGAGTTCCCTAGGGAGGGAGTTCCACAGAGAGTAACCCTAAAGAGTTACCAGACACAGGGACCCCTCTCAGCCACCTGGCCTAGAGCTTGCAGTTTTCATAGCACACCGCTGCTTTTGATGATGATACATAACCAATATATGAGGCATGTGTGTGCCTTGATTTGTAGGACAACAAAAACATTTATTAAATATGAAAAAGGTTATTAAGTGGTGTTCCGCAGGGGTGGCAAGGAGGGAAGGTTGTGAATCGTTGGCACAGACTGCTTATACTGGAGAGTTTATATCTCAGGGGAACCAATGCTAACAACTTGCCAAGGAAGGTCCCAGTTTTGCCCTCAGTGCCTGTAAATTTCATGACAGCATTGCTGTCCCCAGGACTTCTTCCGTATCATATTCCTTTCATCCCTTAATGACCACCAACCTGTGGTGGGTGGCCCATTTTAACACTGTTCCATTCAGTTGTAAGTTCAGCCCCTTACAGAGCAAAGTACCTTTGGGAACATCCATGGGGTTGAGGCTGCCAATCAGATCTCTGACATAAAGTCCGTCGCCATCATCCTTGCTCAGCCAATTATTGCACGGGAAATAAAAGCGGAGGTGGGGCCGGTTCATGTCCGTCACTATCACACGATCTAGATACCAGCTGGCGTTCATTCCTGTGTTGTCATGCTCAATTCTGCAACACAAATTATTATCATCATTATTATTATTGACATTTCTATACTGCCCCATAACCAAAGCTCTCTGGGGGGTTTACAGAGATTAAAAAACATTAAAAATACATTATACACAGTGTAAAACGATTTACATAAAAACACATAAACAGACAGCACACAGAGAGAAAACATATATCTAAAAACAATTTTAAACACTCAGCCATAACACAGAACCAGGACCTGATTAAAAACTCATCATATGCTGTTGAATGCCTGAGTGAAGCCCAAGGTCTTAACTTGGCAATGAAAAAATAACAATGCTGCTGCCAGGTGGGCCACATCGGGAAGATCATTCCATAATTGAGGGGCCACCACCGAGAAGACCCTCTCCCTTGTTGCCGCCTTCCGAGCCTCCCTCAGAGGAGGCTTCCAGAGGAGACAGTTCAGCAAATTAAGAGTGGAACTCAGAATGAAACACAACTTTACATCTCAGTAAAACAGCTCTCTGTTTATGACTTGGTGGACTTTGCCAAGCCCTTCTCTTTCTGGATTCTTCTGCTTTATTCAGCCACTTCTGCTAAAAAGCCTTGCTGGATCACAGGAGAGGTCCTTTTCACCCAGCATTCTGTTTCCAACAGTAGACAGCCAGATTCCCTTAGGAAGCCTTTAAGCAGGACATGAAATCAACAGCTCTCTGCCCTGTTTTTCGCCCAACAACCAACATTCAGAGGTATACCACCTCTAAATCAGTGGTGCAGCTAGGACCTTGGGGTCAAAGTTCAGGGCCCCACAGCCCACACCCCCAAATGACCACCCAGCGAGCGTCAGGTGAGGAGAGCATCACAAACAAACTGCGCAGCAGAGGGTCAGGCAGGTAGCCAGCTAGCTGAAGAGAGATCTTGCCTGAGGTCCTCACTTGAATGGATCTGGATTGGACCACTTGAGAAAACAAAGCAATGCAGAGCTGGAGACCAGACTGCTCTCCTCAGCCAGGCACATAACCAGGGCTGGTGTGAATCAGAGGGCTGGGTGTTCCCCGCCCCACTCATCCTACCCGCCCCCAAATCTTTTTTAAAAATAAAACCTTTGTGAGTCCCAGCCGATCTGGCAGCCTCAGTGTCGGTGTGCTGACCGCGCATAGAATCATAGAATAGTGGGGTTGGAAGGGGCCTACAAGGTCACTGAGTCCAGCCCGCCCCCCCGCCCCCCGTGCATACACTCAGTAAAAGAAAAAAAGGCTTCTCTTCCGGCAGGGCTCGCTCCCCTGAAACTGCAGATTATTTTTAAAAAGCTGCAAAGGCACAGCCTTTCTGGGCCAGGCAGCCAACTGGATCCAGCCCAGCTCCTTCCCAAAGGGATGGGTTGGAAGGGCGCTGGCAAGGGCGCATGGTGGCACTGCAGCTCAGTTTCCCCCTCCTCCCATCAAGGTGCCATGTTGTGGTATCTCCTCTCTCATCCAAGGGGAAGGAGGCAGCAGCAGCAGCAGACTGAACGGACCCAAGAGGAAAAGTCTCTCTCTCTCTCTCTCTTTCTCTCTCTCTCTCTCCCTCCCCCTCTCTCTCTCCCCCTGGCCTATCGTTTTATTTAAGCAGCAGAGGCACCCAGTAAATTCAATATTATATTGCATCTCTACCTGGGAGTGAGAGGGCACCATTTAAAATCTGTCTGAAATAATTTAATACTAAATCACATCTCAGCCTGGAAGTGGGTGGAGAATCCTTCCACAACCCCTTGGCTCTGCCTCTTGCGACCCTTTGGCTCTGCCCTCTGCCCCCCAACCACAGTGGCCTCCAGCTGCCACTGCAGGTGGGGGCTGGAATCATGACTGACACCCCCCCCCCCAGCCTTCTAAAACAGTAGCAATCACAATACAGCAATCACAAAATGTTGGGGACGCAGTGGGGTCCCCTGTAATTCAAACACTGATGTAACTATCATTGCTAACAGTCAACGGCAGACCATGAATTTTCCAAATCCCCCTTTAAATCCCTCTAAATGAAGAGGACCTGCCCAGATGTACTCTAAGGTCTATACAGTTTATCAGCGCGGTGCGTCCTTTATATTAAAGCCAGCTGGGGATATTCTAACCTGCCATATTGCTATAGGGTAAGCAATAATTTCATTCCAATACCTTATCTTCCTTATGGTTCCAACGTTGTTGGTTCGCACTCGAAAGACATCCGTTTTACTCCTTTCAAAAGCAGAGCTGCTCCTGAAATAGAAGTGCAGTAGTCATAATATAGTACAGTTAATATCAGATAAGATAATAATCCTACAAATACAAAATAAGCATAAAGTTGAATCGACTCTGGGAACCTCAAGAACAGATGTTTCTCATGACACGTGGCCATGCAAAAATCATGTTTATTTACATGAAAAGCATATCCCCTCCCAAGACATGGGTGATCCAGGAGACTTCAGCATGCCTTGTTGTGACCATCTGCTTAGGTGCATTAACCAAAGTGTGGTGGTTCAATGGACATGCGACCCGGAAAGGAAAAGAAACAGAAAGCCACGTGGTGGTGATCACAAAGGCACTAGCCTTTGAGGAAATGCAAGGTATTTTATCTTATCTTCCACGCAGCGCACAACAGGGATATAAAATGTCATGCATTTTGCAAGGCTTTTCATCCGTGAAGACTCTGAATACAGCTTGCGGGGAGATGCATGGGATTCCATCCTTTTGCCATATTCTGTGAACAGCATGACCAATTGGGAAGCAGTCGTGTTCTCGCAACCCCTACAGCTTATGGCATTTCCGCGGGAGATCGATCAATCAGTTATTACAGTCAGACACCAGCAGGAGCTAACAGGTGGGAATCATTTTTTCCTGGCTTAGCCTGATACGTTTTTCAGACTGACTGATGCTTAGGAGACTGTGAGCAGGAAAAGAGGAATCAGGAAGCAAAGAAAGAAAATAACATAAATGGAAGGGGCCCATTTGGAAATAATTGCAAGATATTTTTGTGCTATTAGTGGGGAAGGGGTGTGGGCTGTTTCAGGTTTAAGTCAGCAGGCGAGACATTTCAAAAGACGAGCAAAGTTTCCAGCAAAGTTGAAAGCAGGGGTATAGAATTGCAGGGATACAGAGCTATCCCATATGGCTCTGATTGTCAGGAGATTTCGGAAGGACAATAGGAAATCCTTCTTCACAAGATGCATCATTAACTGAAGGCATTCTCTGCCACAAGATGTGGGAAGGGCTACCGGCTTATGGGCTTCCCATGTGCATATGTGTTTTTCCTATGGGGCAAATAACAGCCCAGGGGGAAGGGACTTTCACCAGTAAAGTGGCACAGGGGGGAAGGGTCAATCCCAGCTCCCTCCATGCTGTGACCCAATCTGGATTAGCCCAGCCCCCCCCCCCAAAGGTGCTGTAAAGTTTAAAGGAAGGATGCAGAACCTCAGGTTCGGGGTCCACGTCCACCCTGCCTCGGGTCCCAATCTGGCCCCCTGAGGTTCCCCAGCTGGCCACGCCCCTTCCCCGGGCCACACCCACTCTCCCCCAACCACTGGTCATTTATAGTTTCCCGGCTTTTGTGCATTTTCCTCCCATTCCAGAATTTACGACTTCCTTATTTACTAGCAGTGAGAGCTTTAAGCTAAACTCTGCTGGTATTCTTTTGTATTTTGGCACTGCCCCTTTTGCCTTTGGCCCCATCCTGTTTTGCATTTGGCCCCACCCACTGCTGGAACGTGGCTCTCAGGAGCTTCTCTTAAACTGAATTTGGCCCTTGGGCTGACAGAGGTCCAACATGCCTGGCTTACAGCAAGCAGAGGCGCGCACGCACATCACAGTCTTTGCATTTAATGCTGTGCAGCACATGGATAGGATCAGGCTTTGCAAGTGTTCGTTATGCCACAGGACAGCTAGGGCGATGTTGTCAGCTCAGGTCAATCGGCCTCCATGTGTATAAGGAGCCAGTGATATGGTCTCAGATATGCGCGCACCCGAGAAAGAATTGCATGGGTTCTGGAACACATAGTTTTTATAGCAGCCTTCCTCTAGCTAGTGCCTTCCAGATGTTTTGGACTACAACTCAAATCAACCCCAGCCAGCATGACCAATGGTCAGGGGTGATGGGAGTTGAAGTCCAAAGCATCTGGAGGGAACCAGGTTGGGGGAGGCTGTTTTAGACAATAACCACACTCCATCTTCGCCCCTTATATACCACTGATGCTATTCAGTTTTCCCAGTGGTCCCCTGGAACCATACGTTGGCCATGTCTCCTACATAAGAACAGCTAGGAGCTCCTGATATGCTGTAAAAGGATTTTTCCAGTCTCATTCACAAGAAGTAAACTATGTTTCCTTTCCTGCGCTCTTTCCTCAGAATAGGAAAATACATATGACTTCAAGGTTGGACAACCTCAGCAATACATGACTTTTAACAGCGCATTCCCTTACTTGTCTACTTGGAAGCAAGTCCCATTAAATTCAATGGGGCTGACTCCCTGGCAAGGATTAGGCTTGGACTGCAGCTTAAACTAGGGATTGCTACTTCTGGTAAATAGTTCAGACTCTCCCTTCTCCTGCAGCACACCCCAAATATATTACTTGGGGCAATGAATGTTTTTGAGCCTTCCTCAACAATCTCTGCCGAATCCACATTTATTGTCTCAAATATGGCAAACAGGTCTGAAATTTCATGTATTTCCTTTACCATTCCCATATTATTTGGCTTTACACGAGTTTCGTGTTTGAGTTGCTTCAGTGAGAAAAGAAGCTCTTTTGAGGGCAACATTTAAAATAGCTGCAGGTACCTCTTGTCAGAGCTGTAGAAACGGAGAAAATGCGGGGTTATAGCATGAAATTAGCATTTCCAGAGACATATTTGCACCCAAAGGAAAACAAGGAGGCACAGCAAAGAGTGCAACTCTACGGCTAAGGGAGTCTTAGGCTGCAATCCTATACCCACTTACCTGGGAGTAAGCCCCGTTGAACTCAATAGGGCAGGGGTGTTGAATCTTGTTCAGCCTGGGGCTGAATTCCATTTCGGAAGCTCTCTGGGGCTGCGTTCCAATAGTGGGGTGGGGGTTTTTAAGGCAAAATGGGCCGGCCAGAAATACAAAACATACCAGCATATTGTACCTTAAAGCTCTTGTTGCCAGTAAATGAGTTTTAGGAGAGGCATTTAAACCTTTTAGAATGCGGAAAAACTGCACAAAAGCCGAGAAAACACCAAATGGCTGGTGGCTGTGATGTCAGTGGGGCAATAAATCCGCTCCAGGTTTCACTCAGAACCAGTCAAAACTCTAAAGGAGCTCTCCAAGGTGTGAAGCACCTTGGAGAGCTCCTTTAAAGTTCTGACTGAACCCCGGAGCTGATTCGCTACCCCACTGACATTGGAGCCACCAGCCTCCCCTAGTCGAAGGGAAAGGCACTGCTAGGGGAAGGGGGCATGGCAATCTGGAGAATCCCAGTAGCCTGGATTGGGACCCCAGGAGGGCTGGATTTGGTCCCCGAGCTTGAGGTTCTGCACCCCTGCTATATGACTTTCTTCTGAGTAGACACATACGGCATTGTTCTTTGTTAAGACTATTTTACCATTAAGAACCCGCTTTGTGTAATTTACTTTTCCAGGTACACACCAGCAAAGAAAGGAACAGATTCTGATTCAGAACCATAGGGGTTCAGCTACCCCAACCAACGTATGATTAGCATGTGGCCCTCTAAACATGACCTTTTGCAGATGGAGTGCATCTTTATTCAGACTGGTGGCATGGCAAAGGGTGTGTGCAAAGGCTGGTAAGCATCCAAAGTAGACCCAAAAGGAAGAGAAACAGAAACGTCTCAGGATGCAAATATTGTGAAAGCCCAGCACTCATGGGAGACCTTGAGCCAATTTCTTCAACCTCGGAAACACCTGCAAGAATCTTTTAGAAAAAAAACCTCTCTAAAAAAACTTCTCTTTTAGTAAGAATATATAGTACAGCCTTGTATACACTCTTTCCAAGTCGCCAGTGAATTACAATGGGAGATTTTTTGTTATGAGAATCTCTGCAGACATTTTCGTAAGTCAGTATGCATGCACACACCTTTGCAGTGTGTATTGATTTGTATGTGCTTTATGCTTAACTGTATGCACAGGCCTTGCTGCAATGATCAGTGTGTGTGTGTGTGTGTGTGTGTGTATATATATATATATATATTTGTGTTGTCTTCTATTTCTATTACAGCCCCTTAAAGAGGGCCTTAAAAATTAATAAGAGGCCGAAACGCATTGGGCTTTCCATAAATAAAATCTTTGCATCCTGAGATGTTTCTCTCCTTTTGGGGCATGTCAAAGAAGTTATCAAATCATTCACACAGCTCATCTGTCAGTATCCAATGAGGTTTGTACATTTAAAAACAAAGCAAAAAACCTTGTCTCTTTGCACATCTGTTTTTATTCCACTCCCTTTCCCATAAGCATAACATCCCCCAAAGCAGAGTTATGTAACCATGTAAGTTATGTCCCTATATATGCCTGCCGAGGACTGAGATCTGTTGGAGGGGCCTTCCTCTGCATCCCACCAGTGTGAGACATACCCTATGGTGGGAGGTGGGAGAGGGCCTTCTCTGCTGTGGCACCCCGGTTGCAGAATGCCCTCCCCTTGGAGGCCCAGTTGGCGCAGACATTGGTTTCATTTCAGCGCCAAGTTAAAACATGGCTTTTTATCAAAGGCTTTGAGGGCCAAATGCATTCCCTAAAGTTGCACACTGTTTTAACTGTTTTATTTTTTTTAGATGTTTAATTGGTATTAGCTTGTTTAATGGTTTAATATGCTTTTAGCTGTTTAAATTGTTTATTGTTTTATACAGTTTAAATTTATTTTATCTGTATGCCACCCTGAGATCTTAATGATATAGGGAAGAAGCCCCAACTACAGACTGTTAAGCAAATAACCACACACTGAGCTTTAAAGCACTTTAGAGTGGTTCAGTTAACAACAGTGCACTTTGTGTGAGAAATTGCCAAAGAAATTGCTGGGCTATGTGTCATTTCATTTCATTTATTACATTTCTATACCATGCAATAACTGAAGCTCTCTTGGAGGTTTACAAAGATTAAAACCTTAAAAATACCTTATAAAACCATTTACATAAAAACATATAAGCAGACAGCACTCAGACAGACACACATATATCAAAAACAATTTTAAACTATCAACAATAAGAAAAATCCAGGACCTGATTAAACCTGCTGCCAAATGCCTGAGCAAAGAGGAAGATCTTAACCTTGTGCCGAAAAGGATAACAATGTTGGCACCATATGGGCCTTGTTGGGGGAGATCATTCCACAATTGGGAGGCCACCACCGAGAAGGCCCTCCCTTGTTGCTGCCTTCCGAGCCTCCCTTGGAGGAGGCTTCTAGAGCAGGTAGTTCAGCAAATAAGGAGCGGAACTCAGAATGAAAGACAACTTTGCATCTCACTAAAACAGCTATCTGTTTATGACTCGGTAAACTTTGCCAAGCCCTTCGCTTTCTGGATTCTGTCTGCTGGAGGCATCTGGAGGGGGGCCTTAGATGATGAGTGTAGTGTATGGCTGCGTTCATGCTGGGAGAGGCGCTTCATCAGGTGAGGTTTGATGCCTTTGTTTGGATAGAGGCTGAAAGGGGGCTTAATGGCATCAGAACTGGCATTGCAAAGCAGGGTGATAGCAAGAGGATTAATATGTCTATGTGCTTGTGCATGCTCAGGTTATCCATGCAGGTGCAACTCTATTTTTCTCACAGGCTTTGCATGCATTTAGATCAAATGTGCTCTGTTCATCAGTGAACTAACATACTTGGCAACCAGAAGACTCGTAACAGCTTATGACAGCATGCCACAGAGCTTGTAGAATTGTACTCACTTGCTGGTCAGATGGGACTTTGGTGTAATGCCGAATTCGCCAAAGAGAGTAACGAAAACATTGGCGTCGGTCCCGGCTCCTCGGACATCTCCTGTCACGGTCACCACTTCATAGACTGTGGGGACAAAGCACAGGAAGGTCATGAAAAAGAAGGAAGAAGCAGACCTGGCTGTCAGGGGCAGTCCAGAATTGCCGGTCAAAGTGGATCCCAACATCAGAGTTAAAAATAAGACTTGTTTTTGAGTAAATGCAGCTTCCATCTGAAAGTTCTTTTCAACCTCAACATGTCTGACTGCTGTAAACATAAAAAGAGAAAGATTTGGACTCCTTCTTTGACTGAGAACCAGGGGTGTTGCTAGGCACTTAAAAGATTTGGGGACCAGGCCCATAGGACTGAACTCTGAATAAAATTTGCATACGTTGATTTCTATCTGTATATGCGAATGTAGAAATAATTACTAGCATTAATTTCTCATCCAAGTAATTTCAAATGAAGTAAGTTCTTCAATTAATTTGCACCCTGCCCTGGATCATCCCAAAGTAATATAAAAAATGTGGCTGGGTTATTTTTCCTAAGAACTTAGTTTATTTGAAATTATTTGGATGAGAAACTGATTGCCTAGCTATGTCTCCTGTGAAATTTAAATACATGCTAGTAATTATTTCTACTAATTGGTTGCGGAATTTGAGACAGTGGACAGGACTGGCATCTACTTTATTTCAAACAGGAGTAAATAAGTTTATGTGGACAAGAGTGATCGCCAATATCCAATGAGGATATGGCACAGAAAGAAGAATTATTTCTACATTTGCATATATAAATATAAATCAACATATGCAAATTGTATGCAGATTTTTAAATTGCCATGCAGGGAGAGATTTGGAAGGGGTGTTGCAGCACGTGTGGAGGGCAGAGTTAACCCTTCTTTCCCCAGCTGCAATCCCTCTTGAATATCATTCCCAGCATGGCAATTAAGCTGATAAAAATAGCCCATCATTTTGTGGTTTCCCAGCTTTTCTGCAGTTTTTTCCCAGTTCTAAAAGGTTCATATATGTCTCCTAAGGCTTAGTTACTGGCTGTAAGAGCTTTAAGCAAAAATATGTGTGTGTGTGTGTGTGTGTGTGTATTTTTGGCTCCACCCCAGTTACGTTTGGCTCCACCCATTTTGCATTCAACCCCACCCACCATTGGAATGTGCCCCCCCAAGAGCTTTTCCAAAACTGAATATGTGTCTCAGGCTGAAAGAGGTTCCCCACTCCGGATCTAACTGAATAATCAATTAAGGGCGCAATCCTATCCATTTGCCTGTTGGCCTCCAAATTTGGCCTCCAACCTTCTCCCGCTCTGCATTTTTGCTGGGTGGATGTTTTTGCCCATCTAGCTAGGGCTCTGTGGAGTGGGAGGGAAGGAGGCTGGGGAGGGCTGGGGATACCTTGCATCCCCGCTTCCCCAGCCCAGCCCCGCCCAGCCCCCGCCTCGCCCCCTTCTCTCCTTTCCAAGGTTGCTTTTGCAGCCTTGGATAGGCAGCCAGTGCAGTTCTCTCTGTGCCAGCTGTGAGGGGGAGGAGAGCTCGGACTCCTGGGTCCAAGGTCAGAGCACTGTTTAGGGGCCATGGGATTGCTCTCCCCATGTTCCAGCCCAGCCCAAGTAGTAAGTTTTCTACCTATTTTGAACAAGGCTCCTGAAATAGTAACAAATCCATGGGGGGAAATTATGAATGGCTAGCAACCCTGGTTATGCTCTGCATGCCATTTAGCCTTAGCACAATGTGCCAGCGTTCCCTCTGCCTCCTTTCAGATATTGTATCTGAAATTCACAGAGCTGAACAGTGTAGCCTGCAGGAGGCACAGAGAGTCAGCCATTCTCTGGATTCTTTATGCTCAGTCAGCCAGCCTCTGCAAAGTCAAACGCTGTTTCTGAGTCATCATATGAAGATTGCCTTGTCCATATCAGTCTTTTCAACTGCCACGCATAAGTTATTTTTAGAGAGTGCATAGCGCATGTTCAGGAATCTTATCCCCGGTGATCTACTGATCTGCTCGGTATAAAGTAAGAGATGCAAAAATTTCAGATGCAAACATTTCGAAAGAGAGTGAGGTGATAAAGTCACACTTGCCTTTTTAGATCTACCCCAATAGGACTGAAAGACAATGTGTGAATTGATTTGTAAAGTGTTCTTCTTTGCGCCTCTCTTTATTAAATGCAGCCTGTGCTTAAATACATATCACTTTACAAGTATTCATCATCTGTGATGTGCCCACAAAGGAGCAGAACCTACTCACTGGGCATCTCTGGACACTTTAAGGCTGCAATCCTATACTTGCTTACCTAGGAGTAAGTCACATTGAACCCAAAGGGACTTACTTCTGAGTAGATATGCATAGGATTGTGCTGTAAGTTGCCAGAATATTTAGAGACCCAAAAACTGCATGTGCAAGAGATCATCTGCTAGATGTTTCTTGACAGCACTGCCAGGTTTGAACAGACTTGCACCCTACAAGCAGGATGGATTCTTCCAGCTCCTAGAGTTTTTTTCCATTTTTAAGTAGACAAGAATAGAAGACATGAAGCCATGACATCCAACCCACCAAGAGGACACACATACACACTCAAAAAAAAATTACTGAAATGCATGCTTCCCAGACAGGTAAGGATGCCACAAGGACAGAACCAAGAAACACATTTTTGGTTGAATTGAAAGACAAATTTATCCAATAATCAGCACAAACCTATTCATGTTCCACTGTGTTCAATGGAACTTACTCCCAGGTAAGTGGATATAGGACTGCAGCCAGAGTGTAATGTTTTCAGACTACTATCCAAAGGGATCCACAGGAAAGTAGGTCACCTAAATGGATCTAACAAGCGATCTGTTCTGATCATTATGTCTTTGAAGGTGTGGGGCTGTGTAAGAAAATTAATAGACAAAGGCCTGTTCCATACATAACACTATGCCATGGTGTGGTTTGTTGAAATCTGGCTTGTCATTGTGTCTCCTCCAAACCCTTCCCTGCAAACAAACAAACCATTTAATGCACAGTCTGCTATTTCATGTGCTGGTGAGGCTCATCTTGTTTATAAAGTAGTAGATCAATTGATCAAAAGGCAAAACTGAAGTACTTTGGCCACATAATGAGAAGACAGGATACCCTGGAGAAGATGCTGATGCTAGGGAAAGTGGAAGGCAAAAGGAAGAGGGGCTGACCAAGGGCAAGATGAATGGATGATATTCTGGAGGTGACGGGCTTGACCTTGGGGGAGCTGGGGGTGGCAACGGCCAACAGGAAGCTCTGGTGTGGGCTGGTCCATGAAGTCACGAAGAGTCGGAAGCGACTGAGTGAATAAACAACAGATCAATTGTGTTAAACTAGCCTGGTTTGCACATAACACCGAACCATGGTGTGGTATGTTGAAGCCTAGATTCCCATTGTGTCCAAACCCATCCCCGCAAATAAGCCATGGTTTGTTAACCAGCTACAAATCACAAATAGAAGCCACGGTTTGTCGTTGGTTTACGAAGTCTTCCTTGTTTAAACCATGGCTTGTCATGACATCTGAACCCAGAATCATGGCTTACCACTGGCTTGTTTGTAACAATTTTTGTAACTGTTTTTAGCTGTTTAAACCTTTTTTTAAAAAAAAATTGTATGTTAAAGTTTTATATTATGTTTTGTAATTTTTGTGAACCACCCAGAGAGCACTGGCTATTGGGTGGTATAAAATTAAATATAAAATATAAAATAAAATACAATATTGTTTGCACTGCTGTCTGCCCTGAAACAGAGGCATCCAACAAGAGCAGACTAAAAATGAAACTCTGCCGAAGGCTGGCAAAATGTGCGGGAGTGAAACAAACCAGAAATAGGGAAAACAAGCCACAATTTGTTTGCTCATCTGCAAGACAATTCCTGGCTAAAGCAATGTTGGATTTGCTAGGACAGCCTTCCTATTAGGTTCAATGGGACTTTCTGTCAGGTAAGTGTGTATAGGACTGCAGCCTTAATTCTTTATCCCACCTTTCCTCCAAGGAACTCAAGGCAGCATACATGGTCCAATATCTAATACAGCCCATGCTCCATTCTTTCCTCACAACCACCCTGTGAGGTAGATCAGGCTCAGAGACAGGGACTGACCTAAAGCCACCCAGTTAGCTTCATGAATGAGTAGGGATGTGAATGGAGGTCTCCCCATCTCACACTCTGTCCACTCTACCACACTGGTTCTGCCATATAAATAAAATCAAACCTTTGTGCATTAGCTCACAGGAACATCTTACTAAACCCCCCACACTCACCTTTTTTCTTGTTGTACTCATCTTCAGTTTCATGGGAAGATTCGGAGTGATAATCCCGAAGTTCCTGTTCATACATCTCTGCAAAATTCTCCTCATTCTTTTTCTTTTTCTTCTTGTCTTTGCTCTTGGACTTTTTACCTTTTTTCTTTTTCTTCTTCTTCTTTCGGCCATAGTCGTCATCATCATCGTCATCATCACTGTCGCTCCACTCTTTCTTCTTTTTCTTCTTCTTCTTTTTCTTCTTCTTCTTCCTCTCCTCGCTGCTGTCATCATCGTCATCATCTGACGAATCCATCTTCCTCAATTTCCTCTTCTTTTCGTAGATTTCCTCCTCATCCTTCTCATCTTCCTCCACCTCCTCCTCATCATCTTCTTCCTCCTCGGATGACCTACTCATCCTCTCCCTCTATTTTTCATCTACTCTCCTGTTCTTTTTCATGTCATTATTTGTCCTTCCACAACAATGTTTCTCCTAGATTCTTTGGACGTTACACCTGACACTTCTCTACTTGATGCTGTCCCTTTAGATACTTCCCTTTCCTTCTGCTTCTGGAATGTTGTTAGTTGCCTCTAACTTCCTCGTATGTGTGCCTCCTTCAACAGTGCTGTGGATTTCCTTTCCTCCTTTGATCAACAATCCCATTAGTCAATAGTTTCTTTAACTTTTTCTTCCTTTAACTTTACTCCTTCTGTCTTCTACCTGTTTCATCAAAATACCATTTCCTTTCACATCTGTCGTTGCCTCTTTCCTTTGACTTTGTATTTACTTATTCATTGGCTCGAGCAGAGTTCTTCCTTCTTCTCCATATTTTTTTTAAGAAGAGGTTCCCTCTGCCTAGATTAAATCGTCCAGTGAGTCTCCTGTATCACCCCTGGCCAATGAAAGTAAGGATCCGTTTGAATGTAGGTCAGATGGGGACACATCATGAAATGCTACCTTGGCCATAGCACAGAGGTAGACTTGGGCAGTGGGAAAACCTTACACTGCTTTTCTCAGAGTACCACCTGTAGCTTCAGAAGGCTCAGGGGATACAAAATTACCTGCTGTTCCTTCAGTCAGGTGAACCATAAGACAGACAGCCAGATGAAAAGAGAGAGAGCTGTCCAGCTACCTTATCTGGCTGGTTTGCAGTTCCCTCTCCATTATTCATGGGTCTCAGGATTGCTTTACAGCAGAGGATCTCAAAACTTTGCCACAGAGAGCCTCCCAAAGTAACGGGAGGAAGAAGTTCTGCTCCACCCCCTCCCTTTGTCTTTTCAAAGTCTCCATTTGGGGGGAGGTTCTTTCATCCCTTAAGGACTATGTGCACCCCCATGGGATGTTTTAATATATTATTTTTTAATCCCAGACTTCTTTTCCGAAAAGCACAGCCAATAAGCCTCACCAAGACCTCTAATTGAAATGATCTAAGTAATCACAAACATCCTTACACACCAACCCACAAATGATACTGGTAGTTAAGGCTGAAGCTATTCATGAGACTGTGGTATATTGAATGTATCTTAAGGGACCTGTAATGGTTCCCCACCCAACCCCCCAATACTGGCCTGGTATGCTTCAGTCCCACTGGGTGTGACTCTGGTTTTGTTTCATCTCTCTGTGCATTTGTTGGCGCATGCAGAACTCTTCATAAGCTGCTTTTGCTGTGCTACCAGAATTGTATATTTCCATATGGTGTTCGTAATAATTTAAGGAAGCTGTGTGTTATCCTACCTGTGTCTGCTGAGTGCTGATCTGAGAGCAGGACTGATTGGGATTTGGAAGGCTGAGTATTTCCTCCATCCCTGGGACCCACAACCAAAGAAGAAATATTATGGATGTGGGCAGATCTGTGCTTGATTTCCTGACTTTTAAAAAAGTGAATGGTGGGTGTGAGGGGTGCAAATTTGATTGCAGAGGTGGTGCTGGGGAAGGAGGTGCTTAACCCTTTCCCCATGGCTGGTTTTGCTATCAAAAATGCAAGGATGGCCAACGTCTTGCTGACTCAGCGGTAGAGCTCATGCCAAAGAAGTCCCAGGTTCAATCCCTGGCATTTCCAGGTAGGGCTGGAAAAGCTTCTGCCTGAAGCGCCAAAGAGCCACTGGTAGGCAACGTCGACAATACTGGGCTAGGATTGTTCTAACTCAGCAGGGCCAGCATCAAGGGTTGGCATGGTCAGGCACCAGCTGAGGACCCTTAACACCAGCTGCAGGGGCCCACTGACAAGAGCCCCCTGGACTTTCTCCTCCTCCTCCCCCCCATTGCAATCTGCATGCTCAACTGCCTTGAAGTCTGGCCCAGATAATGATGGTGGTGAGAAGGAGGAGCAGTAGAGGGTGCTGCCTCCCTGCTCCCTGCCCGTCAAGCAAGCAAGCGGGAGCAATGACGAGAAAGAAGATGAGGAGCAACAGCAGCTAGTGACAATGGTGGTGAGAAGGTAGACTCGCCGAGGGAGGGGGCCCATTGAGGGCCCTCAGAACCTGGAACCAGCACTGTTCCAGGGCCCTCAAAACCAGGAACCAGCACTGGAAGCCAGGCCAGTTAAACTGGTGTGAAAATAACGTCGTAATGGAGGACGTTTGTAATGTAGGTATGTCCTCACAGTATACTACAGAGAAGGTCAATGCTTCAAGTGCAAGATCAGGCATGCTTTACTTCTACCCACAGTCCTCGACAAAGTGTTGACCACAGGTTCTCAAAGACGATGAAGAGCAAGAGCTGTGGTAAGAGCGGAACATGCTCACATGTTGGTTGTCTAGCCGAGGGTCCAGTAATCAACTAGACATGGGCAAGCTCGGGATCAAGCACATGTTTATTGCTTAAGCAAGGCAGAAGTCCCAAAGAGAAATCAGCGAACAAGGGGCGGCACACACCTTTTATACTATGCGGTAAAGACCAGATTTACAACGGAAAAAATACTGCTGTTAGACAGAGAACTACTATGTCACATAGGTCACGTGGGCAGGAAGGCCCCTCTGGCCAGGCACCTATCAACTTTCCATTGTGATGACTCACAGGCCAGAATGGTCTATTTCTGGAACAAACTGCTGACAGGGCCGTTCTTTGGCACGTGGCTTTCCCAGCAGAACATGGAGAGGGGAGACACAGGTCAAAGACGGAGGGAGTTTGGCCCCCTTTCTTCTCAGAGCAGCTGGTGACAATGGTGGTGAGAAGGTAGGCTCACTAAGGGAGGGGCCCGTTGAGAGTGTCTTATCCAAGGGCCCTCAAAAACCATGACTCAGTACAAGGCAGCTCCCTATGTTCTTCAGCTGGAGCAGGGGGGCAGATTCCTGACCCAAGCTGATTGAGGGCAAGTTCCACTTTAGACATGACAACACCACTCCCTCACTCCCCTCCCCATGCATCTTGGCCAGGGAGACTTCAGCCTTCTGTTAGTGCTATAGGAAAGGAAGTACCAACAGCTTCTGGGGACATCCTCTTCTTTACCACCGAGAGCAGGAAAGGTGGGCACTTGCCTGTCAAAGAGAGTCTTGCTGTCCTGCTGCTGTAGCAACTGCTCCTCTCCGTGCTGAAGGAAGAAAGTGCCCTAAGGATGGCTGGGGAGCTGTAGGGATGGACAAACGTGCCAATTTGGTTCCTCTCAATTTCTCATTTCTCCAATCTTATGTTCTGTTCATCCCAAATGTAGAGATTTCACCACCACCACCCAATTTTAAATTCAGTTTATCCTGAACTTTGAGATCTTCTTTTTGAAGTTTGCATGAAAATGCGTACACGTTTTTGTGTGCATGGCGAAGGGGCTTGCGTAACTCTGTGAAGCCATAAGCTATGCCGTGCAGGGCCACCCAAGACGGACAGGTCATGGCAGAGTTCTGACAAAATGTGGTCCACTGGAGAAGGAAATGGCAACCCACTCCAGTATCCTTGCCAAGAAAACCCCATGGAACGTATCACAAGGCTAAAAGCGATGACGCCGGAAGATGAGCCCCTCAGGTCGGAAGGTGTCCAATATACGACTGGGGAAGAGCAGAGGGTATTTCCAAGTAGCGCCAGAAAGAGTGAAGCGGCTGGGCCAAAGCCGAAAGGACACTCAGCTGTGGATGTGTCTGGTGGTGAAAAGAAAATCCAATGCTGTAAAGAACAATATTGTTTAGGAACCTGGAATGTCAGATCAATGAATCAAGGTAAGCTAGAGGTGGTCAAACATGAGATGGCAAGATTGAACATTGACATCTTGGGAATCAGCGAACTCAAATGGACAGGCATGGGCGAATTTAATTCAGGTGACCATCAAATCTACTACTGTGGGCAAGAATCCCTTAGAAGAAATGGAGTAGCACTTGCAGTCAACAAAAGGGTGGGAAAAGCAGTACTGGGGTACAATCTTAAAAACGATAAAATGATCTCAGTACGAATCCAAGGCAAACCATTCAACATCACAGTAATTTAAGTCTATGCCCCAACCACTGATGCCGAAGAAGCTGAGGTTGATCAGTTCTATGAAGACCTACAACACCTTCTAGAACTAACACCAAAAAAAGATGTCCTCTTCATCATAGGGGATTGGAATGCTAAAGTAGGAAGTCAAGAAATCACTGGGATAACAGGCAGGCATGGCCTTGGTGCACAAAATGAAGCAGGACAAAAGCTAATAGAGTTTTGCCAGGAGAACATGCTGATCATAGCAAACATTCTTTTCCAACAGCACAAGAGGCGACTCTACACATGGACATCACCAGATGGTCAATATCGAAATCAGATTGATTATGTCCTTTGCAGCCAAAGATGGAGAAGCTCTATACAGTCAGTCAAAACAAGACCTGGAGCTGACTGTGGCTCAGATCATGAGCTTCTTGTTGCAAAATTTCAGCTAAAATTGAAGAACGTAGGGAAAACCACTAAACCATTCAGGTATGACCTCAATCATATCCCTTATGAATATACAATGGAGGTGAGGAATAGATTTAAGGGATTCGACCTGATAGACAGAGTGCCTGAGGAACTATGGACGGAGGTCCGTAACATTGTTCAGGAGGCAGCAACTCAATCCATCCCAAAGAAAAAGAAATGCAAGAAAGCCAAGTGGCTGTCTGATGAGGCTTTACAAGTAGCTGAAGAAAGAAGGGAAGCAAAAAGCAAGGGAGAAAGGGGAAGATATATCCAACTGAATGCAGAGTTCCAGAGGATAGCAAGGAGAGACAAGAAGGCCTTCTTAAATGAACAATGCAAAGAAATCGAGGAAAACAACAGAATGGGAAAGACTAGAGATCTCTTCAAGAAAATCAAAGATATCAAGGGAACGTTTTGTGCAAAGACGGGCATGATAAAGGACAAAGAAGGCAGGGACCTAACAGAAGCAGATGAGATTAAGAAGAGGTGGAAAGAATACACAGAAGAACTATACAGGAAAGATCTGAATGTCCCTGATAGCCATGACAGTGCGGCCACTGAACTTGAGCTGGACATCCTCGAGAGTGAAGTCAAGTGGGCCTTAGGAAGCATTACTAACAACAGAGCTAGCGGAGATGACAGTATTCCAGCTGAGCTATTTAAAATCCTAAAATATGATGCTGTTAAAGTGCTGCATTCAATATGCCAACAAATTTGGAACACTCAACAATGGCCACAAGACTGGAAAAGGTCAGTTTACATTCCAATTCCAAAGAAGGGCAACGCCAAAGAGTGTTCAAACTACCGCATAATTGCGCTCATTTCACATGCCAGCAAGGTGATGCGCAAAATCCTATAAGCTAGGCTTCAGCAGTATGCGAACCGAGAACTACCGGAAGTACAAGCTGGGTTTCGAAGAGGCAGAGGAACTAGAGATCAAATCGCCAACTTTCGCTGCATCGTGGAGAAAGCAAGAGAATTCCAGAAAAACGTCTATTTCTGCTTCATTGACTATGCTAAAGCCTTTGATTGTGTGGATCACAACAAACTGTGGCAAATTCTTAAAGTGATGGGAGTACCAGACCACCTTACCTGTCTCCTGAGAAACCTGTACGAGGGTCAAGAAGCAACAGTCAGAACCAGACATGGAACAACCGAGTGGTTCAAAATTGGGAAAGGAGTACGACAAGGCTGCATATTGTCACCCTGCTTATTTAACTTATATGCAGAGTACATCATGAGAAACGCCAGGTTGGATGAATCACAGGTTGGAATTAAGATTGCCGGGAGAATTATCAACAACCTCCGATATGCAGATGATACCACCCTAATGGCAGAAAGCGAAGAGGATCTCAAGAGCCTCTTGTTGAGGGTGGGTGAAAGAGGAGAGTGCAAAAGCTGGTTTGAAACTCAACATTAAAAAAACGAAGATCATGGCATCTGGCCCCATCACTTCCTGGCATATAGAAGGGGAAGAAATGGAAGCAGTGACAGATTTTATTTTCTTGGGGTTCAAGATCACCGCAGACGGTGACTGTAGCCATGAAATTAAAAGACGCTTGCTCCTTGGGAGGAAAGCTATGGCAAACCTAGACAGCATAGTAAGAAGCAGAGACATCACCTTGCCGACAAAGGTCTGTATAATCAAAGCTATGGTTTTCCCAGTAGTAATGTATGGCTGTGAGAGCTGGACTATAAGGAAGGCTGAGCGCCAAAGAATTGATGCCTTCGAACTGTGGTGCTGGAGAAGACTCTTACGAGTCCCCTGGACTGCAAGGAGGTCAAATCAGTCAATCCTAAAGGAAATCAACCCTGAGTGCTCATTGGAAGGACAGATACTGAAGCTGAAGCTCAAATATTTTGGCGAAGAGAAAACTCTCTGGAAAAGACCCTGATGCTGGGAAAGACTGAAGGCAAAAGGAGAAGGGGACGACAGAGGATGAGATGGCTAGATAGCATCACCGATGCAATGAATATGAACTTGAGCACACTCCAGGAGAGAGCGCAGGACAGGAAGGCCTGGCGTGCTATAGTCCATGGGGTCACGAAGAGTCAGACACGACTGAACGACTGAACAACAACTCTTAATAGATGCATTTATGTATGCAATTTCACCTATAGTGCAAGCAATTTCCTAATACAATGCATTTTTACAACATTTTCACTAATACATGCATGCTTCTGATTGGAGAAGTCCATTGCAAAATTCAAAAAAGTGCAGATTTCAAAGGCTAACTGAGTTTTGGTTTGCGAATTCATTTGAAAGTGCAAAATTAGGTTAGGTTGCATTAAAATGCAAACTGAATGCATTTCTCTCCCATCCGTAGGAAGCTACACCTGAAGATTGGATGCGTCCTGCAGACCACCAGTTAGCCACTACTGATCAAAGTAATGGATACACAGAGCTTGGGAATATACAGGGCTTGGAGATGGGCAAAACAAAGTAGAGATGATGGCATTATTTTAATGTATAAATCTAAATGGGGTGCATTCTATTCCACAATTCCAGCAGAGTTATGCTGTGACAATTTATGTCAAATGCACACTGGAAAATTTTATTTATCCTGTAAACTTTGTAATGGAGGAAATTATTCTTCTGACTTCAGTGTAAAAAAAACCAAACCTCTGCAGAAAAAGTAGTTTTTGACATGTTTTGTTTAATCCTTGCCTTTACGTTTCCACTGTGGTCTTTTGGTGCAACATCCCGGCTCTGTACCAACCAAGTATTTAGATAAATATTTGAAAGTTTATTGTTTAACCATTCAGCACAACATTACCAAAGGCAATTAGACACACACACACACACACACCCCCCAATAAAAATGTATATTATCATATCCCATTTACAGTACAACATAAAAATAAATTGCCTAGACAATGTACTTCATTGCTTTCCAAAACGTGATTGCAAAGCGTATATGGTGCCACTGCAAAACCAACCATTTTCTTGCTGATCTTTTCATTATCAGTTTCTAACGGGAAGTGCCATTTAGGGCGCAATCCTATGCATATTTAGACAGAGGAAAGGACTACTGGCTGGGGAATGTTGGGAGTTGTAGGCCTTTTCTCTGTCTAAACATGCATAGGATTGCACCCTTAGTTGATTGTTATGATTATTTATTTATTAAAAATATGTATATACCACCCTTCATTATCAAATCACTGGGCAGGGTACAAAATTCATTAAAACAACAACAAATGAAATGCAAAGATAAAATGAACAAACAAGTATTTTGCTAAGTATTAACATCAGCAAATACCTGGGTAAACAGATGCATTTTCAACCATCAAGGATGGCACCTGTCACACTCCAGTGGAGAGAGAGAATTCCAAAGTCTGGGTGCCACAACTGAAAAGGCCCTCCACCTGGTTGCTGTAGATGTACTTGTGCAAGCAGTGGGACAACCAGGAGGCCCTGAACTGTAGATCTCAGTGAATGGGCAAATCAATGCGGGAGGAAAGCCAGTGGCAGCTAGTGACTCCAGTTCCAGAGGGGCTGTGATTCCATTCAGGGTTTTAGTTACCACCAGTGTAAACTCTAAAGGTGCTATCCAAAGTGCTGAGAGGTGCTACCCAAGGTACTAGACCCCTTTTGAGGATAGGGGTCAGTACCTTTGATAGCATCTTTCAGCACCTTGGATAGTGCTGTTAGAGTTTTCACTGGTGGTAACAAAAAAGCTGAATGGAACCACAGCCACTCTGGAACCGGAGGCACCAGCCACCAATGGAGACGATACCCCTCAGGTATCCCAAGTTGTTAAGGGCCTTATATGTCAATAACATCACCTTGAACCTGACCCAATAATATATTGGCAGCCAGTGCAGTTCTCTGAGCAAAGGAATAACATCCTTGCAGTTATGCTGCCCCCTCAGTAACCTAGCTGCTGAAATTTGCTCTAGCTGCAGTCTACAGACCAGTCACAAGGGAAGCCCATAGACAGCACACTGTTGTAATCCAGTCTTGAGGTTATCGATACATGAAGCCCTGTGGCCAGACTATCACTATCCAAGAACAGCCTGGATGTATCAACTGAAGTTGGTAAAGGCCCTCCTAGTCCCTGAGCCCACCTGAGCCTCCAGTGACAAAGATGGTTAAGAAGTGCCCCCAGGCTACAGACCTGATCCTTCGGAGGGAGTGCAACAGATAAGCCACCTAATTCCCAGACCCAGGAATGGCCTACCCACAGTGTCTTCATCTACTGTTACTGTCATTCATTCATTCATTCATTCATTCATTTCTTTCATTCACAACACCTCTCTAGCTGGGTTGTACAGGCGACACTTGAACAAATAACAAAGAAGGTCCCCCATTTCCACTGACAGAAAGTCTGTCCTCATGCTAATTTTTATGACACTTCCATTCAATGATTTAGGAAGTCGTACATTGAAATCCGAGGGCTGGAAAAGATCAACAAGTTCTTTTCACAAATTTTGTTGTTGTTGTTCAGTCGTTCAGTCGTGTCCAACTCTTCGTGACCCCATGGACCATAGCACGCCAGGCCTTCCTGTCCTGCGCTCTCTCCCGGAGTGTGCTCAAGTTCATATTCATTGCATCCGTGATGCTATCTAGCCATCTCATCCTCTGCCGTCCCCTTCTCCTTTTGCCTTCAGTCTTTCCCAGCATCAGGGTCTTTTCCAGGGAGTTTTCTCTTCGCATTAGGTGGCCAAAATATTTGAGCTTCAGCTTCATTATCTGTCCTTCCAATGAGCACTCAGGGTTGATTTCCTTTAGGATGGACTGATTTGACCTCCTTGCAGTCCAGGGGACTCGTAAGAGTCTTCTCCAGCACCACAGTTCGAAAGCATCAATTCTTCGGCGCTCAGCCTTCCTTATAGTCCAGCTCTCACAGCCATACATTACTACTGGGAAAACCATAGCTTTGATTAGACGGACCTTTGTCGGCAAGGTGATGTCTCTGCTTCTTACTATGCTGTCTAGGTTGGCCATAGCTTTCCTCCCAAGGAGCAAGCGTCTTTTAATTTCATGGCTACAGTCACCGTCTGCGGTGATCTTGGAGCCCAAGAAAGTAAAATCTGTCACTGCTTCCATTTCTTCCCCTTCTATATGCCAGGAAGTGATGGGGCCAGATGCCATGATCTTCGTTTTTTTAATGTTGAGTTTCAAACCAGCTTTTGCACTCTCCTCTTTCACCCTCAACAAGAGGCTCTTGAGATCCTCTTCGCTTTCTGCCATTAGGGTGGTATCGTCTGCATATCGGAGGTTGTTGATAATTCTCCCGGCAATCTTAATTCCGACCTCTGATTCATCCAACCCAGCATTTCTCATGATGTACTCTGCATATAAGTTAAATAAGCAGGGTGACAATATGCAGCCTTGTCGTACTCCTTTCCCAATTTTGAACCAATCGGTTGTTCCATGTCTGGTTCTTACTGTTGCTTCTTGACCCTCGTACAGGTTTCTCAGGAGACAGGTAAAGTGGTCTGGTACTCCCATCACTTTCAGAATTTGCCACAGTTTGTTGTGATCCACACAATCAAAGGCTTTAGCGTAGTCAATGAAGCAGAAATAGACGTTTTTCTGGAATTCTCTTGCTTTCTCCATGATGCAGCGAATGTTGGCGATTTGATCTCTAGTTCCTCTGCCTCTTCGAAACCCAGCTTGTACTTCCGGTAGTTCTCGGTTCGCATACTGCTGAAGCCTAGCTTATAGGATTTTGAGCATCACCTTGCTGGCATGTGAAATGAGCGCAATGGTGCGGTAGTTTGAACACTCTTTGGCGTTGCCCTTCTTTGGAATTGGAATGTAAACTGACCTTTTCCAGTCTTGCGGCCATTGTTGAGTGTTCCAGATTTTTTGGCATATTGAATGCAGCACTTTAACAGCATCATCTTTTAGGATTTTAAATAGGATTTTTAGGATTTTGAATGGTTTGCCTTGGATTCGTACTGAGATCATTCTATCATTTTTAAGATTGTACCCCAGTACTGCTTTTCCCACCCTTTTGTTGACTATGAGTGCTACTCCATTTCTTCTAAGGGATTCTTGCCCACAATAGTAGATATGATGGTCACCTGAATTAAATTCACCCATGCCTGTCCATTTTAGTTCGCTGATTCCCAAGATGTCGATGTTCAATCTTGCCATCTCATGTTTGACCACCTCCAGCTTACCTTGATTCATTGATCTGACATTCCAGGTTCCTAAACAATATTGTTCTTTACAGCATCGGATTTTCTTTTCACCGCCAGACACATCCACAGCTGAGTGTCCTTTCGGGTTTGGCCCAGCCGCTTCACTCTTTCTGGCGCTACTTGGAAATACCCTCTGCTCTTCCCCAGTAGCATATTGGACACCTTCCGACCTGAGGGGCTCATCTTCCGGCGTCATCCCTTTTAGCCTTGTGATACGTTCCATGGGGTTTTCTTGGCAAGAATACTGGAGTGGGTTGCCATTTCCTTCTCCAGTGGACCACATTTTGTCAGAACTCTCTGCCATGACCTGTCCGTCTTGGGTGGCCCTGCACGGCATAGCTTATGGCTTCACTGAGTTACGCAAGCCCCTTCGCCACAACAAGGCAGTGATCCATGAAGGGGTCTTTTCACAAATACAACATTGTTTATCCAGATTTAGTCATGGTAAAAAGTTGTTAAGGGCCTTATCTGCCAATAACATCACCTTGAACCTGACCCAGTAATATACTGGCAGCCACTGGAGTTCTCTGAGCAAAGGAATAACATATTTGCAATATGTTCTTCTAAAACTTAGATTTTACTAGAATTGCTAACACAGCAATCCAACCGCCGCTGGCAGGGAGATCTGAGGATGGAGGAACTGCCTTATCCAAAGCCTTGCCTGGGTCATGCTAGCAGGGTGGAAGGGAGGGAGGAGGAGCATTGTTGTCTCTTCCAGCCATTCCTTTTCATTCCCTCTCTTTGGTTTCAATGGGAGGAAATTAATCTGTAGCATAGATCTGGTCCAGGTTTGGACAGGGGCTGTTTGGGGTTGCGAATCTGGCGGATCCACTTCCTCTATCGACACACCCCTGACACACCTCTGGAACTTTTCTTTTCCCCATCTCTGAAGTTGAAGTTCTGATGTCAGAGAAACACCAACCATAGAGAGTTCTTTGGTGGCTGGAAGGGGGGTTCCAAGGATGGATCGCCTCCTCTGAGGCAGATCTCTGCCCTTGTAGGGGGAGATCAAACATAGCCTATCCCTCCTGGAAGGGCCTCCCAGGGACTACAGCATTTCAGCCTAAATTGCTGTTAATTTCAATACCCTTTAACCCATTTTTCAGTTGTGATTTGGCAGCTGCAAGGATAATAGTGAGCAAATTAGAAGATGAAAAAGCAATGCTCACGATCAGGATTTCAAATTTTCCTGCCAGGAACAAGACCATTAAATCAAGGATCACAGTTCTCAAAGCCATCGTCACTATACCTGCCTTAATTAAATTAAAAGTAATACAGTGAAGAACACTCCAGGACCTTTTATTCTGTCTTTGAATAGCAAATGGAGAAAGCTGCACAATGGGAGATCACTGATGCATAAGGAATGAACAGGAAAGCAACCAAGTTATTGGCGAGAAACATTAGTTAAAGCCATAGACAATACTCATAATCATGCAGTGGTCTGAACCAGTTTCTTTAATGCCTCTCAAGCCAAACTTTGCTCCTCAACACCATCCAAAAATACAGCGTAACAGAATCATACCCCAAGTCAACATTTGGTTTCCTAGGTGTTACAATGATGGAGCTAAAGATGAAGGCTGGTTTCAAATGAACACCATCTGGACTATGTCCTGTTATTTTTAAAAACCCTGCTGTACTTGCTAAAGATGCATTTAGCATCCTGGATAGTTTGGCCCATGGAGGCGATTTGCACTTTGCCACCTACATGCTGTGCTGCTCCAGCAACCTACACATAGGAATGCAGGGATTTTGTAAAATCTGCATTTCATGGGTTGTCAGGTGCCTTTCATTCTGTTGTCCACTCATTGGCAGAATCAGATTTTTCCCAATTCCCTGAATTTGCACAAATTCTCATTGGTGCAAATTCGCCCTTACGAAAATGCAAAATTCCTCCCAAAATGCGTTAATCTCCCCCAAAATGTGCCTTTCCATGCTTTAGCCTATGGAGGAGATACACATTTTCTGCCTGTGTTTTTATTTTATTTTTATGTATTTTTCTACTACTAAATGTGCATAAAATTCTGGAAAGTAGCAAAACTAGTCTGCAAATACATGGAATCCATTCAAATCAAGAAAAGCTGATTCACTGCAGGATCCCCGGGTCGGATTCAGAGAAATCCCAATTCATTTGATTCCCTCGCGGATTTCTCCGACATCCCTACCGACATGTTTAGTGGGAGCAGAAGATACTAATCTCCAAACGCACCATGACAGACATGCTCCTTGACATGCTGCCAAGCAGCAGGAGATTCCCAAGTCACTTTCCACATTTTACATGAATAGGTAGCAAATCACCAGCACCCAGGTGGTTTGCACTGCTGCATAAAGTGTGAATTGACTCTTAGAGTAGCTTTTGGGCTCCTAACATTTTTGTGACAAGGCTTCCTACAAGTGGCCTCTGCTAAGCTTACTCTTTTCAGTTGAGTAGACCCCTCACGTGTGTTCCAAATGGTGCAATTCAGCTATGATAAATAACTAGTGATGGGCGAACGGACCCTGAGTGAATCAGTTATTTACTCCGAAAGTAATGGATTCATCCACGTGAGCTCGCTGAATATGAAATCTCATTCCATGGCAGATGTGCAATATCAAGGTGCATCTTGGGAGTTGTCATTTGGAATTGCGTCATGCAGCATGGCATCGTTATGTGCCCCCTTTCGGATTGGTTGTTTTCATGTGGCCTGCCTGTGTGATGATGTCATGTGATCTTTCCTTGCCATTGCCAATGGCCAGAATGAAGATGAACCCCGCTGAGGGTGCAATCCTATGCATGTTTAGAATGAAAAAGTCCTACAATTCCCAGCATTCCCCAGCCAGCATGGCTGGCTGGAGAATGCTGGGAATTATAGGGCTTTTTTCTATCTAAACATGCAAGGATTGGGTCCTGGGTCCTCGTCCTCGTCCTCCTCCTCACAGAACTAGAGCTGTGGCAACAAAGGAAGCGGCTAAAGAGACTGCTTCAGGTAAGATTGGAGGGGGAGGTCTAGGTGATAGGACAACTGAAAATGTTGGTGGGAGGAATCTGTGTACCACTTTACTGTGCGTGGTCTGAAGCTCGCAATCAATTCCGAATTTAACAGCGAATTCATGGGACGTACATCCAGGCTCTCTACACAGGTAAGCATTAAATGGATGAGTTCCAAACAAGAAGCCAACTAATTATTACATTTGGCAGCATCATCACAACAGTGCATAGGTGATTTGAGCTGCTGCATAACATGTGAACTGACCCTTAGATAGCTTTAGGGCTCCTAACATTTTTGCGATAGGCTCCCTACGAGTGGCCTCTGCCAATGCTACGCTTTCCCGTTGAATAGATGGCTCACTGTGTGTTCCAAATGGTGCAATTCTGCTATGATAAACCACCAGCTTTAAGTTTGGTTGCCCAGCTGCAGAGGTGATGGTTTGTCATAAAGCACAGGATGTTACCTGTAAAACCAGGGGGCATGCCTGGGGCAGCGGACAAAAAAAGAAGATATGTCTCTAATCTTCTGATGGAATCAATTTGGTGGTGGGTGGTTTATTGACAAGTCTAAGGACAGAGCACCCCCTGCTGGAAAAAAAGATAACAATTTTAAATGTACTTGAACACTATAGGTAGTTTTCACACTTCAGTTCTTTCACACTGTGGCAGCATTGCTTTTCTGTATTTAGCTGATAGTGTAAGGTGACTAATTTTTATTTTTTATTTTATACTGAAATAATGCTATTTTGCCATTTTAAAAAAATGAAAGAAAGAAAAATGAAATGAAATCTGCAAAGTCCCCACTCCCCTGCCCATTGCCGGAAACAGACACTGACTAATTAAGGGGTAATTAAGGGGCAATTCATCACTAACTTCCTAGCTATGTTGAACAGGAAGAAATAAAATCGGCTGAACCTACGAACAGGCCAGTAGCTGTTAAATGCCTTAACAGTGTTTTGCCTGCCCAGACTGACAAGTCTGGTGCTGCAATTGCATTTTCTTAACAACAACAACAACAACAACCTATTGAACTTCATGGTTGAACAGGAATATTCAGCCAACTATCCAGGTCTTCCAAGTCCAAGCTCAGCACTCTGTCCACTACTGTCCCACCAACTCTCCTGGTTGCATCTTTCACTGAAATAATTTTGCAATTTGTGCTGACCTTGCTATGGTTAGCCATAGGAATTAGGTATACAAATCACTGGTAGTTACCCAGAGATAATGGAGGTAAGTTTCTTGCTGCCTCTTTGTCCATGCGTGGACTGTATGGACCATAGGGATGGGGAAGTTTCTATGCAAACTTACCTAATTTTGCACTTTTGAACCACTATGCAAACTGAAACTGTTATCCTTCAAAACAAGCTCCAGATTTTGCAATGGATACATTTTCTAATCAAACTGATCATATGCACCCGATCTCATCTGATCTCGGAAGTCAGCCCTGGTTAGTACTTGGATGGGAAACCGCCTGGGGATCAGGCTTCCTGCACTGAGCAGGGGGTTGGACTCGATGGTCTTGTTGGCCCCTTCCAACCCTATGATTGTATACAAAAATGCATATATAGGGGAATACGACATTAAAAAATGCATTATATTAGGAAAATAGCTTGCAAAAAAAGTGACAGGCAAAAATGCATATAAAAATGCAAGCCTTTGAACAAATATGCACAAAAATGCTTACAAATTTTCATGCAAACTTTAAAAAAATTCTCAACGTTAGGATAAACCAAACAGAAGACTGGAGAAATTCTCAACATTCAAAATGAATCGAACTTAAGTTTGGTACAAGGAGAAAGAGAGAGATGCCGGAAAGGACAGATTCGTCATTGCTAGTGAGTGAGAGTGGTTGCTGCCAAGGTGCAGAGGAACACCCATCTAAAACAAACATTTGATGCCTCTGTTACCACCAGGCTCTGGCTGCAAGCCTACATGCAGAGAGTAAGTGCTGCCACTGAAGACAGTGGGACTTTCTACGGAAGTGGGCATCCCACTGGGTTGCACAGATCACGACTCACTTTCAAGTTTCCTCCTACCCTTTTTATGACAGCTACAGAACAGGTGAAGTAGCATCCAACCACCTCACATCTTGCAGAGTGTGATCAGTTTGGGGGTGCAAATGCACGGGAGCCTCCAAGGTAGACCAAAGAAGAGAGGAAGGTCCGTGGATGCTGGAACTGTTTGGGAAAGCCTTCATTCCCTACAAGCGCTAGTACAGAGCCTTTCTGAAGAACATGATGATGGCAATACATGTCTGATTCTGTCCAGAAGAGGGCAACATTATAACACTTGTTGATTTTCAGATTCATTGTGCTCCCCCCCCCCCCCCCGCCGCCTCCCCTCCAGTCCAGCCTCAAACTCCGAAGGCAAGGGAATGGGATCAGGCAGATGGAACTACCAGCTCAAGGCATCCTCTGCTGAACAGAGAACTGATGAACAATTCTCATTTTCTTCCTGTTTATTTCTTTCCTACTCAGTTGTCAGGAGAATATGTAGAAGGGGGGAATGGCAAAGAGCGTTGTGGCTTTTTAAAGACTAACCTTGGCCATTCAGGCATTCCTTGCCTTGCTTTGTTTTGAAAAAGCTCCCAAACCTCCATGTTTAGGGGCAGCATAAGAGGGGGCCCCTCCAGCTTGTGGGTTTCATCTCCAGCTTGTGGGTTTCCTATTGACATCTGGTAGGCCACTCTGTCAACAGGATGCTGGACTAGATGGACCATCGGCATCGGGGCAGCCTTCCCAAACCTGGGTGCCCCCCAGATGTGTTAGACTACATCTCCCAGAATCCCCCAGCCAACTATGCAGTAGAGTACTTCTTATCTTCTGGAAAACAGCACTCAAGTGGGGAGAAGGGAGGGGGAATGGAATGTGAAGCAGAAAAAGTGTAGGACAGGGGTCCCATGGGCACATTTGGGAATTTGAGAAACTGCTGTGGGCACCACCACAAAATGGGTCCCGCAGTGGACGTGGTTAGTCACATAATGGCTGCCCTGGGGGGCCTGACTAGTCAAAAGGGAGCTAAAGACATGGTAGGGGGAGAGAAATGGCGAGGCTTGAGGCTGGGAGGGAGGGAGAGGGAAACTGCAAGGCAAAAGGGCAGAGGAGAAAGAAAGAGCAAGGCTAGAGGCTACGAGAGAGGAGAAACAGTAAAGTCAAGAAGTGGGGAGAGAAATAGCAAAGCTAGAGGCTGAGAGGGAGGGAAACAGGTACAAGTGGAGAAAGAGCAAGGCTAGAGGCTGGGCTGGAAGGGGGAATCATAGAATCATGAAATCATAGAATAGCAGGGTCGGAAGGAGCCTATAGGACCATCGAGTCCAACCCCCTGCTCAATGTAGGAGTCCAGGTCAAAGCATCCATGACAGATGGCTGTCCAGCTTCATCTTGAATGCCTCCAGGGTGGGAGAGCCCACCACCTCCCTAGTGGGCTCTCCCACTCTGATTATCCGTGTGTCTCTCATTTCCTCGGTACAGCCTCAACATTCACGCTTGACTCCTTCAAGTGTCTAATAAGAAATGAAATAGCAAAGCAGTGCGAGAGCAACAGCTAGAGGCTAGGAAGGGAAAGAAAGAAGGCGGCTAGGGACAGGGAAAGGAAAGAAATGGCGAGGCTGGAGCCTGGGGGTGGGGAGAGAGAGAGCAAAGGGGAAAGATCTGCATGAGCAGAATGGGTGGGGCCAGAAAGCCGCTCTTCCCTTCTCTGCCTGCCCGCCAACAGCTGATGTGCAGCAGGTGCAGGAACAGGAAAGGGAACCTGGCACCCTAATGGTTTTGAAGGATTTTATTAAAAATATTTCTTTAAGAGGGCAGGGAGTGACCTTCATGGGTGCCGTTGGTGGTCCCAGCAGGCACCACATGGGGGGATCCCCAGTATAGGGTCTCTTAAGAAAAGTGGCCACATCTGTACACTCCATGCAGCCTCATCTCCCCTAGAGAGGAGTCTAATAAAGTGTCCCTCCTTTGCAAACGAATCAACTCATTAGATAGCCAACCAGGAAATGGAGCCGGGGGAATAATTTAATTGCTCACAAGCCCAGTGCTGAGATTGTGACAGCCTTGAGGTGGAGTTTCTCGATGAGCCAAAACCTCTTTCATTTCTTATTACAGACTTGAAGAAGTCAAGCGTGAATGCCGAGGCTCTACGGAGGAAATGAGATACACACAGATAATCAGTAAATGACCCAGGCGATTCCATTATATTTATTACTGACATCCACTACCCTGGAAATATGGGGGTACTCTCTGTGAGTCAGCATCTCAGAGCAAAAGAATGTTCCGTATTGTCATCGATGTACTCTTTTGTCATGCAAAGCAACCGTCTTCTTCTGGGGATGGAGACAGATATAACAGTTTTTAAAGTGTAGAAGAAAGTGGTTTGGGAGAGACATTGCTTCCCATGAGGCGCACACCTGTTTCTTTTATCCCAGGTCTACGTCTGGTCAAACAGGTTTTGCAGGGTTTTGAAACAATACAGAAACCTACAGCATCTGTTTACCACTGATACTGCACACACAATGAGTTCCCTCTGTCTGTCTTTACAATGTATTTATTTGAAGATTTTACATTACAAAAGAGCAACACGTTAACCACTGTTTCGTTACCCAACATTACATTAAGCACTCATTTCAAACATAATCAATGTTTCATCAGTTTTCACTTACATAGTTTCTTTTCAGAGTTGCCAAAGAGCAAAGTGATTGTGACTATAACACACAATGTATTAAAAATCAATCAATCTCTCTATTTATTGATCAGTCAGTCACTGAGTTTAGCAGCCTCTTAAACATCCCATTTATAGAATCAACATATATCAGAAACAGAAATAATTTTCCCCCCAAGAAATCATCCTTGAAATTAGGTGCAAAGATCTCTTCTTCTCTCTGTGTTTCTCTCTGCTTCTGCCCTAGGCTTTTATGTCTTAAAATGAGTTATTTTCCCTCCCCAATTCCAGTCATTCAGGAGGGGTGCTTTTTGTCCACTTTTGAAACCCACATTTCTTTTCTTAATTGCTTCCTCTGATCTTTTGCTGAACCTCCTGCAATTATAATAATAATAATTCTTCCTGAGCAGATATCCTAACTCCTATAATTTAACTAAACTTTTAAGATTTTGGCTGAAACTGACCAGCACATGCATGCACGTGCGCACACACACAAGATTTAATCCCATAATATTCCAAAGCCACACTAAATAGAAAAATGGAAGACAGTTTTGTTCCTCCACAGCCACTATTAGACTAGAGGCTGGCTACCATAGGCACTGTGCTCTAACAGCCTTACATCACAACTTGGCTTAAGAGCAGTGGAGGCTGGTGAATCCCATGTCAGTGGGACAGTGATTCCGCTCTGGGTTTCCGTCAGAGCCCGCCAGAACTCTAAGGAAGCTATCCAATGTGTTGAACCCTATCCCCAAAATAGCTTTAGCACCTTGGATTGCTCCTTTAGAGTTCTGACTGGTTCTGGCTGAAACCCAGGGCAGATTCACCGCCCCACTGATATCAGAGCCACCAGTCTCCACTGCTTAAAAGACATCCTCTCTCCCAGAGGAACCTTGAAAGCTGAAGTTCTGTGAGAGGGGCTGGTGATCTCTTACTGCAGGGTTGGGAAACCTGCTACCCAAGTGCTGTGTGCAGACCTCAGCCTAGTTTCAAACCCCACCCACTTTGCAAACCCTGCCCAATTGAGTTCTGACTCCACCCACTGTTGAGATACAGACGTGATAAGTTTTGACCAAGGTGAATATGGAACTTGACAGGAACAAGGTTACCCACCCCTGTCTTACAGAGAATCCTGAGCATTCTCACCGAACTACAAATGAAGGAACATCCCTCTGTGCAAAAAAAAAACTCCCTGCATTTAGAAAGCTAGCATGTCAGGGAGACAATCTTCTAGCATAATCTTCTCATAAGAACATAAAAGGAGCCATGCTGGATCAAACAAAAGCCCAGCATTCTGTCCCCACAGTAGCCAGCAGCTACCTGTGCAAAGCTCACAAACAGGATATGGGTACAATAGCAACTTCCTGTTGTGTTCCCAAGCAACGGATGCACGTCAGCATACTGCCTCTGATACTGGATGTCGCATATAGCCATCAGGACTAGCAGCCATTGATAGACTTATCCTCCATGAATTTGTCTGATCCCCTTTAAAGCCATCGAAATGCATGGCCATCACTTCACCCTATGGTAGAGAATTCCACACTTTAACTATGCACTGCATGTGAAGTCCATCCTTTTATCTTTCCTGAATCTCCCACCAATCAGCTTCATGGGGTTCTAATATTTTGAGAGGGAGAAAAATGTCTCCCTGCATATTTCCTCCATGACATCTAGTTTCCTACGTGGAAGTATTCCCCCCTCCCCCCCCAAATCAAGAAGCATTCAGTTATAGGACTCTCCAGCTGCGGTCTGAAATGGTACAGGTCAGACACAGGTTCACTGCTTCAGAGAACTAGATCTGGAACTAGATCTGTGGGTCGTACGCTGGTCAATGCAAGTTCTGACTGTCGTGCTGATGACGCTGTGATACTTCTGCTAATAACATGCACACACACCTCAAGAGCAGCTTTTTTTGTACAACGGGCTGTCATGCTGTCACATCTCCTCCAGAACCCAAGGCACTATTGACTATCTCTGCTGCCTGTCTCTGCCCAATAAACAAGGCACACTTTTTCTTCCTCTCCCTGTATGCCTTCACTGGGAGGCACCGTGGCAAACTGGTGCAAGCTTTGTAGCACAGATCAAACAAATGTGGGGTGACAGGATGAGGTTCAGTCAACCTCAGGGGCCCTGGTTTCTTTCCACTCTCCTATGATCCTAACCCTGTCTCCAGGGCAGAGGGAAATTGAGGCCAGCTTGTGCTCAGAGTGATGCTTTGCTTAAGAAGCATTTGTTGTCGGAATGGGGGGACGTGAACTCTCCGAAACAGCAAGGAAAATGCTCTGCCATTCCGGGAAAGCAAAAATCATCATTAACGTCCGGCGCAATCCAGTGGATGCTTATTCAGAAGTAAACTCCACTGTGTCCATTGGGGAATACCTCCTAGTATGTACATATACTAGGAAGCTGCATTATTGTATTATGCAATGATACAAAATTGTATTGTGTTATTCTTTTTCATTATATGTTTTATCCACACACCAAACCAATCATCAAAAAGAAAACTGCAATTTATTCCATCTTCAATTCTCTTCAAAATAAAAATACATCCAACCCTCCCATTTCACAATAATTATTCCAGAACATAACAAACGAATACCATTTAGCAAAACAAAACAAAACCAACCCCCAACTCAATCCTACTGTGTACCATATATGTCAGTTTATCCATCCTAGCAATTTCCAAGGCCTTCATCAACTATTCATCTCCTGCAGGAACTGTGGATTTTGTTTCCCAGTGTTGAGCAATTATGATTTTTGCAGCAGTTAATATATTTATAATCAACATAGATCTATTTTGAATTTCTGGGATATATGTGTTATTGTTGTATATTAATTGTTGCTGGAAGAAAGGAGAGTGGAATATTGAGGCTAGTTTGTCAGGTTTGGACTGGAGAGTCCTGTATTCAAATCCTAGTTCAGCCATGAAGCTTAATGGTAGCCTTGAGCTGGTCACGTATTCTTAACCTACTATTATTACTACTACAAAACAAAACAGCCAGGCTCCTGCTGGAATGGTGCACAGTTGTCCAACCTCTTTCAACCTGGGGACTGAATTCCATTTTGGTGATGTCATGCCCTACCTGGAGGAGGATTTATCCAAGGAAGAAGAGGAGGGGGAGAGTCAGCACAATGGCCCCCAGCCAGAGCTAAGCAAGGAACAGGAGGCCTTGGCTGACAGTCCTCCCCTGGAAACATCACAGGAGCAACCTGGTCCCTCTCAAACAGTTCCTGAATTCCCTCAAATGCTGGAAGCAGAGCCTGAGATAATCCATCCCTCTGAATGAGGTAGAATCAGACGTGAGCAGCAAAAGAACAAGTAGAAGTCACAACATGGGGGCCCCCTTAAAAGCAACACACTGACCTAATTAGCCAGCTATGCTGATTAACGACCAGCAAGAAATTAGCCTTGCCTCTACCTGTGCCTGCAAAGCCTCCTTGGAACTCCTGGGTATGATGTTGGGCTGAACTGGTTGCTCGCTCGCTCTCTCTCTCTCTCTCTCTCTCTCTCTCTCTCTCTCTCTCTCTCTCGCTGCTGCTGGGCCTTGCCCAAGGCCCTTGCCTACGCTGAAACAGGACAGGTGAAGCTCTCAGGGGTTGTACTCCAGTGGTGGGCAGGGACAAAGGCAAAAGGGGTGGGGCCCAAATACCAGCATATCTTAGGCTAAAGCACTCAGTGCCTTAGGAGAGGCATTTCAACCTCTTAGAATGTGGGGGGAACTGCACAACAGCTGAGGAACCATCCAATTACTGGAGGTTGGGGGACAAGCATGCAGCCTTCTTGGGAACCCTGAAAGGCTGGACTGGGACTCTTGGAGGTTCCACACCCTTGTCTTATATGAATGTGGCAACAGTGGGAACCTGTGGGCTGGGCTGTTTCCAGGGAGGCTGGTGGCTCTGATGGTGGTGAATCGGCTCCAGGCTTCAGTCAGAACTCTAAAGGAGCTATGCACCTTGGATAGCTCCTTTAGAGTTCCAACTGGTTTTGACTGAAACCCAAAGTGGATTCCCTGCCCCACTGACATTGGAACCACCAGCCTCCCCTGGCTTTTTCCCCTCATAGGGAGCAAGGACTTTGCGAGCACCCAGCTGCCCTGAAAAGCTGAGTAGTTTGGAGAAGGGAAGGGAAAGGGTGAACATAACACCCCAAGCTAGCTTCTTTCTTCCAGCGCAGAAATAATTCTTGTGAAGACCTTACACAGCTCTGCTTACAGGAACCTTCTGCTGAAAAAGGAAAAAGAACTGGTGTTTTTTCCTTCATGCTTTGTGCCCCAAGATGTCAAGCACCTGGAGATGTTATTTAAAACTAATCAGCAACATCATCTAAGTAAGGGTTTGGTGGGATGATAAAAGAGCAGTATGTCCCTTTTGCAGCTGGACTCCAGAAATAAGAGCAGAGAGATACAATTACCCATGTTTGCCACCCCCCAGAAGAAAAGGCCCCAAGACAATGGCAAAATTGAGCATCTAATGAAACAGGGAGAGTAGCAACCCAAGTGCATACGCAAGTGCATTAAAGAAGAAGAAACAGTAAGGAGAAATTCAAGCCTTTGAAACCAATAAGGGGAAAGTCCTTTGCAGAGAGGGCCAACATGAAAGAGCACAAAACAGAGGCACAACCTCAGACAGATTAGGTCATTTCTTGTGAAAAATTTAGAGCCTTGTTTCTTAATAGGCAGCTGGCTGGTTTCTCGGGGCCTCCCTTTAGCCTCCCAGGGACATGGTCCACACCTTTCGGCTGCTGTTCTCAGCCACCATGTTTTCTTACAGCACTGCGTTTACACGTGCAGTGTAAAAACAACACGGCAACAACATGTAACATGTAAATCATCCTGACACCCTCCAGATGTGATGGACTAGAACTCCCATCATGGGAGTGGGAGGCTGAGGTAAAGAAATACAATGCCAGCTGTCTTTTGGAGCCAAACCATAAAATCTTATTTTAAATACTCTCCAAGCTTAAGAAGAAGCTGTGGTGTGTGGTGGTGCTGAATTATAAAGTGCAGTCCCTTCCTCTACATGAGTATGTGTCACCAGGGGTGTTCCTAGGCCTGAGCACATGGGGATCCAACCCCAAATCTATTTCTCAGTGCCTCAGATCTATTCCAGAGAATCCTGAGTGTCCGCTGGTGCAAACAGGAGGTTTTTTTTCTCAGCTTAATTGCCACCCAGGGGGCAATTCTTAAGGCGAATTGCAGCTGGGGAGGGAAAGGTCAACTCTCCACCTCCCACATGCTGCAATACCATCACCCTCATTTTTCCCCCTGAATGGCAATGAAGCTTAGAGAGAAAAGACTTTGTCCGTTGGTCTGGGATGATCTGGGGCAGGATGCCAATTTATTAACAGAAGAATGCATTTTATTTGAGATTCTTTGAATATGAATCTTTGAATGTGAATCTAATTGGCTGGCTTTGCTTCCTGTGAAATGAAAATAAATCATAATTATTTCTAAATTTGCATGCATGGCAAATATGACATTTTTTGCAGATTTGTGTCCTATGGGCCTATGCCCCAGATCTTTTAAGTGCTAAGCAACACCCCTGTGTGTAACTGTCTGCATATTAAGCAATTCATTTGATTGTAGCCAGGTTTTTAAAATCCCTTATGATCAATATCCATTGGTACAATAAAGGAATTGGCTCAAAGCTGGTTGAGATGTTAGTCTGGCTGCATCAACAAGTTTTGTGGCAACATTGGCTGAAGGCCAATCTGGCCTGAGCAAACCTAGAGAAGCCTTCTAGTACTCTCCAGCTGTTTTGGATTTCAATTCTCATCAGCCCCAACCAGCATGGTCCATAGTCAGGAAGGCTGAGAGCTTTGGCCCCAAACATCCGGAGGGCACAAGGCTGGGGAAGGTTGAGCTTGGGCATGACCCCAACCGCTAACCTGAAGGCTGACGGAGCTTGGTGTTTGTATGGTCTTAAAGAAGAGCCTCTGCTTCTGTGGGCAGCCCCATGGACAGCCTGGCCAAACTCAGCATCCTGCAAGGTTAGTCACCTGCCCAGGGCCCATGGAGGCCAGAAGAACCCACCAGCCAAAGGCCCTGGTGGATTCCAAACGAGCAATCCTAAACATTGCCTGAGGGGCCATAGAAGAGTGGGGATTCCCCCCTCCGAGGTCAGAGACAGTGCTCTGATCTCGGAAGGGGGAGTGGAAGATCTGACTCCCCCCACCCCTTGCAGCCAGCATGGAAAGGACCACACCAGCTTCCCTCCGAGGCTGGAGAAAAGGGGGAGGGGGTTCTGGTGGGTGGGGAGGGGAAGAGAAAAGCCCATCTAATGAAAAGCACAACAATCGGGGGACAGGCAAGCAAAAATTGCCTCTGCCGCTCCTCCCACCCTACTGGCTTCAGCCCGACAGCACATTGGATATATGGAAGCCTCCAAGTCCAGAGGCTTCCGTCTTGCAAGGGTGCAACTCATAGGATTGCGCCCTAAATCTGCCTGTCCATGAGCAGAAGAAGTGGTTGGAATAAAACTGGAGTAAATCATTTTTCACCACCTGTTGTTGAGGTGCTTTAAGAAGAAGTACAGCATCCTTAAATTATGAAATCATTAACGTGAAAGAAGCTAAGAAGCCACTGAGTTTCCCACCTAGAGCTGAAATGAGATTTTCCCCATTTTCAAATCTTGCAATTGTGATTTTGATGCTGAAATTTGATATCAAAATCTGACACTCAAACTTCAAAATCAAAATTTGTCATCATTATTTGATACTCAACTCTTTATGGTGCTTTACCCATCCACGGGAATGTTTTCTGATTAGGCAAATCAAAGAATGAAGTCTCTGAAAAGTTTATTAAGGCTGCCAGTTGTCAGATACTGTCAAATCTTGAATGCTTTTGAAAAATCATTGGTTATCAAAGGCTGATGCTGAATATTGAATATTTCACCTATTAGGAGCAAGGCAAGAGAATATTTGCTGTATTTGATAAGTCCCATTGAATGGTGGGTCTTACTTTTGCACAGACATTATAGTTGCAATATGAAGCACTGTTGCTTGGGAGCAAAGCCCCATAGAACATGGTGGAACTTACTTCCAAGTAAACATGTACGGGATTATACTCTTAAGCTCTACTCCTGCCCAAAGGCAGGAACGTCTGTACAATGGTCTGTGATAATTCAACACATGAAATCCAGATGTTTGCCACAAACAGAGAGTTGATGCAACAAAGGAAAATGTACCCACCAATGAAATCATTCCAAAGAATGTAACCCATTATAAACACTAATGTAATATGATCACATTTATAACTGCCATATTGTGTCGGCAATGGTGACACTATATTACATATACCACCGCACCAGCCTTAGACTTCCTAATACCATCTTGCCCAAGTCAACACTTTGGATCCAAGCTCCCAATTTCCTTGAAGTGCCATTCCTGTAACACAATAAACCTCTCCTCCCTTACCCTTCTTAACCCCCAAATCCAGACCTGTATGTAGCCATACTTGGACTGGGCTACTAGAGGGCACCGGAACTGCACAAGGAGCTCTTTAAGACTGTTGAAGATGACTAGGCTGTCAATCTGGACCAAATTAGCTAAATTGTTGTGAGTGCAAATTTTGTTGCCCTGTAGAATCGTTTGTGCATGAAAAACAATCCAGGTTGACAGCTTACACAATGGACTAAAGTGAGGCATGTGTGAAGCCACCACTTCGAATGACCTTCCCCAACCTAGTGCCCTCCAGATGTTTTGGACTGCAATTCCCATAAGCATCAGTCAGCATGGCCAATGGCCAGGAATGCCAGGAGTTATCATCCAAAACATCTGGAGACCACCAGGTTGGGGAAGTCTGGCTTAGAAACATATCCCACCATGAAAGCAAAGTGCCAGAACATTGTCTTACCAGTCTGCGAACTAGAAGACTGACATTTCTTTCTCCACCACATCGTAACTTCTCCCACCAGCCTCGTCCTTTCCTCCTAGTTCAGTACTTCGGTGCTGAGCAAATGATTTTATTCAAACAGTCAAGGAATGACCGTCAGCGATCCTTTACTAGCTCAGGTGTGGCACTGCTGCCAAAGGAGCTTTGACGGATGCCAGCAAGAAGTCAAGTCGAACCAGCTCTCACTTCTGATACTGAAGTCTCTGTGCAAGCCAACGGAGAGCCCTTTCAGGCTTAATGAGTGCTTTAAAAAAATATGAAGTCAGAAAGGACCTACTGACCTCTGCCAGAGGAGGTGGGGAGAGGGAAGACAGTCAACTTGACAATCGGAAGGAACGAAGAGGGTCTGTGCTACTTGCCTTCCCCACCTCTTGTGTTTTATATACAATATTACCTACTTGGGCTTTATATTAGTGCACTTTGTAGAAATGAACTAAAGGGGAACCTCAGCACAAAACTCTCCATATATTAATGATATCGAAGTGCCAGAAATGAGACAGAATTTCTTTCTGCAACCACTTAGGGTGCAATCCTATGCATGTTTAGACATTTTTTTTAAAGTCCTACCAGCATTCCCAGGGAACAGTTGTAATAAATCCTTTAACAAAGAGTCGAGCAACCTCACCAGATCTCCACTTTCTCCGATCCCAGAGGTCCTCATGTTCTGCTCTCTAAGGGGTTCATCACACAGAGCTTTTATCCTGCTATTGAGATGGCTCTCTCTTGGAAGTTTGCAGGCTCTTTAGATAACGCCGTTACCCTACAGGGTGTCTCCTGCCATTTCCTCCAGCCTATCTTGTGTTTTCCCCAAACGCAAAAAAAGTGGTATTTTTTCCAGCCCGCAGAACAGGAGCGCCATGACCTCCCTGTGAACTTCTCCAATAGCAGAAGAAACCGCTGTGCCTGCCTGCTGTGGGCGTTTGTTTTCCATTGTTGGGGGTGCGGTCAGGATGAGATTTGACAGGAGCAAGAGCAAGAATCGCCTGCCGACTGCATCTCTGCATTTCTCAACTGGAGGGAGAAGAGGGTAAAATGCCTCCCTACAATGAAGGGAGACACATCTGATCCCCCACCCCACCAAGCTCAGAAGCAACGTCCTCTGTTGTTTCAGAGCACCCTATTAAGTTAAACGGGGCTTACTCCCAAGTAAGTATGCCGAGGTTTGCTGACTTACAGGGTGATCTTATGTCTACTCAGAAGTAAGCCCCACTGAGTTCAATGGGGCTTACTCCCACATGTGTGCGCCAAGGCTTGCAGACATCCAGCACAATCTGTCATTTTATGTCTACTCAGAAGTAAGTCACAGGTTTCCTGGGGGCAGCGAGAAAAGAGTACAGCAGAAGTTAAGCTACAGAAACAAGAACCCATACCCACCCCCTACCCCTTTGCACATGTGCCAAGGAGGGAGGGAGGCACTCCCGCCGTTCAAACCATGTGGCTGCCATGTAAAGAAGCCCTTCCTAATCTCGCAAAGAAACCAAAAGCGGGAAGCTCTGGAAAGGATGTGGGTTTTTGCGGGTTTTTGCTTAATGTAGAAACACCCTAAATCAGGGCTGGGAGACCTGTGGATCTCCAGAATGTGTTGGACCCCATTGGCGCCAAGCCAGTATAGCCAGTGGGCTGGGAGGAAGGGACTGGGAAGGCCACACCAGTTCCCCCATCCTTGCTCTAAATCAATGGCCACTCCTTCCAAGCACCACAGCTCCCTGCTCCACAGTTTCAATGGAGGTGTTAACTACTGCTGCCGGGGTATCCTCAAGTAAGGAAACTGAGACCTCCATGAATGTAAAACAAGCCACACGTTTTAAACTTGGAGTTTAAATCCAGCAGTTCAGTTTGGATTGCCCTCACTTCACTCTTCATTATTCTGAGGACCTTCTCTTCTCTTTAAACGATCACTGCAGTGCCCAGATCCTCAGACATATTTTTCAGTAGGACAAAAGAGGTATCACGATCAGCCGTGTTGGAAGGAGCTGCCTGGGAGGGGGGGGGGTCCTGCTTTGAGACAGCTTGTGGCAGATCAAGACCAGCCTTCCGCAACCTGGTGTCTTCCAGATTTGTTGGGACTACAACTCCCATCACCCCTAGCCAGCATGTCCTGGCCATGCAACAGGTTGGACAAGAGGCTGGGGAAGTCTGGTCTAGCCAAACATAGCCCCAGGTATCAGCAACAACAAAGTCTGAAAGAACAGCAGCAGTAACCGTCTGGATGGTTTAGGCACTCAGATGGGTCACATCCCATTTGGAAGTCCCCTGGCATTCCTAAACATATCTGGTGATATTAAATATTAGTAAAATAAAATAGTAAAATTACATTACAATTACTGATGTAGATCAGCAAACCTATCTCTACCACAGCCATCCTTATAAGGATTAATCTTGATTAGATAATGGATCACTGATGCAATGAATACGGACTTGAGCACGCTCCAGGAGAGAGCGCAGGACAGGAAGGCCTGGCGTGTGATGGTCCATGGGGTCACGAAGAGTCGGACACGACTGAACAACAACAGATAATGGATGCCACCTTTACAATCAATGACAATCAAGGTGCATTTCTTTATTTCTTTATTTCTTTATATGCATTTATTGTATTTACATCCCACCTTTCTTCCATCGTGGAACTCAAGGTGGCTCCCTGTGGTTCCCAGGTGGTCACCCCTCCAAGCACTGACCAGACCTAGACCTGCTTAGCTTCAGCGAGGTGGCTGCCTCATGTGCCTTCGGACCATACCAGATGGAGGGCTCCTATTGCTACCAGTCAAAAGTCATTGTGCAGCTATTGTGTCTATCCCACCGTAATGAATCCAACCTTCTCCCCGCCCCTTTCTAGAAGTATCATGCCAGGCATATGGTCAAGCTGTGATAGATCCCCAAATCTGCATTTGTGTACACATTCCAGGCTGCCTCAGCATTATGCCAACTAGGTACTGTAGAAAGCACCCGGAGGATGCATCATCAGATCCTCCCAAGATATTGATTGGTCTCAGTTTGAATGTCTCTGTCTGGGAGCTGCCCAGCCCACAAAGAAATGCCAGTGTTGTGGAATCTTCCCTTTATGTCCAGCTGGCTGGGAATGAGTGAAGGCCAAGTTCTCATCCCTCATCTCAGGTGGGTCTCATCCCCTGCTCGACACCTACAAACTGCTCTGGTGGTGAGTTTCTCCTAGAATCCTGCTAAGGGAGTATTTGTGCACACTGAGTTTAACAGACACACTGAAATGGGGGCCTATCCTTTTCCATATAAAAATCCCACAAACCTGGATTCCCACATAGCCACAATATGAGAGCCAAACTACATGTTAAGCAACTCATCTAGTGCAGGGGTGTGTGACATGGGGCCCCCACCCCAAAATGTGGGTGTACCCCCCAGTTTTTTAGAAAAATTGCAAAGAAAATGGCACTCTGTAGCTGGTATGGAGTCCCCAAAGGGTCAAAATTACCTTCCAAACAAGCTAATTTTGACCCTTTGGGTCATCTGTAGCAGCTCCAGATGCCATTTTGTTTGTCTTTTCTTTTCTTAATTCCCCACTTTTCTGTACCTACAGGGGGGGCAGCCCACTGGTGGGGCCAAAAATGCCCCCAGACCTTCCAAAGTTGCTCAGTCCTGGTGTAGTGTATTTTGTTTTATTGTATTTTGTTTTGCTGTATTTTGTTTTACTCTAGTGTAACTGTGTGTGATCCTAAGTCAATGGAGGCTTTTTTCTTGTTTTAACCCCCCACCCCCAGTTTGGGATGGGGGGAAATAGGTGGGAGGGAAGGTTTAATCCTCCCCTCCCTGAGCATGGTGACCCCAGTTTTAATCAACGCCACACGCTCTTTGTTGTTCAGTCGTTCAGTCGTGTCCAACTCTTCGTGACCCCATGGACCATAGCACGCCAGGACTTCCTGGCCTCCGGTCTCTCCCGGAGGGTGCTCAAGTCCATATTCATTGCATCGGTGATGCTATCTGGCCATCTCATCCTCTGCCGCCCCCTTCTCCTTTTGCCTTCAGTCTTTCCCAGCATCAGGGTCTTTTCCAGAGAGTTTTCTCTTCGCATTAGGTGGCCAAAATATTTGAGCTTCAGCTTCAGTATCTGTCCTTCCAATGAGCACTCAGGGTTGATTTCCTTTAGGATTGACTGATTTGACCTCCTTGAAGTCCAGGGGACTCGTAAGAGTCTTCTCCAGCACCATAGTTCGAAACCATCAATTCTTCGGCGCTCAGCCTTCCTTATAGTCCAGCTCTCACAGCCATACGTTACTACTGGGAAAACCATAGCTTTGATTATGCGGACCTTTGTCGGCAAGGTGATCTCTCTGCTTCTTACTATGCTGTCTAGGTTTGCCATAGCTTTCCTCCCAAGGAGCAAGCGTCTTTTAATTTCATGGCTACAGTCACCGTCTGTGGTGATCTTGGAGCCCAAGAAAATAAAATCTGTCACTGCTTCCCTTTCTTCCCCTTCTATATGCCAGCAAGTGATGAGGCCAGATGCCATGATCTTAGTTTTTTTAATGTTGAGTTTCAAACCAGCTTTTGCATTCTCCACTTTCACCCTCAACAAGAGGCTCTTGAGATCCTCTTCGCTTTCTGCCATTAGGGTGGGATCGTCTGTGTATCTGAGGTTGTTGATAATTCTCCCGGCAATCTTGATTCCGACCTGTGATTCATCCAACCCAGCATTTCTCATGATGTACACTGCATATAAGTTAAATAAGCAGGGTGACAATATGCAGCCTTGTCGTACTCCTTTCCCAATTTTGAACCAATCGGTTGTTCCATGTCTGGTTCTTACTGTTGCTTCTTGACCCTCGTACAGGTTTCTCAGGAGACAGGTAAGGTGGTCTGGTACTCCCATCTCCTGAAGAATTTGCCACAGTTTGTTGTGATCCACACAATCAAAGGCTTTAGCGTAGTCAATGAAGCAGAAATAGACGTTTTTCTGGAATTCTCTTGCTTTCTCCATGATCCAGCAAATGTTGGCAATTTGATCTCTAGATCCTCTGCCTCTTCGGAACCCAGCTTGTACTTCCGGTAGTTCTCAGTTCACATGCTGCTGAAGCCTAGCTTGTAGGATTTTGAGCATCACCTTGCTGGCATGTGAAATGAGAGCAATTGTACGGTAGTTTGAACACTCTTTGGCATTGCCCTTCTTTGGAATTGGAATGTAAACTGACCTTTTCCAGTCTTGTGGCCACTGTTGAGTGTTCCAAATTTCTTGGCATATTGAGTGCAGCACTTTAACAGCATCATATTTTAGGATTTTAAATAGCTCAGCTGGAATACTGTCATCTCTGCTAGCTTTGTTGTTACTAATGCTTCCTAAGGCCCACTTGACTTCACTCTTGAGGATGTCCGGCTCAAGTTCAGTGACCGCACTGTCATGGCTATCAGGGACATTCAGATCTTTCCTGTATAGTTCTTCTGTGTATTCTTTCCACCTCTTCTTAATCTCATCTGCTTCTGTTAGGTCCCTGCCTTCTTTGTCCTTTATCATGCCCGTCTTTGCACAAAATGTTTCCTTGAGATCTCCGATTTTCTTGAAGAGATCTCTAGTCTTTCCCATTCTATTGTTTTCCTCGATTTCTTTGCATTGTTCATTTAAGAAGGCCTTCTTGTCTCTCCTTGCTATTCTCTGCATTCAGTTGGACATATCTTCCCCTTTCTCCTTTGCTTTTCACTTCCCTTCTTTCCTCAGCTACTTGTAAAGCCTCATCAGACAGCCACTTTGCTTTCATGCATTTCTTTTTCTTTGGGATGGATTTCATTGCTGCCTCCTGAACAATGTTACGGACCTCCATCCATAGTTCCTCAGGCGCTCTGTCTATCAGGCCTAATCCCTGAAATCTATTCCTCACCTCCACTGTATATTCATCAGGGATATGATTTAGGTCATACCTGAATGATCTAGTGGTTTTCCTTGCGTTCTTCAATTTAAGCCGAAATTTTGCAAGAAGCAGCTCATGATCTGAGCCACAGTCAGCTCCAGGTCTTGTTTTGACTGATTGTATAGAGCTTCTCCATCTTTGGCTGCAAAGGACATAATCAATCTGATTTCGATATTGACCATCTGGCGATGTCCATGTGTAGAGTCGCCTCTTGTGCTGTTGGAAAAGAGTGTTTGCTATGATCAGCATGTTCCCTTGACAAAACTCTATTAGCCTTTGTCCTGCTTCATTTTGTATACCAAGGCCATGCTTGCCTGTTATCCCGCTGATTTCTTGACTTCCTACTTTAGCATTCCAATCCCCTATGATGAAAAGGACATCTTTTTTGGGTGTTAGTTCTAGAAGGTGTTGTACGTCTTCATAGAACCTACAGCTTCTTCGGCCTCAGTGGTTGGGGCATAGACTTGAATTACTGTGATGTTGAATGGTTTGCCTTGGATTTGTACTGAGATCATTCTGTCGTTTTTGAGATTGTACCCCAGTACTGCTTTTCCCACCCTTTTATTGACTGCGAGTGCTACTCCATTTCTTCTAAGGGATTCTTGCCCACAGTAGTAGATATAATGATCACCTGAATTAAATTTGCCCATGCTTGTCCATTTTAGTTCGCTGATTCCCAAGATGTCGATGTTCAATCTTGCCATCTCACGTTTGATCACCTCCAGCTTACCTTGATTCACTGATCTTACATTCCAGGTTCCTAAACAATATTGTTCTTTACAGCATCGGACTTTCTTTTCACCACCAGCCACATCCATAGCTGAGTGTCCTTTTGGCTTTGGCCCAGCCGCTTCACTCTTTCTGGCGCTAGTTAGAAATTCCCTCTGCTCCTCCCCAGTAGTATATTGGACACCTTCCGACCTGACGGGCTCATCTTCCGGCGTCATCTCTTTTAGCCTTGTGCTACATTCCATGGGGTTTTCTTGGCAAGAATACTGGAGTGGGTTGCCATTTCCTTCTCCAGTGGACCACGTTTTGTCAGAACTCTCTGCCATGACCTGTCCGTCTTGGGTGGCCCTGCACGGCATAGCTTATGGCTTCACTGAGTTGTGCAAGCCCCTTCACCACAACAAGGCAGTGATTCATGAAGGGTCACATGCTCTTACACAAGAGTAAAAAAGAGATAAACCATAGCTAGACACTACACAGTGTAACACGTAGTTTGGCCCTGCGTTACTCATATTTCGTAAAAGATATTAATAATGTATGGGTGGTGGCAGCCTGAGAAATATAGACAAAGTATGCCTTGCAGTCTGTCCTACCTCACAGGGTGGAGGTGCAGACATACCACTGTGTTACACCCTCCTTAACAGATTTTCTGTGGTAAGAAAAAAGACAGAGGAAGTGGTGGTTTAACATGGGAAGCTTACAAATGGAAAGCAACATCTGGACCACCTTGTAAAATTCCATGAATGCAAAACTAATGCCTCCTCTAAAGAAGATAAATTTACTCAATAATTTCTTCCATTGCAAATTTTGGCACTAAGTTAGTTGCAGAAGGAAGTCTGTCATTGAATAAGAAAGCCAGACAGCAATTAGTATCCTCTGTGTCCAAACCAAAGGAGACAACTAATTTTTGACTAGATACTTCATCAAGGCTACAAAAAGTCAACTGTTTTAATGTATTTCATTGCTGTTAGCTGCCTTGGGAGGGCTTCTGCCCTGAAAGGAGGCCAAGAAAGGTTTCAAATAAATAAATATAAATAAAACTACTTGTGGGAGGTCTTCAGCCTGATTCATTCCACAAGGGCACAATTAGTCATTATAATTTCTTTGACTGTACCTGCCCCACGATATGATTGCCTCCATCATTTGAGGCCACAATAAGAAAACACTATTTTTATGTTGAAAGGAAAACAGAGTTGCCAGATAATCAGGTCATCCATTAAGACCCAGAATGTTAAAGTAAAGGGAGACTTTACAGCCTCAAACATAAATCGTTTTGATCACTGATGGGTGTCAGTGGGAGCACAATGGTCAACATTGGGTTTACAATGACTGATATGGGATACCTCAAGAGAAAGGGATATCTACCTTCTCAAGCAATATATCCCACATTGTGGGTTTTCCACTAAAATCCCAAATGGTGCATATGTGGTCACACCCAGGTATTACAGTTTGCTCTTTACCTTGGACTTGCTTTCAGATTTGCTTATCCCATGAACAAATCCTCATGGATAGCCCTGTGAATTAGGCAATGCAAACTGTAGGGTAAAGCCAAAGTTTTCAGAGTTGAGGCAGGATTTTCCAAAGAGGGGAAACATGGAGGAGGAGGAGGAGGAGGAGGAGGAGGAGGAGGAGGAGGAGGAGGAGGAGGAGGAGAAGAAGAAGAAGAAGAAGAAGAAGAAGAAGAAGAAGAAGAAGAAGAAGAAGAATGTTTTGATCAGGGTGGACAAGTTGTGGCCCTCCAGATGTTTTGGCCTACAACTCCCATAATCCCTCACCATTGGCTGTGCTGGCTATGGCTGATGGGACTTGTAGGCCAAAATATCTGAGGGCCACAACTTGCCCACCTCTGGTTTAGATAACGTTGACATTGTGTCCTGCTGTCCAAAATGTTGGCTATTCCTTCCTGTTTTGCATTGTCTGTGAATATGCTATGGGTACTTTTTACTCATTCATCCAGCACAAAATCCTGCAAAATGCTTCAAGCTATCAGTCGATTGATGATGACAATGAGCATGAGGATGATGACCACAGAATGACCTGTCAGACCATTATACAGTGGTGCTGAAGGACGGTGTGGCACATCTTTCCATGTGAAGTTTGTTCCACCCCTTTGCTGCAAAACTTTGGAGACCTGTGAAGACTGTGATGTTGTGGAGGCATTTGGAGCCTTCTGAATGTGAAAGAGATGTTTCTTCCTTAGTGGTTGAAATGAACTTTTCCTCTGCGCTGGTTTTAGCTTTGCTGCTTATTTGATTGTTGCTTATTTCTAGGGTGGCCATGTGTCCTACTTGAGGACAGTCTTTTCTTCAAAGGGTTGTCCAGCCCAAGTCTAGTTTAAAGATAAAAAATGAACCTTCAGGAGGGAGAGCAGGGACTTTGAGGATGCCCATCAACAATTTGCAGGCCCACAGGCCACCATCTCACCCACTATAGTGAGATGTATTGTATTTCTATTTAAATCACAGTAATCACTTCCAAATTTGCATCTATACCTATAAATTAGCACATGCCAATTTTATGCAAAGATGACCCCCTTTTTTGTTCACTCATTTCCTCTTTGGGGACAATGGAGAAGGGGCCTCCCCCACTTATTTCATGGATGTAATTTACTGTTCTGAATCATTTTAAAGATTGTATCTCATCTGAAAATTACTTGACGGTGAGGGACCATGTGTCAGCGGTAGCACCCCTGCTTTGCATGCAGAAGGTCCCGGGTTCAATCCCCGGCATCTCCAGCTAAAACGATGATAGTTGGTGATAAGAAGAGCCTTGCTGGATCAGTCCAAGGGTCCATCTGCCCCAGCATTCTGTTCACACAGCAACTAACCAGTGCCCACAGGAAAACCGCAAGCGGGATATGAGTGCAACAGCACCCTCCCACCCATGTTCCCCAGCAACGGCTGTACATAGGCTTACTGCAGGTAGCATAGAGACATGAGGACTAGTAACCATTGATAGACTTCTCCAAGAATTTGTTCAACCCCCTTTTAAAGCCATCCAAATTGGCGACCATCACTACATCTTGTAGTAGTGAATTCCATAGTTTAACTATGCGCTGTTTGAAGAAGTATATCCTTTTGTCTGTCCAGAATCTCTCACCAACCAGCTTCATGGCATGACCCCAAGTTCTGTTATCATGAGAGATGTTGAAGACCTTTGCCTGAGACCTAGAGAGCCTCACTGGCAGTCAGAGAAGACCATAGTGGGCTAGGTGGACAAATGATCTGACTCCAGAAAGAAGTAAATCTCTCTCTTTTGTCATTGTCTGGAAGCATCCTGTGTTACTTTGGTGCAGAAGTTCTATTAGTTCATTTAACCCATGTACACCACTGTTTTTGTGATGATGGTTCTGATATTTGCCAGGTGCTCCTTAACAAAATAAAATTAAGTGGCAACCCCACCTCACCCCAAGGATATTCATGGAACAGAATTTGCTGACACTGAGCATTTTGGGTATTTCCCTTTTCATCAATAGGCACTGCAAAGTTGTATGAGGCAGCCGACCGTTGGCGTGCAACCATTTCTGATACCAGACGTTAACCATTAAATACTTTGCTCAATAAATAAATAATGCAAGAGGTGTCAAAGTTAATTTTAGACAATGTGCTCACGGTGGCCCAACAGCCATTTAGGGTGCAATCCTATGCAGGTTTAGACAGAAAAAAGCCCTACAACTCCCAGCATTCCCCAGCCAGCTAGGACTTTTTTCTGTCTAAACCTGCATAGGATTGTGCCCTTAAGGTTCATAATAAAAAGCCTCATCTCTGAAAGGCTATCTGAGCCAGACCTTTCTTGATTTGCTTTACTACATGTATAAGCAAATTGAACTGGATTCACCTTTTCTGGCAGAAGGAGATGGACATTACACTTCGCCACCTCTGTCTTCCTACCCTTCTTTACTTATTAGAGCTGAGCTAGTGTAACCCACTGGCATATTTTTCTTTAAGAATTCCGAGGGAATATTCCTGAACATGCTCAGTAAAGGAGTGAGATAGGGAGTGGCCACCATTTTAGGCAGTTACCAAAATGCAGCATGGAAGAAGCTTGCTTTCTCCTTCTTGTAAGACCCTGAACCCTTGAGACAGGGCTGCTTATAAAGTTGTTCCTGTGTTGCTGGATCCTGATCCATTTTGGGAAGATTGCTGTGGAGCTGGAGTGAACCGAGTAGAGACTGTTTTCCTTCTTCGGACAGCAGAAAAATCAAGCTTGAGAGAGAAGTTTTATTTATATTTTTGTTGTGGACTCCAGCTGAAAGACAAAACTTTGGGAGGGCTGTGCTCTGTTTATAAGTGAAGTGCTATGCATGTAAAATTAATACATGTGCATTACTGTTGTTTTTAATTAAGAAATTAAAATATGTTAATTGTCTCTGTACAAGGCCTTTGCTGTGAGTCCCTTTAGAGACCCTGAAAAAAAGTGTTACACTAGCACAGTGGCTGAGAGGTTAAAGTATTAAACAGGAAGTCCATGGCTTGAATATCATTTTTGCCATGACCTAATGGGCCAGTGCTGCGGTGATAAATTTTGGGGTGTAGGCAGTTCCTATGGCCATGATCCCAAGGTGATTCCCAAAATGCAGGCACCTGTGTTGATCCATATCAACAAACCAGATTGATACATTTTCTCATATCTACTCTTTTCAGGCCTTTATTCGGATGAAAAATGAATGCTGGAAGTTTGCATTTCTTTCCTTTCCTCACTTTCTCTCTCCTTCTCTCTCTTCCTACTTTGTTATTTTAAGACATCAATATAGCAGTTCTTGGAGGTGTTTACTCTCCTATGCATACAAATTACTTAGCTGATTGGGCAATTATAGCTAATCAAAAATAACAACTCTGACACACACTCTGAATTAGCTTTTCCTAAAGTGGCAGAAGAATGGATGAGCTTGAAAAATTAACTATCTTGGATTCTCTCAGGATGCAAACCCACATTGGCTCATTGGAATCCTGATTCCTGGGGCCTGGCAACTGGAGATTTAGTTCTTATCAGAGTGGAGCAATCCTCTTCCTCAGCTTCAAGGGAACGAGGACACATATTAATCACAGGACTCCCGCTTAAAATGGCAGATCTGTGTCAAGTTCTCCACCTCCATAATATGCCCCCATGTGTCCTGATGTAACTGTACTGTGTGTCTCTCCACCCTTAACTAGTCAAAGCAGGGAAACACACAATGTGAGAACGCTAGGACACAAGACATGTTTTGCTACATTTTGGTGCTCAGAGTTGCTATTTTTTGTGGTAGCTCTATGTTTCAGGCATGAAATGGGGAAAATATCGATGATCTCCAAAAACACATAGAGCTGCCAACAAGATTCAAAAAGCAAAGCTGGGTGTTACGATTTAATTGCTTCCAAATCCTGATAGCCATTTTGCTTTTGGTGAATCTGCATATACATAGGGGTACACCAAACATTCTCTCATAAACGTTTTCAGTGCAAAAGTATTGCTGGGAATACTGATTCCAGGCACTCAAAGGTCACATAGTGAATGTCATGCTGACACCATGTGGCCAATCAGATTTAACAAGATGATGATGTCATGAACGCAATGCTTCCCAGATTAGGACTTGCCTTCAGTCTGAATGGGTGAACAGTTCTACCAACATTCACACCACCCCCTGAAAAATCACCTCAGAGGGGTGCTCTTTTCATAGCAGGTGAAAGCTTAATTTTGGAGGGGCTAAGCCTGATTTATACATCATGCTTTCTTGAATGAAGATTATGTATTCTCTCAGTATCCACACAGAATCGTAGATTCTTGTTGTTTCCTCATATCCATCTTCTTTCTTGGGAGCTTTAAATTGTGGAATAGGCATGATGTTTTCTCTCAGTCACAGTCCTTCAGCAGTAAGTAATATTGGGATCCTATTACTAGCCTACCTTTATTGTCAAGTTTACAATGCATAATTATTTGCATGACTTTTTAAAAAAGAGCCTTGTGGCACCTCAAAACAGGCTGCCCACTTACACATCACCAAAAAAGAGGATTAGCAACACCAAAAAAGAGGACACAAAACTGTCCGTGCTGGTTTATGTGTATAGATGTAAATACTATAATTTAAATAAAAACAGAGCAGAAGACTAAGGCCCCCACACTGAAAGAATGAGGCAGGGCCAGACATAAATATTTGTCATAAATTGTAATATACACCAATGCATATTCCCCCTCTCCACCCCAACCCCATAGCCTTGCTTACGTTCATTCTTGCTCCCCTTCAGTCTCTGTCACACATGCATCATTAATCTAGTTTACACACACACACACACCCGTCCTCATATGCAACTGGCTCTCTTCCTGAATAAAGCCCCAGGGTCCTGGCCGATGCTGCAAAATGGGGGGATGCTGGGAGTTGTAGGACTTATTTCTGTCTAAAAATGCATAGGATTGTGCCCTTAATGACCAGGTTGTTAAGCCCTTGCACTCATTCCCTCACCCTCACACCCCAGTGGTTGTTGGGGTGAACTTGTAGTTCAGTAAGGAGACAGAACGATAGAGGAGTCCAGCTTCCAGAGTGTAGTGTGTGCTCTGCTCCAACGTATCTAAATCTATAGAGAGAACAGGCAGTGCAGGGAGCAAAAACAAAAGCAACCCCTTCCCCAAACCCCCACCCCACCACAGTCTCGCACACAGCATCCACCTCGAATCCTAGAATTTTAGAGAACAGATTTGGAACTGGATAGAACGTTAAAACAGAGGACTATCTGGGACAAAAGAGGAGTCCTGGTGACGCTACCTTAAAGACAAACAAACCACAAAATGTTATGCCGTAATAAATTTGATAGTCTTTAAGGTACCACAACAAACTAACACAGCTACCCCTCCCCCCTAAGTAATTAATGTATGAAACGTAATGCCAAATGATGTGGCGATGGATCCTAACTTAAATGGCTTCAAACAAGGATGAGGCAAATTCATAGAGGATAAGGTAATTAGTGGCTACTAGTCATGATGACTATATGCTCCCTCAAATATCAGAGGCATAAACCTCTGAATTACAAGTTGCTGCAGAGCATGAGAAGGAGGCTCCGATTGGAATCATGTCCTGCTTGTGGGCTTCCCATAGTTTTCTGATTGGCCACTGTGGGAACAGAATGCTGGACTAGAGAGGCCTTTGGTCTGATCCAGCATGGCTCTTCTTATGTTCTCCCTGCATGTAGTAAACTAGTTTATCAGAGGGCTATCCTAAACCTTTCTCCCTAATTTGCCTCGCTCTAATATACTACAAGGAGAGAGTTGGCTATAGGCCTCTAATATATTTTAAAATACTTGCTACAGTGCTATGTTTTGGTTTTTGAAGCACCATTGTTGGGGCATCCATCAAGCTTTTCAGATTTCCTCAGATTTTCCTTGCTGTGGAATGTGGAATATGGACTCTCCCTCTCTCTCATCTGATGCTGAAGTCACAGAGCTTGGTACTACTAAATGACCATACTGCAGTAGCATCTAAACATCTCTTTCCACACTCAGAATCCCAGATATACTGTGCAGGGAGAGAGACCTATTTCCTTACCCAGAACGTGCTTCTAACCCAAACAGAAGGCAAGGGCAAATCATGAATGAAAACAAACCAGTGTGCATGGGAGAGGTGATGTATAAGAGGAAACAAGAGCAATGGGTCGGGAGGACACCAGCATCTTTGATCTTCTGAAAACAACTGTGAGGGAGCAGGGGTGCGTGTGTCTAATATCTATCTGTAACACAAGGGGGGGGGCGGGAATGGCTGAGTTCTTATGTTTAAAACAAGGTGACTGCGGCAACAGAGCAAAGCAAAATGGATTTACATTTGCGTACTGCAGAGCTGCGCTGGATTTGATTAGAGGGAACAGCGAGTGACGTAACTAAGTCTTTGTACACCCATGGCAGGCTCCCAGCTCTATACCCCTTCCCCTTCAGAACCAGAAACAAGGCGAATTTAGGATGGTGCTGGGCCTTTAAAGGTACTGCTGCAGAAATGCCAGATTTTTGCTGCTTAAACTGCTCTTGCTTGGATGTTATAGGAGCTACGGCAGCCGGGCTTTCTTTCTGCTGCCGGGGTACAGTGAGAAGCCCAGGACCATGGGGTCAATGTTACAGTTCCTCCCCACACAACCTTGCCCCAATTTGAGGAGGGATGAGGCAGGCATGGGTATGAACCACACCATGGCTTCTTCTCATATTATTATTTTATGGCACCATCAGGGCACTTTACAAAGTGTAAGAGGGCAGGTCCCTGCCCTGGGGAGATTACAGCCTAACATTTCAACACAGGGAAGATAACAGATAGGCTGGGGCTTCTTGTTTCATATGCTCCAACTTTCCCCATTTTTTTAAAACAGCTCCCATTTTCTGGTATGTCTCCCTAGTAAGTCACTGCTTCCCCCTACCCTTTGCCTTTTTGAGAGATTTAGGGAATGGCTTTACAACTTTTTGTTAGCGTGTACATAACTGATATTACAACTTTTTGTTAGCGTGTACATAACTGATATTACAAATTCCAAATGGAGAAAAGTCTTTACAGCCTTATGATTTCAGTCTATGAACGCTGCTATAATCGCAGGTCATTATCATCAGATTCCTTGCAAACAAAGAGTATGTCCATGAAGGGCCAATGTGCCTGAAGACCTCCCTCATTAACTACTTGTTTGCTCGATTTATGAGGACTTAAGAACATCCTTGTTTACAGATTTAGATCTGCCATCAGGCAGATCTGTTGGGTACTTGATTAATTTTTTATTCCAGGACAAGTCCCCTCATGTTCCTGAAAAGGTGGCTTGCTTTGCTTTTAGAGCAGCAAATTTAAGGGGGAAAGTTTGTGATCAGTGAAACTGTCCTTATGAGCAATCAAATTATTTCTTAGAATGCTAAGTATTATTATTATTTCCAATTTTATTGAGTTTTAACAAAACAAAACAAAAACATAACAACCCCCCAATAAAAAATAAAAAATACAACATATTCTAAAATCCTCAGTTTCAAATATTACAATATTCGAGAAAGAAAGAAAGAAAGAAAGAAAGAAAGAAAGAAAGAAAGAAGAAGGGGGGGAGGAAAAAATATGTTACACATACACTTCAGTAAAAGCAGACCATATATCCACATATAAGTCCATCTGCAAGTTAAGCCTATATACCACTCTTTCAAATGTTGCTAATGTTGTTAGGTCTTCAGTCCATTGTGTTATAGGCGGTGGGCTTTTATCCTTCCAGTATTGCAATATTAGTCTTTTAGCAACCAAAAGGGCGCAAAAGACCCATTTACGCTGACCATGTGTTACATTCCAAGAAGCAGGTAAGTAATTTAAAAGAACATTTACATCAGTAAATATTAAAGAGCTTTCCAATACAAAGTTTATCTGTATAATAACTTCCTCCCAAAAGGAGGCAACCACTGGGCATTTCCAGAACATATTATTTAACTGCCCGGTGTATTTTACTCTGTTCTTTGTCTTTGATGTGTTCTGTTTTTGTAATGGCTTCTGCTACACAAACTATATTTGATTTGATTTGTTAGTTGGTGTATTGGACTTGCTGTCCTTTGGGTTTTAACCCTCTCCCAACTCTCAATAAGTTACATCTTTATATGGGGGACAGATGCATTTTGACTCTAAGGCAGAGGTGGCCAGAAGGTAGATCTCCAGATGTCTTGGATTTCAACTCTCAGAAGCCCCTTGTCAGCATGGCCAATGGTTAGGACTGCTGGGAGCTGAAGTCCAAAACATCTGGAGATCTAATTTCTGCCCACCCTGCTCTAAGGCACATGGATATGAATGCATGTCCAGTGAACAGTTGTTTGAAGGATTTTTACCCTGCTCTTCAGCAAAAAAAAACGGGCTTCCTGAGTGGCTTAAAACGATCAATAGTAAGGCCATTCCTACTGGGGACAACAAGAGCGGTTTTGCTTGTATGGTTAATGGCAGGATCAGGCTTACCAGTTGAAACAAGTGCTGGATTTCTCTTTCTTTCTTTCTTTCTTTCTTTCTTTCTTTCTTTCTTTCCTCTCTCTCTCTCTCTCTCTCTCTCTTCGACTTTATAGATCTAATCATAGCTTACCAATGTAAGTTGCTCTAATCATCCTTCCTTCCTTCCTTCACATTTTCCTTTTTGTGTAGGAATAATGGTAAAGGATTATCACCAGCAGCTGTAAAGAGAAAATGCTCCCTGTTCCTGGAAATGGAAGCGATACTTGAAAAGCTGTAATCAGAATCGATTCTGCCTGAATTCATGACAACTGCACATCCCCAGAGCTGTTTTATTGGGGGGAGGCCTTCCCGAAAGAGATCAACACTCCGGAAATGCCGTTTCTATAGAGTAAACACGAGTACCCAGATGGCTCCTCCGCACTTTTTCAGGGTCAGGTTTGTTATCACCAGAATCACGTGAAAAGCAACAGCAGAGTCTTATAGTGCCTGTGAAGGTGGGCCTGCCTAGGCCTTGTAAGTAGTTTGGTTCAGGCGAGGTGCCTGATGAGGTTGAGAGAATGTGCATATGTCTGACCATGAGAAGGTAATTGTTCGTGACTTGCTCATTATAAGCAGGGAATTCCTATCCACCAAAGAAGTAGCTTACCCCTGACGATAAGAAGGCAGCTGTGCTGATAAGACTATTGCTGAACTAAATTAGCTCTTGAGAGTGGGTAGTGTATATTCTTTGTTCTCCAACTTTCAGTCTATAAATGCATCCTGTTTCTTTTTGGGGGGTGAGACACAGTTTCGCCTGTCTCTCCCTCAGCTGTGATGTGCTTCTATAAATTTCTGATGGTTCATCCTAACCTACCTTGGATACTTCCTTAACATGCCTTAAAGATTAAGATACACATCATGGCATAGGATTTCACGGGTCAAATCCTATGGGCCAGGGTACACCAGATGGCTATGCTCCCTTCCTTGGCATCATCCCCTTGGCTTGGTCCCACCCCTTTCCACCTAACTACCAATCATTTGGTGGTGTCTTGGCTTTTGTGTGGTTCCCCCCCCCTTCTGAAAGGTTGAAATGCCCCCCCCCCAGGTTTCGTTACCAGCAGCAAAAGCTTCAAGTTAGAATTTGCTGGTATTTTTGGCCCCACCCCATTTGTCTTTGGCCCCACCCAGAATCAGCATCAAGCACCCAACCAGTTACCTCCTTCTTCAGCAACAGACCAGCTTATATGCCAAAGGCCTGCCTAGCTAAAATGTCTTCGCCTGCCAGCAGACGGACAACAGAGAGGCGGCCAACCAAGCCTCCCTCAGCAGTGATTTCCAGAGCCCGGGAGTGGCCACTGAGAAGGCCCCCTCTCTTCTGATGGTGGTAGTAATGGAAGAAGGGCCTGCCTCGGAGATCTTAAAACCCAGGCAGGCCCATATGGGAGAAGGCAGTCTTTCAGGTAGCGTTAAGCTTCAGAAAGAGTTGAGCTCCAGGAGACTAGGTTCCAGGACTCAGGGGAGCTGGCTGTCACAACAAGTGGGCCAGAGGCAGGTGTGCGGTCCAAGACAGGCAGGAGTGCAGAGCAGCAAACAAGCATCAGAGGGCCAGAGGCAAGTATATCGTCAGACCCATGCAGAGATCAAGTACCAAGGCAGCAACAGAGGACCAGAAGCAGGTGTGAAATCAAGGCCAGGGTCAAGATCTGAGGCAGTAATCCTAGTACAGGAACTTGGGTAACAGCCTAAGCAGCACCAAAGACAAGTTGCTGAAACTAAGGAGCAAACTCTGCGGCTCAGGATTTATAGGGCTTGGCGGGCAGGGATTGGCCCTTGGAGTCAGCTGATGACTGTATGCTCAGGCTGCAGCCTGGATGGTACCTAGATGGTCCTGCAGGAAAGATGGCGCCCTCAGATCATATTGCTCAGTCTGCCTGGTTTGAAGTAGGGAGGTGTGAGATTTTTGTTTCTGTTCACAAATCATGCAAACATGTTCTGTTTGCAATTCCAAATGCAAGCAGGAGTATTTTTTCCCCCGAGAAATGTTCACAAATTCCGGAATTTATGACCGTGTCTGAAAAATGCATGCTTTTAAATGAACTTCTTTTTTTTTTTTTTAAGTATTTTCATGCTTTAGTCAATGAGGTAAAGTGTACACATTTGAAAAATACGAAAACACAGAACTGCACAAATTTCCCATTCAAATGACACTTTCCCTTTTCGAACAAGCTGAAAATCAGGTAGGAAACTAAAACGGGAGGAAGTCAAAATGAGCTTTGGAGTAATTTTGGGAAATCCCTGGTTCTGACATCCTTAGTTTGAAGTGGAAATAGAACACAGGTACTGCAGGTAATAAGGTCCTGATTACTAGGAGTTCTGGTTTGAGTCACACGGCACCAACACCTCCCAGCATGTTATAGTGTCAATATGGATTATTGGGCTGTTAACTAGAGATGGGGAAGGATTTTGTTTGGTCTGCAATTTTTAAGTAAATCAACCTAATTCACACTTGCCAGACTATATATGCTGATTGGAACAAAGTTTTCCTTCAGATTGTGCACTTCTCCGAATTTTACAATACCCTTCTTGGCTCAAATATGGTGTACAAAAATGCATATATTTGGGATGGGGGAGAAATTATTTCATAAATAATTAGTTTGCATTTTAATGCTAATTTACCTAATTTTGCACTTTCAAACCAATATGCAAACTGAAACTCAGTCATCATCAAAATTCACACTTCTCCAAGTTTGCAATGGAATGCTTCAATAAAAATATGTGTACGAAAATGCATATATTAACGAAAATAGAACATTAAAAATGCATTCTATGAGGAAAATTGCTTGAAAAATGTGTGTATTAGGAGACATGTGCACAAAAATGCATACAAACTGTCATGCTTTTTTTTTTCTTTTAAGAATCTCAGTGTTTGGAATTGGTTGAATTTAAGATTGGAAACTTTTCCAAAGTTCAGGAGGAACTGAACTTAAGACTGGAAAAATGAAGTAGAAAAAAGAAAAAGAAATTGACAGATTTGTCTGTCCCTAGCGTATATTGGGAAAACTTGCATGCAAAAATATGTACATTAGGGAAATCCAAAATGCATGTTAGGGAAAATTACATACAAAAATAAATGCACATTTTTCTGCTTTAAAAATATCCAGACTGAAACAGAAATTGGATAGAACAGACTTATGACTGAATACATGTGAAACTGACACGAACTGGAATCAGACTAATTTGTCAGTTCCTACTTTTAACCACAATAGCTAAAACTATGCAATGTCCTCAATATTCAGCCACATTATGCATTAGCTGGGAATATGGTTTCTTTGACTATGAATGCTGGCTAGAGACAACATTGGCTCTGAACATATACAGGCTACTCTTCCCTTACCATCTTATAAAAGTATGTTAGACCTGGTCCATAAACGGACATAGAAACTTACTAAAACACAAACACATAAAACCCTAAACTTAATTTCTTTTTCAAATGGAATTGACAGAACTGGTTTATTTGTTATGTGTCAAATTGCCTCCCAAACACAGTGACTGACGAAAAATACCCTGATTGCTTTTTTTTTAAAGTTATGGCTTACATCAATTTTTAGGCTTTCTTTCACATCACATGGTCAATTTAAGAAAATATACATCAAAGTAATAAAATCGTACAGTTGAGGATTTCAGCAAATGGTTAGTCAATGAAAACAAGATCATTAACATATCAGTAAACAAAAGGGGTTCTGTTTGCACAGACCCCTATACCTAAGTGGAACCAAGAAATATGAATAAGATTTATTTTTAATTTACATTTCAAGTTGCCTTAATAACAGAAGGATAAATCCATCCTCATATTAGGACGTTGATCTAACTAACATTGTGTTTTTTCCCTTTACTTTTCCTCTTTATGAAGGCCTCTAATGAATACAAGAGAGTTTATATATACTGGATTAACAATTTTTAAAAAGACAAACAGCCCCTACCCCACCACAGTATAATGTACAATGAACAAGGCCTAAGGAGAATGAAAAAGCCACTGTCCTCTCCCCGTTTTAGCAGCAAGGACCTTGTGTTGCTACCAAAGAAATGAGCCACAGAACTGACAATCTAAATATGAAGAAATCATCTCCAAATCTAAAAGATATGCACAACAATCGTGAGATTACTTCCAAAGTAATAAGAATTACGAAGGGATTTTTTTTCTGCCTTTCAAATGCTAAGGTTGGATGGGGCATTAGGACAATGTTTTGAACAATAATGTTGTGCCATAAACTAAGGCGAACAAAACTTGTCTTTTTAAATGGGGAAGATTAAATTCTTTCTAACCACTAGCACCAAGTAACTGCAGCATGGTTGCAAAAGGGGCGAGGCAAAGGGGGGGGGGCAAAGAAGAATGAGTCATTCATTCCAAAAGACTCACGACTGCGAGCAGCTCTAGGGATCTGTGACCAGTCAAAATGGCCCTGGAGGCTGCGTTCTAGAGATCCTACATGTGGACGAAGACACACAGAGGACTAGGGGGTTGCAGATCCGAAGCTGGAGAAGAGTCAAACATCTTTATGTCATTATTAGTTATGTCCTGCTTTTTCTCCAAGGAGCTCAAAGCAGCTTGCTTGCTTGCGTTTTCTTTCTTTCTTTCTTTCTTTCTTTCTTTCTTTCTTTCTTTCCTTCCTTCCTTCCTTCCTTCCTTCCTTCCTTCCTTCTCTCTCTTTATTACATTTCTATACTGCCCAATAGCTGAAGCTTTCTTGGTTCCCCCCACACCATTTTATCATTACAACAACCTTGTGAAGTAGGTTTGGCAAAGGTTACTGACTGACCCAAGGTTAACCCGGTGGGCTTCAGGCCCAAGTTGGGATGTGAACCTGGATCTCCCCAGTCCTAGTCTGAGACTTTCACCGCTAAAGTCTCAGACTATGGGAGGGGCCACAGCTCAGTGTGACACAGCAGAGGTCCCTGGTTCGATCCCCGGCTTCTCCAGGTAGGGCGAGGAAAGAATCCTGCCTGAAACCATGGAGAGCTGCTGCCAGTCAGTGCTGACAATACTGGGCTAGATGGGCCAGTGGTCCGACTCAGTATAAGGCAGCTCCCTATGTTCCTAACCTGCAGTGGCTCTTTAAATCTTCCCATGTGGCAGGAGATGAGGAAGCCACAGCTTCTCCATTCCCTCCCTGGCCCTGTCGTCCTCACCACCACCTACCTTGTGGAGTGGCAAACCTGGAGCCCCCATCCACTGCAGCAGAGTGGAGAGGGGGGAGATGACAAGGGTGGGGAGGGAACTGGGAGAAGACAAGGGGGCTTTGTCTGCTGCCACATCAGAGATTTAAAGGTGAACGACTCTTCCCTCTGGCACTGCTCATACAGGACCGAGAGTGTGGAAATTCAAGCAGGGGGAGAGGAATTCAACAGTGAATTCTCCAGATTTTGAGTTTACATCTAAAAACTCCAGGTGCCTCAAATCCCCATTTCAAACAGGCTGCGAAACTGCCTTATGATTCCTGAATACATTTCAGTTTTGAGGAATGCATTTCCTTGGGGATGTGTGCCTGCATGTCAGGCCTTAAATGTACCTGCAGCAGTTGCCCAAAGGTAGGCATTTTGGAGAGTCATTTTGTAGTGCTGAAGGGTAGGAAAAGCTGCCCCCGACAAAAATTCTCTCTTCAGCTCAAAGCTTAATCTTACAGAAACGCTGCGCCTGCTCAAGCTCATTTTACCCCCTTTTCTCTCACCTGGTAGTCCTCTAATACTGGGGGAAGCCACCCGATTGTTGGACTGAAAAAGCTTTAGGGCAGGGGTCCCCAACTTTTCTGGACCCGTGGGAACATTTGGGCATTTGAGAAACTGCTGTGGGCACCACCACCCATGGAAGATGTGGCTAGTCACATAATGGCTGCCCTGGGGGCCTGGCTAGTCAAACGTGAGCTAAAGAGGAGCAGGGGAAAGAAAGAGCCAGGCTAGAGGCTGGGAGGGAGGGGGAAATAGCAATGCAATGGGGTATGGGCAAAAAAAGGAGCAAGGCTAGAACCTGGCGGGGTGGGGGCGGAACAGTAAGCTAAAGAGGGGTGAATAGCAAGGCTAATGGCTGTGGGGGGAAGCAACGCAAACGCATAGAGGGGAGAAGATTGCCCTAACTATTTTTTCTTCAAACAATTTTTGTGATGGGGGAAGCAAGGGGAGAGCTTTGTGGGCCCCATTGGAGGTCTTGCAGGCACCATGGCACCCACAGGCTCCATGTTGGGGACCCCTGCTTTATGGCTTAATGGGGAAGTAAAGAAGAGAGGTGTACATTATTAATTACTTTGCATAAATTGTAGATGGGTGACCAAGAAAAAGAACCTTGGGTAAGGCTATGCAGATGAAAGGGTGGAGCTATGCAGATAAGAGCAGGTTTGATTCTCAGGGGTGAGGGTCACAGCGAGCAGGTTGAGCTTCCAACATTTATGGTGTCCCCGAAGGCACCTCTCTCCACCACCACCACCACCACCACCGCATGGATTGACATTACTTGTACACACAAAAGCAATGCACCGCATTGCAGGACACCATGGTAATGAGGGCAAGCCATCCTTGAAACAGGGCAACCTAGCTCTCGCCAGGAGGGGAGGTGCGAGGTGTATCAGTGCATGCTGAATTACACACACCACATCCTTGTAATACACAGTCCTTCTCTCTACACACGCACAGCCTACCCATTACATAGTAACAGGCATTTTACTGGTCATAAATGAATAGCAGAGCAGCCTGAGTGCCCCATATGTCTCAATCCAGTTAAAACTGAAAAGGAAAAGGAAAACAAAAACCATCAGTTCAAGATCTGTCCAACATGCTGCCTTCCGCAGCCATTTATGACCCCTTTGACAAGTTGGGTACATTTCACAGTGACTGATACTCATAATAAATACCCATCGACTGACACTGAGAATATGGATGGCTTTCTAAAGGGATCCAGAGGGCCCCTTTTCATACTCCAGCTGCCGCCCAGAGGCTGCCACATCATGTCACGGGCCATTCCATGTGCATCGGCTGGCTGTGTGGACTGTGTCACCCCTCCACTGTGCGGTTTGCTTGCACCGATAAACGTGGCAGCCGTATCGTGAGAAACAACTCTCAGATATATCAACAGTACTGACATCTTGTTTTAGTTATTTGCAATCTTCCTATACCATGTGCTCCCAGAAGTTTCTATGGTTTACTCTACGGCGAGGGTTTTCAAAGTGTGCGCTGGAAAACCCCGGGAGCTCCTCAAAGAGATCAGCGATGTTGAATGAGCTTCACTGGAAGAGATATGCTGCCCCATCACTGCCAGGTTTCCCCTGCCGCTTGCAGCGCCAGGGGGCTTTTGGGCGTGCTCTAGGCCACGCTTTTGGTCCATATGGGCTGATGGAGAGACCAAACTGTGTGTACTCTGTGTGCACCCTAAAATGTGCCCTGGGCTTCTCTGCATCGAGAAGAGGTTGTGTAGCACACACCGAGGGGTTCTATGGCAAAGCTGATGTGGGAAGCATTTCTTGAGGGCATCTAGTCTGAAAAACATTGTGCTATGGGGGCATCATCCACAGGAGCATTCCCCTGCTCAAGCCCCACGGAAATGAATGAGACTAGTGCACTCAGGCACAGCTCCCATTCATTTCGATGGGCCCAGCATGGGAAAAGTACCCATTGGATGTTGCCCTGCATCTCCCAGTAAGGACCGTTCCCATATTCCTAATAGCCCCCAAACTAGGGGTAGATTTAGATGACTTGCAAACCACAAATTCATGTGGTCAAGGCCGGTGCCCAACCATACCGATTTCCGACGCTGGGCCTGCATGTGGTAATCCCCTCATCACATGGGAAGTTTTTTCTCCCCCCGTCCCCATATTGACAGCCATGGCTCTTAAGAGATTGAACAAATAAGCTGGCCATCAGTCAGGGGGTGGGGGGAGGGGAGGGCAGAATGCTCATGCCAAGGCAATTCGAGGGTGAAGAACAAGGTCATATGAATCCAGCCGATCAGTGTCTTTCACGGGCGCGTGAAGAATACAAGCCAGAGCACATCAGCAACCTCTATGCACATAGCCCAATACTGCACAGCCTTTGCGCTAAAAAGGCATGCAGAACCAAGGTGCTCGATACAGCCTCCACCTAGCCCCACATTCTTTCAGGCTTTCAGAGACCCGGTACAGCAGATGCACTTACACAAGCCCGTTTCCAAACATGCACTGTACATCTGCTTGACTCGAGCACACGATTGCCTTATTCATTGGGTTTCAGGCACTGCCAGATGTCTTGCTTTTAAGAATTTGTGCAACGTCGTTTATCTTAAAATATATTGTTATTGTGACATTGTTCTACTATTTTTGTAACTGTATTCTGCCATGAATAGACCCGTACAAAGACAGGGTAGAAAATGATCCCGTTATATCGACATCTGCATGGCACCCATGTACAACTTTCTGAGGGTTTCCCATCACAGAGAGAATCCCCTAAGCATGTGCACACATCTACTCCATGCAGATATAGATTGGGAGCAGGGCCTGCCCCCATGACCCCATTCCAAGTACTATAGCCCTACACATCTCTGTAGTACTGTGACATACCTACTGCTATCAGTTGTATTTATTAGTCTCTACAGCACCACAAAACTCTGTGGTGTTTTGGGTACAATGGACTAATAATGCTGCCCCCTGGAATGTCCCACAATTTTTGCTCATGCATGATCCCAACCCCCTTCTCCTCCCATTCCATCATGCCCATCCCAAGGCCCGTGTTGTGACTCCATATTCTCTCCCTGCTCCAGCAGCTGCCACCATCTTGCTTTTTCCTAGCTAGCAGTCAGAAAAGGTGTAGCTTATAAGCATCTGCCACCTTTTTCTTCCTCACCTACCTTCCTGCACATCTGATCTTGACATGCACAGAATAATAGCTTTGTATTGAGGATAATTACACAGGAACCATATGCCTCTGATGACTGGAGGCTGGGAACAACACCCTGGAGAGGGTCATCTCCTTCACGTCCTCCTTGGGAGCTGTCCAGGGTAATCTGCCTGTCCACCGTTAGACGAGGTGCAGCTTTGCTTTGATCCTTCTGGTGCAATGGGTCAAAATCCCCACTTCACCACTTAGAAAACGCTTCAGAGCGAAGCTGGGAAAGGAAATGACTTTCTGTCAGCTGCTCTCTCAACACCATTGTCCTCATACGACCCATTGCCTATTTGAATCATCAACTGATCAGGCCAGCTTTGATCACACTCCCCCAAGCATTCATTTTACTTGTCTGTTTCTTAATCTACTTTGCAATTTCCCCATCAAGTACACCCTTTCACTCCAGATAACTGCATCTGGGATCATTATTACCTCCCAGTCCTGCATTCACAACTGCCAACATGGATCTGCAGCAAGGCAGTTCTATGCTTTGAATCCACCCTTTCACCTCTCTTTAACCCACTGATTGTAAGTAATGACAAGTAGGTGGAAAGTGGTTAAGTGCAAGGGTGGGCAGATCAGGATCTACGGTGGTAGATCAGCAAGGGTTTCCAGCTCCCAGCAGTTCAACAGTGACTAAAAGCCCTTTTTCCATCCTAAATTAGGTTGCTGAATTCGAGAAAATTTGGCCGGGGGGGGGCATGGGGGGGAACAGGATTAGATTTGTGTGTGAAAGCATCTGTGTGGATGCTCCCATTTTGGTACTGAAAACAAATTCCAGGGCTGAGCATGTGCTTAGAGGCACCTGCCTTAATTCTATGTCCACCTTCCTGAACCACTATTTGCACCTGGCTTTGGTTGGTGGACCTGGGGCTTCTAGTGAAAAACAAAGTAAATCCCGCAAGCCTACATCCTGAACTAGTCCACATTCAGTGGTTTGGGAGAGCTACCTGGGAGAGGAGAGATATGTGCATTCTTTCAAGGACTATTGGACCATGTCCTTCTGGTTTCTGGTACCTGTGGGAAACCAGCACGGAAGCAGGTGGGAGTTCCAGACAGGATACAAAAGCAATGTTCTTTTCAGTACTTAACTTGAGTATCAAGGGCATCAGTACCACAGTTTAAGAACAATAGGCCTAGATCCTCTACTTTGTCAAGTGCACCCAGGTGTGGTACTTTCTTGGTGATGAAATAATGAATCACTACAGCGATGTGCTCTGGTTTCTAGTCTAAAACCTCTAGATAATGTGCTTCTTTGCTCGTTATAGGTTCCAGGGCTGTGCATGGATTCCTGTGATGGATAAGATCTGGTTCGCCACATGTCAGTAACCCTAAACCAGCCTTCCCCAACCTGGTACATTCCAGATGTTTTGGCCATGCTGGCTGGGAATTATGAGAATTGTAGTCCATGACATCATGAGGGCGCCAGTTGGGAGAAGATGGCCCTATAGCACCCTTGCCCAACCTGGTGCCCTCCAGAAGTGCTGGACCCACCCATACTGGCTGGGAATGATGGGAGTTGTGGTCCCAACACATCTGGAGCATGCCAGTTTGGAGAAAGCTCTCCTTCAGGGCTGGCTAGCAAGTAAGGGTGCTAGAAACACCAGCTCTTGAGGAACCCTTTGAAGAAATGTACATTTATCCAACATTATTGCATAAATCTCTTGATGTAAATAAGACTCTTTCACATTGAATGCCCTGGGCCTATTCACACAGCCACAAGTGGTCCCCCCCACCATAATGTGGTAAGTTATAATCTTACCACAGGGGCATGTTCACAAGATATGAATACTGAAAGGAGCTAAAACCACCTTGTGGTGTCCCTTCTACCTCAAAACCAGTTGTGTGAATTGGTACTCAAGACACAGAACTTCTGCTGAGCTGTCTCCTTTCTTTTCTTTACATGGCACAGGAACAATCGATCTTGTATCTCCGCCATCAGCAGTTGCAGGCGTCCGTGTGGACCCTCAGAATCCCTTTGCTGTGCATATGGAGAAAGTTGAAGATTTCTGAAGGCATGGCATGGAATCCCGGCCGTGGCTTGACATTGTCGTAGTAATGGTGGGTGATGAATATCCCTGAGGGGTTCATGGGGAAAGCCCAGAATCCAAAAAGGTGTACCTCCTCACACAGCTCCAAGGCCGCCGTCACGAGGATCAGCCCTGTGCTGACGCGCTTGGCCCTCACACCTTGATTCAGCCAGTAGCGTGAGACGTTGATGAGATACTGTGGGTGAAAAAAGTAGACGGCTTGCTGGGATTCAAAGTCATCCAGGACATACCTGACCCGGACTGAGACGTCCGTGTTGCGGGTGTTGTAGAAGGCGGGGAGCAGCACCGAGGCATTTTCGTAAACTTGCAGGACGTCAAAAAATGGCTTCCTCCACTTCTCCAGCTTGTGAAACCTGATGTTTGGGGGAAGCAAATTACAACCGAATAGTAATTAGGCAGATCAGGAGTCAGTACAGCCTCTACATCGGGGGTCAGCCATCAGCGAGCTCTCAGACAACTTTCTGGGCACTCACCGAGGTGCCCCACCCTTCCTACTATTTATTTTTATTTATTTTAAAATAACAAATTTCTTAATGGCACCTGATATTGCTCCAAAGGAAAGTGAGGATCCCTAGCTGCTCCAATCATCTTTTTGCCATGAATGTCTTTGGGCCAAACATGGGGCTCAGAGACGTTCTTAGGAAATAAAGGTGGTGGGCAGCTGCAGGTCGAGGCTTTTGTCTGCAGGGCTCCCATCTTGAGGTGGTGCCCAAGACAGTTTCTCAGCCTGCCATATGTGTCCATGGTCCCCAAAAGCTTGCCTTACCCCCCACCCCCCACAAAAGAATAAATGGACATGAATCTGACGTCAGGTATGGCCATGTTCAGAAACAAGTAGGGGATCATCTCAACCTCCCAGGCCACCCTTGTCAATGACTTTAAGGTGGCCATTGTTGAACAAAGGAATTTCAGACAGATATCAACCCAAAATTGCCAAAGTACAATTCATCAAGAGATTCAACTCTATTTCCTGTGGTTTGAATAAGGACAAAGGGTTGTTGCTTTTAAAACATCACACTACTTAAGTTAATTGGTTTGCCATTGGCATTTTGTGAATGCCATATGTTAAGGTAAACATCCCTGTCTGTACTTTTTGTGTGTCCGTTCTCTCTGAGAAAATAAGTTACACCTCCCCCGCCCCTCCCCAGCATGTGCATATAAATCTGGTTATGCTCTGGCTGATTGCTCAAAGCTGTTTTTAGATATATGTTGTCTCTGTGTATACTATCTGTTTGTATGTTTTTTTTTAAAGCATATTGTATTTTTAATGTTTTTAACCTTTGTAAACCGCCCAGAGAGCTTCGGCTATGGAGCAGTTGTTGTTGTTGTTGTTCAGTCGTTCAGTCGTGTCCGACTCTTCGTGACCCCATGGACCATAGCACGCCAGGCCTTCCTGTCCTGCGCTCTCTCCCGGAGCGTGCTCAAGTTCATATTCATTGCATCCGTGATGCTATCTAGCCATCTCATCCTCTGCCGTCCCCTTCTCCTTTTGCCTTCAGTCTTTCCCAGCATCAGGGTCTTTTCCAGGGAGTTTTCTCTTCGCATTAGGTGGCCAAAATATTGGAGCTTCAGCTTCATTATCTGTCCTTCCAATGAGCACGCAGGGTTGATTTCCTTTAGGATGGACTGATTTGACCTCCTTGCAGTCCAGGGGACTCGTAAGAGTCTTCTCCAGCACCACAGTTCGAAAGCATCAAGTCTTCGGCGCTCAGCCTTCCTTATAGTCCAGCTCTCACAGCCATACATTACTACTGGGAAAACCATAGCTTTGATTATGCGGACCTTTGTCGGCAAGGTGATGTCTCTGCTTCTTACTATGCTGTCTAGGTTGGCCATAGCTTTCCTCCCAAGGAGCAAGCGTCTTTTAATTTCATGGCTACAGTCACCGTCTGCGGTGATCTTGGAGCCCAAGAAAGTAAAATCTGTCACTGCTTCCATTTCTTCCCCTTCTATATGCCAGGAAGTGATGGGGCCAGATGCCATGATCTTAGTTTTTTTAATGTTGAGTTTCAAACCAGCTTTTGCACTCTCCTCTTTCACCCTCAACAAGAGGCTCTTGAGATCCTCTTCGCTTTCTGCCATTAGGGTGGTATCGTCTGCATATCGGAGGTTGTTGATAATTCTCCCAGCAATCTTAATTCCAACCTCTGATTCATCCAACCCGGCATTTCTCATGATGTACTCTGCATATAAGTTAAATAAGCAGGGTGACAATATGCAGCCTTGTCGTACTCCTTTCCCAATTTTGAACCAATTGGTTGTTCCATGTCTGGTTCTGACTGTTGCTTCTTGACCCTCGTACAGGTTTCTCAGGAGACAGGTAAGGTGGTCTGGTACTCCCATCACTTTAAGAATTTGCCACAGTTTGTTGTGATCCACACAATCAAAGGCTTTAATACTAATAATACTAATACTACTAATAATAGTAACAACAACAACAGTAATAAATCTGCCAGTTTGAGATTAACACTTCGTGCATCAGATGGAGCGGGCAGTGTCCACAAAAGCTTATGCCAGAAGAAATGTGTTGTTTTCAGTACATGTTTCAAAACCTTCCTCCCCAGACAGAGACAGCTTCAGATGTTGTGCTCCTGTTCCTAGACAAAAGACTTGCATTGCAAGAGACCTGGGGAAAAGATCTGCAAAAGAGAACACCTCTCGTTTCACTTCTGTGGTCGCCAGGTGAAACATTTGGATACTTGAAACAGAAAATCTAAATGGGAACTCTCTCCCCCCGCCCTGAAGTGGATGGGAGGCAAGAGTTTGGGGGATCACTGATGGGTGGGACGGAGGAGGTTTTGGGCTGGCAATGGAAAAATTTGGATTGGCTCGGAAATAAAGCTGAGCCATTTCCCACTTTTTCCCCAATTTGGGGGGCAATCACTCAGTTTAATTCCAAGCCAATCTGATTCGAGCCCAGGGGAGCAGATCCATCTGCACTTCCTACCACCAGGCCAGGGTGGGGAACTTCTTTCAGCCTGAGGGCCAAATTCAATTTCAGAGAAGCTCTTGGGGACTGCATTCCAGTGGCAGGCAGGGCCAAAGGCAAACAGGGATGTGGCCAAAGGCCAAAGGAGCAGGGCCAAAACACCAGCCTACTGTAGCTTAAAGCTCTTACTGGCAGTGACTAAGGCTTAGGAGAGGCATTCCAGCCTTTCAGAAGAGGAAAAAAATTGCACAAAGCTGGGAAACCATCAAACGATTAATGATGCCCAAGACTCAATGATGCCCAAGATCAAAAATCCATTAAGAGATGAAGCCCTCCAGTTGGATGCAGCATGGCTTCCTTCTGGATATGCAAAAGGAAAGCATGCTTCAAAAAGCAGGGGAAGCATTAAATGGGCACGGTCTTGCCAAATTTAAGTTCCTTGGTCCAATGGATTTCAGTGGGAGAAACTGAAATCAATGGGACTTAAAGACACTTTGACTTGGATAGTCTACAATACACATTATAAAAACAGGAGCAGACATTAAACAGATAAGAATAGGCATGGTCAAACAAGTGATATTTGAAATTGCTAGGTTCTCTGAACATCATGTTGTCACTCGTCTCATGCCCGGTTTGCATCTGCTGCTCGCTTTGCGCGAACGTGTCAAGTGCTGAGCCCTCCCAGCATGTTTGTAGTCAATGAAGTCAATCTCCAAGTGAATAGGCTTTATTATGCAAATCAATCGGTCCCACAACAGTTCAGGTTACAGACTTTGTCATCCTACGGCAACCGAGCACTAACATCCCTGATTAAGCTAGCACAATACTAAATAGGCTACCTAAAAGTCCCCTTGAGGGATGCACTACTGGTAGGAGAGAAGTTGCTGCAAATCTGTCACCAGCCTGCACAACAGAACCTGAAAGGCTTTCTCAGTCCTAGCCTTGGGGGGGGGGGTCTTCCCCTAGAGACCTCTTGTGATGGGCCAACCTTGTAGATCATCTTACTTCCTTATGCTGCTCCTCCCTCTTCACTCTACGTCTGAGCTGTGTGTCTGTCATGAGCACCTCATCCCCCCGCCCCCCGTGAACTGCTGTGTTCCCACAGAGGGAGAGGTTATGGTCAGGCTTTGATCCAACTGATTAGCCTGCACCTGGACAGATTCTTCTCTCTGTCTCCCTGAAGCTCTGATCCCTCCTCCACCACTTTGCACTGTTCCACCTCTGACTCTGACTTTGTTCCCACAGTCTCTGCTGAGATAATGGGCCCAATCCTGACAGAATGGGAGATTTGTGCAAATCGAGCAGTGATTGAATGGGAGGTTTGCACAAATCTCCTGAAATCTGCACAAACCTCCCGACATTTGCACAAATCTCCTCCGTAGACTAAAACGGGGCTGATTCAGTCTACTGAAGGAATTTGCCCAAATTAGGACATTTGTGCAAATCAGGAACAAGCACATGTTTGATAATTTCTGAAAATTATCAGTGGACACGTGCTCGCATTCGCATTCAGGGCTTTGAACAGGGCGTGCTTGCATGTTTTGCAAGCAAAAATGACATTCTCATACATCCCTAAATAAGAACATCAGAAGAGCCATGCCGGATCAGATGAAAGGCCTATCTAGTCCAGCATTCGGTTCCCACGGTGGCCAACCAGCTGCCTACGAGAAGCCCACAAGCAGGATGTGAGCACAATGGCACCCTCCCAGTTGTGCTCCCCAGCACCTGGTACTGAGAGGCATACTGCCATCATGACTGGTAGCCCCTGCTAGCCTTCTCCACCATGAGTAATGTGCTGTTACCATGAGATTCAAAATATGGTGGAGGAGCTAAGATAGAATGGATAGAGTTACATTAGGAGTATTTGGAAAGAAAGAAAGAAAGAAAGAAAGAAAGAAAGAAAGAAAGAAAGAGGGAGGGAGGGAGGGAGGGAGAGGGAGAGGGAGAGGGAGAGGGAGAGGGAGAGGGAGACAGACAGAACGTGCGGGGGTGAGAAGGTGTGGAGGTCCATGTGAATCTTTTGAACACATTTTCTTTCATGCCAAGAAGGCTCAAATTATTCTGATTTCCAGTTGCTATGAAATTACGAAGTCAAGAGCAAGAACCTCTGGAGCTAATAATAAGGCAGGGTCTCTCCTTTCAGAGGTTTGTCAATTTCACAAAGACACAGGAGGGGAGAGAAGGCAGAGGTGGGTAAGAGACAAGCCACTGACCTTTCAGTAATTATGCTGGGATTAACCGTCACGATGTCGGTCTTTACGCCAACGTCGACAATGTATTTCTCAGATATGGGGGGCAAATTGCATCTAAGGGAAAAGAACAGAGCAGCAAAGAAGTTATTATTGTTTCTTTCACGTATATCCATCCTCCTTCCTTCAAGCAATGTCATGTACTCCAAGGCAGTATATGTAGGGACCACCTTGTTTTATCCAAACAAACCTGCAAGGTTGATAAGGCTGAGAGAATGCAGCTAAGCTCCATGCAAGGAGGGGGGGTTACACACCCAGGTTTCCCTTTCTCAAGTCCAACATATCAAGCATGATCTCGCAGTGGCCAGTTTGGGCATGAGAGCGGTCCACGAAAGACGCAACAGGACTAACACAGCCTTCCCCAAACTGGCACCCTCCAGATGTGTTGGGACCACAAGCCCCTTCATCCCCATCCAGGAGGCTCATGCTGGCTGGGGGTGATGGGAGTTGTAGTCCATTTCATCTGGAGGGCACTAGGTTGGTGGGCTAGAGGCTTAATTTGGGATCCTAATAAATGACCCAACCTATACAGACCAGTCCGTGTGGTGATAGGGGCCATAGCACAGTGATGGAGCACCTGCTTTGCATGCAAAAGGTCCCAAGTTCTACCCTTGGCACCTCCAGGTCCCTGGATAAGGCCCCTGACTGCAGCCCTGGAGAGCTGCTCCCAGCCAGTACAGACCAGCTGTCCCCAACTTGCATCTCTCCAGGTGGTTTTTTTACTCCAACTCCCATCATCCCTGATGATTGGCAAGGCTGGCTGGGGCTGATGGGAGTTGATGTCAAAAACATCTGGAGGGGCCCAGGTTGGGGAAGGCTGGCTGGTATAAACCATACTGAGCTCGATGGACTAACCGTCTGACTTGGCGGAAGGCAGCTTCCTAGGGTCGTATCCTGTGTCTTTCTGGTGGGTGTTGTGGCCAGAATGGAGCAACCCTCCATGGGAAAGCCATTTGAAGTGACTGTGGCAGGCCCTTGGCAAATGCAACATGTGCACCAACACTACCAGAGGTAGTTAAAGTAACTTAATTCTTCATTAAAGTGATTTTGTTTCTAGCTTGCCCTTCCGAAGTTCCTCCAGCGCCTCCTCTTCCTAGAAGTTCAGTCCAAATGTTTCCTTGATCGTTGATTCACTGTTACCAATACCAGTTCAAAAGAGCCAACAACGGGGCAACAAAGGTAGCTTGTGATTCCTTTTAACATCTTTCATTTTTTCCAGTTGTGAAACTGGCTGCAATGAACCCATATGCCCCTTGGGCTACAGCTGGTGGCTCACCCAGACAAGCCAGGAGGACAGGCGGTGCAGCTTCACTGTCTGAACTCAAGGTGGAGCCAAGCCGCAGACAGAGCAGAGGTTTCCAAACTTTCTGCCTTCTGGGCGGGAGACTCTTGCCACATTTCACTGTGTGCCGAGGAACCCCCAGTGCAAGGCAGAGGATTCTGGGCTTCAGCATGACCGTGCATGAACACCCACTAGACCAGGGCCCCCCAACATGGCACCCATGGGTGCCATGATGCCCGTGGGGACCTCCAATGGTGCCCACAAAGCTCTCCTCTCCCTGTCCCCTTCAAAAAAATATTTTTGGAATAAAAAACTTGAGAAGTGTTAGGGCATCAGGTTCTCTTTCCTGTTCCTGAACTTGCTGCAGATCAGCTGTTGGTGGGCGGGCAGAGGAGGAATGAGTTGCTTTTTGGCCCCACACAATCTTCTGGCCACAGAGAGTTTCCCCTAGTTGCTCTCCTTCTCTCTCCACTACCAGCTTCCAGCCTAGCTATTTCTCTCCCCTCGACCCCTTTCCGTGCTACTTCTCTCCCTTCCCCATCCCTGGACTTCTTCTTTCTCTCCCTGTCTAGCCTTGCTCTTTCTCTCCCCTCTCCCCCTTTGCCTTGCTGTTTCCCCCTCCTTCCCAGCCTCTAGCTTCACTTTCTCTCTCCTCACCTCTTTACCTTGCTGTTTCTCACCCCTCTGCCAGCCCCTAGTTTTGCTCTTTCTCTCCCCTCTACCCCTTTCCCTTACTATTTCCCCCTCTTCCACCCTTTAGCCTCACTATATCTCTCCCCCACACACACCTCTTTAGCTCACATTTTACTAGTTAGGCCCCCACGGGAGCCATTATGTGACTAGCCCCATTCCCCATGGGAGCCATTTTGTGGTGGTGCCCACAGCAGTTTCTCAAATTCCCAAAAGTGCCCACTGGTCTAAAAAGGTTGGGGACCCCCACACTAGACCACATCCTAACACTCTCCTGTGGCTGCACGTTCCAGGGGAATATGAGTAATGGAGGGCAACCTACCTTTCAGGGAAGCTTGTCTGCCATTACATAGGAAGCAGCCTGATACAAGATCAGACTATTTGCCCATCTCGCCCAGTACTGTCTACTCCATCTGGCAGTGGCTCGCTAGAGCTGCTCTCCCCAACCAAGCACCCTCCAGATGTGTTGGAGTACAACGCCCATTGACCCCAACTGCCACAATGGCTGGGAATGATGAGAGTTGCAGTCCAACACATTTGGAGGGTGCTGGGATGAGGAAGGCGATTCTAGGGTCTCAGGCAAAGTTTCAGTTCACAGATTAAACCCAGGATGTTCTGTATACAAAGCATGTGCTCTGACCACTGAGCTATGTTCTCGTCTTCCCCTCTGATCTTCTCATTGAAGAACCACTGATGGGCTTCTGAGGAACCACAAGATACCCTGGAACACAGGAAATAGAGGTAGATAGATAGATAGATAGATAGATAGTGAGAGAGAGAGATGATAGATAGATTGATCGATAGATAATCTGCCTTCGATTCATTTCACTATGTAAACACACTATGCCATTAAAAACAGTGCACCTATTGTTTTTAATTTATTTTTAAATAAAATTTAGAAACCACTCTGCATAGAGCGATATTGGAGTGGTGTACAATAAATTGAAACACAAAACGCAAAAATGTACAATAAATGTAAAACAGTACTTAGACACAAACGTACTCATCGCAATGTATACAACTCTCCCACTCATCCGTATTTGTGATGACAACACTTTGGAATTCCTCCAAGGCATATAGGAAATGCATTACACACAACACACATTCATTTTGCCCAATATAAGAAATCAACAGTAGGAGCTTCACCCCTGCCCTCTGAGCCAAGTGGCTCCTTGTTCTTCTTTCATAAACAATGAGACTATCACCACTCCCAATTAAACAAACTTTGAATCCCCTATTTATCTGAAATACCTGACCAAACATTTTGGAAGTCTCAAAATGGAAGAACATGTGAGCCTCTAGTACAGAAGTCAATAGCTGAAAGACCCCTGGACAAAACTTGGCCCTAACAGAGATACCAACTGTTGAGAAAATGGTGTCTGTAGCAACCAAGCTTGTCGGCAGATTATGGAGCGGGGTAATGGGGAGATCTGGTCCACCATCCCTGGTTGGCTTTTCGGAATGGCGCTGCAGAGAAACACATTGCTAACAATGCCTTTATATTTTATAGTGAAGCCTGGTAGTGGAGAGAGAGGAAGGGCATTCTATTTTAATGCTTTTATATTTTATATTGTTTCATCCTGTGCTTTTTGGTTTTAATTTTTGTGAACTGCCCAGAGAGCTTTGGCTATCCGGTGGTATAGAAATGAAATGAATAAAATAAATAAATAAATAAATAAATAAATAAATAAATAAAAAGGGATAAACTTTTAGTGATTCCAGTTCTGCTCTTGGTTTTAATTGTACTGTTATTGGGTTTTAATTTTATATTGTTTCTTTTTTATTGTAAGCCATTTTAAGGGCCAAGAGGTGGGATATAAATCCTTAAATATATACATAAAGAAATTAAAGGCACTGTATGCCTACAAATTGCATACATATTCACATGCACACGTGTGTGCAAACACACACATGTGCGAACACACAGAGAGAGTTGTGATGACCAGCAGGCTGTTTTCCTCAGGGCATCGTTTGATTATATGATAAAACTAAGATAACTTTTCAGCTGCTTGGAGGAAAGATGAAACACAAAAGAGGAAGTGACAAATGAAAAAAGAAAATGTTGCTTGGTGTGCAGCTTTTTTTTGGTAAGGAAATATTATACTGGAACTGGATAATTGGGCACCACTTCTACTGTTCAATCCATGATTAAGACCTAAATGGAATCTAGAATACTGCTGACAAGAGCAACTAAAAGAATAGATTACAATGAAAACCAAAACCCGTGTAATATCCATTTTGCTACAAATCGGTGCATGTTTGCATTGAAATGGCTACTGTGTTTGAATTGGAAATTGCATCTTATGTTTGTTTGCAGTTGAATTACTTTAGATAAAAAGATACAGTAGCCCCTTGGCTTTCAGTTCCTCTGCCATCATCTTAAGTCCTTCCTTCACCTTGCCCCTTTAAATCGTTGATGAAGAGGGTTGTGCTTTTGTGCACTCTGAATCACAACCTGTGCCTGCTTCTTTTGGAACATCACTTATATTTCATCATCACAGAGGCTGCTGGAGCTGAATTTGAATAACTGTGTGCGATACAATCAAGGCAAGGGAAAACTGCATGACAAGAATGGTCCATGGAAGCATTCTGGGTAGTGAGTAACTGCACATTCTCTTTTGAAAATGCTTTCCATTTCCTATCGTGGAGACTGCTGGCATGGGATACAAACAATTGCAGCCAGTACAAGGGAGTGTGATGTAGGAGCAACTGACATTTTAAGGACATTTTATATCTTTATAATTCTTTTTTTTTCTCCAGTGTGCCAGTGGCTTAGACTAAATTTGCAACAAAATTAAATTTAAAAAAATCACAAATTGTGATTAAGAATTCCCACCCAACCACTACCCTCCATTTTCATTTACGCTAATGATAATTACAGGAGTACACAGGTTGTGCAGAGTTAATCCCTCCACTGTAGTGAAGGATTTGGACAAGGTCCCCCCATGACAGATAAGCTGCGAAAATGTGGGCTAGATGATGCTACTGTACAGGAAGGTCCTTCTCCCACGGAAGTCCCCATCAGTACAGAAAGCACATGAGCAAAGAAATGGGCAGTTCTATAGATCTTTGAGATATCTAACTGATGGATATTATTCCACAGAGCTGAGCCCATACAGTTGGCCAAACTATGCCTCGATTGATCTCTCTAAGTTAGCTAGGCCATCTGTATCATCAGTGGAGAAAGAGGACAGAGTAAGAGACATTTTCCACCCACTCTTGCAATGCTACACCTTGCAATTGTCACCCAATGAAACTGATTAGCAGGTAGATTCAGGCAGTAGATTTGTTTGAAATCACTAGAATCAGGAAAGAATGATAGTCCTCCTTTTTTTACTTGTTGCTTTGATTCGAAAGCAAGTTTAGTGAGCTGGTAGAGACTTTGGGCACCTCCTGGGATGTGAAGCTAATTATTTCTTCCCGACTTCAGAAGGTAGGGGGTCCCTGGCTCCTTAAATTTCACTTCCATGGCTCAGTGAATAATGTGTGAAAAAAGATGAGAGGGTGTTCCCATATAAATCTCTCCCAGCTTTGCCTACCTGAGTTCTTCATGTTGCAGCAGGCAAAACCTGGGGGGGCAGAGAGGCAGAGACAGAGCCGTCTATGGTGATTCTATGGTGTCCCATTCTGCAGTCTTCCAGTTTTGTGTGCATGTATCTGCAGGTTCAGGACAGAATAGAGATTCTGTTGGTGTACTGCCTGCCTGGTGCTCAACAGTCTCTCTTCCTGAGCTAGCCGAGGTGGTCTTGGGGTTGGTGCTGGAGTCTCTGTGGCTTGTTGTGCTGGGGAACTTCAACATACATGCTGAAGCCATCTTGTCAGGAGCGGCTCAGGACTTCATGGCTTCCATGGGTCTGTCCCAGTTAGTATCTGGCCCCACTCATTCAGCAGGGCACATGTTGGGTCTGGTTTTCTGTGTAGGGCGGGATGATGGTGATCTGGGGGGTGGAGGAACTTTTTATAGTTCTATTGTCATGGGCAGATCACCTCCTGGTGGGGTTTAGACTTGCTGGAATTCAGAGCCTCTGCAGGGGCAGGAGGGGCAATTAAGATGGTCCACTCCAGGAGACTGATGGATCCGGATGGTTTTCTGCTGGCTTTGGGGGATTTTCCTGTCACCCCAGCAGACGATTCTGTTGAAACCCTGGTTGATCTCTGGAATGGAGAAATGGCCCAGGAAGTTGAGATGATTGCTGCTGAGAGTCCTCTCCCAAGGAGTGAAGCCAAACAATCCCCCTGGTTTTCCAGGGCTCTGTGGTCAATGAAATAAGTGGGATGTTGACTAGAGCGATGTTGGCAGAAAACTCAGAAGGAGTCCAATCGAACACGGGCTAGAGCTTATTTGAAAGCCTACTCCATGGCAATGAGTGGCGAAGAAATTGCACTTCTCTGTCATCACTGCATCTGCACAGAGTCACCCAGTGGAGCTTTCTTGAGTGTTCAGAGGCCTATGACACTCTGGCTCACAAGAAGAAAAGGTGGACCACTCCATATTGCACTGTGACCTATTTGCACAACACTTTGCAGATAAAATCAATCATATATGTGCTGACTTGGATGCCATAGTCGATACAGGTCCGGTGAATGCAACTTTGCCCCCTGCTTGTCCAGTTACAATGAATACTTTTAGATTTGTGCAGTCCAAGAACGTGGACAGGATCCTTGAAGTGGTGAGGCCAGCCTCATGTGTGCTGGACCCTTGCCCTTCCTGGCCAGGGGGGATGCTGGGTAAAGGTAGCGGTGAATGTCTCTTTACAATCAGGTGTGATACCGCCTTCCCTAAAAGAGGCAGTGGTAAGAAATTCGTTTAAAAAAACAAACCCCACTGTACTGGATAATTTCTGGCTGGTCTCTGATATTCCATTCTTGGGCAAGTTGCTGGAGTATGTGGCAGCTTCTCAGCTCCAGGGATTTCTGGATGGGGCAGATTATCTAAACGCATTTCAATCTGGCTTCAGGCCTGATCACCTTGGTGGATGATCTACACCGGGAATTGGACAGGGGAGTGTGTCCCTGTTAGTTGTGCTGGACCTCTTGCCGGCTTTCGATACCATCAGCCACGGTACCCTTCTGGGGCACATGTCTGAGATGGAACTGGGGGCACTTTTATATGATAGCTCCAGTCCTTCTTGGAGGGGCGATCTCAGAAGGTGGTGTTGGGGGATTCCTGTCCGATGCTGTGGCTGTTGGCCTGTGGTGTCCCTCAGGGTTCCATCTTACCCCTCCCCATGCTATTTAACATATACATGAAACTGCTGGGAGAGACTGTCTGGAGTTCTGGGGTTTGGTGCCACCAGTATGCTGATGATACCCAAATCTATCTCACCTTTCCATCCAAATCCAAGGAAGCTGTTCTAGTCCTAGATCAGTGTCTGACGTTGGTAATGGACTGGAGGAGGGCAAACAAATTGAAGCTTAATCCAGACAAGGCAGTTCAAGGCAGATCAGGAAATAGGGATTCAACCTGAGCTGGTTGGGGTTACACTCCCCATGAAGACCCAGGCTTGCAGTTTAGGTGGACTCTTGGACTCAGCCCTGAACCTGGATGCCCAGGTCTCGGCAGTGGCCAGGAGTGTGTTTGTTTGCACAGCTAAGGCTAATGCACCCACTGCACCCATTCTGAGAGATATCTGATCTGGCCATGTCCATGCATGCCTTAGATACATCCTGCTTAGACCGCTGTAACACACTCTATGTGGTGCTGCCTCCGAAAACTGTTCAGAAACTCTGGCCCCAAGCTGTATAGGGCTTTATAGGTCATAACCAGCACTTTGAATTCTGCCCAGAAACAGCCAGTGAAGCTGTTGTAACAAGGGAGTCACGTGCTCCCTGTAACAACAGTCTGGCCACATCATTCTGGTCCAGCTGAAGTCCAGAATGATGTGGCCAGACTGTTGTTACAGGGAACACGAGACTCCCTTGTTACAACAGCTTCACTGGCTGTTTCTGGGCAGAATTCAAAGTGCTGGTTATGACCTATAAAGCCCTGTACAGCTTGGGGCCAGAGTACCTGAAATACTGCCTTCTCCCATGTAAGTCTGCCCAAGTCTTAAGATCTTTGGGAGAGGCCCTTCTTTTGAGACCACCACCTTCAGAGGCACATTTGGTGGCAACATGAGGGCCTTCTCGGTGGCTGCTCCCAGGCTGAGGACCTCCCAGCCAAAGGAGGCTAGGTTTGCTTCCTCTCTGTTGTCCTTTTGCTGGTAGGCAAAGACCACTTTATTCAAGAAAGCCTTTGGCCTGTAAGTGGGTCTGTTGGTCAGATGCTGATTTTATTCTGTTATTGTTGTGTTTTTATTTGTGTTTGAATGCATTTGTTTTATTATTTTAATCAAGTTCCATTTATGATTGTAAGCCACCTTCAGTGCCATTTTTCTTAGCAGAAAGGCAGAGCACAAATTCAATCAATCAGCATATACAAGCACTATTGGCAAAACACTCATAGGTAACGTTCGACTATTATTTCGGCATACCGAACTCCAAAGGTAACTGAGACCATTACCGAAATACAAAATCTGCACTGTCAATCTCCCGGCCGCATCTGCTGTTCTTCAGAATCCCACCGTTTCCGACCACAGCACATTTCTTGAACTGGGAACGATAGTACGGCATCTCCTAGAGCAAAAAGGAACAAGCCAGTTCATTAGTAGTGGCAACCCCCATGGTAGTAGATATCCTATAGTTACCTATAGCAGCGGGTGCTTCTGGATGAGGCTTTTATGGTGTAATCAGTGTGGTGTAGTGGCTAGAATGTTCGACTAGGAGTTCAGAGATCCAGGTTCTGGTCTCCACTTGGCCATGGAAACTCACTGGGTGACTTTGGGCCAGTCACAGACTCTCAGCCCAACCTACCTCACAGGGTTGTTGTTATGATGATATAATGGAGGAGGATTATGTACACCGCCTTGGGTTCCTTAAGGAGGAAAAAAGGTGGGATATAAATGAAATAAATAAATAAACATCCTGTCTCATTCATGAAATGAGGCCTCATCTTGAGTACTGTGTCCAGTTCTGGGCACCACACTTTAAGAAGAATGCAGACAAACTGGAGGAGGGCAACAAAGATGATCAGGGGACTGAAAACGAAGCCCTGGGAGGAGAGACTCAAAGAACTAGGCATGTTTAGCCTTGAGAAGACTGAGGGGAGATAGGATAGCACTCTTCAAGTACTTGAAAGTTTATCACAGAGAAGAAGGCCAGGATCTCTTCTGGATCATCCCAGAGTGCAGGACACGGAATAATGGGCTCAAGTTACAGGAAGCCAGATTCCGGCTGAACATCAGGAAAAATGTCCTGACTGTTAGAGCAATACGACAATGGAACCAATGACCTAGGGAGGTGGTGGGCTCTCCCACACTGGAGGCATTCAAGACGAGGAGGCATTCAAGACAGCCATCTGTCAGGGATGCTTTGACTTGGATTCCTGCATTGAGCAGGGGGTTGGACTCGATGGTCTTATAGGACCCTTCCAACCCTACTATTCTATGATTCTATGAATTTTACCCAGGGGGGGAATGTCCAGATGTTATCATCTTCCATTTGTAACCCTCCCATGTTTTCCCTTTGCCTCTTCCGCCCTTTTTCTTACTACAGAAAATCTGGTAAGGAGGGAAAGACAGAATAGCTGCACAACATCTTTTCACTGGTAGCACTACGAGCCATCCGTCTGGAAATGCTCATTGACCCTGAGCTGGTACATGCCATTACATGCATGTTCATCACTTGATTTCTCTACGCTTGACTCCCATAAATGTGGTGACTGGCCATGGAATGTCTGAAGTGGCTCTATTGTGTTTGAGTAGATACAAATCATCTTTCAATGGTTATGAGATCTTGGTGACCCTTTCACACTATGGGACTTTGAATTGTTTTCCCCACCCCACCATACACACACAGACACTTCAGATGTGATGGGGCAGATCCACATTTGAAGACACAGTTCTGCACTCATCATATGTAGATTGGATCTGGATGGGTTGAGGATGCATGTTTGTTTTGGGGCCAAATTTAAGTGCTGGCTTTGGCCTAAATGGGACCAGGTTAACTGCAGCCTTACCAGCCCGCCTGCACTTTATGATCAGCTACTGAGGCTCTGCTCTCTGGCCCATCAATAAGAGATGTTAAGATTGATGGGTACCAGCAGGGCCTTTTTTGGTGGCGGCCCTGTACTTGTAGAATTCATTCCTGCAGGAAACAGATGTGACTCCTCTTAATTTTTAAGAGAAAGCTTTAAGCATTTTTAGTTCAACCCACATTTTATGAATTTCTGTGATGAATTAATTGCTGCTGTACATTTGTATGGTTTTATCTATTATTATGTTTTCCTTCTGTACACTGTCTTGGGAGGACAATTGTACCCTGAAGTTTATAAATCATTTAATAAGCAAACCAACTAACAAAAAAAAAGGCGCATCTCCAACTACAAGAGAGGGACATCGTTCCGTAGCAAAGCACACACTTTGCAAGAGGAAGGCCCTAAGGTTGAATCCTTTGTGTATCTTGTGTTGCAGAGTTGGGAAAGACCTCTGCCCATGACCCTGGAGAGCGAGCTGCTGAGAGCATTGGATTAAGATGAACTAGGACTGACTCACTACCTCCTTATAACCTTGCGGGTAAGGGAAGCCCTGGCTGAATAAGCATGCAAATACCGCTATTAGCACATGCATAGTTTATGAGCAATTTCGCAGCAGAAAAAATGCTTGCAAAGAAAACAGTGATGTGGAATATATTTTTAATAAAATAGTTATTTTCAGCACGCATTGCATATTGCTCATAAAGGCAGGAGGTCTGATGGTCTAATAAACAGTCTTCTGAGACCATGGGGTAAGGAGATCAACATTCACAGATGATTTGACAACAGCCTAAGAGCACCAACATAAATGTGGAGCTGACATGTGTAGCAACCGCATGCAAATGCAATGTTTGATCATTCCAACTCTGAGCTGGGGACTTGGAAAAATCTTTCTTTCTTTCTTTCTTTCTTTCTTTCTTTCATCTCCCTCTCCTCCATTTGTCCCCTTCATGGATCACTGCCTTGTTGTGGCGAAGGGGCTTGGATAACTCAGTGAAGCCATAAGCTATGCCGTGCAGGGCCACCCAAGATGGACAGGTCATGGCAGAGAGTTCTGACAAAATGTGGTCCACTGGAGAAGGAAATGGCAACCCACTCCAGTATTCTTGCCAAGAAAACCCCATGGAACGTATCACAAGTCTAAAAGATATGACGCCGGAAGATGAGCCCCGCAGGTCGGAAGGTGTCCAATATACTACTGGGGAAGAACAGAGGGAATTTCCAAGTAGCGCCAGAAAGAGTGAAGTGGCTGGGCCAAAGCCGAAAGGACACTCAGCTGTGGATGTGCCTGGTGGTGAAAAGAAAATCCGATGCTGTAAAGAACAATATTGTTTAGGAACCTGGAATGTAAGATCAGTGAATCAAGGTAAGCTGGAGGTGGTCAAACGTGAGATGGCAAGATTGAACATCGACATCTTGGGAATCAGCGAACTAAAATGGACAAGCATGGGCAAATTTAATTCAGGTGATCATTATATCTACTACTGTGGGCAAGAATCCCTTAGAAGAAATGGAGTAGCACTCGCAGTCAATAAAAGGGTGGGAAAAGCAGTACTGGGGTACAATCTCAAAAACGATAGAATGATCTCAGTACGAATCCAAGGCAAACCATTCAACATCACAGTAATTCAAGTCTATGCCCCAACCTCTGACGCCGAAGAAGCTGAGGTTGATCACTTCTATGAAGACCTACAACATCTTCTAGAACTAACACCAAAAAAAATGTCCTTTTCATCATAGGGGATTGGAATGCTAAAGCAGGAAGTCAAGAAATAACTGGGATAACAGGCAAGCATGGCCTTGGTGTACAAAAGGAAGCAGGACAAAGGCTAACAGAGTTTTGCCAAGAGAACATGCTGATCATAGCAAACACTCTTTTCCAACAGCACAAGAGGTGACTCTACTCATGGACATCACCAGATGGTCAATATCGAAATCAGATTGATTATGTACTTTGCAGCCAAAGATGGAGAAGCTCCATACAGTCAGTAAAAACAAGACCTGGAGCTGACTGTGGCTCAGATCATGAGCTGCTTCTTGCAAAATTTCGGCTTAAATTAAAGAACATAGGGAAAACCACTAAACCATTCAGGTATGACCGAAATCATATCCCTTCTGAATATACAGTGGAGGTGAGGAATAGATTTAAGGGATTCGACCTGATAGACAGAGTGCCTGAGGAACTATGGACGAAGCTCCGTAACATTGTTCAGGAGGCAGCAACTCAATCCATCCCAAAGAAAAAGAAATGCAAGAAAGCAAAGTGGTTGTCTGATGAGGCTTTACAAGTAGCTGAGGAAAGAAGGGAAGCAAAAAGCAAGGGAGAAAGGGGAAGATATATCCAACTGAATGCAGAGTTCCAGAGAATAGCAAGGAGAGACAAAAAGGCCTTCCTAAATGAACAATGCAAAGAAATCGAGGAAAACAACAGAATGGGAAAGACTAGAGATCTTTTCAAGAAAATTGGAGATCTCAAGGGAACGTTTTGTGCAAAGACAGGCATGATAAAGGACGAAGAAGGCAGGGACCTAACAGAAGCAGATGAGATTAAGAAGAGGTGGAAAGAATACACTGAAGAACTATACAGGAAAGATCTTAATGTCCCTGATAGCCATGATAGTGCGGTCACTGAACTTGAGCCGGACATCCTAGAGAGTGAAGTCAAGTGGGCCTTAGGAAGCATTACTATCAACAAAGCTAGTGGAGATGACAGTTTTCCAGCTGAGCTATTTAAGATCCTAAAAGATGCTGCTGCTAAAGTACTGTACTCAATATGCCAACAAATTTGGAACACTCAACAATGGCCACAAGACTGGAAAAGGTCATTACATTTACATTCCAATTCCAAAGAACAGCAATGCCAAAGAGTGTTCAAACTACTGTACAATTGCGCTCATTTCACATGCCAGCAAGGTGATGCTCAAAATCCTACAAGCTAGGCTTCAGCAGTATGGGAACCGAGAACAACTGGAAGTACAAGCGGGGTTTCGAAGAGGCAGAGGAACTAGAGATCAAATTGCCAACATTCGCTGGATCATGGAGAAAGCAAGAGAATTCCAGAAAAATGTCTATTTCTGCTTCATTGTCTACGCTAAAGCCTTTGATTGTGTGGATCACAACAAACTCTGGCAAATTCTTAAAGTGATGGGAGTACCAGACCACCTTACCTGTCTCCTGAGAAACCTGCACAAAGGTCAAGAAGCAACAGTAAGAACCGGACATGGAACAACCGATTGGTTCAAAATTGGGAAAGGAGTACAAGGCTGCATATTGTCGCCCTGCTTATTTAACTTATATGCAGAGTACATCATGAGAAATGCCGGGTTGGATGAATCACAGCTCAGAATTAAGATTGCTGGGAGAATTATCAACAACCTCAGATACGCAGACGATCCCACCCTAATGGCAGAAAGCGAAGAGGATCTAAAGAGCCTCTTGTTGAGGGTGAAAGAGGAGAGTGCAAAAGCTGGTTTGAAACTCAACATTAAAGAAACTAAGCACATGGCATCTGGCCCCATCACTTCCTGGCATATAGAAGGGGAAGAAATGGAAGCAGTGACAGATTTTATTTTCTTGGGCTCAAAGATCACCGCAGATGGTGACTGTAGCCATGAAATTAAAAGACGCTTGCTCCTTGGGAAGAAAGCTATGGCAAACCTAGACAGCATAGTAAGAAGCAGAGACATCACCTTGCCAACAAAGGTCCGCATAATCAAAGCTATGGTTTTCCCAGTAGTAACGTATGGCTGTGAGAGCTGGACTATAAGGAAGGCTGAGGGCCGAAGAATTGATGCTTTTGAACTGTGGTGCTGGAGAAGACTCTTACGAGTCCGCTGGACTGCAAGGAGGTCAAATCAGTCAATCCTAAAGGAAATCAACCCTGAGTGCTCATTGGAAGGACAGATACTGAAGCTGAAGCTCAAATATTTTGGTCACCTAATGCAGAGACAGAACTCCCTGGAAAAGACCCTGATGCTGGGAAAGATTGAAGGCAAAAGGAGAAAGGTACGGCAGACGATGAGATGGCTAGATAGCATCACCGATGCAATGAATATGAACTTGAGCACACTCCAGGAGAGAGCGGAGGACAGGAAGGCCTGGCGTGCTATGGTCCATGGGGTCACGAAGAGTCGGACACGACTTAACGACTGAACAACAACCCCCATTTGTGCTAAAAAAAAAAGAAAAAAGGGCGAGGCGGCTAACAATAAAATCTAGATTAAAAACAAATTCTTATTTAAAATATAACATAAAAACAAATAATCCTCCCCTCTGAATGACCTTCCCTGCACAATACATCAGGCACCGACAATCATGTGCTTTCGATGATTATTAAAAATTTAGGGTGCAATCCTATGCATGTTTAGACAGAAAAAAGGTCCTACAACTCCCAGCATTCCCCTGCCAGCATGGCTAGCTGGGGAATGCTGGGAGATGTAGGACCTTTTTCTGTCTAAACATGCATCAGATGGCACCCTTACTTGTTTACCTGGCTTTTCCTAACCATTAACTTGTCCAAATGTTGCTGTGCTTTTATAAGGATGTCTTGTTTAATAATTTGTTGTAAACTGCTTTAGGATTTTTAAGCAATATATAAATATTCTAAAATAAAAAAAAAATCATTTATTAAAAACACAATTAAAAGTACAAGAATAAAAGAAATAAACAGCACCAACCAATCAAAAAACCCTGCAACAACAGACTAGCTTACACACTAAAGTCCTGCTTGAATAAAAATGCCTTTGCCTGCCAGGAAGACAACAAAGAGGGGGCCAACCTAGCCTCCTCAGCAGAGAGTTCCACAGCCTGGGAGACAAGAAGACCCTCTCTTGCATCCCCACCACACATGTCTACGATGGAGGCCTTAGCAATAGAAGTGTCAAGATTGATTATGCGCGTATGGAGACAGTTAGCAGTTCAGACTCAGAATGTGAACAGCCAGGATGGGGAGAGGCGTCTTCCCGAGCGAGTTCAGATACAGATAGGCGTGCTTCTCAGGATGCTAGCACCCAGATGGCTGGGCCTGAAGCCCCCCCCCCCCCCCCGGGAGAATCCAGGAGGAGGAGAGGGAGGAGGAGAGCGCAGGGCATGACCTGAGGGATGCTAGACTGCGGCAGAGTGAAGCGGGAAAAGTTAGAAGTGGAGCTCGGACGTTCGACCCAGTTGGCGATGCATGAGGGTCGACGTAGGGCAGCATCACTGAAAGGGAGGGGCACCCCTCCCTACGTTATTCTAGCCAGCAAGTTCTTGTTTCAAACTGCTGGCAATGTCATAGCTCCCATTTGGATTCCCTGTAGCCATTTGTAAACATATGAAGCAGCTGTATTCCTTTGTAGCCTGAGAGTCTTCGAGGATTTGCATCTATAGTGCATTTGACTGGTAGAGAATTAAAGGCATGAGACTGAAGCCTCTCTTCTTGTGTGTGTGCATCAGGAAGGAGGGGGCCAGGGGAACGTGACAAGAAGGGCCTCCCCTGAAAATCTTAAAACCCGGGCAAGCTCATATGGGAGACGGACAACTTTCAGGTAGCCTGGTCTCAAGCTGTATAGGGCTTTATAGGTCATAGCCAGCACTCTGAACTGCTGTCGCAACAAGAGAGTCACATACTCCCTGTAACTGGCCCTGGCCAACAGTGTTCCTGAAGCATTCTGGACCTAACAGTTGCCAAAGGCAGTCTCGTTGTCCACTGCATAAACCATGTCGGCAAGTGTTGAAGGCCACAAATGTGGCCACTTTGCCACATGCCCAGCTGCAGAGAAAGACCACAAGGAGGTTTATAGCAACTGCCCTGAAGTCACAATGTTTCTAGAGTTTGGGAGTGAGAGAGGGGCTTGCTTTGTGTGATGGGAAAGGAGTCCTTCGGGTGATGAGCAAACGGGGAGATGTAAGGGGGATCTGGGTTGCTCTGCTGTCTTCTCCTCTGGCTTTGAGAGGCCTGGCCTACAGCTGGGCAAAGAACATTAATTTTCCAGTTTGGGAAATGGTTGTGATTGAGCATTTATGTAATGTTAGGATTTTGTTACAAATGCTCTAACTCACTCAGAGCCTTTGGGAAAGGTCATGCCAAAATTCTAAAGAAGAAGAAGAATTTTTTTTATTTTTTTCTGTTCCCCCCCATTTGTTCTGGTCTTTTTCCAGGCCATCACACCTCTAGCTGAATGTGGCCAGTATCTCTCTGCCTTTCCATAATCTAGATAAAGATGCTGTTCAGCCTTAAAGCCTGTTGTTGTAGGGAGGATATATATATCCTGCTTCAACATGGGCTCCCACCCAGAAATAGCAATGCGGCAGCCACATCCACTGGGCCTGCTGCAAGGGTTAATGAGGTGCGAACACGAAGCCCTTTGAAACTCTAACACACTATATAAATGCTAAGTATTACTGTTCATAATTATTTTTTGCATAGTGCATTATCGGGCATTGCCCCATTTAGTTAACCGTATTGTAGCAGCCATATCGGGGGTCAGACTAAGTAGCCTCATGCAGTCTCATGCTTCATGTTCTTGCTGAGCTCTTTCTCCCTTGAATATATTGTTGTAAGCTGACGAGACACAGGAATTCCTTATCTTGTCAAAGGTCATACAATTGTATATCTTGTTCTCTGCTGTTCTCTTCTGTTCTCTGCTTATCACGGCTACCCTATAACCCAGTTCTTGTATTATAAACAATGGTGCTAGGAGAAGAAATGTTGAGGACTGCAACCCCACATGGGAGGGAGAAGCGGAGCCGTTTCCTATGTGTCACAATATCTATAAAAACAATGTGCTAATGTAAATCGGGGCTTCTGGCTCTTTGGAAATGATTCCAGCCTTAAGCCCGAGCATTAAATATAGAATCTCTTTTTCCTTCACTCCGTGGTCTCTCTGACTCTGGGTTCTGCAACAGTATACCAGAAGCAATTCTTCTAGAGAGGGTCAGGAAGCTGATCAGTCATTTTCCTCACGAATATGACATTTCTGTGATGTAACATGCTAAATATAAATTGCACTGCCTATCAGCTGCTACACAGGAACGTGATGGCAAAGAGACAGGTCAAGGGTCTAACCAGGCCGCTTACGCAGGAACTCATTCCAGTGCAGAAGACAGTGGTCTGAAAGGAAATGGCCACCCAGCACACACGTTTGGATTAATATACTGGGACAGGGGTGGCCCAAGACATTTCGCCACCTGAGGCAAAAGACAAGAAGGAGCCCCTCCCATTCCATGTACAAAAGCCGACTGGGCTGGCAGATGATTCTGTCTTAACACCAATGATGAGACAGCATCCTCCACTGGACCTGAAGGCAGCAGGCCAAGTTAGGGGGCACAGAGCAGATCCCATGGCTCACAGGTCTCTCCTCCAACACCTTGCTGCCATCTTCCAGCATCTGCCGCCTAAGGCGACGGCTTCCCTCTGCCTAACAGTAGGGCCGGCCCTGTATTGGGGCTGATTTTAAGTCAACGGTAGCATGTGCCACACCTTTGGAAACATCCTGAATATTTCTTGATTGATGTGGAAGATGCCGCTTGTATCCACTTCGTATTTCAGTTTGGTGCCCAGAGGCGTGTTCTTTTGGGTGGTGAAGAGGAAAGCTGGGGCATTGCAACACCTCGACAAAGTAGACCTAGGAAGGATCAAGAAGGTTACGTGGAACCGCTGCAGCCCAGGGAAAGCGTAAAACCCAGTCCAGGCACCCACCGCGTGCAGCTGCTGTACACAGAGTCCCTCTGTCCTAGCCATATGTTCCGCTCTGTCAGCTCTAACAATACTGAGCACCTGTTTGGGGCAAGGCATCTGAAGGGAGGAGCGGGGGGGAGAGGCTTGGCATGCCTCCCTCTCCCTTCAGCAGACAAAGAGTGCCGGCACAGAGACCACAGCTCAGTGGCAGAAGAGATGCTTTCTATGCACGAAGTCCCAGGTTCGATCCCCAGCATTTCCAGGTAGGGCCGGAGAAGAGCCTGGAAAGTTGCTCACAGTCAATGCAGACCAGCCTTCCCCCACCCGATGCTCTCCCAGTGTGCTGGACCACAATTTTCCATCCCCAGCCAGCGTGCCCAAGTCCACTCCTGCTTACCCCAAGCTTTCTCAGTTTCACCCGCCTGAGGTCATTTTTGTTGTTGCTATTGTTAAACAGTTGGGAGTCAGAAACCCTGCGTGCAAATCTACTGCAAATCACTTGGAGATCTACCAGTAGGTCCTGATCTACTATCTGCCCAGCCCTGGTCTACATCCCGGGTCATCTCAAGTTCAGCCACAGCCTTTTTACTTACAGGCCTGGTGCTCACTGAGATGGTAAGCCTGAGTCTCCGCTCAGTCTGCAGCTTGTGTCACATAACAGAATGCTTCTCCGTGCAGCAAAATAAATAAATACAATTTTTTTAAAGCCTTGCAGATAGAAAGCTAGCACATCAAGGACACAGTTCAGCTAGAACCCTTCTTCCTGACATGGTAGTTTGCAATATCCATGAATATTTTTATTAGATGGAGGACTATTTAATCATGTGAGCCCACACCTACAGTCTGAAGAAGTCCAGTCCAGACACAGGTTTACGTCCTTGGTGAGTGCCAAACTACACGTTACAAGGAAGATCTGGGACTAGATTTTCTGGTGTGTGTGTTTTCTGGTGTGCAGCCGTAAGGGGACAGGCACAAACCTATTCACAGTAGCAGCACTGGGGGGCAGGGTGTTTAACCCTCCACCAACTCATGTTTTCCCAGACTAAGTCACCTCCTCAGGCTGTTGTTTGCCCCATGGGGGAAACACAGATACTTACAAAGCAAAGAGCAGCGGGGGGTGGGGGTGTTAAACCTGGGGCCTGATCCAGCCAGGCCCCACATTAAACAGATTCAGAGGTACCAATATGACTCAAGTCCCCTTGCGTGAAAGAACGATATGGATGCAGACAATAAAAGCAAAAGAAAGCTTACACACGCCCCTTAACTGGATGCAACAGGTGTTCTCACGTGGGAAGGGGAGGCCGCCACCTGCTCAGGAAAACAGCCCCTGGGACGATGCCTGTTGCATCCAGGGAACCAATGCAACACCAATTTTGGGGATCGTGGTCTACCAATTGAGGGGGATGTGTACGCTTGTCTTTGCTTTCATTATCTGCATCCATATTATTCTTTCACATAATTGGACCTGAGTCATATTGGTACCTTCAAATCTGGTTAGTGTGGGTCCTGGCTGGATCAGGGTCCAGGTTTAAGACACTATGTGTGTGATTTAGTTCAGGAAAGGGGAAGGCAAGGGTTAAACAGCCCCTCCCCTGTGCTACTACTGTGAGCAAATGGACAGCCCCCTCCAGTTTGATGGTTTGTTTGTTTGTTTATTATTTACATTTACGGCCTACCCTTCACCCTATGGTCCCAGGACAGGGTATATATGTATCAATAAAACAACATACAATAAAATAACTGAAAACCATAAAATAAAAGGCTCAGAGAAATTAACAAGGGCACCCGCACCAAAAGAGTATGAGACCCAATTGTGGATCTTGCAATGTGTCAAAATGTACTTTGGCCTTGAGAATGTGGACACTGTGTTTGCCAAAGTCTCGTTCTCCCCAAGCCCCATCTTACTTGAAGACGTTGGCTTCAGTGACATTCATCTGCCATTTGCACATCTGGAGATTCTTCCATCTGTCAAACAATTCCGTCTGCTTCACCCTAAAAACAGGGAGGGGGGAGAGGAAAAATTAAATAACCCTAAAAACAAAAAATTAAAAGCACAATTAAAAACAACAACAACAGAAATAAACAGCAGCCAATCAGTTAACACCTCTGTCAGCATCAGGCTGGCTTACATGCCAAAGGCCTGCCTGACTAGAAACGTCTTTGCCGGCCGGCAGAAGGACAGCAGAGAGGGAGCCAACCTAGCTCTCCTTCGCCCATAACTTCACAGCTGGGCCTAGAGGTTACAAAGTCCATCTCCCCACTTAAAGACAGGGTCATTTGCCACTCTGCCACTGTGGCATGGTGAAGAACTGGCATGGTGAAAACTCTGCCTCTCTGGCCTGGTGAAGAATCCGAACACAGCATGAAGATAGACTGTTTGGTTCATAATATTGGTCACCTCAGTGTGGTTATCAAGCACCTCCTGTTGTACTTGATGGTAATCACACAATTGATAACCTGGTACTACTCAGAGAAACATTTACTTTTCCACATTCAAATACTGAACAGCTTTGATGTTCTCCTGTATAAATGCACAGCTGCTAGGTTTTAGAAAGTCTGTAGGAACAGTGAGCTCTTCACTTGATGGTGAAAAGAAGAGATGGCCAAATGATTCTCTTTGGGCAGGGCGTTCATGGTGTTGGTGCAACCACCGAGAAGACCCTGCTCTCATTGACCTAACCTCCTGAAAGGGTGAGGTCTGAACCATACCTTAGTGGACGGAGTTGCCATTCACTCCCACAAAGGAAAGGGAAGTGCTGGACTTGGGCCATTGTCAAAGTAAGACCAATAACCCACACTCCTGACATGTGGTGGCACTCACTAGTAGGGGTCCCACAGTGGGTTGTGCACACACACACATACACGCTCACTGGGGGGGGGGACTTGCAATATATAAGACCTCTCTTTGCACACACCTTACCCATCAAACTGATAGATATTCTGCTCGTCCATAAATAGTTATCATCCACTGAACCATCTTAAAGAAATTGGGGCGGGGGGGCTGGCCTATTTCTAAGCCATCTAACAGCCTGCCTTTAAATCTGCAACAATCTCTAATGCCTCAGAAGAAGGGGGGACATCCCAAATCCTATGGGGACATCATCTTTTTCTGATGGGCCACACCAGATTAGAAAATCACACCATATGTACCCTTTACACATTTATCACACCTTGTCTTGAACACAATGAGCTTCTTTTCTCCTTCGGCTCCTCCACAGAGAAGGGGTTTAATATTTAAAACAGGTGTGATTTATGATCTTCCATAAGTCACTCTTAAAGAACTAGGTCATTTTTGTACTTTGGACCAGTGGAGCATGACAATTTGGAAATCTCCCAGAGGGAGAGAATAACAAAAGGAGGAGGAAGAGAAATGGCTGGGGGTTTTTTTTAGAAAGGAAGTTAGAAAAACACAGCAATGGCGAATGAGGAGACACCCCGATAGAGGGGTTGGTGGGAGTGAGGCATGCTAATTCAGCACATTTGACATGGTAATCACAACATTTATTGCCACTTGCCCAGGCCTGGCTTCAAGTCTGAGGGGGCTCATGGCAAAGTGCCCTGTGGTGTCCCCCTCCTATGTTGGTGGGTCCTTCACTGAGGGCTTATCTGGCAGCGGTGCAGGCAGCCATTTTTGGATAAAGTCCTAAAGCAAGGGTGAGCAACATGCGGCCCATGGGCCGCATGTGGCCCCCAGGGAGTTTTCTGACACCCATCAGGTTCCCTACCTCTGTGGCGCAGCCCCCAGCACTGCCGCGTGACCGGATTCCCTGGTGATTCTGGTGGGAAACAAGGCACACGGAGCGCAGGTGCATTATTTCCCAGAAGAATCGTGTTCCTCCCCAGGCCACCAAAGAGCTGTTTGGCGGGCTGCAGGGAGTGTGATTCTGCTGGGAATCACTGGCAATCCAGTGGCACAGCTATTTCTAGTTGCAGTGGGGGTGTGGTGTGGCCCCAGAGGGTTACACAGGGGTCGAAAGCAGCCCCCTCAACTGTCCGAGGCTGCCCGCCCTTGCCTAAAACAATGCTACAGTGGCAGTGTGGAGAAACTAATATAGCCACCTGACACTGCTGCCGTCAGGTAGGTCTATGAAGGCATCAGTGCTGGTGGGTCCTGCTGGGATATGGAGGACACTGGCAGCTACCCAAGAGGGCCAGGTGGGGACACCGGCCTGCCCCTGCAATTCTCTCCCACAAATTCTCTCCTTTGCTCCTCCTGCCTTATCATTTACCAGCATACCCAGGATCAGGAAGCGATGTGCAGCTCCACCTGAGCGTCATGGCCAAGCCGGGATTTGAACCCAGATCTGTCTGGCAAAACTCCCACACAATGTCTGCTACCGTCACTCACAATTGCCTAGGACCAGGGGGCGAAAAGGATCACTTACATCGAGAGCACCTTCACCTCAATAATATCCCGCCTCAGTTCCAGGCATTTTGTGGAGTTATACTCAAATGGACCTTCATAAAATTCAAAGTACCTGGAGAAGAACAGGAAGAAGAAGAAACAAAAGAAAAACATAATTACTACCTATATACTTAGGAAATATACCATCCTTCCCCAGCCGGGTGCCCTCCAGATGGGTTGGGCTGCAATTTCCATCATCCCCAGCCAGCATGGCCATGCTGGCTGGGAATGATAGGAGTTGCAGTCCAACCCATCTGGAGGGCACCCGGCTGGGGAAGGCTGAAATAAGACACATACACATATCATTTGTATGATCTAGGTGGACACAACCACTGCCCAATTACCTGCTGTGCAACATGCAGAGGCTGGGAGAAATTTGCATGGGAGAATTGAGAAGGACAGCTATCCGGATTTCTTGCAATTCCCCCAAGTCAGTGCCACTCTGTGTAAATTGCGCTGCCTTGTATTCAAACTCCTAAATTATCCAGATGGCTCAGTTGGCCATTCCAATCACCAAGGGAGCCCTAAACAGCCAAGTACTTAAACGAAAGCAAGGGTGGGGAACCATGTTCCTATGTGAGGCCACTGATCCAAGGGCAAAGACAAGCAGGGAGTGGGAGCCAAAAGGCAAAGACAAGAAGGGAGTGGCAGCCAATGGTGGATGGAGGAAGAGCCAAAAGTGGGCAGGGTTTGCAGCATGGCATCGCTCTTTTTTTCCCTGTGCCTCCACATCTTTTCTTCATCCCTTCACACGTGCACCCACACCCTGTGGAAGAGGAAACAGTTCCCAGAAGGGTGGTCCAGACAGGAAAAGTGGGATTGCGGCATCCAGAGAGCCAGATGATGCTGTGGGCTGTAGTCCACACCTAAAGGCTACAATCCTGTACATATTTGCCTAGGAACTCAATGAGATTTACCTCTGAATCCACATCCCTAGGAACGGGTTGGGAGACTGCAAACCAGCTCATAAAGAGAAAGGAAATGCCTGGATGAAGCAATTCAAAGGTGCCTCTAGTCCAGACAATGACCAGCCAGATGCCGCTGTTGGCTCACAGGCAGGCCATGAGGGCGAGCGTCTTCCCTAGTCCCTGCCCTCCTCCTCGTACCCCCTGCCAGTACGTGGTACTCAGAGGCAGACCACCTCTAGACTGGAGGTTCCATTTCATGCTCATGGCCAATAGTTGTGGACAGATCATGGCCAATAGTTGAGTTTGTCAAATCCTTTAAAATTTTAAACTATTGGTCATGTAGTGATGGCCACCAATTTGGATGGCTTTAAAAGGGGATTGGACAAAGTCATAGAGGATAAGTCCATCAATGGCTACTAGCCCTGATGGCTCTATGCTATATACAGCTATATGCTACCTCCAGTATCAGAGGCAGTATGCCTGTGTACACCAGTTGCTGGGGAACATGGGTGTTGCACTCATGTCCTGCTTGTGGGTTTGCCATGGGCAGCTGGTTGGCCACTGTGTGAACAGAATGCTGGACTAGATGGACCCTTGGTCTGATCCAGCAGGGCTCTTCTTATGTTTTTATGACCATGCTTTGCAGCAGTGCATTATTTAATGATGTGTTTTGTGAAGATGTAGCTCCTTTCATAAGCCCTGAACCTATCACAAATCAATTCATGTCCCCTCAAAAATATTATGTTTCACACGCACGTGAGAACCACCATGCTGGATCACACCAAAGAGCCAGCTAGGCCTGCCAGATAGAACCACGGGAGGGGGAATAGCTCAGTAGCAGAGCACATGCTTTGCCAGAAGAAGGTTCTAGGTTCGATACCCAACATCTCCAGGTTGGGCCAGGAAGGAATCCGGCCTGAAACCCTGGACAGCTGCTAACAGTCAGTGTCAACAATACTGGGCTAGATGGACCCAGGGTCTGACCCCATATAAAGCGGCGTCTTATGTCCCTCAACCAAAGAATGTTAGCAGTCAAAGGGATCCAGTGTGGTGTAGTGGCAAGAGTGTTGGACTGGGAGCTGGGAGATCCGGGTTCTAGTCCCCACTCAGCCATGGAAGCTCACTGGGTGACTTTGGGCCAGTCACAGACTCTCAGCCCAACCTACCTCACAGGGTTGTTGTTGTGAGGATAAAACAGAGAGGAGGAGGATCATGTAAGCCGCCTTGGGTTCCTTGCAAGAGGAAAAAAGGCGGGGTATAAATGCAATAAATAAATAAATAAAAACTTGGAGGACATCTAGTCCAACCTCCAGCTCAGTGCACAGTCTTCCAGCTGCAACATCACTCACAGATGGCCATCCAGTCTCTGCATGAATACCTCCAAGGAAGGAGAGCTAACTACCTCCTAAAGCATTCTGTCCCGTTGCCAATCAGTTCAGTCCAGAAGCTTAGCCGAAATCTGCTTCCCTGCAATTTCCACCCATACGTTCTAGTCCTGCCCTGTGGAGAAACTGAGAACAAATCTCCTCCATCTTCTATGTGATGGAGGAGCCTTCACATCTTTGAAAACCGCTATCATGTTTCCCTTTAATCTTCACTTCTCCAGGCTAACCATACCCAGATCTTTCCATTGTTCCATGTAGACGTTGGTTTTCAGACCCCCTCGCCACACTGGTCACCCTCCTCTGGACACGCTCCAACTTGTCAATGTCATTCTTAAAATGTGGCACCCAGAACTGGACACAGTACTCCGGATGTGGCCTGACCAGATACTTCTGGGGCAGTTCGCAGGCAGTTCAGAAAGGTGCCCTGTTGAACATATGAAGACGCCTCATCTTGAGTCAGGCCGTTGACCCATGTGGCCCTGTATCATCTCATCCAGGGGCACTGAACCTCTTTCAGCATGAGGGCCACATTCCATTTCGGAGAACTCTCAGGAGCCACATAACAGTGGTGGGTGGGACCGAAGACACAAGGGGCAGGGCCAAAAAACAAGAAAAAAAGTACCAGGATATGGTAGCTTAAACCTCTTCCTGCCAGTAACAAAGCCTTAGGAGAGGCATTTCAACCTTTCAGAATGTGGAAACAAAACTGCACAGGAGCCAGGAAACCACCAAATGTTCGGGGGGGGGGAGTGGCCTTCCAGAGGGCTGCATTGGGACCCTCAGCAGGCCAGATTTGCTCCCTGGGCTTGAGATTCCTCATCCCTGGTCTTCTCTGATTAGCAGTACTTCTTCAAGGTCTCAGGAAGGGCGTCTTTCCCAGCCCTGCCATTTGAGATCCTGTATATAGAGATGTCAGGGCCTGAACCTGTGAGCTTGTGCTTACAGAGCCATGAGCATATCACCCCTGCATATCATGCTTGCCCCTCTGGTCTCTCTCAGTTCCATAACTCTTATGTCTTTCATTTTACATCATTTTTATCCCACAGTTCAATACAACGACTTCTGAGGAAGCTTGCAGATTGCAACAGAAATGTTATCACACACTGCAAGAAGAAGCCTATCCTTAACGTAATGCAAAGCTTTAAATGTTAAAGAAGCAAAAGAACCAACAGACATTAAAAACAGATAGCAGCTCAAGACAGTAAAACATATTAGATGGAAAGGGGAGATGCCGTAGCTCAGTGGTAGAGAACGGTGGGCTGCTGTAGGGATGTCAGAGAAATCTGCAACGGAACCAAATGTGTGCAGATTTCTATGAATTTGACCCTCAGATTCCACAGCAGACCGGCTTTACCCCTGTCGGGCAGATTCTGCGGACTTGTGGACCATTTTTCTCACCTCTGGGAATTTTGTGCAAATTTCGTCATAGAAAAATACCAAAAATTAATTTTAAAAAAAAACCTGGCTGAAATGTGCATTTCCCCCATAGGCTAAAGTGTGAAAATGCACATTTTGGGGAGATTTGCACATTTCTGCACATGTGAATTTGTGCAAATATGAATTTGTGCACATTTGGAAATGAAAAAAAACCCTCCAATTCCATTGATGGGCAGACAATGGAACAGAAGGTGCCTGACAACCCATGAAACACAGATAGAATGAACATTATGCCATCGTACATCCCTAAGCTGCTAGATAGGGAGGTGGGGGGGACCTCTTGCCAGAGGTCTGAACTGATCACTTGCAGAGGACTTTTCAAATTAGGCTGTGGGCTGCACACATCAGGGGTTGCCCACCCCTGGTCTATCAGATGAGCTGTGTCAGTCAGCAGCATAGCGGTTATATTTTGAATCCTGCCAATTCCCATGTTTATCTAACATTAGTTGAACCATTTATTTCTTCCTGGAAAAAGGCTCTCTCATCAAACATCCATTCTTTGAGCTTTTCCCCAACCCAGCTACTTATATTTGACAGCACACATTCAAAATATGTAATTAAGCCAAGGATTCAGAATACTGATCAACAGAAGAAGTTATCTCATTCGCAGCATGCCTGCCCCCCCGCCCCCCGGCTCATGGCTTGTATAGTCAGAACCTGAATGACTGTGCTCCTTCTGTGAGATCAGTATCTGTGCCCAAAATACAGGAGCCTCTTCTTTTTTGCCAAGGTCACTTTGAAATAAGTCTGCTCATGCAAAGAGTTTGCCCTTGTAATTCAGCTGAAAGTGAATCTCTTGAATCTCGGGGGGGGGGGAATCCTGCTCTCCAGGGTTTCCCAGATGGCCATATACCCTTTCCTTGGACCCAACCCCTTCCAAGCAAGCACCAATCATTGGGTAGTTTCTCAGCTTTTGTGCAGTTTACCCCTCATTCTAAAAAGTTAAAATGCCTCTCCTAAGGATTAGTTACTGGCAGCCAGAACTTTAAGCTATAATATGCTGGTATCTTTTGTATTTTAGCCCCACCCCCTTTGCCTTTGGTCCCACCCATCACTGGAATGCAGCCCCCAAGAGCTTCTCCAAGATTGAATTTGGCCCTTGGGCTGAAAGAGGCTCAATACCACCATATGCAATTTAATGCATATTAAATTGCAATGTAATTGACATATGTAATTTAATGTAAATAGTATAAAGTACAGCGGGCCACCTGCTGTCTCCTTTAATAACAATACTTCCTGGAAGGTCAGATGAATTGCACCTTGCTTTGTGTTTCGATGGGATCAGCACCAACATAACTTTGTCAGTAGCTAAATCCTTGAATGTTGTTATTAGTACTACCTTCATGGACCCCACAGTCTTCATCTCAGGATCTCCTCCAGGTGTCCCTGCCAAATGAGGCAAGGTAGGTGTCTATGAGACAAGGTCTACAAAGCCTTTTCAGTAGTGGCTCCTCATCTGTGGAATGCCCTGGCCAGAGAGACTCACCTGGAACCTGTGTTGTCATCTTTTCTGCAGCTAGTGAAATCTTCTTTCTATCCCCCCCCCCCCGAGCCTTTTAAGAACTGTTTTAGTACTTTTAGTTCTTCACACTGATTTATTTTGGTACTCGTTTTACTTTGGTTTTATGTGCTGCATTATTTCTATCCTTTGCTGTTGGTTTACTGATGTGCTGTTCTTATCACAGTTTATTGTTTGTATTTTATGTTTTTAATTTAAATATACACTGCCCAGAGAACTCCAGTTATTGGGTGGTCTAAAAGTGCCATCAATCAATACTAGACTTTCGATGCTTGATCACTGAAATTGCCCCTGATACTGTAAACTATATATTTTGGTTTGTCTTGTTCTTTGTTTGCTCTGTATTATGGCTGGTTGACTAATAAATCTTGGTTGACTGAATTTTGAATCAAGTGAAGTGGTCTTCAAGGCAGCCCCATGTACAACTAGGAATGTCAGAGAAATCTGTTTTGGGGATAGAGCTCAATGAATTTTCCTAGGTTTGGCCCCCCAGACTTCTTTCCAGTTCATGCTGTGGCACCTGACTTGCTCCACAACAAGTTGGGCCAGTTCATGGATTTTCCAGGCATCTTGCTTTTTTTTTTTTTTTTTTGCAGGTTCTGCAATTTGTACGAATTTCTGAGTAGTCTGCACAAATTTCCAAGCAATTTGTGTAAATTACAGCTGAATTTCCACAGATGCGGCTGTAATTTGCACAAATTGCTCAGAAATTTCCGCAAATTGTTCAGAAATTTGTGCAAATTGTGGAACCTGCGGGGGGAAAGCACAAAAAAACTTTCCAGAGTTCAGGGAACATCCTGCAGCTCGGTTCACAAATGCAAATTGTGTCAGAACTGCGTTGAGTCAAAAAAGAACCATATTTCCCAGCGATGGTCATCCCTATGTATCAACCATGAACGGCCAGGTCCAGGAGCCCTTGCAAGTCAGAGTACACAACACTGGGCAAAATGGACCATTGGTATGACAGCCCCTTGGTGGTGCCTCTTCCTTTTGAACTAAACACCAGGAGATGCAACCATGTTCCTTCTACACCAGGTTATACCCATGATAATGGGGGGAAACTAGGCAGCTGTGAAGACAGATCAATAAATCATCGAGGATGATGTCCATCATTCCTCAGCTGTGCTGTCTGCAGTTCCTAAATTAGAAAAATCCCAGCTCACATTTCAACAGCTCATCTGCCATATGGAATCCGGCAGGCAAGAGGGAAACTTGGCTCATGAAGAAACTCCAAAAGAGAGTGGTGGGGCGGTGCTGGCGGCCAATTTTAGGAGATGGATATAAATATTTCCCAAGGTGGCCTGCTTCTTCTTTGGCCATTTCCTGTTTAGAAAGTGGATTCCCACCCACCTGAAAGATGGGCACAGCCAGAAGGAAGAGCAACAGGGAAGGTGCAAGTCCATCCAGCATTTCACCAACAGCACAATCCTATGCGTGTTTAGACAGAAAAAGTCCTACAACTCCCAGCATACCCCAGCCAGCCATGCTGTAATAAAGAGGGCGCAATCTAGTAGCGAGAGCTTCAGTTATGGAGTGCCTGCCCTCCGATATAGCTGGCGAATTCATGTACAATCCGAAGGTAATGTTCACATTTGACTTATCACATCACAAACTGCAGCTAACCTTTTTGCCACACTGTAATTAAAATTTGATAAGGCCAGTAGGGGCCAAATAAAATTGGCCGAGGGCTAGCTTCAGCCTCTGGGCCATCCCGGCTCTAAATGGAGGTCTGAACCCATCCGGGTCCTGTGCTATTGAGGTCTTATGTTAACTCCATGGCAGCAGGAACTCCTCTTTAAAGTGACTGTTGCCATCGGAGCCTGCTTCCCATTTGCTTTGCTTTTGCAGCCTCTCCAGCCCTCTTCTTCCTCTGCAGCCGATGAGCACAGTCAGCTTGCGGATGTGCAGAAAAGGCTCTGCCCAAGCGCAGCCTGTCCCACGCCGCCACCCCCCCCCCGCCCCAGGAGACGCTCTGCACTTCTGCCCACTCGCTCTCCGCTGCTACTGCGGATTGTGCGTCTATTAACTCCCACTCTGACTGATGCGATTACATGCAACTGCAGCTGCAGGCTTTTAACACTGCATAAATAGCACAGACAGGGGGAATGCGGGGGAGAGATGCCCTTGCCAGTTTGCTATAATCAGCCCTCTTCATCAAGATGAAGTTCGGCTATGAGGTGGCCGGCGGCTGTGGAAGCCAACTTGGTATTGATGGCCTGAGTTGTGCATGTTCTCGCAATAGGAGAGGCGCTCAGCAGCGGCTTTGCTCATGCAAAATGCATTTGGACAAAACCTCAGAATGATCCTGGCTTTTGGGATAGTCGATGGGGTGCTTTATTTTGGGACTGGAGTCCCAATATTTTCACTGGTGTTGCTCCCATGCCTTTAATGTCCACCTGGCACACAGAAATGTAGCAGCTGAAGCCTTTTCTGGATGAAAATAAAGTGATAAGGCAAATTTCACCTGCTAAATTTCTACAGGGGCCCTACCAGAAAAAGAGAAGTTAACCAATTTTTGTGGGGGGTGGGTGGGGAGAATGCATCCAGACAGAGTGTCCAGCTCACCAAGCCACTGACATAAGAACTTAAGAAGAGCCCTGCTGGATCAGACCAAGGGTCCATCCAGTCTAGCATTCTGCTCACACAGTGGCCAACCAGCTGTTGATCAGGAACCCACAAGCAAGACACGAGCGCAACAGCACCCTCCCACCCATGTTCCCCAGCAACTGGTGTACATAGGCTCACTGTCTCTGGTACTGGAGGTAGCACATAGCCATCAAGATTAGGAGCCATTGATAGCCTTTTCCTCCAGGAATTTGTCCAATCCCTTTGAAAGCCATCCAAATTGGTGGCCATCACTACATGTTGTGGTAGCAAATGCCATAGCTTAACTATGTGCTGTGTGAAGAAGCCCTTCCTTTTATCTGTCCTGAATCTCAGAGCAATCAGCTTCATGGGCTGACCCCAGTGAGTTCTAGTATTTTGAGAGAGAGAAATGTCTCCCTATCCACATTCTACACACTATGCATAGTTTTGTACATCTCTATCATGTCTCCCCTTACTGTCCTTTTTTCCAAGCCAAACAATCCCAGCTGTTGTAACCTTCTCACATAGGGGGAGATGCTCCAGCCCCTTTATCATTTTAGTTGCCCTTTTCTGCCCTTTTTCCAGCAATCTGATGTCTTTTTTTAGGTGTGGTGACATCAGACCTCGCCATGCAGCCCTCCAAGCCAAAAGGGCCACGCTGTCTTTCATCAGGACAGCTTTGGCTATTGGGAGGTATAGAAATAAATGAAATGGCTGGGTTGCAGTCCAACACATGAGTTGCAGTCCAACACATCTGGAGGCTACCAGCTTGGAGGAGGCTGCTCGACGCCCTGAGCAATTAAAGAAACAGGAGCAATGGCAAACCCAGGGTGAAGACAAACGTACCATTTTAAACAGTGTTCACAGGGGGTTCTTCACCCATGGTGTGATCCGAGCTTTGCAACTTAACTTGCGTATCTACACGCCTGCAAGTAAAATCCTGAATTAGCCATCAGTCTCACTCTCCCCTCATGCTTCAGATGGGATGTCTGACTTTTACAAAAATGTCCAAAAATATGTTTATTTGTTAGACGTTCATCGTTCATCTCCCCACCACACACTTTTTTTAAACACACATTTTTAAAGCTTGCAGAGTTGCTCAGAGAATTGGGGGAGGCATGGTAGCACATTACGGCACCGGCCAATGTAAAACACACACGCGTGCCCAGAGCCAACTTTCACTCCAAAATAAGGGAACTTTTCTTCTCCCTGAATAGCTCACCCTACTGAGAGGAAAAGATACATGTGTGTCAAAGACAGTGAGGACATTTCCAAAATGGCCCCACTGTTCTAAAAATGTTACATCTGTCATTACCCATAATTGGTTAGTTGGTTCATTCAGTCAAATACTGTGCTGTATGGAAGGGTACCTTTGAAACAGGGGCGGGGGGGAGATTTATTCAATTCACATTTTAATACATATTAATCTAATCTTGCCTTTTCGAACCACTATATGAACTGAAGCTCAGCTATCCTCTGAAATGTTCACTTCTCCAAATTTTGCAATGGAGTTCTTCAATGAAAAATGCATACAAATATGCATATCTTAGGGGAAATAACATTTGAAAATGCATTATATTAGGAAAATTGCTTGCCCAAAATATGCATATTAGGGGGGAAATGCATACAAAAATACATGTACTTGAAGAAATGTCACAAACATGGTTATTAATTTTCATGCAAACTTTAAAAAATAATAATATCAGTTTGGGATAAAAACCAAACAAGACTGGAGAAATTCTGAAGGTTTGAGAAGAACCAAACTTAAGATCAGGAATAATGAGAAACAGGGAGAAATTGAAATTGACAGATCCCTCTATCCCTATTTGCAGACTACTCAGATGCCTCCGTTGGCACAAAATACAGCTGGTAGGTTAGAGCCTGGGGCTGGCTCTCATCCCAACTTGAAACAACTGCACTGACTATCAGTCTATTCCTGGATTCAATTCAAAGCACTCAGTCTGATCTTTCAAGCCCTAAATGGCTTGGGATCTGGGTACCTTAAACCAGTGGTCATATCCACAGTGCTGATCCCATTTTGGGATAGGGTGCAGCACTTTGGATAGCACCATTCAGCACCTTGGATAGCACTGTTAGAGTTTTGGCTGGTGGTAACTAAAACCCTGAATGGAATTACTACCCCTCCAGAACTGGAGTCACCAGCCGCCACTACCTTAAACGCTGCCTTTGCCAACATGAACTCGCCCAAGTACTAAAACTGACCTCGGGGCACTTCTCTGTGTCTCACTGCCCTCAGGCAAGGCAGGTGGTGACCAGGAATGGGATATTTTTGGTGGTGGCACCCTGGCTTTGGAATGCCCTCCCCACAGAGACCTGCCTGGTGCCACATCTGACATTGCTTCAGCACCTGCTCCAAGCCTTTTTCTTTGCCCATGCCTTTTACGGCTCATTCTTTTTATTGATTTACGAACTAACAAATAGTAAGAAACAATAAAGTACCATTAATTAAAAAAAATAACAACATAAAACATACCAACTAACAGAGCAAATGAAAAACAGTCCATTCAAATAGACAATAAAATCAAAGTTATCAAAACTATTAGTATTTTTAGGTGCAATCCCATGCATAGACAGAAAAAAGTCCTACAATTCCCAGCATTCCCCAGCCAGCCATGCTGGGGAATTGTAGGGCTTTTTTCTGTCTAAGCATGCATGGGACTGTGCCCTTAGTCTGCTATTTTGTTTTCTTACTCTGACCTTGCTGCCAAGTGTGTTAGCGCTTTAGTGATGATGTGATTTTTCCTATTCATTCCAGGTTTTTGTTTTTAATTGCCATATCCCACTCCGAGAGCCTCTAGGCCAAAGAACAAGCTTTAACATTCATGTAATAAACACATATTATCAGCGCCCGCCACTGTTAATAATCAGCGCCGTCAATGCTGGATACCGCGCATGGATGCGCTAAGCATCAGAAAAACAGAGCTGTCTCCTGAACCATTACAGAAGGCCCTTGTGGCAGCTGGAGCACAGTCACCTTGCTAAACGCCTTGCTCTGCATCATTTCAATTGCTTGGTGTAACCTCCCCAAGCCTGGTGCCCTCCAGAAGTATTGGACTGCAAAGTCCATCATTCCTTTGGCCAGGCTGGCTAGGAATGATAGCAACTGAAGTCCAGCACATCTGGAGGGCACCAGGTTGCCCTCTTGAGCTGGAGAGTGGTGGCCACATGGGTCTACAGGATCACTGCAGAATGAAGCAGGAAAGAGGGACAAATATTGCCCTCCAAGATTAAATGTCTTGGAGGCAAGGAGGGGCTACCAGCCTGAACTTTCCCTGCTGATCGCAGCCTCCGTCAGGAGAGGGAAAGGGATTAAAGAACCCTGGTCCTTCCCTGGGCTCACTCCTATAGGTCCCCAGAGAGCGTCAAGATGCTCAGCAACCTCCCTGTTTTCCCAGCCCCAGGCAGGAAGCCAAACCAAGAAGTTCACTGAACTTAAAGCTGTGTGTTGGGGGCGGGGAGCCAAGTGCCCCCAAACCTCCCCACTTTTTTCTTCCCCACCACTGCCAAAGGTTTTGCAAGAACTGAGGCAGTGGCCCCCTTCCTAGCTGGTAGGTACCGTTTTGATTTCCCAGAAGTCCCCGGGGAACGATGCTATGTCATCACAAAGTGTTGCACCCCCCCAGGGGGCTTCTGGGAAATTATAATAGTGGTACAAAGGCTGGTGAGCATCCAAAGTCAATCTAAAAAGGAGAGAAACGTCTCAGGTTACGATGATTTTATTTGTAGGCAAATAAAATCTTTGCATGCTGAGATGTTTCTCTCCTTTCGGGGTCTAAATTATAATAATGGCCGACTGCCGCTGAGAAGTAGCACCACCAGGAAGTTACCCTTTTCGTTCTCCTCCCCAAAATAGCTTTCCTGCCCACCGCCATTTTCTCGAAGTGAAAACAGGGGTGACAATGGATGGAGAGGCACTGTGGCATAGTGTCTGGAGCCCTGGACTAGCCTGACCTACCTCACAGGGTTACTGTACTGATGCAAATGGGCATGGGAGAGAGCCTTGTAAGGTCCTTGGAAGAAGGGTGGGATTAAAAATGTCATAATAAAATGATCGTTTCGCCCAACACTAAAATCCGTGTGGCCTCTGATGGGCCACCATAGGTGAAGGGACACATTAAGCCTGATGGGTCAGAAACTGGCCTGCATGAGAGAGTCAAAGGAAGGGCAGTGACTCTTTTGAGTGATGCATTTTGCAACTGTTAACAGCCGGAATCACGTAACTGCTGAAGGAGAGCAATGTAGTCCGTTACGGTTTACTGCAGCATACAGATCAGCTTTTTCTTCTTCTTCTTCGCTGAGGGTTGCATTGCTCCCTCTGAGATTTGAAATGAACATAGTGCAGGGGAGTACAACCTGCAACACCACCACCCCCGAGTCCTGCTGTGCAGTCCCCTAAGCCCCCACGGTCAGTACTGTGAAAGCTGCCAACAATGAAAAAGCCATGGCGGCACGGTGCTCATGAAGCAGGATCAGAGGCACAGAGAAGGCTGCCTCCTCCTTCCCCAGGGACCCCAAAGCAGCAGGGATCGGCTGGACTGAAGCAGTGATCGGGTCAGGATGGCTGGAGGCGGGAGGGGGCTGCAGCCCAGATCCCTGCTTTATCATGACTAATAGTGGCGGTAAAGCCATGATCAGGCTGGGGTTGCTGGCTGTGTGAATGTGTGTAAGTGTGTGTGTGTGAGAGAGAGGGGGGGGAGGGGGAGGGGGGGCGAGGGCTTCTCCACACGGGGCTTTTATCGTGCAATCAAGATTGGTTACTCACAGAAGTTTGGGGACATTTACACAACGTCGTCACCCTCCATGGTCTCTATCATGTTTTGTGACGACTTCCGCAGCTTTATTTGCAATGGCAATAACGAGCTATTAAAAAATGGTGGATTGAACTGATTTGAACCTAAGTGTGCAATGACGGAGTTGTGCCATAACAGCAATGCCATCTAGTGGCTGTATAATGAAACTTGCAGATAAAGGCTATCCCCAGATAAAAAGGAGGAAGTGTGTGTGAAGGAGCTAATCTTAATCCGACAAAGAATCCGGAAGCAGAAGCCTGGCTAAAGTTGTGGGATAAAAAGCCTGGTGTGGAGAAGCTCTCAGAGAGAGAGAGAGAAAGAGAGAGAGAGAGAGAGAGAGAGAGAGAGAAAGAGAATGAATGAGACTTACGCTCGAGAAGTCCAGAGGTTGTCCCGGCTCTTACATCTATACGGATGCTTCCAAGTGCTATGTGAGTCACTGGGAGCACTGCAGCCAAATTCAGCTCTGAACCAGCCTAGAGCCGGGCAAGACCTATTTCAGGAGTTAGCAAAGGCTAAAGGGGGGGTGGCAGGGTGTGAAGGTTTGGGGCCTACAGAGGCAAGGAAAAGAAAAAGGTCAAGCCTAGAGGCCTGGGGGTGGGGTGGGGTTTGTTGGGAGGGGGTATCCCTGGGAAATAGTTTCATATCCCTGGTTAAGTTTCATTTCTTCAGGTTTGAAACAGTACTTTCAGCTTGGGGGGATAAAAAGGGAGAGATAGCCAGGGGAGAGAGAGGAAGACCAGAGCAGGAAGAGAGAGCAGGAAGAAGCAGCTTGGAGAAATCTAACTGCCGCTAGGGTAGAGTAATTTGTGCTTTTGTAACCATTATTTTCTCTTAATGCCTTTTGTATCACTCAGCTCTATTCTGTAAATACCTTCAGTTGCGATTTGCTTCCTTTAATTTACCAGTAAACTGTTGTGGTTAAAGCCCAAGTGTCTGAAGTGCCAATCACCCCACATCTACAGCCTAAACCCCATGTTAGTGGGAAGGGGAAGTTTAAAAGAAGGAAGGTGGGACTCAGGCAAGAGATCCTTAAGGAGCTGCTCAGGGTGTCCTGGTCATAAGGGGAACCTTGACACAGGGAATAAAGGCAGAGCGATGGAGGGAGAAAGGGGCAGCGGTTAAAGGAAAGGGACAACCTGTTTTGGAAGAAGATGGGACAGCCCTGTGGCATCCATGGCCTGGCCAAAGGGCAGGATTATGGGACGTGGTGGCAGCTCAGGGGTGGAGCACATGCTTTGCATGCAGGAGACCTTGACCTGAATTGCCAGCATCTCCACCCAAAGGGGTATCAGGCAGCACGGATGGGAAAGAAGAAATCTGCCTGACACCCTGGAGAGCCGCTACCAATCAGATGAAATGGAATCAAGAGACAAAGTCTCAGGATGTTGAAAAAGAACATGCATGTGGTTTTAGTCCCAGCTTGTTTCAGCCCTGAGCCTGGGCCTTCTTTAGGGGCTAGATTAAGGAAAGAAGGACAAAAGCACATAAACAGATACTTAAGAATACGGTTTTGAAAAATAGTCTCCGAGATGAATCCTACAACTTGTCACCAGTCTTTTTCAGAGACCTCTGCAGACATTGATATAACAAAAATATATATACACACATTTTTTTCAGCATCCTGAAACTTCGTCCCTTTATTCAAGTGGATCATTTTGGATGTTCCCCAGTCTCACTTCACACCAATCCAATTAAGCCGCATGGCTCCACCCTGGCACCCCCCAGGTATGTTGAACTACAACTCCCATCCTCCCAAGTCAGCATGGCCAATGAGACTAGGATAGGGAAGGCTCAATTAGGCAACTCACAGCTGGAGAGACCCAATGGTCTGAGAGAAATAAGGCAGATCCATGCACTCTTAAGTCTCCTTTAATACTGAAATGCTATAGAAAAACTAGCACCTTTTCCCCCAAACTCTAGCAGATTTTGGTGCCGGGGCAGAGGCAGGGAGGGAGAACAGGGTTTAGCTCCCGGCAAGACCATGTTGTGATGTGAAAATTAAAGGCTTAATATCACTTTGTGCTCCTATCCAAAGCCAGAGAATAGCGTGACAATTAGGAAGACGCTGGGAGGGAAATAAATGATCCTTAATTGGCATCGTTGAATATACTTGCTACCTACAGAATTGCCAGCAGGGTATCCTGTGTCTTTAACAGCTGCTGGAGGTTTAACAATCAGAGCTTTTCCTGCTGTGGAGATGAATTGATGGGCAAACTTCAGTGGCTATTACATATCAGGCAGCCCCGGATCATAATAATGATGACATTAGCAGCTTATGAGCTGCTTATTTATAAAGTGTTTTACACACATTATGTCAATGTGCCTCACAAATCCCTTGTCTGTCCTATTATTGCAGGTGGCAGCTGCAGGTGGCAGCGTTGAGGCTGAGAGAAAGCGGCAAGTCTCAACAGTTCAAGATCTGAACTCCAAGCCGCAGAGCTGGCTTCTTAACCCCTATGTGAGCCCTACCAGCAAGCAAGCAAGCAAGCTGCCCGTTACTTGGGTGCTGCCTGTCACCCCAGACCAGAGTCAGGGTGGACACGGAGCCCATAGAATCCCAGAGTAGTTCTGATTCTGAGGAAGAGCAGTCGCTCCTGGGAGAGGAGTGCGCCCCTTTTTCCCAGGGCCAACAGCTGACGGAGGTTCCTCCCACCAGTATTCCTAGCTTAGATAGCAGCCCTGGGAGTGACAGAGCGCAGAAAGCAGACTTGACGAACGCACGACGCCGACGCAGAGAGCGGCGCCAAATGGAGGGCGCAGAAAGGAGGCGTAGTGCCCAGTTGGCGCGCAAACAACAGCTGCACCCAGAGGATCCAAGGGAAAAGGGGAGGGACTCTCCCTAGTCCTTAAGTTCAGGGGTCTGCCAGTAATTCCCTTTCAAACGGGGACCAACTGTTCCGACTTAGGGCATAGGTACTCTGCTGCTCATATCTAGTTGCTAACAGTAGAGTGGTTAAGTTGTAAAAGAGGAATAAAGCTTTGAAAAGAATCCCTTTGTCTGTGTCTGGACTTGGCTACTGGATTAGACTGAGAGAGGCCTCCAAGGAGCCCTTGACAACCAGCCTTCCCCAACCTGGTGCCCTCCAGATGTGTTTGACTACAATTCCTATCATCCCCAGAAAGCACACCCGAATGGAAGACTGCCCTAGACATACCTTTAAACCTCCCAACATGGTGGGCCCAGCTCCTCGTGTAGGTTAATGAAGCTGATTTTTATGCTAGAGCCGAGCAAAAAGTTCTTCTCAGGAATCTTTTCGGCTCAAATGCAGACGTTGGGGGATAGTTTCACAACCCTCTCCCCATGTACGCACACATCCCTTTGGGGCTATTGCCTGTTTCATAGTCCTGATGGTTGGGGAAATTGTGCTCCTGGGAGCCCTTGTAGCTTTCACCCCCACACCAACAGGGCTCCAGAGTGAACTGCCTTCGCTCCAATTTGGCTTCATGACAGCATCATGGCATCAGATGGCACTGTCCTGCAGCACTCTGGATGCGGGCAATATTTCCTGCCCTTGCTCAGAGCCCTGTGGGTTTTGTAAAAAGTAGCCAAAAGCTTGATTGCTACCCACCCCAAATTGCTGAAATGCCCCCCTGAAGCTTTGCAGCCCCCAAGGAGCACGTCATCGTTGCAGGAAGGGGGTTGGCTCAGCACTATTTTATACAGTGTCAGACCATTGGCCCATCTAGCCCAATAAAGTCAACTCTGACCTGAGGGGGCTCCCCAGGGATTCGGGTAGGGGCCTTTCCTACCCATGAGCCCAGACATCCTGGGTATCGAATCCAGAACCTTCTGCATGCAAAGGATGTGCTCCACCCCTCCGCTGTGGTGCCTCCCCAGACTGTGCCTAGAGACTCTTCCTGTTGACTGCGGCCGCCCCTCCTGCATTCATGCCCTGTGCGTTTGTACCTGGTGCCTGTGTCAGCGCCACTCCGCAGAGCTCCGCCATCCGTGAAATTGAGGCTGCTGGTCCAATTGGCCATTTCCTCTCCACTCTGCCAGCTAAACTGCAGCCCACTAGCAAGAAAATGAGGCAATTGATATTTCACATCATTCATCGGCTCAGTTCTTTTCATCATCTGTTATATGGTGGACAGAATACATTTTTTCCAAAAGACAGGAATGAATGGGAAGGCCCATAACTCATTGCTTTATTGTTAAAGGTTAGGGAGGTATTTGTTTGTTTTCTTTTTCCTTTGAAAACTGAACTTCAGAATATTATTTTTCATTTAGTTAAGCTGCCCTGCAGAATCTAAGCCTTTTTCCCCCCCTTGCTAGCACACCTAAAAGGGCCTGAAAAATTCACAAGACAAAAGACAGAAGTGAAAAGACCCATTCGTTTTCAGATTTTACTGTTTGTTTCCAAAAGTAAAGTACAATATAAACCAGAGGTGGGCAATGTGTGGTCCTCCAGAAGTAATGGACTAAAACTCCCATTGTCTCCAGCCAGCATGGCCATTGGGATGATGGGAGTTGTAGTCCAACAACATCTGAAGTAGCCCTATTGCCACCTTCAAGCCACGTTTGCTAAACACAAGAAATGCAAATTATTTGTTTGTTTGTTTGTTTATTTCTGAGCCTCGTGTGGTGCAGAGTGGTAGGCGGCAGTATTGCAACTGAAAGTCTCCCCACGACCTGAGTTCGATCCCAGCGGAAGCTGGGTCCCAGGTAGCTGGCTCAGGTCAACTCAGCCTTCCATCCTTCCGAGGTCGGTAAAATGAGTACCCAGCTTGCTGGGGGAAAGGTAGTCACGACTGGGGAAGGCAATGGCAAACCACCCCGCTATAGTCTGCCATGAAAACGCCAGTGAAAGCAGCATCCCTCTAGGGGTCAGTAATGACCCAGTGCTTGCACAGAAGGAACCTTTCCTTTCCTTATTTATTTCTATACCATCCAATAGCTGAAGCTCTCTGGGCGGTTCACAAAAATTAAAACTACAAAGTGCAGCATAAGACAATACAAAATATAAAAGCTTAAAACTGCAGTATAACAGTACAACCAGAATAAAACCTAGCAGCTGTGCAGAGATTTAAAATACAGATTTGAAACACCAGCTAAAAGACCAGAAAGCTAAAACACTAAAATAGCGGGAGAATAAAAAGGTCTTCTCCTGGCACTGGAGGGAGTACAGTGTAGGTGCCAAGTGAACCTCCCTAGGGGTCTCTTTCCACAGCTGGGGGCCCAAATAGGTTGCCAGCCGACCCCCTGGACCTTCAGTGGAAGGTGTGAATGAAGCTGTACACATTCCCAGAGGCTACGCGCACACAGCTGCACACAGATAGAGTTCTGCTTACACCTTCCACTGAATGCATGGAGGTCAGAGGGGCAGGCCCAGTGGGTACAATCCTGCTCCATGCGAGGCAGGGGATTGAACCAGGGCCTTCAGTACCTTACCTCCTGTACCACCAGCACTCTGGGCTTTCAACCAGCCACAGCGGACTCCACAGGGCAAGGGCTGCAGTACTGGCCTGCCTTCCGTCAGCTAATAGTACAGCTTGAAGGTGGTCAGCTGACCTTGCTGGCCAATGGAGAGGCACCAGGCCCTATAAAAGCTTTGCTTCTAGGCTTGCCCAGCAGCCTGAGCAACTTGCCCTACCAGGTAGTACCACAGATGCTGTCTCTGCCTCTCACTGGCCTGGCCCTGTATTAGCCTCGCCTTGCCTCCCCAAACTGGTATTTGACCTGCAGCCTGTTCATGGCTACGTCCCCCAACCTCTGGCCTTCGATTCCTCTTTGCCTGATCTGGCACTTGAACCTCAGCCCATTCACAATCTCACCCCCCGCCTCTGGCTCACATTCCCATCACTCCCTGTCAGGCCTGGGCTCCATGGCAGCCTGTCGCATGCTAGGCCCCAACCCTGGCCCTGTGTTCCTCCATGCATCCAATGAGCAGTTTGAAAGTGGGAAGAGGGCCAAAGTCCTGGAAAGCCTACTTACTAGGGGCAGAAGTGGGATAACTATACACACCACAAGAACCCATCCCTCTTTCAAAATGACTTCAACTCTCTGGAGGAAAAAAAAAACCCACCTCACTCTCTGAAAAAACCCCAACTCTCGGCGTGGGGACACACACACACTCTTGTCTCCAGAATTATCCTTTGTCAGTGTCCCAGCCAGTATCAAACCTAATGTAACGTAAATGCGTCTCAAGCAGAACACCACCTGGATCCTCTCTGCATTGGCTCCTGGGACATTACAAGAACACTGCAGTCCCGGGAGGCTTGTAACCTTCATGCACTACCGAAGGACGCTGCCTAAGGGCATTGTCCCTTTGGGGGCATGCAACCATGCTTGGGAAAAGTGCTTTTGACCATGCTGAGTTTCTTTAGCCAGCAACAAAATGGTGGGAGAGGGAAAGGTCATAACGGGTGGACAACCCATGGCCCTCGGCCTAATTAAAAAAAGACCTCTGCAAGCAATCAGTGCAGACCTCTGATAACAGTAATCTGTCTCTCCTCTGACAGCCCGCTGTGGCTTCAGCAGATGGTTCCCCACCCAGAGTGATAAGATGCTAAATAAGGTATCAGGTCGGGGCAGATATGTAAGACATCATTAAAACTGCATTTTAAAAATGCAATAAACCACTTTAAGGGCCTGATGGTAAAAAAAGAAAAGAAAGAAAGAGTGAGATACAAATCTTAAATATAAATAAGTACAATGTTAATTTTTAATGCATTTGTATACCACCCTTTATTGGTAATTATCCCAGGGAAATTTATAGTAAGTTCTGCAACAAAAGTATAGTCAAGGCAAAAAGAATAAAACAAGTGATTAAAACAGTAGAACGAGACATTACATCTAAATATGGAGAAGACCTAAAAGGCTTGGGAAAATGACAACATTTTTGCCTGGCACCTTAGGGATAACTAAGCTGGCACCCGGCAAGCTTCTTTAGGGGTTTACCAACAACTGAAAAGGACATCTCCCTGGTCGCCACCTGTCTTACCCATCTCACCTCCAGCAGTGGGGGAACCCAAAGGAGAGCATCAGCAGATGATCTCCATGTCTAGGCAGGTTGATATGGGATATAAATGATATGTTATCAGAACATTCTCAGTCTCTTCTTTCTAAGTAAGTATGCTTTTCCCAGACCAACAATAAGTAATCTGAGTTAATATTGATAAAGAGGGACCTCTGGCCCTTCAGATGTTGCTGAACAAGTCCCATCATCCCTGCTGGGGTGCTGGTTGGGCCATGCTAGTTGGGGCTGATGGTAGTTGGTGTCCAACAACATCTGGAGGGCCAATGGTTCCCCAACCCTGCTCTAATCGTTTTATTTTAGTTGAAGTGTCTTGTTGTTCAGTCGTTCAGTCGTGTCCGACTCTTCGTGACCCCATGGACCATAGCACGCCAGGCCTTCCTGTCCTGCGCTCTCTCCCGGAGCGTGCTCAAGTTCATATTCATTGCATCCGTGATGCTATCTAGCCATCTCATCCTCTGCCGTCCCCTTCTCCTTTTGCCTTCAGTCTTTCCCAGCATCAGGGTCTTTTCCAGGGAGTTTTCTCTTCGCATTAGGTGGCCAAAATATTTGGCTTCCCTCAAAGAATCCTAGGAACTCTAGTTTTGTAAGGCTCCTCTGCTAAATCCCTAGCCACTGCTCCTCTCAGGAAACTACAGTTCCAAAGCTTCCCTGAGCAGAAAGAATGACAGTCAAACTACCTTCAGACTGCAGCCTTCAGACTGCAAGAGCAAAAGACAACTGGATAACAGCCTTGCAAGAGTCTCTGCCACACTTAAGACTCATATTTTCAAGAACCATGGACTCCTACAGAAAATTTGCTTGATGGAATAACAATTACTGAGAAAGAAAAACATACATTAAAAAGCAGCTATAACTGTCAAAGCAAACGACCAAGTGAGTAATAATTGCACCCCAGCCCCAGTCACAAGAAGCCACTTAACGTAAAAGATACTGTAATACCCTCCCAAAATGCTCAGGCACTGTTCTCTAGAGCAGGGGTGGGGAGAAGATAGATAGATAGACCTCGACTCCCAAAAGCCTCTGCCAGTATGGCCAATAGTCAAGAATGCTGGGAAATGAAGTCCAAAATATCTGGAGTTCTACGCCCACACCTGCTTTTGAGGCATGGAATTCCACAGCTGCAGAACAAAAATTGCAATTATCTGTGTTGGTCCATTAGGGCAGTGGGGTGGAAATGCAAGAGCAGTAATATTCTTATAAGGACCCACTAAAATGCCAAAAACTAGTGAGCCAGCTTTTAAGTTCACCTACTTAAACTTCTACTCGACCTTGGGGTAGCTGGGGGTGGCGACGGCCGACAGGAAGCTCTGGCGTGGGCTGGTCCATGAAGTCATGAAGAGTCGGAAGCGACTGAACGAATAAACAACAACTTAAACTTCTACAGTTAACTACTGTAGAAAAGTGTGGTGCGAATCCAGTCCCTGAGAACCTCTTTCTAGCCACTTTTGTTATACCAAGGGACTGTAGGTCAGTAGTAAAGCGCATGTTTTGGATGTCGGAAGTCCCAGGTTCAATCCTGGCCATCTGAAGTTGAAAGGACCAGGTAGCAGGTAATGGGAAAGACTCCTGAATGAGACCCCACAGGGCTGCTGCCAACTAGAATAGCCAATATTGGGCTAAGCTTGTTGGACAAAAGGTTTGACCTAGCAAAAGGCAGCTTCCTGTATTCATAAGAACTTGTCATCAAACAAATGGTACAAGAGGATGACCCTCTTGCCTGGGAAAAATGTAAATCCCCCCACCCCGCTTATACACACACACACCTGCATTCCCAAGTGGTACAGTCCCAGGAGGTGTATACCATGTGTTTTCCTGCAAATGGGTGGTCTATTTTTAGGCCAAGAGCTAGTGATTTCCCTATGGCCAACCAGAGAGCTTCCCACTGAGATTTGGATGCGGACTCTTCCAGCCAAATGCAGAATTTTGCCTGACGCGTACCACACTGCCTATACCCACAACCTTGAGACTCGTCTTTATTATATAATAATGAGCTGCTAGGTTCATAGCCCCATCCTGATTTGAACTCCCTTAGCATTTGCAAGGCTTAATTGCATCCCTTTCACTCGCTACTATCTGCAGGGCAAGTATGTTAAGCCTCTCCCCATAGATACATCTTTTCACTCCCCAAATTAGTCTGGCTGATCTTCCTTTGGCCTTTTTCCAGAAGAAAGGGGTTGTGTGAGGCTGACATCTGTTAACCTTGGTTGACAACAGTCAAGAGAAGTTCAAGTCAAGAGTGATTGCAGAATGGAATTATCCGTCATCTTTTAGAATTGCTCCTCTTTCATCCACCACCAAACCATCTCCAGATCAAGACGCCTGCAGCTATCACGTAATACCTGAACAGGGTCAAGGTGGCAGTGGGATGTTTTCATTTGCTCTGAGGTTTGTTTTTTGCAGAGTAGATGCCTTCACCCACTTCAAAGGGATGCTGGGAGATTCCTGATGGAAACATTTTCAGACATGCGGTCACAGAGCTATCAGTGCAGACTGGGTTATCCTGCAGTTTTACTATGGTCATTTAGCTCTGCAATATTGTTATTCTTATGGCTCTCTGTCCAAACTGTTTATTGCTGTGAAGACTTTTAATCCCTTGATCACTGTTTCAAAGTGATTTCTTTTGATGTTATAGTTCTCTTATTTGCCACTTCTTAAATTTTTGTTTTATTTCAAGTGTGATAATATAATTTAAAAAGACAGCCAGTGTTGTGTAGTGCTTGGAGTGTTGGATTGAGACCCGAGTTCTAGTCCCCATTCAGCCATGAAGCTCATTGGGTGACTTTGCGCCAGTCACTGCCTCTCAGACTAACCTACCTCACAGGGTTGTTGTGTGGATAAAATTAAGAGGAGGAGGATTATGCATATGCCACCTTGGTCTCCTTGGAGGAAATGTGGAACATAAATGTAACAAAAATAAACAGATGTAACAAATAAAATTTGGGGTTTTTTAAATTATTATTATTTTGTATGTTGCCCAGGGAACTGCTGTTATTAGGCAACTGATAAATTGAACGAATAAATAACTTAATAAAAAAATGTGCCTTTCCTTTTTGATGGTTAAATTCAAGGGTATTTATCACTAAGTAGTCCATGATGAAGGAAGGAAGGAAGGGGAAGGGAAGGGAAGGGAAGGGAAGGGAAGGTGGGGGGATGTCAATTGCTTATTTTTGCTGAACTTAGCGATTGTTGTTGCCTCTTTAGCCCCCAGCGCTAGCAGAAAGACACTTGGGGACAGTGCCAATACAGAGGGGCCATACTGCTATTGTGCTAGCATGACTCTTGTACATAGCAACTGATGGCGGAATGGATAGCAATTGTCAATAAAGGATTTTATCGGGAAACGTGGAAAGCAGTGGCTGGGATTGTTTGGACAGAAGCAAGAGAGCTCGAGGTTGCTCAGGGGGAATGGCAAGTTTTGTCTCTATGTTCCCCAAGGCTTCATGGATGGCTTAGCAATAAAATACCCTTCAATTTAACCATCAAAAAGGAAATGTACATATTAAGCACGGATAAGAGTGACAATGAGACAGACCTTCAGTAATGTGTATTCCCTTCCCCACATGCTTAAAAAACAAGGAGCAAAATACCATGACCTATTTTATTGAATTAGAGCTGAAACCAGTTCCTCCACCTAAATATTCCACTCAAAATCCTCCTCTAGATTTTGATGGCTAATATTCTCCAACTATTCTCTGCAGTGTTCAGTGAATATTTGATATTCAAAATCCGCCTTTGACATGGGACAATTTAGCAGCAGCCATCAATGTTTTGACAGTATCTGACAGCTGGTTTGCAATAGTATTTTGTAAATTATCATTCATTTTGAACGGATTCCATTTGTTCATTTCCTACCAGGAAAGGTGAAAGAGTTTGGGGCTTTTTACTTTAGAGAAGGAGACAACGACTAAAGGTGTGGTCACACCAGAGCGGTATAAAATTATGTAAGGTGGAAGGAGAAAGTGGAGAGAGAGACTGTTTTCTCCATCTCTCATAATACTAGAATCTGAGGTCATCCAATGAAGATGAATGGAAGGAGACGCAGGACAGACAAAAGGAAATAGTACCTCTTCACACCATCCATTGTTAATTTATGAAATTCGCTGTCACAAGGTGTAAGGATGGCCACTAACCTGGATGGCTTTAAGAGGGGATTAGGTAAATTCGCTGAGGATAAGGCTATCGATGGCTACTAGTCATGATGGTTATATATTATCTCCAGTATGGCTCTCAACACCAGATGGTGGGGAACACAAGTGGGAAGATGCTATTGCACTCATGTCCTGTTTGTGGGTTTCCCATTCGGGGCATCTGGGCTGATTAGACAAATCCAAGGAGGAAGATCGGTCTATCCATCGCGGCAGGCCATGATGACAATGGAGCCTCTGTCTTCCAGGGTTTCATGTTACTGAATGTCAGTTGCTGGGAGAAACATCAGGGAAGGGATATCACCAGGGTTTGCCAGTTTCACGTCCCCCTCCCCCTGCCACAGCAACAGGGGAGCCAGGCTCGCTGAGTGAGATGAGCCTGAGGCTTCCTCTGAACCTGGAGCTAGAGAAGAGAAGGGATGAAGCCCTTCCGAGGCTTAGTTTTGGCTTTTTGACTGCACCCTCTTTGTCTTTAACATCACCCCTTTTTGTCTCTGGCCCACCCACCACTGGAATGTGGCCCCCAAAGCTTCTCTGAAATGGAATGCAGCCCTCTGGCTGAGAGGTTCTGCACCCCTGACTTAATGGATTTTTCTCACTGTTAGTGTAGTTTCATGCCAGGTCAGGGCCAGCCCACCCATGTAGCAGGGCAGTGGAGCGATAGGAGTGGCAAACTGTATGCTCCACCCCACCAGGAGGACCTGCCACCACCATCTGCTCCCTGCCCTCCCCTCCTGCTGCCACACCTCCCACCTCCCACCGCCCTCCTTTCCTTATTGCCACTGCTGGTGCTGCCACTCTCTGCTCTGTGGATCTGTGCTCTGTACCTCAGAGTAAGCAGTGGGCAGAGCTCTCTGAAGAGCCACATCAGCTGGAAAAGCAGCCGGCGCAGCTCTTCAGAGACCTGGCCAGGCCCAAAAGCCTGACTTGACAGATCCTTCCTCAGAGCCGGGCATTGTAGGAGGGGGTGTCCCCAGAGACCACCTGGGAGGGAGGGTGTCAGGGTTGGATCAGAGCCCAGAGAGCCCCAAAGCAGTTCTGATTCTGAGGAAGAGATAGACACGCGGGAGAGGAACCCGCGTGCTGTTCAGAGGAGCAGCTGGGGGGAGAGCTCCTCCTGGTACACATTCCTGAGAGTGATAGTGACGCTGGCAGGGAGAGGGAGACGCAACAGCAGTTTCTGGATGGTAGGCACCAACGCAGCATCAAGTGGGAGATGGCGGGCGCTGAGAGGAGGCGCTCAGCCCGCTTGGCGCGATGGCAACAGTGGCGCCCCGATGCCCCACGGGAAAGGGGTGGACTCTCTCCTCGTAGCCCATACATTCAGAGGTTTCCTGCCTTACCCTCCAAATGGAGATCAACTGATTCCTAAGGCTAGAACCCCCGAGTAGGCAACTCTCTTAAGTCTCACTCGTAGGAGCAAGCAATCAGCATCTGTAAGCGTCATTAGGCTGAATGGAAATAAAGCCCGGGAAAAGAGCCCTATTGTTGATTCTGGCTACCTGAGGATTTCAGAAGGCAGCAGGGGCGACCTCCTGACAGAGGGCAGGGAGCAGGGAGATGGATGGGGATGGGGGAGAGATGGACGTAGGCAATGGACAGAGGGGAGACAAACACAGCAATGGGGGGGAGGATACAGAAACAGTGGGGGGACGGGGGAGGGGGAGACGCATGCAGCAGTGGCAGTGGTGGGCAGGTGTGGTGACAGCACGTCTGCTCCCCTGTCTCAGGTGGCGGGAGAATTTGTGTTGGCGCTGTACCAGGTTCTTAGGGACTGTTTTCAGCTATGGGTTGACATTGTTTTATTAATTGCTGCAAGCCAGTGCAAAAGCTTTTTAAGCGAGAAAGGTGGTCCAGAGATTGAAAACGAAACAATTAAAAACACACCGCTTTGGCGGGCGGGGGAGATTGCACTGAGGCAGGGACACCTCGACAGCTTTATTGATTTGCTTTTCTTTGCTTTGCTTTACCAAACCAAAAGGGGCGGGGGGGGGGGCAGGGGAGAAAGCCAAACAAACCTCAGTGAGTCAGAAGAAAATGTTCTTGCTGTTAACAAGGCTGCACTTTAGAAGAGGTGCTGATGTATGTATTGGGAATTCTGGCGCGGTGATACTTTCACAGTCAAATGCTACCTTGCAGGGAGCCATGGGACTGCGAGCGCTGGCAAATTCCTGCAATTTTCAGTCACGGTTCATGTGCGGTGTGATCTGTTCTCCCCACCACCACCACTACCCTTTTCATTTTGTTAAGGTCCACAGAGGAAAGAGCATTATGTAATGCGCAGGCAGTAGAAATGAGATACAGCACGGGACGGGGGGTGTTCAAGCAGACAGACACACTTTGGGATGGACAGATCCTTCTGCAGAATGAAATGTCCTTTAAAAAACAATTCAGATCTTACTTTTACGACCCAGAAATCAATTCCCCAGCGCAAAAGACACCTGCACAGGGGGCTTCTCTGAATGGTGCATGAGGGTATAAATGGTGTCTTCTGCCCACAGACCAGAGGTGCCGGGAGTTGCTCCTCTTCCTCACTGGAGCAACCTGCGTGTTCACCTGCCTCTCGCTCTGGCCAAGACAAGGGAGGTGGGGAGAAGGAGAAGCAGTGGGTGCCTCTGCTCTCTGCCTGTCAAGCGAGCAAGTGGCAGTAATGATAAGAAAGAGCATGAGAAGCAACAGCAGCTGGTGACAATGGCAGAGAGAAGTCCCTGAGGGAAGGAGGCCGGCTGAGGGTGTCTCGCCCAAGGACCCTCCAAAGTCTGGAGATGGCACTGGTGGAATTCAGTCCTAGTTTCCAGTTCCTTACACCTAGCTCTCAGTTCTTATTCGACTCAGGAAGCACAGTAAGGAACTGAGGTTCACAGGTCCCTGCACCTCAAAATAAGCTGTGGTCTACACCATACCATACACCTCCACAGTGTAAGAACATAAGAAGAGTCCAGCATTCTGTTCACACAGTGGTCAACCAGCTGTCCACCAGGAACCCACAAGCAGGTCATGAGCGCAACAACACCCTCCCACCCATGTTCCCCAGCAACTGGTGCACATAGGCTCACTGCTGCTGATACGGGAGGTAGCTCATAGCCATCAGGACTAGTAGCCATCGATAGCCTTTTCCTCCAGGAATTTGTCCAACACCCTTTTAAAGCCATCCAAACTGGTGGCCATCACTACTTCCTGTGGTAGTGAGTTCCATGGTTTAACTATGCGCTGTGTGAAGGAGTCCTTCCTTTTATCTGTCCTGAATCTCCCACCAATCAGCTTCATAGCATAACCCTGGGTTCTAGTATTTGAGAGAGGGAGAAAAATTCCTCCCTATCCACATCCAGACCATGCATAATTTTGTAGACCTCTATCATGTCTCTCCTTACCCTCCTTTTTTCCAAGCTAAACAATCCCAGCCTTTGTAACCTTCTCTCAGAGCAGAGATGCTCCAGCTCCTTGATCGTTTCAGTTGATCAACCAAGTTCAACCAAGGAAACAAGCCATCTTTGGGATACACCGCACTCTCTCTGGCCCAAGAGCTGTTTTTGTACAGCCTCCTTTGACACTGGGTGCCCTCAAGCCACACATAGGAATAAAAAGCTGGGGAGGGTTGCATCCTGAAATAAAGCTTGGGCCACCCCAAATGGTACACCCTGATCACCCGGACACTATTGGTTCTGAGATGCTCCAATATCATGTCCGGCCCAACGCTTTGTTTTCATGCAAGTCGCTCTCAAGTGTGCTGTCCCAGTGCCAATAATTTCCCAAGACACCAATAAATGAATAAGGAGCTGGGGGGGTGCCCCATCAAATAAGCTTTGGGACACTCCAAGTGATACGCCCACACCACTGGAACACTGTCCCTGATAAGATATCCTAGCATAAACTTCATTCATTTGGATTGTCAATATCTAGCTATCCAAGCCTCAAATACATTTTTTCCATCCAGCAGCTTTTGAGGCCTTCCTTTCAGCTCTAGAAGCTTCATTTTAAAATGCAAATTATTTTTCTTCCCAGTGCTTCATTTGTCCTCTCCCCCTTGTGGCTTGTGGTGGCTCTTTTTAGACCATGAGGACATGCACTCAAAACCCTGCTCAGCTATGAAACTCCTTGGCTGGTCTTGGACAAATTGCAGTTTTTCAGTCTAGGGATAAATCCCCACCACCACCAGCAGCAGCCACAATTCTTTTAGAATTTGGAGTCATCCAATAAAACTAAGGCAGTGCAGTGGAAATGTCCCAGAAGACTTTTGTAGATCGAGGAGATAGCATGACATGCTACAACCACTTCTTTTATGCCTCCTCAGAGACCTTAAAAACCACATCTCTTAGGCCTCTTTAAGAGCCTTCTTGCCTCTTGGCCTGACTCCTGGTTTTTCTACCCAGTTACGATGGTATGGCCTTGGAAGGCAGGGAGGGTCTCTTTGGCTGCGGGTCACCTGCCAATTTAACTGAAGCTGAAGGAATGTTTAGACATCATGAGACCATCACAGCAGCTGCAATTGATTCAGGAGCTGTGAGAGACAGCACGTAGCCATGGGAGACTGCGGGTAGGTAAGTCATAGAATCATAGAATAGTAGGGTTGGAAGGGGCCTACAAGGCCATCCAGCCCAACCCCCTGCTCAATTAGGGATGTCAGAGAATTCCGCGATGGATCTCGGTGAGGCCAAATGCCAGTGCATTCAGCCCCCCGAAATCCGTCGCAGAATGAAGCCCCCACCCCCCCAACCCATGAAAGGCACATGGGACAAAGTCCCCGCTGCCCCCACCCCACGAAAAGTGCGCGAAACGGAGCACTTACCTGCTCCCGTCTGCGCTGCACTGCGAATGGCGGCCGTCCTGTGGTCGCCATTCGCTTCTTCCTCTCAATAGCCATGATAGGCTACATAAATATTAAGTAGCCTATCACGGCTAACGCAGGGACGCCATATGCGTCCCTGTGGAGGCTGTGATAGGCTACGTAAATACTTACATAGCCTATCACGGCAGGGGGAAAAAAACCCAGCGTACGCAAATGGCGGCGGCTACCACCATTTGCGTACGCTGGGGTTTTTCCCCCTGCCGTGATAGGCTACACGGCTCAATACAGGGACGGAAATGGCGGCGGCTACAACAGCCGCCATTTGCATCCCTGCAGGGCTGCCCAGCGGCTGGATGTCCGGCTGCGGGTGGCCAGAGGCGGCCGGCGGCTCCATGGCTTGGCCACGGAGTGGAGCCGGCCGGGCAGGATTCTGGGGGGAGGGACGGAGCACCTCCCTCCCCGTCGAGGATTCCGGGGGGAGGGACGAAGCACCTCCCCCCCACCGCGGATTGCCCGGCGCGGAGCCAGGTAGGTGTTTCGTACATCCCTATGCTCAATGCAGGAATCAAAGTCAGAGCATCCCCGACAGATGGCTGTCCAGCCTCATCTTGAATGCCTCCAGTGTGGGAGAGCCCACCACCTCCCTAGGTAATTGGCTCCACTGTCGTATTGCTCTAACAGTCAGGACGTTTTTCCTGATGTCCAGCCGGAATCTGGCTTCCTGGAACTTGGGCCCACTGTTCCGTGTCCTGCACTCTGGGATGGGCGAGAAGAGATCCTGGCCTTCCTCTCTGTGACAACTTTTCAAGTCCTTGAATAGTGCTATCCTATCTCCCCTCAGTCTTCTCTTCTCAAGGCTAAACATGCCCAGTTCTTTCAGTCTCTCTTCACAGGGCTTTGTTTCCAGTCCCCTGATCGCTTTTGTTGCCCTTCCAGTTCCTCCAGAGCATCACCCAGTTCGAGCTTTGGCACAGACCGGGACCATGGAGGTGCTGCGCTTCGGCCAACTGGAGTCTCTCCGCTATCGTTATCTGGGGATCCCAACAGCAGAACCGAGGAGTAAGATATTTTGCTTAGCTTGGCTTTATAACATCATATGCTTACCTGTAAGACTCTGCCTGTTACAGGTAATAAAGCTTTTTGACCCTTACTCCCTTGTGTAGTCGTTGCTCTGAATCCAAGAAAGAACCTCTCTGCCTTTGGCAAAACAGGCGGCCAGTTGCAAAAGAGGAGATGGCCCCTGCACCTTCAATAGCCATGTAGAAGAGGGAATTTCACCGAGTGTTGCTTGCCGTAGCTTCGCCTGCAGAAATTCTTTCTTCTGCGCGACTGTTAAAGAATGTGCAAGAATCCTGTCCTCTTCTCCATCCAGCCACCCTAAAGGAAACTGATTGGCAGGTGACTCAGGACAGACAAAAGGAGACACTTGTCCACACAGTGCAGAGTTGATCTATAGAACTCTCTGCCTCAAGATATGGGGATGAGTGCTAAATTAGATGGCTTTGGAGATTAGACACATTCGGGGAGGATACTAGATGACTCAATGGAACCTCAGTTCAATAGGTGTAAGCATACCTCTCGATGCTAATTTCTGGAGAGCAACAATATTTATTTGTTACATTTATATCCTATCTATCCTTCAAGAAGCTCAAGGCAGCATACATGATCCCCCTCCTCTTGATTTTATTCTCACAACAACCCTGTGAGGTAGCTTAGGCTGAGTCAGTGACTGACCCAAAGTCACCCAGTGGACTTCATGGCCAACTGGGGACTTGAACCCCAGTCTTCCCAGTCCCAGCCCAACCTGTTTGTGCCACGGGTACCACCTTTTTGTTTACGAAGGAATAGGCAACCTTTTTGTGCTATCCGGCAATTTGAGACACTGTCCTGGGCACCACCACAAAATGGCTGCCATGGGAGACGTGGCAAAGGACAAGGAACCTACCCAAAAGACGAAGTACAAGGCAGAGGTGGGGTCTGAGACCAACACACTAAACACTGAACCCACAGTTTTCAGCAACAACAGAAACCTATTTCACAGCAATCCAGTAATTTATTTATTTATTTATTTATTTCTATACCGCCCAATAGCCGAAGCTCTCTGGGCGGTTCACAAAAACTAAAACCAAACAACACACAATAAAACAATTTAAAATATATAGAACATTAAAACCACAATATAACAATACAACCACAATAAAACCTAGCAGCAGTACAGGAGTTTAAAATACAGATTTAAAACAGCAAAGATAAAAATTTAGAAAGCTAAAATGCCTGGGAAAATAAAATCTGTTAATTTTTCTTACTGTTAAGAACAGTAAGAAAATCTGTTAATTGTTTTTAAAAAGTGGGAGCAGTAGGGCACCTTGGCAGGTGCTAAGAAAGGTGTCTGGGGGTATAGTGGCAACATGTTGCCTACCCCTGCTCTAACCACTATAGCACGCTGACTCTCAGGGAGGACTATTCTGCCTCTCCCCCCACCCCCAACTTGTGGGCCGCTTGTCCAGGAAACAAGATGCTGGACTGCATGCACCCTTGGCGAGATTCAGCAGGGCTCTTCTCATATTCTGCAGCTCACTGCCTCATTGGGCTGTTGCAAGGGTAAGACAGGATAGCCCCCCCTCCCAGCCCACACAGACCACCCTGCACTCATCGCAGGAAGGGTTAGATATACATGTGAAATAAATGAATAGACCACCATTTGGAGGGGGGTGTCAAGATCTGGTGCCGATATCCATTTATCCACCACGATCATTTCTAAAGCCCTGCCTGTTCTGTGCCAAGTTCTAATTAACTGCCTCTGTCACATCGAGAGAGGTTTGGTTTTATAATCGCCTAAATTACAGCTATTTAAAGAGAAGCAATTAGATGTGCGCTGCATGACAACAGCCTTAAATCGGACTGTCAGCTGCTGCGGAGTGCGGCGGCAGGTCCTGTATACCAGGCAGAGGGGCCTCCTCCGGTGTAGATTGCCCCAGCGTCGCTGAAAGAGCTGACGGTGCCTTAAGAATAGCAGATAGAACTGCTCAGCCCTTCCATTTGCTGGATGATTCAGGGATGCGGGCTTTTTAAACGGATGTGATCACAGAGGGGAAGAGCCTTCCCGCACCTGGTCCCTTTAATTTGTGCTGGACTACAACTCCCATCATTCCCAGCCAGCATGGTCAATGGCACTAACACATCTGAAGTGTACCAGGTTGCAGAAGGCTGGAATAGAAGCTGGAATCCCAGGTTTATATTTACTATTACTACTATTATTATTATCACTTAGTTCTCTCCTTTATAGTATGAGAGAGAAATCGTTCAAAAAGCTTGAAAAGAACTGCTTCCTAGCTTACTCATTCCCACACCCCAAATATATATATATAAAGAGAGAGAGAGAGACTGAAGGTACCTTAGAGTGCATGCACCTTCTCTAGGGGTCCATGCTTGTCCATGCTCTAGTAACCTCCCATTTGGACTACTGCAATGCGTTATATGTGTCGCTGCCTTAAAAAATGGTTCGGACACTGCAGATGGTCCAAAACAGGGCCACTAAAGGTGCAATCCTATGCATGTTTAGACAGAAAAAGTCCTACAACTCCCAGCATTGTAGGGAGTTGTAGGACTTTTTCTGTCTAAATATGCATAGGATTGCACCCTACATCACTAATGGGGGCTGAGCAGTTTGGCCATATTACACCTGTGCTTTGTCAGTTGTATTGGCCCCCAGTTTGTTTCTGGGACCCATTTAAAGTTCTGGCTTTAACCTTTACGGTCCTAAACAGGTTGAGACCAGGTTATCTGAAAGAGCGCCTTCTCCCATATGTACCCACCCAAACCTTAATATCGTCTTCAGGGGCCCTAGTTGGAATGCCCTACCAAATGAAGTGAAGCAGGCAACTTACCAGGGAGAGGGCCTTTTCGGTAGTGGCACCCCAATTACCTTCCCAGAGAGCTTCACCTGGCACCATCTCTGAGGTCACTGCATGAAGACCTTTCTGTTCACCCGGGTGTTTTAAACAAAGTATGTAATCTGGACCTCTCCATTTTAAAATCTGAGTTTTTAATTTCAGAGATACTGTGAGTTTTGCTTTGTCCTTGTTTTTTACGCTGCTTTTGATTGCATGGTTTTACATTCTATTTTGTATTTAAATTGCTTGTATGTTTGTTTATCATAGGCCACCAAGAGAACTTTGTATGCCATCCCTTGAAAAATGTCATAAACAAATAAATAAAAATAAAATATATGGGCTGTTGGATCTGCCGCCTGCTAGGAGTGCATATGCCGCTCACCTCCCTCCACTTATGCGCTATTTGCATGTTTGAAAATAAAGCAAATATTACAAAAATGCCATTCATCTCCTGTGATCTCTCCTCCAAAAGAAAATCAAACCAAGGTAGTGCTGTCCTTAGAACATTTCACCGGTTGGGGAAGCAGAGAATACATAAAAGTACTAAGCTGTCTTACACCTAGGAATGGGTAACAATTTAGTTTCAGTTTGTTTTTTATAAGAAATTAGCAAATTTCTTCATTTTCTGGACACAAAGAACTTGAGATTTAAAAAATCGAATGCGGGAGAAACCAAAACTGACAGATTCATCTGTGAAGGCCCTGGGCTTTGAATGCTTCACTTTTGAAAGCCTGGGTTTGAATCCCTGCATATTCAACCATGGTAGTGATGAACTGGGGTGCCACCTCTTTAACGACTATGTGGCAGGGTGGTTCAACATGGTCCTCTCTCTAAGAATAGCTATACCTATTGAATTTGGCCTATCCAGATGGGTGAGAATTTCGTTTCAGTTCTCTTTTGATATGAATTTTCCAAAATACACACATTTCTTGATATTCGAGATGGAAAGAATTTGAATCAAAAAGCCTGAATGTGGGAGAAAGCATAACTGAATTCATCCCTCCCTACTTATACCAAGTCTGACCACTGGCCCAGACCGCCCAGTGCTCTCTACTTTGACTTGCAATAACTCTTCAAGATCCCAGCACAGAGAGGTACTGTATTTCCTAGCCCTGCAACCCTTTTATGTGGAGATGCCAGGAACTGAACCTGGAACCTGCTGCATATGTAAAGCAGATGCCATACCACGGAGCCAACTTCACTGTTAAGGAAAGTGTCGCACATGGCAGCAAAATCCCAGGGACAGAAAATTAAGACCTTTATGAGGACCAATCAAAGGGATACGTGCATTTTAGAGTCTCACAGAATTCTTCCTCCAGCTGGATCCCATTATGAATGCTCCTTTGCATTAAAATTAAAAAACAACAACAACTGGGAAACTACAGAAAGCTGGGCTGGAATCTTCCTTTCTACAGTACTAAAACGGCCTTCCCCAAAGCAGTGTCCTCCCGATGTTCAAAACTACCATTCCCAACAGCCAGGGGTAATGGGGGTTGTGGTCCAAAATTTCTGTAGGGCACCACTTTGTGGAAGCCTGCACCACAGTTTTGTTTTTTCTCACAGGGAGTTTTTCACATGGTGGAGAATTCAGCCTGAAGTGGTACAGTCCCCCCCACCTGCAGCCTAAAATAGTACAGTCCCCTCCAGCACCTTAGAATCCCACCATCTCGTTCCATCGCCATGTGTCATTCTGACTTGTTTACAGCACCTGAGTAGGGTTGACTAAAAGATGACAGATACAAATAGCAGTTATGGATGAAAAAGCCATGGGTAACTTCAGATCAAAACCTGAATTTCTAATCATAATACTTAGCATTTACATTGCACTTCAAGAACTGTTCAGAACATTTCACATGCATTTTATTCAGTAATCTTTTCAACAATTGGACCAATAAGGTAGGTCCAGTTTCTCACCCCTGTATTGTATGGGGGATGGGCGGACACTGAGGCACAATGGTTTTTGAACACCACCTAATGAGTTTGTGGCACCAGAGACTTCTACAATCCACTATGCTTGTCTGCTCAGAAGTAAGTACCTCAGGCTGCAATCCTATCCCCACTTCCCTGGGGTAAGCCCCAATGAACTCCATCACACTTACTTTTGGGTAGACATGGATTGCACTGCTAGTCTCCTATCCACAACACTAGCTCTTAAAGGGAGCATTTTTAGGCACTCTACTAATCAAGCAATAAAAATAATATTCTAGAGTCTAGAGATCAGTATTAATAAAGCTGAATTGTGACTTATTTTCTTGGTGTGTCTTGCTAGCAGAGTTAAGATTACAAACTCCTGTGATCCCAGCAGAGCGAATTCAGAATGTGCTGGTTCCTTTGGTGATACTTCTCTTTTCTCTGCTTGCACGCAGGTAAATGCTCTCTTCTGTGAGTAGAAAAACTTGCAAGCAGAAAAGTTCTGCCCTGGCCCACTCACTGCTGCACTAGTTTTCTACTTCCAGGGAGCCTCTTCTGTGGAGAAGCATTCAAATAAGGGATTCCAGCAGCCTGAAGGGGTACAGTCCACTCTGCCACTTCAGAATTCTCTGACCTCATCCCCTTCTCACTCTGCTGCACCTGAATACCAGGCCTGAGTTCCGAAGGTGACATGCACTGCAGGACAACACACAACTAAGATGCTTATTTGGAAATGGGTCACCTACCCCCAAACCCGGCAGTTCACTGGGATTTACGTGGCATTGTTCACATCCGAAGAGCCTCTGGAATGCATTCAGGCAAGGGCAATTGGTTGCTCACACAGTGGTTGTTTTATTGTACATTCACTTTGGAAAGTCAGTGTATTCCTATGGTCATTCTGAAGGAACCAGTGCGTTCCAACAGCAATCCTATTTTCCCCAGCTTTTTACTCCTTTTCCCTAGGTCCATCCTCCAGTCACCTTGAGCACCATTCTTTGGTGGAAAGGTGGGACAGAAATCAAAACAAATATATAAACAAAGGCCTTGCTGGATCACAGGAAGATCCATCTAATGCAGCCTTCCCCAGTCTGTTACCCTTCAGATGAGTTGGACTGTAACCAGGAGAGCTGATGACTCTGATGTCAGTGGGGTGGTGAATCCACTCCGGGTTTCAGCCAAAACCAGTCAGAACTCTAAAGAAGCTATCCAAGGTTTGCTTTGCACCTTGGATATCTCCTTTAGAGTTCTGACTGGTTCTGACTGAAACTCAGAGCGTATTCACCAACCCTCTGACATTGGAACCACCAGCCTCCACTGGCTATAAGCCCATCATCCTCATCCCTTAGCATCTAATACTCAGAGCTACAGGGCTCCCCTACACAGAGGCTCCCTTTAGCTGCCATAGCTTGTGACAGAAATCCTCCGTGAACTTGTCTAATTGTCCGATATCCTAATAGTGAATTCATTGTCCTAGCAGCGATCCTTATGTAGCCAAAATGGCTTCATCCCCTCAACACCACCCCGACACACGCACACACACACACACACATACACACAACGGAAGTATAAGCTGGTTTGCAGAAGTACAAAAAAATCTCTAGAAAATGGAATCCTAAGCAAGCAAAAACAGTGTAACACCAAAACAGAACAAAACGGGAGCACTCAGTAGCCATGGAGTGGCCAAGGCTGACTTGAGGGGCAGGGATGGATGGAATGGAGTTGCCTGGAGAAAGGCATGGCTGGCTGAGTGCAACCCTGAATAGAAGCACTTCACACCGGAACATTTTGTGTCAGGTCCCATTGAGCTTTTATTTATTTATTTTTTATTTATTGCATTTATATCCCGCCTTTTTTCCTCTTGCAAGGAACCCAAGGCAGCTTACATTATCCTCCTCTCTGTTTTATCCTCACAACAACAACCCTGTGAGGTAGGTTGGGCTGAGAGTCTGTGACTGGCCCAATGTCACCCAGTGAGCTTCCATGGCCAAGTGGGGACTAGAACCTGGATCTCCCGGTTCCCAGTCCGTCACTCTCACCACTACACTCCACTGGCTCTCTTTTTTATAAAAGTCAGGTTTCACAGTATCACATTTGCTGTCCCCAGTTCCATAAAAACTAGTCACAGCCATGTGCCACCATTCAACAGGGCAATTTACTTGTGAATGACAAATCCCATTGGTTCCAACAGGCCCAAGCATGATCACCTGTCCCTGGATCAGGCCATCTACTTTGTACTAATGCAATCTCTTCACCTGTATGACATTTAGCCCAATCCAACACATGTTTACTCAGAGGTAAATTGCAATGCTTTCAGTGGGGCTTCCTTCCATGTACACAAACACAAGCGTTTGTATCCAATGTTAGTCCTGCTTAAAGCAGATGCACTGAAATTGAATAGGGCTTGCGTTAGACTTATATTGGACACAGCCCAAAGCTGAATTCTAAAGGTGCAATCTTGAGCACTCTTACTTGCTTCAGTAGAAATAGGGGAGGCATATTTCTGATGAGGAAAGGCAAGTGTCCATTTGGCAATGCATATGAAAGGTTTTTTTTAAAAAAAAATAAATCCTGAATTATACATGCCCCAAAGCATGCCAGCTGTGGATTCCACGCGTTGGAAAATAAAGCACCCAAATGGAAGCAGAAATGCGGGATAGAACTGGGTAAGAAGAGATGAGGGAAAGATGGTGTGTGTGGAATCCATGCAAAGGAAAAGAGACAATAAACTCCCAAAGGACACAATTCTCATCAAAAAGACTCCTCTGTCATCCCTGACACACATTAAAGTCTGGAATATCTGTGCCACTCATCCAGACCTGAGGGACAAAAAAAAAAGATAGGATGCCAAAATAGAGCAGGTAAATAATCCATAGCCCCAGCCCAGGAAAGGTGCAATTCAGTCCCCAGATAGTCCAAGCCAGCCGAAATCTTCTGATGTGGAGCAGTATATAAATATTGTAAATAAATAAATAAGGGAACAGGACACTCGTCCATCATTCCCACGAAAACAGGGAGGAAGGACTTAAACACATATCCAAAATGGATTAAGTTGCCCCTACACTGGCTAAGAGGCTGAAATTCAGCATCCAGAGAGCCAAGGCACCCTGCTTGCTACAAAATTCTGAAAAGGGTGACATTTTGTCAACTTCACAGTTAAAATTCAGGATGTGAAGTTTACCTCCTAAACCCAGGGCAGACCTCCAGCCCCGAGAGCAAAGCCATTCAAGGGAGGGAGCTGCTGTAGGAGTTATCACAGTAGCAATCTGGAACGGGTATCCATCCATGCTTGCAGAGTGCACGTTTCATCTACAGATCTGTATCTATCAGTTTACACACAGCATTGTCACAGGCTGTAACCCTTGTATTTTATGGCCATTTGGCCCCACTGTATGCAATCCCTCCCCCTTCTATTCCCATGCATATGTGCCAAGGGACAATCACATTTCCTGCATCTGATGCAGGTGGTGGGCTCTGGCCCATAGAAGTGTATGCCGCAAGAAATCTGACACTGCACAGTCCTGTGCGTGTTTACTCAGAAGTAAGTCCCACTGTGTTCAAATAGGGCTTACTCCAAGAAAGCCGGTGTACAGATGAATCCTATGCACATTTACTCAGAAATAAGTCCCAATGGGATGCTTGGAATTGCAGCCTTACAGGAAACCCTAAAAAAAAAAAAAAAAAGCCCTATGGACCTAAATGGGGCACACCCTCCTGCCATGTTTAGAACTGTTAACAGCATGTTTAGAACTGTTAACTCTGAAGGCACTATTCAAGTCACTAAACCCATTTTGGGGATAGGGTTCACCACTTTGGATAGCCCCTCCAGAGTTCTGGATGAAAACCAGAGTGGATTCTCCCCCCCACCGAAACAGAAACCACCAGCCTTCATTGGGGCGGGTGGGGGGGGCGGGTGTGAAACTCCGTCTGTATCCATTCATTTCATTTATTGTACTTTTAAACCACCCAGTAACCAAATCTCAAGTCAGCTATATCTTGATATATACATGCCAGATGATAGAAAGATTAGAGAAGAAAGATAATTAGAAAACAACAGCATCAAAAACCAGTGGAGGCTGGTGGCTCTGGTTTTGGTGGGGCTGCAAATCCATTCTGGGTTTCAATCAGAGCCAGCCAGAACGTGCTGAACCTATTTGGGGACAGGCCTCAGCGCTTTGGATAGCTCCTTTAGAGTTCTAGCTGGTTCTGACTAAACCCAGAATGGATTTGCAGCCCCACGGAAATCCGAGCCGCCAGCCTCCACTGACAAAACCCGCCGCGCTCCAGTCCGGCTCGATGTTCCCCGGGAACTTTCCCCCCCGCGGAGGCCAGTTTACCTCTTCAGATAGTTTCTCCCGTACAGGATCTGCTGCAGCAGCGTGACCACGGCGAAGGCGCAGATAAAGATGAAAAGCAGAGTCCGGTTCCCCAGCAAATCCCTGCTGGAAGTCGGATCCGAGTACCCCATCCTCGCGGCCGGGCCGAGGGCCGGGGGTGTTGGCCGGCGGCGGCGGCGGCAAGAACTCGGTCACGCTCTGTGTCGGCGCGGGCTCGAAACCACCCTCAGCCCCTTCTCCAGGCGGGACTCGGGCCAACGAGCGAACGCAAGGAGGCGCCCGGCCGCTTCGGGGCGCAGCAGCGCAGGACGCCGCGGCGCCCCCGCATCGCCTCTCCGGGGGGGGGGGGCGAAAAGTTTCCGGGCTCGCGGGAAGGCGGCAGCGGGGGCTTGCTGGAGGTCTCCGGCAGCTCCCTCCCCGCGTGGCTCGACGGCTCCCGCTCTTTCGCCGGAGGAGAGGGCGGCCCGGAGAGCGGCGGCGGCGCCGCTGCCCGGGCGACGCCAGAAACGCCCAGACCGCCCTCCAAACGCAGCGATCGCCGCGGCGGCGGCGGCGGGAGGGCGCGGGAGAAGGGCGGCGGCGGCGGCAAGTGGAGGAATGCCCAGGCGAAGCCCGCGACTCCCGCAAGCGCCCGGAAGACTTGCAGGACACGCTGCGGTGCGGGGCTCCCTCCGGCCGGGTCGTGCGCGCGGTTCCCCCGGCCCCGGCCCGCCGCCTTCCGTTCGGCCCCGGCGCGGCTGGAGGGCGACGTGACCGGGCTGCGCCACGCTCGAGCCCCGGGCGAGCGGGGCGCCTCGCCCGCGCCAGCCCCGGGCCAACCCAACCCGACGCGGCGGGGCGCAGCGGCAGCGGCAGCCCTCGGCTTAGCGCATCACGGCCGCGCTGCGTTCCGGTGTCCAGAGGAAGAAAAGCCTTTGGAGGCGGGAGGGGGCGCGCGTGGGGGGTGCGGGGGCTGGTCCTGGAGCATTTTCATGCAGCGCCTTCGGTCGGAGCCTGCCCTTCTTGGCTCGGGCTGAGCTGGGGAGGGGAGCGGGGTGCCTGCTTTTCTCTCCCTCCGCCCGCCCCGTCCAACCCCCAAGCAAGCACAAGCAAGGTCGTTGTGCATCTCTTCAAGGGCGAGGGAGAGGGAGAGGGAGACAGCTCTGTCTTCCCGCTTGCTGATTTATGGTGGAATCTGTACAGCCGCAGACCGGGGACTTGCATGGACTTTTTCTCCTCAAGAAACTATTCATTGGAAATGAAAGAAAAGACAAATATGCCCACTGTCTCTCTCTCTCTCTCTCTCTCTCTCTCACACACACACACACACACACCCCTCCTCTGCCCAGCCACCAACAGATGTCCTTCTAGGAGATGCCTGCAAGGAAAGACACACACACTATCTTCCTGCAGCCATCCTGAACAACTCACTCCTCAGCTGTGGAAAGACACAAGCTTGGCATCCAAGATGTCATAACCTTGTAGTGGTAGAGAAAACCTTGCCAATATAGCAAGCTCCCTCCAGGCATAAAAGAAATGGCTCTTTTCTATTTTCAAAGCTGTGTGTGTGTGTGTGTGTGTGTGAACTAAAGCAGGGGCTGGTGAGCAGAAAAAGGTGGATCAGGACCTACTAGAAGATCTCTGAGTGAGCCGCAGGAGATTTGCAAGGGGTTTCTGACACACAATAATTCAAGAATAGCAAGTGAATCTGTAAATGTATCTATAATTATGTGCCATGATGGACTGGCCTTGTGCGAATTGCTTATGTCTTGGTTTCAGTGTTCCTTATCTGTAAAATATAAGCATGAATTGGTTGCCTTTGATCAGGTCTTTGTGTAGCTCTGTTGAGCCAGGGTTAGAGTTTTGTGGTAGAATCCCTGATCTGTAGTGTCTCAGGTGTAGGGCTGTGCTTCTATAAGTAAGTTGTGCCAGAATATGGCTCATAGGGTGCTGTGGGTAATCTGCTCCATCTCTTGCCTTTTGCACCTGGCTCTGCCTTCCCTCAGCCATTATTTTGCACCTAGCTCCAGGGGTTAGGCATCAGGGGTTCCTTGTAAAAATACAAAGTGGATCCTGCAAGGCTGGCGTCAAGGAGCTGAATGGAAACAAAGCCCTATGAAGAGAGACTGAAAGAACTGGACATGTTTAGCCTTGAGAAGAGAAGCTTGGGGGGAGATAGGATAGCGCTTTTCAAGTACTTGAAAGGTTGTCACAGAGAGGAAGGCCAGGATCTCTTCTCCATCATCCCAGAATGCAGGACACGGAATAATGGGCCCAAGTTACAGGAAGCCAGATTCCGGCTGGACATCAGGAAAAACTTCCTGACTGTTAGAGCAACATGACAATGGAACCAATGACCTAGGGAGGTAGTGGGCTGTCCCACACTGGAGGCATTCAGGATGAGGCTGGACAGCCATCTGTCAGGGATGCTCTGACCTGGATTCCTGCATTGAGCAGGGGGTTGGGCTTGATGGCCTTGTAGGCCCCTTCCAACCCTACTATTCTATGATTCTAATCCTGTATCCTTCTCAGTGATCCTGTATCCTTATCAGCACTGATCCATCTCACCAAGTGCTATCTACTACTACTGGTTGTGGCCCTCCAAGGTCCTTTTGCAGCCCTGCGCCCTGAGATGCTTTGAAGGTGGAAAGATGCCAAGGGGTGAACCTGGGGTGCTCAGCACACAAATCATGTGCTCTGCTGCTGAGGCTATGTGTGAATTAGGTTCTGCAAAGCACCAGAGATACTGATGGAAGCAACCAAGCTTCTTAGTCCCTGCACCACCATGCTATGTTGAGCTTTTATTTAAACAGGGGTGAGAAACTCAGGCTCGGGGGACATATCCAGCCCCCCTGAAATTCCATTCTGGCCCTCCAGGGTTCTCCAGATGGCCAAACCCCCTTCCTCTGGACCAGCCCCCTTATGATGGATCGTTTGGTGTTTTCCCAGCCTTTGTGGAATTTTTCCCCCATTCCAAAAGGCTGAAATGCCTTTCCCAAGGCTTAGTTACTGACAGTAAGGGGTTAAGCTACAATAGGCTGGTATTTATGGCCCTGCCCCTTTTGCCTTTGATCCTGCCCACCACTGGAATGCACCCCCCCAACTCCTCCAAAATGGAATGCAGCCCTCTGGCTGAAGGAGGTTCAATGCCCTTGTTTTAAACAATTATCAGCATGATCCTGTACATGTCTACTCAAAATGCAAGTCCCACTGAGTTCAATTAGGCTTACTCCCAAGTGCATGGGTATTGGATTGCTGAGGAGGAGGAGGTTTCAATTTATATTTCATCCCATCCCTTGGGCCCAGGGAAAGTGATATAATGGAATCACCACCCCCGCCATCACACATACACACTTACATGGGTGGGGTGGGTTGTTATTAACACAGTCCCATCAGTGTATGTGGCACCTTAAAGAATCCTGTCGGTGAAATAATCAGTTCCCTATCTGCAGCATATACAATTGAAGATGGGCGGCGGCGGGGGGGGGGGGTCCTTAGCCACAAGCCACCTATTTTTTAAACACAGTGCTTCTGCTATTGTTATTAACTAGCTAAAGTTGTTTCCTAAAGGAAATCAACCCTGAGTGCTCATTGGAAGGACAGATAATGAAGCTGAAGCTCCAATATTTTGGCCACCTAATGCGAAGAGAAAACTCCCTGGAAAAGACCCTGATGCTGGGAAAGACTGAAGGCAAAAGGAGAAGGGGACGGCAGAGGATGAGATGGCTAGATAGCATCACGGATGCAATGAATATGAACTTGAGCACGCTCCGGGAGAGAGCGCAGGACAGGAAGGCCTGGCGTGCTATGGTCCATGGGGTCACGAAGAGTCGGACACGACTGAACGACTGAACAACAACAAGCTAAAGTTGTTAAAGTCAAGTTTCATGGACAGGGAACATCAGAAGCTGCCTTATACTGAGTTAGATCCTTGGTCTATCTAGCCCAGTATTGTCGACACAGACTGGAGGCATCTGTCCAGAGTTTCCGGCAGGATTCTTCCCTAGCCCTCCCTGGAGAAGCCAGGGATTGAACCTGGGACCTTCTACATGTGAAGCACGTGCTCTACCCACTGAGCTATAGAAGCTTGCAATCCTTTTTTTTTTTTTAATGCAACCCTACTCACAAGCATCCCACGCCCCTTAACCGCCACCCATCCTCAAAGTGAAGGTAGCCTGACCCTGTAAACAAAAACAATGGTAAAGCTCATAGCTGAATGTCCCTGGTAGCCATGATAGTGCGGTCACTGAACTTGAGCCGGACATCCTAGAGAGTGAAGTCAAGTGGGCCTTAGGAAGCATTAGTAACAACAAAGCTAGTGGAGATGACAGTATTCCAGCCAAGCTATTTAAAATCCTAAAAGATGATGCTGTTAAAGTGCTGCATTCAATATGCCAACAAATCTGGAACACTCAACAGTGGCCACAAGACTGGAAAAGGTCAGTTTACATTCCAATTCCAAAGAAGGGCAATGCCAAAGAGTGTTCAAACTACCGCACAATTGCGCTCATTTCACATGCCAGCAAGGTGATGCTCAAAATCCTACAAGCTAGGCTTCAGCAGTATGCGAACCGAGAACTACCGGAAGTACAAGCTGGGTTTCGAAGAGGCAGAGGAACTAGAGATCAAATCGCCAACATTCGCTGGATCATGGAGAAAGCAAGAGAATTCCAGAAAAACGTCTATTTCTGCTTCATTGACTACGCTAAAGCCTTTGATTGTGTGGATCACAACAAACTGTGGGAAATTCTTAAAGTGATGGGAGTACCAGACCACCTTACCTGTCTCCTGAGAAACCTGTACGAGGGTCAAGAAGCAACAGTAAGAACCAGACATGGAACAACCGATTGGTTCCAAATTGGGAAAGGAGTACGACAAGGCTGCATATTGTCACCCTGCTTATTTAACTTATATGCAGAGTACATCATGAGAAATGCCGGGTTGGATGAATCAGAGGTCAGAATTAAGATTGCTGGGAGAATTATCAACAACCTCCGATATGCAGACGATACCACCCTAATGGCAGAAAGCAAAGAGGATCTAAAGAGCCTCTTGTTGAGGGTGAAAGAGGAGAGTGCAAAAGCTGGTTTGAAACTCAACATTAAAAAAACGAAGATCATGGCATCTGGCCCCATCACTTCCTGGCATATAGAAGGGGAAGAAATGGAAGCAGTGACAGATTTTACTTTCTTGGGCTCCAAGATCACCGCAGACGGTGACTGTAGCCATGAAATTAAAAGATGCTTGCTCCTTGGGAGGAAAGCTATGGCCAACCTAGACAGCATAGTAAGAAGCAGAGACATCACCTTGCCGACAAAGGTCCGTCTAATCAAAGCTATGGTTTTCCCAGTAGTAATGTATGGCTGTGAGAGCTGGACTATAAGGAAGGCTGAGCGCCGAAGAATTGATGCTTTCGAACTGTGGTGCTGGAGAAGACTCTTACGAGTCCCCTGGACTGCAAGGAGGTCAAATCAGTCCATCCTAAAGGAAATCAACCCTGAGTGCTCATTGGAAGGACAGATAATGAAGCTGAAGCTCCAATATTTTGGCCACCTAATGCGAAGAGAAAACTCCCTGGAAAAGACCCTGATGCTGGGAGAGACTGAAGGCAAAAGGAGAAGGGGACGGCAGAGGATGAGATGGCTAGATAGCATCACGGATGCAATGAATATGAACTTGAGCATGCTCCGGGAGAGAGCACAGGACAGGAAGGCCTGGCATGCTATGGTCCAATGGGTCACGAAGAGTTGGACACGACTGAACAACAACAAACTAGAAGGTGTTGTAGGTCTTCATAGAACCGATCAACCTCAGCTTCTTCGGCCTCAGTGGTTGGGGCATGGACTTGAATTACTGTGATGTTGAATGGTTTGCCTTGGATTCGTACTGAGATCATTGTATCATTTTTGAATTCCTTGAATAGGACCATCCAAATTGTCACAACAAGATCTCAAGTTCCCCAGGAGTCTTCATCAGGCCAAATGTTGCACAAATATCTAAGCATTCTCTTGCCAAAATGCAATATAATGGGCTGTCCACCAAATGTATTTAAAAACAGCTCTTTGAGAAATACATCACCCAACATTTACTTTCAGGCAAGTGAACTGTCTTAATCCTCAATGGAGTGAAATACAATGGGGTTATAATGATTTACAATCCAGATAGGCAGTTATGGGGATGATGGAAAGGACCTGGGCACATGTAGACACATTAACAACTGTTTTCAAAAGGTACCGCCAAGCCGGATGAAATCCAGGCAGTGATTTATGAGAGAGAAATGAGAGAATAGGACATTTATACCAGGTAAATAGAACCCCTGAGCCCTATTCAGGCATTTGGTGCCGAATGGTGATGGAGCCAGTGGGAATGTGTGTGAACTAGCCCCACCCCCTCACTTCCACTGTGTACAACCACCACAGCCCCAGCTGGCACATGACAGGCAACAGCCTGAAGGGGGCCTGCTTCTACATGCATAGGGACTCTAACGTAGGGATGGGAACCACGATGCCCATCCCAGCGGAGGAAATGCTGCATATGCAGAAGTGGCCCCTTCAGACTGATGCTGATCAGGTGTCAGCTGATGGCATGTGACCAGCATGCACAGTGGCTAGCCCTGCACCTTCCACTGACCTCTTTACATTTTTGGTACCCAGGGGTACCGAATGTGTGAATAGGGCTCATAGTAACTCCTGCACGGGTGTTGTTAGGCGCTTAAAAGATTCAGAGCCTAAGCCCATAGGACACAAATCTGCATAAAATCTGCATGCGATCATTTATTTCTATATATGCAAATTTAGAAATAATTATGAGGGTTTATTGAAATGTCACACAAGGCAAAGCCAGCCAATTAATTAATTGGGGTGGTGGTGGTTGCAGCATGAGGGGAAGGGAGACTTTATTTATTCATTATTAATTACGTATTAATTACATTTTTATACCACCCAATAACTCTCAAAGAGTTAACCCTTCCCTTGCCAGCTGTAATCCCCCTTGAAAATTGCCCCCCCACACACACACACGGCAATTAAACTGAGAGAAAAGTACTTTCTGTTGGCTCCAATGGACACTAGGGGCTCTGAGGAATAGTTCTGGGGCCCTGTGAAATAGATTCAGGCTGGGTGCACTGCTTCTAAAACTAAGCCGACTTTCAAAGCACATGTGTGTGTGATACTGCCAGAGGGTAAAAAATCCCTTGGGGCCCACACTTGCCACTTGCCTGGGGGAGCTTTTTGGATCTTCTTACTCAGCCAGCAGCAACAGCACATAAACACTTTGCAAAGAACAGTTGGTCAGAGATCAAATTGGCATAAGCTCACTTAAGAATGAGATAAGACGACTTCTGTGGTGGGGCGGGGGGGGGCATCTTTTGAAATGACACAATGCTCATGAATGCATTAATTCACCACAATTAACCTGTTTGAATAGTATCCTCATTAATTCAAAATGATGAGGATGAGACATTTCATACAATAGCAGCTTCTTTAAAGTTGAAGCCATTTTCTGTAATTAACATTCTCCACCACCACTCCCCACCGCCATCCAATTTCCCATAGGTGCCCATGAGATCTTCACAGCCAAATTTGCCACAGCCCTCGCAATTCCAACAAAGCATTGCAATGAACCGTTTTTATGGGCCTTGCTCCAATGCACGGCAGCCTTTTATTCTAAAATGTCTTTGCCCAGTGGAGGCTGGTGGCTCTGATGTCAGTGGGGCAGCACACCTTGGATCGCTCCTTTAGAGTTCTGGCTAGTTCTGACTGAAACCTGGAGCAGATTTGCTGCCCTGCTGATATCTGCTCCACCAGCCTCTGTTGTCTTTGCCCAGTGCCGAAAGGACAACGGGGTCGTTGCTGGGAGAACAGTGCCCAAGGAGGGCATTCTGTATACGTGGTGCCACAACGGAAAAGTCCTCTCTCTGTTCACCCCATGCCTAACCACAGACGGAAGGGGAACCTGGACGACAATCTCAGAAGAAGAATGGAGAGTATGGCCAGTCTCATAAAGCCCTTAACGGCTTGGGGCCAGGTTATCTAAAGGATCGCCTCCTCCCATATGTGCCTGCCCGGACCTTAAGATCATCCTCAGCGGCCCTTCTCCGTGAGCCCCTGCCAAAGGAAGTGAGGTGGGTGGCTGCTAGGAGGAGGTCTTTCTCTGCTGTGGCACCCCAGCTGTGGAATGAGCTCCCTAGTGAGGTTCGCCTGGCACCTACATTGTATTCCTTTCAGCGCCAGGTGAAGACCTTTTTATTTTCCCAGGCATTTTAACCTTTTAGCTTTCTAGACTTTTAGCTTTGCTGTTTTAAATCTGTATTTTAAATTCCTGCACTGCTGCTAGGTTTTATTGTGGTTGCATTGTTATATTGTGGTTTTAATGTTCTATATATTTTAAGTTGTTTTGTTGTGTGCCTTTTGGTTTTAATTTTTGTGAACCGCCCAGACAGCTTGGGCTATGGGGCGCTATAGAAATGAAATGAATGAATGAATAAATAAATAAATTGAAAGAAGGTGGTCCTTCAAGTAGCCAGGTCCCAAGCCATTGAGGTAATCACCAGCGCTTTGAATTGTAAACTGGAATGCAGTTTTGCTGTTTCAGTACTGGCAAACTGTTCTGTAGCTGGCTCCAGTTTGCAGCTGTGTTCTGTCCGAAGCCAAACTTTCTGAGAAGTCTTCAAAGGCAGCCCCATATGCAATGATTCCAGTAGTCCAGTGGAGGGGCCTCTGTGTTCCCATGGTCAGGGCAGGGTCAAGGGTAGGCACAGTTGGGCACCAGCCGAGAGCTTCCACCCAGCAGGCAAGTCAATGGGAGCAATGATGAGGATGAGGAGCAACAGCGGCTGGTGACAATGGTACTGAGAAGGTGGACTCACTGAGGGAGGGGGGCCATGGAGGGTGTCTTTCCCAAGGGACCTCCAAAACCTGGAGCCGGCACTGCCCACGGTAGCTCATCCATGCTCCCCATGAAGCTGGATGCTTCCTAATAGGCAACAAATTAAGCAGCAAGCAGAACAGTGGCACAAAAGGAGCCATCTGAAATCCATTTATCTGGTTGGCCTGTCTGGTTGCCATCCGCTAAAAAGAAGAATGGCTAGATAGCATCACGGATGCAATGAATATGAACTTGAGCACGCTCCAGGAGAGAGCGCAGGACAGGAAGGCCTGGCGTGCTATGGTCCATGGGGTCACGAAGAGTCGGACACGACTGAACGACTGAACAACAACAAAAAGAAGAAGCTGACTTAAGTGGAAAAGGTTTCACTGGGAAGCAAGGAAAAATGTCTGTCTTGTTTCCATTCTTAAGACAATGAACCTCACAGCACAGCTCATAGTGGGTTATTTATCCCATGAAGAGCTGTGGTGTCCACGTGCACCACATCACATATGCAACCCACACTTAGGGGTTGTTGTGTCGTGCAAACCCAGCAAGCATGAGTTATGCGAGTGTTGTTTAACCCTTGCATAACCCATGCTCGCCAGGTTCGCATGAGACGACAACCCCTGAGCAGAGGTTGCGTCTTCGAAATGGCATCCCAGCCACAGACACCCTGCACATGCCACAGCCTCAATGGGAGTTAAATAACCCACGGTGGGCTACCATGTTGAGCTAACAGCTACAAAAGCTTCAGTTGTATTTACCTAGCAAGTGGTCTTCATGCACTCTGTGCTATTTGTTTCACGTCCCAGGCCTGAGGAAAGTGGGAGTTACTTTGCGGGGGTTCCTTGGGAAGTCTTATGTTATCTGTTTCCCATGAATCCCACCCATCTTTCCTTAAAGTCCCCAGATATTCACATGAACCCCAAAATGAAAACTGCTGCACAATCATGAGTAAATGTATCAAATGTACATTTGCTCCATGTAGCAAAACAGCACTAAAACCACAGTAAGGCTGCTATCCTATACATACTTACCTGGGAGTAAGTCCTTTTGAGCTCCATGGGGCTGGCTTTTGAGTAGACACACATCGGATTGCACTATTAGAGAAATCTGAGTAGCCTACATCTTGCAAGATTTGTCCGCTGGCATTTTTGGATTCCAGGGGACAAATCTTTGGACCGGGTCAGTCTAAAAACAGAGCTTTAGATCCAAGACTGTCCCAAGGAATTGGGTAAATATCTAGAGATATTTAGTTTGCTTTGTAACGGGGTAGAAAGTGAATCAGACTTTCACTTGCATTGACTATTAATCAAGCTGACCTCACCTCTTTGTAGATAAGAGTAAAAGAAATCACACAGCCACAACGCTTGGAGTAACGCCAACGACAAATTTCCACATGTGGAGCTGCTGTTGAAGGCATAGGACCAGAGCCAGTTATAAAGGTCCATTGCAACTGTTAGTGCTGGGAACTGTCAGCTCCAGGTTTTGGAGGGCCCTGGGGCAAGACACCCTCTGTGGCCCCCCTCCCTCATTGAGTCTCCCTTCTCACTGCCATTGTCACCAGCTGCTATTGTCCCTCACCCTCTTGCTCATCTTGCTTGCTTGAGAGGCGAAGAGCCAGTGAGCAAGTGGGCAGCGGCATCTGCTGCTCCTCTTTCGCACCACCTCTGTTGTCTGGGCCAGAGTGAGAGCAGGTGAACAAGCTGGTTGCTGTGGTGAAGAGGAGGAGCAACTCCAGGGGGCTCTTGTCAGTGGCCCCTCGCTGCGGCATGGGACCTCAGCAAGTGCTCAGTCGTGCCTACGTTTGATGCCGGTCCTGCTGGGTCAAATTTGGTTGTGCGGATCTTATGGGCACCTATGAGAAACTGGATGATTTGTGTGTGGGTGGGGGGAGATTACGGGAAATGAGTTCAACGTCAGAGAAGGCGCCATTGTGTTAAATGTTTCATCATCACTTTGAATTATTTTTTACAAACTTTAATCCTGGCGAAGGAACGCGTTCATGAGCATCGAATCTTTTCAAAAGATGGCTCTCCCCCACCCCCACCTCCACCCCGACATGGATGCTGTCTTATCTCATTCTTAAGCAAGCGTACATCAATTTGATCTTTGATCAGATGTTCTTTGCAATCATTCTGTAGAAGGCAAAACGTTTATTTGCTGCTTTCCTTGGTTGAGATCCAAACAACTCCAGGCAAGTAGATAGTTTGCACCCAGTGGGATATTTGACCTTCATGCCCTTTCACAAACTGCTTTTGAATGTCGCCTCAGTTTCAAAAGTAGTTTTCAGTGCTAGAGTGCACACACTCCAAGTGTCCCTGTTTATTAGGTTTCCTATTTTCTGGAATTTGTCCTGCATAAATCATTTATTTATTTATTTATTTATTTATTTCTATACTGCCTGATAGCCAAAGCTCTCTGGGCGGTTCACAAAAATTAAAACTGAATGGCACACAATCCCTATTTCATCCCTATTTTCCCTTTTGGTGATGCCTTTTCAAAATGTTTGTTAGTATGTGTACAGGCGCATGGAGGGAGCTATCCTATGGCCTCTAGTCAGCGGCTAGACAGCCATAGGATATGTGGTTTTCTGGGAACCGACCTTCCCCCCATTCCACACTGCCTAACAGCCCCGTGCTCCGTGCTCAGAAGAGGAGCGCAGAGCAGCCAAAATAGGGCATTTCGGGGAGCATTCCAGGGCAGGGAAGGTGGAAATGCCAGTACAACACATCCTATGTGTCATCCAACAGCCTCCTCCTCTGCTCTGCCTTCCTGTGGCTAGACAGCCGAAATCAGCTGTCTAGCCGCAAATGCAGGGCAGGAGAAGCATGGAGGGAACAATCCCTCTGCGCTTCTCCTGCCCTGCGCTGGATAGGCAGTTGTCTCCATGTTCGAAGGCAGCCACCTATCCCCACAGGATTGTGCCCTAATTTGCTTTCCATCACCCCTATTAACTGCCTATTCAAATAGTAGATAATGATAACCCAATGGTATTACACTCCTTCCTTTTGTTTGCAAGTAACATTTGTCTGAAAGTAAATGGGCAACATAACCTTCAAGGAGCTGCTTTAAACAGGTTTACACTGGCTGGTGGGTCTGAATGCTGTACCTTTCTTTCTTTCTTTCTGTATTTGTAGGCTGCTCTGTAACCATTTTCTCAGTGTGGCTCACAAGAAATAAAACATTTTAAGTCAGTAACAATAAAAACAACAGTAAATACACTGGAAAAACACAGTGAGTAAAACCACCATAAAGCTAAGACGGGTTAGAAGGCCAGGGAAGATGAAGAGAAAAGGACTTTGCCTCATGCCAAAATGACACCATAGTAGGACTTACTTCACTGGTGATATGTTTCCTTCTGTGCCATTCTCAAAGACACAGGAGTCCTCTTGGGGCCTGAACCTACCAATTCTTTAAAGAAGAAGAAATAAGGAGAAAGTCATTATAATTCATAATTAAGCTAACACCTTAATAAGCTTATAGGTTGGCATAAGATTCTGCAGTGAAAGTAGGAATCCATACGATGAGGCAGTCATATCCAGTGGTGTCCTTCTGCGATCAGAGTAGGGTAGTCACTTTTGAATTGCCAAGAAAGAGGACATGCCTCCCCAAAACAGAGGACAAAAGGAGACACCGATCTGCATAACATTGGCATATGCTAAGTTATACATGTAGATGCAAATTTAAACATTATTGTTATTAAGGAAATAGAAATATAGTGCATCTCGGCATAGCATGGAAGACTGTGACAAGGTGACCTGTGCGCCTTGCTCTGTCTCCTGTCCAGGTCCTGTTGATGGGCAGCTATCAAGGTCCAGCTGTTTCTTCTGATGGTTCTTAATCTTTACACCCAACTTGGACTGGACAGCCCTTCAAATAGATCGGGGGTACCCAATGGGACACCTGCAGGCACTCCCAATGGCACCCACACAGCTACCCCTTCAAAATAAAAGAAATTAATATGAGATTGGAAAACGCGAGGGCACCAGGTTCCCCTTCCTGTTCCTGAACCTGGTGCTGATCAGCTGTTCAGTGGGGAGGAAGAGAAAGCAAGGCAAGGGGGTAATGGGGAAAGAAAGAGTGAGGCTAGAGGCCTTGAGGGTGTGTGTGACGAGGTAAAGAGGTGTGTGTCTGTCGGGGGGGGGGGGTGAGAAATAGCAAGGCCAGAGGCTGGGCGTGAAGAGGAACAGTGAGATAAAGAGGTGAGTGGGAGAGAAAGAGCAAGACTAGGGGCTAGGAAAGGAAAGAAAGAAGATGGCTAGGGACAGGGAAGGGAGAGAAAGAGTGAGGAAAGAGGTTGGGGGACAGAAATAGCCAGGCTAGAGGCTGGAAGTGGAGACAGAGGGAGAGAGCGCAAAGGGGAAAGGTCTTCGTGGACAGAAGACGACTGGGTGATCCAAGAAGCAATTCTTTCCATTTCCCCTTACCTCCCAGCCTCTAGCCTAACTATTTTCCCCGCCCCACCTCTTGACTAGCCAGGTCCCCACAGCAGCCATTATGTGACTAACCACGTCCTCAATGGGAGCCATTTTGTGGTGTTGCCCATAGCAGTTTCTCAAATTCCCAAATGCGCCCATGGGTCCAAAAAAGGTTGGGGGGGGGGGCCTGAAATAGAGGATTCTTTCAAATAGACGACTGTCCTTTATAAAAGAAGATACATGGCCACCCTAGCAAGGGAAACTCCCACTGCGCAAGCCGAAGACAGCTCACATAAAGTTGGATTTATCCTTTATTTCCAGACAGAGGTTCCACTATGTCCACCTTATTTCCTGACAGAGGTTCTGTGCCTCTAAGAGGGGGGTGATGAACAGAAATTCAGCCAATGCTGCATTTCCTAGCATTGAAATGCAGTGATGGCCAACTACTGCACCTGTTGGATTCCTACCGCCCTTGCAGCTGTTAACCACATCATGTCTCTGTGATGAAAAGAAACCACCAGGATGGGACCCTGCTCCCTTCCTTCTTTCACTGTCTCTTCTGTGGCACATCTGTACGGCAGCCATCACCTCCTAGAACCGGGACTGGGAGAGGGGGCGGGGGAGGATGAGTTTTCCGGTGAACGTATAAAGCTCCCCTCACACTAAGTCAGCCCTTCAGCCCCTCCAGCCTAGCACCGCCCATTCTGATCAGCATCTACACTTCCATGCTTTGTAACTGGAGCTGCCAGGGACTGAACCTGCAATCTTCTGCTTGTCAAGCATGTGCTCTGCTGTGCTTTGCTGTAGCCCCAAGGAGAGGCCAGAGAGAGCTTCTAGCCTGAGACTCAGAGCCATGGCCTCAGCCCAGCAGTCCATAAGTTCAGGCTGTTTAAGACGCAAAACAGCGGGGACAGATGTCAGCCTGGGAGATGCCGTGCTCACCCGGTGGAGGCTGGTGGCTCCGATGTCATGGGGTGGTGAATCCGCTCTGGGTTTCAGTCAGAACTCTAAAGGAGCTCTCCAAGGTGTGGAGCTATCCTAGGTCCTGACTGAAACCCGGAGTGGATTCACCGTCCCACTTAGGCATTCAAGACGAGGCTGGAAAGCCATCTGTCAGGGATGCTTTGACTTGGATACCTGCACTGAGCAGGGGGTTGGACTCGATGGCCTTGTAGGCCCCTTCCAACCCTACTATTCTAGCATGCTATGATTCTATGATTCCCACCGACATCAGAGCCACCAGCCTCCACTGGCTGCACCACTGGGCAGTGTGCTCCAAAAATGTCTCTGACGAGGGCAAGCCATCCTAAGGGAATTGCTGTGAGAGAAGGCAGCGCAGAGTAACATATAGCCCAAAGGAGTTTCCACATTTTTTAAAAAAATGGTGAAGGTTTAAGTGCTGCTTTCAATCAACTCCCTATAAATTCCATTAGAGCTGCATCTCGTAACTGCGCTTGCTAAACGGTCTGTGGGTGGTGGTGTCTCACTGAGGAAGGAGGTGGGCACATGGGAAGGGGGATTTGAGGAGTTGATGGGGGGGTAATTAGCCTGCTTTCCTGCTCTCTTGTAAAATCAGGCCCAATTAGGGTCTTGACAGCTTCAGCAAACAAAGGAGGAGGGAGGGTTAAGGGTGGGTGGAGGAATGACTTTCTGGCCCATGGGGGAGAAGACACAGGGACTCCAGATCTTTTCCCCTGGGAGAAAAGTAGCCGAGGGGAGGAAATTTACAGGGGACAAATATTAGAGGGGAAAAGGTAAGCAGCCTCTCATGGCCCTTTCCATGCACATGGTGAATGCGTGTATGGCACACTTTCACCACCCACTGCCCCAGATGTTTGGGGTTACAACTTCTGTACTGGTTTTTAAATTTTTAAAAATGTTTTATGAGTTGTGCTTTGAAATCTGCAGATGTAAGCCAGGGGTGGAGAAACTCAGCCAGAGGGCTGGATTGCATCTCGGAGAAGCTCTTGGGGGCTGTATTCCAGTGGTGGGTGGGGCTAAAGGCAAAGGAGGCAGGGCCAAAGGCAAAACGAGTGGGGCAAAAAAGTCTATGCAAAACATGCCATGGGTGTTATCACCACTTACCACTGTTGTGAATGGTCCCTTTACTTATCTGAAGCTTCAAATAGAATTGTCACAGATGTTTGCACTTCATGGCCATTTGACCCTATGATTTTCTCTCTTTGAGCCTTTCTGGATGAGGTATTTATTGTGCACTTATGATTCCTCACTCAGGGTTGTTTGTGGGTGCTTAACATGATGTCATCATCCTCCAGGGCCTCTCCCATGCTTTACAACCATCGTAGCATTTTTTTTCCAACAAGGAAAGTCTGGTATTTCTGTGAATAGCGGCATGAAGCCATGGCATATTTGTGCAATTCCATTATACCACAGTGACATCTACTGGTTGTGTAATGGAACATATAGAAAGGCAGGGAAAGGAAAACCCCAGTAAAAGACATGTGTAAAGGAGCCAATCTTAACTTCACAAACAATCCAAAAGTAGAAGCCTCAGTAAAGTTAAGAGCCTCATTTAGAAAAGTCCTTTCTCAATATCCGTGTGTGTGTATTTATAGACCCTTGCCAACAGAATAACACTTTTTGCATCTGATGAATCATAGAATCATAGAATAGTTTGGTTGGCGGGGCCGATAAGACCACTGAGTACAATCCGCTGCTTAATGCAGGAATCCAAGTCAAAGCATCCCGGACAGGTGGCCATCCAGCTTCATCTTGAATGCCTCCAGTGTGATTAAGTAGGCTCTAGTCCATGAAAGCTTATGCTAAAATAAGTGTGTTATCCCTTAAGGTTCCACCGGACTCTTTGTTTCATCTCTAGTAACTCATGGTCCCAATTTTTGCCTTTTGAAGATGCCCAGTTAAAATTGTGTTCATTTGCTAGAGTAGAGTTTTCCTCCTTCAGTGTCCAGCCCCCTTCCCTTGTGATTCAGGATGTTCAGTCTCTGAATAGGAGGTACAATCCATCTTACTTCTGTGGCACATGAATGCCAATGCATGTCCATCAAGCAACTGATGGCCTGTCAGGGCCTTTTCAATGACGGCGCCCAAATTTGAAACTCTCTCCCTAAAGATAGGCACCCGGCACTTTCTTTACTATCTTTTGGGCACCAGGCAAAGTCCATCCTGTTCGTCATGCCTTTAATGGCTTTTAATCATGTCTGAGACCCTTGTTTTAAAAATTACCTTTCGCTGCTTATTGATAGTTTTTGCATAGCGCTGTTTATGTAGGTTTCTGGTTTGTTTTAGTAGGCATGGTGTAGTGGTTAGAGTGTTCGACTGGGACTGGGGAGATCTGGGTTCGAGTCCCCACTTGGCTATGAAACTCACTGGGTGACTTTGGGCCAGTCACTGACTCTCAGCCTAACCTACCTCACAACGTTGTTGTGAGGATAAAATGGAGAAGAGGGGGATCTTGTATGCCACCTTGTGCTCCTAGGAGGAAAAGGCAGGACACAAATGTAACAAATAAATAAATGGAGTGGAAAATGCAAGAAAATATTGCAATGTATTCTCACCTCCTATGAAGAGTGTTCCTGTTCAGGTTTCCAGCCATTCTCCAGGATATTCAAGTCTGTTCCCTTCCCCTGCCTCTAGTTGTCCTTTTTTCTTTTCCAATTGACATTCAACATTCAGTGTCTACTGGGCAAGCTCACTCCTCATTGGGCTGGATTTGTGGGGAGGAGGTTGCCCCCCTTAGGTTGATTTTCACATTTTTGTACCTGTGCAAACCTTGGGGTTTCCCCGAGCATCCCAATACCTCCCTCCTGTTTCTCGGGGACCCTGTTTTGGCTCCATTTCTGTCGGCACTCATCACCAGAGCTGGCTATTAGAGGGAGTGATTTGCTGGCTTTTTATAGTTGTGCATTGCTTTACAGCACAACCCTATACGTGTCAACTCAGAAGCTAATCTCACTGAGTCCAATTGGGCTTACTCCCAGGTAAATATGCATAGGATTGCAGTGTTTGATTGTTTTTCATGCTTACCATTGTGAGCTGCCTGAGGCCATTGTTTATTTATAAATGAAGAAATGGTCTCCTACTCTTCTCATCTTAATTTCTGCTCCTCAGTCTGGATAAGAGTGGCAGGTTGCAGAGGCCTTAAGTTCCAAGCTGTTCTACCACATTCTCCCAGATACCAAGGCTTGTCCTTACAGCATCACAGCTTGCCTCACAGCCTCCAATTTCCAGGTCTCCGAGAAGCCAAGAACTGTGTTTAGGATCACAACCAAAGACCAGTAGAACTCACGGATATCTGCAGGGCTTGGGCAGATTTTGCCTCCAGGAGCTAGGAAGTTTCTTCTTTACTTTGAAACACAAACTCTGGAATCAGTTTCCTTAATTAGGCCAATGCAATTAGCACTAGGGAAAATGGAACTTTAATTGAGTTTTTGCACATGAAATTTTTAAGAGGTTTTAAAAAATGTGACACCTAGAAACGTTGATTTCCATTTTGTGCAGTAAATAGAGGTTAGTCCTAGTTTAGTATCCAGCAGCAGCTTATTAAAGAAAGGGACCATGTTCCTGCCATCAGGGAGTTTTGTCAGGGTAAGGTCATGCCTTTGACTTTAAACGTTTTTTAAATTTGGGTTTTGAGTGATGGGGGTGGCAGGGTGGGGAGAGAAAGCAACCAATCCATGGAAGCACATACTTATTCACAGTTAAGTAAATGCAAAATGCATTACTCCATTCCAGTGTCCGGAGAACTGTCTTTAACTACAACAGTGGCTGGAGAACAGCAGCTGCGTGTACGGAGTGTTTCCTTTTGCAGCAATTACTGACTCCTGAACTACATCAACTGGAAAGAAACTTTCAATGCACAGGTTGGTGCTGGCCTTCCGGGACCTGCCTGGGGTGATGTTCTTTGAGCCAATGAGAGAGGGGCAAAAGTTCAAGGTCAGGCACACATCTTGCATACAGAAGGCCTGTGGGCCAAATGAGACATGGGGTGAAATGTATCCCTTTCGTTCAATGTGCACAACGTGGTCTTCAATTTGTGACCCTCCCATGTTATCCCACTACTTCTTCCATCTTTTTTCATACCAGAAAAAAAAAATTGGTTAAGGAGGAAAAGAAGGAATCGTTGCACAAAGCCTTTTGACCCGCGGTGCTAGGACCAGGGCTGCATCAAGGTCGGGCACCTGCCAAGGGCCCGCACCCCAGCAGGGGCCCACAGGCAAAAGCCCCCTGGCGTTGGCCCTCCTCTTCACCATTGCAGCCTGCTTGCTTACCTGCCTCTCACTCCGCCCAGGCAACTGTGATGGTGAAGAGCAGTAGATGATGCGGCCTTTCTGCTCCCTGGCTCTCTGCCCGTCAAGCAAGCAAGCGGGAGCAATGATGAGGAAGAGGAGGAGGAGCCAGGGCAGCAGGTGGCAGTGGTGGAGAGAAGGTGGACTCACTGAGGGAGAGGGGGCCCATGGAGGGTTCCTTCCTTCCTTCCTTCCTTATTTATTTATTTATTTATTTATTGTATTTATTTATTATATTTATTTATTGTATTTATTGCATTTATATCCCGCTTTTTTTTTTCTCTTGCAAGGAACCCAAGGCAGCTTACATTATCCTCCTCCTCTCCAGTTTATCCTCACAACAACAACCCTGTGAGGATTGTCACAGACTCTCAGGTTGGGCTGAGAGTCTGTGACCGGCCCAAAGCCACCCAGTGACGTTCCATGTCCAAGTGGGGACCAGAACCCGGATCTCCCAGCTCCCAGTCCAACACACTCACCACTACACCACACTGGCTCTCTCAAAGGACCTCAAGAACCTGGAGCTGGCACTGATTAGGATTCTCCATCTGGAAGTAGTTTTTGTCTGGAATGGGTAGGGCAGCCTTCCCCAACCTGGTTCCCTCCAGATGTCTTGGACTGCAACTCCCATCATTCCCATGTAGTCCAACATATCTGGAGGGCACCAGGTTGGGAAAGGCTGGAGGTATGAGAAGTGATAACATAGATTATGGGATCCACCCTTGGGCAATACCTTTGTTAGGACCAACCAAAATTCCACCAAGAAAATGTGCAAGCTTTTGAGTTCTCCAGAACTCTTCACTGGGCTTTGTTTTGGCCACGTCCTGGCCAGCTGCTGAATGCTTCTCATACAGCAAATGATTACCCTGGTGCTTCGTGCAGAAACCTTCACCGAACTGCGAGATGCTCAGCCTATGAAAACGTATATGGGATTTATTATCCGTCAAGGTGACCTCAGTGACATTAATTAAAGGGAAGCTATCTGATGCCATTAGGAGCACTCAGCTGCATTAATAGCTGGCACAAACAAGGATACTCGATAAAGAGCCCTGCAAGCCTGCAAGATTTGCTGCTGTTATTTTTAGCGCTAGGAATGGCAACAGTGTGAACCAGCAAAGCCACATGGAGCAATCTTTTCTATATTCTCAGAGCCAGACAGTCATCCTCTGACTCCCTGGACTTTAAAACGGAGGACAGAAGCCCTCTGAATCAAGGGGAAAATGAATCCCCAAAGTATCTGAAAATAAGGAATCCATCAAAGGACATCACACTTTCTGTTAAAGCCAAAGTAATCCTATATACTGACAGCAAGCAAACTAATTCTGAGTGTGGATCCTCATGTAGGCAAAATGGCACCATCCCAGCATGAGAGGGAGGTTTCAGCAGGTTTAGGGACCCTGGGGTTTGCAGAAGTACAAACAAAACCTGTAGAAAAAACTCTTTGTGGGGAACACCCACCCACCCCCAAACCACAGCCCAATGGAGACTGAGGATGAGTGAACACTGGATGCTGGCTGGCTGTTGGGGTGGGGGTGGGGTGTGTGGAAAACAGAGGAGTTCTGGGGTGGCATGAGTATCCTGTCAGAGGCTGCCTAAAATCCTTTTGGGGGGAGCATTCCACACTGCAGCATTTCGTTGCAGGTTGCACTTGTCATCTCCAGGTGTAATCTGGAAATATGTCGTCCAGTGCACACACTGGTTACGAGGGCACTTGTGGGTGTCTTAGATTAACGATGTATGTGACTAATTAAACGGTGAAGGTTTGCAGGAAAATATTGAAGGAGCCCCCAAAGGTTTACGGCAACGATCCTAAACACACTGACTAGGCGAGTAAGCCCCATTGAATACAGCGTGCTTTACTTCTGAAGAAGCACGCATAGGATTGCGCTGTCAACCTCACACAAATTTTGGCACATTAGGGGCTGATCTACATTGCGCCCGCCATTGCAATGAAGTCGAGGTCTTGTCAGGTTAAATGCACTCGCATTAAAACGTGATTATCCACACTCTGGCCCAGCCAATCTTAAGGAGCGCCTCCAGCAACACCAGACAGGCCACTTAACAAGATCAGCCTCGGATGGCCTTCTCTCTGCCCCATCAGCCAAGACAGCTAGACTGGTGGGGATGAGGGAGAGGGCCTTCTCTGTGGTGGCCCCCACTCTGTGGAACTCCCTCCCTAGGGAACTCCGCCATGCCTCCTCTTTAATGAGCTTCCGCCACGCATTAAAAATGTGGTTGTTCAGGCAGGCATTTGGGGTGGGTTAGGGTATTTTTAGAAATATGATGTTTTTAAGGTAGAATTTTATTGTTTAAAACTGTTTCTATTATTGTACATCACCCAGAGTGGCTGGGTGACCAGCCAGATGGGCGATTAATAAATTTAATAAATAAATGAATAAATACTCATTCATTTTCCCTGTTGCGGTTCTTGATCGAATGCATGAGCTTGGTTCACACTAGAGAGCTGTGCTGTTTTCCTGCTCTTAAGTACGGCAGCTCTCATTGGAGGAGCAGAAACTCTCTCTGTTTCTGCTGATTCCCAGCCCACCGTCCCTCTCTTCCTCTATCCCCGTGTGTGTGTGTGTGTGTGTGTGTGTGTGTGTAGGGATGGTGCGAGCATCCTGTTGGGCCTCGAAGCCTGGTGAGAGCTTGTCCCTTGCTGCCGCCGCTGTAGCAGCCAGGGGTGGAGGGAAGAAGGAGGCACCTATCCTCTTCTCCCCCCACCCTGCTGGAGGCCAGGCCGAGAGGCTGGGGGGTGTCTGTCGATGCTCTTTTCCCCGTGCCAGCCCTTTGCAGCCAGCGTGAGGAAGAGGGGCAGTGGCGACAGCACCCAGCGCTCAGCTTTGGAGGGGGGCTGCTAGCATCTTCGAAGCTAAGGAAGCTATACTACCAGTCGCTGGAAGACCAGATGGGGGCATCTAGAGTTGTGATTGGACAGGAGGGAAATACACACACCGCTGTATATGGACAGGCGTGGGAAGGGACTACGACCTCATAAGGTAATGAGAGCACATGAATGGAAATACTGGGATATCAGGGTATTGAAAGTGGAAGCACAGAAGTGGGAAATTCCGGTCCCAATTCAAGGCAGGTCCTGCGTAGCGTGAAAGACGAGCGGTGAAACCTTATTGGAAGCGGAAAAAAAGTAAGTGTAGATTGGCCCCAGGACTGCAGTTTGGAAAGCTTTCTGGGACTTCTATCTGTCTTCAGTTCCCTCCTCCTTTTTTTCAGTCTCAGTCCTATAGCTGTAAAACAGGGATAATGGAAACCTGTTTGAAAGCTTATCGGAGGTGAAGTGCAGTGGCGGCTGGGGGCTCCGATGTCAGTGGGGCTGTAAATCTGCTCTGGGTTTCAGCCAGAAACAATCAGAACTCTAAAGGAGCTATCCAAAGTGCTGATCCTATTTGGGGGATTGGGCTCAGCACCTTGGGTAGCTCCGTCAGAGTTCTGACTGGAACCCAGAGCAGAATCACAGCCCCACTGACATCGGAGCCACCAGCCTCCCCTGGTGAAATTATTGATAAGGCATAACGCGGTTGCACTGCATTAATATGGCCCTCCCACCCACCCACCCCTTGTAGCAGGGACAACCAAACCACAGGAAACTCCAGGCGTATCTGTTGTTGTGATGGGCCTGAGGAGTCACAAATCCTCCTGCCCTGCCTGCATGCGGCCTTCAGAGAAGCAGGAAGCTGCAGTGCCTGACTGGAGTGGCTGCAATTACTCTAAGCAGTCAAAGCCATGCTGGTGGCAATGCTGTCACATGCATGGCCACTGGGATCCCAGGTATGCAAGGGCTTGGCTCCATGCTTTGGTACCAAAGAGAAGGTCTAACTGGCAGCCGGATATGCAGGGACATTGGACTTACATGCATGCACATGGCCCCTGTAGCGATTGTAGTAATTTGGAGACATTTATTTACAGGAAATATTGGATTGGGGGTAATGGGGACTGGATGTACTGTGATGAAAGTCCCAGTCCTTTGCAAACTGCTTAAACTCTGAACTGGAAAACTGAGGCACATTGTCACTAAACAGTTCACATGGAATTCCACACCTTGCAAACACTGCCTTCAGGCTGCCTATCACTGATGCACAGCTTGTACCATTCAGATTGTAGATCTCTGGATACAGAGAGTAATAATCAGTAACAATCAAGCATGTTCGTGAATTCCAAGTGAAGAGGTCCGTGCCTACCTTCACGTATGGCCTCGGTGGGACAGGGTGTGGATGCAGAGGCTCTGCCTGCTGGGATGGCTGGAACTTTAAACAAGTGAAACAGCTTGCTGCTGTGTTAGTAATATCCTGGTTGATCTGTGGCCAATACATGACCTCCCATGTCCTCTTCTTACATTTTTCAGTTCCTAGATGACCTTCATGGATCTTTCTGAGCATTTTGTGCCAGAGGATCCTTGGAATCACTACCTTGCTGCCTTTGAAGATCACTCGATCAATTACTGAGTGGTCATGCCTGCAATTCCAGTACTCCCATAGGCTTGGATCACAGCTGCAGTGGTCCTGTGGCCATCCTTCAAGTATACATTTTTAGGAGACGCATGGCCTCATCGTTCGCTGTGTTCCACTTTGGTTTGCTGTAATTTTCTATCGGATATGGGAAGTGACTGTACTATCTGATCTACGTATGCCTGCACCTTATTACAGCCCCCTCCCCACTTTTGCCCTTCATGTGAGCAGCAGGGCTGGCCCTGCCATTACACAGAGTGAAGCAGTCACCTCAGGCAGCTGTTGGGAGGTGATAGCAAGCTGTTGGAGATTGCTGTGGGCCACATAGCCTGCCCTGCACCCCGTAAGCTAGCCTGCTGCCTTCGAGTGTGGTGGAGGATGTTGTCCCATTGCCAGTATTGAAGAATGATTCAAGTGCCAGTCCAGTCAGGTTTTGTACAAGGAACAGAAAGAGGCGCTATCTTGTCCTTTGTCTCAGGCTCCAAAAAGCATAGGGCATCTATCTATCTATCTATCTATCTATCTATCTATCTATCTATCTATCTATCTCAACCTGGTGCCCTCCAGCTGTGTTCAACCACACCTTCCATCATCCCCAGCCACTATGGGCAATGGCTGGGAATAATGGGAGTTGTCAAACACATCTGCCCGGCACCAGGTTGGGGAAGGCTGATCTAATCTATTGCCTACCCCTCTGTGCGGTCCACACCAAGACTCAGGATGTTTAACAATATAAAAACAATCGTAAAAGACAATGATGGTGATTTAAAACAGTTCTATAAAAGCAGCAGTAAAGTAACAGGTCAGTCTTAAAATAAGCCCTGCAGCAGAACACCCAGATGAAAAGGCTCTTTGAAATTAAAGATTCTTTTAGCTGATACCAAACGAATGTGATGTGCCTCCCAAAGGAGTTCCAGAAGACTCCAGATAGACCAATGATCTGACCTCGGCCTAGATCTCAATGGCCTGGTTCACAAGTAACACTAACCCATGGTTTATTTAAACCATGATTTCTTGCCCTACCCAGGGTTTGTCTGGCAGAAAATAAATCAAACCATGACTGGTTTTCTCAGTCTCTGAGTTGTTTGTTTCCCCCCTCCTTTGCCCACTACCTCCCCGTATCTCAAATGCCTTTGTGGCCCTACAGTACTGGCATGAAAAGTGGCTGCTTTAAAAAAAAAACAAATCAGTTTTACCCACCACCTCTGTAGCCCGGCAAAACAACCCATGATTCTAGGTTTGTATGTAACAACAACCCATGGTTTAAACAAACCAGAATTTACAACCCAACAACAAACTATGGGTTCTCTTTCTGGGTTGTTTGTGGTTAGCAAAACATGGTTTGTTAGCCTGGCTGTGTTCACACATCATGACAACTGAGAATTCAACAACCCATACCCTGGGTTAGTGTTATGTTAGATAAAGATAATTTTTATCTTTGTTGTTTTAAATCTGTATTTTAAACTCCTGTACTGCTGCTAGGTTTTATTGTGGTTGTATTGTTATATTGTGGTTTTAATGTTCTATATATTTTAAATTGTTTTATTGTGTGTTGTTTGGCTTTAATTTTTGTGAACCGCCCAGGGAGCTTCAGCTATTGGGCGGTATAGAAATGAAATAAATAAATAAATAAAATAAAATTATGTGTGAACCAGGCCACTGTGGTTGTAAACCTGCGTCTGAGCTTCAGACTACAGGTGGGGGCTCACAGGATGGCATGCTCCTCTATTGGAAAAAACAAACAAACAACCATCTATGTAGAATGCTAGGTGTTCAAGATATAGGGTTGCCATATTGCCCAGTTGGCCAGGTTTTACCGAATTGCAGCCTCCCTCCCTCCAGTGCACCTAGCTTGCCTTGTAAGGTGCATGCAGCATGCTAGCCCCTGGGATGCAGGCATGGCCCCCTCTGGCTCAGGAATCATTTTGGGAGAAGGTAGGGTGGAAGTCATAGAGGAACAAGCAGAGCTAGTTGATGGAGCAAGCTGCACTGTTTCTGTCCAGGGGATACGAGATAACTTATTGGGAGACTTTTTGGGAGAAGGTAGGGTGGAAGTCATAGAGGAACAAGCAGAGCTAGTTGATGGAGCAAGCTGCACTGTTTCTGTCCAGGGGATATGAGATAACTTATTGGGAGACTTTTTGGGAGAAGGTAGGGTGGAAGTCATAGAGGAACAAGCAGAGCTAGTTGATGGAGCAAGCTGCACTGTTTCTGTCCAGGGGATACGAGATAACTTATTGGGAGACTTTTTGGGAGAAGGTAGGGTGGAAGTCATAGAGGAACAAGCAGAGCTAGTTGATGGAGCAAGCTGCACTGTTTCTGTCCAGGGGATACGAGATAACTTATTGGGAGACTTCAATGGGGTACACACTTGGGATCAAAGTGCTTGGCAGCCACAGTTTGTAGGTGCTTCTCAGGGCATCTCCGCACCTGCATTTTATCGCACATTCATGATTGGCCACTCACGGAGGTTTGCAGGTCCATTACACAATGTCATAATCCTCCAGAGATTTTCCCACCTTTTCCCCCTGCCTATCCCGGGCCGTGTTATCCCCAAATGGGGGGGGGCAGTATTTCTTCAGCCCACGCAACAGGAGCACCAAGACCTCCCCGTGTATTTCTCCCATAGTGCGAAGGAACTGCTGTGTGTGTGGGGCTGTGGGCGGTTGTTGGGGGTGCGGTCATGGTGATGACGGCAGTGACATCGGTGCAGTGGGCATGTCGGTGTACTGACCTGCGGGCTTGCTGCCACGCTGGCTTGCCGCCATGCCATGGCTAAATGCGATGCACCGACTTTTGCTCCCAACTTTGGCTCCCTCCTCCGCAACACAGAATGGCCGGCATGCCAGCAGCTCACCAGGAAGCCGGTGCCTGCAGGGGCAGGGTTTGGGCAGTTCAGTGGAGGTTGCTGTCTACCCATTGCATGTCAATCACAACCAAGCCACCAGTAATCTGCGAAGGGAGGGAAAGGGGCAGGAACCAGGGAGGAAATGTCGTGATGCTCTCAGTGCGTATAATGGCTTTTCGTGGAAAAGTAGCCGCCCCATGAAAAGGTAAGGAATGGAATATAACAAGATAGAAACAACTGTGTAAAGGAGCCCAGTCTAATCCCGTGATGAAACCAGATGGAGAAAGCCCTGGTACTGAGACAGATTTCTGCCCCCGTGTGATGAACCCCTCAGTCTCTGCCTCACTTTTACCATTCTCCCTGCATGAACTGACCTATTTCTTGAGGAGCTTTTCTGTTTCATCCATGCAGCCCCAAATTCACCAGGTGCTTTGATCACTGGAAGCATGAGGAAGGAAGGAAGGAAGGAAGGAAGGAAGGAAGGAAGGAAGGAAGGAAGGAAGGAAGGAGGCCCTGACTGACTCCATCTACAAAAGCCTGCCCAGAGAGCACCACTCGATGGGGTGCATGTTATCGGACAAATTGTTGGGGGATGATGGCTGAGATTAAAGGCACAATCCTATGCATGTTTGGACAGAAAACATCCTACAACTCCCAGCATTCTGCTGTCAACTGTAATGCTGCTGTTTGGGCAGACTTTGGATTGAATTGGTTCCAGCCACCAGTAGGCAACCCACAGGAAGCACTGCCCACTTTTCCCCACAGCCTAGCTGATCAATGATCAGCTTTAGGTGCTTTCAGCCCAGTGGAGGCTGGTGGCTCTGATGTCAGTGGGGCGGTAAATCTGCTCCAGTGAAGAAGCACCTTGGATAGTTCCTTTAAAGGTCTGACTGGTTCTGACTGAAACCCGGAGCAGATTCACTGCTCTGCTGGCATCAGAGCCACCAGGCTGCACTGCTTCAACCAGAGCTAAATCCATTTTGTCTTGATTAACTTTCAGTTTATTCATCCAGTCTATTAGTGAGGTGAGGCAGATCTTCAGTGATGATACTCCCATACCTTGTTCACATAAAAAAGAGAAACAGTTGAGAGTTGTTAGCATACTGATGACAACCTACTCCAACCCTCCAGATAACTTCTTCCAGTAGATTCATGCCTGTGTTATATAGAATGGTCTTTGTCTTTAAAAAGGACCATGCATGCCGCTTTACTTTCAAGGATCCATGGATTAAACGCATGTCTTGTCTTGCACGAAGACTTGATTAGAGCTGGCCTTGCTGGTTTACATAGCCAAAGTTGCTTCCAAGATTTTCAGTTCAAGGTTGTTGCTCTAAATAGTAATGTCAGGTTGCTGGGTGAAACCCAACGTCACTCGAGTGGACTTCCACTCACACAAAGGGACTTTCCTCTCCTACTATCATCTCTGCATCCTCCCTCACCTCCCAAAATCTCCTCTGGAGTTTCTCCCAACCCTTCAGAGCCACTTTTGAGGGCGTGTAGGGGGAATGTAGGGGGGAGGCTGCATTGACCCCTCCCCATTCTGATGGAAGCCATTCTGTCTGCAGGAGGGACTAATGCCTGAGAGCTAAACTCAATTGGGAGAAGCTCTCAGGGGCCATATTCCAGTGGTGGGCAGAGCCGAAGGCAAAATGAGCAGGGCCACCATTCCCCAAATGCTGGCAATTGTAGCTTCAAGCTCTGACTGCCAGTAACTGAGCCTTGGGAGAGGCATGCCAGCTTTTTAGAATGGGAAATAAAACCTGTGCAAAAACTGGGAAACCACCAAAGAACCAGCAGTTGAGGGGAAAGGGTTTATTTTTATTTATTTTTAATTTTATTTAAAACATTTGTATCCTGCCTGATATCATTACAATCTCAGGGTGGCATACAGATAAAATCAATTTAAACAGTGTGAAGCAATAAATAATTTCAATAACTAAAAGTATATTAAACCATTAAGCTAGCCAATACCAATTTAAAATGTAAAACAATAAAACAGTTAAAACAGTTTGCAAACTCAGGGAATCCAAATAGCCCTCAAAGGCTTTGGTAAAAAGCCATGTTTTAACTTGACGTGCAAATGAAACCAGTGTCTGCACCAATCGGGCCTCCAAGGGGAGGGCATTCCACAACCGGGGTGCCACAGCAGAGAAGGCCCTCTCCCACATCCCACCATAATGTATGTCTCACACTGGTGGGATGCACAGGAGGGACCCTCCAACAGATCTCAGTCCTCGGGCAGGCATATATAGGGAGAGGCGCTCCCTCAAATATCGAGGTCCCAAGCTGCTTAGGGCTTTAAATGTCATCACTAGCACCTTGAATTCTGACTGGAAGCGTATCGGCAGCCAGTGCAATTCCTTTCAGACCGATGTTATGTGATCTTTACGTGATGTTCCAGTCAGCAGTCTAGCTGCTGCATTTTGCACTAGCTGCAATTCCCGAGTCGTCTTAAAGGGCAGCCCCATGTAAAGTGCATTGCAGAAGTCTAACTGGGAAGATGAGCCCAGGAGAAGAGTGTGCGGCCATCTGACAAAACCCAGAGGGCCAGATTGGAACCCGAGGTGTGCTGGATTTTGCCCATGACCTCTGGTTCTGCACTCCTGGGCTAAGAGATACAACCCACTGCTTGTCCATTACATTACCCCCAAAGTTCATGCTGTTGTTCGCACTGTCCCATATCTGGATATGAAACAGAGGAGGGCTAGCGTCCCTGACTTTCAATAAATACACATGGCCATCTAGCCGACTGAGAATGTCATTGCACTGGTGTCTCTCAGTCTGGAAGCAGGTGTTCATGCAAGCCAGAAACGATCCAGGCCAACGAGGGGGGAACTGTAAGTAAAAACAGATGTGGATGCCTGAGCAGCAACTGAAAAGCTACAGCCTGTGCTAGTCACCCTGAGTCCTCTTGTGGATAGCTGCTTACAAGAGATTAAGTGTATTCCTGCACTGAATGCTAAAAATAAAAAATTAGGACTGCTGTTATCCAAAATAAAGAATTCCTTGTATTGCTACAGTATACAAGTGAATCATGGAGAGACTGGCAAGAGGACACTGGCTTAAGTTCTTCTTCCTCTTCTTCTTCCTTTTCATCCATTACTAGAGAGTGGTTTCATTAGAACTAATCTGGGTTAACATGGTGTTTTAAGAGTGATCAGATTCCTGCACAAAGGAGATCCTCTCTATAGGCATGCTTAAATTGGTGATCGAAGAGCCCGTGTCAACATACACACATCGTAGGGTGCAAAAGGTTTGACCATCTAGACATCTTACAAAAGTGGTGTCATCTCTAAAACCTCCAGTCTTATGACCAACTTCTAGGGGCTTATAAAGGGCGTAGCAGCCCCCCATAACTGATTTACAAGGCCAATAGTTACATCACAAGGTACATGGATGAAACAAGCTGGGGAACAGTGTATATAACTCCAGACTGTCCACTCTGACTGACCTTGGTGGGGCAGACCACCTTTCTGAACCCTCCAAAAAGGAGTGACGGGACCACTACTTACACCAACATGGCTGAAACTGGTGCCACTTGGAAGAGATCACCTTCCCGCATCATAAAATTTCCCATCTGACTACTTTACATGGGGTCAACCCCAAATCAAGCACTTCAATATGGTTGGAGGCATAACAACGTTCACTATACTGATGTTGGTATTTTGACACGGGCTCTTGCACTATGGGGAAACATCAGCTGCTTCCAACCCACCCACCCCTCAGGTTCTGGACATGTGTTTTTATTTTGTAGAGATGCATCTCAAACCTCTCAGAGCTACAAGGTAGGGGAGGGGGCTGTTTCAGGAGGAAAGTGGTGGTTAGGGGAAAGGGTTAAAAAAAACCTTCATCCCTGCCACTCTGATCCAAATCAATCCTTCCTGATGCGGCGTTGAAGCAAAGAAGCAGGCTGTTGGTGGTTTTATTTATTATTCTTGTGAGTTTGGACAAGACGGTGTTCATGCACTGAGGATACTTCCAGATGAGGCTTGTATCATGCCGTTGCTCCGCCTCATTCACTGAATTTTACTGGAGGTCCAGATGATGAAGTCTTCCACTTATAACCCTTCTGTTTCCCCACCACTGCTTCCATGTTTCTTCTTACCGTGGAAAGTCCAATTTCGGCTGTCTAGCCGCAGGAAAGCAGAGTGGGGGAAGCGGCTGCTGGACAACACATAGGATGTGTCGTACCGGCAGCAGTTCCTCATTCCCCGCCCTGCAACACCCCACAGAACACTGCGTTTTCACCACTCCATGCTCCTCTTCCGAGTGTGGGGCTGTTCCGAGCTGCCTGCAAGGCAGCACGGGGGGGGGGGGTTGGTTCTCTGGGAACCAACCTCGGAGCATGGGCTCTGAGGTCGGTTCCCGGAAAACTACATATCCTGTGGCCGTCTATCCGCTGACTAGCGGCCATAGGATTGCTCTCTCCAGGATATAAAGATCGAATATCTGTACAATGCACTAGGAGCTCTCCATTTGGAAACACCCTACATCTGACTAGCACTGGTAGAGTGGACCCAAGTCTCCAGAGATGCTGATGTCATCTGATGTTCAGAATTTCCCTGTTCCCTCTCAGCTTAGCTGCAATCATCACAGTAGCTGGGGAAAGGGATTTTTCCAGCAATGATATATTGTCCCCTGTTAAAATGCACAGTATTTTGGGGTGGCTTGGTCTTGAATGGGCAACTGAGATCTGACAAGGTGCTGTGTGCTGACCCCAGGCCAGCAAACGAGAAGTTAAAGTCGTTGTCTAACTAGTCATGTTCTGCACTCTTGTGAAGGGGTAGAAGGGTCTGGTAAGGACTGCATATTAATGCTTAAGAAAATAAAGCATCTTATGACACTTTGAAGACTGGTGGATATACTGTGGCATAGCCGCATAAACTTTCGTGGGCCACTTTGTCAGATGCATGAAATGCTAGCCTCAACTGGTGAATATATGTATACATGAGGTGGTATAGAAGGGGAAACATTGTAAACAGTGGGACCAAATGCTTACAAATGCAAGCCACCCAGTAGATCTGTGACATTTCTATGCAAAGCTCCAATGTAGAAAGGACAAGAATGTTGAGCATTCACAAGAGCAGGAATGAGTGATAATATGATTTCCTTAATTTTGCTATGCTAATCAAACATCTGTAGTGGGAGAAAAAGCTAAAATCATGCTTAAGTCCTAAATGAATAGAATCAAATTTGCTACTCAGAGAGCAATCCTATGTCCCCTAGACAGTGTCTAGTGGATTGTTTGGTTTACTGGCTCCCAGGTCAGAACCAGGGCTCCAACCTTGAAGTCAGTAAACCGTACTTCCCTCTCCTGGATGGAGACCGGGGAAAGGGGTCCAGGGGGCAGGGAGGGGATGAGTCCAGCTGCCTTATGCAGCTTCCTACGTTCACCCCAGCCTCCTTCCCTCCTGCTCCCAAGAGCCACTGCTAGAGTGGCGAAATTGCCCATCGAGCAAAAATGCAGGGTGGCCAGAGCACAGAGACGAGGATCGCCTCCATGTTCCAGCCGCCCTGCATTAGGGTACTCAGCAGCCTTCAGCCTCAGAGGCTGCCAACTATCCACACAGGATTGCACGGCACCCCACATTTGACTTCAAGAACTCTCATGCTAGAGTCTCCCTTTCAAGCGTTGTTATTAGTGTATGTTAGTGGTTTTCAGCTCAGCAGCAGAAGAATGTTCTGGGAGACTGAAACATTCTCCTGCTGGTTTCTGTATGTTGCCCTTTTGGAAGAAGGGTCAGATTTGTGCCCACTTATTCTTTTGCTAGAGAACGACCTGTTTGTTCTACGTAGTCAGAAGAAAGGCATTGTGAGCTGGTGACAGCATACAGATCACGCTGAAAGATGAGCGGACAGATGAGCCTCTCACAATGTCGCTAATATTATTGGGTCCCGTAATGAGGGGGCTGCAGGTATCTCACTCACATATACACTGAATGTGTGGAGGCAGCTGTTACCCCCCACCCAACCCAGCATCCATGCATTCAGCATTTGTGTGTAAAGTGTCAACACACATGCAAATGCATGCAGATAAGGCACCCCAGCAATTGAGTAAGTCACTTGATCACCCAGGGTTCTTAAATGCGTGGAGAAACCCTGCGCACATACAGTGGTGGGGTGCTGAATGTTGAAGTGCAGGTACTCATCATGACAATCCCCAAAGCCAAGCCCCCGAGGAAAGTCCAAAAATGCAGCCAGCTATGTTGATCCATGAAAGAACGAAAGAAGCTCCGTGCTACTGACCCTGGACCGTTTCTTTACCCTGCTTCTGAATTCCGTAACGTACCTGACTGATTTACTGTGCTTGACCACTCTTGCCTTAGCCTAAACCTCCTTGGACTGAAATCTGTGTGCTTGACCATTTGCACGCCAAATTGACTATTCTACTGCATTGCTCCCTGTACTTGCTTGCAAAGAGCCAAGACGCAGTCTAGAGCAGGACAGGTAGCAGATGTCATAATGGTCTGCGCGAATCGAAAAGTAACAGTGCTGCATCCCTGTGAGCCCAGGCTCCACTACGCCACTGTGCTGAAGGCACAGATGCTGGAAGCCTGGCCAGCAGGCAGGTAAATCGATATCAGAAGGTACAGCCAGTGGGCATAATCCAGCTTCCACTCTGCCCTGTGAGTATGCACACGGGGATATGTGTGTGTGCACCCCCTATAGTGTTGACCGAGTGATATGGGGACAAAGTTAGGATTTAGATTTGCTGCAGAATCTGTGACCTGGGTTTGTATCTCTTACAGTTAGAGATCGTTGTGAGCACATCAGGCAGGGCTGGAGTCAAGGGTAGGCATGGTTGAGCACCAGCTGAGGGCCCAGACCGCAGCAGCCCCCACCCCCCAACAAGAGCCCCCTGGACTTGCTTCTCCTCTTCACCCTTGCAATCTGCTTGTTCACCTGCCCCTTGCTCTGGCCCAGACAACAGTGATAGTGAGAAGGAGGAGCAATAGAAGCCATTGCCTACCTGCTGACTGGCTCTCTGCCTGTCAAACAAGCGGCAGCAATGATGCAAAAGAAGATGAGGAACTAAAGAAAAGCCGTGCTGGATCTGACTAGGGGTCCATCTAGACCAGCATTCTGTTCACACAGTGGCCAACCAGTTGTTGACAGAAAACCCACAAGCAGGACATGAATACAATAGCACCTTCCCACCCATGTTCCCCTGCAACTGGCGCACATAAGCGTACTGCCTCTGATATTGAAGGTAGCACATAGCCATCACAACTAGTAACCATTGATAGCCTTTTCCTCCAGGAATTTGTCTAATCCCCTTTTAAAGCCATCTAAATTGGTGGCCATCACTACGTCTTGTGGTAGTGAATGCCATAGTTTGATTATGGGCTCTGTGAAGAAGGACTTCCTTTTAATTGTCTTGAATCTCTCACCAATCAGCTTCAAGGGATAACCCCAGGTTCTAGTATTATGAGAGAAGAAAAACATCTCCCTATCCACATTCCCCACACCATGCACAATTTTGTACACCTCTATCATGTGTCCCCTTACTCGCTGTTTTTCCAAGCTAAACAATCCCAGCTGCTGTAAGTTTCCCTCATAGGGGAGTTGTTCCAGCTCTGTGATCATGTTAGCTGACCTTTTCTACTGCTAGAAAAGCTAGCATTAGCAGCTGGTGACAATGGCAGGGAGAAGGTAGATTCATGGGGGGGGTGGCGGCATTGAGGGGGTCTTGCCCAAGGGGCCTCAAAAACCTAGAGCCAACACTGGCATCAGGACCAGAAAATTTAATTAGCTTTTAAGAGGCACTGCTGAATATTGTTCGTTGGTGGATTGCATTCTAAACTACCAAATATATTAGGGTGATGTAAAGTGACAAACAAGCTCTCCAAGATCAAAGCAATAGCAATGAGGGAATGACATGTGTACCTTGCACACCCTCTGCTGGTTAGGCAGCCATCTGTGAAAATGCTTCAGGATTTGAGCAGATGAAAGTCGGCTGCTTTATAAAGAGAAGGCTTGCATTTATCTCAGAATTTTATAAACCGCACATGGGGGAGTAAATACACACGGCCATTTTCCAAGCACTAACTAACTACACTGTTCTTGTAACTCCTTGGTAAACTAGTCTTCTGTAACGTCCCAAGAAGTGGAAAGAAGAATTCACCTCACCACTTTCTTTCTTCCTTTAAAATATTTTTAGGCGCCCTTCAGGAGAACTCTCGGGATAGTGTACAAGGAAAAACATAGATATGATAGACCACAATAAAATAAACACAGAGCAGTGTTTAAACCCCCTTCATGGATCACTGCCTTGTTGTGGCAAAGGGGCTTGCGTAACTCAGTGAAGCCATAAGCTATGCCGTGCAGGGCCACCCAAGACGGACAGGTCATGGTGGAGAGTTCTGACAAAATGTGGTCCACTGGAGAAGGAAATGGCAACCCGCTCCAGTATTCCTGCCAAGAAAACCCCATGGAACGTATCATAAGGCTAAAAGAGATGACGCTGGAAGATGAGCCCCTCAGGTCGGAAGGTGTCCAATATGCTACTGGGGAAGAGCAGAGGGTATTTCCAAGTAGCGCCAGAAAGAGTGAAGCGGCTGGGCCAAACCCGAAAGGACACTCAGCTGTGGATGTGTCTGGTGGTGAAAAGAAAATCCGATGCTGTAAAGAACAATATTGTTTAGGAACCTGGACTAGACAGCATCACTGATGCAATGAATATGGACTTGAGCACGCTCCGGGAGAGAGCGCAGGATAGGAAGGCCTGGAGTGCTATGGTCCATGGGGTCAGAAAGAGTCGGACACGACTGAACGACTGAACAACAACAACAACAATTGTTTAAACATAATAAACATAGTGCAACACACCAAAAAATCAGCATAAAAATTCAGCAGAGCAGATAAGTGGAGTCAAGCCAAGCCAAGCCAGGTTTATTTATAACCCCCTTTTCTGCATTTACAGTATGTACACACCAGATATACATACAGCAATATTCTGTAAGAATTATGTTCATTACAAAATGATCAAAAGGTGCAATCCTGTTCTGAAGGAACATAGCGGGGGGGGGGGGAACCTCAGGCCGTGAGCTAAATCCGGCCCTCTTAAGGTCCCCGTTTGGCCCCCCTGCTTTCCCCAGATGGCCACATCCCTTTCCACAACTGCCAATTGTTTGGTGGCTTCCCAGGCTTTTCACGGTTTATTCCCTGTTCTAAAAGGTTGAAATGCCTCTAATAAGACTTAGGGCTTCTCCACATGGGGCTTTAATCCTGCGATTGAGATTGGTTACTCAGGGAAGTTTGCAGGTCCTTTGCATGATGTGGTCAACCTGCAGCACCTCTCCCGTGGGTTCTGACCATTTCCGCGGCTTAATTTGAAATGGAAATGATGAGCTAATAAAAAGAAGCAGTTTGATTTTGTCTGTGTAAAGAGGAGGGGGCGCTATAACAGTGCCATCTGGTGGCTGTATAATGAAAGTTGCAGATAAAGGGGGGAAGGGAAGCACACAGAAAGGGATAATCCTGCAAAGAATCTGGAAGGAGAAGCCACAGTAAAATCACGGGATAAAAAGCCTCTGTGTGGAGAAGCCCAGAGTTACTGCCAGTAAGAGCTTTAAGCTAAAATATGTGGATTTTTTTTTTACCCTTTTGCCTTGACCCCGCCCTTTTTCCTTTGAATCTGCCCACCACTGGAATGCAGCCCCCAAGAGCTCCTCCAATGGAATTCAGCCCTTGGGATGAAGGAGGTTCACAACCACAGCACTATAGGATCTGACAGAAGCCCCGCTACACCTGCACAGCATGACACATGCTGTCACCACGGCTCATATATTCCAGTGGCACTCTCCGCTGGCATATCTGCTAAGCCGGTGAAAATGTGCCAGCGGAATAGGATGGAGTCGTGGGTAGAAAGTGAGCAACACAGGGGAGAAGCCCACTTACACCAAATCCTATAGTCCTCCAGACCATGCCCATGCCCATCGATGGCATAACTTTACACCAATCATGGAGCCAATGCAAGGAATCATTCTCTCATTGAACTTAATGGAGAGGAAAACATAAATTTTAAAAAATTACTGCTCCTGCAATGATGACCATCCCACCCACATTGCCGCAAGGAAGTATAGAATATGACATAACTCTGCACCCAAATACAGTGTACCGGCGCCTGCTTTTAAACCCTAGACTGGGAACAGGGCATGCAGCATCTGCATTGGTCTATATCACTCTGGCCTCATGCTGTGCCCACTAAAGGCTAAATTGCACAATATGCTACCTCTTTTCTTTTTTGGTTTACTTACAAGTAGGTGGATTGGGACCACCACACATGGGTAGGGGAGGTTTAAGCCTTCCCTTTCCAGCTTCCTGTTTTCTTAAATTCTCCCCCACCCCTGCAAGAGGGCTAAAAAAAGAGAGACTCCATTGGCATGAAGTCGCTTTTATTTATTACATTTTTATCCCACCCACCATCCAAGGAACTTACGACAGTGTGCACAGTTGTCCCTCCCTCCCACCCATCCACCCAATTTTATCCTCACAGTAATCTTGTGTGATAGGTTAAGCTGCCCCAAAGCCAGTCAGTGAGTTTCATAGCTGAGTGCAAATTTGAATCTGGGGCTCTCTGGATCCTAGTGCCATAATTCAAACATCTGACAAAGTGGGGTCTGGCCCATGAAAGCTTGTGTTACAAGCAACATTTGATAGTGTTTAAAGGGTGTCACAGGACTCCTTTGTGTGACGTTTGCTGCAGAAGCAAAGAAAGGAAGACTGCAGGCTTGTGTGTTTTCGGGTTGTATTACTCAGATAGTTGTGTTTCGTGTGTGAACAAAGACACACATGTGCAGTGATGCAATTAGGTAATACTTGATTATGGACCAAGGGGGCAATCCTATGCATGTTTAGACAGAAAAAAAGCCCTATAACTTGTTGTACGATTTTTTTTTCTGTCTAAACACGCATAGGATTGTGCTCTTAATGGTCTTCTGGGGTATATGTCTCTTTAGATCAGGGATGTTCACCTCTTTCAGTCCAGGGGCCACATTGCATATCAGCGGCCGCATTCCAGTGGGAGGCTGGGCCAAAGGCAAAAAAGGTGAGGCCAAAATACCAAAAACACCAGCATATTTTAGCTTAAAGCTGTTACTGCTAGTAACTAAGCCTTAGGGAAGGCACATTAACCTTTTAAAATGGGGGGGGGGGTCTGCACAAAAGCTGGGAAACCACCAAATACCCAGTGGTTAAGGGCAAGGGGGTGTGGTCAACTGGGGAACCCTGGCCGGCCAGATTTGGCCCCTGGGCTGTAGCTTTCCCGCCCCTGCTTTAGATGGCGGTGCGCGCCTTCGCTCCACGGTGTGGTAAGCCAGCCTTGCTGTGTTTGCCTCCCCCCACCCCAGTTCAGCTGCGTGGGGCCCTGGGCCTCTGCCCCATTGCCCTGACAGCACCACTGCAGCAAGTGCCCCTATTTCCCTGTGCAATAGGTTGGACAGTGAGCATTGGCTGTACTACAATGCAAGGATGGGAAGGTGCTTCTGGGAGAGATGGGCTGTGGCAGGGGAACAACTTCCTGGAGGCCTGCGCTGCTCCGCCGCCATGGCAACGCCAGGCTCCGCCCCGCTTCCAAGACCCCTCCGCCTGCCCGCCCTCTCTCCCTCCCTCACAGAGCCGAGTTGTGAGGCCGCAGATCATAGACGCCGCTCCGAAGGCTAGAAGGCCTCCCCGCGCTCGGCCTCCGGAGCGTCCGCTCTAGGAGCCCCTCGCCCGTCGGTGGTTTTTCGCCCTCCTCTCCCGGCACTGAGCCCTCCTCGGTCTCGGCTGAGGCGGCGGCACAACCAGGGCGGGGGAACGGAAATATCCGGAGCCATCCGCCAAAATGGTGAGCGGACCCCCGGGGGGGAAGGCCCGATACCCCGAGCGGGGGCGGCCGGCGACCCGCCCGCGCCCCCATTTTGTGACGCAGACGCCTTTCGTTTCGACACGGCCCCCTCGTTCCTCACGACCCCCCGCCCTCCCCGCGACCATTTTCAGGGCCCCGCCATTCCCCCCCCCCCGGCCCAGTGAAAGGGCACCTGTCAGGGTGGTGTCGGGGGCACTTGCCCCGCAAGACTTGGGCGCGGGGGGGGGGCTGGGATGTATGTGGGGAGGGGGGTAGTAAGCCCCCCTCTCCCTTTGGGCCCTCTTATGTCATAAACAGAATGGACGCCTGTTGGGATGGCATCGCTTCCTGCCCCTCCCCGGTGCCTCTTGCCTTCGTGCCCGTGATATTTTATAGCATATAAAACCCATTGTGGTAGCAATGCGAATTTAGGCATGCGTTTACCTTGGACATCGTCTCTGGAGGGTGGAGGGATCTGTGAAAACCTTGGCGGGGAAACTCCTGTCTTAAAAGCTGTTGAGGTGATCCAGACTGGTAATTAAAGGAATCGCCCTCATCCGTGAAATTTCTGCAGCCCCACAAGCAATCCTGAGTACGTTTTCCAAAGCCTTGCTCTGGGTTTGAGACTACTGTGTAACTGCCCTTTTCTTCCCACTCAAGAGGATGTTCTTTTTCCCTGTCGCTCACATTATCCGTAACGGTTTGGTAAAAGGGTTCCTGTGCAGTGGAAGAGGTAGATGGCTGTTCTGCTTATATCTATATCTGGACCAGACCACAAAGGCCGATTTATTTATTTCTGTTTTGTCCAGATCGTTGTTGACAGCATTAGGAAAAGAGAGGGTGCAGGTTTATTGTTAATCTGGGCCTGTATTCTAAATGCCTTGTCAAATATCGAAATTTGTTTTCCTCCTTCCTCTATTGCTCAGGTGGTAAAGGACTGTATGCGTTTATGTACACACTCCTCTCCCTCTGTGTGTGAGATAAATATTGTGATGCACATTCATTGCAGTGGTCGTCTGGTGCCACAGAATCTAATGAAACTATGTGCAAAGTAATTCAAGGAATGGCAGAATTTGAGAGAAAGAAACGAGAAAGATGCATTTTAAAAATAATGATCTTAACTGCTGTTCGTTTGTGTTGATTCTGTACCTTGTTTGAAGAAGATCTGTTGTGTCTTCGAGGAGGGCATCCATATACTGCAGCATGCACTGCAAGAGTGTGTGTGGGGGTGGATGTATTTATTTTTTGGCTAGCTTCCCTCTCTGGCTTTAAATAGCAGCAGAATCTAGCAAGAATATTTAAAGAAACACAGTCACAATTCTGCTTTCTTCGTCAAGGGAGAGACTGAGTGATGGCAGCTTTAAAGATAATTGTACATTTCAAGTGTTCTAAGTGCTAAGTGAGATACATTATCTCAGTAGTCCTTATGACAAACCTGTAAAGTAGGCCAGTATTAAGATTCTTATACTGCTTATACAGAGGGGCTGAGAGAAAAGTGGCTTGCTTAAGGTCACATAACTGTTGTGCCTGAGGTGAAATATGGATCAGGTACTTCCTGGCTTATGCTTATGCAGCCCAATCCTTTGTGTGTTTACTCTGAAGTATATCCCACTGAGTTTAAGAGGACTTGTTCTCAAGTAAATGTGCATAGGATTACAGCCAGTATGCTACACCAGCACTTGCCAGGAGTTTTGCATAGAACGGTTTACCCTTCAAATCTAATTTGTTATTTTCATTCCTTGGTTGGTTATTTGGTAGGGTGCTTCCAGGCAGAAGGTTTTTTGAACATAAGACATGCTGATTTGGTACACTTGATACTGGCAAACCATTGGGGGCAGGGGTGTGGGATGTGTTGATGCCCATAGGGATTGCTGCTAGTCCAAACAACTGACTGGGCATGAGAGAGTGACACAGGCCCAAACAATTCTGAGAGGGTAGCTGTGTTAGTCTGTTGCAGCAAAAATGGGCCAAAACAGGTGGTACACACAAAACAGGTGTGTGCAAAGCCCACACACAGTTTCATCTGCTTTCAGTTCAGATGTGTTCAGGCCTAAATCAACCGTGGAGAAGGGTGTGGTCTGGGCACAGGCCTGTTTTATTCTTTGTAAGCATATGAGACCCAAGATAACTTCTTTGCAATGTCTTGTTTTCTTTCTCTGCCAGTGTTTTGTTAGATTCCCGCCCCCTCTGGCTTAAACATAAGAACATAAGAAGAGCCCTGCTGGATCAGACCAAAGGTCCATCTAGTCCAGCATTCTGTTCACATAGTAGCCAACCAGCTGCCCACAGGGAACCCACAAGCAGGACATAGTGCAACATCACCCTCCCACCCAAGTTCCCCAGCAGCTGGTGTACATAGGCACACTGCCTCTGATACTGGAGGTAACATAGAGCCATCAGAACTAATAATCATCAATAGCCTTATCCTCTATGAATTTATCCAGTCCCATTTTAAAGCCATCCAAATTGGTGGCCAGCACTACCTCTTGGGGAAGTGAATTCCATAGTTTAACTATGCACTGCGTGAAGAAGTCCTTTTATCTGTCCTGAATCTCCTGCCAATCAGCTTCATGGGTTGACCCCGGGTTCTAGTATTTTGAGAGAAGAAGAAAAATGTCTCCCTATCCACTTCCTCCATACCATGCATAGTTTTGTACACCTCTATCATGTCTCCCCTTACTCGCCTTGGCAGGCCCCAAACATTTTCTAGGATCAGCAAAAGAGAAAGATAGGTGGGGGAGGGAAATGTATAGAAAGAGATGAAGAGAAAGTAGGGGAGAGATTAAACAAACAGAAAGACGTACATACAATTTTGAAACGAGAAAGTGGGTTCTGTGTAGCAAGGCTGGAGTTAAATGTGGGTCTGCATGTGAAGAGGTCTGAGGCTACTGGCTTAGCTCCTGCAGCTCATTTCCATATAGCAAGTGTAGGGAACCTGTAGCTGTTTACCTATTGGACTACAACTCCCAGCAGTCCCAGCCAGCATGACCAATGGTCAGGGATGATGGGGGTTGTAGGTCAACATCATTTGGAGGGCTACGGATTCTCTACCCCTGCCATAAAGGTTATTGCTTGAGGTTGTTGGCTGGGGGGCAGGTGGTATACTTTGGTGGGTCCTGGTGAAGTGCCTGGCTCAGGCTGCAACCCCATTATGGGTAGCTAAATTGTAAATCATGATTACTTTGCAAACTTGTGAGATTTGCTGGAGCCAATCAGAGGCAGTGTTACAACAGAACAGGCAACATTCGGAACAGTGTATTGCTGGTCCAGGCCTTTCTCTGAACACAGAACTTGTGTTTGTGCAGTGAAACTGTGACATGTAATTCGAGAGACAGAGATGATAGCGTAGTTTGCATGTCATGACAACCCACAATTTTATTATTATTTTTAATTGTGGGTTGTGAATGAGAGAGCATGTTGGTGCATGCTGCACAATCATTCCTGCTGCAAGTGGGAGAGGCTAAACAACCCAGGGCTGTTCCGTCCCTGGGTTGTTTAGCAGTGTGTCTGAACCCAGACCTCTAGCTTCTCTCTCCCCTGACAAGCCACAAAAAGAATTCATGGAGTTCAAGAGTTGTTTCTCTGGCTTGCTGTGGAAGAGACAAGCCAGGGGCCCCGGTCCAGACCCAGTGCTAAACATTACCCACTTACTGGGAGTAAGCCCCATTTCCTTACTAAGGCAATATTAATAAATTGGATATAGGATTGAACGGTGGTATAAAAATTCTGTAGGGTTTTCCATAGGGTTATGCCCTCACTGCTCGGAAGCCTTCACACTCTGAAGCTTCCAAGATTTCTGTGCCCTGCTGGGCTGAAGCCAGCAGGGTGGGAGGAGCAGCAGAGGTGATCTTTGCCTTCCGGTCCTCCGAACCATATTTTCGCTAGAAGGGCTTTTTAACCCTTCTAAATGAGGGCGCTTTGGGAACTCCCTCTTTACCCCGTCCCCAAGGTCAATTTTCTGATCTCAGAGAGACAACCAGCATGGTTCTCTCTGCACCGGCTGCAAGGGGTCGGGGGTCAGATCTCCAACTCTCCCTTCTGAGGTCAGAGCACTGTCTCAGACCTTGGAAGGGGATTTCTGAGTCATCTTATGGTCCCTGAGACACTCAACAAAGGACCATAGGATTGCTCTCTTAAATAATAAGTAAAATAAAATGGTATATTCTCTCTGCTTATCCTATAAGCTGCGTACCTAGAGATGTGAAGACCCTGAAAATAAATAGAAACTCTTGGAGACCCTATTTTTTCCTGAAGCCTTTAAATAATTTTCTAGTGGAAAAAATGGACATTTGGGAGGAAATTGAGGGGAGGAAAACCCAACCTGTTAAGAATGGACTTCTCTGTTAGAATAATGTGAAATGCTTTTTAAGGCAGGGTTGTTTTCCTGCAATTTACGCTCTCAAAATTGTTTCTAATAACCATGCAAGACAATCTGTGGCATTAGGAAATTATAATCACTATATTTGGAAAACATGTACAACTAACCCCCCCCCCCCCCCGAATTGAGAGTTGGAAATGTTTTGAAAGAGGGATCATTGCATACAGTGGTCACATTCAGACAGTCATCCACAGTGTCATAAACTATGGGTCATGAAGCTGTAGATGAGAATCATGGCTCTCATTCCTTTTTCACCCTCCCCTCCTCTCATTGTGCAACAGTTCTGGGGTGGTCCTGGCTTACATTAAGCCAGATCTCCCTATTATGTCCAAAGTAGACATGACAATGTACAAACCGGGTCATTAAGCCCATGAGCTTGGAGTATATCTGAAGCTGATCACTGCTACAGAGAAAGCCCTGCCCTGCACCTCAGCTTGGAGCCAAGCACCTCCAAAGCTCAGGTGTTGCTTCATAGATGAGCCCCTCTCCCTGAGCTCTGAGGAGGATAAGGGCTTATCCTTGCCATGCTCAGCTTTATGCTCATTGTCGTGACTGGCAAATGAATTTGTGGACCTCCGATCTTAATTAATAGAAGGCTTTTTAGCAGGGGTCCAACATTTTTGACTGGCTTACTAGACAAACCAGTTAGTGGATGCCTCCACCACCCCTCCTGGCTAGTACCCCGCTCTCCTGGCAAGAGGAATGTGCCAGCTTGGATGCCACTACTTCAAGGCACCCTGAATGCCTCCACACAGCAACACCCAAGACACACACATCCCTTGCTGGCCTTTTTGAGAGGAAGGGCAATTGGGGAGCAGCATCCAATGCCTCATAGAATCATAGAATAGTAGGGTTGGAAGGGGCCTACAAGGCCATCGAGTCCAACCCCCTGCTCAGTGCAGGAATCCAAGTCAGAGCATCCCTGACAGATGGCTGTCCAGCCTCGTCTTGAACGCCTCCAGGGTGGGAGAGCCCACCACCTCCCTAGGTCATTGGTTCCATTGTCGTATTGCTCTAACAGTCACGAAGTTTTTCCTGATGTTCAGCCGGAATCTGGCTTCCTGTAACTTGAGCCCATTATTCCATGTCCTGCACTCTGGGATGATCAAGAAGAGATCCTGGCCTTCTTCTCTGTGACAACCTTTCAAGTACTTGAAGAGTGCTATCATATCTCCACTCAGTCTTCCCTTCTCAAGGCTAAACATGCCCAGTTCTTTCAGTCTCTCTTCATAGGGCTTTGTTTCCAGTCCCCTGATCATCTTTGTTGCCCTCCTCTGAACCCTCTCCAGTTTGTCTGCATCCTTCTTAAAGTGTGGTGCCCAGAACTGGACACAGTACTCCAGATGAGGCCTAAGCAGTGCTGAGTAGAGGGGAACTAGGACTTCCCGGGATTTGGAAGCTATGCTTCTATTAATGCAGCCCAAAAGAGCATTGGCCTTTTTTGCAGCCACATCACATTGTTGGCTCATATTCAGCTTGTGATCGACAACAATTCCAAGATCCTTCTCGCTTGTAGTGTGGTTGAGCCACGTATCCCCCATCTTGTAACTGTGCATTTGGTTTCTTTTTCCTAGGTGCAGAACTTGGCATTTATCCCTATGAAATGTCATTCTGTTGTTTTCTGCCCAGTGCTCCAGTCTACCCAGATCACTTTGAATTTTGTTTCTGTCTTCCAAAGCATTAGCTGTCCCACCCACTTTGGTGTCATCTGCAAATTTGATCAGCATTCCCTGCACCTCCTCCTCCAAGTCATTAATAAAAATGTTGAAGAGCACTGGGCCCAGGACTGAGCCCTGCAGTACCCCACTCGTTACCTCTCCCCAGTTTGAGAAGGTCCCATTGATAAGCACTCTTTGAGTCCGATTCTGTAGCCAACTGTGGATCCACCGGATCGTTGTTTCATCTAGCCCACTTTGAGCTAGTTTGCTCATCAGGATTTCATGGGGCACTTTGTCGAAAGCTTTGCTGAAGTCGAGGTATATGATGTCTACAGCATTCCCATGGTCTACAAGGGAGGTTACTTGATCAAAAAATGAGATCAGAACTCCTCCCAAGGAAATGCTGGCAGAGAGGGGAGCATGCTGGCTTGGATGATGCTGGGTGAAGATGCTCAGGTGGGGACTGGTGGGGTGTGTGCAGCAGTTTTTTTCCTCTGAGGCCAAAGTGCTCCAGGCACCATGTCCACATAATTGTCAGAAAACCCTGAGTCTTTCTCTGAACATTAGAGCTTTGGAGATGATGATGATTGCTATGAACCTGCTGAGATAATCCCTGCCCATTTCTGCATCCTTGAAGTTGTGCAGAAGTCTGGTTGTTTGCCATGCTTGCCAGAGGCTGGTGCCACACTCACTGTGTTTAGAACAAGTGGTAAAGCCTGCTCTTTGGTTATGAGGCCTAATAATGACAGAATTGCTGTTACAGCCATGTGAAGATATGTATGGCCATTTTGTTGGTGTTGAAAAGCCATTTTTTGGCAAATATTGAAAGCCATAGTTTTTGTGGGTTATAGTTTGGTGATACAAGTAAGTGGAATTTTGGAGTGTCATAGTCTCTTATTTCAGCTCCTCGCTTCAATGGCACTTAGGGGTTGCATGCTGGTCAATTAACTGCCTGTTATTTGACTATGGTCGAATATTCCATGAGGCCCAGCATGCTGCTGTGTAGGTGGCAACTTAATTTTTAAATTTATGATGATTTTGTTTGTTAGTGAGGAGCTGCTTGTCCCTTAACCCTGAAGCAGACAGGGACAAATCTATAGCATGCTATAACTACAAGCATCTCTGGGTAGGAATGTAAGCAGCCATTAGCGGCAAAGGTCAATGTTTTAATTGCATTAAAAAAATAATTTGTAACTCTAGGCTGACACTGGTGTTCCAAGATGAAAGCCAAACAGAACTGTTTGGTGAATTGTTCACATTCATAGAGACTTTACCTAACATCGTTTAAAGTTATAAAAAATCATTAGTCTTTTAAATTTCATTGTATTATGATAAATGTTAACTAATTTGTTTTCATAACTAGCATAAGGATTAGAATTGTAACAACAACAAATAATGTTGAACAATAAAATGTGCTAATAAAATTCGTGTTTTAAAAATGCTTGACCGGTATCTGATCAACTACCCTGCTCTAATGCTATAGAAACTAGCGGTTGCAATATATGAGATTCATTTGAAAAAAGTCCTTAGAGTAAGACATGCGTGTATTTTCTGTGTCTGTCTTGGCGGAAAAGGCCTGAGCTTTGTTTGCTGTCCTCCCTTTTTCACTCAGGTGAATTTCACAGTAGATCAGATCCGAGCGATCATGGACAAAAAGTCCAACATCAGGAACATGTCTGTGATTGCTCATGTTGACCATGGCAAGTCTACGCTTACAGATTCGTTGGTGTGTAAAGCCGGTATCATAGCTTCAGCCAGAGCTGGTGAAACACGATTTACTGACACACGGAAAGATGAGCAGGAAAGATGTATCACAATCAAGTCTACGTGAGTATCATTAACATTGTGTAGACTGTTTTTGGCAGTAAACCACAAGCCAGTTACAAATGAAACATTTTAAGACAATGGGATTAAATTAGGTTTATTTCAAATATTTCATCTTAACTGATTTATGGATCAGGTGGTTTGTCTGATTGAAGCAACTCAGAGATGCCAAGTTGCCTTTCCTTAATTGTGGACATGAAAAGGCTGTTTTATGTTCTTCTGTAGGCTGGGTACTTCTAGGGTTGGGTTCCAGTGGGGTAGCCATGTCAGTCTGTTGCAACAAAAACAGTGAAGAGTCTCTACTGAAGATGACAGATTTAGGTGGCATAAACTTTCATGGACTACAATCTACTTCATCAGATGCAATGCACATTTATTTGGGAGTAAGTTCTACTTTTTAATTGGGCTTGGTTTCCAATAAATGTGCATTTACTTTTCCTTTGTTTCACTAACTCAACAGTACTTTTTTGCTCACCAGTATGCCTGGTTTAATTTGGCCCCTTTTTATTTTAATACTTATATCCCACCTATCCAGCATAACAGCAGCTTACACAATTTTTGCAACATTATGAAAATGATTCAGAAACTTTGCATTCACAAGCAGCTAACAGTGAAGATGTTAAAAACATTTTTAAAAATCCCATTGGCTATGCGAGTAATCCCGAAAAAGGGGAGGCTTGGTTTCACTCTGAAAACCCACAAGGGATTTGGCCAGATGTGACTCTCCTGGGAGGGAATTCCAAAAGGAGGATGCCACCATTTCAGAGAGAGCCTGACATGTGGCCCCTAACACTTGCCTTTTGTAAAATGAAGGGACCCTAAACAGTACCTCCTCAGCTGATCTTAATGCGCATAGAGGAACACATAGGAGTACTGTAACCTGTATCAACCCATAGGTGTGGTGTTTGTTGTTCATTTGGTCAGTCACTTCCAACTCTTTGTGACTTCATGGACCAGCCTACGCCAGAGCTTCCTGTCGGCCATCGCCACCCCCGTCGCTCCCCCAAGGTCGAGTCCGTCACCTCCAGAATATCATCCATCCATCTTGCCCTTGGGCAGCCCCTCTTCCTTTTGCCTTCCACTTTCCCTAGCATCAGCATCTTCTCCAGGGTATCCTCTTTTCTCCTAATGTGGCCAAAGTACTTCAGTTTTGCCGTTAATATCATTCCCTCAAGTGAGCAGTCTGGCTTTATTTCCTGGAGTATGGACTGGTTTGATCTTGCAGTCCAAGGCACTCTCAGAATTTTCCTCCAACACCACAGTTCAAAAGCATCTATCTTCCTTCGCTCAGCCTTCCTTATGGTCCAGCTGTCACAGCCATAGGTTACTACGGGGAATACCATTGCTTGAACTATGCGGACCTTTGTTGTCAGTGTGATGTCTCTGCTCTTCACTATTTTATCAAGATTTGTCATTGCTCTCCTCCCAAGAAGTAAACATCTTCTGATTTCCTGTCTGCAGTCAGCATCTGCAGTAATCTTTGGGCCTAGAAAGACAAAGTCTGTCACTGCCTCCACGTTTTCTCCCTCTATTTGCCAGTTATCAATCAAGCTGGTTGCCATAATCTTGGGTTTTTTTAGGTTTAACTGCAACCCAGCTTTTGCACTTTCTTCTTTCACCTTCATCATAAGGTTCCTCAGCTCATCCTCGCTTTCAGCCATCAAAAGTGGTATCATCTGCATATCTGAGATTGTTAATGTTTCTTCCAGCGATTTTAACTCCAGCCTTGGCTTCATCAAGCCCAGCACGTCACATGATGCGTTCTGCATACAGGTTGAATAGGTAGGGTGAGAGTATACAACCCTGCCGTACTCCTTTTCCAATCTTAAACCAGTCCGTTGTTCCGTGGTCTGTTCTTACTGTTGCTACTTGGTTGTTATACAGATTCCTCAGGAGGCAGACAAGATGGCTTGATATCCCCATCCCACCAAGAACTTGCCACAATTTGTGATGATCCACACAGTCAAAGGCTTTAGAAGAGTCAATAAAACAGAAATAGATGTTTTTCTGAAACTCCCTGGCTTTCTCCATTATCCAGTGGATATTGGCAATTTGGTGTCTAGTTCCTCTGCCTTTTCTAAACGCAGCTCGTATATCTGGCAATTCTCATTCCATGAATTGCTGGAGTCTACCTTGCAAGATCTTGAGCATTACCTTACTGGCACGTGAAATAAGTGCTACTGTTGGATAGTTTGAACATTCATTAGTGTTTCCCTTTTTTGGTATAGGAATATAGGCTGATTTTTTCCAATCTGGTGGCCATTCTTGTGTTATCCAAATCTGCTGGCATATGGCAAGCATCACCTTGACAGCATCATCTTGCAAGATTTTAAACAGTTCAGCTGGGATACCGTCGTCTCCTGCTGCCTTGTTATTAGCAATGCTTCTTAAAGCCCATTCAACCTCACTCTTCAGGATGTCTGGCTCTAACTCACTGACCACACCGTCAAATCTATCCCCGATATTATTATCCTTCCTGTACAGATCTTCCGTATATTCTTGCCACCTTTTCTTGATCTCTTCTGCTTCTGTTAGGTCCTTGCCATCTTTGTTTTTGATCGTACCCATTTTTGCCTGGAATTTACCTCCGATGTTTCTGATTTTCTGGAAGAGGTCTCTTGTCCTTCCTATTCTATTATCTTCTTCCGCTTCCACACATTGCTTGTTTAAAAGTAATTCCTTATCTCTTCTGGCTAACCTCTGGAATTTTGCATTTAATTGGGCATATCTCCCCGTATCACTGTTGCCTTTTGCTTTCCTTCTTTCTTGGGCTACTTCCAGCATCTCAGCAGACAGCCATCTTGCCTTCTTGGTTTTCTTTTTCTATGGGACGTTTTTTGTTGCCGCCTCCTGATCAATGTTGTGAACTTCTGTCCATAGTTCTTCCGGGACCCTATCTACTAAATCTAGTCCCTTAAATCTATTCTTCACCTCCACTGCATATTCCTTAGGAATATTAGTGAACTCATATCTAACTGATCTGTGGGTCTTCCCTGTTCTCTTTAGTCTTATTCTAAATTGTGCAATAAGAAGTTCGTTATCTGAACTACAGTCAGCTCCAGGTCTTGTTTTTACCAACTGTATAGATGTCCGCCACCTTTGGCTACAAAGGATGTAGTCAATCTGATTTCGGTGTCAACCATCTGGTGAAGTCCATGTATAAAGTCATCTTTTAGGTTGCTGGAAGAGAGTGTTTGTTATGCACAGTGAGTTGTCTTGGCAAAATTCTATCAGCCTATGTCCTGCTTCATTTTGTTCTCCCAGACCATGCTTGCCTGTAATTCCAGGTGTTGTTTGACTACCCACCTTGGCGTATTGTCCAGTAGGTGCTACAAATCCTCATAGAACTGATCTACTTCTGCTTCTTCAGCATCTGTGGTTGGGGTGTATATTTGGATCACTGTGATGTTAAATGGCGTACCCTGAATTCGAATTGAGATCATTCTATTGTTTTTTGGATTGTATCCAAGCACTGCTTTTTGTTGTTGTTGTTGTTGTTGTTCGGTCGTTCAGTCGTGTCCGACTCTTCATGACCCAATGGACCATAGCACGCCAGGCCTTCCTGTCCTGCGCTCTCTCCCGGAGTGTGCTCAGGTTCATATTCATTGCATCGGTGATGCTATCTAGCCATCTCATCCTCTGTCGTCCCCTTCTCCTTTTGCCTTCAGTCTTTCCCAGCATCAGGGTCTTTTCCAGAGAGTTTTCTCTTCGCATTAGGTGGCCAAAATATTTCAGCTTCAGCTTCAGTATCTGTCCTTCCAATGAGCACTCAGGGTTGATTTCCTTTAGGATTGACTGATTTGACCTCATTGCAATCCAGGGGACTCGTAAGAGTCTTCTCCAGCACCACAGTTCGAAAGCATCAGTTCTTCGGCGCTCAGCCTTCCTTATAGTCCAGCTCTCACAGCCATACATTACTACTGGGAAAACCATAGCTTTGATTAGACGGACCTTTGTCGGCAAGGTGATGTCTCTGCTTCTTACTATGCAGTCTAGGTTTGCCATAGCTTTCCTCCCAAGGAGCAAGCGTCTTTTAATTTCATGGCTACAGTCACCGTCTGCGGTGATCTTGGAGCCCAAGAAAGTAAAATCTGTCACTGCTTCCATTTCTTCCCCTTCTATATGCCAGGAAGTGATGGGGCCAGATGCCATGATATTCGTTTTTTTAATGTTGAGTTTCAAACCAGCTTTTGCACTCTCCTCTTTCACCCTCAACAAGAGGCTCTTTAGGTCCTCTTCGCTTTCTGCCATTAGGGTGGTATCGTCTGCATATCGGAGGTTGTTGATAATTCTCCCGGCAATCTTAATTCCGACCTCTGATTCATCCAACCCGGCGTTTCTCATGATGTACTCTGCATATAAGTTAAATAAGCAGGGTGACAATATGCAGCCTTGTCGTACTGCTTTCCCAATTTTGAACCACTCGGTTGTTCCATCTCTGGTTCTTACTGTTGCTTCTTGACCCTCGTACAGGTTTCTCAGGAGACAGGTAAGGTGGTCTGGTACTCCCATCACTTTAAGAATTTCCCACAGTTTGTTGTGATCCACACAATCAAAGGCTTTAGCGTAGTCAGTGAAGCAGAAATAGACGTTTTTCTGGAATTCTCTTGCTTTCTCCATGATCCAGCGAACGTTGGTGATTTGATCTCTAGTTCCTCTGCCTCTTCGAAACCCAGCTTGTACTTCCGGTAGTTCTCGGTTCGCATACTGCTGAAGCCTAGCTTGTAGGATTTTGAGCATCACCTTGCTGGCATGTGAAATGAGCGCAATTGTGCGGTAGTTTGAACACTCTTTGGCGTTGCCCTTCTTTGGAATTGGAATGTAAACTGACCTTTTCCAGTCTTGTGGCCACTGTTGAGTGTTCCAGATTTGTTGGCATATTGAGTGCAGCACTTTAACAGCATCATATTTTAGGATTTTGAATAGCTCAGCTGGAATACTGTCATCTCCGCTAGCTTTGTTGTTAGTAATGCTTCCTAAGGCCCACTTGACTTCACTCTCTAGGATGTCTGGCTCAAGTTCAGTGACCGCACTATCATGGCTATCAGGGACATTCAGATCTTTTCTGTATAGTTCTTCTTTGTATTCTTGCCACCTCTTCTTAATCTCATCTGCTTCTGTTAGGTCCCTGCCTTCTTTATCCTTTATCATGCCTGTCTTTGCACAAAACGTTCCCTTGAGATCTCCAATTTTCTTGAAGAGATCTCTAGTCTTTCCCATTCTGTTGTTTTCCTCGATTTCTTTGCATTGTTCATTTAAGAAGGCCTTCTTGTCTCTCCTTGCTATTCTCTGGAACTCTGCATTCAGTTGGATATATCTTCCCCTTTCTCCCTTGCTTTTTGCTTCCCTTCTTTCTTCAGCTACTTGTAAAGCCTCATCAGACAGCCACTTGGCTTTCTTGCATTTCTTTTTCTTTGGGATGGATTTCGTTGCTGCCTCCTGAACAATGTTACGGACCTCCATCCATAGTTCCTCAGGGACTCTGTCTATCAGGTCTAATCCCTCAAATCTATTCCTCACCTCCACTGTATATTCATAAGGGATATGATTGAGGTCATACCTGAATGGTTTAGTGGTTTTCCCTACGTTCTTCAATTTCAGCTGAAATTTTGCAACAAGAAGCTCATGATCTGAGCCACAGTCAGCTCCAGGTCTTGTTTTGACTGACTGTATAGAGCTTCTCCATCTTTGGCTGCAAAGGACATAATCAATCTGATTTCAATATTGACCATCTGGTGATGTCCATGTGTAGAGTCGTCTCTTGTGCTGTTGGAAAGCACTGCTTTAGCCACTTTATTATTAATTATGAAGGCTACTCCATTTCTTCTGTGGTCCTCTTGTCCACAGTAGTAGATCTGGTGGTCATCTGATGTGAAGTGGCCCATTCCAGTCCATTTCAGTTCACTGACACCCAAAATGTCTATATTTAATCTTGACATCTCCCCAATAACCACATCCAATTTGCCCTGGCTCATAGATCTTACGTTCCAGGTTCCTATGGTATGTCGATCTTTAGAACATCGGATTCGTCGTTCACCGGCCACTAGCTGTCCTTTTGGCTTTGAGCTAGCTGTGTCATCACATCTGGGGCTAGTTGAACTTATCCTCTGTTCCTCCCCAGTAGCATTTTGACCATCTTCCGACCTGGGAGTCCCATCTTCCGATGGTATACCGACATATCTCTGGTTGTACTGATCCATTCAGTTTTCACGGCAAGAATACTGGGGTGGGTTGCCGTTACCTTACACAAGGGATCGTATTTAGTCTGACCTCTCTGCCATGACCTTCCCGTCTTCAGTGTCCCTTCACGGTTTAGCTCATGGCGTCATTGAGGTGCTCAAGCTCCAGCACCACGACAAGGTAACAATCTCCTTTGCTGGAGTATACAGCAAAGTGTGGTGTATACAGAAGTTTTAAATAAATAAAATTTAAATGTATTTTGGGAAAACCCTCTATCTGTCTGTTTTGTAGGGCTATTTCTCTCTATTATGAGCTGTCAGAAAATGATTTGGCCTTTATCAAGCAGTCCAAAGATGGCTCTGGTTTTCTTATTAATTTAATCGACTCCCCTGGGCATGTGGATTTCTCCTCTGAAGTCACAGCAGCACTTCGTGTCACTGATGGTGCTCTTGTTGTTGTTGACTGTGTTTCAGGTAAGTGTACTTAAAACTGGGAAACTTTAAATGCACATGAACATTCTGTTCTATGTGAGGCAGCTGATAAGTGGTAGCATAGCATTTGGAGGAGAAGAATCATCTGAGAATAAGCATCTATGTTTTCAGGTGTCCACAATTCCACTTGCCATGGTAAGTGCTCCACTACCCTCTGATAAGTGTGATTATGAGTTTCAGCCTTTCTCCCAAGCTTGGAGCTCAGAAGGGGAACAGGGAATTGTTCCTGATCTTACACTGACCTAGTTTGCATATAATGCTAACCCACTGTTTACCCAAGTCATGGTTTATTTAACCCATAATTTGTTGCCTTATTCCGGGTTTGTCTGGCAGATGATTGAACAAACTGTGGTTTGTTTTCTCAGTCCATGGATTCTTTCTCTCCTCCTGTGCCCACTCCCTCCCTGTATCCCAAATGCCTTTGTGGCGCTGTAGTACTAGCATATAGAGTGGCTGTTTGGTTTTTTTATCACTCTTGCCCACCACTTCTGTAGCCTGGCAGAACGACCCATGAACAACCCACGGTTCTGAGTTCACACGTAACAACAACCCATGTTTTAAACAATTCAGAGTTCACAACCCAACAACAAACCATCAATTCTCTTTCTGGGTTGTTTACGCTTGACAAGCTGTGGTTTGTTGTTAGTGCAGCTGGGTTTGCACATCATGGCAACCCAGAATTCACGAACCCATGGGTTAAATAGACCATTGGTTGGCATTGTGTTCAAACCTGGTCACTGAGTTTCAGAGGCACAGAATGATGTTGGGGACGAGACCTGCCCTGGGGCTGAGCAGGGTCCTTGCAACCACAGATTCCTGTGGATCCCTGTCTTGTTTTTTCACAGCATGGAGAGTGTTGAGGAGTACACCTGATCATTGTACCATTTAGTTGTGTTCCAGCCACAAATACTCCAGAAATTGGAAACGTGGTTATGTGATCTATGGTTGATATTGTTTGCCCCACCTGTTAACCCTCCAAGTTGTTGATTCAGATTCTCCAGAATGCATGCAATAGACTGGAGAGCCAGTATGGATGTTGCAAGCCCGGTATCAAATCCCTCCTTGGCAGTGAAACTCAGTGAGTAGACTTGGACATGTCACTGACTGTCCTATATCACAGGGATGTAATGAGTCTAAATTGTCACTTTGAGCTCTTTGGAAGAAAAGTGGGATGTAACACTTAAAAAGCTATTTTAATAGTTATGTGGGGTGCACTGAGATCCTGTCATAACTTGACCTTTCAACCTTGAGAATTTCACTTTTTTTCCTTTTTCAATAAGCAAGTTTCTGGCCCTCATGGCTGTGAAGATAGGCTTCAGAATATGTGGGCACTGTCTGATGACCTCTTTAGAGCAGGGTATGCTGGGATGGCTCAACAGAATTTCCTGTAGTTGGGGCTTCAGAATAAATTATGTGAAATGAGCGTATTCACATCTGCCTGATTTATTAAGAGCACAGAATTTCAGCAGCGTACATAGTACTAAAGCTTCAAGACTACAGGAGGCAAGAGCTGATGCCGCAGCAGTCCTTCACGGTCTTGTTTTTTGTAAACTGCCCTAAAAGCATTTCTAAGAAAGGGTATATAAATATTTTAAATGACAGTTTTTAAAATTAATTAACAGTCACCTGTAGTTCAGGCTGTTAGGCAGCAAACCATCTCGTTTTTTCTTCTCTTCATCAAGACAAAAATGTCAGGACAAATTCAGTGGGGCAGATCAGTTCTGCTGCAATAGGTTTTCTCTAGAAGCAGTCTAGAAAACATTGGCTATCAACTTTTTCATCTAGGGGTTTGTGTGCAGACTGAGACTGTACTTCGCCAGGCAATTGCTGAGCGCATCAAGCCAGTGCTAATGATGAACAAGATGGATCGTGCTTTGCTGGAGCTGCAGCTAGATCGAGAAGAGCTTTACCAGACCTTCCAGCGCATTGTGGAAAATGTTAACGTTATAATCTCCACTTACGGAGAGGGTGAAACTGGACCCATGGGTAATATTATGGTAAAGAGAACTTACATTGAGATTGGAATAGATCTGAATTTTTTTCATTGGGGGGTGTGTGTGAGTGAGATAGACAGACAGACAGGAAACCCTACTACATAGAATGCAGCACAAAGCTGACAAAAATAAGGATTTTTTAGGCTTATCTGCGCAAACAGTAATCCTACTAATGGAAGCCGCTGCTGCAGTCTTCTCTGAGTAGCTCTTCCAACATCATACCACTCCTTGGTAGAGCACACGTGTTTCATGCAAGAGATCCCAGGATCAATCCCTGACATCTCCAGTTTGAAAGAGAAAAGAAAAAAAAAAAAAGGTCTTGGGTAGCAGGGCTGGGAAAGACATTCCTTTGCCTGAGGCCTTGTAGCAATACTGTTAGATAGTACTGGGCTAGATGGACCAAGGGTTTGATCCTGTGTATGCTCACACTGTAGTGCAACTGCATGAACAGTTAGTTATTTGTGCAGCAAAGCCATGAAAAATAACATTGATGCTGGTATCTGTATTTCTCCATGGAGAAGCCATATTAAAATTACACGATGTAGCTGACTCAAATACCTTTTTAAACATATGACATGGATCCCACAAATGGTTGCCCTGGATAGGATCAGGCTGCAGTCCAACCAACCTTTCCATTGCTCATCAGATCAGCAGATAAGAGGCAGAATCACAGCAAGGCACTTATGTAGTGCAGTGCCCACTAGAGTAGCATGCTTTCATACTTAGGAGTTGCCAAAATGATGCTTTAAAAGACAAGCTAGAATGTACCTGGGGTATGTTCAGACTTTGCTGGCTTTTCCAATAATAGAACTTGGTGGGGTGGAATATAGGGTTTATTTTACTTAGGTAATGTGCTTTGAATTTTTAAATTCTCCTTTCTGCCTCGTAGCCAGCCACTCAAGTACACATTAGCCATTGTTAAAATGGCTCAGCCCTAATTATGTTCACTTGGATACAAGCCTCATAGATTTAATGGAAAATTAAGAAAGTACCCCCAAGAAAGTATGCTCAGGATTACATCCCTCGTAACAAATGAACCCTCCTTCTGTTTGTAGATTGACCCAGTGATTGGTACCGTTGGCTTTGGCTCTGGCTTGCATGGTTGGGCTTTTACTCTTAAACAGTTTGCCGAGATGTATGTAGCCAAATTTGCCGCCAAAGGGGAAAAGGCACATCTCTCTGCAGCTGACAGGGCCAAGAAGGTAGAAGATATGATGAAAAAGCTATGGGGAGAAAAGTGAGTAGAGGCATATATATTTATACATAGCCTTTGGTGTAACCCAGGTAGTCAATTTAGGGAATATTTACAAAAGGGTGATGTGTAGTTATTTATTTATGTATTTATTATTTACAACATTTACATACCGCTCCATACCTAGAACAGATTTCGGAGCCGTGAGCACAAGGAATAAAAGAATTAAAACACAAGTTATACTTGTTTAAAAACACAGTACCAATAGAAATTGTAACTCGTCAATGAAGGAATGCCTCCTGGAACAGTGCTGTTATCAGGAGGCACTGGAAACAATGCAGTGTTGGTGCTTGCCAGACGTCTAGGGGCAGGGAATTCCAGAGGAAGGGGGCTACCATGCTGAAGGCTCTTCTCCTGGTGGACTGAAATTGGGTCATAGGTCTATGTGGAACCACCAGGAGCAAGCCTTCCGATGACCTCAGTGACTGGGCAGGTTGATAAGGTTAATGCATTCATCTGTTATATAACAGTGAGAAAATGTTTAAGTTCTGAAATAACTGGAGATAATAGTGTCTATGTGACTCTGACAACTTTAAGTGTATATTCAGTTTCCTTCTGGTTCTGTAAACTATGAAGATAGTGAGAACAGAGTCAGTTGGGTGTTGCGGGGCACAGTGGGCTTTAATTGACAGATGAATAGGTTAGGTCCAAATAAATAAGCTAGCATCAGGTTCTTTTTCTTTCTCATTTCCTCAGCATGTTACAGTATGTAAGTAACTCTAATTTTTAATTTAGGTATTTTGACCCAGCAACTGGAAAATTCAGCAAATCGGCAACCAGCCCCGATGGAAAGAAATTGCCACGGACATTCTGCCAACTCATCCTGGATCCCATTTTTAAGGTAAAAAAAAAAAAAATTGTGATTGACCAAAACGGTATTACGATGTAAAGCTGAGTGTTATTTTCCCCTCTAGCTGTTAGAACTCTGCCAATAAATTTGTACACCCAAGAACTGGCTAATTTGCATCTACATTAAAATATTAATAATGTTCTTAATTTTATTCTCCCAGTATTTTAGCACTTGAGCTTCCTAGTCTTTTAGCTTTGGTGTTTTAACTCTGTATTTTAAATCTCTACATTGCTGCTAGGTTTTATTGTGGTTGTACTGGTATATGTGGTTTTAAGCTTTCATATTTTGTATTGTTTTATGCTGTGCGGTGTGGTTTTAATTTTTGTGAACCGCCCAGAGAGCTCTGGCTATTGGGTGGTATTAAAAATAAATAAATAAATAAACATAAAATAATTTGGTGTTACCTTTTTTTAGCAATGCTGAAGCCTGAAAAACTCAAACCACTTATTACCAACAGACAGGCTTACCTAGTTCTGATAAAATTACTCTGGAGTAAATGTTTTGAGTTTGCAGCTAAGCAGCCTGGTACTCTCCCTCACCTAGTTATACTTGGATTTAAGGTGATATACAGCCTAATCCAGAAATTAATGTGCCATAAAGCAGACTTTTAGGACCAGGCATGGTGAATGCTACTCTGACAAAATGTCATAGCCCCAGTATCGTGAACCCAGCAGGGCATGCAGAATGCAAAGAGCGCATGAGCTTCAGTTGTAATGAGCATTCCTAATAAAAGGTTGTAACAGTTGCAAGCTATAAGATGGGGAGCTTCTGTTGAGCAGCATTTGGAAGAAAATCAAGTTTAGCCCATGAAAGAACTGTGTATTCAGTAGAGCTGACATGAAATTAAATCTGGCTTTTACGGTGCAATCCTATGCATGTTTACTCAGAAGTAAGTCCCATTGAGTTCAGTAGGACTTACTCCCATGTAAGTGGGTACAGGACTGTAAAATTACAAGTCACTTAGGGCACAATCCTGTGCATGTTTTAACAGAAAAATGTCCTACAATTCCCAGCATTCCCCAGCTAGCCCTTATAGGTAATTCTCATTTAGCTTGACTCTCAACACTCAGTACTTATTTAAATTTGTATCCTGCCTTTAGTGTGTGTGTGTGTGTTTGGCAAATAAAATCTCTTTAACCTACTTTTGCTGTATAGGTCTTTGATGCCATTATGAACTTTAAGAAGGAAGAGGCATCCAAGCTGATAGAGAAATTGGACATCAAGCTAGATGCTGAAGATAGAGAAAAGGAAGGGAAGCCACTTCTCAAGGTACTTTGAAATAGTATGTTTCTGGAGGGGCGGCAATATTAGTCTGTTGTACCAAAACCAACGAAGTCTTGTGGCACCTTACTGACTAACACATTTATTATGGCATAAGCTTACATGAACTACAGCCTACTTCATCAGATACATGAAGTATTATCCTGAGTTCCAAGTGTATATACACACGCATGGGGCGGAGGGTATAAATTTGTAAATAGTCCGTTCAAACGGAAATAGAAATGCAAAAAATACAGACAGTGATAATGACCTTATTTACAGTGGCCATTCACGACACAGTTGTTGAGTGAAACTGTATATTTGTATGTGTGTGTCCCCTCTTAGTATAACATTGCTAAAGAGCACCTGCTTCCTATACAGAAAGTTCCAGGTTCAGTCTTGGGTAGCAAGGCTGGGAAAGGCCTTAAGCAGAGGCACTGGGGTGCCATGGCCAACTACATATGTTCATATGAGATGGGCACTAGAACAATAGTATTGCATTTCTGAAGAACTGAACACCATCCTTTCAAAGTAACCAAACAAGGAAATGAAAGCATTGCTCAGTAACTCTTAACAGAATTTCCAAAGCTGATTTCAATGTATGCTTCCAAGGCTGTAATGCGTCGCTGGTTGCCTGCTGGAGATGCCTTACTTCAGATGATTACCATCCATCTGCCTTCCCCTGTCACTGCACAGAAATATCGCTGTGAACTTCTGTATGAGGGACCACCTGATGATGAAGCAGCAATGGGTAGGACAAGAACATTCAGTAGTTCAAGACAAGAATGTGATTACTTTGCAAATCTCATGAACAGTTTTACTTATATTGTTTTGAGATGTGTCCCAAATTTTCCTTAGTCATATTGTGTTCCTTTGGCTGAAGTTGGCCTCCTCCTTGCTGAGAACATAAAAATATTTAATAATAGGGAGTGAGTCCTGATAATGTGATACAACTTGGAATTCTCAAAGGTCCTCAGCTGAACCATCATAAATCTCTGTATAAGCAGACATCTGTCAAACAAATTTTCTATTTTCTAAGTGTCCCACTTGGACATGCCTAGTTTTTGTCCAGATAACCTCCTGTACCTGATTGATGAAGGAATACGTACCCTAAATGGTACTTACTTCATTAAAAAAGCAAAGCTCCAGTATATCTCAGCCACATTTCAAGAACTGCCTATTTATGCCTCACCATTTATGCCTTGTTTTGCTGCAGGTGTTAAGAACTGTGATCCAAAGGGCCCTTTGATGATGTACATCTCCAAAATGGTCCCCACCTCTGACAAAGGCCGTTTCTATGCCTTTGGGCGGGTCTTCTCTGGCATTGTTTCCACAGGCCAGAAAGTGCGAATAATGGGACCAAATTATACCCCAGGAAAGAAGGAAGATCTCTACCTAAAGCCTATTCAAAGGTAGGTGGTGTTGGCTTTCCTTCTCTAGGAAGTCGAGTGCATGCAAAGAAATCACAATCTTATGAAACACCTCTTGTTTCATTGCGGGTGGTGGTGGTGGAATCTGTTGGGAAGAGGAGCCATTTTTCTTTTTTATAAGATCCCCCCCCCCGTCTTTTATAGTTGGGGGCATATCCAGTAGAAATGTAGTGATTGCAAAGTATGGTAGACAATTTAAAAAGGCACTTACGGAGAATACTTTTTATGTGACAAGGTTGATTAAAAATACTTCCAGTAATAAAACAGATACTCAAGGATTGTTACCCATCCTCTGTCTTTGTAGAACCATTTTGATGATGGGTCGTTATGTTGAGCCCATTGAGGATGTACCTTGTGGCAACATTGTTGGTCTAGTTGGTGTTGACCAGTTTTTGGTGAAGACGGGCACCATTACCACCTTTGAACATGCTCACAACATGAGAGTGATGAAATTTAGTGTTAGCCCAGTTGTGCGTGTTGCAGTTGAAGCAAAAAACCCTGCCGACCTACCAAAACTAGTGGAAGGTCTAAAGCGTCTTGCCAAGTCTGACCCTATGGTCCAGGTGAGTGTTAGCTGTACATGTGTGACTTGGAATTAATGGTTTGCAGTGGAGCTCTGTTAAAAGAGTTTATCTCTGGTTTTCCTAATAGCATTTGAAAGCGTACCACTCAACTGAAGCAACTATATATAGGCTTGTTCAGAACTTGGTTAGAAATCTCCAAAGAAAACTATCCAACCCTTAACTTGGCTACTCAGTTCCTTCCAGTTGAAGACTGAAACAAACCTTTTTGTAAAACCTGGGGTTGGTGGAAGAACAGTACAAGACCTAACCCACCCACAGACACTACACATGTCACCCATGTCTGTAGGCTAAGACAGGATTTAAAAGGATGAGAGGGGAGAGATGGTATATGGGCAGCATGGAGTACTGCTGCAGACATAAAGAAGACTGTATCATGTGACAGAATGGTGTAAAAAAAAATGATCTCAGGAAAGATTTCTTGCCCATTTAATTGATTTTTCCATGGTATGGTGATGCAGTTACCCTGCTGTAGCCAAGCAAGTCTGGCCAGTGCCTGGACAGGAGACCACCTGGGAACCCCATGTATGCTAGCTTGAGTTCCATCATGCCAAAATGTTGAGGTATAAATGGAATAAATAAAATAAGTTCATCTCTGAAGATGCAATCCTATGCATGCTTAGACAGAAAAAAGTCCTACAACTTCCAGCATGCCCCAGCCAGCCATGATAGATTTGCGCCTTTGGACACTTCTGTATTATCCATGATCTTGGAATCTTAAATCCCAGGATGGCATTTTTTTCTTAACACATTTTTAGTGGAGACCCCTTGTTATCTTTCCCAAGCCTTCAAGAAAATAGGATAACAATCACAAATAGACAAACATAAGCCTATCGAGGCTTGATTTTAAGCTGCGCTCCTTCGCTTTGTAAATTGCTTGTGTGTTTTCAACATTATGAAGTGTTTGCCTCCTATTCTGGTGTGTAGTGGCTCTGTTTGAACTGCAAGTTCATTTATTAATGCACAAGCATTAGAGCATAGCATAAGTATCAGAACTGCAGAGTTTCAACTGGCAGCACTCTGCATTTCACAGGTAGGTGTTTTGTTGGGAGATCATTCATGAAAGGTACATCATAGCCTAAAATGGCATTTTTATGATGATTTCAGCCATTTTAGAAAGGCCTACACTGAAGTCCTTTCAAAAACACTTTGCAGAAATGTACCATGTTGCATAGCATGAACTACCAGACTCGTAAATGCTACCAGATTTTGGTAACATTTTCCCCTGGAACCAGAACAGCCACATAACCTGGCTTTCCTATTCTCTAGTGCATTATTGAGGAATCTGGAGAGCACATAATTGCTGGAGCTGGTGAGCTGCATCTGGAAATTTGCCTCAAAGATCTGGAAGAGGACCATGCCTGTATTCCAATCAAGGTATGCAAACTGACTTGCTGGGTGGGAAGGTTTGGGACATGTAAATGCTGATGGACTGGAAATGATGGGTTAAAAAAAAATAGCTGTCTGGGTCTGTGCCAAGAAATAAAGTATAGAAATGGAGTATCTTCTTATGATCTGTGCATGTAATTAATTCTGCTCCTAGAACTTAGATTGACTTTGTTGGGTGAGACTCTTATTCTGTCTGCAAGGGCTGATATAGGAATGGGCAAGGAGGGAGAAGCCAAAGATATGGGACAGGGGTTAAGAAGGTGCAGAGTAAGCTGCTGAAGTCCTGAGAATTGACCAAATTCTCAAGAAGCTTAATTTCAGCAGTAGATACTAGGTTTTAAGTTTACTTGATAGATGTACAGAGCTCTGGCTGTGGGTTCTGCCTGTTGACTTCTAGACTACTGCTGTCCTCTCATGCAGCTCTCAGTAATTTCACTGGGGCTTGTGAAGATTTTTCTCAAGGATACACAAATACGACTTCCGACTGGGACCGATGTCACTCTGGTAGCTTCCCACAGGCACTCTGTGAGAGCTTTCTCAAACAGCTTTTTAAAAGGTTGAAAAACCTTTTCATCTGCCCCCTGGAATTGAAAGGGGGGCAAGGCAGCAGCTCTGGATAACATCTTGGAGAAAAGTAACCCCCATGAGATAATGGGGGCTGGATTCCAGGATTATCTCCCCCGAGCTTTACCAATGCAAAAAGCTGTACTGAGACTCCTATTTTATAGGAGAAAACAGGGCTGATGTGTCCCATAACAATATATGCTTTAAGAAATATCAGCAACTTCTGAGGGATGATTTAAGGAATGTTAACAATATTTGAGAACACCTGAGGACCTGTAAGATCTGTTTGAGAGAAACATATCTGCGCTGAGGAGAGGAAGGGAGCTGGCATCGACTCCCGCCACATCCTCTGTGTCAAAAGTGTTGAGAACAGAAGATACAGGGGAATTATTGACGCTGATAAAGACTTTATCTTCGCAATTTACGGAGCAAGTCAAAAGGTTGGATTTAATCCAAAATTCCATCACCGCCCTGAAAGGAGCTGTAGATTTAATTAATGCGTCACGGCAAAAAATTGAGACGAAAATTAATGAGCTGGAAGACCGAGTGGCAGGAAATGAAACTACAACACAAATTTATTTTAAAAATATCTCTGATAGAATTTCTCAACTGGAGGCCTTCACGAAAAGATCCAATGTACGTATTATTCGGATTAAAAATTTGCCTAATGATGTAAAATTGTCTATTTTTGTGGATAAACTTTTGCATGAGATACACCCTATCCCATCTGATTATTTACTTGATATTGACCAGGCATTTCGTGTGCCAAATACTAAAGGGACTGATTACACGATCATAGCTCAATTTACAAATAATTATATCCTGCGTTTGGCAAGGGAGTCTGGAAGCCTTTCCTGGAAACAAGATAAAGTTATGTTATTTCCAGACTACATCAAAGAGGTGGAGAATAAAAGAAGGCAATTTATCAAAGCAAAGAATATGGCAAAACAAATGAACTTACAATATTATTCAAAACATCCTGCTACACTTTGTATTGTGTCTGAAGGTCAGATGAGAAGTTTCTAAATCATGAAATGGCGGAGGCATGGCTGAACGTAAAATTGCGTGAGAATTCTGTTACAACCCATGAACTGGAATCTTTAAACAAGCTTTGTTAACTGTTTTGTGTTTAGTCTACATGATCCAGGCTAATTCAGAAGATAAATGATTATATATTTATTGGATTACTCTCTTTCATCTTTTATTCTTTCTTGCTTTTCTTTATATTTTTATTTCAAAACAGATAATATATCTAGTATAAAATATATTACTGATGGTTGAAGGTTTATATTAAGTTTTATTATTATATAATACTATATATATATATATATATTCATTACTACTACTACTAATAATAATATAGGCTTTTGGGAATGAATTGTAGACCTGTTTCTTTGATATACAGAGCCTCGTGTGGCGCAGAGTGGTAGGCGGCAGTATTGCAACCAAAACTCTCCCCAAGACCTGAGTTCAATCCCAGCACAAGCTGGGTCTTGGGTAGCCGGCTCAGGTCGACTCAGCCCTCCATCCTTCCGAGGTCGGTAAAATGCGTACCCAGCTTGCTGGGGGAAAGGTAGTCATGACTGGGGAAGGCAATGGCAAACCACCCCACTACAGTCTGCCATGAAAACGCCAGCGGAAGCAGCGTCCCTCTAGGGGTCATTAATGACCCAGTGCTGGTACAGGAGGAACCTTTTCTTTCTTTCTTTGATATAAGATTGATGATATGATATAGAAATGTAAGGTTGTTTATTAAACTGTAAGATTGTTAAGGTTATATAGTTTTTAAAATAGAATGGCATCGGAGGCCGGGGGGTGTTGGAGTTTAAACTCAATTCTTTAAGGGGGAGGGAGAGGGGAGGGAATTTTCTTCTTTTTTCTTCACTTCACTTCACTTCACTTCACTTCCTTTCCTCATCCCTTTTTTTCTCCTGTCTTTGTTATTGTGGTGTCCTCATCAGAATATTGTACTGTCGGGAAACTGAAGTATTGATTAGGTTGTTGGTAATTTTGGTATTGTTTATTTCACTTATAAAGATAAAATAAAAATATATTTTAAAAAAAGGATACACAGATACACTTGCCAGGTTGCTACGGACGAGTACATCTTTCACTTTAGTGAGAGCACAAAACCCCGTTCTTCAGTGTCTGGAGAAGTTAGAAGATTCTCTGTGGTGCTAGGCTGACTTCAGTTGCCTGGGACAATGGCAGGAGCTCTCCTTGATATGGCACTGAGCATCAGAGACACTTGGAGAGCCAAGAGACTTCTTGCTGTTTTCTGAGTGGGGACAAGCAGCTCTCCCACTCCTCAGCTGTAGAGGACAAGTGGCTCAACCCCCATGGTTTTCAGGTTCAGTATAATGAGAGGGAAGGGTCATAGCAAGAAAGAATTATGGCTGGCTACCAAGGTGAAGCAAGATTTGTTGGATTTCACTTGGCAACATACCTCTGACTCAGAAAATTGTGATCATGCATTAGCATTCCAAGAAATAAACAATGCACAGGTTTGTTCAAATGAGATGGCTAACTTGTAACTTGCTGTGTTATCTGTATTACTCTGAAGTAATCCTGAGGGGACAGCTGATTTCACAGATGCTTATGCTAGAGGGTAAACCTGGCAGTTAAACTTGCAATTCACCAAATGTAACTTCCATGTCTGCTGGGTGTGTCTGGCTGATATACATGGCCTGGCATGTTATGAACCCACCCTCCACAAGGGCCACACACACACACCAGGAGGTTCTGCTTTTTGTAGAGGGGCATTGATTTTTGAATGTGTTTGCATGATGGGAATGGATGAGGCAGGGATGGATGACACTTTCCCTTCCATCACTGAAAATTGAAATGTGAATTGTTAAACTGGGACATTTAGGATATGTCATCTATGCAAGCTGGACTGGATTTTATTTGTGTTTGCAGAAATCAGACCCAGTAGTATCTTATCGGGAGACGGTCTGTGAAGAGTCCAGCCAGATGTGCTTGTCCAAATCCCCTAACAAACACAACCGGCTGTACATGAAAGCCCGCCCCTTCCCCGATGGGTTGGCAGAAGATATAGACAAAGGAGATGTCAGCTCCCGCCAAGAGCTGAAGCAGCGAGCTCGGTACCTGGCTGAGAAGTATGAGTGGGATGTGTCTGAAGCAAGGAAGATCTGGTGCTTTGGTCCTGATGGGACAGGTCCCAATATTTTGGTTGACATTACTAAGGGTGTCCAGTACCTCAATGAAATCAAAGACAGTGTGGTGGCTGGATTCCAGTGGGCAACCAAAGAGGTAGGTCTGCTACCAAAATGACACATAAGATATTTTGGGAATAACTCTGTGAATAATGCAGAGCTTGGGTTCAATCTCTAACAACTGCAGTTTTTAAAAAGGTAGCAAGTTTGAGAGATTTCTGCTAAACAGACAATTCTGGACCCCAGTAGACTGACTCAGTATAAGGCTGTTTCACAAGTTTTAGTAGTTTCCCACTAATAATAATAGTCGGCTCTTTTTGTAGCCTAGATATGAACTGACTTGCATAAATTAAATTTTGCCCTGTGGGCTCCATCTGTAACATTCACTGTAGTTCCTATGTCAGTAGATGTTTGACTTTAGGTTTTGATGATTTGCAGTCTATGCAGTGGCAGGAAGATCCCTGCCCATGAAAGCAATATAAATTTACTGTTTCGCCATACAAGTAGTCAGTGAACCAGCACCATAAGTAAACTTTTATTCAAGTGAATTCAATAGTTTACGCATTACAGCACTGTAGTGCCAGAAACATCTTTTCCTTTCCACTTTTGACTGCTCTCCTTGCAGGGCGTTCTATGTGAGGAGAACATGCGGGGGGTTCGCTTTGACATTCATGATGTTACTCTCCATGCTGATGCTATCCATCGTGGTGGGGGACAAATCATCCCAACTGCAAGGAGGGTTTTGTATGCCTCTGCCCTGACTGCACAGCCCCGACTGATGGAACCCATCTATCTTGTAGAGATTCAGGTACGTCGCTGGCATTAGCTTCAAGGGTAGGCAGCTGATGATCCCTCCTGTCATTCCCTGCCCTAGGATTTCCCCATCACAGTGGTTCCAGTCAACTGCAGTTATACTGTACTCCCAGTAGGATTAGAGCAAAAGTGGCACCTCTAGCTTCTAGGAATATCCTCAGTCCCAAACCCAACAGCTTGCTCTGGTATAGGCCTTCACGACCTTCCATGGTGGGGGTGTTTCCTCCACTGCTGTTAGTCTTTCATATGTCCTCCGCACCCTTTGGCAAGTAGAGAAATCTCTGCAACAGGGCTTGTAAATATTTCCAGAAACTAGACTGATGGGATGTTGCTCTTCATCCCAACTCTTTCCCTGCCTTGGGCAGTGGATGTAGATCTGGATTCAAGTGGCCGCTTCTTTCAAGGATGCAGAGTGTGGCTCAGGCCAAACTACTTTCTCTTAGCTTTAGCTCTCTATCTCAAACAGAAATAATACAGACACTTCTTTCAGGCAAACACTGTAAAAAGCCTTGCAATATATTGCTACATAAAGTGCTAGTAACAGCAGCTCTTTTAGTTCTACCTCTGGGCTTCGCCAAGGGGAGTAAGCAGCTTGCCTGTGCTGCTGTACTTTCTGAATTTACCACTTGTGCACAAATGGAGACCTAAGGAACCTCATTTGACAGCTGTTAGGATTTTTTCAGAAAGTGTGTTTAGATGCTTACAGGGCAATTTTAACCCCTGATCTGATACCTGGTGGGAGTTAGGATAGGGTGGACAGGTTCCTCCACCAGCAAGTGGGGTATGTGCCCCCCAAAGACCATAGTTATGCCCACAGAGAACTCTGCAGACATAGATCTGGTGGTGGTAGACCCTGGAACAGGTGCTGTAGGGGAAGGAAAGGAGAGAGGCTACTTTTAATTTTAATCTAAAACCCCTCCTTTCTCTAGTGGGGCAGGACAGTGGATTAGCTACACCAGCCCTCAACTGTGCTAGCCAAGAGCTGGTGTAGCTAATCCCCCCCCCCAGGTTTCAAGCAGGGAAATTCTTTTGAGGAAAAATCTGCCCAGTTAAAAAAGCCCCTGCCCGGTTCAGACTGGCAGGGCTCTGGAGATGGTAGATATCCCCCAAGCCCGATTCATCCAGTTTTGTCTTCTCATTCATGTGGAGGATTCTAGTTCAGCACCAGACTGGGGAAGCTTATTCTTTGCTTTATGACTCAGGCAAGAATTTTGCAGCACAAAACTTAAATGTGTTTAAGACCTCTATTTCCTTAACTCTCCTACTGCGTTAAAATATTCTTCAAAGATTTCAATGGAGCTGTATTTATGATTGGATGTATAATTTTATTTTAAAGGCTGTATTTATATGTATTATGTAGATAATTTTGCAGCACAGAATTCAGAATTACTTGCTTTGATAGTATGAGATCCAGTGTCTGAAAGTGAAATGTATAGCAGTCATGTGGAAGATAAAATTATGCACTGTGGTCCTGCCATTGAGCCAGTAGGAAAAAATCTAAGTGGCTTTTTCTTCCTAGTGCCCAGAACAAGTGGTTGGCGGCATCTATGGTGTGCTGAATCGGAAACGTGGGCATGTTTTTGAAGAGTCCCAAGTAGCTGGCACCCCAATGTTTGTGGTTAAAGCATATCTGCCTGTCAACGAGTCCTTTGGTAAGATACCTTCATTGACTTCAGGACCCTACCCGCTTCACTGGAGTGTGGGGGCTTGTTCAAAACATAAGAATTCCTGATTGTGTTTTGGCTCAGCTCATTAGTTTCAAACCAGTAATGGGGCCTAGCCAACCCAGTGATGAGTTACCACTTTGGGGAACACTAATGTGGGCTGGATGGGCTGCTTGTTCTCCATTACATTTGACAGGGCTAGTTGCATGGGGCTAGTTAATCGCCTTGTAGGCCATTTTAATGCACTTTTAGCTGTTGAAACCCGCCTTTCATCATCCCTGACATCACAGAACAGGGATGGTTGACACTGTGCCCTTCCTTACCTCTCTTCAAAAGAGCAGGCCAGTTAGAGAACAGTGGGCATTGACTGACAGTTTAGCAGCAGAATGCCAGCTGTGTAACTGGCCTTGGCTGGTTCCTTCCTTTCCACATCGTTCTCTACTGTAACTGGGTAAGTCTGGAACCTGTCCATTTTGGAAGAGATCCAGTAAGAGGGCCATGGCTGTAGTTAACCCCTGAATTTTGTGGGGAAAGGAAAGAGCACAAATCCTTAAGGGCATATAAACCAAACACATTTGTCATCTATCAAAAGGTGAGTTACCTTACACATGTCACTGAAAACTCTGCACTGAACAGCCTATCTTAGTAAAACAATGACAATTAGCACTCATAGCATTCAAAATTCTGGGGGAAAGGCTGCCTCCTACTAGCTTATGCAGGGAAAGTATCCCATAGGGGAGTGGTACCAACTCAAGAGGAAGAATGAGCCAGAAAGAACTAAGGTTGAAAGTGAGAAACTAGATAGTGATACTGTAACATGATGAGAAATGGGATAATCAATAAAAAAAGTTACAAGACTAGAGGTACTGCAGAAGGGGAAATGATTGGTTTTGGAAACAGATTAGAGTTCAGGTACCAACCATGAAGTCAAGTCACATGCTGGAACGCTGCTTAAGGTAAACTTGGCAAATATGGATGAAAACTTTGGTTTGAATAAAAGGTCTGACTGTTCTATTCCATTACATGTGAGGTTATATAGTTCCTAGAAGTCATTCATTTTTTCTTCTTTCCCCCTAGGCTTCACAGCTGACTTGAGATCCAATACTGGTGGCCAGGCTTTTCCACAATGCGTCTTTGATCACTGGCAGGTTTTGCCTGGAGACCCTTATGATGCCAATTCACGTCCCTTCCAAGTTGTGGCTGAAACACGCAAACGTAAAGGCTTGAAGGAGGGTATTCCACCTCTGGACAACTTCCTAGACAAATTGTAACTACAGCCTCATCCAAGTGAGGGGTAGCCATTACAGTACCCAACTTCATCATGGAATTGGATTACTTCACAAAGCCAGGAAAGAAGTGGGAAACTGAACAAAGCTGAACAAAAACACAAACCAGCATCTAGCAATTATGTCATGTTCACCCAATGAGAAATAAAAAGTATGTGTTGTTGAACAGCTTATTTGGTAGAATTTTATTTCCTCTAGAAGTAGGTTGCTTCATTTAATGGTTTCCAATGCTCAGATACACAAATCAGGTACAGTTTATGGAGACTTGATGGCCTCTAAGCTTATGTCCATTTGTCCCATACTTACTGCTACTTGCTTGGCACACGATAAGAAATTGTTTCTATAGGCTGAAGACATGTTTACGAAGTGTCCTTGCAAAGCCAGAACTCAATTTTGGAAGTGTTGTCTCCTGTTCTCTAGTACAAGAATATGGCTTAGAATTTGACTGTTTCACAAAGCTACATTTCAGCTCTGAAAAAATGAGATCATCTGACCCAGTGAATCTACCTCATCTCCCGGGATCTGCAGCGCTACAACACAGCAGGTTATCTGGTACACAGTCAGTCTTGGGTTCAGGTGAAATGCACAAGCACTGAACGGATATTAAGCTAGCAAACAGCATGGCTTTAAGAACAAAAGCACAAACCTATCAGGTTGCTTAATTCTGTATGAATTAAACATACGGAGACCTAATGCAATGCAAGATCGATCGTATGAGCTGAGAATTGGCTTAGGTAGTCATTTCGGAAAAGGGAAACCATACCTGGTCATTTAGGCACCTCTTATGTATACTTTAAGTCCAAATATACTATAAATGTTAAGATGTGCCTGTAATAGCAAAAGATCAACATTACAATGAAATTGCAGTTTCAGTTCAGTTTCTTTAGGACTACAAATTGGAAAAAGTAAAAAAAGTTTAGTAGGGAAGAGTTTGCAGCACCTAACAGCAGCCTTTCAGTATAGCTCCTGTTACTTTTCAGCAAATTACAGTGAGAGTTACCCAGCTTTTCACACCCCTGATACACTGCTTACAATACACATGTAGATATGAAAAGGTAAGGCGCCTTTGTACTGAAAGGCTTGCAGGCCCTCTGAGGTAGGAAGAACATGATTTTCCTCCCAATTGTGCCCATATGACTTCCAGAATATGGCCTATGTCAGGGGTAGGCAACCTGGACCCCTCCAGATGTTCTGGACTACAGCTCCCATAATCCTCTACCACTGGACAGGCTGGCTGGGGCTGATTAGAAATATAGTCCAAATATCTGGAGGACACCAGGTTGCCTACCTTTGGTATGTTAAATTAAACCTGCAGTTCCCTCCCAAGGTGGTCCTACTCCTGCTTTAAACATATGCTTCCAGAGCCTCTCAGCGTTGTACCACTTAAACTTGCACTTGGTGCTCCTCAGGTACGAAGTCTGGCTATGGAAGAACTTAACAAAAAGGAGCCATTCACACACGTTTCTCCCAGTTATGGAGGATTCCCAGAAACAAATGTGTGCCAAGAATCCTGCAGATGAAGTTGCACTCCATCTGCAGAGTTCCTATTCTTGGGATGCTCAGGAATCACCCAGCTGATAAGGAAATAATGTTCTGTAGAAACCCCTCTCCACTGGAGGCGATTCCACAGTGGCCTCATCTGAACCAGGACTAGCTGGATCAGAGTGTAAACCACTCTCCAATAGTCCTCAAAGCACTCATTAGCCTCTTCAATTGTTTTTTAAACCCTAGAGATTTGATATAGACCTTAGGGTGAGATCCTAACCTGTTTATGCAGTCAAGTATGTCATTCTCACAGTTACCTAAAGAGAATTAGGATCAATCTTTCTAGCAGCAGCTTGTCCACGTTATATGAATTGAGATTATAAAAACAGTTTTCACACAAAATGTGGCATAACACAAGCTAACTCAGCAGAAGCTTAGCACCACACTCAAATCTGAAGCACTGGCCATTTTGCAGGACTTAAAGAACTGCTTTTCCTTGCCCCTTCAGCCAAGGAGAACAAAACCTTGGTCACTTAACGTGAAGTTTCCTTCTGCTGTGACAGAGGTATCAAAGAATGGGCTACCTTCCCCTGCTGTTCGGGAAGAGCGGGAATCAAGCGGCAAGAGATCTTGCATTAGGCTTAGTACCATCTGGTTCTGGTGCCAGTTCTGTCCCATGGTCAAACTTAAGACAGAAGGAGATTTGTGGAGTGTTGTGTGTATCGAGGGTGAAAGAGAAAGGACAATAAGAGGAGGAATAGGCACCCTACACTTCTGATAAGTACAGGAAAAGACAAGCGCAGCCAGAGCTGAAGTCAATTATGTGCGTTCCTGCAATTCAGCCACCAGTACTAGGGTGAGGTCTGAATGCTTCAGTCACACCAAACCAGAAGGCACCTTCAGTGAGTGACCAATATTCCGTTCTCAGTTTGGTGTGAGGATGCACCCAAGAATGGGATGTGTAACTGCCAACTTCATTATTAGGATTGGTTGGTGGCTGAGATTAAGTGGGAGGAAGCAAGTCTTGTAGTGCCCATCTCCCAAGCTCTACACGCCTCCAGCTTAAGCCATGACCACTCAGAAAAGTGAGAGGGGTGGGGACAAAAGGACTGGATGATGAGCTCCTGTGATATGTGGAAGAGAATGAAGGCATCCTAGAACAAGCTTATGTGATCCTTGATAGAAAGGGCTCTTAGCTCTGAGATCCTTTTGGTAATGTGATTGTCACTAGGAAGGCCGCCTTTAACAGCAACTACACTGAAATGGATCTTAATGGCTCAAATAGTGTCTTTTTAAGCACTTTGAGAACTATACGCAGACTCTACGAGGGGAAGCTGTGTCTCACGGCTGAGGAAAGATTATCCTTGAAGGAATCTTCTGAGATGTGGATGCGACCCTATGGGCATGCAACTATACTTGGAGAGAGGGCCAAAGCCTGTTAGGCTTAAGACCCAAGTCTAGGCCTGGTTGTGACTGGAGATAACAATAGGGTTGGGAGCGCAGCAGCTCTGCCTGTCTTGCATCCTCTTCCCCAATGGGAGATGGCGTGGCGCATGCAAAATGGCTTTGCTGTGTGCATGTCTTCTCCAACTGGAGAAAACCTGAATGTAGCAAAGCCAGGAGGATCATCCTTTCAACGGGCCTGCAGGAGACCAAATGTCATACCTGTTAACATCATGGAGGCATGGCCCCTTACATCATTGTTCACTTGGACTTCCAAAAGGCTTTTGACAAAGTCCCTCACCAAAGACTCCCGAGCAAACTTAGCAGTCATGGAGTAGCAGGACAGGTCCTCTTATGGATCAGTAACTGGTTAGAGAACAGAAAGCAGAGAGTAGGAATAAATGGTAAATTCTCCCAATGGAGGGAAGTAAATAGTGGGGTCCCACAGGGATCTGTATTAGGGCCAACACTTTTCATCCTGTTCATAAATGATCTGAAATTAGGAGTGAGCAGGGAAGTGGCCAAGTTTGCAGATGACACCACATTATTTAGGGTGCTTAAACAAGGGATTGTGAAGAGCTTCAAAAGGATTTCTCCAGACTGGGAGAATGGGCATCTAAATGGCAAATGTGGTTCAATGTAAGCAAGTGTAAAGTGATGCACGTTGGGGCAAAAAATCCCAACTTCAAGGATAGCTTGATGGGATCTGAGCTAGTGGTGACCGACCAAGAAAGAGATCTTGGGGTTGTGGTGGACAGCTCGATGAAAATGTCAGCCCAGTGTGCAGCAGCTGTAAAAAAAGCAAACTCCATGTTTGGCATAATTAGAAAAGGAATTGAAAATAGAACTACCAATATCATACTGCCCCTATACAAATCTATGGTGTGGCCACACTTGGATACTGTGTCCAGTTCTGGACACCACACCTAAAAAAAGATATTGTAGAGCTGGAAAAAGTGCAGAAAAGGCAACTAAAATGATCAAGGAGCTGGAGCATCTCCCCCTATGAGAAGGTTACAACATCTGAGATTGTTTAGCTTGGAAAAAAGGGTACGGGGAGACATGATAGAGGTGTACAAAATTATGCATGGTGCTGAGAATGTGGATAGGGAGACATTTTCCCCCCTCTCAAAATAGTAGAACCCGGGGTCATCCTATGAAGCTGATTGGTGGGAGATTCAGGACAGATAAAAGGAAGGACTTCTTCACATAGCTTAAAGTTAAACTATGGAATTTGCTACCACAGGATGTAGTGACGGCCACCAATTTGGCTTTAAAATGGAGTTGGACAAATTCCTGGAGGAAAAGGCTATCACTGGCTCCTAGGCTTGATGGCTATGTGCTACCTCCAGTACCAGAGGCAGTGAGCCTATGTGCACCAGTTGCTGGGGAACATGGGTGGGAGGGTGCTCTTGAACTCATGTCCTGCTTGTGGATTCCCGGTGGACAGCTGGTTGGCCACTGTGTGAACAGAATGCTGGACTAGATGGACCCTTGGTTTGATCCAGCATGGCTGTTCCTATAATTCGGCCTACGGAGTGCTGGGTGAGGGGGTCACTTGCCGTCCATCCCATTCTGGTTGCCCATCCCTGCTGTAAAAGCATTGGAGTTGGCTGCTTCAGAGTAGAGGGACTGAAATGATTGATGCCTTCTGTTGGTCAGAGGAGGTGTCCTACTACCTGCAAAATGGTGATCTTTTCGGCATGCAAATGGGAGGCTTGAAGGAGCAGCACTATCTTGGGCCCTCACCACCGCACTGCCCTTCTTCCAAACCTCCCCGCTGATGCCTTCTTCCAAATCTCCCTTCTGATACCGATTGTAGGAGATGCTCTTTGGGCAGAAGACCAACTGAACAGGGCACACTGATTCGCTGCTTCAGATATGCGGAAGATGGCTAGGACTGGCACTTGTGGGCTCCCAAAGATACTCCTGGGTTGCGGTGAGGGCAGATGGAAGTATTGTGGTGCTGGAAGGAGTCTGAGCAGCGCTGGTTGTTTTTAACCACACAATGTTGAATGGCTGTTGGCTTTTGTTTTGCAGGCTTGTAGGCCAAGGACAGAGGAGTAAAGTGAAAAGGACTAAGGAGTTAATGTTTAAGAATTTTAAAAAGGATTAATGGCAGAAGAGTTAAGAATTAGTAAACCTGAACAGCTTTGCAACTGAAAAGAGCAAAGTAAGCTCTGTGCTGGGCAAAAGGCAGGGAAGAACTTGGGGTGGAATCAAATGGTACTAAGTGAGATCTCTTGACGCATGAACCCTTCCTTTCCTGGGCGATGGGGGGAGTTAACCCATTCTAGGATGGCTCCTCACACCCAAGCCTAGAACCGATAACCCGTGTCCTGAAAGCAAATTACTAGGCTTTTCGTTCACATTTAATGAAAATGGATTAGATGCATGGAGCTGACTTTGCATAGCATTCTCCCACCCCACCCCGCCCCCATTCTTGTGCTTTTTTGCACCTGTAACTAAACAGTCTCTGAGCAGCATAAATTTCCAAATATGAAAAAAATTCCGGATTTGGGAAAGAGCTGGTGATGTGACTAGAGAGGAAGGGGAGAGGAGAGCGTAAGTTCACACAACTGTTTCACAAAGATTTATCCTCTCCCTGAAGATTTATTATAAGCTCCAATGAAAGGTCAAGAATGCAAACAAATGTGACTCCTTTTCTCTTGTCCTTACATCTGGGATAAACATAGGCTCCTGTCATTCCAGAGTAATTAAGTGCCTTTTTAATTTTTCTTTTAAAAAAACTGTTTACATTATTGCTAGATGTAACAAAAAAATTAAAATTAGGGTATGGAATCCACATAGCAAAGCCATGCCAGTTTCTTCATAATAAGCTTGAAGGGCTGACTTGTTCAAAAACAGACCATATTTTTTCCAAGTAAAGAGAGAAGTAAAAGCCCAAGATGATTAAAAAAATCCTTCCAGTCAGTTTTCTTCCTCTTGCAGTAGTACTGTCAATTACACATGTAGCAGGTAACAGAATCCATTTTCTTCCTTCAATAAATATCCAAACTAAGGTCCAGACAGCAGATGGTCCGTGGATTTAGGCATGCGAATGGCAGCCATGTGCAATTTCAGACCGGCGGATTTTGCCAGCTTTTAGTCCAGGGAGATGATGTCAGGAATGTTGCTCCCACTGCTGGTGAGAACTGCTGTCTCGCTCCGGCCTGAGGAACTAACGCGAGCGCTGCTCTCATGGTGGCTGGTGGAGGTGATGATGTTGCCGGGAGTGGTGCTTGTTGGCAATGTCGAGGTGAGACTATCCAAAAACATAGGAGCACAGTACTGCTTGAAACAAATAATGATGCATATAAGAGAGACTAGATGCACAAGGAGGGGAAAAAACACAAGCATCCAAGCTACTAGAGTAAGGAAACTGCATCAAGCTTCAGCTAAGACATGGCCAATGCCAATCTGGCTATTGTAAGCCACCAATGAATGGCTCAAAGAGGGCAATTTTGGAACACCGCATTACACAGACACACAGGGTGGAGAACATGTGGCCCTCCAGATGTCGCTGGGCTGCAATTCCAGTCATCCCTCACCACTGGCCATGCTGTGGCTAGGGCTGATGGGAGTTGCAGTCCACCAACACCTGGTGGGCCATGTATTCCCTACCCCTGCTACAAAGGAATCGGTCCACACAGTACATTATTAGCCATACGCACAGGCCATGCTTATCTGTCACCTATCCAGACACCCTCAGTGTGCTGCCTTGTGGACATGAGGTGGGATACAAATGAAATTATTAAAAAGCGTTGCTCTGCTATGAAATCGTTTCTAGCACTTCATGTTTCTAGTGCACATGCCTCACAGGGATGTTGAAAGTTTCAACAACAAATTTAACCTGAGAATGCTACAGAGGGGCCATGGGACAGCAGTCAAGGCCTTTTTAATCTGCAAAAAGTGTAGGACTATCAGTACTAAGAGGGCTTTCCCCCCTTCACTCATTTCCAAGTAATTCCAGTTTAATTCATATTTCTAAGATGTTATTAACAAAAGTAGATCATTTGTAGTCAAAAGACTTACCTGTGGATCAACTTGGATTAAAGAAAGAAAATCCAGACCTAGGAAGAAGAGACACGCTGCCTTTAGAGAACAGGTAAGATTTTATTAAAGGCTGCGTCAACAGAGCCAGTCTAGCAAGAGGTTGGAGTCTAGGACTGGGGAGAGCTAGGTTCCAGTCCCCACCCAGCCATGAAGCTCAGCTATTATCTTGGGCCAGTTATCATCTCCCAGCCTAACCTACCTCACAGGGTAGGATAAACAAGGAAGACAGAATGGAAGGAGTGGCTGGGGAGCAGATAAAATGCATAGACAGAACTGTCAGACTGGATAGGCTGACGTTGAAAAGCTTTTTTAAAAGTGTTCCCAGGGACAGATGTTGGAGCTGCCCATACAAATCAATGGAGAAATCCAATTTAATGTAGCTGGGATTGGGCACAAGCGTGTTCACCCTACTGCCCAGAAAAAATCTCAAATGGAGAAAAATTCCCAAATACAATCCAATGAGGACTATGTATGAGGATAGAAAAAAAGGAAAACCCAGCCAGGAGAATGGGGAGTAGAAAAAGAAAGGGAATGGTGTGGCTAGAATCCTGAGCAGAAGCATTCCACACATATAGACCCCACCAATATGCTCTACCACCAAGCTCTGGCTCTTTCCTGAAATATACCCAGCTGAACTACCGCCTACAGTGCATGCTTTTTCAGCAAAAGAAAGCCCTTACTGAGCCTGAGAAAAGGACAAGAAATGTATCAAAAAAATATTATATCGGGCAACACTACAAATACATTTCAGAACCAGGAAGGATTTGCTGGATATCTTCAGTAATGTAGGGCAAAGTTTGGGAAGTGTGCAAATTCACATTTCAATTCAAGAAGTTGGATAAAGAATTCTTGTTCTGCCAGCAGAAGGATACCGCTTGCGAAACTGGAGTTCTGTGCCCTCTCCTCCCCAGTGAAGCCCCCACCCTCCTGTGGCCTCCAAGTCTCCCCTGGAGGATCCCCTAACTCTCGGAACAGATTTGAAGGGTGCATGGGGGAAGAGGCTGCAGTGGGGAGGATGAAGAAGTCCTGTTCCACCAGGGGTATCCTTCCGATGGCAGATCAAGGATTCTGGATCCAAGCCAAGATATGTAGCTGTTTGAACACTGACGCTTTCAAGTTGCAACTTAATTCAGTTAAAAGTTTGAACCAAATCTTCCACTGGCTCTATACGCCGAGTGACTGTTATAAAAGAATTAAATGGGCTTATGTACTAGGTATATATGCCAAAGGCTTACACTGCTTTCCTTTAAGAAGGTTGGGTGGCTGAAGATTCAACTTTGCTGATAACACTGATAGCGATAACTGTAACTGCAATATTCCAAGTGAATTACACTGCAATCAGATGTCAATTAATAAAGGGTAGCAAGAAAAATCTCATTAAGTACTGAAAGAGTGAGAAGAGATGCACCACTTTGCGTGTGAACAAGAGAGTTAAAGCAGGCCAAGAGATAAACTAATAAATTATTCCAGCACATAATTAATATTCTGTACTTTAGATTTTGAGTTGACAGGTTATCTGAATCTTGAGCAAAGTATATTCTCAGTGCACATTCAACAAATGTGGGAGTTTAAAGTCTAGAATAAAGCACACAAGTATTATGTACATGTTGGAAATTATATGTTTGGGGTGCAGGAGGGAAGTTCAGACACTTCCCCACGTAGCCTCACTGGCTTCTTACCTTTGCTCCAATTACTATCAGAATGAGTTCAAGAAAACAGACACACACACCAAGAAGTCTACCTACCAGGCAAGTCTGAAGAAATACTCGATATTGGTGGATGATGGAATGGTACAGGGTAGTCCGTTAATGAGGGTGGAATCGCAGTAGGATCCACTGTGCTCACCCCAGGGACTCGAACAGAGGATGGCTGATACATGAGCACCCTGTTTGAAACAGCAGGTGAGAAGTTAGAAATAACCCAGTTCTAAGGGAAGTAATGTCCAACAGTGACCTCTTGTTCATGATGTCACTAGAATACAGCACAATTAACTAGCGTGTGGCACTTCCATGGGATGTCTTTAGTAAAATATTTCTTTTTTGTTTATTTGGATTTCTATCCTGTTAATATGTCCCAAAACAGGCCCTCGTGGAGACTGACAAACACACAATATATTTTTAATATTCAGTTAAAAACAAAGTGATAATTAAAATCAGAATCTAATCACTTTTTTAAAAAGCAAATAACATATCCCCATCCAAGGCAAAAATATGTGCGAATCTTGACTTTTAACAGCAGTCATGATTTAAGAGAAAGCAAAAAGTTAAACACAGAGTTTGGTGCGGGAGATTTAAACATACTATCATCGATGTGTACATGGTAAAAGCCACTTGCGTGCAGCACTAATGAGACAGATGCAAATCTTGCCCAATAAAGTCCTGTTTTATTTACTATTTGAGCTGGTCTCTCCATACAGAAAAACCTCCACATACCATGTTCCTGCTTTACTCAGTTCTCCTGTAAGGCATCTGCTGCCTCTTTAGAATCCAAACTAGCCAGGATTGTGAGCAAGTGTGGGAGCCGTGCCTTCTGGCATCTCAGAAGTCAGAGAGGTGGCCGATTCAAGATGCCCAGTGACCGGGGCCTGAACTCCTTGCCCACAAGAAACACAGGAAGCTGCCATATACCGAATCAGACCATTGGTGTATACAGCTCAATGCTGTCTACTGCACTGACTGTCAGTAAAGACCGTCAGTGGAGGCTGGTGGCTCCGATGTCAGTGGGACAGTGAATCCACTCTGGGTTTCAGTCAGAACTCTAAAAGAGCGATCGTTTTTATCCGCTTCGGATGGTATACCAACTACGCCCTTATCTGGACAGAAACAGCCTAGCTACAGTTATCCATTCTCTGATAGCCTCTCATCTGGATTATTGCAATGTGTTATACGTGGGGGTGCCTTTGAAAACGGTCTCGAAGCTTCAGCTAGTCCAAAATAGGGCAGCAATATTGTTAACAGGGACTGGCCAATGAGATCACATTACGCCAGTACTTTTCCAGCTGCACTGGCTGCCAGTCCATTTCTGGGCCCAATTCAAAGTGCTGGTATTAACATTCAAAGCCCTAAACGGCTTGGGGTCAGGTTATCTGAAGGAATGCCTCCTCCTATATATGCCTATCTGGACCCTAGGATCATCCTCAGGGGTCCTTCTCTGGGAGCCCCTGCCAAAGGAAGTGAGGTGGGTAGCTACCAGGAAGAGGGCCTTTTCTGCTGTGGCACCACAGCTGTGGAATGAGCTCCCTAGAGAAGTTCGCCTGGAACCTACATTGAACTCCTTCTGGTGCCAGGTGAAGACCTTTTTATTCTCAGTATTTTAGCATTTTATTCTTTTAGCTCTGGTGTTTTAAATCTGTATTTTAAATCTCGGCATTGCTGCTAGGTTTTATTCTGGTTGTATTGTTACATTGTGGTTTTAAGCTTTAATATTTTATATTGTTTTATACCGTTTTAATTTTTGTGAACCGCCCAGAGAGCTTCAGATATTGGGCAGTACAGAAATGAAATAAATACATACTTATCCAAGGTGCACCTTGGATAGTTCCTTTAGAGCTCTGACTGATCCTGACTGAAACCTGGAGCGGATTCACCACCCCACTGACATTGGAGCCACCAGCCTCCACTGAAGACCCTGTCCTTAAGGTTTCAGATAAGAGTTTTTCCCAGCCCTACCTGGAGATGCCACTGAACCTGGGCCACAGAATTCAGTTTTTGGATTGTGAAAGTGTAAACTGTTTAATAATTTTGCAATGTGGGCAAAACACATGGAAGAGACCAGAGATCTCTTCTGTTTTTCAACGTCTGACCACATGCTTTGCATACAGAAGGTTCCAGTTTTCATCCCTGGCATCTCCAGTAAAAACATTCTCAAGTAGCAGAGCTGAGAAAGAGTTGGAGCAGACAGTACTTGACTAGATAAACCATTTTCATATATGAACATATTAATTCCTTTCCACCATCAAAATGTAGGCAAAGGAAAAGGAAGCAGAGAGGGAAATGGTAATTAGCTGTGAGAATTTAGCTGCATTGAAAGTGGTTTAGAACTCCTAGTAATGTCAGATTGTTCTACACAGAGTATGGAAGGGACTCTTCTAGTATTCAGAATAATTCCGTTCTACATTCAGAGGAAGGACCAACTGACATGTGAATGAAAATACTGCCTTTTTGCAAGGTGTGATGTTGGCCGTGTCAAGAGCAGCCATTACAGTCAGCCTAGAAAGGGATGGAAATGAGGCAATAACCCAGCTGTGTGGGAGAGGCTCACCAGGTACTTAAAAATTTAAATCCAAGTTTCATATGGCACAACCGCATTCTAACTGAAGCCAAAAAGGATAGAAAAGGTTTTGTGAGGACTAAGAAATTGTGTCTTAATCAAGGTGAGATGAATTAACTTTGTGTGCCTCTGTTAAGAGATACTTATCGACAAATGGCAAGATGAAAGCCTGTAAGGATTAGCTAATACCAACAGACCTCTTCATAGCCACTGTGCCAGTATGGGCGCCCATTTGAGCCACCCAAGTAGCAACGCCCCTCCCAAAGTCCAGACCCAAATGCTTTGGTAGTGTTACTGAGTGGTTAGGCAACGTGAGGAAAGAAAACCTCCCTCCTGGATCTTGTTCGGAAATCTTTAATCCACATTTCCCATCTAGATTGGGGGGGGGGGGTATTGAGACAACAGGAAAACAGAGGATACATAAAACAGGAAAGTAAAACTATATCTTCAGTCTAACTAGCTTCAAAGTTACTCCTCCATGACAGTCACTGGAGAAGGCCTCATACGTCTATGCCTCTACCCCCTTCCTGGGAGAGAAGCCAGGGTCTGGAACAATAATGCATCTGGCTATCCAAGGACCCCTGGTCTCAAAAGAAAAGGAATTCACCCCCTTTTTATCAGGGGTAGCCAAAGGAGGAGGACAAAGGAGTCAGACACAGACACACAGGACTTGCCAATCAAGTGCAAATCATGCATACAGTGAGCACACACCTGCTCCTTATTAGGATGGACAGAGAAAGGGGCCAGCTGTTAATTAAGGGAAAGATACTTGGCCCAGTTTCAGCAAACCGGCTATCTCAAAAAGGAGACTTAATAAAAGAAACTAGGTATGGAAAGGCAGCCCCATGTCACAGCCCCATTCTTCTGGGCTGGCTTCAAGAAACCATGCCAGCACTAGAGACCCAATGAACGATCTGGGGCTTCTGTTCCACAGTTACAATTCATGATAAATAGGAAAGCTAGAAAGTGAGCTGCTGAATCAAAGACAAAAGAGAATCCAGCCCCCTTTGCAGCTACAAAATTAATTTATATGGTAATAATTCAGACAACCATCATGTGTTGAGTTGCTCCAAGTTAAAGAAAATCTCAAACACAGACCTCAAAGTGGCTGTCTTACAACAGAGAAACTTTAGGGACAGAATTCAGCGTGAGACCTCAGAGCTGACATTCATTGTTAAGTATAACACCTTGGAACTTGGCTTGAACAGATCAACCAAATGGCTTAGTCATTATGGTCTGTAGAGTCCAAGTCCCATCTTGTAGTTCACTTTCTTTAATATTGTAGATGTCTCTTTAAACTGAAATGGAGTGTTTGTTTTCTACCTGCCTGTAACCGACCTTTCCATCTTGTTTCTGTCCATTCCTGCATCTGACAAAGTGGGCTTAGCCCATGAAACCTCATGCCTTAGTAATAAAACACTGTTAGTCTCTAAGGTGCCACAGACTCTTTTTGTTTCCAAGCTAAACAGGTATGGCAGCTATCTGACCAGAAAACTACCAGTTGCAATAGAATGATTCTGAGACCTGAACCACCTTTTCCGCTTTAGGAATCTTCAAAGTAATCTACAGCTTACTTGTAATTTTAAATCTCTCTTTTGCTTAACAGGTTTGTTTTGTCCACTGGTTGTTCAAAGTGCTTGACAATCAAAGTCTTACAGATGCCTGCAATATGCTATTCTTGATATAATTTAAAGCCCTGTTGTGCAGCCCGCCAAGACCCACAGCTGTCATCATGAAAACCACTGCCCAAAAAGCTGTGGCATGAATGACAGTGGTAAAACAGTCTTCAGAGGTTGCTAGGGTGGGGAGGTGGCTTTACCTGCAACTTTGTAGCAATCCGAATCACTGCTTTACTGCTGCTAATGGTGGGGATAAAGCAGCAATCTGGTCAGGGGAGACTACTTTCCATTGTCTCCATTTTGACACATGGAGCTATGAGTGCACTTGTAGAGGGAAACATTATCTCAGGAACACCTAAAGCACCAATTTCCTAACTCCTAAACCCATAGTGGGATTTGATCTGTCTGTAGGCCGACTCTGAAAATGCGAAGTTGATCACCCTTCGTGAAGTTCAATGCTGGTTTTGTATACACATTGGGTGATCTCCTCCCACTGGCCAGGACAAGGCAAGGAGCATGTGACCAACATCTTTGCCTTGGTCCTGGCCTCTGCGGCTCCCATCTTCCAGTTCTGTCCTAGCCAAGCTAAAGAAAGAGTAGCGATAGAGGAGCCTCTTTCCCTCTGAGAAAGGAAAGGATGAAGTGACAGGATAAAGTGCACCCCCATGAGAAGCTGGTTTAGATGATTCCTGTGTGTTAGAGTGGAGTCCTAATGAAACCATAGCCTTAGACAAGGGGGGTGGGAATCATTATTAAAACAGACAAGTATAAGAGGGTTCCTTGGTAAGGTCTAGGACAGACCATTCCCCTCCTTCTTTGGATAGCTCCTGTACCTGGGGAGAATCTGTGGAAGCAATCTTAGGATTGCTATGATTACCCACAGTCACGTCCCAGGGATTGGGAGACTCTGGTGCAGAGCTTGCTCAAGAACAGAGTTCTGCTGTAGGTTGGACAGTTGGCTTATGGCTCTTAGAGCACTTAGTCAAGGCAGGTTGCTTACCTGTTACTGTAGTTCTTCGAGTGGTTACCTGTGCATAACACACATGGGCTCTGCACCTACGCTGAACCTCATTCGGGAATCTTCTAAAGCTGAGGAATGTTTTTGGCGGGAACCTTCCCCCACTGTCCATATCCCAGCGGGTTTCTGCCTGTTCCCTCAGTTCCTTGAGACTGCCTACTGTGGCCCTGGATCCAAGGGAAAACACACACCTCAGTACCAACATCAAAATCGACATTGACACCAAAGTGGGGAGTGTCGGTGGATTGTGTGATGCACAGATGACCACTTGAAGAACTACAGGCACAAGTAAGGAACCTGCCTTCCTTCTTCATGGACTCTGTGCATCACATATATCGGTGATTAACAGGCTCACTAACCGGAGGTGGGTAGGTGTCTCGCTATAAGATCAGTGACAGCATGGCTTGGCCAAAGGCACAATCTGAACGTGCTTTGACATCCAGTTTGTAGTGCTTTACAAACAGCGAGGGTTTCAATCATGTTGCTATTTTACATAAGCCCAACAATGGAACACCTTTGCCAAAGGCTGTAGATGTGGCAACCTCTTGTGTCAAATGGGCCCGGATGTGAGACAGGCGCTCCTGACAGCTCATAGGCTAAACAAATTGTTTGTACTATCAATGAGGCTAGCCTTTGAGATGACACAGGAAGACCCCGTAGCAAACAAAAAGTCATTGTGTTTTACGAAAGGATGCTGTTCTTGATCTATAAAAAGCCAATGCCCTGTTCACATCCAGAGCATGCAGCTTGCTCTCCAGTTCAGAAGATGACTATGGGGAAAAAGGCGGCAGTGAAATAGATTGATTGACATGGAAATCTGAGACCACCTCTGGTAAAAAATCAACATTCGGTCTCAGATCAATTTTGTCTTTGTGGAAAATCAGATAGGGATGATCAACTCTCAGAGCACAAATTTCACTAACATGCATGGAGGAAGTGATAGCAACTAAAAAGGCAACTTTCCAACACAATAGATGGAGGTTCGCTGTAGCCACAGGCTCAAAAGCTTTTGAGAGCACAGCATGCAAGACAATGGAGCAGCTCCATTGAGGCATCAGAGTTCTTCACCGGAAGTGCCAAATTCTTTACCCCTCACAAAAACCAATGGGTAGTATGATGTGTAAAGAGTGAAAGCCCTTGTACTTGTCCTCAATAAGGCAAAAGGCTAAATAAATCCTTATGGATGAAAGCTTCAACCCTTTCTGGAGCAAGTGGTGAAGGAATTAAAAAAAAACATTTTCAATTGATCCTGTGAGTGGATTAAAACCCTGAACTTCTGCAACCTTTGTAAAATAAGACCATTTAGCAGCATAAGACTACTGTATGACAGGTTTCCTGGCCACATCTAAGACAGTTTGGACTCCTAATAGAATCTGAACAGGGTTACTCGCAGATTCTCCAGGCTGTGAGTTTCAATGTGTCCAGGTGCTGGATCTTGCCTTGATCCCAAGAGATTAGGTCTGGGATCTGTGGGATTCTCGTAGAAATTCTTCATTGGATAGGCAAAGTAGAGTCATGAACCATGACTCTCTTGGCCACCAAGAGGCGATCAAGATGCAAACCGTCACATCTTCTGTCCATTTCTGGAGGGTCCTCAAGAGGAGTGGGAATGGAGGAAAGAGGTAGAACAGCTCCTCTTGCCACTGGAGTTGGAAAGCATTGCCCAGTGACAATGGGCCAATCCCCACTCTTGTGGAGAACCTCGTGCAAATCGCATTCGATGGAGTTGCAAACAAGTCTGTCATTGGGTGACCCCAACTCCAAAATAGGGGACGTATGATGGTCGGGGACATTTGCCACTCATGGTAAGGTTGATACAAACAGCTTAGAGCATCTGTTAAAACATTGTCCTCTCCTGCAATGAGAAGAGTTCTCAAAATGATGTTCAGCTGAATTGCCCAATCGAACATGTCCACTGTTAGGTCCATGAGCTTGGAGGAGTGTGTGCCCCCTTGTTTCTTGATATGCCAAAGCGCAGCTGTACTGTTGGTAAGGATTTGTACATGCCTTCCTTGTAGGTAAGTCTCAAAGGCACGCATCACCTTCCAGACTGCAAGGAATTCCAAGAAATGAATGTGATACTGTGTCTCCACTCCAGACCATGTCCTTTGGATTCGGAGCAGGCCACAGTGCGCCCCCCATCCCGAGAGAGAAGCGTCTGTTGTTAATATCCGTGTAGGGGATGGTTGGACAAAAGGAGCGCCTTGACACAGGTTGTGGGGCTGCATCCACCACAACAGGGAGTTGGCTACCTTTCTGGAATTTTTAATCGACAGCGTCGAGTATCAGTGGTGGAACTGAAGTTCCAGAGCAGCCACTTTTGCAATGGTCACATCTGAAGCCTTGCCCAATGTAAACTGTGATCGTAACTGCCATATGTCCCAGGAGCGTTTGAATCATATGAGAAGGGACTAGCCACCGAGAATAAAGGGTATTTCCTAGGATAATTAACTTGTCCTGTTGAGGAAGGTAAGCACGTGCAACTGTTGAATCCACTAGTGCCCCTAAAACTTTGAGGTTTTGAGATGGCCTTAAGGTTGACTTTTCTTTGTTCACATATAGGCCTAAGGCTCCCAGAAGGATCAGAACAATCTCGATGGCACAATGCAGGTAGTCTTTGGAATCTGAGACAAGGAGCCAGTCGTCCAGGTAAGGGTAGACTTCAATGCCCTGAAATCGAAGGTACACACACAAAACTGCCATGCACTTTGTAAAGACTCTTGGAGGGGTTGCTAATCCGAAAGGTAGGACTCAGAACTGGAACATGTCGGTTCTGATGATGAATCTCAGAAATTTCTGGTGGGCAGCTGTGATTGCTATATGAAAATATGTGTCCTTCAGGTCTACGGCTGCAAATCAAACATCCTTCCAGAGGAGGGGAAGGATCAATGCCAATGTGGTCATTCTGAACTTTCTGGGGGTAACGAATTTGTTCAGATTCCTTAAATCTAGGATCGGGCGGAGTCCTCCATACCATTTCGGTACTGTAAAATACTGGGAGAAAAAGCCGTTCTCTGTTTGGTATGGCAGAACTCTCTGAATTGCTCCTTTTTGGAGCACAGTCGTCGTCTCTAGAAGTAAGGTCTCTGATGGGGGCATCACCCGAACAGTCCCCAGTGCGGGAAGGGTATGGAACTCTATTTTGTATCCCCCGACTGATTATATTTAACACCCAACTGTCTGTTATTATTGCATTCCAGGTTGAAAGGAACTGAGCAAGTATGGAGCCGAAAAAGGGCTGACTGGGGAGATCATACACAGAGAGTATTAGGAAGTTAAAGCTGACACTTGAAGGCAGGGTCATTCCTTCCACACCCGTGGAAGTACTTAGAGGAGGGAGTTTGCTTCCTCTGTTGTTGGGGTGGCTGGTACTGAGGGTAATGGTCAAATGATTGTTTGGTGGAGTACGGCTGCTGCTAGCGGAACCACTTGCAAGGTCTGTAGGGTTGCTGCTGGTATTAAGGCCCCAGACCCATTTTTCTGGCAGTTGTTTTTGCCTTTTGTACAGAATCCATATATTCAGATGTTGAACAGCCCCTCACCATCAAATGGCAGGTCCTCTATTCTGGAATGGGCCTCAGGAGTCAAGCCAGCAGATCGTAACCAGGCATGCCTCCTGAGCATGACTGCTCTGACCATGGATTTCATGCCGGTTGCTTTGTGGTGGGAGGTACTGATCTGCTGTCTTGGAAGTTTGACAGCTTCCGCATGAAAAACTCTAGCCACATCTCTTTGGTCATCTGGGAGATATGCACAAAGTGAGTCCATTTTTTCCACAGAGGAAAAACTGGTACTGAGCCATCACGGCCTGATAGTTAGCTGATGAGTACATCCGTCGACCCAACAGATCCAATCTTCTACCTTCTTTGTCCACAGGTGATGCATGGACCGTTTGTGATTGTCCCTGCACCGACTCAACAATTATGGAATTGGGACATGGATGTGAATATTAAAAGGCTGTGTCCTTCTCTTGGACATGGTACAAGGACTTGGGCCTTTCTGAAGAGGGTGTCATTGAAGACGGGGCCTTCTACAATTATTGTACTGTTTGAAGGAGAGTCAGGAGAAAAGGAACTGCCGCCACCGGTTTTGATGATTCAGTATGGACAGCATCGAAAACTGGATCTTGGATGTGTTGCTCCAGTTGTTGAACATCAATCCCCAGAGACTCAGCCATTCTACTGACTTGCTCTGAGAAATGGAACATGTCCTCAGAGGGTGATGCTCCCTCTTGGTTTCCAGCAATATCGTCCAGAGAGGAGATGGAATGAGGTATAGATGAATACAGTGATGAGCTGGATTGGTAGTCATCAGCCAAATTATGAGGCGGTGATGGTCTATGCACCGCAACCGACGTAGAGTCTGCTGGTACTGTGGCAGAAGATGGTAATGGACAATCTGGTAACTGCATCCCATGCAACTGAGGTGATTTGTTCTTTGATGCCAGTTGGCTCCTTATTAAAGATGATGAGTGAAGAGGCACAAGCAATGGTGGAAGAAATCCATTCAATGTTGGAGGGTGAGATAAAGTTGGTGACAGAAAAGGCTGGTACGGAGCAGAGGTTGCTCCAAGGTATCTGGTGCAATCATAATAATTTTCTTGATCCTGAGAACAATGCTAGTCATCGAGGGTATAACCTGAGGTGGGAAAGACCATTCAGAGCATCAATCCCAGTCCCGCTGTGGAGATTGGGCCCTCTCCCTGTATTGGTGCCCGTACCAACGGTCTGCATTCAGCGATCTGAGGGACTCAGGGGAATGGAATCGATGTCTTGGTCTAGGCTCTGCAAATGGAGAATGAGGCTGTCGATCGCGAGATGGTGAAATCCTTTGGTCTCAACGCTGAGAAGTATCATCCAGCAAAGAAGACGCAGGCTGATGCTCTCGAGTTGGAGAGATTCCTCGATTCCGAGATGTGGGGGTGAAGACAGTTCAACAATTTCGCCCTCTGAAGCTGCAGAGACTGGCTCCAGTATAGGGGCGTTTGGTATTGTTTGGATCAGAGTTCAGTAATGGTGGTATTGGAACCTTTGCTTTTGAAGATTTAGCAATGTTTCTTTTGCTTTGTTTTTTTAAGCTTTCTCATCCAGATCTTGGATCTTCAGTCTTTTTAGAAAGCTTCTTCGCTAACGATAGTTAGTGAGCGTCCTAGAGTCGGCAGATATACTCGATCCGCAACAGGGACCGAAGACTGCGGGGAGGAGGGGTTGGACAAAAACATAGTGGTTGCCACCTTCTCCTTTACATGAGAGTCGGTCGATTTCTTAGAATCCACTGCCAGTAAGCCTTGCCTCCAAAGCTCCACTTTCAGTCTATCTGACCGGTTTCGCCTCACCTGCTTAGTAAAGGACCGGCAGAGCGAACAAGCCTTGGGTGGATGTGCCTCTCCCAAACAAAAAAGACAGAGGGAGTGAGGATCAGTTGGAGACAATTTGCTCCCACATTTCACACATTTGCAGAAAGGAGCCTTTGAGGCCATACGCTGCAAAGGCCGCAGCTTGTCACAAATAACGAAAAAAGGAGGAAGCCAAACTTTTTTTTTAAGATAACGAAGAAAAGAAAATTAAAATAAGCAGAAAAAGAAAAAAAACAAAGTCCTCAGCAATAGTGCAAAGTACTAAAACGCTCTCTAATTATGGATGAAGATCCCATAGAGGCCACCAGCTAGGCAACTGAAAGAGAACTGGGGGAACGGGTGGGAACACGCTGGAATGTTCACACTGGACAGTGGGGGAGGGTTCCCACCAAAAATGTTCCTCAGCTTTAGAAGTTTCCCGAGCGAGGTTCAGCACAGGCACAGAGCGCATACGTGTGATGCACAGAGACCACGAAGAACTTGAAATTGCTTTGTTTTAGGCTCTTTGCAGCCTAAGAAAGAGAAGGAATCTGAAGAGGAAGGCTCCCAAACCCACTTATGTGTTTCTCAACCGCCTCTTTGTGGCTTGGAAGGTGAGCGAACTCCTATCTGATAGCCTGTTATATGATGGTGCAACAAAATCACAATGCTTGCCATGTGGAGTCTGTATTAATATTTATATGTGTTTGCTGTGTTAAATAGAACCTAGGTAAGTTAGGGTTAACTGTTTGGAGGTGAGTGAGTGCCCCTTCATGGATCACTGCCTTGTTGTGGCGAAGGGGCTTGCGCAACTCAGTGAAGCCATAAGCTATGCCGTGCAGGGCCACCCAAGACAGACAGGTCATGACGGAGAGTTCTGGCAAAATGCGGAGAAGGAAATGGCAACCCACTCCAATATTCTTGCCAAGAAAACCCCATGGAACATATCACAAGGCTAAAAGATATGACGCCGGAAGATGAGCCCCTCAAGTCGGAAGGTGTCCAATATACTACTGGGGAAGAGCAGAGGGTATTTCCAAGTAGTGCCAGAAAGAGTGAAGCGGCTGGGCCAAAGCCGAAAGGACACTCAGCTGTGGATGTGTCTGGTGGTGAAAAGAAAGTCCAATGCTGTAAAGAACAATATTGTTTAGGAACCTGGAATGTAAGATCAATGACTCAAGGTAAGCTGGAGGTGGTCAAACATGAGATGGCAAGATTGAACATCGACATCTTGGGTATCAGCGAACTAAAATGGACAAGCAAGGGCGAATTTAATTCAGGTGACCATTATATCTACTACTGTGGGCAAGAATCCCTTAGAAGAAATGGAGTAGCACTCATAGTCAACAAAGGGGTGGGAAAAGCAGTACTGGGGTACAATCTCAAAAACGACAGAATGATCTCAGTACGAATCCAAGGCAAACCATTCAACATCACAGTAATTCAGGTCTATGCCCCAACCACTGAGGCCGAAGAAGCTGAGGTTGATGGGTTCTATGAAGACCTACAACACCTTCTAGAACTAACACCAAAAAAAAATGTCCTCTTCATCATAGGGGATTGGAATGCTAAAGTAGGAAGTCAAGAAATCAGCGGGATAACAGGCAAGCATGGCCTTGGTGTACAAAACAAAGCAGGGTAAAGGCTAATAGAGTTTTGCCAAGAGAACACGCTGATCATAGCAAACACTCTTTTCCAACAGCACAAGAGGCGACTCTACACATGGACATCACCAGATGGTCAATATCGAAATCACATTATGTCCTTTGCATCCAAAGATGGAGAAGCTCCATACAGTCAGTAAAAACAAGACCAGGAGCTGACTGTGGCTCAGATCATGAGCTTCTTATTGCAAAATTTCAGCTGAAATTGAAGAACGCAGGGAAAACCACTAAACCATTCAGGTATGACCTAAATCATATCCCTGATGAATATACAGTGGAGGTGAGGAACAGATTTAAGGGATTAGACCTGATAGACAGAGCGCCTGAGGAACTATGGACGGAGGTCCGTAACACTGTTCAGGACTCAGCAACTAAAGCCATCCCAAAGAAAAAGAAATGCAAGAAAGCCAAGTGGCTGTCTGATGAGGCTTTACAAGTGGCTGAGGAAAGAAGGGAAGCGAAAAGCAAGGGAGAAAGGGGAGGATATATCCAACTGAATACAGATTTCCAGAGGATAGCAAGGAGAGACAAGAAGGCCTTCTTAAATGAACAATGCAAAGAAATTGAGGAAAACAACAGAATGGGAAAGACTAGAGATCTCTTCAAGAAAATCGGAGATCTCAAGGGAACGTTTTGTGCAAAGACGGGCATGATAAAGGACAAAGAAGGCAGGGACCCAACAGAAGCAGATGAGATTAAGAAGAGGTGGAAAGAATACACTGAAGAACTATACAGGAAAGATCTGAATGTCCCTGATAGCCATTATAGTGCGGTCACTGAACTTGAGCCGCACATCCTAGAGAGTGAAGTCAAGTGGGCCTTAGGAAGCATTACTAACAACAAAGCTAGCGGAGATGACAGTATTCCAGCTGAGCTATTCAAAATCCTAAAAGATGATGCTGTTAAAGTGCTGCACTCAATATGCCAACACATTTGGAACACTCGATAGTGGCCACAAGTCTGGAAAAAGTCAGTTTACATTCCAATTCCAAAGAAGGGCAATGCCAAAGAGCGTTCAAACTACCGTACAATTGCGCTCATTTCACATGCCAGCAAGGTGATGCTCAAAATCCTACAAGCTAGGCTTCAGCAGTATGTGAACTGAGAACTACCGGAAGTACAAGCTGGGTTTCGAAGAGGCAGAGGAGCTAGAGATCAAATCATCAACATTCGCTGGATCATGGGGAAAGCAAGAGAATTCCAGAAAAACGTCTATTTCTGCTTCATTGTCTACGCTAAAGCCTTCGATTGTGTGGATCACAACAAACTGTGGGAAATTCTTCAAGAGATGGGAGTACCAGACCACTTTACCTGTCTCCTAAGAAACCTGTACAAGGGTCAAGAAGCAACAGTAAGAACCGGACATGGAACAACCGATTGGTTCAAAATTGGGAAAGGAGTACGTCAAGGCTGCATATTGTCGCCCTGCTTATTTAACTTATATGCAGAGTACATCATGAGAAACGCCGAGTTGGATGAATCACAGGTCGGAATTAAGATGGCTGGGAGAATTATCAACAACCTCAGATACACAGACAATACCACCCTAATGGCAGAAAGCGAAGAGGATCTAAAGAGCCTCTTGTTGAGGGTGAAAGTGGAGAGTGCAAAAGCTGGTTTGAAACTCAACATCAAAAAAACAAAGATCATGGCATCTGGCCCCATCACTTCCTGGCATATAGAAGGGGAAGAAATGGAAGCAGTGACAGGTTTTATTTTCTTGGGCTCCAAGATCACCACAGATGGTGACTGTAGCCATGAAATTAAAAGACGCTTGCTCCTTGGGAGGAAAGCTATGGCAAACCTAGACAGCATAGTAAGAAGCAGAGACATCACCTTGCCGACAAAGGTTCGTATAATCAAAGCTATGGTTTTCCCAGTAGTAACGTATGGCTGTGAGAGCTGGACTATAAGGAAGGCTGAGTGCCGAAGAATCGATGCTTTCGAACTGTGGTGCTGGAGAAGACTCTTACGAGTCCCCTGGACTGCAAGGAGGTCAAATCAGTCAATCCTAAAGGAAATCAACCCTGAGTGCTCATTGGAAGGACAGATACTGAAGCTGAAGCTCAAATATTTTGGCCACCTAATGCGAAGAGAAAACTCCCTGGAAAAGACCCTGATGCTGGGAAAGATTGAAGGCAACAGGAGAAGGGGACAGCAGAGGATGAGATGGCTAGAAAGCATCACCGATGCAATGAATATGAACTTGAGCACACTCTGGGAGAGAGCGGAGGACAGGAAGGCCTGGCATGCTATGGTCCATGGGGTCACGAAGAGGCGAACACGACTTAACAACTGAACAACAACAGTGAGTGAGTGAAAGGTGGGAGGGGCACGCGTGCGTGCGTGCACGTGTGTGCGGGGAGACTGAGTTTATAAAAGGCAGGAGCAGACAGTTGGGCAGACAGGGCCTTAGGGTTTAATGAAGTTACATCTAGATAGTGAAGTTGTGGGAACAGGAGTTAGAAGGAGTAGAGTAGGCAGGGTAAGGCCGAGAACTGAGTGATTAAATTATATGGATAATATCTCTTGTATTAAATAAAGTTTTGTTTTTAAATCATAAAATCACATGTCTTGTTCACCTTTATGTGCCACCAATAGTATTCATATTGCCTGGGTACTTCTGATTGGGTAAAGGGAACCAATTAGGTATACTGGGTGTCTCTTTTACCTGGTGAATTTAGGAGCTGAAACTCATGGGACAGTGAGGACAGCTGTCCCAAAGCAGAGGCAGACAGACCTGAGGGAGGGTTACATCACAGGTGGCAATTAAGGCATTATCTTGACCAGGGGGGCTGCGGGAGGATTCATTAGTCACACGGATGGAGGCTATTGGGAAGGTAGTTGTGGGTGCAGCCTGTTGGAGGACCCCTTCTGCAAATAGATGCTGCACAAATTGCAAGTCCAAGAAAATGGTGGGGTGTTTGGTGGGAAGAGGGAGGCTGGAGAGTTAGGCCATCCCAGTCTGGGCTGGAGGGTCCCCATGGTATCTTACATAAACTTTCTTTGTATCTAAATGCAAGACTTCAAATTTATCTCGGTTGAATGTCATATTGTTAGATTTGGCCCAGTGTTCCAGGCTGTCTAGATCCTTTTGAGCCTTGAGCCCAAATCTTTTAGGCATCGGCTATCCCTGCTAGCCTTGGTCACCTCCAAATTTGATAAGCAACCCTTCTACAGTCTCATTCAGGTCATTTATAGAAGTGCTGAACAGCCCAGGGCCTAGGACAGAGCCCTGTGGCATTCCGCTAGAGACCACCCTCCAGGAGGATGCAGAGTCTGAGTAGGCTGCTTAACCAACTGTTAATTTACCTAACAGTAGGAGTGTCTAACCCATATTTTACCATCTTTTCAACAAGGATATAATGGGAAATCTTGTCAAATGCTTTGTTGAAATCAAGATATACTACGTCCACAGCATTCCCATGATCCACTAAACTAGTTGCTCTGCCAAAAAAAGAGATACAGTTGGTCTGGCATGAATTCATTGGTCTGGCAATGAATCTTTGAAATTTAGATATGTTTCTTAGGATATATGAGCACAATAAACTGCCTTATACCCAGACAGAGCGTCGATCCATCTACTCAGTACTGTCTACTCTAACCAGCAGTGGCTCTCCATGGTTTCAGGCAGAGGTATTTCTCAGCTCCTCCAGTGCTGCCCAAGGTTCTTTTACTAGGAGGGCTGCCACTGAACAGTTGCGCACACACAGTGGCCAGGAACACTTCATGCCTTGCCTTCATGCCTTGCCTCTGGGCTTCTCAGAGACATCTGGTTAGCCATTCTAGGAAACGGGATGCTGGACTAGATGGACCTTTGGTCTGATCCAGCAGGGCTCTTATGATGTTCTTACAATAAGGTGGGGAATTGAACCCAGGACCTTTTGTATACAAAGCAGTAGTTCCAACATCAAGCTACAGCCCCTCCTCAACTAATAGTAGTCCACTAGTTAGAGAGTGCCCAACATGGAGGAGTAACAGATATTTCAGATATGATTGAAATGCAGCGGAAGCCTCACACTTCCTGTTTAATCTGCCACAAAGTTATTATCAAAATGGCCCATGCAACTACTGTCGAATTCATGTATGGCCTGAATAACTTCCCTTCCCTTCCTTCTCACTTCTTGCGATATGGAACTGTGTCAACTCCCTTGGGATTCTGAAAACCCAGTCTGAAGAAATGAAGACCTGACATTTGGACCGACCAATGAGCAAGGACAGACAACATTTATTCATTTAAAAATCAACAAACCCTTTGGTGGGACTTGCTTGTGTGTCAGACATATATATGCATTTCCTTTTGGGAGGCGCATCTTCCTCTTCATCAGATGAGCTCTCAACAGTAAGATCAATGACATCAACTTTCTTCTTGCTGACCTCACCGATGGGCATGGAGCATGGCTTGCTGACCATGGTGGAACCTGTAAGGTGCACAACCAATGGAGAAAACAGCTACAGCAACTCCTGTCTTGGAGAAGAGAGTGATGTCTACTTCTGATGGTAGTCTGAGTAAATATCTCTACTGAACTTTACAACAGGGGCAGGGAACCTGCAGCCGTCCAGATGTTGCTGGACTCCGATTCTCAGCACTCCTGGCTATGCTGGCTGGGGTTGATGGGAGTGTGTGTCCAACATCTGTAGGACCACAGGTTTGCTTTACAAAGTTCAAAGTGCTTTGTAACCGTAACTCCTTTCAAAGGTAAGCATGGTACCCCCTATGGCAGGCTTGTGGTCAAACTGTGCTCGAACAAAGTTGTTACCCTGCTTCTCTCTTTCAGGCAGGGCTGTACAACCCATGGTCTGCATATAGCCCAAGGTGTTATCTGTGCCCATGTATGACCAAAACGATCACTTAATCGCTGCAGCTGTGGCCTGTTTCCCAGAGGACACTCCAGAAACTAGCACTGCTTCCAGGTTTCGAGGGAGAGTAAATGAATATGCGTATGCATGTGTACGGGGTAAAAGTGTATTTATGTGTGTGTGTATATGTGCGCACACATGCGTGTGAGGCCCTTGGCCCCAACTGACATTCCATGTGGCCTTCAGGACCAAAAAGGTTATGCACCCCTGCTCTAAGAGAAGGTCTTCTCATGTTGAAAAATACAGCGTTGTTTCAAGATCTGATCCCCTGAGGACAGGAGAATAAAGACTGGGGCAGAATCTGTGGACCCAACTTATCCTTTCTTCTGTGACAGGCAATGTGGCAGGAGAAGCTGCAAATTCCACGCTCAAAGCCCAGAACCTGCACTCTTGCCCTCTACAGCCTACCAATGCCTCTTCCCTTCTTCCTTTTTTGACTTTCTTCAGTTAATGAGCAGTTGTAAAGAAAACTACTCATTCACTATGGAGGCATGAGAAGACTGGCCTTAGAGAGGAAGTGGGAAGGACCTCCTACTCCAGGTATTCAGCCAAGTCTTCCTTCATTTGAAGAATTCTGCCTCCTAGTGGATGGAGCTGAGAGCACCCCAGCATCCCAGGCTAGGACCATGTAGGGAGAAAGATTGGTATTTACTATGAAGATTTCTTTTTTGTTGGTGTGTGGAAGGTACCAGGCCAAGCTTTTACTCCTACTTGCTCAAGAGGCAGAAATCATGTAATTTAGTCACGGTCTTCTGGAGTAAATCCCTCCCAGTTCTGTACTATGGATAAGCTTATGATACAAGCCAGAAACTCCATGGTTATCCAGAAAATAGGCAAGGCAGAGAGGGGCAACTTCTTGGGGAGTATTTGGTGTCTCTGGACCATGATACAGGTCTGTATGTAGTTCATGAAAAGGATTAAGAGCTACTGGATGCCCTCCACACACCAACAATAAGAAACCTTATGGTAAGTACTAACATTCCTTTGTCACTGTGGGAGAATATGAAAAAAGCTGGGATATGAAAAAGCAGTGCAATAGCCTGAGTGAGATGAGTGGCTGCTTCGTAACAGAGGGAATATGTTTTGTAACGCTCTCTTCTCAGAAGCTGCCTCTGCGGAGGTATAGGTGTTTGGCTTGCGATGCTTCAGGAATGTATTTGCAGAGGACCAGGGGCACCCAAGCAGACAGAATCTTTGTTGACAGGCTGCTGAGGTAGCCACAGCCTTGGTGGAATGTTCCAAGATGCGGAAAATAGTTGTGCTGTGTTTGATTTGCTACAGCAATATACACCTTCATCTACCTAGCAATGGTGGAAGTGGATAACTTATTTCCCCACGGACACAGGGTAAAGGAAAACAAAACAATGTTCAATTGTCCGAACACTGTGTGTTGACTTAATATTTTAAGAGCTCTGCGCACATCCAATTTGTTCCAGAGGGGTTTAGTAGGCTCTCAAGTTTTGGAATAGAAGGAAGAATGGATTCCCAAGATCTCTGGAATAAGGGGTTAACTTTATATGTGCACAATACCTTCTTGCCTACATGGTATGAAGAAGGGGTCTTGTTTGTAAGGATCACTTTGTCCTTAGAAAAAACACACAACTGGTCTCTGACAGAGCGATTTTTTAGCTCTGAAACCCTACAAGTGGACATTATTTTCACCAGGAAAGCCACCTTGAGGGAAAGCAGCCTTAGCACCTCCCATTTAAGCAGCTTGAATGGGGGCGTCAGTAGAGCTCCTCGAGTACTGTGTGCAGTTTCCAAGAAGGGAGTCTGTGGTCCACTGGAGGGTTGATTAGGATGTTCCATGGAGGAATAGCCAAAGATGTGGATATATGCCTACTGATCTGGATCCTAGTTTACCAAACTGATGAGATCTGCCCTCTTAGTGTTAGGCTTGAGCCCCATTTGTAGGTCTGACTTTAGGAGTGGCAGTAGTTCCCCGAGGCCTGCTGTTCTGTGGTTAATCTTTTCTTTTACTTCAACCAGAGAAGGCTTTCCAAGTTGCTTTGTAGAATGAAGGGAGGCCCTCTGTGGATGAAAGGAATTATATGTAGCCCTGGATTGTCTGCGATCCTCCCTTTTTTGACAGCGTGGCATTGACTTATGTTTGTCCTGCGTCTCAACTATTATCTCTGAGCAGATATATTGATGGAATTCTTTGAATGGACCTGTTATTAGATTGGATCTGGATACTGCATCTTATGTTCCAATGCTTAAGCCAAATACAGCAACTAACAACAATATTGGCAGCCATAACTCTAGATGAAAATCAGACGGAACCAAAGGTAGCATCTGCCATGAAAGCAGAGGCTTTTGACAATTTCAGGAGGGGTCTGTGTAATTTTGCGGAACCTGGGCTTCAGTCTTCTAGGAAGTCCTCAAGCCAGAGGATTGAGGCTCTGGGAAAAAACTAAGTTGGCTCCGATTGCCAGGGCAGCAGCCTCATGGCCTTTTCATAAGACCACGTCTGAAAGTTTTTTTTCCAAATCTCTAAGGATGTGACAGGGGCATCTACTAGTGGAATCTAAAGGTCATGCATTGCAGATTGTTAAAGAGGGTCATACTTATGGGCTATGTGATTTGCTAGTTTACTGTTCAGCGGGGTTACCCATTCTGACTTTATTACCTCACTGAAGGATGGGGAGAGGGGGAGGAAAACACACTGAAGTGGTTTGGACTGAGAAGATTGAGGTACCCTTTGACAATAGAGCAGGATCCTGGGGAGGCACCTGCAAACCTGGGATAAAAGAGAGGTAAGAGGTTTTCACTGTAGAGGAGCCTAGAAAATGGTGATTTCTCTGTGATAAGAGTCCTGATCTGACTGCTCCTTCCTCATCTGAGGGGAGGGGGGATTCTAAACCATTTTTACTCAGTGCAATGCACTGTTTGATCTATACTAGACAGTGTCCAGAGGTGGAGTAAACTAATTATCATAGAATTCTTCAGATTTACTACAGAGAATTCAGCCTGATGTCACCACGTGGTGATCAGGAGATTCCATCAGAGGCATCTGAGTGAGAGGTACATGGGGAGTCTTGGGGTGTTCATGCCAGGGCCCCAATTTTAATCTCTTTTTCCCCTTGGGGTGGGGAGATTCAGGAGGAGGAAAGGAGTCCTGCCCCTTTTATGGGTGTGCTTTGTTGTTCTGCTTTTATGCAGCTGTTCAAGAATACCATTCATTGTAGCCTCAACTCTCTGAATGAATAGAGCATTGAGGGAAGATGCAGAGAAATGGGAAATTGCATCATTCTGGTCAGATACAAGTCTCAGATGCTGGGCTTTCCTGATGGGAAGCAGATCTTGGAAGGTTGTGGAGTTGCTTTCTAACAAATGTATCCCTACTGCCATACAGGAGCCATTGGGATTGTATAGATTACCCTCTGTTGCCATCTGGTGGCCTGCGAGCTGAATACCTTCACTTTGCCAGGGAGAACTGCAGATGGGCTGGAAGTTGTCTACTGGGACTGGAAAAACCTGAATGCGGGTGCTGCTGATGGGGGTGTTGCTCTACTCCAACCTGTGGGAGGCCAGAAGGAAGCCTGGATTCTTTGGTGGAGCTGTCAGTGAGACACTGCCCTTAGATGCCAGTTTGCCACTGAGTTGACTGGAGATGGAACGCCGGTCTTTTCAGCTCTTTTGCTGGGTCGTTTGAGGATTGTGCAAGTTGGGAGTTCCCTTTGTGGTTTGGCAGAGCAAACAAGTCTGATGTTTTGGGCACACAACTTTTTTTGCAGGCTTCATTCCAGAATGCTTCTCTGTTGATGCCATGAGAAGCCAAGATTCGAAGGAGAGAAGAAAAAATGAAAGTGGAGATTTCTTTGGTTTTTAAAACAAGAAGGAACCTCATGAAAGAGTCAGAGCATAAAACTAAGAGGCAAGAATGACAAAGGGTAAGCAGGTTAAAGGATATTTGAAAGGCCTGGCACAGATTTGTTCTCCGGGAACAGGGACGGGGCACGACAAAAATGTGTGTTGGGCTCCTGAACAAGGCAGGGAAGGAACTTGAGGAGCTTACTCCAGGGAGGCAGAAGTATATAAAAAAACCCAAGTCACCCTGCCTCTTCAGCAGGTAGGTGGAAAAAAAGCCCAGCCTGGATACTTTCACATGCCAACAAAGAAAAGTGTTTCATGGCCCAAGCCTCAAGTTACTTACTTTCTATTTTGGTGCACTGTGGGCCAACTACTTTCAAAGCTTCTTTCTTTGGCCTCATAGGGCACCACGAACCATCCTCCTGGAATTTGATCTCATCTACATCCGAACATTCATTTAGAATTTCCATAAAGAGCCTGGAAAATAGTATTAAATATGTTTATTAGTTTGCCTCCATTAATTATGCTGATAGTGCCTTTCAAAGATGCTTCCCATCTAAAAGGAGCTAAAGTATCCTCTCCTCATTCCAGTGGCTACTACTACTGTGAGGTACTACTTACCAGCTGGTATTACATCCTACCAGCATGCATTCTGGGACTGGACACTGGTAGTGGACTGCAGTGTTTTCAGGCTGGCAGGTATACAGGTTTGACCTAATGCTTATTTTATCAGAACTAGTTACATAGGGTGAATTTTTATGAATAGGATTTATTAAGATACCCTTGTAGACATTTACACGTTTGATATTTTGTACTTGTACTTTATGACCAATACCTTGAAACCAGGTTAATATTACTACACTTTTTAAAGTCCCATGTGAATCCTTGAATTCCACAAGGTTCAATATGAATTCTGATCGTGGGCTGTGTGTCAGGGCCCGGCTTCAGCACTGCAGCGGGCCTTGTAGGTTATAGCTAAGATTTGAGTAGAGGTAGCTTTGAAGGGCTTGCGCGCATTCAGCCTCTAGAATGTCAGAACTGGTGTGAGCTTATCTCTGTTGGTGTTCTTGGAGCAGAACCAGGGGGAGTCACCAATTCCCTGTCCACCTGCTGGTCTGGCCTTGGCAGGCAGGGAGGCTGGAAGCTGTCTGTGAGAACCTGACAGAGGTGGGGTGGGGTTTGCAGAAGGGTTGCCCAGGTTGAAGCGTCACTGCTGGAGGGCTGAGCAGTGACACCCTGTTTAGACAGGGACCTTGCTGAAAGGCCCTTGTCTGTCAAGGGATCTGGAGGGGGTGTCTTATAGTCACACCTTCCCTTTTAAGCTGATGCAACGGTGAAGAGCCTTTGCTAGGAACATCTCGTCTTCATTGCCCGAAGCCTTCTTTGTTTGGATCTATCATTGTCTGGGCTTTTGGAGGCACTCTGCACGTGAACTGGAACTTTGGATTGTTAAGGACTTGCCATGAAAAGTACTGCGAGGCTTTTCATAGACTTCAACTCTTGTTGCTGTGGATTGTATGTGTCTGTTTGACATCAGCTCAGCGTTCTGGCAGGCTGGGTTTGTTCTACAACTTTTGGACTTTCCTCTGCCTGGACGCATGCAGTGTGGAGTTACCAATGCGAAAGAGGTGGAACTGAACTCCCTGCGTGTCTGGGTTTACCCTTCCTTTGATCTGGATAGGCCTTGACCATGTAGCCTGGAGTTATCAACAAAAGATTCAAAGTTGGACTCTCTATGGGTGTGGCTTGTTTAAGCCCTTCCAGACATTATCCCTTGATTGCCTGATGGGTTCATTCCAGGAATCATTCCCTTTCCATGTCCGGGGTTGGAACCTCGTAAAAGGATTGCCTGGGTTAGGTACCCAGGAATCCAGAGTCCCTTCCCTTGAGTTCAGAACTGTGGAGAATGACAACGGGAAACCATGTTGATGAGGATCTCAGTCACGGTAGTAGTGTTTAGCTTTGGACTGTTCTGGAATTACATAGAGCCTATAGCAACTGACCATCAGCTATATGATTTCTGAAGAGTGTAACCATTAAGCTTTTGCCATGGGATTTCCTGCAATAAAGAAATCTCACTGATTTGGGTGTCCAGTGTCAGATTGCCTGAGCGTGTGCGCTGGGGGGATTGGGGAGCCTGACACTGTGGAACCAAATCATAGGATGAGGATCCATGTGGTTCTACACTCATATGTTAAGTGCATGTCATCTCACAATCACATAAAGCCACTCACAGACTTCAGTATGGAGCAAACAAAGATTCACGCCAGGCCTGTAGCCTTAGAAACTGGTTGGTAATATAAAAGGTTATAAAACCTTTTGTCACAATACAACACTGGGCCCATATAAATATAATGCTGGTGATCACTTAAGTCCCCAGCTTCAAACTACCTAACAAGTTTCAGATCTGGGCACTAGCCCTTTTATCGCTTTAAATCAGTAGAATGTTTCTGGAAATATACAATGCTAGTTCCTTGATTAAATAGCTCAAATTCAGCAACTACTTTTACCGTTCTAAGATGACAGCTATCTCCCAAAAGCAAGGTATTACATTCTTTTCTTACCCATCTAAGATGAGACTCTCATATGCAGCTTTCTTGTCACACACAGGACATATCCAGGTAGGTTTCTTTTCATTCATTTGTAGATAGAGAGCAGCATCAAAGCACTGCAGGTGGGTACATGTACCAGCACGGCAGGGAATTGTCAGCCTCATTTTCCCCAGCTGGAGACCAGGTCAGGTAGAGACAGTAAGAAGTGATAGTGGGGAGAGGCAGAGTTGGTAATGGAAAAAGGGGGGAAATCCATTGTCAGAGAATGGAACCAGATGGGCTTATTTAAAAAAAAAAATAACACCACACAAGACAAGAGAAGGTTTTGCCCGCAAAAGCTTAAAGCAGAGATCCTCACGTACCCAAAACCTACAGCGTGGATGGACAGGCTTCCTAGGGAAGGTGCAAACTCCTTTTTGATCCATCTCCACCCAAGTTACAGCACTCCTGCCCAGCAATCACATTGCCTCCCACATCTGATCCATGAGACTTAGGGGGAGGAAGGTTTCAGTTATAAGACCTTCCATCAGGAAGAAGTGTTGTATAAAATGCCACATATACCTCTGATAGCACTGTAAAACAATAGGGTGCATGTGTAGATCAGAGGCTTGTATACTCCACAGACCTAATCAGAGAAGCATTCTGTCAGTGGAGGCTGTGACAGCACACTAGAAATGTGGTCAACTAGAATCCTTCCAACAATGCGTTTGAGTGACTCAAATGTCTTAGGGAGGCTCTCAGTAACAGAGACAAAGAACTTTTGACATCTAAATTAGCAGTACAGGCTTATAAACATATGAAACTGCCTTATACAGAGTCAGAACACTGCTTCATCTAGCCCAGTATTGACTACTCTGACTAGAACCAGCTTCCAGAGTTGATTTCCAGCCTGGCTACCCAAGAGGGGGAAGTAGGGCCATTCCACCAGCCCTGCTGAAGACCACCCCCATGAAGGCTCTTCTTCCCTCAATTGTCACCACCAGCAGCCATTCCAGTAGGCTGTGCTGGGGGGTGGAGCTATTCTACCAGCTCTGTTGAAAGACTTCGTTTCCCCTCCCTATTCCCTTTTCCTTGTATCTTGTGTCTTTTAGATTGTAAGCCTGTGGGCAAGGACTGTCTTCTTTTACTGATTATTTGTAAGCTCTTCCAGGAGCTTTTCTGGCTGAGGAGCGGAATAAAAGTACTCTAAATAATAAGATCATTTTTAGCTGAAAATGCTAGGGAATGAACCCAAGACCGTTTATATACAAAGCATGTCTATCACAGGACTATGGTTCCTCCCATCTAGAATTTTTTTTTTGGTAGAAGTTTGTTATCGTACACATAAAGGACAATTCTAGACTTCATTGAAATGAGATGTAGTAATATTTTATCAACCTTCTCTTAATATTTTAGGGGGCTTTCAGTTCCACCCTAAAAACCCGAACTGCACATAAATATGCTAACTATAGTAACTCGGCATACACAATTACTGACATGCTTATTTGCAGAGCCCACCGACCAAGTAAGCTTAACCAAAACAAAGGATTTCCCTGTTTCTCCAGCTTTACTTACAGGACACATCAGTGATACCCGCAGACTGGTGGTGGCAATTTCACTGTCTGGGTCAGCTGTAAGTTTTTCTTTAACTATTATTGGGAGAGGGAGGGGGAGAGAGAAGATTAGAAAATAGAATTACTGTCTTAGTAAAATAAAATGCCAATCTGGTTACTCAACCACTTCAGAGAAGTTCATCGACTACTTATTTCATCTATTTGTAAATCCAACATAAAACAAGAAATTTGATAAAACTGCAAAGTTTTATGCTACAGCACTTTTGAAGACCAACCACACAAATTTAATACTGCAGGGGTAAACTACCTTTGTGGGCACATGTGGAATTTTGAGGGTGCCATGGGCGCCAAAACAAAATTGGCCGTGTATGGCCGTATGTGATTGGCAAGGCGACGCGCACCCAAGTGGTTAAGGTTTGGAAGATTTTATTTATTCAAAATTGTATAAAATATAACATAAAATTTATAAAACATATAAAATGCATAAAACACCCACTCATCCCTCTTCATTCTCTCCTACTCGCACACACACACACGTAGTAACAGAAGGAGCAACGGCAGTAAAATGCATTTGTTGGGAAGTGCAGCAAGTAATAGCGACAGGGAACAAAAGGGAAGATGAGAAGGAGGATAATCTGGAGTGGTGTTGGTGGCAAAAGGTCTGGTGGGCACAGTGGGGGCGGGGAATGCAGGTGCTGTACCACCATCACCTACACTACTGGTTTCCCACTGAGAATACATTTCTAACATCAAGTCAGTAACAAAGGTAGGGAACCTGTGGCCCTCCAAAAGTTGATGGACTAAGCTCCCAGCATCCTTAACATTTTCTCCCAAGTTCTGACAATATTCTGGTCCTTCTCAAGTTTAGTCACATGGGACTTCAAGAACTACTCTGATGAGGAGGCACCTAACTTGAGCAGGAGGGTGCTGTTGCACTCTTGTTCTGTTTGTGGGTTTCCCATGGGCATCTGGTTGGCCACTGTGGGAACAGAATGCTGGACTAGATGGACCTTGATGTGATCCAACATGGCTCTTCTTATGTTCCTAACTTCTTTTATTGGAGTAATTACACTGGAGAAACCTAGAGCACATTATGAACAGGTCACTGAAAGAAAAACACAAGTATCACTCTACTCACTTAGTGCCCGGGAATGATCAGGGTTTCGAATACCTTTCATTTTTAGCCTCTGTAACAACATTGCTGAAGTGAGCTGGCGTACAAGGTAGACAGACATCGAGTAATTCTACAGGGGGGAATGTTATGACAGAATGAGAAGGTCCCAAGATATCACAGAGAATTAAAAAATCTTTATTTACAACAGACACAGAGGACATCATAGCAAGTTAAACAAAAGCTAGAAAGAGTATTTCATGAATATGTTACTTCTGCTTTTTATCCAACACAATTCTGTATTCTTTTACATGACGACATTTTGTAGCATACAAAGAGCTTTCAATTTACCTTTCCAATTTCAGATGCCCAGGAAATAGAAATCTGGTTTGGCACTGCGGAGGATAGCCTGACTAAAGATGTAATATTCAAGGGGCGTCCAGGTCTCTTTTGCTCAATCCCATTTTTAGGTGGCGGAGCATATCCCTGAAAAGCATAGGAACAAAAGTAATATGGCTTATTTCTAAGTATGAATGCAGAAGACTGCAGCATGACAGTGCAATCCTACACAAATCTATTCAAAAGTAAGCCCCACTGAGTTCACTACAACTTATTCTCAGGTAAGTGTGTAGAAGACTGCAGCCTTAGTTACTTAAAACAGCTTTGAGGAGGGAAGAAAGGGCCACATCACTTTTTAAAAGAAGTTCCCTGTGACAGACATTTGGGGTTGTCAGACTTCTAAAAGCATAGCTATGGGAAAGCAAACTTGGATACAATACACACAATACATGTTTGCCAATCTTTCCTTGAAATCAGAGAAGAAAAATTGGAACAAGACATTCCAAGGTGTGAAAATAGGACTTCTAGATCTACTGTGCAAATAATTTTTGTAATGTGTCAGTTCACAGAATTCTGCAATTCTAAATACTATAGTGATCCAGTTCAATGACCTTAATCCCAGGGATATTTAGGTGTGAAGTTGTGTGACATTACCCCTTTGTGTTGGCAAGTCAGGATTGCAAGAAACTTTGGTTCATGCAGAAATCCTATTCCAATATCTTACCGGCAATGGAAAGAGTTTCCCATTTACTTTTATGCACAAACTACTAGGGTAGTTATCTTCTTGAAGGCAGCTTGTTTCTGCCAGGCACAACCTATTTGCAGAAGAGAAATGGCAACATAAACATAAGTTTAAATGCACCTCAATTAAAAGACGCATTTATACACTAATGTAAATAAGTTACGTCACCTCAGCTGAACTTGCACAGTATAATCCCTTCTGCCTCCTGGCAAAAAGTCCCTGTTGTAACAAAATTATAAGTTAGACAATTTTAAGATTACCTTTCAACTCCTGATTTGTAACACAACCGTTTTTTAAAAGAGCTTTAAGTATCTGCAGCCACAGTGTGATCTACTTATATACATGCTTACTATGGGCAGCTATTTACACAATGCAAAAGGTCAAATGTAACCATATTCCATAGGCAGCAACGAGTGAAGCTATTTGCAAACAACACATGGCCAGCCTTCACGGTTGCAGAGATAAACCTGCAGGCAAGCTGACAAATGTGCTCTAAAGAAAAACCAAATTTATTAGTGTTTCCAAGTGCCATTACTGCTAGGTCCATTTATTGTATTTGAGGCAGTCACAGAGTGAAGCCAAAGTGCTATAGATCTACGCATCATGAATCATCACTCATCATATTCTCATTAACTGCATATAACTCGACTTTCAAGTTAGCTGCTGTCATCCAGTTTCATGTTTCCAATGGAATTCTCATTTCGAAACATGCTGCCATCACTTTGTGTAGCCTGGCAAAATAAGTCCATGCATGCTAAAAGACTGTTAAGTGCAAGTCAGGGAACTATTTTGTCTAGAGGTAGCTTTTAGGATGCTGAGTACCCAGCAGGTATTTGCCACTTTACATGGAAGAAAGGATGCCCAAAATAATTTCCCTTAAAGTTCCACTCTCCTGCAATTCTGCTAAAAAAGTTGACCAAACTATACATGAGGAAATTCAGGCTAAGCACTCTGCCATTACCTGGAAATGCAGATTTCTCTCACTTGTTGAGGTGTTAAAGCAAAGATAAAGAACTTCTCTTGGAATCTCTGAATGCTGCTCTGTACTAAAGAGACACACAGAAAAGATGTTTTAGCTGTGATAATCCACTGACAAAGTCCAGAGACTGCAGAAGGCAGTAAAGAGGTAAGAGTCCACACCTCCCCATTCTGTAAGAACACAGATGGCCTTAAACTAACTGAGCTGTCGCTGAACAGCTTTCAAGTCTTCAGCACAGATTAAATGCAAAAATCTTACATCTGCATTTAGATGACTTTAAGTGTTCACCTAGTACGATCAGTTCCCAAAACTATGATATTTTGTATTCTTCAGTAGCTTGGCAAGCCAATAGCTTTATAGTTATCATAACAGAAGACAGCTGTGGCACCTTGGGAGTTGACATGATGTAACTGGTATTAACTGAGGAAGCTGAGCCCTAAATACAGATGGTTAAGTGATTTGCTGTGCTCAAACACTGAAATAATTCCACGGATAGAATTCTGTTGGTCATTGGATAGTCACATATCAATACAGCCAAGCACGCAGGATGTACACATTTAGTGACTTAAACCTAATATATTCTTGCAAAAAAGATAAGTTAGTTGGACCAGGGTACTTAAGACTGTGTTAATGTCAAAATTAATTTTTAGATTGCACATATGTGCACTCAGGTTCCTTGATGCTCTTGCATTCCTTCAGCTCTAGTATGGCTTGCATGCATCCCTCTTTCCCCGCCACCCACAAACTCAGATAAAGGAGAGCAAGATAGGGGAGCCAAGAGCAAAAGGAGAAGGAGGAGGGAAAAATGAGGGACAAGCACCAGTGGAGATGGGGACAAATAAGACAAAGCTCAAGAGAGAGAGGCGGGGGGAAGCAGAAAGTTATGAAGTGAGGGGAGGGAAAAGGTTGAACAAATAACAAGAGAATTCTGGAGATTGGAACAATAAGAGGACCTGTAGTTTGCAGTCTTAGAACACTGAGAAGGCACACTTTATTCTTGGTGAGGGGGTCCTCAGGCACCACCCCTCTACAGAGGGAGAACCATCCCCAGTACCAAATCCTGATCCAACAGCTCCCCTCAGCCACAGGCTCAGGTAATACACATACAAGGGATACACTGTGACATTTTACTGCAGGGGCCCATTTGCTTATCTTATTTACAGCAGTGTTGGTTGAGGCAAATTAACACAGGATCAATTCAGACACCACACTAAATCACACTCAAGGACACTTAACTATGATTTGCCATTATACCAAAATTGGCAAGCCACAGTTACAGCTATTGCTCCTCCTCTGGTGGGCATGGCTCCTTAAATATAGGAGTTGAGCAGATGTAAAATTAAAGCAGACAAGCAGTTCTAAACCACTGTTTGCCTGCGCATTTGGAAGCTCAAACCATAATTTGAGGTCTAAACTATGGTTGGGGCAAACCACAGTTTGGCTGAATTTAGTCACTGTGGTACTTTGTTTTTGCTGAAGTTTTACATGGTTCTTGTCAGATTCATAAATTTCAGTGTACTTCATATAGTAAAAGGACTGTCATTCAAGTTCTTCACACTTAAGAGCACTGATGGACCTCAGATGAACCTACATGTCTGCACAACTTGTGCTGCTAAGAAGCGTATGTTATAACATGATAGCTAGGTACTAACTTCTTGGTTACAACTTGTGCCCCAGGGTTGTTGGTTTTTTCCTCTTTTTGTTTTTGCAGCATCACGTCCATTGTGTGTTTTACATGTCAGTTTTCTACAGGGTTTAAAAAAAATGCTTGCACATACTTTTTTCTATGTCTTCAGTTACCTTTGATCCTTTCTGGCACTGACCACTACGCCCCAGTGTTTTTCCTGGGCTTATATGCAAACCTGATGTGGAGGTTTGATGCCTACAGAGGCAAAAGGAAAAAAGAGTCAGGCTTGGAGGCCTGGAGTTTTCTGTTGGGAGGGGGTAACACTGAGAGGAGTAGTTTCATTTCTCCTGTTAAGTGTCAGTTTCATTTCTTCACCTAAGTTTCATTTCTTCCGGTTTGAAGCGGTACTTTCGGTTTTTAAGGAGGAGGGTATATAAAGACAGCAAGAGCGCCAGTAAGAGTCAGAAAGATCAGACTACAGCCAAAGCAAGAGCAAGGAAGAGAGACAACCAGAGCCTGAAGAGAGAGCAGAGTCTGAAGAGTGAGCAGGAAGAAGCAGCCTAGAAAAGTCTAAGGACAGCTAGGGTAGAGGAACTTGCATTTAGCAACTTTTATTTTCTTTTAATGCCTTTTGTATCACTCAGCTCTAATGTGTAAATATCTTTAATTGTACTGTGTTTGCTTTAATTCTACTAATAAACTGTTGTGGTTAAACCCTGTGTCTAAAGTGTCAGTTATCCCATGTCTACAGCCTGAACCCCACATTACTAGGAAGGGGAAGTTTAAAAGAAGGAAGGTGGGACTCTTAAGGAGGCAAGAGATCCTTAAGGAGCTGCTCAGGGTGTCCAGGTCATAAGGGGAACCTTGGCACCTTGTTTTTGACATTTGTCCCTTACAGAAGTAAAGTTATGGCACATATTTTGTGCTTTACAGCAATGGATTGATTTAAGCATTTGGTGTAAAATATGTGGGAAACTTTAGTCATGCTGAAGTGATACACAGAGAGCATTTTAAAAGCTTCTTGGCATATACAGCACATGCAGTGTGGCCACTACTTCCAGATTATGTAGGAGCTGTGCACATGGTAAGGAACCTTTAAATACTCCTGACAAGAAATTTCAGCATGAATAGTGGCTCTCTCTCTGCCTTGCTAAATCACCCAAGTTATGTTGTTACATTTTAACACTTACCTAAGCTTGTAGGTTTAATAAGAACATCAAGTACATCATAAAATGGAAGGCTTTTCAGCTGAACATCAGGATGCACTGGTGGAACTGGAGGCGATGGCTGCTGCATCTCAAAGCGAGGCTTTGTATCCTGAAGTAGCACTGAACCAAGAGGCGAGGAAGGGGATTGAGGAGTAACTGAAGTAGAGGGGATTGGATGTAGTCCAGCAACAGCCAAATCAGATTCCACAGGAGATGAACTACTGTCCAGATTGAAGACTGAAGGTTTTATAGCAGACAAGTCTGAAAGACCTTCTATTGTCCTAGGATACCGGCGTCGGTAGAGTTCTCGGATCTTTATCTGAACTGCTGGGCTGCAGCCACTCTTCAGCAAGTGCAATGCCCTCATCAGGAGGTCATGTTTGCGCCCACTTTTATTACGTCCAGCAAAGCCTAACAGCACTTGAAGTTCAGAGACCCGAAAACTTGATACCATATTCTAAAAGAAAACACAGATTAACACCATGTCAAAACATGCACAATATATTGAATCAATGGCACTAGACATACAGGTACAAAACTGTAAAATAAAAAGAGATTGCAAGTGTTGTTTAGGAGCTCTCTTTCTCCCTCACTCCTGAAGTTTTTCCTACATCATACAATATTATGCCATATCATGTATAGGCAGAGTTGCAGTCAAGCCTTTGTGGTTTAGTCTCGCCTAACTCACCCAATAAAGTCACTGAAGCACAGACTGTACTGGCATGGTGATGTGGCTGTGAACCCACCCATGTTATGGAAGCAGATGAGAAGATATTCCAGCACATGCATTTATGACTATCCATATCACCTCTGAACTAATAATTTAGATAAATCAATGCATCTCCTATTATGATAGCAACTCCACTAGTAAAATACCAGTTGCAACTGAACTGAAATAGGTATTACAAAAGGATATTAAAAACTCCAAAGGCAACTTCTGGCTGAGCATCTTCCCTTTGTTACAGAAAACATGATCAACACACTGTGGAAATATTACAGAAAATATAAGTTGCATCCTGTGGAGGGTGGCATCTTACACGACAATGGCTGAATCAAAAGGGATTTGTTTTAGAGAATCATAGAATTTTAGAGTTGGAATGGACCTTACAGGTCGCCTAGTACAACTGTCTGCTCAATGCAGCTACAGCATCCTTGTCAGCTCGCTGTAAAGCCTTTGCTTAAATACCTCCACCAAAGGAGAGTCCATCACCGCCCAAGACAGTGGTCTGGTTTGCATGTAATGGCAGAGTTGCGTGCCACTGCCATTTTGAATATGCAACCTCTGATTGGCTCAACTGGAACTTGTTCTGTGACATGTGAACCTGGACGCTATGGGTTAATCCACCCGAAGTTAACCTACAATTAGTTGTTAACCATGATTTGCCGCCTCTATGTGTGAACAGGGCCAGTCTGTTCTACTGTGAAGCAGTTCTTACTGATAGGAAGTTTCTCCTAATATTTAGCCAAAATCTGCTTCCTTGCCATTTTTACCCATTACTTCTAGTCCTGCCCTCCAGAACAATAAAGAACAAGTCTGCTCCTTCTATGGAACCCTTCAGAAAGTTGAAGACAGCTATCATGTCTCCTCTTAATCTTCTCTTCTCCAAGCTAAACATACCCAGCTCTTTCAACTGTTCCTTGGTTTCCTCCACCATTCTACCCTCTTCTGGACGTTTGTCGCTGCCCTTCTTAAAAAGTGGTGCCACTCAAATACAGGACTAGATTTTCAGAGAGTTGGGAAAATGCAAGTCATCATCAGCTTTTGAACACAAAAGTTCAACTGAACTAGTTACCACAATAGACCTTATCTCCTTTGTTTCATCACATTCTTTAAGAACCACCTACACTGTTCCGCCTGTGAGCCAAGTTCAAATAACAACGGCAAATGAAGAGGCATGCTTGGTAGCTATCCTACAAGTGTTAAACTTCCCATCCTTAGAAATCAATCAATGGATGCCCTTAAATATTTTTGGGAGCGCTGGACAATTTTCTTATTCTATCTGGCTTTTAACACCTGCAGTTAAGTAGGCATGAGGTTTTACATCTATACTAAGACTAAACATTTTAATGTCTATACTAAGTGTACAAAGTAACTGAAATAATCACATATTCTTCTCCTGTTTAACCCTATCTTTCCTCTGTGCTTTTCTAGATCATGCGGCAGAGTACCTCTCCTGTCATTCTGTGTGAAGTGCCATGTACATAGATGGTGCTACGTTGGTGCTAATAAAAACAACGTTTAATTGAATTGTTTTCATAATCCATTACCTGCTCCAAACCAGTGGGAAGGGGCAGAAGCTGAAATAAATGCTTTGAGAAAGCTTCCTGGTTGTTTCTTTACACTTGAAACTTCAGCTTTTTTCAACCAGAGATGCGAAAACTCCCAACTACAGTGAGCTCTCTGCACATTCAGCGTTTTAAAGTAGAGTCTCACCGAGAATATCCTCTTTAGTATTGTGCTCTATATATGCTTAGATACTGTAACTAGTTGCCCACATTATAACCAATACAGAGATCATAGGCATTATCACAACCACAATATAGTAGTTTGGCCATTACCATTTTTACTCTTATCTACATCCTCAAGAGCAATGGAACTGGACATCCAGGCAACAATAGAGACGCAAAGATATTGGCAGCTTTAGCTAGAACTGGTGCTGCACACATAAGAATTGATTATTTACGAAGCACCAATGCACATAAATATACAGAACATAAGCAAAGGCACACAGGCCCATTACCCTAAGGAGATTATTAGCTACGTTTCAACAGTAGGGGACACAGAGTAGGAGATTTAACGAAAGACATGGAAAGATGCAAGTTGCTGAGCATCACCAATGAAGCTATCTATGTGAACTCCTAGGTAAGGAGTAGAGCTTGCTCCAGTGAAGAATTACACCACAGATGACCCCGGCAGATACAAACTTGAAAGCTATCATGTAAACAAAGCTGGATGCATAGATCAAAGTAATAACATTTAACATTTGTGTGCCATGTTCAAGTGATCAAAGTACATCATATAAAAGGTAAGCCAACACCATTATCCCCAATACTGCAGATGGGGGAATGAGGCTTAAAGTCTTCTCCCATGGGTCACCTAGCAAATTCATGGCAAAGTGAGATTCAAACTGCGCTCTGTCTCTTAGCCACTATACTACATCAACTCATGTATATAAAGCAATCTGAGGAAATGAGCATAATCTTATATATTTTCCTTGTTCTATGGTGTCTTTGACATATCTGTCATCTACTTTTAAAATGCATATTCATTTTAAATAGGAATAGCAGAAAACATGAAGAACCATGTATACTATCTAAATAATAGATGTTTAAGCCAAATGTCTCTATTCCCACTTCTCTGGTTCAATGCCTGTAAACAAAAATGGTAGAAGTTTAACATTTTGTATTGCTCTTACGATGTGTCACTCTGATTCCACAGAAAATTGTAGTGTATTTTAATTTCTTTCCTTGCAAAAAAATTAAAAGAAGAAAGTGAGGAAGGCTACCATGGCAGTTTTCAGAATTGGGCCTGGGTTGTACATCACAGTTAAGTCAGAATTTTGTGAAATTCTGACTTACCATGAAGGCGTAAATGCACTGGTGTATGCTGCTCTATCACTCCCACTTGGCTCCTCCTATCAGTGGGAGAGGCTAAACAAGCCACTGACTCTCCATCCATAGACTGTTTAGGGTGATATTCAAACTGGGAACTTTGGCTTTCTCCTCTAACAAACCAGAATCATAAGCCAAAGTTTGTTCTTGGCTTATGACTTTGGCTTGTTAGGAGAGGAGAAAACCAAAGTTTCCAGTTCAGTTATCATTCTAAATAGACTATGGATGGATGGCTCTGGCTTCTTTATCCACTCCCTCTGGCAGGAGGAACCAAGTGGGAGCAAGCGGAATGTACCAGCACACTTGTTCATTTGCAGCAAGCCAGTTTTTTAAAAAAATGTTGACTTACTGTGATATCTGAACATGGTTGTCTTTTTAAAAAACCTGCATAGCTATATTGCAGGAATAAATAAAAATCTAACATGCAATGAAGTTCAAATTTAACAATAGTTAGGCAGGTTGCTGACAGACAAGAGGAAGACATACTAGTACCTTTTCTAGTACAATAATGTAATGCTGTATACATATGATATTGCTACTGCAGAAGATTCTGAACATTATAACAACACAACGAAGATGCTTCATCCAACAATAAAGCATTTAGCAGCTTGCACAACTGGTTTAAAAAGTGGAGAGCCACTGCTTATGGGGAAGTGGAATATATCCAAGAGTTCCAAGATATGCACACTTTTGAAATATTTACAATGCTGACCTCGCCCTAGACAACTGAAGATCACAGGATGACCAGTAGCAGGATTACAAAAGGTGACAATCTGATACAATGTAGATGTCACATTCATGAGCTGGAATGAGCAGCTTTCTTGAAAAAGAGGAGATGGGCAGTAGGTACAAATGAAGCATGCTTTGCCTCTCTTACTGGGATAGTCAAGCTCAATTTGTAGCAACACCTGCCAATCAAGGAAAGTTAGGAGACATCAACCCCATGCTCAGGCCTTTTCAACCTACCACATGCAAGCCTGCAAAAGAAGTTGGTACTCTGAGAATAGTAGTTTTGGTATCATAGCCTTCTCCCAACTGCTCTGCTTGGATTGGGAGAATGGGGGAACACAGGACACACACCTCCAAGTGAATCCTATCTACTTCAGAATACTCTGAGCAACTATAGGAAAGGCACTTCAACTTGAACCAGGGACTTGATTACCTATCACCTTTCAGTAGTTGTATAGGGCCACATTTTTTTTAGAAAGTATATGCAACTGTTAGGACGCATTTCATGGAACTCTTATACATGTTTTGGAAACAAATTATGATCCAATAAAACTAACTTTTTGTTCCTACTGTGAAGTACTTGGTTATTATAGTGGCTGTATACACTAGTGTTACAGGAATTTTTTTGGCAAGTTAAGGACATCCACAGGGCACTCTTTAAGGTAGCTGTGCCAAGTAATCTGTAACTTCAATTAACCTTCCTCCATTGCGCATGTAATCAATATTAATCTCTTCCTTTTAATATTTAATACTAGCTCTATTTACAGTTTTGAATTTTATCTTATTTTTGGCCTGGTCAATTGTTTTAGCTTGTTAGGGCGCAATGCTATTGGGATCCGCCCCAATGCTCACAAGCCTCTGAACTAGGAGGCCTACAAGTATCCAAAGCAGAGTGGGAGCCACAGGGCAATTTAGCTAGACAGGCATTTTTGTCCCTCTAGCTGAGGCATCGGGGAGGGGAGGGGAGGGGGCTGGGGAGGGCTGAGGATATGGTGAAAGTCACCCCCTCCCCGCCCCCGGCATGCCCCCTTTCCCTCCTCTCCAAGCTCCCAGGCTCGTAGAGGCATCTGGTGCAGTTCTCTCTGCGCTGGCTGCAAGGGAGAGGGGAGCTTGGCCTCCTGGGTCCGAGGTTGGAGCACTGTCTCCGGCCTCAGATCCAGGAATCAAAAAAAACCTATGCCCCCACAGGATTGCTCTCTTAGTTTCAAGTAGTTATTTCATACACAAATGAAATATCCAAAGGACATTTAATATTTGAGGTGCTTCAGAGTTGGTTTAAGAATATAAATGGCCTTTGAAATTACATTCTTATATTTGTGAGCAATTTTCAGAATCCCTTCATTAGCAGAATATTCAGTTCACATATTTTCTTGGTGTTCAAATAATACCTATTAGGGTTATTACTGAAGTGTTCATAGTTTTGTTTTTAGAAGAATTTTGTGAAATTATAATTTTGGGGTAATCTTACTTGTAGGTTAGAAGCTGCTGAGGTAGTTTTCTGTTGTTTCTTAGCTAAGTTTCTTGCTTGTCTTAGTAGGCGACGTTTTCTTAAAAGGGTCACCATGTTTCTGTCTGGAAAACAAAAAAATAGTAGGAAAACATAGTAGCATGGAGAATAGCTACAGAAGTTTATCTGATGCCTGCAGTAATACTAATGTGATTACCAAACGCTTTGGTAATACAGAATTGAACAATGTAGGTAGGGTTAGAATAGGAGGCAAAGTTGCCCCATTTTCTAGATGAGCAAGACCGGTTATTTAATCAGTCAGATGTTGTCCTGTAGGGCTCAAGAATTCATAAGGAATTTATCAGATAAAGGAGTTAGTCCTCAGGGAGTTAAATACCTAAGGTTTTGATTACCATATGTTTACTACTATTGGGAAATGGTATTCTGCGAATCATGAGCTTCCGTCGTGCATTAAAAACGTGGTTGTTCAGGCAGGCATTTGGGGTGGGTTAGGGTATTTTAGGAAATGTTTTTATTGTAGAATTTTATTGTTTTAAACTGTTTTATTGTATGTTCTACATCACCCAGAGTGGCTGGGTGACCAGCCAGATGGGCGATTAATAAATTTAATAATAAATAAATAAATAAAAAATGATGAATAGGGATGACCGCAATTTTTCAATGTAAAGGCATGTAAAGATGAACACCCAAAAGTAGGATGTTCTTCCCCTTGGTTTTTGTCCTGTAACCTAAAATTGAGACTGCACTGTCTGTCTATAGTTTAATGTTTCATGGTATCTCTGTGTTCAAATTCAGCCAAGAGCCAGCCTCTCATTTCTTAACAGCATTTCTAGATTGATATTGCAGACTACCTAATTATGCAGGATGGGGGAGCACAAAATGTCCTGTGCACCCTGTATTTTGCTGCTGCCTATGAAGTAATTCTTTGCTTCATAGAATCTTAACCAAGGTCAGACAGTAGATGGCTAAGGGATAGTATGTGGGCAGTCAAAGTATCAGCTTCCCACCATTAAAGACAAGAACTGAACAGAGGGATAAAGGGAGCACAGAATGAAAATGCAGCAGAAATGTCTATGTCATCTGTTGGCTTTAGAGGAACACAAGACACGTAGATCCGCTGAACATTCAGGGCTCAGGAGAAAGGATCACTACTTGGCTCCTCCTCTCCCCGGACTGCTTCCATTCAAGCTGATTATTGTAAGAATTCCGTAATTTTAAAAATTGGTGCCGGAGTTCACTGGTTTTCCTCTTCCCTCCCTAAACCTGGGGACCCCTTTGGCTGAAGACTGGGGTAAAATGTTTTACATAAATAAATTTAAATCTAACAAGTTATATTCCTATCATAAGCTTGTTATAGAGCACTAATAAAAATAAAATCAAGTGTTACTAAAAGTAATTTGAAGATGCTGCGATTAGAGGGACAACAATGTCATCAGAAATGATGTGCAGGAAAGTGTGTGTGTGTGTGTGTGTGTGTGAGAGAGAGAGCATGCGCTCATTATTGTATGTGACTGTGGTGCAAGGAGAAATTCATTTAAGCCACTCTGAATGTTCCTTCCTCACTGTTAACTTTTTTAGTTCCATCTAACTGAAATGTGAGTTTGAATACTTTCAGCAAAACTTCTCTGAAAGCAAGGTATTATGATGTAGGAGGAAAACATTTAAAAATATGTTAAAGGCATGAAAAAGTTGATTCAATGGAAGTATGCCAAAGTCTATACAGCATAACTACCCAATTATCAAACAGAGCCATCACCACTCCACAAGCTATCAAAGTATATTATTACATTCAAATGGCAGCATTGCAAAAGTTAACCAATGATTACAAATACATTTTCCAGTTCACATATTCTGGCATAATTTAACAGAACTGTTACATAACTGAGTAAACATTACTTATTACTACTGATCGGCTAGTGGCAATAATTATAATAAAGTAGGTGGAACTAGCATATTACTGACTGTGCAGTCTAACCTTCTTTTGGTCACAGATATGCATCTTTGTGCTAGGCATTAAAGACATCTTCCAATGTTAAGAGTTACTGAGAAAAGTTTAGCGGAGGAGAAAAAGTGAAGGGACTGTGCCCCATCCATCTAATCCGAAAGTTAATAACCTAAAACCAAAACTCTAATCAAATGCACACGTAGCCTGTCTAAAGGGTATGCTAAGTCTCAAAGTTACATAACATCTTGGAACAAAATATTTTAAGATCTTGACTCACAATGAAACTGACAGAAAACCTTTTGTCCATCAAACCCCACTACCTACAAGAAAGCAGTTATTGCAATTCTGGTACAAACTATCTCCCTGTAGGGTGAATTTAAAAATCACGATTTTTAAAAACTCAAAACATTCAGAAGTTTAATAGCCCGATTAAAATTAAATATGAGTACAGGCATGTTAAACCTACACTTAGCACAACCCTATACCCACTTACCTGGGAGTAAGTCCCATTGAATTAAATGAAACTTACTTCTGAGTAAATATGTATAAGGCTGAGCTGATAACCTCTTAAAACTAAATAAATGGTCCTGTATCCAGCATGTTGAGTTGAAGGCTTCTTTCCTATGTAAACATACATTGTAGGAAAAATATATTTGAGGTCAAACATAAATATGGCATTTTAACAGGTTATTATATTGTTATGGGCTTGATCATGGGACCCAAGAACCAGCAAATCACAGACACAGAGATCCAGCCCCTGGCTCTAGCAGATGCCATTTGCATACTACTATAAGGATCATCCACTATAGGTGAGTCTGGGAGACCTCTGTGGGTAACCTAGGTGATCTTTTATACTCGAGTTTTTATGCTCTTAAGTTGTAACTTAGTATGTTTTAATAGTTAGAAACACCACTGGAAAACTTGATTTAGAAATACCACTGGAAAACTTTAATGAGCTTCCGCAGTGCATTAAAAACATGGTTGTTCAGGCAGGCATTTGGGGTGGGTTAGGGTAGTTTAGAAAATGTTTTTACTGTAGAATTTTATTGTTTTAAACTTTTATTATATACTTTGTACATCGCCCAGAGTGGCTGGGTGACCAGCCAGACGGGCGATCAATAAATTTAATTAATAAATAAATTTAAAATCAGCCTTTTCTTTGTGACAAGTCAATTCACCCATTTTCCTGTTTTAAAGACTGGAATCCAAGCCCCCCACCCCACCATTGAGCAGCAATATTCCATTCACTCTGGTTTCCCCTCCATTAAGTACCTAACCAGTGTGAAAAACGAAAACATGCCAAAACAAAGAAAACCTCAACATAAAATGAAGAAAATATTCAGCAGAAAAAGATGAGTTGAAGCAGCAAACCATCCTTCAGTGGCTCAGTGACAGAACATATGCTTTGTGAGCAAAAAATCCCAGATTCATAGACTCACAGGGTTGGAAGGGGCCTACAAGACCATTGAGTCCAACCCCCTGCTCAGCGCAGGAAGCCCGATTCCCAGGCAGTGTCCCATCCAAGTACTAACCAGGGCGGACCCCGCTTAGCTTCTGTTCTGAGATCAGAAAAGATCAGGCGCATCAAGCAATCTCTGGTACCTCCGGGTAGGTCTGCGAGGTGTCTGAAACCCTGGAAAGCCACTGTCGGACAACACCAAACTAGATGGACCAGTGTACTGCGTTAGATGGGCTAGTGGTCTGACTCGGTATAAAGGCAGCTTTCTATGTCCTAGTTCAAAGATTTAAATTGCTGGAGAGGAAAGGGAATTTATAGTTCAGGGTCAAGTCCTGTACTAATGGGACGTTCATTTTATCATCACAGTACACAACCACTGACACAAATTCCTGTGGGATACCAGGAACGCTCAGATAATCACAAGATTAGTTCTAAGACACACTGGTATTAGTGCAGATTAGAAGGTTTGGCTAACAAAGTTTCTCCTACAGCAAGTTTATCTCGAATGTGACTTTTTATTCTACCTTAAACAGAAACCTTTCGGCCCACATAAACAACCAGTGCCTTCCCTCAACAATGGCTGTGTTTGCACACAACGCTAAGCCTTGGTTTATGTTAACCATGGTTTGTTACTTTAGCCATGAATTGTCTTGTAGACAAGCAAACAAACCATGGTTTGTTTTTCCTATTTCTGGTTTGTTTCTCTCTCTCCCATTTTGCCAACCTTCAGAGTGATTTTGTTAGGCTCCTGTCGGTGGCTGACTGTTTCAAGGTGGACAGCAGCACAAACAACCCGAGGATAAGCCACAGTTGTGGATTCAGATGGCTTACAAAGTGTGGCTTGTAAAGACAACAAACCATGGCTTGTATGACCTATTTGCATATAACAAAAAGCGATGGGCTGTTGTGGATGAGTGGGAGAGAGGCACCTGCCTCTTCCTCTCTTCCTCAACAACCCACAATCATAGGTTGCTGAGCTTGATGTCCGAACCCAGACCACTGGGTAGCTTAGGGGCCAAACAACTCAGCAGTTAACCCATGGTTTGTTGTTGGGTTAACCACTGGGTTGTTTAACCCCTAAACAACCCAGCAGTCTGGGTCTAGACATCACGCTCAGTAACCCACAAAGGAGCAGACTGTGGGTTACTGAATCAAAGAAGAAGAGGTGGGTGCACTGCAGGCAGTGTGCCTGCTCTCTCCCACTTGTGCACAATGACCCACCTGTTTTTAAACTGATGTGCTGTTGTTATATGTGAACAGCCTCATTGTGTGGTTTGCAGCTGGTTAACAAACCATGGTTTATTGGCAGCTATTGGTCAGACATGACAAGCCAGATTTCAAACCACACCATCACTTAGTGTTATGTGTGAACCAAATCACCAAAACAAACCACACCATCACTTAGTATTATGTGTGAACCAGGCATTGTGTTGTTAGAAACTAGAAGCTCTAGGTGCATTAGCACAGCAGAACAAATGGACAAAAGTATTCCATAAATGCCTTCTGTACATCTTCCTCATATTAATGAAGTCAGTGAATGCATAAGCTCACGTAACCAGATAAGAAACAGCTTGTTAACCGGGGGTGGGTGGGGGAGGGGGGAGTAGTACAAATTGAAGAGGTAATTGTTGAAGCCCATTTTCCAAGTCTGCTGCATTTGATTTTTTTAAAAGAGAAATATAGCCCCTAGACCCAATTCTGAATCAGTTAAACAAGCAGTTTTGCCAAAGGTAGCATAACTAGATGTTTTAGAAGACCAGGGCCTTGGCCAAATGTAGGCAGTTTTGCCAAATGCTGCCAATTTTATACTAAATAATGAACCACAACGTATGGACCAACAACAATGGAATCTTATGTATTAATTAATTTATGCAAGCTTAAGCAGATGAGATTAAGAAGAGGTGGAAGGAATACACAGAAGAACTATACAGGAAAGATCTTAATATCTCTGATAGCCATGATAGTGCGGTCACTGAACTTGAGCAGGACATCCTCGAGAGTGAAGTCAAGTGGGCCTTAGGAAGCATTAGTAACAACAAAGCTAGCGGAGATGACAGTATTCCAGCTGAGCTATTTAAAATCCTAAAAGATGATGCTGTTAAAGTGCTGCATTCAATATGCCAACAAATTTGGAACACTCAACAATGGCCGCAAGACTGGAAAAGGTCAGTTTACATTCCAATTCCAAAGAAGGGCAATGCCAAAGAGTGTTCAAACTACCGCACAATTGCGCTCATTTCACATGCCAGCAAGGTGATGCTCAAAATCCTACAAGCTAGGCTTCAGCAGTATGCGAACCGAGAACTACCGGAAGTACAAGCGGGGTTTTGAAGAGGCAGAGGAACTAGAGATCAAATCGCCAACATTCGCTGCATCATGGAGAAAGCAGGAGAATTCCAGAAAAACGTCTATTTCTGCTTCATTGACGACGCTAAAGCTTTTGATTGTGTGGATCACAACAAACTGTGGCAAATTCTGAAAGTGATGGGAGTACCAGACCACCTTACCTGTCTCCTGAGAAACCTGTACGAGGGTCAAGAAGCAACAGTAAGAACCAGACATGGAACAACTGAGTGGTTCAAAATTGGGAAAGGAGTACGACAAGGCTGCATATTGTCACCCTGCTTATTTAACTTATATGCAGAGTACATCATGAGAAACGCCGGGTTGGATGAATCACAGGTCGGATTTATGATTGCCGGGAGAATTATCAACAACCTCCGATATGCAGACGATACCACCCTAATGGCAGAAAGCGAAGAGGATCTAAAGAGCCTCTTGTTGAGGGTGAAAGTGGAGAATGCAAAAGCTGGTTTGAAACTCAACATCAAAAAAACGAAGATCATGGCATCTGGCCCCATCACTTCCTGGCATATAGAAGGGGAAGAAATGGAAGCAGTGACAGATTTTACTTTCTTGAGCTCCAAGATCACCGCAGACGGTGACTGTAGCCATGAAATTAAAAGACGCTTGCTCCTTGGGAGGAAAGCTATGGCAAACCTAGACAGCATAGTAAGAAGCAGAGACATCACCTTGCTGACAAAGGTCCGTCTAATCAAAGCTATGGTTTTCCCAGTAGTAATGTATGGCTGTGAGAGCTGGACTATAAGGAAGGCTGAGCGCTGAAGAATCGATGCTTTCGAACTGTGGTGCTGGAGAAGACTCTTACGAGTCCCCTGGACTGCAAGGAGGTCAAATCAGTCCATCCTAAAGGAAATCAACCCTGAGTGCTCATTGGAAGGACAGATACTGAAGCTGAAACTCAAATATTTTGGCCACCTAATGCGAAGAGAAAACTCTCTGGAAAAGACCCTGATGCTGGGAAAGACTGAAGGCAAAAGGAGAAGGGGACGGCAGAGGATGAGATGGCTAGATAGCATCACGGATGCAATGAATATGAACTTGAGCACGCTCCAGGAGAGAGCGCAGGACAGGAAGGCCTGGCGTGCTATGGTCCATGGGGTCACGAAGAGTCGGACACGACTGAACGACTGAACAACAACAACAACATTCCTACTGTGAGATTCTTATATACCAAGTGCACACAGAATACAGTTTGTTGTAATATATAACAAGGGTGGTGAGTAGGGAACCCAAGATGTATTAATGTACTTGTGCAATGTCAAAAGTTCACAACCCAGTCCTACCCTCTCCTCATTCTGCCAAAGAAAAATTTATAATGTGTGATCAGTCTATGGTGAATATGCCAAAAATTAGCTCCATTTTTTAAAGGGAGAAAGTTCCAGTACTTGATGCAATGGCGGAAAACCCAGGAAAGTCGCTGCAAGACATTTGCCAACATAAAGGATGCAATAGATAGGCTAGTACTTCAACAGAGTGCTGACTTTCATACAAAGAAACCAAGAAGTGAAATGCTGGTCAGTAACGATCAGGGACAGCAGAAGGGATGAAATGCTAGCTCCTCTCAAGCCTCTAATAAATGGTATTAAAATAAGCTGGTACTGACACTTAAAACAATCAAAAGAGCAGAACTGTATCAATAACATATTTTGCATAGACACACAGTGTAAGACATATTTCGAAGTGTGTGTGGGGGGATCACTTGATAGGATTCTCGCAGACGACAAATGAAAGGAAACTGAATGTGCAGGCAGAGTAGTATTAATCTATAATCACTGCATTTTCTCCAACATTTCTTAGGTTAATTTAAACTTAAAAATTCCAACAGCTATGCCACAAATCCTAATATTTCATCTGGGGTATTAAAAAACAACTTGAAAGATAGACAAAGAAATATCAAAAGGGGGGGGGGACAACATCAGATGCAAGAACACACCATTTTAAATCATTCCTGTACTTCTCCCTCCCACATCCCCACTCATGAGTACAAACTATTACTACTGATAAGAGATTATTTTTAAAATATGTCAGAATAAATTCTGATTTTGAAAAGGAAAATTAGAATCTGTACCATTCCCCCTAATCGAGTATACTCCAGCACAGGAAACAAAACCAAACATAATTCATTCAAAGTCATATTAGGTTGAAATGGGAAAAAAGAGGGCGAGGTATAATGAAAGCCACAAAGCATCTTAACATCTCATTAACACAATAGTTGCAATCCATGTGTATTATATTCTCCCTCCAGCTCCTAATTTGCAGCAGACAAGGATGAACTCAAAAGCAGATTATCCATGAGGGCTCTCAGTTTCCTTGGGGGAAATATCTTCACATCAGGCCCCCCAAATATAAACACACACTAATAGAATGACCACGTGCATTTTTATCCAGAAGTTAAGTCGCGATGAATTGATGGGGCTTTCACTCAAATAAGCATGCCCAGGATTGTATCTTAAAAGCTGCACAGAGCCTGGTGCTCTCTGCGCTGCCAGTTTTTTAGGAGGGGGGGGAGCAAGAGCAAGGCTAGAAAGGTCAGGAAATGGGCCACAGTAGTAAGCCAGCATGAAGATGGGTGGAGAAAGAAAAACATGTAACAAGATGGAAGGGGAGGTAGGATGCTGTGGGAGAACACAACAGATCTAAAACTTGGCTCTGAGGTGTTTTTTTTTTTTTGAAGGAATCAAGGGGCGTATTCAGTAAAAGGAGAAAAGGATGCAGAAGGAAAAAAGGAGGAGCGGGAGAATTAGTCTGACTGTCCAATATAGGAGAAAAATCTTTATGTGAAATGTCGGGGGAGAATGAAAAGAGAGGCCTGAAAAAGCATTGCAAGGGGCAAAATTCATGCAGAAGGATGAACAGATCAGAGAAGTATCAGAAACAACTCGTGTAACATATGAGAGAAGAAATGCCCAGCAAAAAGAGCTTGTAGGAGTGAGGCAGGGGGAAGAGAAGACATGCGGAGGGTGAGGAATTTGGGGATGAGGAAGGCAGACCTCGAAGGGGCCAGCCTTGTGAAACGTCAGGAAGAAAAAGATGCCATAAACTGGTGAGCCATCTGAGCAGCTAGGAGAAAATTGGGGGGGGGGGGGAGGAAGAGAAATGTAAATTGCATCGCTATGGGGCCAAAGTCCTAAACGATGTGTCCGGGTGGACAACACAGACTGAAAACCTGGGCAGGCAGGGCACGGGGAGGCAAGTATTTGAATGGGGATTTTCACAGAGGGGAAACGCAGAGGCTGCCCCTTAAAAATATAGTTATGGGGCGACTTTTTAAAGGAGTCCGAGCGCGTGGAGAGGCGGGTGGGGGAGAAGTGGCCGAATAAAGCTCATGGCCAAAAGGCTCGGTTCGGGGAGGGGAGAAGAAAGGAGCCCGAGTTAGGCCACAAGCTGCAAAAACAGGAGGAACTGCAGCCAAGGAACAAAAAGGACGCGGTGCTGGTTCCTACGCCGACCTACTCGGAAGTAAGCCCGGCTCAGTCCAGTGAGGCTTACTCCCAGGCTGACGCGGGGGGGGGGGGTGAGTGTGCAGCCGGTGCCTCTTCAGGCGACCATCGGGGGAAGCTGCAGGGGGCGGCGGGGGAAGGAGGAAGAAGAAGGGAGATGAATGGGGGGGCCCGAAGAAGGGGTGAGGGGCCGCCGCCGGCCCGGCCCGCCGTCCGTGTGTGAAGGGGAGGGCGCCGAGAGGCGGTCCCTGGGGGCGGGCGGGAGAAAGGGAGGAGGGGAAGATGCTGCCCCGGGCGCCGAGCGACGGCGGTCTGCGAGGAGCCGCGTTAAAGGGGCGGGCGGGCGGGCGCAGCGACAGCGGCTTCTGCTCACCCTCAGCTCCTCGAAATCCGCCATTTTCTACCCGCCGCCCGGCTCAGCCTCAGCCGCCGCCGCCGCCACCATCCTGCACGCTCCGGGCGCCCCCTCCGCCGCGACGGCCGCGTGACGCGAGGGCGGGGCCGGCCCGGGACGCGCCCCTTCGCCGCCGGGGCGGGGACGCGGGCGCGAGCCGAGCGGCGTGTGCGGCCGCGGGGGGGGGGAGGGGGGCGAGCAAAGGCGACTTTCCCGCCTTTTCGAGCGGCCGCCTCGCCGGTCGATATCGGCGGCCGGCAGAGCGAGATATAAAGCCAATAAATGGTCTGTGCGCGTCTCTGATTCTTCCCCCTCCACGGAAGCTGATTTACTCTCTCACCGCCACCCCGCCTCCCCCTCCTTCACCTCAGATTTATTCTGGGCGGGTCCACTTTTCTTCTTCGGAAACACTGGCGCTCGGTTCTTACCTGGAAGTAGGCCCCAACGAACCCACTGGGACTGACTGAGGACATGTGCAACGCCTGAACTTTTAAGAAGGGCCTAGAGGATATAGGGCGTGCGGGGAGAGGATTGCTTTTCTTCCAGGACCACGGAGGAAAACGTCCGTTCTTTGTTTTGCAACGGCCTCTGGCAGGAATCGCCTCTGGTGCATGTGCAGAATGCAGTTCCCCATGGAAGGGAGGTAGCAAAGCTGAACAGCAGGTGGTGGTAGTGTATGAGAAACTTCTCACTCCTTGTACCCCACATGGGGGTTGGACTCGATGGCCTTGTAGGCCCCTTCCAACCCTACTATTCTATGATTCTATGCATAAAAAAATTATGATGGCTTCCTTTAGTCATCTTCCCGCCCCCTCCCAACCAAACAGCCCCAAACACTGACTTTTCCTTGTAGGGGATGGTTACTTCATCATTTTGCCTGCGCTTTTCTGCACCTTTTCCAGCTCTTTAATCATCCTTAACCTGAACTGTACACATACTTTTATTTATTTATTTACATACCGCTCCGTATCTAGAACAAATTTCAGAGCAGTGAACGCAGTAAAACAGTAAAAGAATAAAAAGATTAAAACACCACATTAAAGTTTGTTGTTGCTCAGTCGTTAAGTCGTGTCCGACTCTTCGTGACCCCATGGACCATAGCACGCCAGGCCTTCCTGTCCTGCGCTCTCTCCCGCAGCATGCTCAAGTCCATATTCATTGCATCGGTGATGCTATCTAGCCATCTCATCCTCTGCCGTCCCCTTCTCCTTTTGCCTTCAGTCTTTCCCAGCAGCAGGGTCTTTTCCAGGGAGTTTTCTCTTCGCATTAGGTGGCCAAAATATTGGAGCTTCAGCTTCATTATCTGTCCTTCCAATGAGCACTCAGGGTTGATTTCCTTTAGGATGGACTGATTTGACCTCCTTGCAGTCCAGGGGACTCGTAAGAGTCTTCTCCAGCACCACAGTTCGAAAGCATCAATTCTTCTGCGCTCAGCCTTCCTTATAGTCCAGCTCTCACAGCCATACATTACTACTGGGAAAACCATAGCTTTGATTATACGGACCTTTGTCGGCAAGATGATGTCTCTGCTTCTTACTATGCTGTCTAGATTTGCCATAGCTTTCCTCCCAAGGTGCAAGCGTCTTTTAATTTCATGGCTACAGTCACCATCTGCGGTGATCTTGGAGCCCAAGAAAGCAAAATCTGTCACAGCTTCCATTTCTTCCCCTTCTATACGCCAGGAAGTGATGGGGCCAGATGCCATGATCTTAGTTTTTTTAATGTTGAGTTTCAAACCAGCTTTTGCACTCTCCTCTTTCACCCTCAGCAAGAGGCTCTTTAGATCCTCTTTACTTTCTGCCATTAGGGTGGTATCGTCTGCATATTGGAGGTTGTTGATAATTCTCCCAGCAATCTTAATTCCGACCTCTGATTCATCCAACCCAGCATTTCTCATGATGTACTCTGCATATAAGTTAAATAAGCAGGGCGACAATATGCAGCCTTGTTGTACTCCTTTCCCAATTTGGAACCAATCGGTTGTTCCACATGTTTAAAAACACAATGACAATAAAAACTGTAACTGGTCAATTAAATAATGCCTCTCAGAACTGTGCTCTGGTTTGTGTACTGCTTTTGCCTTCGCCTGTCCCCCTTCACAATTCGGGAAGAAAGTTTGGGATCTGTATTGACAGTACCCTCTACCAACACCACCCCAACTAGCTTCCCTCAGACCTGACTCAAGTATTCTGTTTCAGCCTGGGTCTTCCCTCACCCCCTCAAATTGTAGCTACGCATTGCCCACAATCCCGCCAAACTACTGCAGGGTTAATTTGCTGAACCCTGGGTGGCTTGGTTCTTCTATGTATCATTCTGCCAAGCAGTATTTTAGCACACATCTATGCAACAAGATGTGGCTATTGCCAAGTACCCCTAGCAGAGAATTGTACCATCTCAACAACTACCATCATTTAGGGAGCAATCCTATGGCCGCTAGTCAGTGGCTAGACGGCCATAGGATATCTGGTTCTCTGGGAACTGACCTCAGAGCCCATGCTCCAAGGTCGGTTCCCAGATAACAGACCTTCCCCCCTTCTGCATTGCCTTGTAGGCAACACTGAACAGCCCTGTGCTCCACGCTCGCAAGAGGAGGATGTAGCGGCCAAAACTGGGCGTTCCAGGGGGTATTCTGGGGTGGGGAGAGTGGAAATGCTGGTACGACACATCCTATGTGTCGTCTGGCAGCCTCCTCTCCTGCTCCACCCGCCCACAGCTAGACAGCCAGAATTGGCTGTCTAGCTGCAAATGCAGGACAGGAGAAGCACGGAGGGAACGATCCTCTCCATACTTCTGCTGCCCTGCATTGGATAGGTGGTCACGTCCGAGTTCGGAGGCATCCATCTATCTGCATAGGATTACGCCTTTAGGCTACCAAAGAGAAGGGAGGCCGATGCAAGACATCCCTCTATCATACCTAGACCCAGCTTAGAATGGTCGTCCACCCACCAGTATTCTCTACAGCATTTTCATTGCTTATTATTCATTATTATTAAAAAAGGAATTAGATGCCTCCCTCTAAAAAAAAGGATTCAAGAAGACTAACAGCAGAATTCAAGCATACAAAATTTTAAAAAAGCTACAATTATACATTAAAATACAACCATGCCATAAAACAGCTAAAACATCAGTGACAACCATAAGCAATTCGCCTGATGCTTTAAACAGCTCATCATATGCCATCAAATACTTGGGAATAGAGTGTTAATCTGGTGCCAAAAAGATATCAATGTTGGTGCCAGGTGGGTCTCATTGGGGAAAGCATTCCGCAATCAGGAGGCCACCACCAAGAAGGCAGTCTTGTTGCAATCTTCCAAACCTCCCTCAGAGGCCTATATTAGACTTTAATTGCTGTGAGACCCTTAAATAATTTAAGGGTCTCAGAGCAATTAAAGTCTAATACACTTAAGTTAAACTTAACTGAAACAGGAGATGAGACGGCTAGAGCGCCGATGGCGGAAGTCTCGCTCCAAGGACGATCAGATGCGGGCTGGAGCTGTATCTTCAGCCTATCATGTGGTGGTGAAGGCAGCAATAAAGGAATTATCATGCTGCCGCTATCGCGTCTGCAGAGTGCTGTCCCAGGAGGCTGTTCCAAGTGGTCCAGAGCCTGGTTGGTCCAGTTGCTCCAGAACCACTCGAGCATTCTAAGGCCTCCTGTGAGGCCTTGGCAAGGCACTTCGCGGATAAAATTGATTGGATTAGGAGTGTTATTCCGTGCACGGTGGATACAGTTAGTGAGCAAGAGGCGGTCTGTGGCAAACCGGCTTTGTGGGATAGGTTCCAGCTTTCATCTGTAAGGCCGACCACCTGCTTACTTGATCCTTGCCCATCTTGGCTCATTATGAGCTGCAGAGAGACTGGGTGAGGGGATCAGGGTGGTGGTGAATGCCTTCCCTGAGGAGAGAGTGATGCCATCAGCCCTCAAGAAGGCAGTGATAAGACCGCTCTTAAAGAAGCCCTCCTTGGATCCCCAAGTTCTGAAAAACTTTCACCCAGTCTCGAATCTGCCATTTTGGGGCAAGGTGATTGAGTGGGTGGTGGCGATGCAGTTGAAGGCACACTTGGAAGAAGCCAATTATCTAGATCCATTTCAGTTGGGCTTCAGGCCTGGGCATGGGACAGAAATGGCCTTGGTCATTTCATTGGTGGATGATATGAGGAGGGCTCTGGATAGGGGCGAATGCTCCTTACTTGTTCTCCTCAACCTCTCAGCGGCTTTTGATACCGTTGACCATGGTATCCTCCTGGACCGCCTGGAGGAGTTGGGCATTGGAGACACCGTATTACGGTGGTTCCGGTCCTTCCTCTCCGGCAGGTACCAGAGGGTAGCACTAGGAGAGGAGGTTTCGGACCCATGGCCGCTCACTTGTGGGGTGCCACAGGGTTCTATCCTCTCCCCGATGGTATTTAACATCTATGTGAAGCCCCTGGGGGCTATCATCAGGAGGTTTGGGGTGCGGTGTCATCAACGTGCGGATGACACGCAGCTCTACCTCTTGTTCAAATCTTCACCAAGGTTGGCAGTAGAATCCCTGTCCAAATGTCTGGAGACAGTGAGTGGCTGCATGGGGAGGAATAAGCTGAAGCTGAACCCGGGCAAGACCGAGGTACTTTTGGTGGGAGACAAGAGGAGGTTGGGGGATGTTGACCTGGTGTTGAATGGGGTACGCCTACCTTTGAAAGACCAGGTCCGTAGCCTGGGGGTCATTTTAGACTCCCAGCTGTCCACGGAGGCTCAGGTGTCAGCTGTGGTCTGGACAGCGCGTACCAACTCCATCTGATACGGCAGCTGCGCCCTTACCTTCCCGACCATCTGCTCCCATCGGTAGTACATGCTCTGGTCTCCTCTCGTTTAGACTACTGTAATGCGCTCTATATGGGGTTACCCTTGAAGACGGTTCAGAAGCTGCAGCTGGTACAGAACGTGGCAGCTCGCCTGATTAAAGGCAGCCACCGGTGAGATCACATCACTCCAGTGCTGAAGGAGTTCCACTGGTTACCAGTTTCTTTCCGGGCCAAATTCAAGGTGCTGGCTTTGACCTTTAAAACCCTATACGGTTCCGGCCCAGCCTATCTTACGGAGCACCTCCAGCAACACCAGACAGGCTGCTTAACAAGATTCTTGGATGGCCTTCTCTCTGTCCCATCAGCCAGGACAGCTAGACTGGTGAGGACGAGGGAAAGGGCCTTCTCTGTGGTAGCCCCCACTCTGTGGAACTCCCTCCCTAGGGAACTCCGCCATGCCCCCTCTTTAATGAGCTTCTGCCACGCATTAAAAACGTGGTTATTCAGGCAGGCATTTGGGGTGGGTTAGGGTATTTTTAGAACTATGATGTTTTTAATGTAAAATTTTATTGTTTTAAACTGTTTTTATTATTGTACATCGCCCAGAGTGGCTGGGTGACCAGCCAGATGGGCGATTAATAAATTTAATAAATAAACATAAAATAAATAAAAAATTAATAAAATGTTCATATGTAGCCATCCATACCAGGCCGCCATGTAGCTACAATTACATTTTAACTGTTCTTCCCACACGAGTCTCAGAAGTAGTAACTGTGGTAGTGCCACAATTACAGGGAAAAGCTTAATCACTGTCACAGCTGTGAGGAACCCCAACTATGCAGCTACATTTTGAGGGTCCAAGTATTATTAAAATCAAATATTTGAACTAGGCCTTAGGCTAATTTCACTGATTAGCAGTACAATGATTTCCTCCTCGAAAGCCAGAAAGGGTGTTTTCTTGGACAGGGATTCTAATCCATGATAGTGAGTAAGGAAACTGGAGTGTGGTAGTAGTATTTTTTTATTAATTATATGAAGCACAAATGTGCATGCTGTGAAGCACAGTGTACATGCTTCTAAGTACGGAATGCCCATCTTAAATGAGACATATAAATGCAGATCTTCATACTTCACGCTAAGTAATGCAGAAGTACTACCCTGGTTATAATCGGGTTGCATTCTGAAGCTGCTCTCTCTAATTAAAAAGTATTTATTTTTAAATGGAAACATATCCTCCATTTCATATATTAAAACACTGAAATCCCATGCATACTTACTTAAAAGCAAGTCTCAAAGAGCCATGGGAAAAATATAGCCATGGAAACAAGAGTGTCACAACAGCAGTCATTCATTCCAAAGTAACACTAAGATGCAAAAGCAGCATTTTGCATTTATAAGAATCCTACCCTTCCGATAATGAATTCTGGATGGCATATGTGATCTCCCATACCCCTTCAACAACCCTGTTCGGGAGGTTAGGCTGAGACACCATGAGAGTGGGTGAAGGTCATCTTGTGAGCTTCAGTAAATGAGGATCTGAACCTGGGCCAAAACTGACACTAACGTCCCATGCTAGCAAGACTCTGTACGTTGCACCAAATTGTACCATCAGAACTATCCAAATCACAAAATAATCCTATTCCACATTATTTATTCTTTTCAAAATTGTTTTTCTAAGAACCTGGGACTATGACAAGAACTGTACATAATCTCAATAGAAACGCATCATGGATTCATAATGGCATCATCATGCCCTTACTCAATAATGAACAGAACATTTTTGGCCTTCTTTTATTGTGACGACATACCAAGTTGACATTTTCAGGAGGCTTTCACCAAGACCCATGTAGCTTTTCCCATATAGCTTTATTATTTATATCCCACCTTTCGTTTAAAACATCAAAGCAACTTACAAAAGGAAAACAAATACAAATATAAAATCCAATAAAATGCAAGCAGCACAAACAGTGAAATGGCAATCAAGTGAGAACCCATCGCTCTCTATGTGTACTTACAATCATGTGCATTAGTTCATGTTTTTCAGTGAATTTTGTTGGCTAAGAAGGGATATGTACGTGCGTGCGTGCATGCACGCTGTGTACTTGTGCACAGCTGTTTTCATGCACATTTTTAAGATACCTGATCCAAAGAATAACTCAGAATCCCAGAAGAAGTGTTATAGGTAGGAAAGATACGAAGTCTGGGATGGTTAACAATTGCAACAAAAGGGCACTGCTGGATATATACCTTAAGCATCCCCTTAATCTTCATTTTCAGTTGTAACCAAGTTTTAAATTACATGTAACTCCACTTTCCCACATTTATCCCTTCTTGTTTCTCTCACCCCACTTCTGTTATTTTTCACATTGTCTATTTTAGACTGTAAGCGCCTTGAGGACAGGAAACTGTCTATTTTTTCCTATGAATCTCTAGAAGGCACTATGCACACTGCTAACAACAACAGCAGCACATTTCATCTGGAGCCTTCAACAAGCAATATTATTTACAGTGATCTGAAAGAATCCAAATACATTGTATCCACTGGTTCATACCACCATGCCTTTAAATGAACAAAGTGTGCGTGTATGCAACCACAGTTGCTTGTAGTTAGGTTACCACCCTTTTTTATGGACAGAGATTTTGCGAGTAACTGAAAATCAGCAGGTAAAGCTTCTCCCATGTGGATATTACCATATTTTCATGCTGGGAAAAAGCTCCTCCTGTTGGTTGTCTTCCTGCTTTAAAGACACAAAACCACTGACATATTAAAAATAGCAATCCTAATTTCTATGAAAATCACAATTAAGCTTGTTTCAACTGGGGTACACGAATTGTACTTGAAATACCAGGATATAGCTTGCCCCAATCTTTTGTTGCTGTAATATGCCAGGGGTGCTGATTTAACACCACTACAGTTAATAAGCTGTTGAATACAAGATTTTGAAAGGGAAATAGGGTATATAGAGTTATGTTGCAGACATACTCCAGCTGCAGTCTAGATGGAAAAACCACTCAAAGAAACCCCCAAACATTAACTTCCCTGGGATTTCAATGCTGAACTCATTTACAAGTATAGCAAATGAGACCCTATAAGTCAGCAATACATTCATATTAGAATTAATGAAACTTTACTAGAGCATTCCAACAGGTTTCTCCCCTTGCATAGCCCATGGATACAGAGGCAATTATTCAAATCCTATTGGAAAAGCTCATATATGATGAGGCCACAAAGGAATCCCTCCCTGCACCCTACAGGCAGAACTCTATTCTGTTGTCACCTCCACATATTTTAACAGGGTGTGTGGTCGGTAGAAGAAATTGGCACAAAGTTTACTAGAAGAAGTTAATATATTCTGATTGATAACTGTTCAAATTATTTTTATCCCATCTTTTCTCTCTCCCTCTCTCTCTCTCTCTCTCATGTATATGTACCTCTTTTGTCCCTCTCCACACATGGACTTATTTTAATCATCTGTGGTTTCTTCCTTGGCCTTTCTTGTACCCCCCCTTGTTTTCTTCATTTCCTACTCCCCCTTCCATATACAGATGTGCTCAGAGCACTCTCCAGTTCCTTTTTTTCCTTGAGCAAAGCTTACTACAATCTCACTTCCTTTCCACCGTGCTAAGTTTTCGAAGATGAAAAAAGAAAGCTCTTCCCCTCCTTAGCCTCTATGCAACACAATCCTATTCAAGTTTACTCTGAAGTAAGTTCTACTGTACTGAAATAGCTTACTCTCAGGTAATAGTGTATAGGATTGCCACCACAACCACCTTTACTCTACAACATTCCTCGCTGCCTTTATATATTTCAGTCATTTCCCAAGCTTTTCTAATTTTCCATTGCTCTTCCCTACTTCCATACACTTTTTTTTAAAAATCACACACTCAGCTCAAGTGTTAGTGGCTTTATTATTCATTTCTTTTTCTGTCTCCTTTTAAACCTCCTGAAACATCTTCTTAACCTTACAGCTTCAGATGTGATTTCTGCCTTCATCCTTTTCCCTCCCTCTTTTTTTGTTTTGGTAGATCTGGGGTTAGATGTGGAAACAGTTGTTGAGGTATCTCCCCTAACCCCGTTTTTCCTCTTTCTCTGAGAAATATCCATCGGGGAAACTGCAATGGTGTTAAATCCAAGCACATAGCACCACTACAGAATAAGGCAATAGGCCTTCTTTTTAAATAATCAGTGTTAGAAACTGAGGCTGAAATCTCCACCTACCCACTTGTTCACTCCAAATCTACCAGGGACAATTGTGTTTGCAGGTTTTCACTACTAATCCCATAGCTTTATTTGCTGAGATTTGAAATTGATTTTTCATTCAGCAAGGATGCAGATTCACCACCATAAATATGGTTGTTATGATGCTCTTATCACATTTTAATGGACTATTCCTACTTAGGAAGCTCTATTTATAAACAATAGAAAACATATTTGTAGGCAAAGATAGTTCATAATTGTGTGTATGATGGACAGAGTTCTATGACTGAGTGAACTTCAATTGGTCCTTTCTGTTTTGAATTTCTGGAAGCAACAAAGAGCAATAAATATGCAAAGAAAGGAGGGGAGTGGAAGAATTAGAGAGTCTTTGCATTGTTTTCTTTGTCCTCACTCAGAAAACTGAAGTAGGAGAGTGGATGTAGCCCAGTGACGACGAGACTGAGCTATGAATGAGGGTGCTCCCCAGTTTGACACTCACCTCTACCTCATCAGGTGGCCTTTGGCAAGCCCATGTCAGCCTCAGTCTCCCATCTACAGTATGGGGAAAATAATACTGCCAGCTTTACAGAGTTATAAGGATTACAACAAGGCTGAATCTATACATAGCAGTTTTACCATTATCATACTGCAGTGATAACTATTGGTGCCCATTGGTGTCATGTGCACCAATAGTTATCATTGCAGTATGATAATGGTAAAACTGTTATGTGTAAATTCAGCCCAAGATAGTGTATGTGAAGCACCTTGAGCTGATCTACAACAAGCTGTAGAAGCGTTAAGTAAATAGGATGTGGGTATATAAATAATTATTGATTAAGCATTAGTAACCTGTTTAAACAGCACCTCCCATGCACCCTTGTGTGATAGAATAGATCGCTCCTTCATTGTCTGTCACAGGAGACTTACTGGTGTTTTGTAGTATTTGCATTTATTTACTAATATAAGGTTGAGCTTAGGTGGAGGTTCGCAACAGTAACACCTGAACAAGTGTCCTGAAGTCCCATCAGATTTCTCTGGGGTGGGGGCACCCAGAACCATAAAGATGTTTCTGGAACTTCAACTAAGCTCTGCCTCTCAGTCTGCATCTTTCTCAGACTGATCTCAGCTGCAATGACCAAGCTGCTTTCTTTGTTCACACAGACTGAATTAGTACATTTCACAGCTGAGGGGGAGGGGAGGTAAGCCTCCTTCCAGAACGTGGCTACCGCCTTGCTAGGGATGGAGGGCTATCAAGCTGAACACCAAAACAAAGGGGTTCTGCCAGGCTATACTTTTCCACCCAGTTTTGGCTTCTTGAAGCACTACCCTGCCCCCCCCCCTGAAATTTTTATAGTGAGTTACTGGGCTGGGGGGATCCCTGAAAGGGCATTGTGACCAACCCTCCAGATCTGTTTACACATCATGCCAGCCTGTGGCTTAATTTACCCGTGGGGGCTGTCACATCATGTCAGACACCTGCAGGAGCCATTTTTGCATGGTGCCCACAGGCACCTGGCTTGCCATGACTTGTCATGTTGTGAAAACCCAGGTGGCAGGGGTTGTTTGAGGGTTTACCTTCAAATAGCACTTAAACAAGCCATGGGTTATTTGAGGGTTGTCTAAGCCTCAGACAACCCCTGCCTTCTGTGTTCGCTTGCCATTGCAAGCCATGGCAAGATGGGCACCATGCAAAATGGCACCCAGCACAATGCACCAGCCCCCACTGGTAAATGATGTCACGGTGGGCTATCATGTTATGTGAACCAGATCTCCATTTCATTACGGCTGGGACATAAGAACAGCCATGCTGGATTAGACCAAGGGTCCATCTAGTCCAACATTCTCTTCACACAGTGGCCAACCAGCTGTCAACCAGGAACCCACAAGCAGGGTATGAGTGCAAAAGCAACCACCCACCCATGTTCCCCAGCAACTGGTGTACATAGGCTCTGCACCTCTGGGACTGGAGGTAGCACATAGCCACCAGGACCAGTAGCCATTGATAGCCTTTTCCTCCAGGAATTTGTCCAACCCCCTTTTAAAGCCATCCAAATTGGTGGCCATTCCTACAACCTGTGGTAGCAAATTCCATAGTTTAACTATGTGCTGTGTGAAGAAGTATTTCCTTTTATCTGTTCTGAATCTCCTACCAATCAGTTTCAAAGGATGACCCCGAGCTCTAATATTTTGAGAGATGGAGAAAAATATCTCCCTATCCACGTTGTCCATACCATGAATAATTTTGTAGACCTCTATCATGTCTCCCCTTACCCTCCCTTTTTCCAAGCGAAACAATCCCAGCTGTTGTAACCTTCTCTCTTAGGGGAGATGCTCCAGCCCCTTGCCCCTTTCTGCACTTTTTCCAGCTGTACAATATCTTTTTTAGGTGTGGCGACCAGAAATGTACACAGTATTCTTCCAAGTGTGACCACACTATAGATTTGTATAGGGGCACTATGATATTGCCCCTTCATGGATCACTGCCTTGTTGTGGCGAAGGGGCTTGCGTAACTCAGTGAAGCCATAAGCTATGCCGTGCAGGGCCACCCAAGACGGACAGGTCATGGCGGAGAGTTCTGACAAAATGTGGTCCACTGGAGAAGGAAATGGCAACCCACTCCAGTATTCTTGCCAAGAAAACCCCATGGAACGTATCACAAGGCTAAAAGATATGACGCCGGAAGATGAGCCCCTCAGGTCGGAAGGTGTCCAATATGCTACTGGGGAAGAGCAGAGGGTATTTCCAAGTAGCGCCAGAAAGAGTGAAGTGGCTGGGCCAAACCCGAAAGGACACTCAGCTGTGGATGTGTCTGGTGGTGAAAAGAAAATCCGATGCTGTAAAGAACAATATTGTTTAGGAACCTGGAATGTCAGATCAATGAATCAAGGTAAGCTGGAGGTGGTCAAACATGAGATGGCAAGATTGAACATCGACATCTTGGGAATCAGCGAACTAAAATGGACAGGCATGGGCGAATTTAATTCAGGTAACCATCATATCTACTATTGTGGCCAAGAATCCCTTAGAAGAAATGGAGTAGCACTCATAGTCAACAAAAGGGTGGGAAAAGCAGTACTGGGGTACAATCTTAAAAATGATAGAATGATCTCAGTACGAATCCAAGGCAAACCATTCAACATCACAGTAATTCAAGTCTATGCTCCAACCACTGAGGCCGAAGAAGCTGAGGTTGATCGGTTCTATGAAGACCTACAACACCTTCTAGAACTAACACCAAAAAAAGATGTCCTCTTCATCATAGGGGATTGGAATGCTAAAGTAGGAAGTCAAGAAATCACCGGGATAACAGGCAGGCATGGCCTTGGTGTACAAAATGAAGCAGGACAAAAGCTAATAGAGTTTTGCCAAGAGAACATGCTGATCATAGCAAACACTCTTTTCCAACAGCACAAGAGGCGACTCTACACATGGACGTCACCAGATGGTCAATATCGAAATCAGATTGATTATGTCCTTTGCAGCCAAAGATGGAGAAGCTCCATACAGTCAGTAAAAACAAGACCTGGAGCTGACTGTGGCTCAGATCATGAGCTGCTTCTTGCAAAATTTCGGCTTAAATTGAAGAACGTCGGGAAAACCACTAAACCGTTCAGGTATGACCTCAGTCATATCCCTTCTGAATATACAGTGGAGGTGAGGAATAGATTTCAGGGATTAGACCTGATAGACAGAGTGCCTGAGGAACTATGGACGGAGGTCCGTAACATTGTTCAGGAGGCAGCAACAAAATCCGTCCCAAAGAAAAAGAAATGCAAGAAAGCCAAGTGGCTGTCTGATGAGGCTTTACAAGTAGCTCACGAAAGAAGGGAAGCGAAAAGCAAGGGAGAAAGGGGAAGATATACCCAACTGAATGCAGAGTTCCAGAGAATAGCAAGGAGAGACAAGAAGGCCTTCTTAAATGAACAATGCAAAGAAATCGAGGAAAACAACAGAATGGGAAAGACTAGAGATCTCTTCAAGAAAATTGGAGATCTCAAGGGAACGTTTTGTGCAAAGACGGGCATGATAAAGGACAAAGAAGGCAGGGACCTAACAGAAGCAGATGAGATTAAGAAGAGGTGGCAAGAATACACAGAAGAACTATACAGGAAAGATCTGAATGTCCCTGATAGCCATGATAGTGCGGTCACTGAACTTGAGCCGGACATCCTAGAGAGTGAAGTCAAGTGGGCCTTAGGAAGCATTAGTAACAACAAAGCTAGCGGAGATGACAGTATTCCAGCCGAGCTATTTAAAATCCTAAAAGATGATGCTGTTAAAGTGCTGCATTCAATATGCCAACAAATCTGGAACACTCAACAGTGGCCACAAGACTGGAAAAGGTCAGTTTACATTCCAATTCCAAAGAAGGGCAACGCCAAAGAGTGTTCAAACTACCGCACCATTGCGCTCATTTCACATGCCAGCAAGGTGATGCTCAAAATCCTACAAGCTAGGCTTCAGCAGTATGTGAACCGAGAACTACCGGAAGTACAAGCTGGGTTTCGAAGAGGCAGAGGAACTAGAGATCAAATCGCCAACATTCGCTGCATCATGGAGAAAGCAAGAGAATTCCAGAAAAACGTCTATTTCTGCTTCATTGACTACGCTAAAGCCTTTGATTGTGTGGATCACAACAAACTGTGGCAAATTCTGAAAGTGATGGGAGTACCAGACCACCTTACCCGTCTCCTGAGAAACCTGTACGAGGGTCAAGAAGCAACAGTAAGAACCAGACATGGAACAACCGATTGGTTCAAAATTGGGAAAGGAGTACGACAAGGCTGCATATTGTCACCCTGCTTATTTAACTTATATGCAGAGTACATTATGAGAAATGCCGGGTTGGATGAATCACAGGTTGGAATTATGATTGCCGGGAGAATTATCAACAACCACCGATATGCAGACGATACCACCCTAATGGCAGAAAGCGAAGAGGATCTCAAGAGCCTCTTGTTGAGGGTGAAAGAGGAGAGTGCAAAAGCTGGTTTGAAACTCAACATTAAAAAAACTAAGATCATGGCATCTGGCCCTATCACTTCCTGGCATATAGAAGGGGAAGAAATGGAAGCAGTGACAGATTTTACTTTCTTGGGCTCCAAAATCACCGCAGACGGTGACTGTAGCCATGAAATTAAAAGACGCTTGCTCCTTGGGAGGAAAGCTATGGCCAACCTAGACAGCATAGTAAGAAGCAGAGACATCACCTTGCCGACAAAGGTCCGTCTAATCAAAGCTATGGTTTTCCCAGTAGTAACATATGGCTGTGAGAGCTGGACTATAAGGAAGGCTGAGCGCCGAAGAACTGATGCTTTCGAACTGTGGTGCTGGACAAGACTCTTACGAGTCCCTTGGACTGCAAGGAGGTCAAATCAGTCCATCCTAAAGGAAATCAACCCTGAGTGCTCATTGGAAGGACAGATACTGAAGCTGAAGCTCCAATATTTTGGCCACCTAATGCGAAGAGAAAACTCCCTGGAAAAGACCCTGATGCTGGGAAAGACTGAAGGCAAAAGGAGAAGGGGACGGCAGAGGATGAGATGGCTAGATAGCATCACGGATGCAATGAATATGAACTTGAGCACGCTCCGGGAGAGAGCGCAGGACAGGAAGGCCTGGCGTGCTATGGTCCATGGGGTCACGAAGAGTCGGACACGACTGAACGACTGAACAACAACAACAACTATGATATTGGCAGTTTTATTCTCAATTCCTTTTCTAATTATTGCCTAACATGGAGTTTGCCTTTTTTTACAGCGGCTGCACACTGGGTCAAGATCTTCATTGAGATGTCCACCACAAGCCCAGGATCTCTTTCCTGGTGAGTCACCGCTAGCTCCCATCCAGCTATACTTGAAGTTGGGATTTTTGCCCCAACTTGCATCACTTTACACTTGCTTACACTGAACCACATTTGCCATTCAGATGCCCATTCTCCCAGTTTGGAGAAATCCTTTTGGAGCTTTTCATAATCCCTTTTTGTTTTAATCACCTCAATAATTTGGTGTCATCTGCAAACTTGGCCACTTCACTGCTCACTCCTAATTCCAGATCATTTATGAACAGGTTGAAATGTCCTAATACAGAACCCTGTGGGACCCCACTATTTACTTCCCTCCATTGTGAGAATTTATCATTTATTCCTCCTCTCTGCTTTGTTCTTTAACCAGTTACTGTTCCACGAGATAACTTATGGATCAGTAACTAGCGCAGATGCAGTAGCATGCCTAAAGCCATGTAATAGATTCATAGCAGAGATCAGAGTTCAAACAGGAAGGTCTCTTTTTCTCTGTGCCAGATTTTGGACTCCAACTCTCATTATCCCCAGTCAACAGGACCAATGGTCAGGGATGACAGGACTTGGAGCCCAACAACCTCTAGAGCAAAGGTGGACAACTTGTAGTCCTCCAAGTGTTTTAGCCTACAGTTCCCATCATCCCTCACCATTGGTTATGCTGGCTAGGGGTGATGGGAATTACAAGCCTAAACATCTGGAGGGCCAGAAATTGCCCACCTCTGCTCTAGAGGGCCACAGGCTCCCTACACCTGGCAAAGTGAACCAGAGAACCCATCCAGATGTTGTTGGGACTCCAACCCCCATCATCCTCAGCATGGGCAATGGTCAGGGAAGATGGAAGTCCTAGACCTAGATGGAACACCATCCCGGAACCCACAGGTCCGCAGCCCCTGCTCTATGCTGTATTAGAGCCTTCCCCAACTAGTCCTCCGGATGTGTTTGACTCCAACTTCCATCACTCCCAGGCAACCTGCAGGGCCCCAGTTTGGGCAAGGCTGCTATGCAAGTTCACCGGCCCTTCTAGTCGCAGTTTTCGAGCTCTATCCCGTCTGCCATATTGTATGCCATATTGTGTGCCAAGTGGACATCACGTGCGGGGGAAAGACAGCCCCCACCTCACAGCATCATATAAACACGTTAACCTGGTAACTCCTAGCGTGCATCCACGCATATGTGGATGCACACGATATGCTGTCCAAATGCAAAGCGGGAAGGGCACAGTGCACAGTAAATTGCGAGAAAAGCACATCCTCCGCACTGCTGCCCGCGCCGCGCTTACTGGGCTCTAAAGCAAGCCCCCGCCGCTGACTCAGCGAAAGCCCACACAGGTCTGCGTACGCACGCCCGAGCAAGAGGGGATGCGGAGGTGGGTTGGGAAAAGCCCCTCTTTGTGCATTCATTGGCTAGTCTCCCCGCTTTATCCTGCACTGACAGGCCAGTTCCGAAAGAGACCCTGCCTTTCACCGGAGTGGCTCGTAATTGGCCAGTCTTTCAACCCGCCCCGTGACACTACTGGCTAGTTCCTTATGCACCCCCAGCCGTCCTTTTATTGGTTAAGCCTTCTACGTTCCGGGCTCTTGATTGGTCAGTCTTTTGCACGGGCAAAAGCCGCTGCTAAGGCCGCCGTATTCGCGTAGGGCCGGGTCGGCCGCTGCGGCGTAGCGTCACGCCCTGAACGGAGGCCGCACCGCCTAGCCGTACAAATGGAGCTGACCTACCAAACGCTGAAAACGACGTATCAGGCCAAAGAGGCGGTGAGTGGAAAGGGAAGCCTGGCTGTTGTTTCCCCCCGTTACTATGGTAACCCCAGGACCGCGGCCCTCCGCGCATGCGCCCCGCGGGCTCGCTTGTGCGCATGCGCAGTGGCTGTGTCGTTGAGCGCGGAGTTGTTGGGCTTCCTACTTTTGGCTTTCAAACGGTCCCCGCGTTTGTTTAAATTTTGTTCCTTTCAACCAGCCTCCCCCACCCTGGCGCCCTCCAGAGGTGTTGGACTGCGCGTTGGCTGGGGATGATGGGAGTTGCAGTCCAACACCTCTGGAGGGCGCCAGGGTGGGGGAGGCTGGTTTAAACCTTCAGTAAAAATGCTGGTGGTAAGGAGTGTGGGAGGAGGAAAGAGAAGGCGGAGCAGGAGTAGGCTGGCCACATTTCCTTGAGACAAAATTGGGATATTGGGGATGGGGTTATGTAATACTCCATAGGCTATAAGAGACCTAAAAAACAACCTAAACTCACTGCAAAAGAACATGGAACGGGGCGCAAATGAATAACACTAATTTATTGCATATACACACACAAAACCACTCATAAATATACATATATAAAATACTTATAAAATACCACATGAGCAGTAAACAAATCTGTACGGCATACCACACTGAACACTCTAATGCAGGACTGCAGTGGCCAGACTGCAAAAAAATCATAAACATACATCAAAAAGAAAAAAGGAATGAACACCCCGACCGCTATCACAAGCCGGTATACGCTAATGTCCCATTGGAGAGTTCCGCTGTAATAAAAAAATAGCTAACAGCCTGTTGAACAGAAATATGAGTCTGAAAAGTCTGAATCAAACAGAATGTAGGGCAGAAAGAATCTCTGTGGGCGGAATGATGGTAGAAATAACAGCAAGACTCGCCCTCCTGGCTCCCACGCGCTGAATGGGGCTTAGTGACTGCCTCTTGAATTCCTCGCCACTGCAGACAAGCACGGGGGCGGCGATCATCGCCAGCTCAAGAAGCCTGGCCCTGGCTGGATAAAGGAAATGGGACTTCCTCTTTCGTCACACTAGTAGTTTTACTGCATGCATTGATTAGCATAGAGCCTTATGATAAATGCGTTCAGTTTTTTACAAAAAATTAAAAACGGGACAAAATTGACATTTATATTAAAACGACGGGACGGTCAGGAAATATGAAAAAAACAGTACTGACCTGTTTAAAACGGTACGTATGGTCAGCCTAAGCAGGAGGCTTTGCTAGAAGCCTCTGAGCTAAGATGGTAGTGTTGGAGTGCCTGGTTTTCAAGGAGAACCTCGATAGCGTGGGCATAACACAAACCTGGCGGAATGGCGCAAACCGGTGCGGTAAGGTCATCTCTGGATATGAACTCTGTAGGAAGGACAGGGAAGGCTGTACTGGAGAAAGTGTCACTGTACATCAAAGAGGGCGTAGTGTCAGAGCAGGAAACCTTAAACGGGCAGACTCCTCCATGGAACTGCTGTGAGTGACAATACCAGGCTCCAAAAGCGACTTAGTACTAGGGACATGCTATCATCCCCCAGACCTGAACATTCAGGGTGATCTTGAGATGGTCAATGAAATCAGAGAGGCCTCCAAACAACAAAGTGTTGAAATAATGGGTGACCCTAATTACCCCTGCATTGACTGAATAAATGCACGTTCCAGTCATGACAAAGAGGTGGGGAGAGCAATCCTATGGCTCCCAGACAGCATCGGGGGGTGTGTGTGTGTGTGTCATAGGATACTTCAGATTCCTGGCTCTAAGGCCAGAGGTAGCGCTTCAATCTCTGATGCAGGGGTCCGAGCTCCCCTCCCCTGCCCTCTTGCAGCTAGTGTGGACAGAACTGCACTGGCTGCCTCTCCAAGATCGGAAATGTGACCTTGGAGACAAGAGGAAGGGGACGTGCCAGTGACTGGGGAGGGGATTGGGCAAGTGGGGATACAAGCTATCCCCAGCTTCCGTCCCTCCCCCTCCCTCCCTGATGCCTCAGGTCGATGGGCAAAAACACCTGTCTAGCTGAAATACAAAGCAGGGGGAGCACGGAAGCAAATATCGCCTCTGGGCTGCTGCCACTCTGCATAGGATTCCCATCAGCCCCTGAGTTTGCAGGCTGACAGGAATCCCGATAAGATTGTGCCCTAAATTTCTTGATATCCTAAATGACTGTGCTTTAGAACAATTGGTCATGGAACTCACCAGAGGGGAGGCGACCCAGGATTTAATCCTAACTGGAGTTGCCCAGGACCTAGTAGAGATTTGAATATTGTCGAACAATTTGGAAACAGTGCTATCAGATTTAATATATATTTAAGTAGCAAACTGCCTAGGTAGTCCAACACAGTCACATTTGATTTCAAAAGAGGAAACATCTCTAAAAAGAGGGAACTGTTAAAAAGGAAGTTGAAACAGGGAGGCAAGAGGATTAAATATCTCCAAAATGCTTGGAGGTTATTAAAAACTGCAATAATAGAAGCTCAGCTAGAATGTATACCACAGATCAGGAAAACAGCACCAAGTCCAAGAGGTCACCAGCATGGTTAATGAGCAGTGTCAAGGAAGCTATTAGAGAAAAGAAGGCTTCCTTCAGAAAATGGAAGTCTTGCCCAAATGAGAAGAACACCAATGTGCCCAAAGGAAATGTAAGCAGACAATAAGAAATGTAAATAAGCATTTTGAGTAGCATAATGCTAACAACATCAAAGTCAATAATAAACAATTCTTTAAATATATCAGAAGAAGGAAACCAAGTAGAGAGGCAGTTGGACTGTTGGATGAAAACTGAGTTAAAGGAGTAGTAAGAGCGGATAAGGAGATTGCAGAGAAGTTGAATGAATTCTTTTCATCTGTCTTCACTGCAGAAGAAATAGGTCAGATACCTGCACCTTAACTGATGTTTTCAGGAAGGGAGGCTGAGGAAGTGAGGCAAATAGTGGTGACAAAAGATCAAGTTCTCAACTGTATTGACCAATTGAGAGCTAATAAAAGAGCAATCCTATGATTGCTCTCTTATTAGTGTCTCCCAGGAGACACTCTCCTGAGAGAGTGTCCCAGGGACCATAGGATTTTTTGCCATCCCACTTCCAAGGCTGTAGACACTGCTACGACCTCAGAAGGGTGATTCTGGTATCCAGTCCCGTCCCTGCCCCCTTGCAGCTGCTGCTGAAAGAACCTTGTCGGCCGCTTCCCAATGTTGCAGATGCGGCCTCTGAGAGGACAGAAAAGGGCTGTGCTGGTGTGCTGGGAGAGAAGAGCCCAGGATAAAAGGAATCCTATGGCTTCTCCAGCCCTAGTCCTACCCCATCAGCGTACTCTCTCTAGAGTGGCTCAGAGACCCATCTAGAGAAAAAAGCAAAACACAGAGGACGGAGAGGCAAAAATGCCATCATTGCTCCTTCCACCCTGCTGGCAGAAGCTCAGCAGGGAACTGGATACGCAGAAGACTTCCATCTGATAAGGGCACAGCCCGTAGCCCAGATGGTATCCATACTTGAGTTCTTAAATAGGTCTTAAAGAACTCAAATGTGAAAATGCTGATTTTCTAACAAAAATATGTAACATGTCCCCAAGATCAGGCTATGTACCAGAAGACTGGAGAATGGTCAATGTAACACCTTTAAAAAAAAAAAAAAGGATCCAGGTGGAACTAGGGAATTTCAGGCCAGTTAGCTTGACATCTGTTCTGGGTAAATTGGTTGAAAGCATTATTAGTGATAAAATTAGTAAGCATGTAGAAAGACAAGCCCTCCTGAAAAAGAATCAGCATGGCTTCCACAAAGGTAAGTCCTGTCTCGCAAACCTTTTAGAGTTCTTTGAGAGGGTCACTAAACACGGCTGCCAGTCCATTTCCAGGCGTAGTTCAAAGTGCTTCTATTAACCTGCAAAGCTCTAAAGAGCTTGGGACCAGTTTACCTGAGGGATTATTATCTCCTTTCATATATACCTACCCAGACCCTAAGGTCATCTTCAGAGGCCTTTGTCCAGGTGAGGCAGGTGGCTACTGAGGAGAGGGCCTTTTCAATGGTAGCATGCTGGTTGTGGAATGCCCAGAGAGGCTCGCGTGGCACCTACAGTGTGGTCTTTCTGGTGTGAGATGAAGAACTTCTTATTTTCCCAGACTTTTTACTTCAGTTTTTTTAAAAAATATGTTAATGTGATTGTAGATATTTGCACCACTGCTGGCTTTTATCTTGGTTAAACCATCTTTGGCCCTACCCAACACTGACATATGGCCCCCGACTATCTACTAAGGAATGTGGTCCTCATCTGAAAAAACGTTGCCCACCCCTGCGCTAGAAGATGTTTTAGAATCTTATGCAATATGTAGTAGGGGTTTCTCACCAGTTGTATTGATGTGGAGAGATTTCCTGATGTTCCAATGAAAGTGTGAAAATTGTCGGGCTTCCTGATCCCCAGTCTTCAAGTGGTACTGGAGAATGTCCACCTGCATAGTGTCAGTCAAGTAGTGTACTCAATGGATGGTCAATGTACCTGGGGAAGTTGTGCATTATTGACTGGGCAGTATATTTATCCTCTCTGACCATATTGTCCAACATGCATTGGTGGTTATCCACATCTACTGTGGAATATGCAAAATCCCATCAATGCTGTCAGTTTGTTGACCTTCTCCAGGCCTTCATGCAAATGTGCAGAATTGCAGTGGTTATTTGTGTTCACTGGTCCATTCATGAACAACACATACATGATGGCAGAGAAAACAAGAGAGAAGGCACTGTGTGAAACAGAAAGAGGGCAGGGGGGACATGGCAGATGTACAACTGGTAGTGTGGTCCTTTACAGGTGGCCCAAAAGTAGGTATACAGTTGTTTAGAATGTTGATGGGAGGGGGAGAGAATGTGTGAGTAGAAGATGTGTGGGTGGAGTCAGAATGACAGTTGGGAAGAGGGAGTGACAGTTAAATCAGTTAAATGAAGAGAGTGAGGGGAGTGAGGCCCTTAAGTAGGTATACAGTTGTTTAGTCGTTTAGTTTTTTAGTTTTTTTTAACTGATATTGTGAATGATGGCAGCGAACTTGAGTCAAGAACAAAGAAAGTGGATTCTAAAGCAGTACTGGAAGACTGAAAATGCCAAGCGGGTGCGCACAGCATGGCAAGAAGCATCTGACACTCCTCCACCAACACGTCTGACAATTTATCGTCTTAGAGATAAATTTGAAGCAACAGGTGCAGTGGCTAATGCACTAAAATCTGGATGTCCTAGGATGTCTGTGACAGAGGAAAATGAAATGAGAGTCACTCTGACATTTGTGAACAGTCCGAAAAAGTCCACACGACGTGCGTCTAAGCAGCTATCCATACCTAGAACGTCCTTGCAATGCTTAATGCGTAAATTGAAATTGAAGCCGTACCATCAAAGGCTGTTACATGGTCTTCTGGAGGATGACCCAGACTGTCGGCTGCAATTCTGTGAGATGATGCGTAACCAAATCTCTAACGAACCAGACCTTCTTGATAAGATCATCTGGTCAGATGAGGCTTCTTTCAAGTTGTCAGGCCACGTGAACAGGCATAACTGTGTGCATTAGGCAGATGAAAATCCTCATTTGACTATCACATCTCAACTGAACCAGCCAGGCGTCACAGTGTGGGGTGCACTGTCCAGCGAAGGTGTTGTAGGACTGGTTTTCTTCGATACAACTGTGGATAGTAACAATTACCTAAACATGTTACGCGACGTGGTAGTACCACAACTCAGAACCAGGGCTAACTTCGCTGAACTGCTCTTCCAACAAGATGGGGCACCTCCTCATTATGCTTTTGCAGTAAGGGACTATCTTGACAGCACCTTCCCACAGCATTGAATTGGACAACGTGGCAGCATTGAATGGTCACCACGTTCACCCAACTTAACACCAATGGACTTCTTTTTGGGGGGCGTAGGAAAGAATAAGGTTTTTGAGAGGAAACCCCGGACATTGGACGAATTAAAAGAGTTCATCTTGGAAGCATTTATGGACATGCGGACCGGAATTTGTGTCGTACTGTGTGTCACAGTGTTCTGGACAGGTTCGAGGAATGTTGCAACGTTGATGGAATACATTTCGAGCACTTACGAGATTAAACAGTGTTAAACAAATGTAAATATAATAAACAATGTAATAAAATGCAAATAAACTATACTGTATACCTACTTTTGGGCCACTCTGTATATTGAAATTTTGTTGCCTGCCTGAATAAAAGATTGGTCTGCAAACCTCTAAGATAATAGCAATGTTCTGCTGTATAGTTGATGCACATGCATTCAACATTCCTTGCTTTCATTTAGACTTGCTAATTAGATATTTAATGAGACTCGGGTGCCCTTTTGAAGATGGAAGGGGGTACCAAAATGTCCAAGGACCATGATAAATGGAGGACAAAACAGGTCTGATCATCCCAGCTTCAGATCCATTAAAATTAGCAGAGCAACATCAGCACCTTTTCAGAGAGAGGAAAAAAAGAACCTTGAGGAATTATCTGATTGTAATATTAAACCTTGATTGCACGCTAATTCATCTTTTGGCAGCTGCAAAGAAAACAATGTGTGGCATTTTAAGAAATGAATAATGTGCTCTGTAAGCATTGAAGCTAATTAGGGAAGCACTTTTAGCATTTAAAGCTAGCTCCTGTTTAAGTGCCTTAAGCTTTTATTAATTGTATGGACCAAAAACCCCTTATAGTAATTGAAAATTTAATTACACCCATTTTTTTGTTCTAGGAATGGGAGCTTATTAAACTTTAAACACTTAAACATCTATTGAAATACCAATGGCTGTAAAGTTGGGGGCATTCTACATACCAATTAAAGAAGCAAGTGTAAATCACTATAAACCTAAACTGAATTTTAAGTAATGTTTTGCTCTTTAAGTGCTTCTATTCTTTCACGCATGTATAAGATCTACCACTTCTATGGTAACCACTGGCAGTGTTTGTCTTTGGCAGTATGGTAGGCCTGCATTAACTCTGGTCTTTAACAAAAAAATCTAAATATTGTGCTTGGAATAAATTATGGAAAGCATGCAAATCAGTATGTGTGTCACTGATCTGCATAATTTATTCTGAGTGCAGATGTGCATGGCGTGTTTGAGTTTTGGCCATAGAGGGAATGTTTGCCTAGTACTAGAATGTTCTGCAGTAAGGAGAAAGGGTCAGCGTGGACTCAGGCTTACAAGGGAAGGAGCAGAACCTAGACTAGGGCCAAGTGAAACAGAAGGAAGCTATATAGGCTATAATAATCATGTTACCATTGGAAATGCCCAGGCACCCTTGGGTTTCTGAGCATTCCATAGTCTCTAATCAAAAAGACTCAAATGCCTTTCCAGCAGTCATGAGGTCTAGAAACATGAAAACTTAAAAACACTGAAGTCTCAAGTTTTCTGTAACAATGTGAAATAAGTGCAGCTCAGCACTTTATAAGCAACATAGCAGGGTGACCATATGACTCAAGGATGTAATTTGCAAAAAGATGGATAGGGTCAAACTTCTCACTGTTAAGGTTTAAATCTTAGGTCTGGATTTGTCACTTTGAGCAGTTGCATAACTTTCAGTCGATCCAGGATTTCAGATGACTATGGACTCAGCAAGTACATGATCTGTTTCGTCTGGTAGGGGAAGCAATTCCATCATCACACACCTGTGGAAGCCTAATATTTAAGATGTAACAGGAGTGGGCTAGGAAGAAGAATGTGTCACGAAGAAGAATGTGTCATGTTCCTTCCTCCTCTCCCTTTGCAATCAACACACTTCAGGAAACAAAGATTCAGGCCAACGCTACTTTATTAGTAGATGACTAGCTTCTTAGCAAATGCAGATTCTAGGAAACTCTCAGACTGCATCAACCCAGCTAATCCACTGTTTGTCTTAAGCTACAGGTATCTCTGCTGGGAACCAAGCACTGTTAGTCTATGCTGAGAAAGTTGCAGATGAACTCTAATTAACTTGCTGCTGTCATGCTGCCTCATTGCTAACATGCATGGTATAAAACCCATCTTGCACCACAGCTCTTTGTACAGAGAAGCTGTCTGATCCAACCATTGGGTACGCCTGCGCGCTGTAAGTACTCAATAAAGTCCCTTTGTAAGGAAACCTGGATCTGGCTTATCACTTTCTCGGCACCTTAGCAGCCCACAGCCAGGGCATACATCCACATGTCTACAAATATAAATAGAAGATATGAAGTTAGAGAAGTTGCCAGCAGTCTGGGCATGAACTTCATGGCCAGACTTGCTTCGCGGGGATGCCCCTCCCTTAGGGTGGCTCCCTCCTACGTTGGCTTCCATAAGTGGTCAACCTGGTGGAGCGTCTGAGCCTTGCCCGTAATATGTCCAGCTTCGCTCTGCGACGGACTCTAGCATCCCTCAAGTCATACCCCTTACCTTCCTCCTCCACCGAAACTGAGTTCTCATGGTGGAGGAATGGGGGAGCTGTTCAGGCTGGGCCATCTGTGTGTCAAGGTCTTGGGAAGAAAGCTTTGCCGTATCTGGGCTCACTAGGGAGGGTTCCTCCCTCTGTTCTTGCTGTTCCCATTCTGATTCTGAATCTGAGCTGCCTGACATTTCCACACACTCAGATTCATTCTTGACAGAATGTAAGGCTATCTTTGTGGGGGCCAAGCCAAGCTCCTTCCTGCTACAGTGCTCTGGGGGTTTGTCCACCTCACCAACTTCTTCTACCTCTTGTGCTGCAAATTCTAAGGAGAAAAGAGATCAGTATAGGGCTGGATTTGCCAAATGTCTGCCTGAAATGGGAACGCTTGAAGCTTTCTCCTAAACGCTTTGACTTGGAAGTACCATTGATATTAGTGGAGCTCATTTTGAAAGATGTTCTCTGCACCCTACAGTTATGCAATCGTCAAAAAAAAAAGTGAAATCAGTAACATTTCTGTGGCATCCAGTTTACTCACTGGTTAGTGTGCTTTGGATTACAGCCTTAGTTTATAATTTCCTAATAGCCTGTTATCTACTGAATTGATTCCTGGATGCCAACATTATGTAGCAATGTATAAATCACAGAAGCAGCAAAGTAATATATGGGGGAAAGTAGGTGCAGTAAAAAGAGCCACTTAACATGGATAGGGAGGCAAAACCATACAGCTTTGAAAGTGGTAAACAAATAACTAAATAATTTAGAGAAGATGAACGCCTCTTGCCCTAGTTCGCTCCTGTTGTACTTAAACAGGGTATTTACTTGCAAAAGGACAGGTAGCAATACATACATAGACTGCTGGGAGCCCAAAGTACCCATCCACAGATGGGGCTACCCGTTGCATCTCTGAACGATTCACTGATCTCGGCTTGCCTCCCTCCAATCAGCCTCTGCTGCTGCAGTTCATTCTGCTGTCTACATTGGGTATGAGACACAGCAGAATTATCTGCCCGCTGAGGAGGCTGCCCATTCCATCTCTGAATGAATTACTGCTCTGAGCGTATCTTCTGCCAAATCAAGAAGCTCTCACACAGAAACACAAGAAACGGGGTAGGCATCTCAGTTCTTACTCTTCACAATAGTACATCATTTCGGGTTTAAGTGTGTGCAGTGCCACCAATTTCAAAGTTCAGAAAGAAATATGCCTTAGCTATCACTATTTTTGGGAAGCAATCACTGAATAGATAGTCATTTATCTATTCACATTGAGAGCCAGTGTGGTGTAGTGGTGAGAGTGTTGGACTAGGAGCTGGGAGATCTGGGTTCTAGTCCCCACTTAGCCATGGAAGCTCACTGGGTGGCTTTGGGCCCATCACAGACACTCAGCCCAACCTACCTCACAGGGTTGTTGTTGTGAGGACAAAATGGAGAGGAGGGGGATTATATAAGCCACCTTGGGTTCCTTGCAAGAGGAAAAAAGGCAGGATATAAATGCAGTAAATAAATAAATAAATAAATTTAGCCTTCTTGAGAGCGAAATCTACATTCCTATTATTATTATTATTATTATTATTTAGTACCCAACAGCCAAAGTGCTCTGGACAGTTTACAAAAGATTAAAATCTTAAAATACAATATGAAATATAAAAACAATTTACATACAAAATAATGTAAGGGAGCAATCCATTGGGAATAGTTGGCCGTCTCCTCCACGCTCCAGCTGCCCTGCATCCGCAGATCGCTGGCCAATTTTGACTGTCTAGCCATGGCACATCAGAGCACAGGGTGGGGAGGCCGGACAACACATAGAAAGTGTCGTGCCGGCACTTTCGAACTCCTCGTCCCGCCCCCGGGAACATCCCCTCCCCCCCTCCATGCTGCCTACGAGGTGGCGGGGGAGGGGGTTTTCTGGGAACCGACCAATCCTGTGACCATCTAATTGCTGTCTCGCAGCCATAGGATTGCACCCTTAGACACTTATGCAGGAAAAATGAGGCATTCAGTGTAATAATTCCAGGTCCGACAGAGAGTGGTATCCAGTTATCCCCTCCCACAACCAAAATGACTTCCCTCAGCAGACCGGGGGGGACGGGGCAATTCCCCCTCCCTGTCATGGTCCAGGACTAAGAGCCCTCTAAGACTGACGTTTCAAGTGGCAGCAGCTCCAAGGAGGAGTTGGAACCAGTTCCTGGACCTTCACAAGTGGGACCTGCACCTTGGACCCTGCACCCTGTCCTCTCAATCCCAGGAGGTGCCGCCATCCTCCAAATCTGAGGAGCAGATGTCAGGTTTCAGCAGTGCACAGGGAGGCCCCGGGGAGCATCCCCCCAACCAGCTCCTCACTCCCCAGACCCTAACCCCCCCCCAAGCCAGAAACTGCAGGAAAAGGCACGGCCCTTAAAAACAACTGCAACAGATGCAGCACTCGAGGAGGCAAGGCTCCCAGAAGGACTCTCTTGGCTTGGCTGTAGAACTCTAAGCCAGGAGCAGGCAACCTGGTGCCCTTCAGATGTTTTGGAGTATGCCTCCCAAAAATCCTGACCACCGGCCATGCTGACTGGGCTTATGGGAGCTGCAATCCAAAATACCTGGAGGGTACGAGGTTGCCTAGTTCTGCTCTAAGCCAGTGCTGGGGTTGCTTGTCTCACCTGGCTCCCCAATTGCTCTCCATGGTCCTGAATCCGAGCCCAGACTCTACCATGGAACAGGATGTTTCCCCTTCAGCCCCCTCCACAGCCCCTCAAAACCTGTTCCAAGAGGGTTAGAGGGGCAACCCCCTGGAGCATCTCTTGAGGGGAGGGGGGCAGGGGGCTGCAGATCGCGTTGTGCAACTGCAAGCCTGCTTGTGCAACATTGGATTGCACCTGCAGCATTTATTCAAACCAACGCTTGCCATTTCTGGCACTGGTTTCCAAAAATGAGCATTTCTGGAAACCCCAGCACTGGCTTAGAGCATGAGTAGACAACCTGGTGCCCTCCAGATATTCTGGACTACAACTCCCATATACACCAGCCAGCATGGCCAATGGTCACAATTAATGGGAGCTGTAGTCCAAACCATCCCAATATAGGTAAGGAGAATGGAAGCCATTTCCACATGCAAATCACTTGCTAGATCAGGAACTTGTTACGTGATGTGCTCTAGTTAGACCTGTGTACAAACTTGTACATGTTCTAACAAGACTCACACCACCGCTTATAAGGAATCTTTAGACATTGGCAATAGAGTGTCTATGGCTAAGAAGGCAATTCCCACCCAAAAAGATTCACACTCAGACACTGTTGGAGCAGATAACACCACAATGACACATTTATTGGGGTTTACAAAGATACAAATGCACAAGCTAGTTTTGGGGGAATTAGCTTAGCAAATAGATTTAACACTTAAGACCAATTGGGGATGCTCCAGCCTTCACCAAGTTATGCTTTGGTGGGGAAATTAGCTGCGTTCTTGGTGAAGCTATACTCCAGGCCTAAAAGTCGTTTTCAAGACTATGGGAAGGAGTCTTCTTGAGGCTTGAAGTGCACAGAGAGAGAGAGAGAAGGGAAAGGGGGTGGAGGCTACAACTGGTAGTAAGACCTTCTAAAAACAATTACACCTTTCCTTGGGCTGAAGCCCTTTCCTGCAGACAGAAACTAGTGCATGTTGCAATTCCTGGTCTCAGGTGAAGAGGAAGGAAAGGAGAGAGCCTTGACTAGGGGAGGCCAAGCACCCACTGTTGGCACCTTGCTCTGGCAAGGAGCTTAGTGATTTCAGCATGGAGCCTTTCCAATGGGAGGAGAGACTCTGAGTGATTTCAGCAGCAGTGTGGCACCATACCCCTGGAGGCGTGAGGCACCTAGTGATTTAAGCAGCATGCCCCCCCCCCACACCCCTGGGAAGAGGGGGACTTGGGACTGCCCCAACCTGAGGCTTCTTATACAGTTCAGGGAAAGGCAGTGACATCACAACTCTGATGAGCCAGACACTGCTCATAGGCACTGGAAATGATGCTACTTGCTATGAGAGGAAGACTGAGTTGGTCTTCCATCCAGTATAACAAAAGAGGGTGCTTGGGGATGGTGGCTGTACTTGCTGGAAACAAAAGTCCTACTTACTATCTCTTACTCTTTTAACAAAAGATGACTTTACATGTTAATGACTATCTTAAAGACAGGTATCAAGGCTGGACTTCAACAATGGGAGCATACTGCAGGTAGTTGACTAAGTAACTTACCAGCTATTACTCCTGTTATCCAGCACATTCATGTTTTGCTGAATTTTGACCCCCACCTTTGCCTTTGGGGAATGCATTTTAAGGAGCCCATCAGAAACTGAACTGCTTGATCTAGTCTTGCATGATGCTCTCAACCCCATTCTTCTGCCTTTCTCCCACCTTTGCTGAGGCTGGGGATGAAGATGCCTGGCTTTTGGCTTTTTGTCTGTGTCTCAAAATGGAGTCAGTACTGTTCACTCAAAAGAGAGCCACTTCGTAACAACTGTAGATGCAAATCTGATGTGCTTCCAAGTATGGATGCCACATGGTATTGCTTTGAATTTTCTTCAAGTACGAGACAAACATTCCTTTTCAAAAATGCACAGAAATGGAAATAGTTTACCTTCTCGGGCCACTAGATGGCTCTCCACTTCCTGCAAAAAAGTCAGATTCCTTCAGCCAAATTAATTCTTCAAAAAGGTTTAATAGTTTTCATTGTGAAATAATAAGAGTGACCCTTGCTTTCTGTAGACTATAATGATCACAATCCTATGTTTACAGTGCAAGCTTGTATGTGTCTCCTCAGGAGTAAGCCCAATTCAGTTAAGGTAAGTATGTATAGAATTGCAGCCTGTGTTGCATGTGTATAAAACCCATCATTTCAGTGTAAGTTGCATGTGTATAACTAGCGAATGACTTAAATGTATAATATTATTTAAAGAGCACCATCAGTGTGCATGGCGTTTTATTATTTATAAACTCCAAGGACCATACAATTTCAAATAGACAGTGGGGTTGGGAGAGACCAGGGTAGCCAAGTATAAATGTGAAATAATGCACTTACATTTTACTTAAGCTTCTTAAAACATTAAAGCTGACTGCTAATGGCAACAATATTTATATCCCAACTGAAAAATCTACCAGTTGTCCCATCCTATGTAATATTCCTAACATTTACTGGGTAAACTGTATGCTAGTGATATTTACTAGCGCATGTGTGGATATAGAAAATATTTTAATAGGAACCAGTATATATTAGGAACCAGTGTTTTAATAGGAACCAGTGTAAATCTACCACTGATAGATAGATAGATAGATAGATAGATAGAGCTATCCCAATCTGTAAAATGTCAAAACCAAAATTGCCTTGTTTGTAGACTGAATCTCTCTCACTCACACTCTCTCACGCACTCACACCCCTACCTTCCCACCCACCCATGGACAGCTCTTCTCCTGTGGTCTCAAAAACTTTGCATTCAGATGCCATTATGATGATCAGCAAGAGTATGAAGGGCTCCTGGCAAGTAGCTATAGAATTAGTGTGGAGGAACAGGGGATCCTTGACTGCAAGCAATACCCCTTTGGGACCAAACCTAACTGAAAGGAAATCATGAGGTTTTCAGGCAATATCTTGTTTGGTTCCAACTTTTCCAGGAGTATGTAGGCTTTTGAGTTGCACAGAACTCTGGGGCAAAATAAAGTGATAGGCAGTTCTCACCTACATTTAGAACCAATATGGCTGTAAACACATATGCAGTTTGTTTATCAGCGGGTACAGGTCTACATGGCACTTTGCAGAGTTTCATAAGACATACACGTACATGCACACAGACACTTACTTTCATAAGACACACCCACCCAACAGGTCTCTGCTCCCAGGAGACTTACAATCTCCAATCAGCAGTGTTTGCCTTATAAAAGAGAAGCATATTCTAAAACTTTTCCTTTTATTTGCAGGAAGAGATGCGGACAGAAGCCCGTCGAAAAAACCTTCTTATTCTGATTTTACATTATTTAACTGAAGAAGGGTATGATTTCTTACACTTAACAGGATAGATGTTGTTTTTATTGTTTTTCATTTTTGTTTCTAAATGAAAAATATGGTAGCAAGGATACAGCCTTCCTTGCCTGTCCATTTCTTACCACAATCCTATGTGTGTCTACTCAGAAATAAGCCTATTGAATTAAATTGGGATTTCTCCCAGGTGTCAAGGATTGCAGCTTTGGGCATTTATGGTCTAGAGAGAGAACACATTTTTGAAAAGCTCTTCTGCCTAATCACCTGGAGCAGATTCCTATTTTCAACAGGCAAGTGGGTAATTTCAAGCCTTGTTCTTCGGATGACCTGTTAACAATCCGTTCATGTGATGACAGTTTCTCATCAGGTGTGAGCATTTTTTCCAGCTCACGAAAGGTGCTTCTGATTGAAGATGTAACTCGGAGGGATGGAGTGTTTTTCATGTGATGAAAGCTTCAGATGACTGGGCTATTATGTGATGACCATAATTTTCACATGAATAACCTGGTCCTTCAAAATGACGTAAGAACTGTGCAGTATATATATATAATACAAATGGTGTGGAAGAGTCAGTGCATCAAAAACTGGGGCAGAGGGAGAGAAAGGGAAGGAATAAACAAAAGTGAAGCCAGATGGTGTGGAGTGGAGTGGGGGTAGAAGTTTGGGGTTGGAGGTGGGGCAGGTGAGGTGTGGGTGTGGGAGGGAAAGGTAGAATGAGGGAGGGCAGAGGAGCAAATGCTTGAGCTGTCTCTTTAACCCAAATAATCACAGTACTTTTCCCAGTTCTATATATATAAAAGCCAGTCCTCAATTTATGTACCTGTTAAATGAATGGCAATGGAATGCTAACTGTTAAAGCAGGGCTGGGCAGACTTCAGGCTTGTGGGATCTATGGGTGAAATCCAACATAAGTCCTAGTTAGCATGGTGGAGCCCCCCCCCCCTTTTAACTGACGGCCTTAAGTATAGTTGTCACTGATGTGACAGCTATACTTATTATTATTAACAGGCATCTAGTGCAATATACCGTTGTTGTTGTTGTTCAGTCGTTGGGTCGTGTCCGACTCTTCGTGACCCCATGGACCATAGCATGCCAGGCCTTCCTGTCCTGCGCTCCCTCCCGGAGTGTGCTCAAGTTCATAATATACCATACAAACATCATTTAAACATCTCATAAAACCACGAACACAAACAGCAAAACAACAAAGAAAGCAACAAAACCAATAAAAAATATTAAATTCAAATTCAGGCCTATACATGCCACAGAATGGCATGGTATAGCCCTGATGTGGTAGAATGGCCTTAGCTTCCAATTTCTTGGCTTTTGGGAGTTTGAGCCAACATGAGATAGTCTTAACTTTGGTCATAAACTGGCAGGTTTTTTGATAATTGCATAAATGGCTGTCTGGTGAGCTCCAGGCAGATCAGTGGGCTGGGAGACGGAGAATAAGTGGCATAAGACTCGTGAGGCTGACCATAGATGTGAGAGAGTGCATAATCGTGCCTACTGTATGGTGTAGTGGTGAGAATGCTGGGCTGGGAGATCTGGGCTCTAGTCCCCACTCTGCCATGGAAGCTCACTGGGTGACTTTGGGCCAGTCACAGACCCTCAACCCAACCCACCTCACAGGGTTGTTGTTGTGAGGATAAAATGGAGAGGAGGGGGATAATGTGAGCCGCCTTGGGTTCCTTGCAAGAAGAAAAAAGGCAGGATATAAATACAATTAATAAGTAATAAATAAGTCTTACTTAAGAGAAGATCCATTGAAATGAATGGGATTTAAGCTAGTCATGACTAACTGAAGTCCCATTAATTTCAATGGGTCTACTCCAAGTAGGACTTACATTGGGTTTCACCCTATATATCCCCCAATCTCCGAAGCCCAGGATCAACCTATTTATTTATTTAAAGTATTTTTGTCCTCTTCCTCAGCTGACAAGGCTCCCTGAGTGGCTTATGTAATTTCAGTTAAAGCAATAACAAATAGTTAAAACAGTAAAACAGCATTTGTTTTTTGGAAAGCCTATTTAAAGAGGTCGCAATGAAGATGTTGGTTTGAGGCAGTCACAATGGTGGCTTAGGAGCGGGCCGTCCATTAGACAGAGTGAGGCAACTGCCTGAGGGAGCTGATTTTGTCTTTCATGAAAGGACAGCAAATTAGTAGCTATGGAAATTATTTATTTATTTAGTTTGTTACTTATTTTTTATTTATTCATTTTATTTCTATACCACCCAATAGCTGAAGCTCTCTGGCAACATTATTATTGTATTTTTATTGCTAGGGAAGAGGAAGAAGCGCTTATGGGATTTCCTGCCGCAGGTGCCAGCATAACTTGCCTGGCATTGGGTCTTGTGCATTTTGACTTTGGGAGTTTGGGCGCTATTTGCTGTTCTCCTTCAGGCAGCAAAATGGCTTGGACCAGCCTTAGCATTGTACAAAGAGCTAGTTGTACAATGGAAGCTCGGTGATTGGCTCAGTATAAAGTAACCACTTTTGCAAATGTTGCATGTGGCCAACATCAATGATACTCTGATGTTAATTGTGGTATATGCCCTGGCTCAGAGATTCTCTCAGACTATATTGTCTGTATGTTGGCAACCACTGATCACCTGTCTACTGTGTATACAGTCAGATTTCTCTTACAACCAGATACCATCTACAGCCAGTTCCATACTTCACTCTGATATGGGTAATACAGAATTCTAGTTTTTAAGAAACACTCTCTCAGACAAGATTTGTCTTTTTGTCTTTTACTACCAAGTATTAGCATAACAGTTCTAAATACAATAACTTATGCATGCATAAATTCAAACACACAAAACATCTAACATCATTCTTAAACAAGGCTTCTAAGCAGAGTCAAGTACATTTGCTAGTTCTCAGTGATAATATCAAGCTTACTAGGTTGATTCTACAGGCAACACATTAGGGAAAGCTAATCCTAAAGGATAGCTTCCACTGTTGCATGTTCTGAGTCTCCTTTATATACTTTTTGAATGCTATAAAATATGTCCAAACTATTTTTACGACAGTTTATATTTCTTAGCCAAGAATTCCAAAGATAACCTTTCTATTCTAAATCTTCATATGTCTAAATAAGATTATCAGATTTTGACGTTTCTTATCGAGATTAATGTGCATACCAACATACTTATCTAAACATGTTATTTTTCTCTGACATGTTACAGGTATGTTTTTGACACAAAATATTTACTTGACATCATCCTGTCTTGTGAGCTTGTTTTTCTTACGTATTTATGGTCTCCAGTGAGGCCTCTTGGTCACTTATCTGATGGCCCATTTAACCTAATAACTCTACTAAGTGAATGTCCTAAACCTAAATTTAACATTGACACCTCCTTATCTGGATTCCTTTTAAACAGTAAAAGGATCTAATGATCTATTTCTAATTGCCTGGTACAATTGTCTCCCATCTGGCAAACCTCAGAGCTATGACATTTTAATTACTCTTAGGTGAGAAGACCATACTGAGTGATATTAGGCACTGGAATCCCATTTTTAATTCCAGAATTCTCTTGGAGGCATTTGATGATAGAATTTCCTAATCGAGCAGCAGGGGTAAGATCGTGCAAATATGAAAGATTTGCTTGATCTGCCACATAATAAATATATTTGATTACTTCAGTGATCACTCAACAATCCTGGTCTGGTATTATATTGCACTTTCCCCTCTGTCATTTAAAACTTACTTCTTTTTAAAAAATCTGTTATAACAATCGCATCTTGACAATACACTGAAACCTCTGCATCTTGTCATTCCCAGGTATGTGGATGCCGCAAATGCACTGGAGCAAGAAACAAAGCTGGGCTTGAGGCACTTTGAAGTTTGTGACAATGTTGATCTTGAGACTATTTTGATGGAATATGAAAGCTACTACTATGTAAAATTCCAAAAGTATCCAAAAATTACGAAAAAAGCTCTAGACACTAGTACGTGACTCTGTTGGGAAGAATGCCTTTCCCCCCTCAATGTTAAATTTAGGTTTTGTTTCTTCAGCTAATATTTAAAGTTTTTTAGTACCAACCATGTGTAAATGTGGCAGCGAACAAAGCAGTGTCGTGGTCTCTGTCCTGGAGGACTGTCTTATATACGCTGATCTGCATAAATACACCATTCCTAGTCTGCATACATATCACTTGCTAGATTAGGAACTATGGGCGTACATTGGGTGCTAATCTGACTCTTGATGCTCCCTATCCACTCTGCATCATTTTCAGCTGGGTATGCAAATTTGTATGTACCTCTGGAGGCACCTCCCTGTCCACATTTTGGTGCAACTAGTCATGCAGTTGGGCCTTTCAACTATGAGACAAGGGGGTTAGGTCTAGATTTACACTGGATCAACTACACTGGCAGAAGTAGACTTCCCCGCCCCTCCCTTTCCACAGCAGACCCTCCAGCTGCCTGAAAGTGCTACACAGAGAGCCAGAAGAGCCTGCTGAATGGGCTGAGCTGGTGTGGATGTGTGGGGAAGGGGGCATCCCCAAAAATCAGGCAGAGGGACCTTTGCGAGTGGAGCCCTTCTTGCAGAAGGCAAATTCTGGCTCCAACGCAGGGTTGGGGGAGAAGTCAGGCTTTAGCAGTAAATAATGGACATGAGAACAGGCACAGTCCGCTGTCTGGGATGTCTTCCTTTGCAGACCTCAGTGAAATGAAGGGAAGCAAAAGTACCGCCATGCACTTCTCCAGCTCCCCTTCATTTCAGTTCAGCTTACAGTGGAGAACTTTCCAGTTGATGGTGCTCCACGTTGAATACAATCTGGGGACTCTTAGTGTTTACTTGCTCTGTAAAACCCACTTGGATGTAGGGAACAACAGTCTACATGATAGCAAATATTAGATCGCAGTCCAGCACACGCTCTGTGTTGGATTGAGGCCTTTGGGGGTTTTCTTTTACATTTTTTAAAAATGAAAAGCCGGTTCCCTTTCATATTGCGAGTGGAGCCCTTCTTGCAGAAGGCAAATTCTGGCTCCAACGCAGGGTTGGGGGAGAAGTCAGGCTTTAGCAGTAAATAATGGACATGAGAACAGGCACAGTCCGCTGTCTGGGATGTCTTCCTTTGCAGACCTCAGTGAAATGAAGGGAAGCAAAAGTACCGCCATGCACTTCTCCAGCTCCCCTTCATTTCAGTTCAGCTTACAGTGGAGAACTTTCCAGTTGATAATGCTCCACGTTGAATACAATCTGGGGACTCTTAGTGTTTACTTGCTCTGTAAAACCCACTTGGATGTAGGGAACAACAGTCTACATGATAGCAAATATTAGATCGCAGTCCAGCACACGCTCTGTGTTGGATTGAGGCCTTTGGGGGTTTTCTTTTACATTTTTTAAAAATGAAAAGCAGGTTCCCTTTCATATTTTTTCTCTCTCCACACAGCAGGTAATAAAACAAGAAGTGGAGGAAAATCGAAAAGGTAAGATGGGTGGCAGCTGCAAGGACAGCATTAGGTAATAAGAGTTTTTGTAACCATACAACACAGTGTTAATTTCTTAATTCGTTTAGCTCTCCCCCCCCCCCCACTCCACAGTGCACAAAGTGCTGCATGCAACACACAAACATTCTGATTTCTGCCTTTATATGGCAGTGAGGACAGTGTGGAATCGTGGTAGAAGGAAATGAAAGTAATTGGTCAGAGTATGTTCTAGGTAGGTAAATCTGTTAATGGGTACATTAGGAGAGACACAGTAGGTAAACTGGTATCCTGTACTGGAGTGAATGAAAACTAACATAAAATACAGCCAGAGGAAAAACCTCAAGAGCAACCCCAAAATTAAAAACAGGTTTTCAAACTGAGATGTCCAGACAGCATGAGTTTTTTAAAAGGTCTGAGTGAACAGAACTGTCTTCATCTGATGCCAAAAAGACCACAGGGTTGGCCCCAGGCAAACCTCTCTGGGAAGGATGTTCCATAACTGGGGTGCTGCTACTGAAAAGGCCCTCTCCCTGGTGCTTACCTGCGGCACTTCATTTGGTGGGTGCCCTCTAGAGTAGGGCTTCTGTAGAAGACCTTAGGGTTTGGATAAGTAAATATGGGAGAAGGAGGTCTTTCACGTAACCTGGTCCCAAGCCATTGAGGGGTTTAAACTGGGCTGGAAAGGGACTGGGAACCAGTGCAGCTGATAAAGCACATGCATAATATGGTCAAACCTCCCAGTCCCAGTTAGTAACTGAGTGGTCTGTATTGGACCAACTGCCGTTTCTGAACTGTTTTTAACTGCAATTGTCCAAATGGGACATTACCAGAGCATGGGCGATTGTAGCTAACCTCTGTTAACATTCAGCCCTGAGTCCCTCAGCATTTCAAGACAGGTTGTAAACCTGACACCTCCTGAAAGCTGTTTTTTATCCTAGGGCGGTGAGCGGCACATGTCGGAATCTTCCTAAGATCAGCCACCATCAAACAACACAGAGGCCAGTATCGAAAGCTATGCCTGCTAGAACAGCTGACCCCAAATATTCCAGCAAGGAGAGCCCTAAACAAGTTGAGATTCCTCATTGGTTTTTCACGTTCCGCTTATTTTGGGGAATGCAGTATGTTTAGCAGTTGGAGAAGGCAACCGGTAGATTATTGGGACATCAGTATTTACAGAGAAAAGTAACGCTGTGGACGTTGGCTCGGCACTGGGTTGAATGGGCAGGTCTCCCAGATCTAACTCTTTGTCCTGCTGTTCCACAGTGGCTCCAGCCTGGATTGTTCAATAGGAAGATAGTTGGGAAGATGTGAAGCTGCCTAATACTGTCATGCCATTGGGCCACCTAGCCCAGCACGTCTGACTGGCAGCATCTCTCCAGGGTCTTGGAAGCCTTTTCCCAGCCCCAAACGCTGCAGATTTTTTCAGTCGGAGAAGCCGGGGCGGATGTGGTCAAAGGGTTATTTGGGATCCATGCGTTTGGTGCGTTCAGCCATTGTTTGCGGCCTTGTATGTGTGTTGCACCCTTCTCAGAAGTGAGGAACTGAGCAAGCGTCGAATGGCGAAGCACTCACTTCCAATGGCCATACTACGATGGGAGTTCAGTCCAACACACCTGGAGAGTGCCAGGTTAGGGAAGGCTTCTACTGCGATTAGAATCGCTGTCTCCTGGTGACAGCCATACTGGATGTTACAAACTTAGCAGAATGCACCGGTCTGGCTAGCACGTAATGTTAAGACTGGGTTTGGTGTCACATGTATGAGCCTCAGCATGACTTGAGTGAAGCTTTGGGCTCAGGCACTCCCCCTCCCCACTCCTCCTTTTGCATGACTGGGAAGCAGAGTAAAGTATGGTTCTGTTCTACTTTCCCTGATTCCTGGCTTCTCATTATGTACAGACCAGGAATTGTGTCTTCAAACAAACTCTAGTCAAGTGCTGAACAAGCCACCAACAAACCCTGGATTGTTTTTGCTGGCTTGTTTAACAAACCAGAGTTTGTTTTAAACCGTGATTCCTAGTTTGTACTTAACAGCAAGCCAAGAATCAGGGAAAGTGAGGCTTGCTTTATTCCTCCTCCCAATCTCACGGGAGCAGGAGAGAGGAATGTGTGAGCCTGAGACTCATGCAAACGACGCTAAGTCCTAGCTCAGCATTGCAAATCCGGCCATTGGTTCTGCTGGAGATAGCAAGCACAGGGAATTGTGGGCATTTCTAAAACTTGCCTGCTTAGAAACCTCAGCATCCTATAATTTGAAAACTGGTGGTTGTTGTTCTTTTCCTATAGGACAGTGAAGATGCATTAAGCCGAGTGCCATCTGAGTTTGGTTTAAATGTATCTGCAATCCACAAAGGAGGAGGTGGAGAAGGCTTTCATCCCAGAAGGGTTAGTCAGAATCTTGCATGCATGAAGCAGATTATACAAGATTTTGGCGTGTCTGGAGAGGGAAACTACTGCAGAGTCACAGGATCCCAAGACCTGTCCCTTTGTTCAAAATCCGTCTTGGTCCTTGCTTCTACCAAGTCAGGCTGAAAGTTCCTGGGAGCTAAATAAGGCTGGGTGTGGGGAGCAGGACCGACATCAGAACCCTTGGAAAACTGCTGGGGCTGCAGTACCCTGCCTGGACCCACTGCTGATGCCTGCCTTGCACCCCCCGCCCCTGCCCTCCCTCCCTCCCTCCCTCCCACCCACCCCCACACACACACTTTTAGTCTAGCTGATATTTATATTCCCCACAATCCCTCAACATAGCTTTGCTCTGGAGCATCATGAGAAAATAGAATGGCAGTTGCAGCCAGCCCTCTGTCACTGCTCAGAGTTTTGCCAGCCAAGCCCCCCCAGGCCCCACTGATGGAGGAGGGGGCGCACCAGAGGGCACTGTGCCCTCTTCAGACCTGGAGCCAGCCCTGGGGGGAGGCAGCGGCAGTGGCAAAGGGGTGGGCAAAGCAAGGCAGAAGCCAAAGCAAAGCAAGGCAGGTCTGTGGCAAGGGCTGCCACTACCCTCTATAGCTCAGGCCAGAGAATAGACCTGAATTAGAGCCTTTGTAGGGGGTCAGGCCTTACCACGTGGCCCCCTCTGGCCAGTTGCGATTGCAAGGGCTTCCCCACTGGTCTGGCTTGTTACCCTTTTCTTCCTGCCCTGATATCCTGCAGATTCCTGGATCAAGACCCATTATGCGCTTCAGGCCTGGCAAATGTTGTTTGTTTCCCCTACAGGGCCAGATCATTGATTTCCGTGGAATGATCCAAGATGCTATCAAAGGAGCATCAAATGAAATTGCTTTGCACAGCCTGAACTGCAATCCAGATCCTTCAGTGAGTGGTGTTCTTTCCATCCAGTAAAATTAATTAAAGAAGTAACTGATGATGACTGGGAAACTCAGCTAGAAATCAAAGTGTAATGTGCAATGATGTTGATGTGTCTGACTTTCTGTGCTTAAAAAAACTTTAATATTCCGCATGCTGGAAAACTCAGACTTCCATGAAAATCATGGAAATGTGAATGCATTTGTTTAATTTCTCCCAATTAATTAGAATAGCAACCTAAGAGTTTTCGAAGAACTGGAAGCATGTGGGGGGCAGGGCCTGGGGCAAAGGAATATCTTAGGGCTCTGGTTGGCTGCTAGGCTTTAACAGGGGTCATATTTTGAACTGAGCAAGGGTGGAAGGGCCAGCAACCGTACTCCTGACCATTGACTCACCCCCATATAAACTGACACATACACAAGGGCTCCTTCCTCCTCCCTCCCAGTGTCAGGGCTAGGCGTGAGGCCCAGGGGAAGCAGATGGCACAACTGTGCTCACTGTTTGTTCTGGGTCATACTAAGCAAAGCAGGAATCAAGGCAGAACCTTGGAGAGCGCCCTGCATAATGTGCAGACTGGAGTATTCTCCCATAAGGAGCTGTTGTCCCAGCAAAGAACTGCAGTCAACTGAGGCCTTAAGAAGGCTGGCAGAGCCTGGTCTTTCAGTGGCTCCAGCCCTGCTGGATACTGACTGTGGTTCTTAAAGGGCCAGTGTCTGTTTCTGCCGTCTCATGCTCCTGCATGGCTGATGGACAGGAGAAGCTGCAAGGGGACTCATCCTCAGAGCCAGATGATGAGAGAGCTACATCATCTGGCCAGGAAGAGAGAGAAGGAGGTGCTGAAGTGGGGTGACCTGTGACCCATGTGAATTGGAGTCCTCAGGGGAGTGCGGAGCCTCGGTATCAGGGGACATTACAACAGCAGAGTTCTCCTTTTTATGCACCTCAGCTCCTCACTCCTATTCGCTCCACCTTGGCTCACACAAGGGAGTGAGCAGCTGAGGGACAGCAGGGGAGGATTCTCTCAGAGCCTCAGGTGCTGTTCATGCGAAGTGAATAGGGAGCTAAAGACTGCACTGCCTGTGAGAGACAGTCTCATGCGAGAGAGAGAAGGGTGGTGGGGACACTGAAGGCTGCCTAATTCCAGGCCAGAGTATTTGTCCATCTTGCTCAGTGTTGTCAGACTGGAAGTGGCTCTCCAGGGTCTTGAGCAAAGACAGGTCTTTCACATCACCTCCTACCTGATCCTTATAGCTAGAGATGCCGGGGATGGAACCTGGGGCCACCTGCATCCCAAGCGTGTGCTGCATCACTAACTACAGTCCCACCCCAGTAGAAAGCGGGTCATCCTCATAATAGTGTGGGGAGGATTTGGTCCTTGGAACGAGGTCTATGCCAGAGACTAAGTGGGAAGGCCCTGTGAGCTGGATTGGGTCCCTGTGCCTCCAGTTGCTTATCCCTAAGGCCCACGTGATGCCAACAGACCCGTCTCTTCAAATCTGAGTCTGCCCAGATTGTGTGAAAAGTGGAGCATGCACTTTGAAAGTGCCAAGGAGGCACATGGGCAAAGGGGTACTGAAACTTTCCCCCACTGGTTACTTTTCTCTCTGCAGTCCCTCCTGCAGAAACCATTCCCCCAGCCAGGATTACTTGCAGTATCTGATCTGGGGTAGTGGGGACACGTTGTGGGGGAAAGTGGTGGGTATAGGAATGGTTCAGCACTCCCTGCCTGTGTGCCTCTTTGCTGCTTTCATTTGCCTTCCCACCTTAGACATAATTGGGGCAGGGGCCGTGGCTCAGTGGGAGAGCCCCTGCTTTGCAGGCAGAAGGTCCCAGGTTCGATCCCCAGCATCTCCAGGTGGGGCTAGGAAGGCACCCTGCCTGAAAGCTGCAAAGCTGTAGATGCTGGCTGGCAGCAGTACTGGGGTAGCTGGACCAGTGGACTAAGGCAGCTTCCAGTGTTTCTGTGGGATAGGTTTCCATTTTGAAGACATGCTGTCACTTGTAGTCTGAGAGTAATATGGATGCATGGGGTGGGAACAGGGAATGGCCAAGGAGTTCTAAAGCGCTATCAAGTCCTGCATCCTGACCTTCAGAAGTCACTCCCAGATCCCTGCCTGCACTCCTGGTTTCTTGAATGTCTGGCCCTTTTTCCAGGTTTTTTTCAGCACACCTTCATCTTCATCTTTTCATAAACAGTGACCTCCAAATTGGGAGACCCCGTGGTTGTTTGAACATGGGTCCTCCTTTGATCATGCATCAGATGCAATATCCAGGGTACAGGGAAATTCCCTGTCCAAATAACCACAGCGTCTCCTGATTCAGATCTGCTGCATTTGGAAAAAAGTGGGAGAGAGTATGTGAGCCTGATGTAACAGGGAGTGGGGATTAATGTGTCTGAAGAGGATCTAATATACCAAAGACTATTTCAAAATGTTTAAAGTCCCATTTGATGGTATCTCTAGATAACTCAACCAATATTTTTACATGCTGTGTATGTTTCATTTGTTTGTGTGTTTTTTTAATAGGAACGCTTATTAAAACCTCTGGGTGCCTTTGTTGGAATGACGAGTGAAATGAGAGAACTTGCAACTGTTGTGAGCAGGGTGAGACTGAACCTTTCTTTTCAGTCTTGGGATGTGTTCTGATTGCTAGCCTAGTTGGTTGAGGACTTAATATTCTTCTTCTTCTCCTCCACTTCTCAGTACCAGAAGCCAGGCATGAGCAACAGGACAAGCGTCTATGGATATACTGGTGCATTTTGTGCACAGTTCTGTAGGAAAGCTTCCTGCATGAGCATCACTGAAGGAAACTCCCCTGCTTGCTCAGCTCCCATCCACTTCAGTGGAGTCCAGGCAGGAGACTTTCCTGCTCAGTTGCACGTTGTGTATGCATGTAAGAAGAGGTTACTGGCAGAGGAAGGAGATGGGGGTTGATGGTCTATCAACATAACCTTGAACAGCAGCTTGTATGTTTCCAGCTCTCTGCTCCAACAGGCAGCTACACTCAACCCATGGAGTGGCTTAGGGAGTAGAGAGCTTCTGGATCTCTTCTTTCAAAAAGAAGAAAGAAACCATTCAAGCAGCCCCCTACCCCTAAGCTTGAAGGAGTCTCATATGTTTCATCTGATGCAATGCAGAGTAAGGATGCAAGTATTTGCGAGCAAGGGTGCAATCCCATGCCTGTTTAGACAGGAAAGGTCCTGCAACTCCCAGCATGCCCCAGCCAACCATATTGGCCCTAACCATGTATAAAACAGTAAGATTCCAACCCTGTCCCTCCCATGCTTATGCAGGGCCAGCCGTAGGTTGGCCTAACTAGGTGCTCACCCTGGCTGGGGAATGCTGGGAGCTGTAGGACTTTTTTCTGTCAACATGCACAGGATTGCATCCTTGGTGGCCTTCTTTTGGGGTGTATTATGGCCTGCCCATATGCCATAAAACTCTTGCACTGCATGCCTAAGCTGAATAACTCAGCAGGAAGTCCCATCCGTTTCAGTGGGATTCACTCCTAGGTGAGCATGCTTAGGACTATCAGGCCCTTGCTGCATTAACAATTTAGAGCTTATGCTCTCGAAGCAAAGCAACCTGTCCTTTTCTGTATCAGTGTTTAATTTTATAACCAGGCGGAACTGAGCTTATTTTGTTGCAATGTTTATTGTACGGGGAAATCAGAGTCCTGTTGTTTAAGGAGATCAAACAATGTCTTGCAGGATATCTACCTTCATAACCCCAATGTAAAGTGGGGCGATATTATTGGACTCGACACAGCCAAGCGGTTAGTAAAGGAAGCTGTTGTGTACCCCATAAGGGTAAGCAAATCCTAAATAGCTATTTTAAAAGCCGCAACACTGACCTCTCCTTCTATCAGAGTTACGTGGCCCAGATGTTACCTGCTGCTTTTGCTCCCCCCCCCCCCCGCTTAGTTACATGCAGTGAGAGCTTTAAGCTAGAGTATTCTGGTATTTCTTACCCCACCCCTTGCTTTTAGCCCCATCCCTTTTGTCTTGGGCTCCACCCACAATTGGAATGTGGCCCCAAGAAGCTTCTCCAAAATGGAATACAGCACTTGTGTGCTAGCGGTTCAGCACCCCCGGTTTCAGCCCTCTAGGAATAGGACTGGGAAAGACATTCCTCTGCCTCAGACCTTGGAGAGACGCTGCCAGTCAGAGCAGACTGTATTGGTCTAAATGGGCCAGTGTTCTGATTCACCATGAGGCAGCTTCATTTGTTCACTCAGTTTCTTCAAAGTGTGTTGGACCACATCATGAGTGGCAGTCTACCCAATCCCCCCACCCCGCCCCGGTTGCTTATGATGCTTAGGATGCTTTTAGACATGCCTAGGGACATGCCTGCGAAGGGCTTTGGCTTCTTGCTGTCATCTGAGTGCTCTGGTGCAACTGGAAGTCTAAGAAGCAAAGCTTTGCAAGAAGTTACCATTTTGCACGGGTGGTGGTGGTCTTGCACTTCTTTCTCCTCTGTAGGTTGTTTAGCGACAAACTGCCCCTGTGATTCATGTGGTCTGAATATGAACAGTTGAAGAATTGGCAGAGGGGAGGGGAGTGACAGCTTGGATGCCTGTAGCTGTTGCAAAACTTATCCTTTGACTCCAAAGATTAACTTTTTTTCGTAATTCTCAGATTCCTCCTCTTTTTTCCCCAGTATCCACAACTGTTTACGGGCATCCTCTCTCCATGGAAGGGACTATTGCTCTATGGGCCTCCAGGTACTGTCTGTATAACTGCAGCAGCTTGTGAAGCCTCTCCTGCAGTCACCTGGACATTTGTCTTGTATCTTACACTGGCTGAAGGCAGACATAACATTCTTAGTGATGGTGACAGCAGGTTCTTCATCCATGGTTTGGATCCATCTGCATAACATGTCTTGCACCCTTACATGTCTTGCATGATGGGTGCTAGTTTAGCTGCCAGTCATGACCCTTCCTTCATTCTTCAGGTGAGCTGCCCTGTATCTTTTTTTTTAAGGAAAGAAAACCTTTTAAACAATCATGTCTGTATATGTATGCATTCTTTTAAAAAAGACGAACCCTTTAACCCCTTTGCAAAAGTGCTCCAGGTATTGGGGGTGGAAATATGCTGGTGACAGCATGGACGCTAGCCAATAGGCAGTCACCATATCTGTTTCCCCCCTTGAAATACTATTGTCTCCACCATCATCACCAGAATTCATTCTTGGACATAGGTTTTAAGGCAGCTACGGTATGCTCAAACTACCTCCACCATATTTGAAATACATTTGTCATTCCCTATTGTGCTTGTTTTCTTCAAAGGTCTTTAAAAAAATTTATTTCATGCAAGGAATGCTCCATGATAACTTAACTGCTACACACAATCCCCAAAATAGCCTCCCTTCCTCTCACTAGGGCATCCATTTCTGCGGAAATGTCATTTCCCCAGAACTTGAACTGCAATATTAAGTTGCTGGAAATAATTTTATTTTTTCCCCTTCCATCTAGCATTTCCATGGTAGTTAGTAGCATTGTTTGTATTCTATTTGAGTGGCAATAAATCTTTTCACTCTTTTAATTCCTTTAAAAAATATATTAATTGCAGGATATTTAACAGGGGTAAGCTACTCTTGACAAAGTAACTCAGGAAAATTATTATGAGAACATAATGCATGTGAAATTCCCAAGTGGGGAGTAATCTAAAGTAAGGCTGAGAGTAAATGCCTTCTTTCCTACACCTTGTAGGTACTGGAAAAACTTTGCTAGCCAAAGCTGTTGCCACTGAATGCAATACAACCTTCTTCAACATCTCGGCATCCACTATCGTCAGCAAATGGAGGGGTGATTCGGAAAAGCTTGTCAAAGTAAAAACTGCTTTTGTTTTCCTTAGACACCAGAAGAATTAACCATCAAAGAATTTTCTAGTGAGGTGGCCTAAGGAAGGAGTGAAAATAAGAACGTAAGAGCCATGTTGGATCAGACCAAGGGTCCATCTTGTCCAACATTCTGTTCACGCTGTAGTCAACCAGCTGCCTTTGGGAAACCCACATGTAGGACATGAGTGCAATAGCACCCTCCCGCTCATGTTCCCCAGCAACTGGTGTACGTAGGCATACTGCTTCTGATACTGGAGGTTGCATATAGCCATCAGGACTAGTAGCCATTGAAGTCTTCTCCTCCAGGAATTTGTCCAACCCCTTTTTAAAGCCATCCAAATTGGTGGCAATCACTACACCCTGTGGTAGCGAATTCCATAGTTTAACTATGCACTGTCTGAAGAAGTCCTTCCTTTTATCTGTCCTGAATCTCCCACCAATCAGCTTCATGTCATGACCCCAGATTCTAGTATTACGAGGGAGAGAGAAAAACGCTCCCTCTCCACTTTCTCCAGATGGCAAAGCCTATCCCCACAGCGAAGACAACTCCAGTGCTTAGGATGCTGAACTCTCTGGTCTGTGCCACAAGCTCTCTGGTCTGTGTGCACTGGTGTGGGAATGCAGAACACACCAAGAACCATCTGGTTGCAGCAGCAGCCTTGGAGAGGATTGGGCTGTCAGTATGGGATGCCGTTAACTGCAAAGATTAAAGCTGTAACTTCATGTCCATGGTGGAGTTTACTTCACTGTGCATTTTAATGCAGTCATCTTTAAGCAAGAAAATAACACATGGTTCTATAAGTGACAGGATGTCAGATCAAGTTGTTTAAAGAAGAATTCTATTTGTAGAGAAAAATCACCATCATCTCTTTTTGAACAAACACCAACAAATCCCACTTCATTTTATGTAGTGTGGGATTCTCTGCATTTTGTGTTGGTCAGATTCCCCCGCCCCCAGACCCCGCTGTGTTTTAGTTCAGCCCAACTTTATTTTAAATTGCATTTCTTTTCTTTTTTTAATCCTTATTTAAAAATCTACTAATGGAGCAACAATACAAGAAATGAAATATTTTAATCTCTGGTGGCTGCTTTAGGATTTGCCCAGAATCCCTTTCTGGTATAATTTTCTTCTATCCTATTATTTCATATATACTTGGATAGGATTTAGGAGGAAAAGATTTAAACATAAAGACAGGATTATTCGTGTATGTTTGCTCTTTCTCTCCTCTTTTGTAAGCCATGCAGATTTAAGAAAGGGTTTGTACTCCCATGCCAAGGCAGTATTTCAATTTTTTCCCCTGAATAGTCTTAGTCGGACATGCATTTATTTCTCTCAAAATATTAGTAACCACATCAGCTAGAGGTCATAGGAAAAAATAAAATGCATAGCACATTAGTACAATGTTTTTTATTTATTGTAATTATAGCCCGCTATTCTGTTCCATGGCTTCAGGGTGGCTTACGCGTTTTCATCTCTGGATGGCTCACAAGATCATAACAACATGATATGAAGAGGCAAACATAAGCAATTACTACAGTCAGATTACATCAAAGGGCACAAATGTACACCAATTGGTTATATTTGTTTCCATTAGTTTTAAAAACATTTTAAACATTTTAAAAATATTTCTGAAGTAAAAACAAAAGAGGTCTCAGCCCTGGTAAATGTAAGGATCTTTGGTATTTGACATAAATAGCATATGATTTGTGTAAATACTGTTTATAGATGGCCCGGGATGAGCATCCAAACTTGGCCACCGACTTGAATGGCTTTAAGAAGGGTTTTAGATGGCTGTCAATGGCTTCTAGTCATGATTGCTATATATTGCCTCCAGGACTGGAGGCAGCGTGCCTCTCAATAGCAGTTGCAAGGGGACACAAGCAAGAGGGTGTTATTGCCCTTATGACCTGTTTGTGGGCTTCCCATTGGGGCATCTGGTTGGCCACTGTGAACAGAATGCTGGACTAGATAAGCTTGTGGTCTGATCCAGCATGACTCCTCTTACGTTCTTATCAGAATAACTGGAAATCTGATTAAACAGGAAGGTTGTTCTACTTCGGGTTGTTCAGGCTACAGCAGGAAGAACATAGTAACTGTGCATATCAGTAACTTTGGAGATTACTGTTTTTCTTATAAATTCTTTTTAGGCAATTCATTTCTCAAATCTTGTTTATTTATTTATTATTAAATTTATTAATCGCCCATCTGGCTGGTCACCCAGCCACTCTGGGCGATGTACAACATACAATAAAAACAGTTTAAAACAATAAAATTCTACAATAAAAACATTTTCTAAAATACCTTAACCCACCCCAAATGCCTGCCTGAACAACAACGTTTTTAATGCATGACGGAAGCTCATTAAAGAGGGGGCAAGACGGAGTTCCCTAGGGAGGGAGTTCCACAGAGTGGGGGCCACCACAGAAAAGGCCCTCTCCCTCGTCCCCACCAGTCTAGCTGTCCTGGCTGTTGTTGTTATCTTATTTGTCTGCATGACAGTTTTCGGTTACAAGCAGAACATTTTGTTGGGATGATTTCTTGCACATGCTCTCTTAAAAAGGAGGTGTACATGAGCATGGCAGTGGGGGAACATAGAACTTGCATGCAGAATGTCCCAGCATCTTTGGTTGCAAGGCTTTCTGGAAGCAGGTGAAAAGACAGACCTCCATATGGCATCCTGGAGAGCTGCTGCCAATTAGAGTAGACAGTATTGGCTTAGAGCAAGGGTGGGGAATGTGTCTCTCCCGGATGTTGGACTACAACTCCCATCATCCTTCACAGTTGGCTATGCTGGCAAGCGCTGATGGAAGTTTCACTTCAACAACATCTGTAGGGCCACACGTTCACCAGCCCTGGGCTAGATGGACCATTGGTCCAGCTCAAGGTCAGGTACCTTCCTATGTTCCAATTGTCGCTCTTGGATAGTGGCTTGCCATAGCAATGCAGCCTTCCCAACTTTAGGTAATCAAAGAGAAGCCCCAGGCAAGCCCAGTTTGCCCTCCTGACTTGTCCTTTCTTGGTCTCCCTTTTTCTGAACAGGTGTTATTCGAACTTGCCCGCTACCATGCCCCCTCCACAATCTTCCTGGATGAGCTGGAATCGGTCATGAGTCAACGGGGCACTGCTCCAGGGTAACAGGTTTCAAGTGACATGTTCTTATCAGAATAACTGGAAATATGGTTAAACAGGAATGTTGTTTTATTTTTCTGTCAGGTAGATCTTTTGGCCAAATGGCTTAGAAATAAACCCACCCAAATTGCTAATTGCAGCATGGGTGGGATTGAGACCCCGGAAGAAAATCTGTTGCTCCTTCCCACTCCTCCTTTTCTGTCTCTGAACATCCCTATATACATCTGAGTGCTTGGCTGTGCTCATAAAAGCACATGCAGCATGCAGTTTGACCTCCCCTAACTAGGAGCAGGAACTACACGCATCTCTGTTGGAAGGAGCAGCATTTGCAGCTTTCGTGGATATTAAGAACTGGGCTGCGATCTTCTCTTTATTTAAGTAATGATGATGAAGTGTGCACCTTCCTCTCAGGGCAGGGCTGCTTGGCCACTAGGTAGTCCTCCCCAGGTTCCCTCTGAGAAGCCTCTGGGTAATACAGTCTCTGCTGGATAGGGAACAGCTTGGGCCAGCCTTCCCCAACCTGGTGTCTTCCAGATGCTTTGGACTTTAGCTCCAGTTGTCCCTGACCCTTGGCCATGTTGGCTGGGGCTGTTGGGAGTTGAAGTCCAAAACATCTGGAGGACACCAAGTTGGAGAAGGCTGGCTCAGGCCTTCTCCTGTTTGAAGGAGCCATTGGGTAGCCTTGCAATGCATATACATCATTCAGACCTCTCTCTTTCTCTTCCCTTTTTTTCTTTTTACAGATAGAGGCTCTGGGATTTTGAGAGGTCTGTAACTGTTGCAACCAAAATGAACAGCTGCATAACCAAAATAAATCAACAGGGAAAGCTTTTCATGCAGTGGAGATGAGCTTCCCCTGTGGATTTCTGATTGTTATGCAGCTGTGTAGAAGATGGAGGCTCCATACCTTTAAAAAGGTAGGATCCTGAAGGCATTATGTAACCAGTATGGCCTGGTACTCTTTTCTTCAGGCAAGTTGGGTGACATGGACACATGCGTTGAGGTGTTTAGAGTATGGGAAGTTCTTCCAGAGCTTGAGCAGACTTGATGACCACTGTGTTAGGTCATGCTATGATTATTCTGTTATAGCACAATAGAGTTGGCCCTGAGGAAGGATTTTGGCTACTCTCTTTATAAGCTTTGCCAGTGACTCAGATACCCATATTTCCTCTCATAGGAACATGAGAAGTTGCCTTATACCGAGTCAGACCATTTGGTCCATTTAGCCCAATAGTCCCTCTCAAGACAGAAGATACTGAGTGCACGCTCTCATGTTTGAATAACCCAGAAGATCTTTCAAAACTTTCAGATAAATAGAAGGGTGATTTATACAGAGCTCTGTATTGTGATCACTCAAGTTCAAATGATTAGGGGTTGCTCTGATTAACCAAGTAGTGGAACTCTGCTGTATTTTATTTATTTATTTGACTTGTACCCCACCTTCCTACCAAAAATGGCATTCAAGGCTGTCTGCTTTGGAATGTATTACCAGATAAGCAAAGCCTGCATTCTGCCACTGTGTTGTGGCCTGTTTGTGTTTTGTGTAATTATCCAGCACTATCCAACTCAAGGCTTAATAGTCTTCTCACTAAATGCCAGCTCTGGTATTTCCTCAGTGCCTCTCATATTAATCTGCATGCAAAGATAAAACTCCAGAATGTGCATTTGCTTTCATTCGAGTACTCTTGTGAGTGGATTCATCGTAGAATTAACTTCTGGGCATTAATCGTCATGAAGTTTGACATAATGCTGAGGTTTTAGCTATTGGAACTGAGCCACGCTTGGAATTTGGGGTGGGGTGGAAGACTCATGACTGGGTTTCTGCATGTGAGCTTGTCCCTAAAGGGGATTGTTGTGATGAGGCTTGGGAATAATGTTTCCCCCTTTGCCTGTCCCCCAAATACATCTTGGTAGTGGTGAACATGAAGGAAGCAGGCGGATGAAAACGGAATTATTGGTGCAGATGGACGGCTTGGCCCGATCGGATGATCTTGTCTTTGTTTTAGCGGCTTCCAACCTGCCCTGGTAAGGGATCCAGAGAGTACGTTTTGAATACATTTGCATGAGCCTCTAAACACAGATAAAGATTTTACTTAGACTCAGAGCAGTGAAAGCCTTGATATTTGGTTAAAGCCTTCAAAGATTAATTGGGAGCTTTTTACTGTGTGTGTGTGTGTGTGTGTGTGTGTGTGTACGCTCATTTCTGCAGTTCTTGTTGTTTGTGCCACAGGAGTACATAATCCTTTGTAATGTCAACATATGCCAGCGCAAGCCAGTTGCTAATATTTAAAAAGGGACTTGATAGCCAAGTTATTTACTATGGTTAATCTAAAGAAGGGTTTCAGCAAAGAAACTCTTAGGGTGCTTAAAACATGCAGCGCTCAGGAAAGATGTGCTCTATAAACAGGGAAGGATGGATTTTATGGTATTAAAAGGTGACTTTTAAAAGTTTCAGGATAAAACCCTTCAAGCTTTTTTAACATCATGTAAATCTAGTGGGGGGGAGGGGGAATGGGGCATAATAGAAAATGCATACCATTTAGTATCTTCAGTTATTTTATAAAGAAATAACAAGGGGAAGGGACTAGTTAGTGTCATGGCTGAGCTGTGAATAGGAGCTTCCAGTTCAGATCTTCATTCTGCCATGAATTCACCGGCTGGTCCTAGGGCAGGCTCACTCTCTTGCTCTCTGCCCCAGCATCCCATCTGCAAGATGGGGATGATGATAATAGTAATGGTACTTCAGAGGTGCGTTTAGTGGTGACGCGAGAGAGGGCCTTCTTGGTGGCTGCTCCCAGGCTGTGGAGCGCCCAGCTGAGGGAGGCTAGGCTGGCTCCCTCTCTGCTGTCCTTCCACCGGTGGGCAAAGGCATTTCAGTTCAAAGACTTGTGGCCGAAAAGCTGGTCCGTTGGGTTGGGTGCTGTTTTTATTTTGTGTGTGTTTTTATCTGTGTTTTTAATGTATTATTATTGTTCTTAACCAAGTCTTCATCTACCTGTTCTTAAGTTCAGCCACTGTGAGTGCCACTTTCTTGGTGGAAGGACGAGGTGCAAATCAAATCAATAAATACTGACCTCTCCTACAGAGAGACTGTAAGAAGTCAGAGGGAATATCTGTGAAGTGCTTTGAACTTTCAGTATCAGGGGTGGGGCAGTTCATTGGGGTTGGGGGATGGATGACCCCCACCCAGCCATACATCATCCCGTTCCTGGCCGAAACATGGGGTGGAGCGCTCCTCCACCCCGTGCCTTGGTCAGGGTGGCTTTCCCCACCCCACACATTCTCCTGTTGGGTAGGATGCGGGGCAGGCAAAGTACTTGCCGCACTGCTCCTCCCCCCATTTCAGAAGGTGGTGTTGTTGTTCAGTCGTTCAGTCGTGTCCGACTCTTCGTGACCCCATGGACCATAGCACGCCAGGCCTTCCTGTCCTGCGCTCTCTCCCGGAGTGTGATAAAGTTCATATTCATTGCATCGGTGATGCTATCTAGCCATCTCATCCTCTGCCATCCCCTTCTCCTTTTGCCTTCAGTCTTTCCCAGCATCAGGGTCTTTTCCAGAGAGTTTTCTCTTCGCATTAGGTGGCCAAAATATTTGAGCTTCAGCTTCAGTATCTGTCCTTCCAATGAGCACTCAAGGTTGATTTCCTTTAGGATGGACTGATTTGACCTCCTTGCAGTCCAGGGGACTCGTAAGAGTCTTCTCCAGCACCACAGTTCGAAAGCATCAATTCTTTGGCGCTCAGCCTTCCTTATAGTCCAGCTCTCACAGCCATACATTACTACTGGGAAAACCATAGCTTTGATTAGACGGACCTTTGTCAGCAAGGTGATGTCTCTGCTTCTTACTATGCTGTCTAGGTTTGCCATAGCTTTCCTCCCAAGGAGCAAGCGTCTTTTAATTTCATGGCTACAGTCACCGTCTGCGGTGATCTTGGAGCCCAAGAAAGTAAAATCTGTCACTGCTTCCATTTCTTCCCCTTCTATATGCCAGGAAGTGAGGGGGCCAGATGCCATGATCTTAGTTTTTTTAATGTTGAGTTTCAAACCAGCTTTTGCACTCTCCTCTTTTACCCTCAACAAGAGGCTCTTGAGATCCTCTTCACTTTCTGCCATTAGGGTGGTATCGTCTGCATATTGGAGGTTGTTGATAATTCTCCCAGCAATCTTAATTCCGACCTCTGATTCATCCAACCCAGCATTTCTCATGATGTACTCTGCATATAAGTTAAATAAGCAGGGTGACAATATGCAGCCTTGTCGTACTGCTTTCCCTGTTTTGAACCAATCGGTTGTTCCATGTCCGGTTCTTACGGTTGCTTCTTGACCCTCATACAGGTTTCTCAGGAGACAGGTAAGGTGGTCTGGTACTCCCATCACTTTAAGAATTTGCCACAGTTTGTTGTGATCCACACAATCAAAGGCTTTAGCGTAGTCAATGAAGCAGAAATAGACATTTTTCTGGAATTCTCTTGCTTTCTCCATGATGCAGCGAATGTTGGCGATTTGATCTCTAGTTCCTCTGCCTCTTCGAAACCCAGCTTGTACTTCCGGTAGTTCTCGGTTCGCATACTGCTGAAGCCTAGCTTGTAGGATTTTGAGCATCACCTTGCTGGCATGTGAAATGAGCGCAATTGTGTGGTAGTTTGAACACTCTTTGGCGTTGCCCTTCTTTGGAATTGGAATGTAAACTGACCTTTTCCAGTCTTGCGGCCATTGTTGAGTGTTCCAAATTTGTTGGCATATTGAATGCAGCACTTTAACAGCATCATCTTTTAGGATTTTAAATAGCTCAGCTGGAATACTGTCATCTCCACTAGCTTTGTTGTTAGTAATGCTTCCTAAGGCCCACTTGACTTCACTCTCTAGGATGTCTGGCTCAAGTTCAGTGACCGCACTATCATGGCTACCAGGGACATTCAGATCTTTCCTGTATAGTTCTTCTGTGTATTCTTTCCACCTCTTTCTTCTTAATCTCATCTGCTTCTGTTAGGTCCCTGCCTTCTTTGTCCTTTATCATGCCCGTCTTTGCACAAAACGTTCCCTTGAGATCTCCGATTTTCTTGAAGAGATCTCTAGTCTTTCCCATTCTGTTGTTTTCCTCGATTTCTTTGCATTGTTCATTTAAGAAGGCCTTCTTGTCTCTCCTTGCTATTCTCTGGAACTCTGCATTCAGTTGGATATATCTTCCCCTTTCTCCCTTGCTTTTCGCTTCCCTTCTTTCGTGAGCTACTTGTAAAGCCTCATCAGACAGCCACTTGGCTTTCTTGCATTTCTTTTTCTTTGGGATGGATTTCGTTGCTGCCTCCTGAACCTCCGTCCATAGTTCCTCAGGCACTCTGTCTATCAGGTCTAATCCCTGAAATCTATTCCTCACCTCCACTGTGTATTCATAAGGGATATGATTTAGGTCATACCTGAATGGTTTAGTGGTTTTCCCTACGTTCTTCAATTTAAGCCGAAATTTTGCAAGAAGAAGCTCATGATCTGAGCCACAGTCAGCTCCAGGTCTTGTTTTTACTGACTGTATAGAGCTTCTCCATCTTTGGCTGCAAAGGACATAATCAATCTGATTTCGATATTGACCATCTGGTGATGTCCATGTGTAGAGTCGTCTCTTGTGCTGTTGGAAAAGAGTGTTTGCTATGATCAGCGTGTTCTCTTGGCAAAACTCTTATTAGCCTTTGTCTTGCTTCATTTTGTACACCAAGGCCATGCTTGCCTGTTATCCTGGTGATTTCTTGACTTCCTACTTTAGCATTCCAATCCCCTATGATGAAGAGGACATCTTTTTTTGGTGTTAGTTCTAGAAGGTGTTGTAGGTCTTCATAGAACCGATCAACCTCAGCTTCTGCGGCATCAGTGGTTGGGGCATAGACCTGAATTACTGTGATGTTGAATGGTTTGCCTTGGATTCGTACTGAGATCATTCTATCATTTTTAAGATTGTACCCCAGTACTGCTTTTCCCACCCTTTTGTTGACTATGAGTGCTACTCCATTTCTTCTAAGGGATTCTTGCCCACAATAGTAGATATGATGGTCACCTGAATTAAATTCGCCCATGCCTGTCCATTTTAGTTCGCTGATTCCCAAGATGTCGATGTTCAATCTTGCCATCTCATGTTTGACCACCTCCAACTTACCTTGATTCATTGATCTGACATTCCAGGTTCCTAAACAATATTGTTCTTTACAGCATCGGATTTTCTTTTCACCACCGGACACATCCACAGCTGAGTGTCCTTTCAGCTTTGGCCTAGCCGCTTCACTCTTTCTGGCGCTACTTGGAAATACCCTCTGCTCTTCCCCAGTAGTATATTGGACACCTTCCAACCTGAAGGGCTCATCTTCTGGTGTCATCTCTTTTAGCCTTGTGTTACGTTCCATGGGGTTTTCTTGGCAAGAATCCTGGAGTGGGTTGCCATTTCCTTCTCCAGTGGACCACATTTTGTCAGAACTCTCTGCCATGACCTGTCCGTCTTGGGTGGCCCTGCACGGCATAGCTTATGGCTTCACTGAGTTACACAAGCCCCTTCGCCACAACAAGGCAGTGATCTATGAAGGTGAGGGGCGCGCTAAGGTCAAATCGCCACTGTTATGTCCAGTCAGAGATTTATTGATTTTTTATGTATTGCATTTATATCCCGCCTTCTTTCCTCTTGCAAGGAACCCAGGCAGCTTCCATGATCCTCCTCCCCTCAATTTTATCCTCACCACAACCACCCTGTGAGGTAGGTTGAGCTGAGAGTCTGTGACTGGCCCAGAGTCACCCAAGGAGCTTCTGTGGCTGAGTGGGGACTGGAACCCGGATCTCCTGGCTCCCAGTCCAACGCTCTCGCCACTACACCACTCTGGCTAACGAGAGATAACGAGGATCCCTCTCCCCACTAGCCCTGAAGTGGAGGGCCTTGGGGGAGGACCCTTGGCCAAGGGAACCGCAGGCCGGATGTGCCTGCCTGGCAAGCCAAATGGCACTATGGGCTGGAAGCTCCGCAGCCCTGATAAATACATTTATGTATATATAAGAAGGCCTGCCTGCACTGTTCTGCCTACACCACCAGCTCTAGCCGGAGAGCTAGTTCTTCTGTGCATGTATGGACGTTGCTTAATTACTGTATGCTCCATGACTCAAAACCGGAAGTATAAACTGGCTCTGTTGTAAAGCGTTGTGCGCGAACGTAGTGTTTTCCCTCTGATGGCTGCATGCAGTCTGGGGTCAAGATCTCACCCTTTCACTGCTTCCCCAGGGAGATCCCTTGCAATCTGCACTTCAGGAAGCAGCGAACCCTGAAATCTTTCAGCCAACAGATCTCTAGAGCAGCCTTCCCCAACCTGGCACCCTCCAGACGTGTTGGACTGCAGCTGCTGGCTGGGGGATTTTGGGAGTTGTAGTCCAACACGTCTGGAGGGCCCCGGATTGGGGGAAGCTGCTCTAAACTGTGTAATAATTACCTGAGATGCTCTTCTCTCTTCTAGGGAACTGGATTATGCCATGCTGCGCCGGCTGGAGAAGAGGATCCTGGTTGACCTCCCAAATAAAGAGGCAAGGCAGGTGATGGTCCAGCACTGGCTTCCGTCAGTGAGCAACAGCGGAGGAGTGGAGCTGAGGACAGACTTAAACTACACCTTGCTCAGTCAGGTGAGGAGAGAGCAGGTCTAGTTGCCCATCACAGATAGCCAAGACTCTTTTACAGACGGAGGAGATGTGTACTTCCAGGAGTGGTCTGTCGAGGGCTGTCAGTCAGATGGTCATATGGAACCCGCAAGTTTAGAGGCGATAAGCCACCCGTTGGTGGGAAGCAACAGCAAGGGGGGACTGTTGCCGTGGGCTTCCTGGAGGCTTCTGTTTGGGCCACTGAAGGAAGCAGAACGCTGGACTTAGATGTGCTGCTGTTCTGCTCCAACAGGGCTCCCTAATGTTCTCCTGATGAGCTTTTGTAATGGCAGAACAGCCACTCGCAAATGTCATTTGTCTTGAGGCAAACCTCTCTTCCCAGCCTAAGTGGCCAGGATCCAAGGAACTGTGCAGCTGGTTCCACACGCCCAAGGGTCCTCTCCATTTGGTTTTTCCTAAAAATCAGCAGCACACACACACACCCTGCCCCAGTGCCATAAGGCAAGCAACTTGATATCGAGCTGCGCTTTAAAAGCAGTTTGAGAGTTGGCATGGAGAAACAGGGGAGCTGGTCTGCATGGCAAGGAGAGAAGTAAACAAGAAATTGCACGCAGTGCTAGGACCCCCGAGGGCACCCCCCTCAGGGAGTTGACCTTCTCGCCGCCATCATCGCCTGCTGCTGTGGCTGCTCGTCATCCTTCTCATCACTGCCACTGCTTGCTTGCTTGGCAGGCAGGCTGCTGGGGAGCCGGCAGGCAGCGGCATCTATTCCTCCTGCTTCTCACCACCGCCACTGTCTGGGCCAGAGGGAGAAGCAGATGAACAAGCAGGTTGAAGCGGTGAAGAGGAGCAGCATCCAGGGGGCTCTGTCAGCAGGCCCCTGCTGGGGTGTGGATCGTGCCTACCCTTGACGCTGGCCCTGATCCTGTGCCTGATAGATTCCGACCCCTGTTTTATAAAGTCAATGCTTATGCGGCTCATCTTATATAATCTTTTTTGTGTATCTGGTGTTCCCCTCCTCCCAGCCCCCAAATCTCACCTGACTCAGTTGACAAGGAGCAACAGAGTTGGGTGTTGTCGGCATATTAGGAACATGGGAAGCTGCCTTATACTCAGACCACTGGTCTGTCTAGCCCAGTATTGTCGACACTGACCGGCAGCAGCTCTCCAGGGTTTCAGGCAGAGGTTTTCCCAGCCCTACCTGGAGATGCCGGGGATCGAACCTGGGACCTTCTGTGTGCAAAGCAGGTGCTCTGCCACGGAGCCACGGCCCCTCCCTTGAATTGGTGACACTTCTCTTGAACTCCCCTGGTGAACTCACCCAGCGGCTTCATATAGACATCAAAAAGCATAATTTGTAGCCTAACAGCTGCATTTTAAATTAACTGTGGCTTTCAAAGGCATCCAGATATACAACATATTGCTAACTGGGAGGTTACCAGAGCATGGAGAATTGGCCAGGCTGTCCCTGTCCTAGAAGGATGTAGAGTGACTGCAGAGCCGTGTTCCAAGGCCCCGAGAATTCCCGGAAGACGCCTGATGTAGTTTCATTTCTGAAAACCCTCTGTAGCCCTTCCCGGTGCCTCCTGGCTCGGAGATGGACTGGAAGCCTCCGTGTACACCACTCTGAGTTGCTTGGAATGAGAGGCACATGCACCAGATAGTTCATTAAGCTTAAGTAGCCAACTACCTGACATCATATCGGTGGGACAACTGCCTGACGAGAGGCAGGAAACCTGGGCCAGTAAAAGTAATGTGGAGCGAGCAGATTGTAGCTGGGGCAGTTGGCGTCCTTCATTTGTCTAGGGTGAGAATTAGGAAAAGAGTAATATTGGGGAGTCCTGCATTCTAAATGGACATACCAGGCAATGGTCTTATGCAGGAAGGACCCTCACAACCTTCTCCCTGTTTAATCACCTCCTTAAACACCCCCATTCTGCTCAGTACTAGCTTTGCAACCATCTACAGTGGGAAGGAAGCCTCTACAGACCAAAGTGTGTCTTGCTGATTATGTCCTAGGAGATGGAAGGGTACTCTGGCTCTGACATTAAGTTGGTCTGCAAAGAAGCTGCTATGCGTCCCGTGAGAAAAATCTTCAGTGCCCTTGAAAATCATCAGTCAGGTACAGTAACCCTCGTGTAGAGAGTGCTGGGGTGGGTGGGGGTGCTAACCAGCTAGCTTCCCCGGGGTACACGATGAACTGTGCAGCTATATAAACACACCAGTAGGTGGCAGCGCTCTATTTCCTGATAGTCATATTAATTTTGACTTGTGAAGAATAGCTATTCTTCCAACCTTCTTGGCAAGTAGAAACCTCCATGAATTATGTCACTTAAAGAAAACGTTCCTCCTCTTCCTCTTGCCACAATTTATTGTGGCATTTAACTGATGATAAATCTGTCAGTCTATGTAACAGCTTTCCCCGACCTGGTGCCCTCCAGATGTGTTGGACAGCATCTTCCATAATTCCCAGTTAGTACTGGCCATGCTGGCTGGGAATGCTAGAGGCGTTGCACTCCAACACATCTTGTGGTGATGGGGACTGGATTGAGGAAGGCTGCTTTATAATGTGCCCAAAGACTAGAGTTTGGGTTTTTTTAAGGAGGCGGGGAGAAGGTTGCTGTAAGTGACCAATCCGAGTACCCCTCTGGGATGTGCCACAATTTGTCGCTCAAGAACAGATCTCCTTCTTCAAAAGATTTGTCATATGTATATAATAATGGCACGTTTACCTGTCACTCAAATGTTAAAAGTGCTTCACATACACTACTAGGAATCCTTACAACAGCCCTGAAGGCAGGCCCAGGCCAGATGATTGTGGCCGGAAGACTGAGTTTAAAAGCACTGTGGCTTGCTTAAACGAGACTGTGGCTGTGGAGAGATTTGAATTGGGAACTTCTGGCTCAGACGTTTAATCGCCAAATAAAAATCCAGGCAGAGCACTTTATATATCTTAAGCCCCGCTAAGCTCACACTGGCCAAAGGCAAGGGGGGTGGTGGGGGGGGGGTTATTTCCCTTTTTCTTTCTGCCAGTTTTTCCTGCTTTTCCTTTTCCCTCTCATTGGTTTCAGTGGGAGTGGAAATTAGTGTACTAGTTCCAGGGCTGGCATACGTTTTCACCCTCTCTGAGGGTGTGTTGGGGGACCGAAGGGATTTTGGATGCAGCAAATCCAAGGCTTCTCCCGAGTCTCTGTCCCACAAGGGTTCCACAGTCTAAACAATCTGAAGATTTATTTGAAGTATTTTTATCCCGCTCCTCAGCTAAAGACTCCCGGAGTGGCTTACTTATAATCAGTAAAGCAAGACAGTCCCTGCCTGTAGGCTTACAATCTAAAAAGGCATCGCACACAAGGAAAAAGGAATGGGGAGGGAAGAGGAAAAAATTAAGTCTTTCAGCAGGGCTGGTGGAATGACCCTGCTTTTCCTTCCCATCTCCCTCAGTACAGCCTGCTGGAATCAGGTTTAATTAAATAGCTGGGGAATGAAATTAAAATGATACCCATAGTATGCCCTATAAGATAACCAGTTCAAACAGCCACCAAAAGCGCAGTGCTTTCTCCTGGCAACCGCTTGCCCAGTGGCTGTTCGTGCGAGAGGTGCGGTGGAGTGGGGTGGTCTGGGCGGAGGCCAGAGCTCAGTCCCAGGTGTGGTGGGGACAGTGTCCCTGGAGCTTTACCCGGGAGGCGAGTGGATCTTCAGTGCCAGCCCTTAGAAGATTGCTGCCCTCCAGCAGCGGCACTAACTCTCAAGTGGTGATTGAGGGGGAAATGTGGGTAGACTGGATGGGGACCAGAGCTCAGCCGCAGGCGTGCTGGCAAGAGCATCTGAGAGCTGTGCCCCTTCTGTGGTCCTACCATCGTTTCGGCTGGATGCCATTCAGCAGGGGGCAGGGCTTGTGTCGTTCTCTCGCCTGTTCTTGCTCAACAGGGCAGTCAGTGTTTGGGAGCCCATGAGTTTTTAGTCACCGTTCTTCTTCCTCCAGACAGCGGGAACTTGCCCATAATCCAGCTGGACATTGTCACAACAGAAGACTTCCTGGACGTGATTGCTCACACCAAGCCCTCAGCTAAGAATTTAAGCCAAAAATACACCGACTGGCAAAGAGAATTTGAGTCCGTCTGAGCTGGACTTAGGTTTTGAAACCATAAGCCAAGATTTCAGCCCTCCCCCACCCCCTCCTCCCCCAAGGCAGTCCCAGCAAATTTCTGCAAGCTGAAGTGGCGGAATACGTATATTAAAACAGTTTCTTTTTACTTTCAAAGATAGTATCAGGAGAAACTGAATGGCCATTCTCAGAGAAGCATGCTAACTTTTGATGATTGAGAGTGGGTTGCAAATTTTTCTTTGGAGAACCTCTCTCCCCAGCTACCAAGATACAACAACATTTTTGCACTATTTTAATGCCTAAAACCAACTGGTAATTTTAATATATGCTTGTGTTATCCAGCTGACATCTAGGACCCATCTTATAGACTGACCATACTAGTATTTTGCTACTGGAGTTCTCCTCCATGGAGGAACAGAGATAATATTGCAATACTGGAAGTGACAGATGGTTAGTTGGCCTTACCAGGGATGTTTGTATCAAACCATAGATCTTGAGCAGGACTGACAACAATGAAGAATAAATGATTTGGTCCCCTCTCAGGGATGTAATTTGGGATCTTATTTACTTGTGCAAAGGCTGGTATCTCTCGTTCCCCTTGCCTTGGTCATTTAAGAATTTGAGGTAGACTTTTCCAAGATTATTTTCCTTTTGTGAAATGATTATTGAAGTCTTAGGGCCAAATTAGATGAGAAATGTGGAACGTCTCCCAACAGTTCATTGTATAATGTAGCTATGGGAGCTCCAGATCTAAACAGGGCAGGAGGTGTTGAAAAAGTAATATAAATGTATATTTTTATAGACTAGCGTCTGAAGAAAGTAATCTTTCCAAAATGCATCAGGCTCAAATAAATTCAGCCACCTTTTGATAATTCCTTCGCTCTTTCTGTTGTTTTCCAGTGATTTCAACAGGACAGATTTAAGTCTGTGCTTAACTCTTCCTTTTGAAATCAGCGGCCCTGTTCAGACATAATGCAGGGAAGGGTGGTTAGGCTAACCACGGTGGTTACCACTAACTACACCGCGTGCCCCCACCACACATGCACAGAACCATGGCCTGCAACATGGTTAGCTTAGCCCTCCATCCAGCAAAACCCTGCAGTCCTCTGGACAGGCAGTCGCACATCCCAGTGGCCTCAGAGGAGCAAGTGGCCGGGGGCAGCCATTTTGGATCTCGGCCTGCAGCAGTCGCAGGCGGCCATTTTGGATCTTGGTGCTGCAGCAGTTGCGGGCGGCCATCTTGGATCTCGGCGCTGCACCAGCCACGGGCAGCTATCTTGGATCTCGGCTTGCAACAGTCACGGGCAGCCATTTTGGATCACGGCGCTGCAGCAGTCGCGGGCAGCCATTTTGGATCATGGTGCTGCAGCAGCCGCAGGCAACCATCTTGAATCTTGGCCTGCAGCAGCCACGGGCGGCCATCTTGGGGCTCAGCAGTGCAACAGCCACCTCTCTGCTGGGCACGTCCCGCCACCTGCACACATGCAGCCTGTGATCCATCTTTCCTGTGCCGGACGCCGCCTGCCAGCTCCCCACCCGTCCTTCCCACAGTGGCATGGGGCGGTGACATTGCTCACATACTGGGGCTTTGCCTTTGCAGCACTGGGCCTGGGTGGGGGACTACAGTTTTGCGAGGAGGGATGCCATGAGAGGCAGGGGTGGTGCTGCTTGGCCAGCGGACGGATGGGTGGGGATGTGTTCCCTTATCGCAGTGGACACAGGTGCTTGTGCCTGGGAGTGTGAAGCGCTCCAGGTTGCTGTGGTGGTAACAGAAGCACGGGATTGAAAGCGTCTTTGTTCCCCATGCACTTCTCCAGTTGTGCACTGCGGGCAGGGATATAGAGCAAGGAGGCTGGCTCTCGGCTGCCGCATCATGTGCTGCTAGACCGAATTCAACCATGGAGATGTCGCACACTGGCTGGAGTGGCAGGGCTGTTTTCGGCCGCTCTTGCCATGGAGTTCTGTGGCAGCACTTGGATAACCACGGGGGCTTGTCAGACATCATGCTAAGCCATGGTGAGGGCTGCTAACCCTGCTGCAGCACATGCTTAGTGAGCGTGGTTAAACCATGGTATTATAGCCACCATGGTTAGGACAAACACTTTACATGCAGCATGCTAAGCCATATAGTTAGTTCAAAACATTTAACCATCATGGCTTACCATTATGTCTGAACAGGGTCAGTGAGAATTAAGCAACACTTAGCATTGACTAAATGATTGCGTTTGTTTTATAAGATCATTTCTGATCGGCATTCCCAATCCTGTTTCATTTGACTATGCTCTATAGCAACCTTTCCCAACTTGGTGTCCTCCAGATGTGTTAGATTTCAGCTCCCATCATCCCCAGCCAACATAGCCAATGGCCATGCTGCCTGGAGATAATGGGAACTGGTATCTGAAGGGCACCAGATCGGGGAAGGCTGTTCTACAGTAATCCTGGTGTGTTTTCCTTCCAAAAACTTGTGCAGTTTACTTTCAGTAAAGCCAAAACTACAATTACAGTCTAATAATTTAACACTCAGGAGTACTATAAAGTTAATTGTAAAGGGCTTCCATTCTTACAGTTTTGCAAATGGACCAGAAAAGCCATTTATTGTCATTACAAAAGTTAGTTCATTTTGGTGCAGTTAACATGTGCAGGAAGGATGGGGTTTGGTTCAAATTGCAATTTCGTTTTACAACTGTACTAACAAAACCCCATAAAAGCGGGGAATGTCTCCCTATGGTTTCTGAAGGCTTTGTCCCCCCACCCCATCTATGTGTTAGAAAAGGGGTGGGGATGCCCCCAACCCAATAAAATGTTGCAACTGTCAAGTTAATAGGGCCCTGGTGATGCCTAACTTCAGACATTCATGGTCTATAAGCTGTTATGGACCAGATCTTTGTTTCCCAGCCATTCCTGTTAATAACCCCACCTAATTAAAACATCTGTAAAACTCTGATAGCTTTAATTTTTACATAAAATTTGAAAAACAACCCTAGTCCCTATTAATGGGCTGGTAGAAATTCAGCCAGGAATATGGTTATGAATGGTAGGAGTGCTCTAAATTAAGAATCACTGATTAAGATACAGCCTCTCTGTATTTAAATTGGATCAAGAGAAAGCAAGAGGCTACCCTTGGTAAGTAACCTAAACAAAATCCCTTGCTATTTTATGATAAAGGGTCCTAATGAACAATGTCTCATTGTCCTATTTACCATGAGGCTTAACAATAAAAATAGTTACCATGAAATGGTATAAATATGGTTGTTGATGTGGGAGTTTATCAGGAATCAAGAAACTTCATTCAGGTAAGCAGAGACTCCCAGGTTATTTTGGCCACAGGCTTAGCACGGCTATACATACAAACCCAGTTATTGTCCAGAGCTATACTGTTGACACACACTTAACACCAGCTTTGGTAACAGAGCATTAGGCAACTTCAGGCTGTCGGGGGTCAGTTTTGCCTCCCCCTCCACAGGCTGCACATACCATCATCCTGCGGCAACAGGAATTTCTTTTAAAAAAACAAAACACGGCGGTTTAACCACTACAGGGCTTGCTAAGGGCAAGTTTAGCTTGTTTTCAAATTAAATTTGACCTTCAGTAAGCATCCGTAGTGGCTATGGAGGTTTACTGCGGATAGACAAACAGCTGGTTTTCCATCTCAATTTGGCCTTGGTGAGCCTGTGTAACGGTTCCCCGCTGAATTTCAGTGGCGAGCCACCAGTGTTCTTATTTTTCCCAACCTTTGGAGGGTCATGCGGGCTGCATACAGCCCACACCGTGTTGCCCACCCCTGCAGTAACAGCATCATGTTCACATCAGGCCTTTCCTGGGGAGTCCATGCAGCCAAGAGGATTCATCGGACATGGGAGAATCCATTCTAAGGCCTCGTTTATTTGGATCGCCTCGAGCAAATCTGTCATACTTCGTAGCACTGTTGTGTGGATAAGAAGCAGTTCGGACAGTACAAAAAGACTAAATATTTGCTTGCTTCCTACTTGGGCTAAGACAGAAGCTGTAGAAAATACCTTGCTCACCATTTCTCTAGCATTTGCAACATCCACCTTCTCCCCTTCTTTGCCTAGGATTTTCTTTCCGCACTGATCACTGATGAGTCAAGTGACTGTGAAAGAATTCTTAGTATTTGGTTGGGAAGGGGCCACAGCTCAGTGGCCAAGTGACTGCTTTAGCTGCCCAAGTTTCATCCCTGGTATCTCCACTATAAAGAATCTTGGCAAGTGCTGCCTGTCTGAGTAGGCAGTATTGAGTATTACTGAGTAGGCAGTAATGGTCTGATTCATTATGAGGCAATTTCCTATGATCCCTTAAGCATAAGCATTAATTCAACACCTAATCCTTTAAGGGCACAATCCTATGCAGGTTTAGACAGAAAAAAAACTTAAATGCCCAGCACCCCTTTAGCCAGCCACAATGGCTGGGGCATGCTGGGAATTGTAGGACTTTTTTTCTGTCTAAACATGAATTGGATTTTGCCCTAAGTCTGCTGGCACATTTCCTCTAGAGGAGATATTTTAAAAGCAAATCATGTGCAGTTTCATCCTACTTTTTCTTTACTTTCACACAATGTGAAAAATAAATCACTTCATCTGCTGTTGAAAAACAAAGTGCATTCTGGGTAGCATCTGGCATTTCATTTTCCGTATAAGGCCTGAAAACATTAATATGTGCAGTAAACAAACTGGTTTGGTTTGGATAAAAACACCCTAGGATTCCCTGCGGGTGTAAACAAGGACTGCTGATTTAGGCCAGTATCACTGAACACTATCAGTTCTTTTGGTCAGATGAACAAGCTGCAGTTGTCATATTTGGGGGAAAAGAGTTCCTCCTCCAACTTTCACTGGCTTATTACAGTGGGGAAATGGTTTGCTAGTTTGAGCCCTTTGCATTCATTGCCATATATGCCTTACCAGCCAGGTGCTGTTCCATATAGTTAGCTCATCTTGCCCAAGTCATCTGCTTGAGAAATACTACACCCTAGATACTATCTTGTTCAACTGTTACAGACTAAGGGAGGGATGGGATGCATGTAGCCCCGCATAGGCTTTTTTTTTGCGCATCCCCCTTGCCCCCACCTCCAAATTAGCTGCTGTGGTAGCAAAGAAGGTGGCAGTTTTGCAAGGAAACAAGGCATATTGCGAAGTAGAATCGCACCGTAGGAAGTCTCCCAGGAGCGTGACTCTTCTTGCAAACAAGGCATCTGCTCCCCACGCATCTTGTTTCCTTGCAAAATTGCCACTGGCGGTGCAGATTCGGCAGCAATTTTGATGGTGATGGGATGTGTCCTTCATTGGGTTCTGGGGGTGGGGAATGTAGCACCCTCCCCAACCCCTAGAGCTTCCCCATCCCTGGTCTAGGGCTTAACTGGGGCCAGGATACTCTGCCCCTAGCATCTGTCTCCAAATGACTGGGTTCAACCCTGGAAAACATGAAGTCAAGCAGAGGACAGTGGTCCTGAGAATGTGCAGAGTGTTTGGGACCACATTTCCCTTGCTACTAACTCAGCAGGGATTAGGAGGGAAAGCTTCCAGACCAGAGGGTGTTTGTTACCAGACAGATTTGAGGCCCTGATTCCCCCCAGCCCCAAAGAAATGAAGCACTGTTGAGTCAGTTGGAGGCTGTACTGGATTGCTGATGAGATCATGCCAGGCTCTGGTATGCCTTCCTTTAGTCTTTGATCTGCTGAAGATTTGACCAGAAATCTAATATCCTTTTATATATATATCAATAATTATATATAATATTAAAGGATATTAGATTTCTTAGTTATCACATACACACACACACTTCACGAATTAGACCCACGCAGAAGCTCACAAACTTGAGATGTCAGACAAGCCTGCATTTCCCCAACCTTTTATTGCATTCCTAGACATATCCACATTAGACCGTTGAACTTGTTGCCACAGGTGCCTCGCCCCCACACTCCACCTCTCATTGAAGGAACCCACTCTGAAAAGATGTCAGCTATCCTCGCTGGACAAATGCGGCAACCCCAATGCTGCGTAAGTAGCACAGGTGCCCAAGTGGGTGCCCAAGTGGAAGCCTCTCCCCGTGGCAGCAATGCGTGGAGCTAGGCCATCCCACTCACGCCTCGGTGGCTGTAGCAAGGCTTGGGAGTCGGGCTGAACTTTGTCTTCTTTTCCATTCAAGTGTCCAGGGTTGCAGTTAAGAACTGAGCGGCTGCGTTCTGCAAAAGCACAGGATGTGGGGTGTGCCACTCCAGACTGCAGGTGGGGGAAATCCCATGTTAGCGTTCTCCCGGTCAAGACAAACAAACCGCCACGGCCACTTCTTGGCACACAGAAAAGTAGCATGCCAAGAGCGAAGCCTAGGCTAGCACTTCTCTTGCTGACGTGCTAGTTTTCTATGTGCAGGGAGGTATTTTTTATAGGGAGAGCATTCAGATGTGATCCTCCTGCTCACAGTTCAAAGTGGTGCAGTCCAGCGAGAGCTGCGCCAAGCACGTCTGCTGACCGGCCAGCTGGGCTCTGTGAAGGATGTTATTGCATGTCAGCTTCAAGCACTAAAAGGTGGTGTTCAAATCCAGTAAAATTTATTTTACAGCAGATGCTGGAGGATGTGGTCTACAGCATGAGGGAAACTCTCACAGGTTAAATAAGGAGGTGGGTTAATTTTGCCTTCGTCGGCTTCTCGATATTTCCCTACAACAAAAGCAGAAAGAAAACACTGCTTTTTAAAACTAGGCTAGGGTTAGCTTAAAGTTTCCTGGACATCTACGCAGATAACTCATGATGCTTGCACAAAGTGAGCTCTAGGCGCATGGTTACCACCTAACAGGTTTATCTACATATCCCCATTGTCAGGGTGGATACTGAGCCCATAGAATCTCAGAGTAGTTCTGATTCTGAGGAAGAGCAGTTGCTCCTGGGAAAGGAGCGCGCTCCTCTTTCCCAGGGCCAACAGCTGACGGAGATTCCTCCCACCAGCATTCCTAGCTTAGATAGCAGTCCTGGGAGTGACAGAGCATAGGAAGCAGACTTGATGGACGTGCGACACCGACGCAGAGAGCGGCGCCAAATGGAGGGCGCAGAAAGGAGGCGTAGTGCCCGGCTGGCACACAAACAACGGCTGCATCCAGAAGATCCAAGGGAAAAGGGGAGGGACTCTCCCTAGTCCTTAAGTTCAGGGGTCTGCCAGTAATTCCCTTTCAAACGGGGACCAACTGTTCCAACGTAGGGCATAGGTACTCTGCTGCTCATATCTAGTTGCTAACAGTAGAGTTGTTAAGTTGTAAAAGAGGAATAAAGCTTTGAAAAGAATCCCTTTGTCTGTGTCTGGACTTGGCTACTGGATTAGACTGAGAGAGGCCTCCAAGGAGCCCTTGACACCCATATGTGACCTTGTTACCCCCACCTCAACACACACACACACACACACACACACTTACTTCTGTTTTGCTATGGTGCTGTTAGCTTTGAAAAAGCATTTCATAAAAAGTGTTTATGGGTTTTTTTTTAAGTTATCCTTCTAGAACACAGGAGGTTGTGTTTACCCTGAAGTTATTAACAAGTTCAGCATTCTGTGCTGATAAATAGCTGACAAAATACATTTTATTTTGTGTAATTTATTCTGCTTCTGAAACTCAACTTTTTGAAAAATTTGAAGATGCTAGCAAAGACTTAAGGGAAACCATGGGATGCAGAAACATGGAAATTGGGATAAAAAACAATTGTGATTAGGTGTAGTCACCATGGGAAAAGGGATTAAAGCACCGTTACCATTGGAAACCCCTTTCCAGCCCTCTTCTGGCTTCCAGTTCTTTACTAAACACTGTGAAAACTCTTCCAAACTTTTCTGCGTCGCTCTGACATGAATCTTTTATGGAAACACATGAACATAATATGCCCTGTGTGAAGATTTGAGGCCTACAGACGCAAAAGGAAAATAGAAGTCAGGCTTAGAGGCCTGGAGTTTTCTGTTGGGAGGGGTAACATTGAGAGTAGTAGTTTCATTTCTCCACTTAAGTTTAATTTCTTCAGGTTTGAAGCAGTACTTTTCAGTTTTGAGGGAGGAGGTTATATAAAGAGAGTGAGAAAGACCAGGCTGCAGCCAGAGCAAGAGTGAGTCAGGAAGAGCAGAGCCTGAAGTGAGAGCAGGGTCTGAAGAATGAGCAGGAAAAAGCAGCCTAGGAAAGTCTAAGGACTGCTGGGGGAAGGAACTTGTGTTTTGCAAACATGTTATTTTCTTTTAATGCCTTTTGTATCACTCAGCTCTATTGTGAAAATACCTTTAGTTGTGATTTGTTTGCTTTAAATCTAATAGTAAACTGTTGTGGTTAAACCCTGTGTCTAGAGCTTCAGTCACCCCATGTCTACAGCCTAAACCCCACATTACTGGGAAGGGGAAGGCAAAAGGAGGAAGGTGGGACTCTTAAGGAGGCAAGAGATCCTTAAGGAGTTGCTCAGGGGGACCAGGTTATAAGGGGAACCCTGACACCATCAAGGTTTATTCTAAGCGTTTCATGTTGAAGTGCTGGACCCCTTAAGAAGTCCTGCTCTATAGTGCACTTAGCACAATGGTTAATCCAGCCCTGCCTGCTGTGTTCCATAGCACAACCTCCCACCGAAGTAGATCTCTATCAGTTGTCCAGGAAAAGGTGCAGTCTGCATCAAGAAAATCCAGTCTACACTAACGAGACTATTGCAAAGTTGAAACTCTGCCTTCCAAACTGGTCCATTGTTCCCCACCCATATGCTTAAGAATTACTTCCCCCCTGCCTGCTCACACCAGAAATTACACAGAGAAAAAGCAAATTTATTTTCTCTCTGGCTGGCACTTTGAAAATCTATTTCCAAAATCCAGTGGGCCATTCTGAAGTGAGTACTTGGCTTGTGTTTTCATTATTAAATCCTGAGAGTGGGGATTAATAGAGCAGGACAAGTCTCAAGATCTGTGAGTCTTTTATTTTTTTACTCCAGTAAGGCTCCTCATTGCTGGGTCCTGAGAGGAACCCACCCCCTTCTTCTCTGTCTCCCCTCCTCTTTCCTGAAGCCCAGCAGAACTTCCAATATGGTCAAGGCAGAAGATGACAAATACTCTTCGCACTAATTGCAATTTTTCCTTCTAATTGGTCCATAGCCCAATTAACTGTTTCTTTCCGTTTTCCCCAATATACTACCCCATCCTCAATATCCACAGACTCAGGGTAGAAACTCTTGTGCGTGGCTCACCATCTGAGACACAAAGATTTTTTGTGTATCCCACCACATCACTCTCTCTCTGCTTATTAAGTGCTTGTTATTTTTTAGCCTTCTCACTGTTAATGCCTTTTGGATGTATGACTAATTCCCCTGCTGTATGATTTAAGTCCACTTGAATTCTGCTTTAATAGAGACATAATTGTTTTCAAAGACCTTGTGTGTAGTCTCTTGATTTCTTTAGTCTTTGGGGTGTCAAGTTTTCTTCGGTGCCTGGAGTTCAACATCAAAAAGATCCTTCATGTATGTCTTCAGTTTACATCCACATGATGCAAAGTGGAGGGGCAGATTTGGGAACTGGAGGCAGGAGTAAAAGCCTCTTTCAAGCTGGCCTATGGAAAACCCTTCCAAACCTCTTCCAATTGCAGAGCCTTTAGCAGACACTGCCTTCTTTCTTTTTTTTATTTGTGTGATCATAAGGATTACAACTATGGCTCTGCTTTAAAAGAAAGCTGTGTTTCTTAGGCCCTTTGCCGATAACACTGGAAGCCAAGCCAAGCACAGCAACCATGGCCGTGCACTCAAAAAAGGGTCCCTAGAGCAAAAGTCAGAACATAAGGAAAGTCCTGCAGAATCCGGCCAAAGATCTCTCAGCCTGTTCCAACCTTGGGTTCCTAGATGTTGTTGGACTACACAACTCCCTGGCCATCAGCCCTGCTGGCTCGGGATGATGGGATTTGGAGTCCAACCACCTGTGGACCCAAGGCTGAGAGCAGCTGGGCCCAGTTTCCTGCTTTCAAGAGTGACCAGCTAGATGTCTCTGGGAGGAGACAGCATGGATTTTGACGGGACAAAGAAACTGTGGACGAGAGAACCTCGCTGGCGTACACAAAGGAGATGCTTGTGTGGGCGACATTGGCACTTGGGCTGATACGAGGAGGAGGAAGGCCTAATTCGTTGATAAAAAGGAAAAGTATTGTTGACGGAGGAGGAGTTTGGCAACACAGCAGAGGGTGTAGCCATGGCAGGGCTTGCAACAATGCTATTTTCTCATGAGACGATGTGTGGAATGTGCCAGCAAGACAACTGGAGAACAAGTGAAAAATATGCAGGGATGCTGGTGTCATTTTTCCCTGATAAAATCTGGGTAAACAGAGAGAGTGGAAAAGCTCTGTGCCCACCTCCAAGTAACGTAGAAAGGTCTGGCCTCACCTCTCTTCCTCTTACACCCTCACTTTCTATTATTTATGTTTTATTTACAGTATTTATAAGCTGCCCTATAAGCAAGTTCCCAGGGCAGTTCACAATAAGAAATGAAACCAATTACAATTCAATCACAATAAAAACAAAATATAAATTTTGTTTTTCCAGAAGGGGAAAAAACACAGTTGCAGAAAGTATTTCAAAACAAAACAAAAATAATTTTCCCCTCTGAAAATTCATGAAGAATCACATCAGACTTTGAAGCTTTGGGAAGGAAACGCAAGAACTTTGGGGCCCGGATAGTTTTCTCATCCATCCTTCCAGCAGTCAGAAGAGGAATAGAAAGGGAAAGAAGAATACTCTGGGTGAATGACTGGCTACGAAGGTGGTGCCGGCGCGAGAGATTTGGATTCTGGGACCACGGGCTATACTTCCTGGAGGATGAGCTGTTGGCAAGGGACGGGTTGCGCCTCACAAAGGCTGGGAAGAATGTGTTTGGCCACAGCCTGAAGAACTTCGTCAGGAGGGGTTTAAACTGAAGCCTACAGGGAGGGGAGACGTAAAGTTGGTGGTAACAATGGACGAAGGCTCATGCACTGCAACGGAGAGAACAGCTCTAATAGCGCCCAATAATAAGTCTTCACAAACATGTAGGAAGAAAGCCAGATCATGAAGCACATGGTCTTTGATGTCTATATACTAATGCCCAGAGTATAGGAAACACACAGAATGAACTTGAACTCTTAATACAGGAGGGAAATTATGACTTGATAGGTGTAACTGAAACTTGGGGGGAATGACTCTCATGACTGGAATACAGCAATTGAAGGATATAACTTGTTCAAAAAGAACAGAACGGGAGGTGGGGTTGCACTATATGTTAAAAATACGTATCTCTGCACAGAAATACAGGAGGATGAGCTTGGTAGCCCCATCGAGAGCATCTGGGTTAAAATAAATGGAGCAAAGAATAAAAGGAACCTGGTGGTCAGAGTCTAGGAAGGTGGTGGGCTCTCCCACACTGGAGGCATTCAAGATGAGGCTGGACAGCCATCTGCCAGGGATGCTCTGACTTGGATTCCTACACTTAGCAGGAGGTTGGACTCGATGGTCTTGTAGGCCCCTTCCAACCCTACTATTCTGTGATTCTAAGAAATCACTCCATTAATTTGTGTAGGAAAAAAGTAGCTTGCCGGATAGGTAGGTGCCAGGTGAGCCTCTCTGGGGAAGGCATGCCACTGCTGGGGCACCACCACTGAAACGTGTACCTCCAACTCTTCCCACTTTCATATTCTTCCTTCCTGTCCCTCTTTTAGGGTAGCTATGGCCTGCTTAGAATGACAGAATATTATGAAACTCGGAACAAGTTAGATCAGCCTTACCCAGTCTACTTCCACATGCTTTGGACTACAACTCCCAACATTCCTGACCACTGGCTATGCTGGCTGGGGCTGATAGGAACTGAAGTCCAAAACATTCAGATGGCATCAGGTTGGCTGAGGGGAGTTTAGAAAGACGCTGGAAAACTTCCAGTAATGCTTTGTAACTCCAAACTGCAGGAGAACGTAGGGCTTGATTTTATCCAGTTCATTGTTGTATTGATTTGTTTTCTCATTTCTTTATCATTTCTGTTGTTTCATTTGATTTTTATCTAGTTCTTTATTGGTTCTATTTGCTTTATTATGGATTTCCCTATTCTTCCTGTAGTAAACACTGCGCTTCAATAACTGTTTAATTCATTTCAGTTACAAACTTGTGTCTGTGATCCTTGTTGCTGGTTCAGCTTTACCCCCCAGGGTGCAAATTTGAACCCAGATTTACAGATGTATTTTATTTTGCCTGTCTTGAATCTCCTGCCAGTCCGTTTCATTGGATGACCCTGAGTTCCAGTATGTTGAGGGTGTAAAGAGCTGGATATGTTTAGCCTGGAGAAGAAAACATTAAGGAGAGTCATGGCAGCTATCTTCAAACATCGCAACGGCTGACACGCAGAAGGTGGAGCAGACTGGTTACAACAGCTGGTTACAACAGCTGGGATTATTTAGCTTGGAAAAAAGGCGAGTCAGGGGAGACATGATAGAGGTGTACAAAATTATGCATGGTGTGGAGAATGTGGGTAGGGAGACATTTTTCTCCTTCTCTCATTGTACTAGAACCCAATGGAGTCATCCCATGAAGCTGATTGGTGGGAGATTCAGGACAAATAAAAGGGAGGACTTCTTCACACAGGGTATAGTTAAATTATGGAATTCACTTCCACAGGATGTAGTGATGGCCACCAATTTGGATGGCTTTAAAAAGGGGTGAGACAAATTCATGGAGGAGAAGGCCATCAATGGCTACTAGTCCTGATGGTGATATGCTACCTCCAGTGTCAGAGGCGGTATGCCTATGTACACCAGTTGCTGGGGAACATGGGCGGGAGGGTGCTCTTGCACTTGTGTCCTGCTGGTGAGTTCCCCGGTCGACAGCTGGTTGGCCACTGTGCGAACAGAACGCTGGACTGGATGGGCTCTTGGTCTGATCCAGCAGGGCTCTTCTTATGTTCTCGTTCTCCATGGCTTCAGAGGGAAGGACCAGAACTGATGGGTGGAAATTTCAAGGAAGCAGATTTTGGCTACACGTTCGGAGAAGTGTCCTAACTGTGAGAGCTGTTGTACAGTGGAACAGATTACCTCAGGAGGCGATAGGTTTGCTGGAGCCACTTAAGCAGTGGCTGGATGGTCATCTGTCAGGGATGCTGTAGCTTCATTTTGCGTTGCAGATTCTGCCTTGAGCAGGAGGTTGGAGTAGATGATCTCTGAAGTCCCTTCAACCCTATGATTCTAAGAACAGATTCTCTCTATTCACTTCCTCCACATCATGCATAAGTATATAAGCTTCTATCGTGTTCGTGCTTAGCCACTGCCACCCCACAGCTAACCTTACACCCCAAAGCATTACCCTTTTCTCATAGGAAAATTGCTCTAGTCCTTTGATCTTTTTGGTTCTCTGTTTTCAGCTCTAGAAGGCAGAGTAGGAAGAAAAGTCATCCTGAATTAATCTGTGATTCCTCAAAAGTCCAGAGATGCAAAAGAAGATACGGCACTTACCAGTCTTTACCAATATTCCCAGCATGCCAGCATTCTGAGCACCTCCAACATCATCCCTGCAGTCCTGTGGGGCAGAGGGAGACAAAAAGCCAGCTTGGATGAGCCTGCGGTTCCTCAACATATCACAAGAGGGTGGATCTCCAACTGACTGTTCCCTGGGACGGCAGACCCTGGCCTCATCCATCAGCCAGAGAGCCAAGGGCCATTGGGAAGCTGTACCCCCTGCCTCCCCGGGTGAACATCACGGCAAGGAGAGACCAACATGGCCCCATACGTCAGCCAGAGGAGGAACAGCTGTAGGGAGCTCGTTTCACCCTTCTCTGCCAGAAGGAACTGTAAGAACTTTGAAACTAAGGACTGGTGTCTGGGTTTTGCTTTTTTCCTTCTCCCTCCCAATCCCCTTTCCTTTTGTGTTGTGTTTTCTAGATTTTGAGCCTCAGGGCAGGGGCTGTCTCATTATTAATCTTTGTAAGCCTCTCTGGGAGCCTCTTTTGGCCGAAGCCTGAAGTAAAACTGCTGCAAATGTAGATTAACAAGTCGAGCACTCACATCGCCAATCATGACAGCTTCCTCCGGTGCACAGTCGGTACCCTGCAAGGCTTCCAGGAAGAACGTTCGCTCCGGCTTCCCCACCACAATAGCCTTCACATCAGTGGCATATTCCAGTCCAGTAACGAAAGGCCCAGGGCCGAGAGCGAGGCCGTCTTTCCTCTTGTAGTATCTAGCTTTGTGTACGGCTATGAGGGGAGCCCCATCGAGGATCAGCCTCATAAAAAGAAGGGGGAAAGAGCAACAGTGTAGTGGAAATGCAGAAGACTATTGTGCTGCTGGTTCCTCGCTATACATCACAGTTGTTCTCTTCCATGCCCCAAATACACACGAGAGCCCAGCTTATGTCTGTACCTGGATTTCCTGTCCAGGCCTAGTAGGCCTTCTGTACTAAGCCGCCCCAGTTGCATGCATTTCCCCAGCTGCTAGCTTTAGATGTTGGCCTGGGAAAGATCTAATGCTTATCAGTAGGGAAGAAGACCCAAGTCGGTTGCTGTTTGTTATCATCATCTGCCTGGGCTGCCTGCCATGGTTCTTTCTCCCAGCCTGAAGACACGGGGGGAGAGGTGAGGGACGGCAGCCAGATACTGCCGCTGACCATTTCCCCTTTGAGATGAAGTCTGGGAAAGGGAGGAAGGAAGAGCCCACCAGGTGCACGCTTTACTATACACAGCTCTGAGGGAGGTTTGAGAGGGAGAGGCTCAACACAGATCAATCGTGACAGTGCTGTGTACCAGCCAGGCCGGTTCTTGGGGTATGCCTGCTGTTGGAAGGGACTCCTGGTAGCTGGAGGGGCATAAGCATATTCATCGCCATGTAATTTCTTTTTGCTGCCATTGTTCAGTATTCTTTTGTTCTCTTGCCTCCTTAGCCTACTTTAGGCTAACCTTCAGGGTATCCCACAGCAGAACCTTGGGCCTTACTGAACCTTCAGTCCCTGAAATGGTGCTCTCTTCATTCCACCCCCGCCTGGCTGAGGAGGCCTCCAGCGCCGTAGCAACCGGCCATCTTTCTATGCTGCTAGAGCTGCCAAGGTAGCTGAAGCCTCTTCACATTAATGCTTCTGCCACAATGGGCTCAAGTGACAGGAAGCCAGATTCTGGCTGAACATCAGGAAAATCTTCCTGATCGTTACAGCAAGATGACAATGGAACCAGTGACCTAGGGAGGTGGTGGGCTCTCCCACAACGGAGGCATTCAAGATGAGGCTGGATCTGTCAGGGATGCTCTGACTTGGATTCCTGCACTGAGCAGGGGGTTGGACTCTATGATCTTGTAGGCCCCTTCCAACCGTACTATTCTATGATTCTATGATTCTCTGGTTTGGAATCTAGCAACCTTGTTTCAACCTTGTTTGGCGTTGCCAGATTCTGAACAATGTTCAATGTTGAACAATGTTCAAACCCCTTATTTTTAAAGGCCCTCTATCACAAGATTTTATTTTCTTGGGCTCCAAGATCACCGCAGGCAGTGACTGTAGCCATGAAATTAAAAGACGCTTGCTCCTTGGGAGGAAAGCTATGGCAAACCTAGACAGCATAGTAAGAAGCAGAGACATCACCTTGCCAACAAAGGTCCGTCTAATCAAAGCTATGGTTTTCCCAGTAGCAATGTATGGCTGTGAGAGCTGGACTATAAGGAAGGCTGAGCGCCGAAGAATGGATGCTTTCGAACTGTGGTGCTGGAGAAGACTCTTATGAGTCCCCTGGACTGCAAGGAGTCAAATCAGTCAATCCTAACGGAAGTCAACCCTGACTGCTCATTGGAAGGACAGATACTGAAGCTGAAGCTCAAATATTTTGGCCACCTAATGCGAAGAGAAAACTCCCTGGAAAAGACCCTGATGCTGGGAAAGATTGAATGCAAAAGGAGAAGGGGACGGCAGAGGATGAGATGGCTAGATAGCATCACTGATGCAATGAATATGAACTTCAGCACATTCTGGGAGAGAGCGGAGGACAGGAAGGCCTGGTGTGCTATGGTCCATGGGGTCACGAAGAGCTGGACACGACTTAACGACTGAACAACAACAATCACTAATATAGAACCCTCCCTTAATTAGTTGGCACTGCTGAAGAACAAAACAAAGAAACAAAGCCCTATGAGGAGAGACTGAAAGAACTGGGCATGTTTAGCCTTGAGAAGACTGAGGGGAGATATGATAGCGCTTTTCAAGTACTTGAAAGGTTGTGACAGAGAGGAAGGCCAGGATTTCTTCTCGATCATCCCAGAGTGCAGGACACGGAATAATGGGCTCAAGTTACAGGAAGCCAGATTCCGACTGAACATCAGGGAAAACTTCCTGACCGTTAGAGCAAGATGACAATGGAACCAATTACGTAGGGAGGTGGTGGGCTCTCCCACGCTGGAGGCATTCAAGATGAGGCTGGGCAGCCATCTGTCAAGGATGCTTTGACTTAGATTCCTGCATTAAGCAGGGAGTTGGTCTTATAGGCCCCTTCCAACCCTACTATTCTATGATTCTATGATAATGGATGGCAGTGTCCTTCTCTATGGGGAGCAGCAGCCATGGGACTCATGGAGCTCTGAAAGCCCCCAAGCGGATGGATTTCCACCTGGGGTCGCCAAACCTGGTTGCTTAGTTGTTGCGATCCTCCCAGCAGTACACACCCTCCAGCTGATATCTCCATAAATTCCCTGGAGGTACGCCGTCATGACAGGAAGAAATGTACCCGGCGTCCCATCCCAATGAGGAGTGTAGGAACAACCCTCTTGCAAAAACTGGGATGGAACGATCCCTACTTACCTAAAGGCTTCGTTCATCATTGGATAATTAAAGTGGGCAGGGGCCAGCCCTATCACCACGGCATTGGGCTCGTTTGTGTTGATTCCTTTAAAAAAAAAAAAAGAGGACAGCAGAACAGTCGACCTTCGAGCGGCTCACTGGTGACAAACTGCCTTTGAATGAAACTCTCTGGATAGGAACAGTTCAAATCCAGGCTGGAGAGCACTCATTTATTGTTTACTAGTGAACGTCAACACATGTTGTATATCACGGTGAATTTTACATTTTATTTTTTGTTTACCAATTTACCTATGTTTGTACCCTATATCCCCTTATACTCTGTCCTGAGGTGGAGCTGACGCATAGCAGGGGGGATGGGAGCAGCGTATAACTCTGTCCCTCAGCTTGCTAATCTCCCCTTGCTTCAGGCTGTATGGACTATGTGAAAGTTAAGGAAGTCTGCCCCCCAGTGAATTAAAATGTTACTGCGGGCTTCAATCACATGGACACATTTAAATTAACTTAAATTGATGCATTTTTAAAACAAAATAACCCTAAGATACACACCACTATGGTCCCCTTAGTATGTATGCCAAGTTTCAGGTATCTAGGTTTCATGGTTTTGGCACTATGGTGCTGACGGACAGACAGAGAGACAACATCCTCATTATAGCTGGATTTGATAGAAGTTTCCCCCTATTTATTTTTTATTTATTTATATTTCTATATCGGTGGGGGGGGGGTACCACTGAGAAGGCCATCTCCCTTGTTGCTGCCTTCTGAGCCTCCCTCAGAGGAGGAACCTGGAGGAGGTCCGTACATGATCCATCAGCCAGAGATCCAAGGGGGGCTGCACCTCTGGCCTCCCAGGAAGAGCATCATGGCAAGGGGGAAACCAACCTGGCCCAATACATCAGCCAGAGGGGGAAGACCGGCAGGGAGCTCGCTCCACCCCTCCCTGTTAGGAAGAACACACAGCTCCAATTGACAGTTCCCTGGGACTGCGGACTCTGGCCTCATCCATCAGCCAGAGATCCAAGGGCCGCTGGGAGGCTGCACCTCCGGCTTCCCAGGAAGAACATCATGGCAAGGGGGAAACCAACCTGGCCCAATACATCAGTCAGCTAGGTATTTGCTTTCTCTCCTCTCCTCCCTCCCTGTCCCTTTTCCTTTTGTGTCGTGTCTTTTAGATTGTAAGCCTGAGGGCAGGCACCGTCTTAATATTAGCCTTTCTAAGCCACTCTGGGAGCCTTTTTTGGCTGAAGAGTGGGGTAAAAATGCAATCAATCAATCAATCAATCAATCATGACTGTGGTGTACAGGTAGGTTCATGTTGGGAGAGGTGCTCCACTTTTCTAAGAGACTGCTATCGGGAGGTCGCCCCTGCTGCCTTCTGAAATCCTCAGGTAGCCAGAATCAACATGCGGACAATAGGGCTCTTTTCCAAGGCTTTATTCCCATTCAACCTAATGACGCTTACAGATGCTAATTGCTTGATCCTACAAGCGAGACTTAAGAGAGCTGCCTACTTGGGGGTTCTAGCCTTAGGAATCAGTTGATCTCTGTTTGGAGGGGAAGGCGGGAAACCTCTGTACTTATGGGCTAGGAGGAGAGAGTCCACCCCTTTCCCATGGGGCATCGGGGCGCTGCTGTTGCCGTCGTGCCAAGCAGGCTGAGCGCCTCCTCTCAGCGCCCACCATCTCCCGCTTGATGCTGCGCCTGTGCCTAGCATCCAGAAACTGCTGTTGCGCCTCCCTCTCCCTGCCAGTGTCACTATCACTCTCAGGAATGTGTACTGGGAGGGGCTCTCCCCCTGGCTGCTCCTCTGAACAGCACGCGGGTTCCTCTCCCGCCGTTTCTATCTCTTCCTCAGAATCAGAACTGCTTTGGGGCTCTCTGGGATCCAATCCAACCCTGACAACTGTATTCAAAGCGGTTAACAAAAGAAAAATTGTGGGCTCCATCCAACATCACATGAGCGGACTTCTGTGATGCGATGGGACTTCCTGCTCCAAACCCTCTGGAGCAGATTTGGTGGTGCCAAGGGAGGTACGGAAGGAAGGGGAATCCGTCCCAGCACAAGTGTCCACTCCAATGGCGTTCAATATAAATATATTGAGAATCTGCCCAATTCTGTGGGATTCAGGGCAGCATATAGCAAATTCATTGCATCCCAGTCTAAAGAATTACAACTTGGGCGACCCGAGGAAGGTGGGCAAATGTGAAATAATACATTCCATCCACTCCAGAAGATTTCTTGTTGCTCTTCCCATTCCAAAATCAGGTTCTCTCATAACACAAACTTTGTTCCACATTTCCCTCTCCCAATTCGGAGACCACAAATACGCAACTAAAAGAAAATAGTTTTGTTTCTTTTAAACAACAACAAAACAATAATTTTAGAGCTTCCTTCCCACTGTCACTTTTTAGAAAGGTGTATTTCGTTCTTAAATACACTGCTTTGAAAGAGAAGGACCCAGCCCCCGCTGGTGAAATAGCCACAGGAGGAGGAAACATGCATCGGACTGTGCTGTACATTAACTGTCTGGCTTGAAATTAATTTAAGGATCAGTCCTATGCATGTTTAGCTAGAAGAAGTCCTACAACTCCCAGCATGCCCCAGCCAGCCATTAGGATTGCGCCCTAAATCAATTTAATTTCCATATTGCTAAACCTAAGCCATGGTGCTCTTTTGAGGACCCTGACGCTTCTTTAAAACGTGGGATCACCAATAATTTAAAGCAGGTATGGGGAACCTGCAGCCTGCAGAGCCTCCGCATCTGGGCCACCAACCACCAAGTGCTGGGATGTGGCTCATGGTGTCCTTGCTCAGAGCCAGTTCAGCTCTCAGGCCAAAAGATGGATATAAACCATGATTTAAATCAATGCAGGCCACTTGGCATTGTTAGGAGAAAAGGCCATCTATCCTTTCTCCCCCCTACCCCCATCAGAAGTTGGAATATTCCTAATTATAGTAAGCCAAGTGAGCAGAAGCTCCTCAATAAATAAACAAGTTCAAGGCCCATCAGTCTTGTGGAAGATCTATCAACAGCGATCACCTATTGACAGCGATTTCAATGGAGCCGACTGTCAGTTTCAGTTCGCAGTATTTCTGTCTGGTGGAAGAAAGGCAGTAGTAGTTTTGCCTTAGAAGGTGAACTATCTGCTGGATTTGGAAACAAACTAGAATGAAATGCTTCAAACTTAGACATCAGGGGCCAAACTAGATCTTATGAAGAAAATATGGGATTCCAACCCAGCGTTCCCTTTGCAATGCTCTTGTGGGTGCACTTGCAGGGGAGAATTGGTGTGCGGGGTAGGGTGATGCTTAATCCTTCCCCCACGCACCAATTGTCACCTGTGGATGCTCCTTCTTAGGTCATTTTTAAAGGGTTTTTCCCGTCCAGGGGTGTGAAATCACAGGTTAGCCCAGCTGGGAGAACAACAGTCATAGCCAGGCATTTGTAGTTATGAATTGGCAGGTGTTGGAAGGGTTAAGTACCCTCCAAGGTCAAGGTAACATTCAGTTCAACCTTCAAAACTGCTGTAGGCCAGGGATTCCCTGTGAAAGGGTATAGGCTAAATGAGATGGCTCCACAATGTCCTTTTGACATTATGCAATGCAAAAATAAAGATGCGGAAATGGGAGATACTCCAGTATAGATTTTATGCATTTATTGTATTTATTTTGTGACATTCCCTGGGAGCATCTGGGTCCATTAACCAAAGAATGGATTATGCTTATCCATCTGCAAGCAACCTTAAATGAAGATTATCCAAGAATAATTCCATAGTAGTTACTAACAGGAGCTTAAACATCTTTCAGCGTACTTAAACTACTGAAAAGTGGAGGAAAAGCTACGTGTGGAGGGAAGGGAGAGTCATGACCCACTGAAGTTGATGTCTGGCTTAATCTAAGGACAGGAACTGAACTGATTTAACTAAATCTCTAAACCCCGGTGTTGAATTAAGATGTTTCAGTGTCAAATATACCGATGGGAAGAAGAATGCATGGGGTAGGCCTTATGGGCCTATCTGCCAAAGCACACACCATGGCTGGAAGTCAGAGTTTGGCAAGCCCCATAGATCTGGAAGTGTGGCTGGAGATGAGCTCTCCAGCCACCATTCCTCCAAAACCATGAAGTCCAAGTTAAGCTTGAGACAGGCAGCAAAGGCGGAAGCACGAGAAATCCTTCATTAAGTTTTAAATAAAGCAAACAAACAATACAGCCATCTCATCATGGAAGTATGGGGTTTATGGATCATACGGATTTTACTGAATGATGCAATAGTCCGTTAAGTGATCAGAATATAGTCATATGGGCTTGTGTGCTCCAGTTTAATTAAAGTCGGCAGTACAGAAAACTCATTCTGCTCAAGTGCTGTAATGGTCCATTGCAATTCATAAAGCAATTGTGCTTCTTTCACAGAACATGAGGCTGATGCTCCCCCATTGAAATGAGTGCTTCTAAGGCAGGCCTGCAGAGATTGTGACACCCCACGCACACACCGAATAGAGGCCACCAGTCACGTATTATGGCCCCTTGCCAGCCTCCCTCATTTTTGCAGCCATAAGAACAAGAGCCCTGTTGGATCAGACCAAAGGCCTGTCTATTCCAGCATCCTATTATATCCACAGAAGCCTACCAGATACCCCAACGGGAAGCCCACAAGGAGGACACGACTGCAATAACCCTCTCTTGCTCAGCAACTGGTACTGAGAAGCCTATGACTTCTGCCATGTAGGGCTATATGGAGGCAGCATATAGCCCTACATGGCTGGGGACCCCAATACCTCAAGGTCCGCCTCTCCCCATATGAGCCTATCTAATCCCTGGTGTCCGGTTCACGGGCCCTTCTGTGTGTGCTCCCTCTGAGAGAAGCTTAGGGGCTATCAGTTCAGGAATCAGCCTTTTCTGTGGTTGCCCCACATTTGTGGAACACTCTCCCAAAGAAAACTCGCCAGGCGCGACACTGTCATCTTTTCGGCACCAGGTGAAGACATACTTATTTCCCCAGGCATCCGGACATTAGTTGGGGCCCAATTGTTGTGGGCTGCTTTTGTGGTGTTCCTCCTAGGCTGTGAGTGGGGGCGGGGGGTATGTGTTATGTCTTGCGGATGATTAGTTTTCATATTGTATTGTTTTTAGATTATGTTTTTATGGTGTTTATTTTTAATTGTACTGTGCAGATCATGGTTATGATTTTTCCCTGTTACATTAATTATGGATGTCTGTATGTGTGCGTGTAAGTTGCTTTGAGATTGCTTTTTGCGAAGTGGAGCATAAATTTAATAAAATGATAACGACAAAAAGCAGCAGCAGCAGCCACTGAAAGTCTTATCCTCCATGAATTTGTCTAACCCCCTTTTAAAGCCATCTGTGCCAGCAGGCATAACCACACCTTGTGGCAATGAATATCATTAATTAATTAATTAAGTCTTCTCTGTTCTGAAGCCGCTCATCAATCTCTTTCATTGGCACCAAGTTGAAGTATATCCTTCTCATTATTGATTTTCTCCACACTGTGCATCATTTTATACACCTCTGCCATCTTTTTTGTTATTTATTGTTCATTGAAAACTTTTTCGAGATTTTTTTTTTTTTTTACAATAAAAGAGACCCCTCCCACTTATTCAGTTGATGGTACAAGATATATAACCACGAGCCTGCACTTCCCATGGTTCACTCTTCCTACCCTTCCCTTCAAGTCACTGACATATGTTAAGTTCTGTGTCTCACACTTTGCCATCTTGTTTTTCAAAACTAGACATTCACACACACCCCTCCCAAAAAACCCTCACTATTTATTTAATGCATTAATGCACCATCTTTCTGCCAAGGCACCCATGGCATTTACAACTTTAAACTACTAAAACAAACCAGCATGACAAAAAATATAGAACAGAACTCTCTCGGGCTGACAGAAGGTCCCTTCAGGAGTGGATGGCACGAGCTCCCTGCCCTGGCCTCCTCCACTTCTGCCTTCCTTCAGGGCACACAGGTCTTAAGCAGCCTCAGGGAAGGTGTGGGGAGGACTTCCCCAACAGCCCTCTTAGGCCACTGGTGGCCCCAATGGGAGCAGATGGCAGGAGCTCCCCGAGGCTTACTGCTTTAACCCATGAATGCAGCACCTCCGGCATGCAGGCCAAACCTGGCCCCCCAGGGTTGCGCAGAACACCATGACCCCTTTTGTTGGGCGGTTTTCTGGCTTTTGCATTTTCTCCCATTCTGAAAGGCTGAAATGCCTCTCTTAAGGCTTAGATACTGGCAGTAAGAGCTTTTGGCTAAACTATGCTGGCATTTTTGGCATTTAGGGCCTGCCCCTTTTGCCTTTGGCCCCACCCACCACTGGGATGCCGCCTCCAAGACCTTCTCTGAAACTGAATTCGGCCCCCTGGCTGAAAGAGACTCCCCACCCCTGCTTTAACATTCCTTTTAGGGAAGGTGCTCCAACTCCCCGATCATTTTAAGGGTGCAATCCTATGCATATTCAGACAGAAAAAAGTCCTACAATTCCCAGCATTCCCTAGCCACCATGGCTGGCTGGGGAATGCTGGGAGTTGTAGGACTTTTTTCTGTCTAAACATGCATAGGATTGCACCCCTAGGCCCCTTTTTCTAACTTGACTTGGTATCCTTTTCGAGATGGGACAACCTGAACTGTACACACTATTCCAGATGTGGCCTCGTGAACAGGCTTTTTCTATGGTGGCCCCCAAATTGTGAAATGCCTTCCCTAGAGAAGTCTGCCTGGTGCCTACTTCATTGACTTTGCAGCACCAGGCAAATACTTTTTTTTATTCTCTCAGGCCTTGGCCTTTTAAAAGAATTTTAACTGCTGTTTGTTTTCGTTTTAATGATATGTTTAATGCTGCACATGAAAATTGTGTTTTCCCTTATTTTAGCTGCTTCGCTTCTTTTAACATTATTTTAAATTATTGTTGCTGCTTTCAAAATGTTAAAAAAATGTGTTTTATCACTGGTTTTACTGTATTTATTTTTATTATATATGTCGACCCGAGAGCTTCGGCTGTAGGGAAAGCTTATTCATTAAATAAATGGCCAGCACACTGTGCTGAGGGAGATGAGAGGGCAAAGCAGACCCATTCCACTACACCGGCTGAAAGACTTGCACTTACACACACACACACTTCTCTTCCCTCCTCATTCCTTTTTCCTTGCATGTTGTGTCTTTTTAGATGGTAAGTCTGCAGGCAAGGACTGTCTTGTTTTGCTGATTAGATGTAAGTCATTCCGGGAGCCTTTTTTTGTGCTGAGGAGCAGGATAAAAATCCTTGAGATAAACTAAATAAAAAATATTATGTATTTCCCTTGACACTGGGGTCAGGCTGTTGCTTGGACTTCCACCAGTGGGGAAGGGTTGAGAGAGTATGGCATCTTGATAATGTGACAGTTAAAAAGTGACAGCTGAGAAGATCTACGGAGAGGGAAAGAGTCTAGAGGGAGCTGGCAGGATCTTCACAAAGGAGCAGCCCAGTAACTGAGAAGTTTTTTTAAAACCATTCTGGAGAAAGCTATATTTGTCAGACCCCCCAAAACTTGCTAAGTAAAGCCGTTGGCAGAAAGTAATAAATATGACTGGCTCTCCAAAAGAAGATACAGCAACAGCCTGGGTGCTAGCTGGTACAATACAGGGAAATTTGCTTTGCAACTTCCTTTCTCTGAGGAATCTATGGAGTGGATGGTGATTTCGAGTGTTGCCACTTTACCTGTTGAACTATGAATACAATCCCAGGCACTGACTGGATGATTATTCTTCCCAGCCATTATTTCAAGAGGGTCTTGGATAATACGGCGGGAATACGCGGGGGGGGGGGGGGGGAGACAGAGGGGGAAAAAGACTCAGTCCCATGCATATATTACTGATATGATGTTATTTACTTAAAAGAAATTATATTTGTTGGTTGGCTAGCTGTTTAAGTAAAAGCTATTACTTATTAGGTTATTCCTGTGTAAAAGATCTGGGGTGTTATTTTCTTTTTCTGAGTCTTGTCAAAAGTGAACATGGAAGGCACAGGTAGGGAACTGTGGCCCACCAGATTTTGTGGGACTCCATCAGCCCCATCCAGCATGGCAATGGTCAGGGATGACGGGAGTTGTAGCCCAACAGAACTTGGAGGTCCACAGGCTACCACCCCTGGTGTGAGGGAGAAAAGAAACCCCTAAAACACTTTGGACTAGGTTCTCATGCCACAAATTGACCCCAGCTCCTTTGCTTTTACATTACCACCCCGAAGCAGAGTTACTCCACCATACCTCTGAAGTCATGCAGGGCACTGTCTTCCACCAGTAGCAGGGGCCTGGCTGCCTTCTGCTCCAAGAGATTCCTGGCCGCTGTGAGAGATGTGAAGATCTCCTCTTCCTTAATGTCAAATTCAAGTTTCTTCAACCTCTCCAACAAGTCTTGCTTGCACTCCTTAGTAGTGTTGGTCACAAATCTGATGGTAACAGGAGCGCTGCGCAGCCTTACCCAGGGAAAAGAGAGAAGTAGGTTAAGCCGGTGTCCTTTTTACACTGCAAAATACAATCTCATGTTCAAGAAATAGCTTCATCAGAAGATCACAGGAGCATATTAAAACTAATGGGGCTGCCAAGTTCAGATGCTAGGAAGACTTCTGAACCTTTATGAGTTGAACAGGAATGGAAATTCCACCAGATACCACTTCCTGTCCCAGCATTAGTCTGAAGGTATGTTATAAGACAGTTTCCCTGCCAGCAACTGGATTCTTAAGGGTCTGCTGTGTTCAATGCCAAAACCTAAATTCTGTAACCTGAGACTGGATCATATGTTGTACTACAGGGGTGTTAAAACGGCTTTCAGCCCGAGGGCCAAATTCCATTTTCGAGAAGCTCTCGGGGGCTGCATTCCAGTGATGGGCGGGGCCAAAGACAAAAGGGGTGGGGCCAAAAATACCAGCATATTTAATCTTAAAGCTCTTGTTGCCAGTAGCTAAGCCTTAGGAGGGGCATTTCAATGCTTTAAAATGGGGGGGAAAACTGCACAAGACACAAGAAACCACCAAACGACTGGCGGTCGGAGGAAAGGGGGTGTGGCCCTCTGAGGAACCCCAGGCAGGCCGGATATGGCCCTTGGTTGTGCACCCCATTGTACAAGGTACGGCAACACCCTTGCCTGCAAGAGCTCCTTCTCGGCTAATTAGCTGCCTTGGAGAAAATGGCACTTTTACACGTCTTTCTTTCTTGCCTTTTAAGAGCTTCCTGGGCTCCCGGGACAGCTGAGTCTTCGATGTGAAGCGTACCACTGAGATCCACCAAGACAGCTTTTAGTACACGCCGGGTTGCCATCTTTCACAACAGGGAGAAGGAGGAAGCAGGAGAAGAAACAAAAAGATTAAACAAAGTGGTTAGATAACAATGGACAATTAAAACAAAAGGACACTCCATTATGTACTCCATTTGTGTCAAACCTGGTAATACGTAGAGTATTACCCAGTGTGTTAAATGAGCCCCCTTAGACAGAGAAATAGGAGGCAGCATTAAAAATATATACATAATTGATAGAACAATATTTTCTCCAATTCACTATAGACAGAAATTATCTTGCAATTTTGGGGTAAACCCTAGAAACAGGCCAAACAAACAAAAACTGGAGAGAACCAGCATGTCCAGTTCAGTATAAAAGGTGCAGCCTGCCTTAACTCAAGCCTTCAATCATTCGATCTCCCCTGCTACAGTGGAAAGGCTCATGCCAACCGCGGCAGTGTGACACAATTAAAAAGCAATTACGCCACCCTTTTTTTCACTGGAGATCTTTACAAAGCATTCCAAGTCAAATATTGTTCTGGTTTTGTAGGCGGGGCCTTGGATGCACAGATGGGAAAGGGGTCTGTTGGAGCCACAGAATACGACACAACCAGCAATAGGGCCTCGGAGTCCAATCTTACACAGCAGGTGGTAGAGGACGGAAGACCACCTCATATCACACTTTGGGGACCGCTCCTCCATCCCACCTCTCCCGGCTGAAAAACTGCAGGTGTGACCAACTGTTCAGAAGCCACAGGAAGTTGGTGATAAATGCCTTTGATTTGTGCACATGAGCTGCTGTTTCATGTGTGTGCATGAGGTTGTATGCTTTTCCTCCAGGAAGCACTTCCATTTCAGAAATGCAAAAATGCAAAGAAACCAACCCTTGAGCCTGCCTTGACAAGATCCTCGTGATGATCAGCAAGATGAGAATTGTACAGCACTCTGTGCACCGAAGCATGTTACAGAATTGGCTGAACATTTATTTTCGAGTTATCACTTGGAGTGAAGGGAGGGGGGAATCTTGGATCTCTCTTTCCGGGAGAGCATCATGAGAGCGAGATGTCTTACCAGCACTTTTCAAAACTTTGAGCCTGACCCCCCCCCCGCCCCCAAATATATTCTACCTTTGTTCACTTCCAACCCAGCACCAACTGCCTTGTGTCCCAGTAAAGCTTGCAGCCTGCTTCTGTGTGCAAGATTATGCGGCTGAGGTCCCCCAACTCATCACTAGCATTAGAAAATGGCATATTTCAGAAAAAGACTTCAGATAAGAACATAAAACAAGCCCTGCAGGATCTGACCTGTGCCCTCCAAGGCCTCACCCCCTTTTTGGAGAACCATTGCCTAATACAGAAATTATTCAGCATTTTTGCTACTGTACAGCTGGAAGGAGCATACTGCGAGAACCTCAGCTTTTGGAATTCTTGATGACTGCAGACTCTGTGACTGGCACCAAGAAGTCCTCAGGAATTTAAAAGCTTTATCAGAGTTCTCCATAACCTGGTGCTGCGATGGAAAATACACTTTTCCCAGTCCCCACCAACCGCATCTCTAATGGTGGTGGAACACACAGCAGAGCCTCCCGAAACCTCAAGCCAGTCATACACACACACAGCAGGAATTACCCGCTCTTGCTGGAGTTTGACTGCAATGCCAGATCAGTCACTCATACAGAGACACAGCGGACAACCCTTACAAAAGGGGCTTAATTATGCGCCATTTCTGCATGGGGAGCTCTTGAATGCGCCCTTCACGCACCCATGCAGAGGCACAAAAGAAACGGCCCACTCCTCCACTGATTAGGAGGTAAAGCCAGATCAGTGACTCATGCAGAGACAAACAGGCAGCCTCCTTTGAGGGCAACCAATTACAGTCCACTTCCATACCAAGAGCAATCAAGAGGGGGCAATCAGACATGCCCATGCAGAGCCACAACAGCAATTACCAGCCCACCGACCCCCAGCAGAGTTTGGAAGGCAGTAAAGCCAGAACAGGTATACATACAGAGGCACAGCAGGCAGCCTCCCAGCTACTGGATGCTTTGGGCTCACAGGAACCTTTAATTCCTTACGGAAGTGAATTCTCACAGCACACTTCCAGGGAATTGCTGTTCCACAGGCTTTACAGCTTCCGCCATCCGCTCACCATCGGGGGAAAACAACACTCCGCTCCTTGTGTCCCTTACACACCCGCCAAGGTGAAGAAACGAGCGGGGGAAAGAGTAGCTTAATGTTGCTATTTCCCACCTCAGCGCGGAGATGGTCCCGTCCTTCCACCTCAGAGAAAACGTACCCTGGACTAGTCCATTCCCTCCTTTGAGAACAAAGCGGGGAAGGCTGTTTCCCCCCCCCTTTATCACACAGTTGGTACTGGTCTCGCCCTTGACCACAATGGGAGCCAGACCGTACCATGGCGGCCCGCGGGAAGGAAGATTTCGTCCCTCCCCCAGCTCGGCCGGTCACCAGAGCGACGCGCTCAGTCAGAGCGGGGAGGGGTTTGGGAGCGAGAGGCCCTTCGCCCAAGGCCCCAGGTGGCTCCTTGCCTTGAGAAACGCCTGCGGGTCCTTTTCTCCTTCTTCTTCTTCCGCACACTCCAAAATAATTTTCCTGAGGAGGGGAACGCAATTTCAGTTTCCCAGTCTCTGCTCCTAAAATTAAAAGTTTCCGTCAGATAGTGGCATTAGCGAACAGGCGCTTAAATAGACACCCCCGTGGCTCGCTGGGGCTGCGGAGGAAGGGAAGAGAGTCCCACGTGCGGCGAAGGCCCGCTGCCGCCGCCGCCCCTTTTCCGGCAGGGAATGCGCTCCTGCCGAACTTCTGCCTGTCTCTCGGCAGTCCAGATTCCAAAGGAGGAAAGCGGTGCCGCACCTTCCATCGCCCCTATAGAAGCAGGAGCCGCTGAGAGGGCAGCCATAACCGCTGCCATTGCTCCAGCCAAAACGTTAAGGGTACCAGAAAGAACCCTGTTCTCCCTTGCATCTGGCCACCCTAACGCCAGGCAGAAGTTCCAAGGTTTGGAAACCTTATTTTATTTTATTTATGTTATTTATTTTCATGTCTATACCGTCCAGTAGCCGAAGCTCTCTGGGCGGTTCACAAAAATGAAAACCAAAAAGTGCAGCATAAAACAATATAAAAGCGTTACGACCACAATATAACAATACCACCAGAATAAAACCTTAGGCGGTAATGTGACAGGTTCACCAGTTGAATTTCTGCCTGGCGTTCAGCCGCTAAAAGCACAGGAGCACTGCTTTTGGAAAAGAGTATATGCACCTGCCAATCGTCATATTGCAGAGGGCTAACAGAAGCTGTTTTCAAAGTTGAAATCTTGCCATCTTGCTCCTTCCCACAAGAACATTTACAGAAATTACCTTCTTGCAAATGAGAGATCTCATAAGCCAAGCTATAACCTGTATTTTTAAAGAGAACCATAGTCAGTGAAGCCACCTGTAATCTCAGCCCTCTCCAGTATCAATACTCAAACAAGTGGCTCGCTGCAGTAAGAGGCAGGCACTTTAAGGAACCCCCCTTACTGTAATATTGTCATGGGGAAAACTATGAAGGGGATTGCGAGATTGAACACATCAAGGATTTCTTAAACTATGTAACTATCCATGTACTCGTGGCCTATAAATCAACTACCACCATTGGTTACGTTTGAGGTGCAGGCACACATTGTATATTTACTCTGGTAGTTTGCTATTCATCAGTGAGAGGTTACCACCTGCATCGTCTTATCTACAATGACATGCACACAAGTTGTTAGAGGTTGAGTTAATGTGTTCAATGAGATTTACCCTTAGGTAAGTATATATATTAGGACAGGAAGGCCTGGCGTGCTATGGTCCATGGGGTCACGAAGAGTCAGACACGACTGAACAACAACAAGTATATATATTGGGGACCGCGGTGGCTTAGTGGTTAAGATGCTGAACTGCAGACTGGAAGGTCAGCAGTTCGAGACCAGAGTGCTGCGTGACGGAGTGAGCTCCCGTCTTCAGTCCTAGCTCCTGCCAACCTAGCAGTTCGAAAGCAAGAAATTGCAAGTAGATAAATAGGTACCGCCTCGGTGGGAAAGGTGACAGCGTTCTGTGCACCCCGGTGTTTAGTCATGCCAGCCACATGACCACAGAAGCGTCTTCGGACAGCGCTGGCTCTTCAGCTTAGAAACGGGGATGAGCACCGCACCCTAGAGTCGGACATGACTGGTTGGGGACACCTTTACCTTTAAGTATATATAGGATTGCAGCCTTTTAAGGTGCAAATGTGTTAATTTAAGCAGGTTGAAGATTGTACCCTAAGAGCATCCTACTCATCTTCATCTACAAGAGAAGACTGATTATAACTGCTGTCTGCCTTCCATTTCAGATCACATTCCTATAGCAGGAAGCTGTTACTTTCATACCACACACTTCAAACAGCTGCCCTGAACCTTGGAAACATACAAGACACTGGTCAACCATGTTGTATGCCATGCTTGCAAAGACGCTTAGGAGAAATAAAATCAGTATTTGAGAAGGTGGGGGATAGTATGAATACACTCCAGCAAACACTTATGTTCCATTGGTTTTGGTCTAAGGCATTTAAACACATTTTAACTCTCCCACTGGAGTCAATACGATTTCAGTGTTCTTAACTAGATCATGCCCTTTAAAAGATTTTGAAGTTTATCTGGTAAACTTGTCAATATTAATTTCTCATTGCTAGCTGAACATCAGGAAAGCTCTCTCAGTACCAACCATACCATTTTCCTGTGGGTTTTTTTCCTTGTGTGTACTAATCCAGGCAACTTTCACTGCATCTTGAGGACAAGCCAGAGGTGGTAGAACCCCACCATACATATTGTGAAAAACCTACCAGATTTCAGGGAACATGTTAGAAATAGTAAATGCATAGAGCACTCTTACAGTAACTGCCATTTGCAGCAACATCAATTATCAATTCAGCTTTAGGGCACCAGGTGAGATACACCAATACCACTTTTTCATTTTATAGAGTACTGCAGAAATAATCTCGGAACGGCTTTTAAAGCTCAAAAACATTGGCCAGAAGGCATTTGCAGTTTAAGGTTCGTAACTATAGATGTAGAACCAAGATGGGTTGGAAAAGAAACGTCCTTAACCATGGGGTTTCTGGCACCTCAAACCTGAAGCAATTAAGGTTTTTCAACTGTTAACTAACTTTGCACTACACTCTTAAGTAACATTTCCATTGTACTGACAAAACAGTATTGTTACAAAACATGAATGTAAAATGTACTGTTGATAATTATACTGTTTCATAGTATTATAATCTGCATATACGCTATTCACTGACTGTCAGTGCTGAGTAGTTCTATGTTATCATCTAGCTTCAAGTGCAAAAATTGTTTTAGGACCTGGGGCAAGGGAGCTAGCCACAGGTTACTTGGCGAGTTCTTGGAAGTGAAATGCTCATTACGTCATGAGATGGACCTTCGGAAGGGTACTTTTGAAGTTAGCTCTAAGCCTGGCTGTATAAGGGCTCTCCTGAGGTCAAGGGCAAGAGCTGTGACCGAGTCCAAAAAGTCACCTGTTTTAAATTAAGAAACCAGAGCTATTATTAGGTAGAACGTTATAAATATTAAAATTTTTACATGGTTGGGGCAGAGAGATCCTGGGAGAACAAGAAGGCTATCAAACATGATTACCTAAACTTTGCCAACCATGCGTGCTAGACAAGTAAATACAAGATTTTAATAATGACTGTTTTGTTGGTTGAGAGGAATGGAACTTTAATTTTAATAAGAAATATGCTCACTGCTATTTTTATTATGCTCCTAATCATCCTAATTGTATTGTATGTAGTATGCTTGTTTTATCCAGTTTTATTTTCTAATACTGTTTGAGCACTAGATATATATTTTATGGCACCACTTTGTGCTGTTTGGCTTCAGGGGTGCTTCATGGACCACAACCCATATAAATTGATTCTTGAAGTGCAGAACACTCAGCTGGGATTTATAAATCTGTTGATGATTGTGGTCTGTCCATATAGCTGCTGTTTTCTCTCAGTCAGGTCTGTCTGTGACTCACCTGTGCAGGTAAAGGAAATAGCTGGATGGAGCAGGAATGGTTATACCCATCTCAGTATATGTAGCTCACGTGTTTGCAAAATCTTATACCAACAGAAGTTGGTGTAAGAAGGTATCATAACTACCCGGTACCATGTCGGAGACAAGACCAGGACCTTTCTTCAAAGGAGTTAAGTCCCTGTAAGGGTAAATGAAAGGTGGGTACCAAAGCAGAGGAAGAGGGAAAAGAATTACAGGGAAAAGCAACAACAGAATATATCTAGCTATTAGAGAAGCAACAGACTATCAGCAATACACAGATGAAATCCATTGAAGAGCAGGACTTCCTTCTGAGTAAATATGTACACTGTACATTATATAGGATTGTGCTGTTAAATGCACTCCTCAGGTGGTGAACAGGGGACTTCCACCCTCTTGCTCATCAGATTCCCTTCTTGCCAACTTCCCATTCTCCACATACAGAGGGTCTGATCAGAGTCCAAGTTTCTTTGGCATTATTTTCTACTTAAGGAAAAGAGAAACAAAAACCTGTTCCACAGTCTGAAATATATTAATCCAAGAAGCAATATTTCACTGGGCACAGTCCTATTGTCTGAATCTAAATAAGATCTACTTTGAACTAACTGTGAACTTAATCTCGTAAGTACACACTGAAGATACTAATAGTTCAACTCTGCACAATTATTTCTTTTTGGAAAAAAGAATGAGCGCAGCCACTTTTTTAAAAAAAAGTTGCAATATTTTTTCCCAATATTTAAAAATGCATCCAGCAAAACAGTTAAGACTACACAAAGTATCCACAGTTCAGTTCATACAAACTGCTACTTACATGTATTTTAAACTTACAAGTATGGGAAAGGAACAAAACACACTGTAAACGTACTAATAAGAACTGCACTCTCTGAAGGTTTTTAGATTCATGCTTCCACCGTTAGGCCTAATCCTTTCAAGTTTTGCTACATAACAGTTACAATGTATACTCAATTTTCAATTAGCTTAAAATGCCACTGGTGTGTAAAAGTTATCAACTGTATACCACTGTCTCAACTACCAAAGTATTCAAAAACTTTTCATATGTGCCAACATCCAAAATTTTGATTTCTCTGATATTCACTGTGAAGCCCATGGGCCAAATTTGATCCCATGCTCCACGAAGTCTACATCATTCATCTATTTATCGATGCGGTCATTATTACTGAAACAAAAGTCAATTTTAAAAAAACAGCTCAAGTGTATTGTTAGGAAATCCAGCCCTCAGCCACAAGGAATTTAAGGAACAGCACCTTTAAGTAATTACTACTGTATGTTACAACGCATGACATAAACACTTGATGCTGCTGAAAAAATCTGTTTCAGGTTCAGCATAGCTACAGCATTATGTATTTATTCAATTCTCCGGTGAAATGAAATGGGAGTGAATATTAAGGAATACAATAAATAGAAATAGTGTCTTTATTGAGACAAATGTGTAGTTCCGACAACCAAGCCAGATTGGATCCCAGTGAGCAAATTGGTCTGCAGTCAGTTTGTTCGAGATACTACACAGATTGTTTCGAAGAGGACATCTTCAACCAAACAACAAAAGCAACACAATTGTAACGGTGTTCACTCCAATTAATGGCACTGCAAGGAAAAACAGAAAGAGCATCAAATAAAATCTCATTAAACAGAGAATTTTTTAAGAACAAAAAATGCAACTTCTCCTCCCGCTCCTTTTGGGGGTTTGATGCATTTTCTGCATGCAACTTTACAGGACAACAATCTCGGTAAAACAGGGATAAGGAACCTGCGGCCCTCCAGAACTTCTTGGGACGACAACTATCAACTCTGACCAGTGACCATGCTGGTTGGAGCTGATGGGCTCTGGAGTCACGCAACATCTGGAGAGCCATAGGTTCCCCACCCCTGCAGTAACACAGCATTTTAAAAGGCTGTCCATAAGTATTTCACACTTTAAAAACCCTTTTTAAATCCCTCCCCACCCTGGCCATGATTTGTCACTCAGGTAACAGTCCTCACCCCAAAACAATCGCACATTTACCATGACACACTCACCCTGCATGTATGTTTAATATCTGCAATGTGTAATTCTGTTGAATACATGCACGGAATGTCTTTTTATTGACAAAGAGAAAGTTAACTGAAAGTGAATAAAATATTCTTACATTTTTGCAAAACTACACTCAGGAATCTGCCATAAAAAAAAGATGTGGCCCTAAAATGTGTGTGTGTATTTTTATTAAATTTATTAATCACCCATCTGGCCGGTCACCCAGCTACTCTGGGCGATGTACAAAGTGTATAATAAAACAGTTTAAAACAATAAAATTCTACAGTAATAACACCGTATTTCTAAAAATACCCTAACCCACCCCAAATGCCTGCCTAAACAACCATGTTTTTAATGCGTGGCGGAAGCTCATTAAAGAGGGGGCATGGTGGAGTTCCCTAGGGAGGGAGTTCCACAGAGTGGGGGCCACCACAGAGAAGGCCCTCTCCTTTGTCCTCACCAGTCTAGCTGTCCTGGCTGATGGGACAGATAGAAGGCCATCCGAGGCTGATCTTGTTAAGCAGCCTGTCTGGTGTTGCTGGAGGCGCTCCTTGAGATAGGCTGGGCCGGAACCATATACGGTTTTAAAGGTCAAAACCAACACCTTGAATTTGGCCCGGGAAACAACTGGTAACCAGTGCAACTCCTTCAGCACTGGAGTGATGTGATCTCGCTGGCGGCTGCCTTTAATCAGGCGAGCCGCCACGTTCTGTACCAGCTGCAGCTTCCGAACCGTCTTCAAGGGTAACTCCACGTAGAGCACATTAAAGTAGTCTAAATGAGAGGAGACCATGGCATGTACTACCGATGGGAGCAGATGGTTGGGAAGGTATTTAGAGATTCAGATTATACAGAGCAAGCAGAGCGCTGAGGTGGGTGGATTAGGGGGCCTGCGATCAGAGGAACCCATGATGCGCATAAAATCATCAGGACATCAGAATAGCAGGGAGGACACAACTTTCAAGAGCTGGTTTGTACATGTGTTGGCACCACCAAATTCCTTCCACAAGGTCACCAGGCTTCTATATAAATAATAGCTTATTCCTAAGGCCTACTGGGCCGGATCGGATGCAATAGTCCTCCAGCTGGTGCAATGTCATCTGTCATGGCGTTACAAGGAAAACACTCAGGAATTTCATGGATACAGCAACTCAGGAAAATTAAAATTAGACTGATATTTAAGACTGATTGACAAACTGCAATTATTTTAACAGTTACGAGGCACTAAAAACAATGCCTTACTGAAACAGTATTATGTCCACATTACCTCTCATAACTGTTCGTACAGATCGGATAAGGTTCATTAACTGTCCTTTAATTCCTGGATCTTCTCCAAATCCTCCAATCCCCTGGTCTGTTCCCCAGCCAACTGTATAGTGCAGAAGTTTTATTTTTTGTTAAAGTAAACATGCAAATACTTCATAATAATTTATCAGACATTTAATGAGCAAACTTAGAAATAAGAGGTACTTTAAGCCCAAATACTGTGATAAAGATGCTTCTAATTCTCCATTTCAGCATCCGGTAACCATTTGAAATTATTATTTAAACTGGATATATAAAATGTATTACGAGATAAATAATGGCCAGAGAGCAGAATTTCTGCAAACTAGAAGCCTACATATTAGTACGCATTGTAATTACCTCAAGGTATCAGAAGAGGACATGGAAAACTACTGATCAGCCTCACAAAAAGCTAAAGAAGTAACTACAGAATTACAATTCGGAGAAATAATCTTATAACCTGGCTAAACTATCGAAAGCAAAACTTTCAAAGCTATTAAATTTGGTGTGCTGTTCCACAACCACTTGCACCAGAGTTTGGCTTACTTTATTCCAAAGCCTCTAGTACTGCTTCGGTGTCATAGTTAATAGGATTACAAGGACCACTTATCTAGACCAGCATTCCTTTATCTAGGTTTTACTCTGAACAATCGTAAGCCTAGATTAAACTGTTTAAAACTAGAATGTGTGAGCTGGCTAGCGACACATGCAATCGTAAGGTAAAAAATGGTTAAGGCAGAAGATGTTGTACCAGAAGGTCATAAAGATAATTGGAATATATGTGCAATGATCTGTATTATTCCACCTTAACCACCTTTTCTCCTAAGCTAAAGAGTTCCAATCTTTACAGGTTCACTTGCTACAGAAGGTATTTCATACTCTTATTTTTGTTAACGTTATCAGTATTTTTTTTTTGCAGTTCTTTCACATTAATTACTGGGATAGGCTAGAACCATTCATGACTGATACCTTCAGTAGTGGGTGGGAATATACTAAAATTATATACAGCAGCCATGCAATCAAGCTGTTTACTGGGGGCAATTAGTTGTCAAAAACCACATCTGCTCCTGCACCAGAGAGCTGCAACTGCAACTACCCTCCTGCCATAGTTTGAGACAACCTAGAAAAGCACTATGGGGACTGCAAGTGCACTCCCCCTCCCCTACCTTACAGACCCAGCACCCCTTTAAGGCTACAAGTGCAAAAACAGGGACACACCGAAGCGGCATAGCATTATACCTTGTAAAAATGGAATGAGAGGATACACCACTCCCAGGTGAGTAGTCTCACTGTCACATCTACCAAATCATTTGCACCACGCATTACTTAAAAAGACCCTTCATAGTGTAGTGGTTAGAGTTGGAGGCCTGGGTTCAAACACTCACTCAACCATGACACTCACTGTGTGACCTTTGGCAAGTCACACCCTCTCTGCCTAGCCATACCATAGGGCTGTTGTGAGGATAAAAATGGAGTGGATGAAGGAGGAACAGTGGGATATAATTTGTGGGATATAATTTTAACAAATAAATGAGAGTAAATGTTGTGTTCTGGTACCATAATCACTTGAGGGCGCAATCCTACTGGATCCGCCCTTGATACTCATAAGCCTCCAAACTTGGAGGCTTATAAGTATCCAAAGCAAAGCGGGAGACATGCTGTGCCTCCTGCTCTGCAATTTAGCTTGATAGGTGGTTTTGCCCATCTAGCTGAGGCGTCAAGGAGGGGGAAGGAAGGAGGCTGGGGAGGGCTGGGTCTACGGTGTCCCCTCCCCTCCCCCTCTTCTCCGAACTCGCATCTGCGAGCTCATAGAGGCAGCCAGTGTGGTTCTTTCCATGCTGGCTTTGAGGGGGAGGGGGCAGGAAGCTCAGATTCCTGGGTCAGAGATCAGAGCACTGTGTCTGGCCCCAGACCCAGGAATCCGAAAAATCCTGTGGCCCCCCAGACACTGTCTGAGGGCCACAGGATTGCTCTCTAAGTGGATTAAAATCCTCACATGACCACAAGTACACCTTCAAAATGGGGAGGAAATAACTCTTCAATTACTCTTCATGATCCCCGATTGCAACTTTGGCAGAATGGTTAGAAAGGCATTAAGGAGTAAATAATCTTCAACAAGGATGGAAATGCAATAGTCCAGGCAAACGCAAACTGGATGAAAATTACTATGAACATGAATTATGTGCAAGAAATCCCAGTTCCTATCTCAGCTTGGCCTTGTTCAAGCTACCAGAAGAGACTGGAATAATTATGCAATTTTGAGCAGCTAGGAAAAACATGACATAGATACTAAAGCAATGATCCATCCACACTGCTTGCTTGGTGCTTAACTATTAGGGGAGCCTATGGGTACCTCCCATCCAACCCTCCTTCTCACCTTGGCTCCTAGTTGTGCGCATGTGAGTATAAGATGGGAACAACTTATATCTAGCTTACATTTGGGGGTGGGGGGGTGACAACAGAGACTTGCTACAATAATATACCATGTGTAATATGTATCTGTGGTCTAATATGCACAAATATCTAAGCATTTTTAATTGTTCATAAATGATCTGGAGTTGGGGGGGCCAGCAGTGAGGTGGCCAAGTTTGCCAACAACGCCAAATTATTTAGGTTGTTAAACAATAAGGGATAGCAAAGAGGTACAAAAGGATCTCTCCAAACTGGGGGAATAGACACTAAAAGTGCCAAATGCAGTTCAATGTCAGCAAGTGTAAAGTGATGCACACTGGGGCAAAGACTCCTAACTTCACCTATACAGTGATAGGGCCTGAGCTGGCAGTGCCTGACCAGGAAAGGGATCTTGAGGCTGTGACGGATAGCTTGACACAAATGTGGACCTTGTGTGTGGCTACTGTGAAAAAGGCACAGTCCATGTTGGGGATCATTAGGAAAGGAATATAAAACTGCCAAAATCATAATGCGTTAGATAAATCTATGGTGTGACCACACTTGGAAAACTGTGTACAGTTGTGGCCTCCACACCTCAAAAAGGATACTGTAGAGGGTGTGGAAAGGGGCAACCAAAATGATCAAGGAGCTCGAGCAACTCCCCTATAAGGAAAGGTTACAACATTCGAGGCTTTTTAGCTTAGAAAAATATCAAGTAAGGGAGGGGGTGATATGATAGCAAAGTGTATAAAATTAGGCACATGGCATGGAGACAGCGGACAGCGAGATGTCTTCTCCCTTTTGTATAACACTAGAACCCGGGATCATTCCACGAAGCAGAGTGGTGGGAGATTCACTGCAGCTGAAAGGAAGGACTTCTTCACACAGTACACAGGTAAACGATGGAATTTGGTACCACAAGATGAAGTGATGGCCACCAACTTGGAAGGCTTTAAAAGGTAATTAAACACATTCATGAAGGATAAGGTTACCAATGGCTACCAGTCATGATGACTGCATATTGCCCAAGAATCAGAGGCAGTGTGCTTCTCAATACCAGTTGCTGGGGAACAAGAGTGGGAGTGTGCTACTGCCCCCACAGCCATCTGGCTGACCACTAGAGGAACATAAATGCTAGACTAGGCAGGCCCCTGATCCTGCAGGACTGTTCTTATGTTCTTAATACTTAATGCATGTGTTTACATGTATGTATACATATACCCAGTGGAGGCTGGTGGCTCTGATTTTGGTGAGGCTGTGAATCCATTCTGGGTTTCAGTCAGAACCAGCTAGAACACTAGAGGAGCTATCCAAGGTGCCAAACCCGTTTTGGGGATAGGTTTGACACCTTGGATAGCTTCTTTAGATTTCTGGCTGGTTCTGACTGAAACCCAGAGTAGATTCAAGGTCCCATCGAAATCGGAGCCACCAGCCTCCACTGCATATACATGTATCCCTTAACACACACCTTGGCACATAATTTACATAGCATGACTCATAATACTGGCATTTTGTTATTTTAAAAAAAAGAGTCAGTCCGCACAGATTGTGTAAGCACATAGCATCTTTTTAAATATGCACAGTGATGCGTTACAGGAAAACAGCCAACCAACTGCAGAGAGCAAGTTTAGCCTCAAATGGGGGGAGGAGGGTAGATACCAATAACTCACATTCATTTGCCCCCCCCAAACTTTATTTTACCATATTTGTTTTTCATCAAATGAATTTCGCATCCTACCCTTCCCGCCCCCATTTTTGGGGTCCAGTCTTGTAGACTGCGGGCAGGCAGTGCCTTGTTTCCTTAGCCTAAAGCAGAGTACACTGTAGGCCCTTTAAAAATAACAATTCCATCATCATTTATTATTATTATTAATAATAATAAACGGTTGGGCTGATCCCCAAAGGCCCCTAATAACAATAAATGGGCTGATCCCCAAAGCCCCTTAATAGTAATAACAATAAATGGTTGGGCTGATCCCCAATGCCCCTAGTAGTAATAATAATAAGGATGATAATAAATGGTTGTGCTGATCCCCAAAGCCCCCAATATTAATAATAACAATAAATGGTTGGGCTGATCGCCAATGCCCCTAGTAATGATAATGATAATAAATGGTTGGGCTGATCCCCAAAGCCCTCTAATAGTGATAATAACAGTAAGTGGTTGGGGTGATCCCCTACACCCCTAGTAATAGTTGTAGTAGTAGTAGTAATAATAATAATAATAATAATAATAATAATGATATTAAATGGCTGGGCTGACCCCCAAAGCCCTCTAATAGTAATAATAACAATAAGTGGTTGGGGTGATCCCCTACACCCCTAGTAATAATGATGATGATGACGATGATGATGATAAATGGTTGGGCTGATCCCCAACGCCCCTACTAATAATAATGATGATAAATGGTTGGGCTGATCCCCAACGCCCCTACTAATAATAATGATAATAAATGGTTGGGCTGATCCCCAAAGCCCTCTATTAGTGATAATAACAGTAAGTGGTTGGGGTGATCCCCTACACCCCTAGTAATAGTTGTAGTAGTAGTAGTAGTAGTAATAATAATAATGATATTAAATGGTTGGGCTGAATCCCAAAGCGCCCTAATAATAATACATGATCATCATCATCATCATCATCATCGGTTGGGCTGATCCCCACAGCCCCTTAATAGTAATAACAATAAATGGTTGGGCTGATCCCCAATGCCCCTAGTAGTAATAATAATAATGGTGATAATAAATGGTTGGGCTGACCCTCAACGCCCTCTAATAGTAATAATAACAATAAGTGGTTGGGGTGATCCCCTACACCCCTAGTAATAATGATGATGATGATGATGATGATGATAATAAATGGTTGGGCTGGTCCCCAACGCCCTCTAATAGTAATAATAACAATAAGTGGTTGGGGTGATCCCCTACACCCCTAGTAATAATGATGATGATGATGATGATGATGATAATAAATGGTTGGGCTGGTCCCCAACGCCCTCTAATAGTAATAATAACAATAAGTGGTTGGGGTGATCCCCTACACCCCTAGTAATAATGATGATGATGATGATGATGATGATAAATGGTTGGGCTGATCCCCAACACCCCCTAACAGTAATAACAACAATAAATGGTTGGGCTGACCCCCAACGCCCTCTAATAGTAATAATAACAATAAGTGGTTGGGGTGATCCCCAACGCCCCTAGCAATAATGATGATGATGATAATGATAATAAATGGTTGGGCTGACCCCCAACGCCCCTACTAATAATAATGATAATAAATGGTTGGGCTGACCCCCAAGGCCCTCTAATAGTAATAATAACAATAAGTGGTTGGGGTGATCCCCAACTCCCCTAGCAATAATGATGATGATGATGATGATGATGATAATGATAATAAATGGTTGGGCTGACCCCCAACGCCCCTACTAATAATAATGATAATAAATGGTTGGGCTGACCCCCAACGCCCTCTAATAGTAATAATAACAATAAGTGGTTGGGGTGATCCCCTACACCCCTAGTAATAATGATGATGATGATGATAATAAATGGTTGGGCTGATCCCCAACGCCCCTACTAATAATAATGATAATAAATGGTTGGGCTGACCCCCAACGCCCTCTAATAGTAATAATAACAATAAGTGGTTGGGGTGATCCCCTACACCCCTAGTAATAATGATGATGATGATGATGATGATAATGATAATAAATGGTTGGGCTGACCGCCAACGCCCCTACTAATAATAATGATAATAAATGGTTGGGCTGACCCCCAACGCCCTCTAATAGTAATAATAACAATAAGTGGTTGGGGTGATCCCCTACACCCCTAGTAATAATGATGATGATGATGATGATGATGATAATAAATGGTTGGGCTGATCCCCAACGCCCCCTAACAGTAATAACAACAATAAATGGTTGGGCTGACCCCCAACGCCCTCTAATAGTAATAATAACAATAAGTGGTTGGGGTGATCCCCTACACCCCTAGTAATAATGATGATGATGATAACGATAATAAATGGTTGGGCTGACCCCCAAGGCCCTCTAATAGTAATAATAACAATAAGTGGTTGGGGTGACACCCAACGCCCTCTAATAGTAATAATAACAATAAGTGGTTGGGGTGATCCCCTACACCCCTAGTAATAATGATGATGATGATGATGATGATGATAATAAATGGTTGGGCTGGTCCCCAACGCCCTCTAATAGTAATAATAACAATAAGTGGTTGGGGTGATCCCCTACACCCCTAGTAATAATGATGATGATGATGATAATAATAAATGGTTGGGCTGATCCCCAACGCCCCCTAACAGTAATAACAACAATAAATGGTTGGGCTGACCCCCAACGCCCTCTAATAGTAATAATAACAATAAGTGGTTGGGGTGATCCCCAACTCCCCTAGCAATAATGATGATGATGATGATAATGATAATAAATGGTTGGGCTGACCGCCAACGCCCCTAGCAATAATGATGATGATGATGATGATGATGATAATGATAATAAATGGTTGGGCTGACCCCCAACGCCCCTACTAATAATAATGATAATAAATGGTTGGGCTGACCCCCAACGCCCTCTAATAGTAATAATAACAATAAGTGGTTGGGGTGATCCCCTACACCCCTAGTAATAATGATGATGATGATGATAATAAATGGTTGGGCTGATCCCCAACGCCCCTACTAATAATAATGATAATAAATGGTTGGGCTGACCCCCAACGCCCTCTAATAGTAATAATAACAATAAGTGGTTGGGGTGATCCCCTACACCCCTAGTAATAATGATGATGATGATGATGATGATGATAATGATAATAAATGGTTGGGCTGACCGCCAACGCCCCTACTAATAATAATGATAATAAATGGTTGGGCTGACCCCCAACGCCCTCTAATAGTAATAATAACAATAAGTGGTTGGGGTGATCCCCTACACCCCTAGTAATAATGATGATGATGATGATGATGATAATAAATGGTTGGGCAGATCCCCAACGCCCTCTAATAGTAATAATAACAATAAGTGGTTGGGGTGATCCCCTACACCCCTAGTAATAATGATGATGATGATAACGATAATAAATGATTGGGCTGACCCCCAACGCCCTCTAATAGTAATAATAACAATAAGTGGTTGGGGTGACACCCAACGCCCTCTAATAGTAATAATAACAATAAGTGGTTGGGGTGATCCCCTACACCCCTAGTAATAATGATGATGATGATGATGATGATGATAATAAATGGTTGGGCTGGTCCCCAACGCCCTCTAATAGTAATAATAACAATAAGTGGTTGGGGTGATCCCCTACACCCCTAGTAATAATGATGATGATGATGATGATAATAAATGGTTGGGCTGATCCCCAACGCCCTCTAATAGTAATAATAACAATAAGTGGTTGGGGTGATCCCCTACACCCCTAGTAATAATGATGATGATGATGATGATAATAAATGGTTGGGCTGATCCCCAACGCCCCCTAACAGTAATAACAACAATAAATGGTTGGGCTGACCCCCAACGCCCTCTAATAGTAATAATAACAATAAGTGGTTGGGGTGATCCCCTACACCCCTAGTAATAATGATGATGATAATAAATGGTTGGGCTGATCCCCAACGCCCCCTAACAGTAATAACAACAATAAATGGTTGGGCTGACCCCCAACGCCCTCTAATAGTAATAATAACAATAAGTGGTTGGGGTGATCCCCTACACCCCTAGTAATAATGATGATGATGATGATGATGATAATAAATGGTTGGGCTGGTCCCCAACGCCCTCTAATAGTAATAATAACAATAAGTGGTTGGGGTGATCCCCTACACCCCTAGTAATAATGATGATGATGATGATGATGATAATAAATGGTTGGGCTGATCCCCAACGCCCCCTAACAGTAATAACAACAATAAATGGTTGGGCTGACCCCCAACGCCCTCTAATAGTAATAATAACAATAAGTGGTTGGGGTGATCCCCTACACCCCTAGTAATAATGATGATGATGATGATGATGATAATGATAATAAATGGTTGGGCTGACCGCCAACACCCCTACTAATAATAATGATAATAAATGGTTGGGCTGACCCCCAACGCCCTCTAATAGTAATAATAACAATAAGTGGTTGGGGTGATCCCCTACACCCCTAGTAATAATGATGATGATGATGATGATGATAATAAATGGTTGGGCTGACCCCCAACGCCCTCTAATAGTAATAATAACAATAAGTGGTTGGGGTGATCCCCTACACCCCTAGTAATAATGATGATGATGATAATAAATGGTTGGGCTGACCCCCAACGCCCTCTAATAGTAATAATAACAATAAGTGGTTGGGGTGATCCCCTACACCCCTAGTAATAATGATGATGATGATGATGATAATAAATGGTTGGGCTGACCCCCAACGCCCTCTAATAGTAATAATAACAATAAGTGGTTGGGGTGATCCCCTACACCCCTAGTAATAATGATGATGATGATGATGATGATAATAAATGGTTGGGCTGATCCCCAACGCCCTCTAATAGTAATAATAACAATAAGTGGTTGGGGTGATCCCCTACACCCCTAGTAATAATGATGATGATGATGATGATAATGATAATAAATGGTTGGGCTGACCGCCAACGCCCCTACTAATAATAATGATAATAAATGGTTGGGCTGACCCCCAACGCCCTCTAATAGTAATAATAACAATAAGTGGTTGGGGTGATCCCCTACACCCCTAGTAATAATGATGATGATGATGATGATAATAAATGGTTGGGCTGACCCCCAACGCCCTCTAATAGTAATAATAACAATAAGTGGTTGGGGTGATCCCCTACACCCCTAGTAATAATGATGATGATGATGATAATAAATGGTTGGGCTGATCCCCAACGCCCTCTAATAGTAATAATAACAATAAGTGGTTGGGGTGATCCCCTACACCCCTAGTAATAATGATGATGATGATGATGATGATGATAATAAATGGTTGGGCTGACCCCCAACGCCCTCTAATAGTAATAATAACAATAAGTGGTTGGGGTGATCCCCTACACCCCTAGTAATAATGATGATGATGATGATGATGATAATAAATGGTTGGGCTGACCCCCAACGCCCTCTAATAGTAATAATAACAATAAGTGGTTGGGGTGATCCCCTACACCCCTAGTAATAATGATGATGATGATGATGATGATAATAAATGGTTGGGCTGACCCCCAACGCCCTCTAATAGTAATAATAACAATAAGTGGTTGGGGTGATCCCCTACACCCCTAGTAATAATGATGATGATGATGATGATAATGATAATAAATGGTTGGGCTGACCCCCAACGCCCTCTAATAGTAATAATAACAATAAGTGGTTGGGGTGATCCCCTACACCCCTAGTAATAATGATGATGATGATGATGATGATAATAAATGGTTGGGCTGACCCCCAACGCCCTCTAATAGTAATAATAACAATAAGTGGTTGGGGTGATCCCCTACACCCCTAGTAATAATGATGATGATGATGATGATGATAATAAATGGTTGGGCTGACCCCCAACGCCCTCTAATAGTAATAATAACAATAAGTGGTTGGGGTGATCCCCTACACCCCTAGTAATAATGATGATGATGATGATGATAATGATAATAAATGGTTGGGCTGACCCCCAACGCCCTCTAATAGTAATAATAACAATAAGTGGTTGGGGTGATCCCCTACACCCCTAGTAATAATGATGATGATGATGATGATAATGATAATAAATGGTTGGGCTGACCCCCAACGCCCTCTAATAGTAATAATAACAATAAGTGGTTGGGGTGATCCCCTACACCCCTAGTAATAATGATGATGATGATGATGATGATGATAATAAATGGTTGGGCTGACCCCCAACGCCCTCTAATAGTAATAATAACAATAAGTGGTTGGGGTGATCCCCTACACCCCTAGTAATAATGATGATGATGATGATGATAATAAATGGTTGGGCTGACCCCCAACACCCTCTAATAGTAATAATAACAATAAGTGGTTGGGGTGATCCCCTACACCCCTAGTAATAATGATGATGATGATGATGATGATGATAATAAATGGTTGGGCTGACCCCCAACGCCCTCTAATAGTAATAATAACAATAAGTGGTTGGGGTGATCCCCTACACCCCTAGTAATAATGATGATGATGATGATGATGATGATAATAAATGGTTGGGCTGACCCCCAACGCCCTCTAATAGTAATAATAACAATAAGTGGTTGGGGTGATCCCCTACACCCCTAGTAATAATGATGATGATGATGATGATGATGATAATAAATGGTTGGGCTGACCCCCAACGCCCTCTAATAGTAATAATAACAATAAGTGGTTGGGGTGATCCCCTACACCCCTAGTAATAATGATGATGATGATGATGATGATAATAAATGGTTGGGCTGACCCCCAACGCCCTCTAATAGTAATAATAACAATAAGTGGTTGGGGTGATCCCCTACACCCCTAGTAATAATGATGATGATGATGATGATAATAAATGGTTGGGCTGACCCCCAACGCCCTCTAATAGTAATAATAACAATAAGTGGTTGGGGTGATCCCCTACACCCCTAGTAATAATGATGATGATGATGATGATGATAATAAATGGTTGGGCTGACCCCCAACGCCCTCTAATAGTAATAATAACAATAAGTGGTTGGGGTGATCCCCTATACCCCTAGTAATAATGATGATGATGATGATGATGATGATAATAAATGGTTGGGCTGACCCCCAACGCCCTCTAATAGTAATAATAACAATAAGTGGTTGGGGTGATCCCCTACACCCCTAGTAATAATGATGATGATGATGATGATGATAATAAATGGTTGGGCTGACCCCCAACGCCCTCTAATAGTAATAATAACAATAAGTGGTTGGGGTGATCCCCTACACCCCTAGTAATAATGATGATGATGATGATGATGATAATAAATGGTTGGGCTGACCCCCAACGCCCTCTAATAGTAATAATAACAATAAGTGGTTGGGGTGATCCCCTACACCCCTAGTAATAATGATGATGATGATGATGATGATGATAATAAATGGTTGGGCTGACCCCCAACGCCCTCTAATAGTAATAATAACAATAAGTGGTTGGGGTGATCCCCTACACCCCTAGTAATAATGATGATGATGATGATGATGATAATAAATGGTTGGGCTGACCCCCAACGCCCTCTAATAGTAATAATAACAATAAGTGGTTGGGGTGATCCCCTACACCCCTAGTAATAATGATGATGATGATGATGATGATAATAAATGGTTGGGCTGACCCCCAACGCCCTCTAATAGTAATAATAACAATAAGTGGTTGGGGTGATCCCCTATACCCCTAGTAATAATGATGATGATGATGATGATGATGATAATAAATGGTTGGGCTGACCCCCAACGCCCTCTAATAGTAATAATAACAATAAGTGGTTGGGGTGATCCCCTACACCCCTAGTAATAATGATGATGATGATGATGATGATAATAAATGGTTGGGCTGACCCCCAACGCCCTCTAATAGTAATAATAACAATAAGTGGTTGGGGTGATCCCCTACACCCCTAGTAATAATGATGATGATGATGATGATGATAATAAATGGTTGGGCTGACCCCCAACGCCCTCTAATAGTAATAATAACAATAAGTGGTTGGGGTGATCCCCTACACCCCTAGTAATAATGATGATGATGATGATGATGATAATAAATGGTTGGGCTGACCCCCAACGCCCTCTAATAGTAATAATAACAATAAGTGGTTGGGGTGATCCCCTACACCCCTAGTAATAATGATGATGATGATGATGATGATGATAAATGGTTGGGCTGACCCCCAACGCCCTCTAATAGTAATAATAAAGGGCTGGGCTGACCCCCAGGGCCCGCCGTGCCGCCTCCCGCCCCCTTGGCCTGGGCCCGCCGCCCTCCCCCACAGCCGGAGGACGGGTGAGGGAGGCGGCATGAGGCCCCGCCCCCCCCCCGCCCGGCCGACTCACTCCTGCGAAGGAAGCGCTCCTCGTGCAGCACCGCGATGGCGTTGACGAAGAGCAGCGCGGCCTGCAGCAGCGAGTACAGCGTGAACGCCATCGCCGCCGCCGCCGCGGCCCGACCCTCTCCCCTGTCCGCCGCAGCGCCAGGCCAGCGCCGCCGCAGCTCCGGGCACCGCGCATGCGCGGCGCTCGCCACGACGTGACGCTGGTCGCGGCGGGACGTCAGAGCGGGCGCGGCCCCGAGGAGGCGCCCCCCTCCTCGCAGAGGAGTAGGGGGGGAGGGGGAGTGTCCCTCAGCCCTTTTCCCCCCGCCTTTCCCCCCTCCCCCTCTATATGGAGCGGGGCGGCGTTGGGAAAGGGTGCGCAGCCGCGGCAGGCCGATAGGGGGACGGGGGCGGGACAGAAGTGCGTCCTCCCGCCCGGTGGACTTCAGCTCCCATCAGCCCTAGCGAGTGTGCCCGGCGGTCGGGAGCGCTGGGAGTCGTGGTCCCAAACGTCAGGAGGGCGCCCGGCCGGCTGTTCCTCGCGATGCGCGAAAGCCGGCCTGGGGCTGTGAGGGAGCCGCGGGGAGGCGGGGCGTTAATGTTTTTTATTTATTTATTTATTATTAAATTTATTAATCGCCCATCTGGCTGGTCACCCAGCCACTCTGGGCGATGTACAACATACAATAAAAACAGTTTAAAACAATAAAATTCTATAATAAAAACGTTTTCCCAAATGCCCTAACCTGCCAGAACAACAGCGTTTTTAATGCACGACGGAAGCTCATTAAAGAGGGGGCATGACGGAGTTCCCTAGGGAGGGAGTTCCACAGAGTGGGGGCCACCACAGGAAAGGCCCTCTCCCTCGTCCCCACCAGCCTAGCTGTCCTGGCTGATGCAACAGAGAGAAGGCCATCCGAGGCTGATCTTGTTGAGCGGCCTGTCTGGTGCTGCTGGAGGCGCTCCTTAAGATAGGCTGGGCCGGAACCATATAGGGTTTTAAAGGTCAAAACCAACACGCATAAGTAAACGTTTCACGCGGCCCCTGGCTTTCGCAGAGCCGCCTGACGTACGGACGTGAGCCGGTGGTCCTGTCCACCACAAGCCAACGAGGGGGAGAGGGCAAGTCGGACAGGGCTGAACCTGAACCAGCAGGCCAGGGCGAGGGGTGATCCGAACTGAGGCAAACCACGCCAGGAGGACAGCCTGACCTCTCTCTTGGTGCCACCACCCCAGCCTGACCGGCGCAGACCCCCTAATGCAGGCCCACAGAAGCTCAGGCTTGTGGGCCGAGTCTGGCCTGCTGGGGTCCCAGTCCAGCCGGCCAGGGTTCCCCAGGAGGCCACATCCCCTTCCTCTGGCCACACCAGCTTTCCCCAGCCACCCGTGGTTTGGTGGTTTCCTGGCTTGTCTGCATTTCCCCCTATTCTGGAAGGCTGGAATGCCTCTCAAGCACTGACAGTAAGAGCTTTCAACGAACTTATGCTGGTATGCTGGGCCTCGCTGCTTTTGCCGTTGGCCCTGCCCGCCCCCGGAGTGCAGCCCCCGAGGGCTTTTCCAATATGGAATGCGGCCCTCAGGCCGAAAGAGGTTCAGCACCCCTGCTGTGACGTAAGAACAGCTGTGCTGGATCACACCAGGCCTATCTAGTCGGGCATTCTGTTCCCTCGGTGGCCAACCAGATGCCTTTGGGTAAGCTCACGCTCAGGACATAAGGGCTCTGACATGTACTACCTTACTCATTTGTTCAGTCGTTCAGTCGTGTCCAACTCTTCATGACCCCATGGACCATAGCACGCCAGGCCTTCCTGTCCTCCGCTCTCTCCCGGAGTGAGCCCAGGCTCATACTCATCGCATCCGTGATGCTATCTAGCCATCTCATCCTCTGCCATCCCCTTCTCCTTTTGCCTTCAATCTTTCCCAGCATCAGGGTCTTTTCCAGGGAGTTTTCTCTTCGCATTTGGTGGCCAAAATATTTGAGCTTCAGCTTCAGTATCTGTCCATCCAGTGAGCAGCCAGAGTTGATTTCCTTTAGGATGGACTGATTTGAGCTTTCGACAAAGTGCCCCATGATATCCTGATGAGCAAACTAGCTCAAACTGGGCTAGATGAAACAACGATCATGTGGATCCACAGTTGGCTACAGAATCGGACTCAAAGAGTGCTTATCAATGGGACCTTCTCAAGCTGGGGAGAGGTAACGAGTGGGGTACCGCAGGGCTCAGTCCTGGGCCCAGTGCTCTTCAATATTTTTATTAATGACTTGGAGGAGGAGGTGCAGGGAATGCTGATCAAATTTGCAGATGACACAAAATTGGGAGGGATAGCTAATACTTTGGAAGACAGAAACAAAATTCAAAGTGATCTGGATAGACTGGAGTGCTGGGCAGAAAACAACAGAATGGCATTTAATAGGGACAAATGCCAAGTTCTGCACCTAGGAAAAAGAAACCAAATGCACAGTTACAAGATGGGGGATACGTGGCTCAACCACACTACGAGCGAGAAGGATCTTGGAATTGTCGTCGATCACAAGCTGAATATGAGCCAACAATGTGATGTGGCTGCAAAAAAGGCAAATGCTCTTTTGGGCTGCATTCATAGAAGCATCGCTTCCAAATCCCGGGAAGTACTAGTTCCCCTCTACTCAGCACTGGTTAGGCCTCATCTGGAGTACTGTGTCCAGTTCTGGGCACCACACTTTAAGAAGGATGCAGACAAGCTGGAGAGGGTTCAGAGGAGGGCAACAAAGATGATCAGGGGACTGGAAACAAAGCCCTATGAAGAGAGACTGAAAGAACTGGGCATGTTTAGCCTTGAGAAGAGAAGACTGAGGGGAGATATGATAGCACTCTTCAAGTACTTGAAAGGTTGTCACAGAGAAGAAGGCCAGGATCTCTTCTTGATCATCCCAGAGTGCAGGACACGGAATAATGGGCTCAAGTTACAGGAAGCCAGATTCCGACTGAACATCAGGAAAAACTTCCTGAGTGTCAGAGCAATACGGCAATGGAACCAATTACCTGGGGAGGTGGTGGGCTCTCCCACACTGGAGGCCTTCAAGACGAGGCTGGACAGCCATTTGTCAGGGATGCTCTGACTTGGATTCCTGCATTGAGCAGGGGGTTGGACTCGATGGCCTTGTAGGCCCCTTCCAACCCTACTATTCTATGATTCTATGATTCTATGACCTCCTTGCAGTCCAGGGGACTCATAAGAGTCTTCTCCAGCACCATAGTTCGAAGGCATCGATTCTTTGGCGCTCAGCCTTTCTTATAGTCCGGCTCTCACAGCCATACGTTGCTACTGGGAAAATCATAGCTTTCATTATACGGACCTTTGTCGGCAAGATGATGTCTCTGCTCCTTACTATACTGTCTAGGTTTGCCATAGCTTTCCACCCAAGGAGCAAGTGTCTTTTAATTTCATGGCTACAGTCACCGTCTGCGGTGATCTTGGAGCCCAAGAAAATAAAGTCTATCACTGCTTCCATTTCTTCCCCTTCTATATGCCAGGAACCTTACTCATATTTTCCCCCTAAACTGAAAAAGCTCTTAACAGCTTACATTCCTCATTGGGAAGGTGCTCCAATTCCTTGATCATTTTGGCTGGTTCTGTAAGAGATGCTTGCTAACATGTAGGGTTTTCAACCGGACGTGCGAATAGTTGTTGATGAGATTTACATGGCTCTCCACACACAGATCAGCTTTCATGGGTCTCTACACACATGCAATGAATATGAACTTGAGCACGCTCCGGGAGAGAGCGCAGGACAGGAAGGCCTGGCGTGCTATGGTCCATGGGGTCATGAAGAGTCGGACACGACTGAACGACTGAACAACAACAACACACAGATTGCCCATAACAGGGTGGAAAATATCAAGTCCATATTAGGACAATACCTTCATTAGTACAACTCAAAAGTCACACAAAGAAGAGAGGAAATAAATAGTCCTTTCTCTATCCAGACTTAATTTTGAGAGTGCAAGACACTGGAGAATATATTTTTGTATGCACTTAAACTAGCAAACAAAATTATGCCTTAATTACTGCTCATGCATTCATTACTTAATACTTGGGTAGATTTTTTAAATGCATTTGCTTTGAGTAGTTAGTATTACTATGCTATTTAGCTGGTTAATTTCATTATTGTCTCTTTCAATATTTTTATTTTGTTGGTGATGTAAATAGAGTTTGAAATAGTAATTAAAAAACTCATCAGGTCCTAATTGTTATTTACCCAAAATGCAGGTGTCAAGATTAATAACAGATTCCAAGCTAAAACAATTATGTTTTGTATTGTATCCACCATGTCTGGCCTCTGGGCACCACTGTAATACAGATAACAAAGCAAATAATAACCGGAGCTCAGGGATACTATACAGCTAGCGATGCATAAATAGACACATTTTTCTCACTTATATCTTCCATTTTGATTGGCGGCAGGGTTCTGATTTGCATCATCACAGTGATTTTATTTCGCAGTAATCATACCATGTATGAACGCCTTAATTCTGAATGGTTGACAGGTTTTATTACCCAATCAGAGCACAATGTCTGGCAATATTGCTGTGCTTTGATAGCTGCTATGAAATCCTTCTGTTTTGATCGGAAGGCTCATTTAGCGGTGAAGACGCAGGACAGAGACAGCGAGACATGGGGTTTCATTGTGTTCCCAGCCAGAGGCCTCCTGCGGACCTTGAATAGGGTAATCACATCTTTCTAGGGGTATTTAAAGTGCTTCCAATGTCTTTGTGCGCTTTAACCCCAGAAAGCATTTGCTCTTAAGGCATTTTATAAGTGATCATAAAAATGTGCCTCTTGCCCTGTTTTGGAGCGGGAAGGTGCACATATAATTGAGTCCAGTGTTGTATGATTGACTATGGCTGAATCTACACATAGCAGTTATACCATTATCATACTGTTATCATAACTGTTGTTGCCCACTGGTGTCATGTGTACCAATAGTTATGATAACGGTATGATAATGGTATAACTGCTATGTGTAGATTCAGCCTATACAACTCAGGGTTGTATTCAGACTTAGTCATACTTACAGTTGAAATCAATGGGACGTAAGTTGGCCATGACTAACTTGTCGCATTGATTTCAGTTGGTCTACTCTGACTAAATCTAGATTCATCCCCTATTTTTTAAGCAGTTGCCTGAGACAGAGTAGCATTCATATTAAGCATTTATTGCGCTAATTTTCATTCACATCTAAATGTATGCTGTCTATCTGGCATGTATTGGTGGACCTGCAGCTTTTGTAGATACAAGTAATGAGTTCTGAGAGAACAGGGGTTATGTCGTTAGGCAGATATGAGAAACAGGAGAATACAATATTTTGACCACTCCTAGAACAGGCCTTGGGATAGTTTCACAGGCAGGGTAAATGTTAGCATGTTGAACTAAACTCAGGGAGACCCGAGTTAACCCTCCCCTCCCTAAACACTTCCACCCCTCCAGCCCCATGCAGCTTACAAAAAAGGGACCCATTGGGGCAGGAGGGATTTTGGGGTGATGGCAGCTGGTGAGGGAAGGTTTTATGTCATGAATGCACCCTCCTTCCTCTCTCTCACAACCATCAGTGGAGGGAGACCCTACTCAAAGAAATTCCGTCCTGAGTGCCATGAAGGATGACAGAGCTAAGTTATATTTGCTCCCCTGGATACACATGTGTGAATCCCATTAGTGTAAATGGGATATAAATGTGTATCTATTGAGGGTAAGATAGACTCACAAGAAAGGATGGACAGGTAATGCAGAGCATTAGAACATGGTGCATGTGTGTGTGTGTGGTGGGGGGGAACGATAATTTTGTGCTTTAAAAACTTTAGCTCTGTCATTAGGATAGATAGTATTATTCAAGTTCAAGAATATATATTGTATACACATGACACTGTATAAATCTCAGATGATTTTCTTGTCGTAAAGGTGAAAATAAAGCTCCTGGTTTACCTGGGAACAAGATTGTGTGGGTTTGAGGTTCTGGTATGGAGGAATGGGTAGCCATCTACCCTACTGCTCACTTCCTCCCTGCTGGAACCAGGCACCCCCACAACCTTGCTACCAGGTAAGTTGGGAGCCTTATTTGTGTAGAGCAGCATGGAGTTGGGTCCTGTCAGAGAAGGAAGGGGAGGTTAACAAACAGAAACATACATAAACCTGGATAGATTAATACATGGCCGGTTTCATCTTTGAATAGAATTTTGCTGGGGACACAGGACATGGATCCCTCATCAAGTAGCTTGCCTGCTGGCTGATTGTGCCATCTTGGCCCACATGCCAGGAGCCTTAGTGGAGTGGCAGGAGTCATGGGCTCACACCAGGGTGCAGACCATTAATATGAGCCCCTTTCTGCCCTCGGGTGTGGCCAGCTTGAAATGCATTGCTTCATATGCTGCTGGCCAGCTTGAAATGCATTGCTTCATATGCTGCTGAAGTTAGTGATGCTGCTGAAGTTCAAAATTAACAGGCTCAAGATAAAGAGTTTTCCCAGCTCACAACTGTGTTCTGAACTAAGCTCTGCTGAAATTCTTAGTCCCTTCACAATTAAGAGATGCATTATGAACGTTTGTGCCAATTTTGTGCCTGCTTGCTCAGCGGTGATCAAGGTAGGCATCCTAAGCTAGTAGTCGCTGGCATCAAAAGTTCAGAAGTAGACCTGAAATCCCAAACTTTCCTTAATGGCTGAAAGTGACTTGGCATTTTAAAACGGGATTGTATTTACACCACAATACTTTGGTTCCTGAACAGTCAGAGAATGTCACTTACTATGTTTGGCTGGAGTAGGGTGTATGTGTTGGGGGGGGGGGGTAATCCATGCCATTTCTCACTCTGATGAGCCTTACTATCCGGTTTCCCTGGAAGTTACTGGGAAGATTTACATGTGTTTTAAGGCTGCTTGCTTTGCTTGTGTGTACACCGTGCAGGCAGGGTGTATGTGTGAAAACCTCCTGGAGTACTCGCAATCTGCCCCATTAAACAAAGGAGCAGCTCTTCTCAAATCAGGTTGTGAGAATGGGGTAACTGGAGGAACACGCAAGCACCCCCACCAATCTTACATGGATTGCTGAGGGTCCTATCCTCTGCAGGAGCAGCATTCAAGTCAGTGTGTCTTGTCTGCTGCTTGGGATGAAAGCTCTATCTGCCTCTGGATCTTAGTCCTTCCTGGAACTTTGCACACACAGGCCCTCGCAGTAGTCTTAGGTATTTCACACTCGGACCCATCTTCTATTAACTAGTTGGTTATGCAGCCGTGTGTGTCAACAGATCATAGTTCACATACATTGAAAGTGATGACACTCTGTTTGAAGAATAGCAGAGAAACCACCATGAGAAGCTTAAGTACAAAGAAACAAAAAGATTAAAGATATTTAAGCAGACAGTGGCAGTCAGTGGGCCCATGAAGCAACAGGTGATGCTCACAAGGGGACTTTTTAAGGGATCAAAGTGGTCATTTTTTCATTCATTGTATCTGAACTTTGTAAGCTATGTGAACCAGAGGTGTTGTTAGGCGCTCAAAAGGTTTGGGCCCCAGGCTCATATGACACACATCTGCATAAAATTTGCATGTGCTAATTTATATGTGCATAGAAATAATGGCTAGGATTTATTTAAAGTTCACAGAAGGCAAAGCCAGTCAATTCATTTCCCATCTAAATCACCCCAACTAAAAGCTTACTTTGGCACCAGTGGAAGCTGCTACACTGGGGGTAATTTTGAGGATCACGGCGCACAAGGAGGGGAGGGTGGACTTTTCCCTCCCAAACTGCAACCCCCCTGGACATCCCTGCCCTCCTCGGAATTAAGCTTAGGGAGGGAAAAACACCTTCCATTGGCAGTAATGGATGCTCAGTGCTCTTGGAAATAGATCTAGGGTCCTGGGAAATATTCCCAGGCCTAGAAGCATCCTTGATGTGCACCCTTAGCTGAGCTCATGTTGGCCTGTTGTTTGCTTGGGTGTCCAGGCAGTAAAGCAGAACCCACAGAAGCTATACAGGGTGCTTTCAGGAGCATGTTTTACCACACCATTGTCCTGCCTCTTGCACAGAATTTTACAGGGGGGGGGGGGGCGGCAGTCCAGATGACATTCTGCTCCACCCATATCCTTTCCATGTTTTTCCACCTCTTTTTCCGTCTTTCTTCCTACTGCAGAAATCCATTACAAACGCAATCCTGTGGCGATACCCGTAAGCCTCTGAACTCGAGTCTGGATGCCGTCTTCCATTTGTAGCCCTTCAGTGTGTACCCACCATTTCTTGTCTTTTTTTTTCCTAACCAGAAAAAAAATATTTTAAGAAGGAAAAGACAGGATAGCTGCATAATGCAATTTGACTAATAGAGCTAGGAGCCCTCCATTTAGAAGCACCATCAATTCTCCTGATCCAATTCTCCTGATCCACGCAACCCAAAACCACATTAAGCTTGGGTGGTGGCGGGGAGGTTTTAATAAAGCTTGCCTCAGATGCTAGAGACCAGCAATACAGGCTTCAGGGAGTAGAGGACAGAGAACATGTTAGTGTGTTTGTATAGGTTTGGACTTACCTAGCAGAAGGGGCTTCAATGGCAATTAAGGCCTTCAAATGCTTCTGTGAATGGAACTGATTTATCACTAATTGAAAGAGCGATCAGAGTTTTGCAGAGAAGAGTACCTGATTCTTTGGAGGAAAGGGTTCCATGAAGTTCATTCTCCACAGGCACAGGCATGCTGTATTAAAGAAAAGAAAACAGATTGCACTTAGAAATATGAAGGGCATTACCATGGTAGATTAGGGGTGATAATAAGTTCCTAAAAAAATTAAGAGTCTTGCGGCACCTTAAAGAATAACACATTTTATTATGGCACAAGCTTTCATGGACAAGCTTTCATGGCCCACTTCATCGGATGCGTGGAGTATGATCAGTTGTCATACACACACATACACACCCCAGCGTGAAAGGAGAACAATGTAATGGTTGGAGTTAAATGGCAGTGGGATGCAAAAAGTGCAGTCTATGACAATTCAACCAGTGCTTAAACGTATGCAAAACACCAGCAGTAACTGGTGATGTATATTTACCTGACAATTAAAGATCACACTCCACACATCTGATGAAATGGGTTCTAGTCCTGTTTGCAACCCTCAAATCCCCTACAGACCGCACAGCTGCCACCACTGCAGTGCTGAATTGCAGTGGTGCAGCAGCATATATATATATATTTTAAATGGCCAGGTTGCTACCAAAATTTGTACTTTTAAAAGATCCGTAGCACTTTGCCATCAAATTTCAGAAGCAACCCCCTGGGTTTTTACCCCACTGTGTAGTGTGAGCAATTTCGACAGTGGCAGTGGGAGGCAGCGAAGAGGATGGGGGGAGCACATGTCTTACACCCCTGAACTAGCTGAACCTTTGGTCTGATCCAGTAGGGCTCTCTTTTTATGCTCTTTTTCCTATGCAGCCCCAGCTCTGGCAAAGATGCATCAAACTGTGACAGTCCAGACACAGCCTCACCTGCAATACCATTACCTTTCTTCTGAAGGAAAAAAACCTGTCTGTCTCTCTGTCTGTCTGTCTGTCTGTCTTGGTCTCTCTCTGTGAAAGTGTTTGCTTATCAGGAAAAATAATATACGTGACAACAAAACTCCTGTTAAACATTATAGCAAATAATTTCAGAACCCGATTCAGTTCTGAGCCTCCATTAAAGCCTTGGGATTTAAAGGCCTTCCTTTCCCATCAATTCATCCCAAGGCATTTTCGTTTGTCACTTGTGCGTTAATATAGTGGTTTCCTTGTGGCATTTACGCACTGACCCTGCCTGCCCCTTATTCCAGATTATAAATGAGGTGTGGAATTACAGAATGCATATCCTGATAGCACACCTTTAATAAATATGTTAATCAACTGTCTCTATGGCATGTCCCCGGGTGTCGAAGAGTTTGTGCCTTGCGTTATGTGTGGGGCACTTTACATTCTATTCTCTTTGCAGTGACAACCTTCAGTTAAAACGGATTTATTGGATGGGGGAGAGGGAGAGTCCATTAGCCATGAGTTGCATATGTGAAAATTATACACTAGAATGCTGGATATAGCTTTCACTTGGTCATCTAAAAGGCTGGTCAAATAAAAAAGGCCCTAAGAAAAGGTACTGCAGGCTTGAACCAGAAGCTCTGCTGGTCACAATTGATTTGAGCCATCTGGGTCATTGCTTGAAAGGGGGAACTGCAGGTGGTTTGAGCCAAACTACTAGAACCACCTCCCAGAATCCTCCTTGTAGTCAAGTCATCCAAGACAGCCCATCACATGCCACTTTCTCCTAAAAAGTTCCCAGATCTGCTGCTCTCCCTCCATTTGGGCACCTTGTCCCTGAGTGATGCCACTAGGACAGGGGTGTTGAACTTCTTCCAGCTCAAGGGTCTGCAATCCATTTCGGAGAAGCTCTCGGGGGCTGCATTACTGTGGGGTAGGCCCCAAACACCAAAAATGCCAGCAAATCTCCTCCTTCTGTTCCACTAACATTTTGATTCTGCTGGTCAGGAAAAGCCTTTTTACAAATGGAAGGACGCAACTGGATTCAATCCAAGATTATTATGGTATTATCTTCCAGTCCTCTTTTGCTTTGCTTCTCCTTAATAATAATAGTGACGTTTTTAGTGCATTTTAAAAATTGTTTTTGTATTTTTCTTCCCCTTTTCTGACCTGCCTTGAATATTTAGGAAAGGCAGGATATAAATGTTTCAAATAAATAAACACATGAATATATAAACATTACAGGCATCAAGACATGTACAAGATAACATAAAGAGGCAATGATTGCCTATATTATAGCATCTCTGATTTTCCTTAAACTAGTTGGAATGGGAGGCAGAACGTGCTGGCTGCATTCCTTCTTCTTTTCTCTGGCCCCTCCACCCCCACCCCTTTTATTGTTGTATGTTTCTTTAGGGCATGCATTTATGCGTGCAATTATAGATAATGGTTTGGATCTTGAGTTGCCCTTTTGTTTTGTGGAAGGGCCTTAGATGCAGCAGAGGCTCCTGCTAGTGGGGGGGTGTATGTAATTTTTTGCCAATTTCCCCTTCCACCTGCAGCCCCTAAGCCACTTCCCACAAGGTACTGGAGGGTCCCCAACCCCCTGGAGCAGATATTCCAGGGGTGCAGGGGACTGCAGAAGGATGGGGGAAATCGGCAGAAATATTGCTCTCCTTCCCTTCCACCAGAGGGGAAAATCTTGTGGATGGAGTTCTGCTTACACGATCTCAGCATCTCAGGCCTTTGTATTGTTTCTGTAGGTATATGATATGTTTCTAGCTTGAAAAAAAATAAAATGAAAATGTCTTGAGTACAAGGACATTTAACATATGGTTTAGCCCCTAGTTCTGTGTAAGTATACTTGGTGAGCCTGTCAAAAGATTAAGGGTGAGGTTCTATGGATTGCGCCCTGAGTACTCGTAAGCCCATGAACTCGGGGGCTTACAAATATGCCATGCAGAAAGGAAAATGCGTTGTGCCTCCCTCTCTGCATTTTAGCTAGACTGGCAATTTTGCCCATCTAGCGGAAGCTTCGAGGAGAGGAGGGGAAGGGAAGGGAAGGAGGCTGGGTTGAGCACAAGAAGCTGCATAACGCAACTTTTGCAGTCCTCTCCCCGCCCCAGGAACGCCCCCTTCTCCCCATCTCCGTGCTCTGTTTTACGAGCATGGAGAGGCAGCTGGCGTGGTTCTCTTTGTGTGGGCTATGTGCAGGAGAGGGAGGGGAATGCGGTTTCATGGTGGTGTCCTGGCTCCGAGCTCAGAGCCCCACCTCTGAGCTCGGAGCCAGGAAAAACCGAAAAATCCTATGTCCCTCAGATGCTGTCCGAGGAATGCTGGGAGTTATAGGACTTTTTTCAGTCTAAACATGCATAAGACTGCACCCTAAATAGTTTTTATTTATTTTGATGGGCCTTCTAACAGATTAATCTATTAAACGTAAATGTATTTGCAAACTGCCAACAACTCCATCTAACTGCCTTGGTCAAATGTTGAAAGAAGTGTCAGATAAGTTACACTGTCAAAAACACTTATTGTTAAACAGAAAGACCATCTTCTATATGTTATTTTTCATTCCCTGTTACAGTAACACACTAGCTCTTAATTTGCTGCTCCGTTGATTCAAATTTGCCAATGAAATTGAACCAGATCAATCAGCTAAAGATTTAGTTGACTCACTACTGATTAAATCAATTGAGGATGCAATCCTAAATACACTTAAATAGAAATATTCCCCATTGAACTCAATGAGACTTACTTTTGAGTAGACATATATTTATATTGCACCATAAAGCTTGTAGCCCTACTAATCAAGTATAGGGGACAATATTACCTGTAAAGCAGCACCTAAATTCCACTGAATTAACTGGGATTTACTTCTAGCTAAATGCATTTCGTGCATTCTGCAAGATTCGGGTTGGAGCACTGATTCGGAGCCTGCCTGCTTCAAGTCAGGTCCGCATCTTGACTTGGAAATCCAGATCTTCGTGCCTCCCATTGACTATCATTGGAAATCAAGAAATGGCTATAACTTTGTCCTGTTTGTCAGAATTGGATGATTTGCAGATATTGTAGTCCCGTAAGGGGGCCTTTTTGTGTAACATGCCTTTAAATTGAGGGGTTTTTAAAAAGGAAACTCCTGGTAACACTTTTTCTTAGCAGATAGTTGTCCCTTCGGAGGGTGTCCCTGGGCAAGAAACCTGCAAACTTTCAGAAGGATAGGTGCAGGGACAAGTGAGTTGCAATGAATAAAAGCAGTTCAAGACTTTTTTGTTTTCTGCTCTACTGGCATCAAAGTCCAAGAAAGTTCAATAGATCAGGGTGAGTGATGGTTGTGGAACATACAGTGGCAGAGGAAGAAGGACTTGAGCATCCAGCAAGCACCCAATGGTACGCCCTCCCAGGTCCCATAGTCTCCATCAAACCTCTTTTAACATCCCTGCTCCTGGGAAAGGGAACTAGCACATGGAACACTATCAGTCCTGTGATATATTACTTAAGAACATAAGAAGAGCCCTGCTGGATCAGACCAAGGGTCCATCTAGTCCAGCATTCTGTTCACATGTTCACACAGCAGCCAACAAGCTGCCCACAGGAAACCCACAAGCAGGATATGTGTGCCGCAGCACTCTCCAGACCATGTTCCCCAGCAACTGGTGAACATAGGCATACTCCCTCTGATTCTGGAGGTAGCGTATAGCCATCAGGACTAGTAGCCATTGGTAGCCTTCTCCATGGATTTGTCCAATCCCCTTTTAAAGCTTCAAATTGGTGGCCATCACTACATCATCCCGCTACTTCAACCCCCCCGCCCCCCGCTCTGGGATTGAAGAGTCCTGGTAAAACCATTCACTGTGATTAGAAGCTAGAGCTTCCAGTCACAAAACTACACCTCCGCTTTTGTCCCCCTCCACACCCTGGTGTTTTCCTTATATGGACAGCTTGGGAAGAAATGTATGAATTTTGGAGACATACTATATGTCTGTATTCCTCCAAATCCTGAATCTTCAGGAATGTTTAAACTCAGCTTTGGTCTGCTTCAGAGGAGCCCCGAATCTGTTAGCCTGATTCGGTTCAGGATTTGGATGAATCCAAAGGATACCCCTGGTTTGCAGGTAGCCAATAGCTTCAAGTTACCCAGGTTGATTAAGGGCACAGTCTTATGCACGTTTAGACAGAAAAAGAGTCACACAACTCCTAGCATTCCCTCCTATCCAGCCAGGTTTTTTTTGTCTAAAACCTTTGATGGATCAGATCAATGCCCATCTTGACCAGCATTCTGCTTCCAACAATGGACAACCAGACTTCCCTTCGAAATGTCACAGGCAGAGCTAGATAGAGGTAGCTATCCCCCGTTCCTAGTCTCCGGTATCTGGTACACAGAGGTAGATTGCTCTAAATATGCAAGCTCCATTTAGTTGCTATGATTAATGTTTTCCTTATATGGACATTGATACAACATTCTCCAAAGCTTTTCATAAACATCTGAAAACCCATTGCCCCAGTGAAATGGCCACATCTGGGACACATAGGTGGTATTTTGGAAATAGATCAAAGTACCCATGGACTTTGAGTTGAACAAATTACACTTGGAGGGAAAACAAACAAAGAAGAACACAATTTTAGGCAGAACAAGAAGATGTATGGACTTACCTTGCAGCTGTAAAGTAGCCACCCATGGGCTTTTTTCTATGGGACTCTGAATAAAAGAGGATCTTGTCCACAGTGTTGACATGCTGAGCTCTCATATTGTTGTCTTTAGGCTGCTGCTTTCTCATATTCCTGGTTTGTATGAAGAATTCAATTGTCCTTAGCCTTTTATTGAACAGTAACAAGAGAGATTTGGGTCTACCTCTTACAATTTGCCACTCAATTTCTTTCTTTGTATAAATAAGAAGACTCCCTCTACCGGCATCTATGATACTACTCAATTCACACCACTACCAGTAGTAGTAGCAGGAGCATGACAGTGTGAATAGGTGTATCCAGACGACTGATTTATTGCATGCTCGTGATTGTCACTCATGGAATTTTGCAGAGATAAACTAGTAATAAAAGTTCATGGCGCTGTATCGGCAGTGCGTAATGCCGGCTTGGCGCCACGAACTTGCCAAGGAAGGCCGTTCCTTGATTCAAACCACGTGTCTCTCAGAGTAAAATGCCTCCCTGGAATGAAGGGAGACATCTGATCCCCCAACCTCGGAATCAACGTCCTCGTTAAGTTCAGCGGGGCTTACTCCCAAGTAAGTATGCTGAGGGTCGCAGATCTACAGTGTGATCTTATGTCGATTCAGAAGTAAGTCCCACTGACTTCAATGGGGCTTACTCCCAAGTAAGTATGCCTTAGGGCTGCAGAGAAACAGTACAGCACAAGTTAAGCAACAAAAGCAAGACTTCCCCACCCCGTTCCTTTGCACTCATGCCAGGGAGGTGCTCCCTCGATTCAAACTACATGTCTGCTGTGTAAAGAAGCCCATCCTAATCCCACAAAGAAAGAAAGTGAAAGCAGAAAGTCCTCGAAAGGATGCAGGGTCACCCAGTGTCACCCAGAGAAGGGCAATCTTTCATCTCAGCAGCAGCAGCATCTCCGCCTCCCTTTCCCATCACTTGGTCCTTTGCACTGTCCTGCAATCCTTACTTTGAAGAGGTAAATTGAAAAGGGATAGCAGCAACAGCCTCAAAAGATAAGCTGTAATTTAGTTTGGTGGCTGATACATACACAAAAGACCCAGATGGGAAATTCAGTAGGCCTTGCTCAATGTTCCCACTGACTGGGTTGGATCCAGATTTAAGCCGGATCAACTGTACTGGCAGAAGTGGACTTCCCCTCCCCCACCTTCCCACAGTAACCCCTCCACCCCCTGAAAATGCTACACAGTGAGTCAGGAGACACTGCTACATGGGGTGAGCTGTGGTGGATGGACCTTTCAGGCAAATGGACCTTTCTTTCACAAATGGAATCCTTCCTCTCACGGAAGGCAGATCTTGGATGCAACCCAATATCTTTATTCAAAAGGAACGCCCAAGGGTTTCACAGTTTACTCTTTGTTCATTGAAGCTGTCTAGTACAAAGATAAGAATGTCATATTCATAAAGATAAGAATGTCAGACTCATAAAGCGGTGGTGTGTGTGTGTGCGCGCGCGCGCGTGTGCAGATATGTTTGCAGCTGAAGACATGCAATTGGACTTCATCACATTGCTACTCTGCATCAATGGTGAATGACTTACTGGGTTTCACCAAAAGAATTTCAGACTCTGTAACCAATGGTGCAAAGGTCCTACACAATGATTACATAATCATTAGGAAGCTGTAGCTGTAGCAGAGAGCACATACCTATAAACATGGTGATTTGAAGGGGCATAGCTCAGTCAAACATGCAAGTCACACTCATCAGAATCAGGTACAAAGACTGGACCTAGAACTTGCACTGTTGAACCAGAAGGCTCCCTAAAATAGGTCTCTTTTCCTTTGCACTGGAAAGGCATTTGGGGAGTGAGACAGGGTCCTCAATCCTGTGTAGAGCTTCATACAAATGTCAGCTGCAGCCACCTAATGATGGAGACAGGAAATCTACCTGCATTGTAAGAGAAATTTGGGCAGAGGTGGGCAACCTGTTTTCTTGGCAACCTTTCTTGGCACTCACCCAAGGTGCCCTACCCCTCCCACTTTTTTTTACTAACACATTTCCTAATGAGCAGCCGGGATTGCTGTGAAATAGGTTTCAGTTGGAGCTGAAAGCTGGGTTCAGAGGAGTTGTTTTCTGTGCTGGGGTTCAGTCTCCACCTCTGCCTTGTATTCAGTCTGTTGTGCAGCTGACTTGTCCTTTGCCATGCCTCCCATGGAAGCCATTTTGTGGCAGTGCCCATGACTGTTCTTAAAACTGCCTAAGTTTTAAGACATGGCCCAAAAAAGTTGCCTACTGTTGACCTAGGCTATATTTTTGTGGAGGAATCTGACTCACATATTGGATGGAGTGTCATTATATATTTAACTGTGAAAGTTATAATGTGCTAAGGAACAAACTGACTCCTCCTTAGCCACCTTTAGGAAGAGTCTGGGTCACCATGACCAGCAGTGGTAGTGAGAGCACTCCCACCACTGTACCACCAAAATTCAGTGGGGAGGAGGCAAAAGAAAACCGAGGCTTTGCTGCCATAATTCAGAGGCAACCAGCTATGGATCTTTTAAAAGGACAAATTTAGCTTGAAAACAAGCTAAATCTGCCCTATTTAAGGATCCAAAGTGGTTTGCCACTGAATTTGGGCAGCAAACCACTGATTTTTTTTTTTCCAGCTGTAGGGTGGGGGAAATGTTGACAGTGCAGGGGGGGGGCAGAAAAGGAGGGGGCACATGCAGCCCATGGGCTGCATGCTACACACCCCTAAATGAGACGGACCAATGCTCTGACTCTGAATATGATGGCTCCATATGTTCAAGACCATCAACCAAGACAGTTTTCACCAGCCTTGACAAATGGCAGGATGAAGAGGGAGGGTAAGCAAATGCATGCAACAACCAAATTTCAGGAAAGCATCAACTATTACATATAGTTTTCTGTTTTTATTATAGATTTTTTTTTTTTATCCACATGAATGTTAAAGAAACTACAACAGAGTTAAATACCTTTGCTTTTAATCTCAGTGGTTATATTTTTAATTACACTCAATAATAAATTGTAAAATATTTCCAGAAGAGTACAATCTTCATTCATACAGCAGGCAAAATACCAGGAGAATGGACAGAGTCTGGGAAGGGGTGGGATGGGGGAGCACATCGGGTGTCCTTGAAGTTTCCAGTCTGCTTTTAGAAAGCGCTGAATATGGCTAATGCTCTTCCATCAATGCATCTTGATGTAATGGCTGCCCATGTTTTTCTCAATCACATTTCTTTCCACAAGAGAATCATTCTTCAAAAGGGAAACAGTTGAATTCTCAAATGCTTTTGTGGCATTGGACTGGGAAGCACTGGGAGATTCTTTGCACGGGTTTATCCACAAGACCCAGTCAAAGCCTTTTCAGTTTCTATCAAGTTCAGGAGTCCTTCTAAAAACACCAAACCAAACTTTGGTACCACCAAAAAGATCCAAGACAGGCATTCTTGAATTGTTCCACTTTTTCCTTGTGTGTGTGTGTTTAAAATTAACAAATGGCTGCTACATTCTAATTTACATGGTTGTCCATGAAGCTTTGAGGTCACTTGTCCTTAGGTTCAATGGAACCTGATCCTTTTTTGTTTCTTCCTTATGTTTTTTTTTTACTACCCAAAGCCCTTCCATTTTCAGTCTTTAGGTAAGTCTGAATTCAGAGTGATGGGTGGTATCTTACAAGAGGATCCTGTGCTCCTGCTATAAGGAGAAGGAAAAGGAAACTTTAGAGAACATTGATCCCACTCATTGGAGCAAGCACAAATCTAATAACATGAATTAATTTAATTAAACATATTTTAACTAAAAATATTCCAACCACAATCCAACACAAGTCAGTCACCTCAAGTGCACTTGAACCTGCGTTGGATGGGCAATCCCCAGTTTTATAATACAAACCTACAATATAACAAATCAATTAAAAAACCCTATATCAGTTCATTCAAATAAAACATATAAATTAAATTGGTAAGCTTAATAGGTAGATTAATAAACTATAGCTTTAGGGAGCAATCCTATGGCTGCTAGACAGCAGTTAGATGGCGATAGGATATCTGGGTTTCTGGGAACCAACCTCAGAGCTCACGCTCTGAGGTTGGTTCCCAGAGAACTGACCTCCCCCAACTTCTGCGCTGCCTTGGAGGCAGCATGGAACAACTCCATGCTCGCAAGAGGAGCGCAGAGTGGCCAAAAAGCGACGTTCCTGGAAGGCGTTCCAGGGCGCGGAGGGTGGAAACGCCTGTACGACACATCCACTGTGCCATACAGCAGCCTCCTCCTCTGCTCTGCCCTCCAGCGGCTAGACAGCCACAATCGGCTGTCTAGCTGAAAATGCAGGGCAGGAGAAGCACAGAGGAAATGATTCCCTCCATGCTTCTCCTGCCGTGCACTGCATAGGTGGTCACCTCCAAGTTCAGAGGCGGCCGCCTATCTGAATAGGATTGCGCTGTTAATTGATTAATTCACTGAGGCCAATTTTAACAAAGGAAGCTGCATTTTGCATTTGGAGACTATTTTAGTTTTGGTATGTTACTGTAATAGAAGGGCCTAGGTTCAATCCCTGTCATAGCCAGTTAAAGGCATCCCAGGCGGCGGATGTGTCAAAAGAGTCTCTGCCTTAGGGATGTGTGGATTGTGTAAAATCTGTTCTGTCTGTTTTTTGTGGATTGTCAGACAGGCACCTTTTGTTTCACCATCCACCCATCGCCGGAATTAGATTTTTTTTTGTTTCCAAATTTGCACAAATTCACGTTTGCACAAACACACTTTTGTACCATTTTGCGCATGTGAAAATGTCCAAATTCCCTCCAGATGTGCATTTTCACACTTTACCCTATGGAGGAAATGTGTACTTTTGGTCGTTTAAATTTTTTTTGCATGTTTTCCTCAGATGAAACTTGAGCAAAATTCAGGAAAGTTAGAAAACTGGTCCACAAGTCTGCAGAATGTGCCTAACAGGGAGAAAGTTGGTCCACTGCTGAATCCATGGGTCTAATTCATGAAAATCCAAACTCATTTGTTTCAGTTGTGGATTTCTCCGACATCCCTACTCTGCTTACAACCTTGGACTGTACCGGATTAGATGGACCAGCGGACTAATCCAGTTTCACATGTTCACCAGCAAGGGCCCCGTTTTCATAGACTTGCCCAGCCTCAGGGTAGGCTAGGAAGAAGCCTCTATTTCTGACACCCAGTTCAACCTCGCTCCTCCAACCCAATTCCACAATAATGTGTTCTGAACTGGAGGCAACCCTGAACCTGTATTTACGCCAGTGGAGTCTGCTTTAAATCACTGGCTCTAAGTAGCCATTATTCATAGGACATAAAAGTGGGATGGAGAATCTGTGCAACATTCAACATGGGCAGATGTGGCCCCATTTTGCAAATCAAGTCTGATTAGGCACCCAGTGGACAGCTGTCCAAAGTGGGCCGAACCTGGAAAGGTGGATTGAGTCGCAAAACTGGATTGAGATGTATGCTAGTGCTGAAATGAAAACTACGTGCAAATTCAAACGTTTCAGAATTTAACATTTCAGTTTATCTAAATCTTTAAATCTGACATATATAAATGATCTTTATGAGCAAAATTCAAGGCAGGAGAACTGGTGTGAGAATCTCTCCCCATTCGTGTTCATCGCAGTTCCAGCTCTCAGGCCGAGGAAGTCGTTTGGCCTGACCTTTACTGCTCTGCAGTGCCACCCAGATAATGGCCAAGAAGGGAGCTGCAGCTCATGAGCCTAGCTGGACCTGGTAACTGGGTCAGCCAATAGGGACCTGACTGGCATTAAAGAACGACAATGGAACCAATTACCTGGGGAGGTGGTGGGCTCTCCCACACTGGAGGCATTCAAGACGAGGCTGGACAGCCATCTGTCAGGGATGCTCTGACTTGGATTCCTGCATTGAGCAGGGGGTTGGGCTCGATGGCCTTGTAGGCCCCTTCCAACCCTACTATTCTATGATTCTATGATTCTATGAACTGTTACTCTGAGATTGGTTCCTTAGTCTGAGAAACTCATCTGATTGAGTAGCTACTCTGGAGGCAGCCTGGCCCTGGCTTGGTGGCTGCCCGACTTACATCCCTGCTTCTTGCCCCTCTGATCATTGTCTGCTGTTCTGGACCTTGGTTCCTGAACCCGCAGCTCTCTCCCCCAACATAGAATCATAGAATAGTAGGGTTGGAAGGGGCCTACAAGGCCACTGAGTCCAACCCCCTGATCAATGCAGGAATCCAAGTCAGAGCATCACTTTGCTGCCGTTCCCTGCCTCCATCATCTGCCATCTGAGGTAACTGCCTCGCGCTGTCTAATGGTAGGGCTGGCCCTCCTAGCAATCCATTTCAATCCAAGAATCCCATCTTTTCTTGCTTGTTAGTCACAGGCAGAGAGTGTGGCCATGTTGGCCCTCAAAGCAACATTTTATTTTTGGCTGGGACTTAGGAAGTCTTGGAAATGGTGTCTGACAAAGATCCATGTGTTTCTTCACATGGTTGATTTAGTGTAGCATTTAAGCAAATACTAATCACCAGATGGTCAATATTGAAATCAGATTGATTATGTACTTTGCAGCCAAAGATGGAGAAGCTCCATACAGTCAGTAAAAACAAGACCTGTGCTGACTGTGGGTCAGATCATGAGCTGCTTCTTGCAAAATTTCGGCTTAAATTGAAGAACGTAGGGAAAACTACTAAACCATTCAGGTATGACCTAAATCATATCCCTTCTGAATATACAGTGGAGGTGAGGAATAGATTTAAGGGATTAGACCTGATAGACAGAGTGCCTGAGGAACTCTTGGACGGAGGTCCGTAACATTGTTCAGGAGGCAGCAACGAAATCCATCCCAAAGAAAAAGAAATGCAAGAAAGCCAAGTGGCTGTCTGATGAGGCTTTACAAGTAGCTGAGGAAAGAAGGGAAGTGAAAAGCCAGGGAGAAAGGAGAAGATATATCCAACTGAATGCAGATTTCCAGAGAATAGCAAGGAGAGACAAGAAGGCCTTCTTAAATGAACAATGCAAAGAAATCAAGGAAAACAACAGAATGGGAAAGACTAGAGATCTCTTCAAGAAAATCGGAGATATCAAGGGAACATTTTGTTGCAAGGATGGGCATGATAAAGGACAAAGAAGGCAGGGACCTAACAGAAGCAGATGAGATTAAGAAGAGGTGGAAAGAATACACAGAAGAACTATACAGGAAAGATCTTAATGTCCCTGATAGCCATGAAAGTGCGGTCACTGAACTTGAGCCGCACATCCTAGAGAGTGAAGTCAAGTGGGCCTTAGGAAGCATTATTAACAACAAAGCTAGCGGAGATGACAGTATTCCAGCTGAGCTATTTAAAATCCTAAAAGATGATGCTGTTAAAATGCTGCACTCAATATGCCAACAAATTTGGAACACTCAACAGTGGCCACAAAACTGGAAAAGGTCAGTTTACATTCCAATTCCAAAGAAGGGCAATGCCAAAGAGTGTTCAAACTACTGTACAATTGTGCTCATTTCACATGCCAGCAAGGTGATGCTCAAAATCCTACAAGCTAGGCTTCAGCAGCATGTGAACCGAGAACTACCGGAAGTACAAGCTGGGTTTCAAAGAGGCAGAGGAACTAGAGATCGAATCGCCAACATTCGCTGGATCATGGAGAAAGCAAGAGAATTCCAGAAAAAGTCTATTTCTGCGTCATTGACTACGCTAAAGCCTTTGATTGTGTGGATCACAACTAACTCTGGCAAATTCTTAAAGATATGGGAGTACCATACCACCTTACCTGTCTCCTGAGAAACCTGTACAAGGGACAAGAAGCAACAGTAAGAACCGGACATGGAACAGCCGATTGGTTCAAAATTGGGAAAGGAGTACGACAAGGCTGCATATTGTCACCCTGCTTATTAATTATATGCAGAGTACATCATGAGAAATGCCGGGTTGGATGAATCACAGTTTGGAATTAAGATTGCCAGGAGAATTATCAACAACCTCAGATACGCAGACGATACCACCCTAATGGCAGAAAGCGAAGAGGATCTCAAGAGCCTCTTGTTGAGGGTGAAAGTGGAGAGTGCAAAAGCTGGTTTGAAACTCAACATTAAAAAAACTAAGATCATGGCATCTGGCCCCATCACTACCTGGCAAATAGAAGGGGAAGAAATGGAAGCAGTGACAGATTTTATTTCCTTGGGCTCCAAGATCACTGCAGACGGTGACTGTAGCCATGAAATTAAAAGATGCTTGCTCCTTGGGAGGAAAGCTATGGCAAACCTAGACAGCATAGTAAGAAGCAGAGACATCACCTTGCCGACAAAGATTAGTCTAATCAAAGCTATATTTTTCCCAGTAGCAACATATGGCTGTGAGAGCTGGACTATAAGGAAGGCTGAGTGCCGAAGAATCGATGCCTTCGAACTGTGGTGCTGGAGAAGACTCTTATGAGTCCCCTGGACTGCAAGGAGGTCAAATCAGTCAATCCTAAAGGAAATCAACCCTGAGTGCTCATTGGAAGGACAGATACTGAAGCTGAAGCTCAAATATTTTGGCCACCTAATGCGAAGAGAAAACTCCTTGGAAAAGACCCTGATGCTGGGAAAAATTGAAGGCAAAAGGAGAAAGGGATGGCAGAGGATGAGATGGCTAGATAGCATCACCGATGCAATGAATATGAACTTGAGCACGCTCCGGGAGAGAGCGCAGGACAGGAAGGCCTGGCATGCTATGGTCCATGGGGTCACGAAGAGTCGGACACGACTTAACGACTGAACAACAACAACAACAACAACAACAATCTTTGATTAGCGCCGCTGCTTCTTTTTTTTAATCCCTATTGTCTGCAGGGAGGGCATGTCAGTGACAACAGACGCAGCATGAGAAATTTATCCACTCTGCTGTTCACTCTCTCTGCATACCTAAGCGAGGTGCTTTTTTTGCTTCTTGCACTGTGACTTTGGGCGGGTGGATGCTGGGCATATCCTGGTCCATCTGCATTTTGTTCCCCAAAAATGTCCAGCCAGATGCCTCTGGCATTAAGGTGATGGCCATTCCTTTGTTATCCCTGCCCAGCATCCAGTACTGAGAAGCATACTGAAGTATGCTGATGACACCCACACCTATTTCTCCTTAACATTTTTATCCAAGGAAGATATGACTGCTCTGAATGACTGCCTGAAGCTGGTCATGGGCTGGATGAGGGAGAGCAAGCTGAAATTGAATCCAGGCAAGCAAGACAGAGGTGCTCATCGTGAAGGGTCCTAATTCAGGTATTGAGGTATGTCAACCAGTTCTGGATGGGATTGCTCTATCCCCTGAAGAAGCAAGTTCGCAGCTTGGGGGTACTTCTTGACCCAGCCCTTCTCCTGGCACCCCAGGTGGAGGCAATGGTGAGAAGTGCCTCATCAACTTCGGCTGATACGCCAGCTATGCCCATTCCTGGAACATGTGGACCTGATGACGGTGGTGCATGCGCTGGTAACCTCTAGGCTTGATTTCTGCAATGCGCTGTACTTGGGGCTGCCTTTATATTTAGTTTGGAAACTTTAACTGGTACAAAATATGACAGCCAGGTTGGTCTCTGGGACACCCCATGGAGACCATATTACACCGGTTTTAAAATCTTTACACTGGCTGCCAATTTGTTTCCGAGCATAATATAAAGTGCTGGTCCGAACCTTTAAAGCCTTACATGGTCTAGGTCCAAGGTCCCTTAGGGAGCGCCTTCTCCCCTGCATCTCAGTCTGCCACCTGAGGTCCTCTGAGTGCTATCTGCTGCAGCTGCTTAATGTGAGACCGGCAGCCACACGCAAGAGGACCTTTTGCTTTGCCGCCCCTCACTTGCGGAATGACCTGCAGGTTGAAATGTGCCTGCTGACCTCGTTGAAGGTTTTTAAGCGGGTATTAATTATTCCGGCAGGCCTTCCCTTTTGAGAATGCTTGTTCCTTTTGCTGACTTTTGTGTACTGTTTTTAAGCTGTGTTGTTTTAAGCTGTGTTTTACTGTTGGATTTTTAAACAAATTGTTTCTAGTTCTATGTTGTTTTTAGTTATATGTTGTTTGTCTGTAGGTTTTATGTAAATGGTTTTTAAATGTTGTATATTGTATTTTAATGTTTTAACTTTTGTAAACTGCCCAGAGAGCTTCAGCTATGGGGCGGTGTAGAAATAATAATAATAATGCCTCTGGACAAAAGGATTTCCTTTAGCTACCAGGGCCAATAATAGCCATTGATGACACTTCCATCTTTCATGAGTTTGAACAGACTTGGCCCATGCTTGCAGGAGCCACGCCTCGAAGCGGCAGCCAAGTCTCTGGCTGTGTGTGCTGCTCACTGTCCCAACTGGGATGACAAGCAGGATGTGAAGCCAATTCCCTGATCCGTGATCAGAGATTGCAGCATGGATTTCCCTTAGCATGGCACAGTGGGGATTCCTCTCCCAGGGAGCAGAGCTTGGAGGAGGGGGCCTCCATGGACCAGATGGGGAATCTCTTCAGGACAGGTTATGCCTGTGGGCCAAAGGTTCCCCATCCCTGTTGTAAGGGATCCTGAATCGATATGCAGGAAGAGGCACTGAACATAAGAACATAAGAAGAGCCCTGCTGGATCAGATCAAATCCAGCATTCTGTCCACACAGTGGCCAACCATGCTGCCTATGGGAAACGGGGTTGCAAGGGATCCCTGAAAGGTTCTTTAGGCTGACCCCAAATGCATAATATTATAATAGAATCTGATGCCACTACAGCCATGCTGACTCAATATAGCAGCATGGGTTGGTTCAGAATATCAGAAGTTATGATCTAATGCAGGGGTGTAGAACCTCAGGCCCATGGGCCAAATCTGGCCCTCTGAGATTTCCCAAATGTCCATGCCCCCTTCCCCTGGCCCGCCCCCTTCCCTGACCACTAGTTATATGGTGGTTTCCCAGCTTTGGTGCCTTTCCCCTCCCCCGAATTCAAAAAGGTTGAAATGCCTCTCCTAAGGTTTAATTGGAGAGTTTTAAGCCCCTTTTGCCTTCGGCCTTGCCCGCCACTGGAATGCACCCCCAAGAGCTTCTCCAAAACGGAATTCAACCCTCGGGTTGAAAGAGTTCAAACCCCCTAATCCAATGCATTCGTAGCTGTTATTGCACCTTGGCTGAACTCATAAGTTCTTCTGCAGAAAAGAGAAGCTTCCAAAGAGGTTGATAGAAGATCCGACTGCTGCACCTCCCATTTTGCTCCTCCACCAGTTCCTTCACTTACCCTTCTCCCCTGCCGGTGTGGGGCAAAACCCATAGCAGCAGCACAGAGAACTGAGCCTTAAATAAATGGGTGAGTGTGCAGTAAATCACCGAGTGGTGTTGAGACAGTGTTTTGAACTTTTGATTGTGCTATTGGGGGACCACTTTAAATTACATGATTTGGACTCAGGCTTCTAAGAGTTCTTGGAAGGATTATCTAGTTTTCTTGGTTTAAAATCCAGTAACACTGTAGGTTATCCTTCACAGAGATCTCATCCAAGTTCATATGATGAATTTAACCTGCAGTGCCAATAAGCAGCAATGACAACGTAGTCCATCCTCCACTCCTTCTAGCTCACCTTTTAGCTTTTGCTGAGATGTGTGCCGAGTTTTTCTTTCCTGATCAAGCTGGCTGCATAGGGGATCTGCAAGGATAGAGAGAAAACCATCAGGGGAAGATGAAATATCAGAGATGGAAGTGTAAATAGAGGATAGGCCAAACATTTTCTTAGGGTGCAATCCTATGCAAGTTTAGACAGAAAAAGTCCTACAACTCCCAGCATTCCTCAGCCAGCATGGACTTTCCCCCCAAATGTTTCTAAAAGTTGTTTTCTTTTGTAATCAGTTGCTTCAGAAACACATATAACATTTCAGCCACCCAAGTTTGAATTTCTAGGGTTGAGGTGAGCAGGTAGGGATGTCCTCATCTTCCCAAGCTTGAAGTATCAGATGTTTGGCAATAACTGGAGGGGGTTGGCTGTAGCTCAGTGGCAGAATGCATGCTTCACACACAGATGGTTCAAGCCCCGATGTCTCCAGTTAAAAGGATAGCAGGTAGCAGGAAAGGCCTTTTTCTGCCTCAAACCACACAGAGCCACTGCTAGTCTGAGTAGACAATCCTGGATTAGATGGACAAATTGTCCCATATGGTATGAAGCAGTTTCTCACCAGAACCAAGCTTGGGGAAGATGGGTCAATCTTGGAATATAGCCAGTCATTAAGAATTCCAAGGAGCAAGAACAGGTCAGGGTAAGATGAATTGGCTCATCCCAGGCTCCTTTCTCTTACGGGAGGAGCCATGGCTCTGGGCCTCACACATGGAGGGGGCCATATTGCATACCACAGGCCTCGCTCATAATCCTAGAATCTGGGCTCATCCCATGAAGCTGACCGGTGGGCGATTCAAGACAGATAAAAGGAAGGGCTTCTTCACATGGTGCATAGTTAAACGATGGAATTCGCTACCTTAAGATGTAGTGATGGCCACCAATTTGGATGGCTTTAAAAGGGGGTTGGACAAATTCCTGGAGGAGAAGGCTATCAGTGGCTACTGGTCCTGTGTGCTACCTCCAGTACCAGAGGTGGTGGGCCTGTGTTGCTGGGGAACATGGGCGGGAGGGTACTGTTGCACTCATGTCCTGCTTGTGGTTTCCCATAGGCAGCTGGTTGGCCACTGTGTGAACAGAATGCCAGACTAGATGGACCCTTGGTCTGATCCAGCAGGGCTCTTCTTGTGTTCTTATATTCAAATGGCATGTTACATTCAATGTGCTACTCCATGTAAAAATTTAAAAGCCATAATAGCAGGCATGAGGGCCCACAACTGGGATCAGGGCCTTCCCCCCAGGCACAGTCCTAATGAAAAGTCCTCCCTGAAGCTGCCATTTGAGCAGGGAGGAAGGCTGCCATTGGCACCAATAGGAGCTTTCCTCCCAATGCAGAGAGCAGCTCCATGGATTTCCCGCAGGCATTGACAAAGGGAAGAAAAGGGTAAACTCCCCCTTCCCCAGCCATCACAATCCCAGTCCGGATCAGGGCTCCCGTGCCTCCCGTTTTGGCTTTTTAATTATTTTTAACCCAATCACATTAAATGCAATAACACATTTATCTTAAGGCCAAGGGGGCATTGCGGAGGGAACACATACTTTGCATGTAGGAGGTCCCAGGCTCAATCCCCGGCATCTCCAGGTAGGGAAAGAAAAAATCCTGCCTGACTCCGTAGAGAGCCATTGCTGCCAGTCAGTGTGAACAATACTGGGCTAGACAGATCAGTGGGTTGATTCAGTATAAGGCAGCTTCCTATGTTGCTATGGCTAAACATGGAGTACAAACAAACAAACAAACAAACAAACCCCTAATAGTCCTACAGTAAGTTATCAACAAAGTAGACCACAGCAACTGCTGCATGTGGAATGGCAGACTGTGCATGGATCCGGGGAGCATACAAATCATAGAATCATAGGGTTGGAAGGGGCCTACAAGACCATCGAGTCCAACCCCCTGCTCAGTGCAGGAAGCCTGATTCCCAGGCAGTCTCCCATCCAAGTACTAACCAGGGCTGACCCTACTTAGCTTACGAGATCAGGCTAGATCAGGCACATTTCTCTAGGTGCCATCAAGAGACATCACTCTACTCAAGAATTTATTCAGTGTCCTGCACTCTGGGATGATCCAGAAGAGATCCTGGCCTTCCTCTCTGTGACAGCCTTTCAAGTACTTGAAGAGCGCTATCATATCTCCCCTCAATCTTCTCTTCTCAAGGCTAAACCTGCCCAGTTCTTTCAGTCTCTCTTCATAGGGCTTTATTTCCAGTCCTCTGATCATCTTCGTTGCCCTCCTCTGAACCCTCTCCAGTTTGTCTGCATCCTTCTGAAAGCATGGTGCCCAGAACTGGACACAGTATTCAACATGAGGCCTAACCAGTGCTGAGTAAAGGGGCACTAGTACTTCACAGGATTTGGAAGCTATACTTCTATTAATGCAGGCCCAAAAAGCATTTGCCTTTTTTGCAGCCACATCACATTGTTGGCTCATATTCAGCTTGTGATCGACAACAATTCCAAGATCCTTCTCGCTTGTCGTGTTGATGAGCCAAGTGTCCCCCATCTTGTAACTGTGCATTTGGTTTCTCTTTCCTAGGTGCAGAACTTGGCATTTATCCCTAATAAATTTCATTCCGTTGTTTTCATCCCAGTGTTCCAGCCTATCAAGGTCACTTTGAATTTTGTTTCTGTCTTCCAGGGTATTAGCTATCCTGCCCAATTTTGTGTCATCTGCAAATCTGAGAAGCCTTCCCTGCACTTCCTGTTGAAGTTCAGGCGCTCATCATGACTATCCTTGTAGCCAAAATGCAGCTGTATTGATATGCCTCTCCGTCTTTGTCCCTCTCTCCCTCCCTCTCCCTTCTCTCCCTCTTGGTATTACTTGTTTTTGTAGCTGTTCATAAGGTTCTTAATTGCCCATTCAAGACCAAGCCACCCCAAAATACTTTGCTTTATAACAGGAATAGCTCACAACAATCTATTGTTGCTGGGAAAATCCATCTCCCCTGCATCTACTATGAGGAATGCAGCTACGCTCCGGGGGAGCAGGGAAGTCAGGGGGTGGTAGATGATGTCATCATTCCTGCTAATGGAAAGGGCCTCGTGCTTCGACCCTTGTGAGCCCTGGCTGCACTATGCCACTGCACATGCCACATCGGTGCTCCAGGGCTGGAGGAAAGCAGATCATTTGCAGCATGCATGGTGTGGGTCTTTCCTCCTGCATATGGCCAGTGGTGGCTGGTGCTCACTGGGGTTGGTGGGGCAGAGGGCAGGGCAGATACTCAATATTTTACTGAGATTGTTGAAGGAGGGCAGGAGAAGGTCACGCGTGGCCATCGGTAGCTGCATGCCATGCATTGGAGCAAACGTCCCTGGGTGTGAGGCGATTTTTCTGCCACAAGCAGGTGGGGGAGAGGCAGGGGGGCACTGCACTATTCACCCCAAATATAGAGCAGCCTCTTTCTTTCTTTCTTTCTTTCTTTCTTTCTTTCTTTCTTTCTTTCTTTTATTTAAAATATTTCTTGGCCACCTTTCAGGGCAGATGCCTCTGCATATGACATATTTCATTTTGCAGGCACGTTTCTCCCTTCAGCTCTGAAAGGGAACGGGAATGTGCAATGCGAGCCTAGGCACGTTTACTCTGAAGCAGAACCCACTGTGTTCAATGGGATGACTCCATAGGAAGCACGCTCAGGACTGCAGCCTTTTTACGCGTTCTGTGGGCAGCTCCAACATACCCCGTGAAATGACTCCGAAGAGAGGATCTCGGAGCGTTCCCTTCAGCAGGTAGTTCCTGCACCTGTGTTCCGTAGCCCCACCTCACGCTCATCACTTTGTCGAAGGACATAATTTCCTCCGGCAAGGGATGTGCAGCAGAGGAGAAAGGCTGTATTGCCAATTTCCCAATTATTGGGAAAGCCAAGGAAGCCAGACGCTCAGGAAATCGTAAAAAGAACCATTACAAGTCCACGGTGGACAAAAGCTGAAAAATGAAGCCTACTGATCGAGCTTTACACTGCCTTCCCTGAAAAGCTGCTGGAGGGTGTAGTGATTGCGTGGAGGCAGAAGGGGGCACTTGGAGACCAAGGCTGAATAGCAGTTACCATGATCATACTGTTATCATAACTATTGGTACACATGACACCAGTGGGCACCAATAGTTATGATAACGGTATGATAACGGTATAACTCTTGTGTGTAGATTCAGCCCGAGTGGTTACAGGAAGACCTTTCGAGGGATCCACCAGCATTCGCATATACATATAAAGGATGGCAGGACAGCATGCCTGCATTGTCTCTTTGTTGCAAGAGGCTGCTCCCACCAGGCTTGCCCAAACCTGGTTGTTTGTGTATTTGCTGGGGAGGATGGGAGTTCCTGTCCAACACATGGTTTGGGCAAGGCTGCTATAGATTAACAGCAAACTCATTTCTCCCAGTGCAGATCCTTAACGTTCCTGTGCAGATCCTGGGCAGTATCCAATGGCACTCCTCCACAGAGTAGACCCATTGAAGTGAATGGGCATAGTTTATGTAGGACCACCATTGGATGCTGCCCCACGACTTAATGTGGGCCCCAGTCCTGCTGGAACTTATATTTACGGTTGACACCTGATTGGGGGACAGGGTGGGGGGGATCACCCAGCCTCCTCCTGTGCCTTTAACAACTGGCTGTAGAAATTGGCAGGTGAAGCTTTTCACAGCATAGAATCATAGAATAATTGAATCATAGAACAGTAGGGTTGGAAGGGGCCTACAAGACCATCGAGTCTAACCCCCTGCTCAATGCAGGAATCCAAGTCAGAGCATTCCCAACAGATGGCTGTCCAGCCTTGTCTTGAATGCCTCCAGTGTGGGAGAGCCCACCACCTCCCTAGGTCACTGGTTCCATTGTCGTGTTGCTCTTACAGTCAGGAAGTTTTTCCTGATGTTCAGCCGGAATCTTGCTTCCTGTCACTTGAGCCCATTATTCCATGTCCTGCACGCTGGGACGATGGAGAATTGATCCTGGCCTTCCTCTCTGTGACAACCTTTCAAGTACTTGAAGAGTGCTATCCTGTCTCCCCGCAGTCTTCTCTTCTCAAGGCTGAACAGCATGAAAACTCACATGATCGCTGGCTGTGAAGCTGCTGTTAAAGGCACAGCTGCAGAAGACAGGTCAGAACGTAGCTGCCCTGTTTATCTCTTTGGCCGCTCTGAGTGCTTGGACTGCCTGAGGCTGAACAGTGATACCAGAACACATGTGTCTGAAGTGCCAAGTCCCATCATCCCCAAAGAGGATGAAGAGCAAGATCACTAAGAGTTTGCACCAGTGCACATATTGATGAAGCCTGCGATGAGCCATTGCTCAGTAGTAGAGCAAACAAGTGTCAACTGTAACAAAATGTTGCAGTGTAGACTGCTTTTGTTCAGGGTTCCAGCCAGCCAGCCAGGCCCTGTTCCAGAATACTCTACTCCATCCCTCCCCTCATGACAATTGGCCAACATTTTGTGGCTACTGAGGATGCTCAGTCTTCATTGGCCTGTTTTGGGGTTCCCTCCCCCTTAATCTTACCCCCTACAGATTATTATTATTTTGTACTTCTGCAAAGCTTTGAGTTCCCCCAAGCCTGCTGCTGCCACCCTCTTTGTGTGTGAGCAGTGCCATTTTGGCAAAATTAAGGATTTGCACTCAGAGAAACGAGTTTGCTATTAGTCTATAGCCTTGCCCAAAGTGGGTGCCCTCCAGATGCTTGGCACATGGAAGGTCCCAGGTTTGTATGTTCAGCTCTCTGCAAATAGTCATAGGACACATCTGCCAGCCTGTCATCTTAGCCAACTTAAAGAGCAATCCTATGGTCCCTGAGTGAGCATCCCAGGGACCATAGGATTGTTCGGTTTCCCCCTTCTGAGGTTAGAGATAGCACTCTGACCTTGGAAGGGGGAGTTGGAGATCTGACCCCAGATCCCTCCCCCTCATAGCTGGTATGGAAAGGTCCATCTGCCCTCCAAGGTCAGAAAAGTGACCTAAGAGGAGGAGGAGAGGGGGCGTTCTGGTGGGTGGAGAGGGGAAGAGACCAGAGAGGCCAGGATATGAGTTATCCTGAGCCTCCTCCAGTCTCCTCCCCTTCCCCTCCAAAGTGCCCTTGCTAGACAGGCTAAAAAGCCCTTCTAGTGAAATCTGCAGGGCAGGAGGATGGGGAGGCAAAGATTGTCTCTGCCAGTCATCCTGCCCTACATTGGATGATCAGATGTCTCCAAGTTCAGGGGCTTCTGATCACTGAGGGCACAATTGATGGGACTGCACCCTTGTTTAAGAAATGTTGAATATTCAGTGGTTTTAATCTTAACATTTTTAGTAGAGGAGAAATCTCTTACAATTTGTAATTGTTGAACCATCTCTTCTCTGTAGGCCAATTCTCGCTTCATCTGATCTTGAAAATTATCTGTGGGGGAAAGAAAAAAGAAAGGAAGATCCATTAAAAATCTTTTTTAAATGGTATAAAATCAAACCAACCAAATAGAAGTTCAGTTTAAAAAACAACATCATGCCATTAGATATTCTGAAAGAGTTCTGTTGCAGTTCTCTGTGTGGGAATCTTGTACTGGTGGAGAAAATTTGTTATTCAAAATAGCAAGGTTTATGAACTCAGCTGTGCCACCAACTGTAAGATATGCCCAACTGTAAAAATAGGCTAATTGTTACACAAAGCAAAAATATTTAAGCTGCCCTCTTGAACCAACCTGTAGAATCGGAAAGCCAGTGCAATTCTACACAGGTCTGCTCAGAAGTAACTTCCACTGATATACATACAGTATTAGATTTGGTACCCAAGGAAAGACCTGATAGAATGCCAAGCAAACATATGCCATGGGCTGGTAATGCTCAGGATTAGACAGAGAGATTTTAGGCAGCACAGCTTAATTGTGTTACACATGTGGATCGGTAGATCCACTCTGCCAATCAAGATCGGATTCGTTCATCATACACACCTAGGATCCCATGTGGATTTCCATATGTGGAAGGAAAGAGTAGGGAATCTGAGCATCTTAAGAACATCAGAAGAGCCATGTTGGATCATACCAAGGATCCAGCTAGTCCAGCATTCTGCTCACACAGTGGCCAACCAGCTGTTGACCAGGAAACCATAAGCAGGACATGAATGCAGCAGCACCATCCCACTCATGTTCCCCAGCAACTGGTGTACATAGGCATACTGCCTCTGATCCTGGAGGTAGCACAGAGGCATCAGGACTAGTACCCATTGATAGCCTTCTCCTCCAGAATTTTGTCCGATACCAAGCCATCCAAAGTGATGGCCATTGCTACATCTTGTAGAAGCAAATTCTGTAGTTTAACTATGCGTTGTGTCAAGAAGAACTTCCTTTTATCTGTCCTGAATCTCCCACCAATCAGCTTCATGGGATGGCCCATGTTTTCTGTTTGTTACAGGATCCCATCCTTGTTTGTTTCTCAAGCATGATATCCCGCCCCCCCATGGATGGAAAGGACCGCCTGACTCAAGTGGATGGCTTTGAGTGTGTTGAACTGTATACTTGTGACCATATAGTTTGCAAAGTCGGACATTATATTCTTAACAGTGGTCACAGTGGTTTCTTCAGCCACAGTGTGAATCCAGCCTCACAACTGCAATTGTGAGGAGGAGGAGCAATTCCAGGGGGCCCTTGCCAGTGGGCCCTTTCTGGGGTGAGGGGCTTTAGCACATGCCCAACCATGCCCTTGACAGCCCTGCTATTGAGTGAATATGCATAACATGGGGCTGTAAGTAAATATGCAACTCTGTGCATGCTTAACTGTACCCCGTGCGTCTTTATGTGGGAGTAGATCCCACTCAGCTCTGGGACTTGCTTCTAAGTACATGTATGTAGGATCAGGCTGCGAAAAATTAAAGCTGGCATTAAGCTCCCCCCCCCTTCTCCACAATTGTTTATAGTCTGGTATTTGTTTTCCACTTTAATCTAGGAGCAAAATTGACCACTGCTTTGTGGTACGCAAAGACCACACATTCTTCAAATTGGCGAACGCCTCCACCACCACTTCCTTGGTCAGCAGCATGCGATGATCCATTTTAGTTTGAATTGTTATTTTGTGTGGTTTCATCGCAGGCTTTATTTACATCAGAGGGAGGCACGTCTTAAATTTTACTGTGGTGCAAAAGGATACACGGGGAACTGCGGATGGCAAAATTCCAAGCCGCCATATTGACATTACCTGGCAGGTAATGAACGTACAGCGGTATTTGGAAACCAAAGACATAACCAAGCAATTTAAGTGGGCTCATTTGGGCTCATTTTGATTTTAAGTGGTGTGCACTGTACAACTTTAGAAGTCTATTTTACTTCAGGAGGATCAGCCAAATATTTTGATACCCGAAATAAATGGGGGCTCCCCCCCCTAGAATATTTTGCTGTGCAAGTATAGTTCAAGACATTTTGGCTCTTGAGGCAGAATATCCAAATGGTACCCCTCCTACGGTGGCTTAATTAATAATGATAATGATAAGAATAAGAATAAGAATAGTAAAAACAACCATTTGCTGCCTACAACGGAACCCCCAAAGTCTGTTGCCTACGTCATGGTGTGGCCTTGCCTTATGGGAACACCAGACCTGTTCACATGGGTAGAAATGCACTCCTCCAGACCAGAGGCATCTGGAGCTCATAGGCTGGAGCTGTCAAATCACAGGGTGGGGAGCCTAGAGGTATTTGGTGATTTTAAAAAAGAGACCATAAGCCTCTCCTCTTAGCTGATCTCCAGTGCAGAATTATCACCCAGGTGTTTTCAAAATAGATTTATTGGTACAGAGGAAGTCAGACCCTTGGTCCATGTACTGTGGACACCAACCAGCAGTGATTCTCCAGGGTTTCAGGCAGCTATTTTCCCTAGCCCTCCTTGGAGATGCCAGGGATCGAACCCGGGGCCTCCTGCATGCTAAGCAGGGGGCTCTACCACTGAGCCATGGCCCTTCCCCTCAAGAGTTGTATTGGTGTCCACCTCACAGTTGCTGCCCCACCATCCCCACACACACACGGAAAGAAAGGATAAGATACTAAGGCTGGAAGAACATGTTGGAAAAGGTGATAGTTAAAACATTAGGATGGGGAAAGGAAGTTTGAATCAGCCCCCTGGGAAACAGCTTTTTCCCTTGCTTGCAATAAGAACATAACAACAGCTGTGCTGGTTCAGACCAAAGGCTTATCTAGTCCAGCATTCTGTTCTCACAGTGGTCAACCAGAAGCCCCAGTGGAAAGCCCACAAGCAGGACATGAGTGCAACAGCACCCTTGCACTCATGTTCCCCAGCAACTGTATTAAGAGGCATACTGCCTCTGATAATTTAGGCAATGTACAGCCATCAAAACTAAGAGCCATTGCTAGCCTTATTCTCCGTACATTTGTCTAATTTCCTTTTAAAGCCATCCAAGTTGGTGACCATCACTACAGCTTGTGGTAGCAAATTTCATAGTTTTAACAATGTGCTGTGTGAAGAAGGACTTCTCTTTATCTGTCCTGAATCTCCCATCGTTCACTTCCTGGGATGACTCCAGGTTCTAGCATGATGAACACTTTCTCCACACCATACATAACTTTATACACTGCCATCAAGTCCCCCCTTATTCATCTTTTTTCTAAGCTAAAGAGCCCCAAATCTTGCAACCATTCCTCATAGCGGAGTTGCTCCAGCCCCTTGATTGTTTTGGTTATCCTTTTCTGCACCATTCCTGGATTCCCATTATAATATTTAAGCCCTTCCTCTGGAGAAGGAGGCTAAAAGCCTAGCACTTCAGATCAGATCCAGGGATCTGGCAACCTTGGCCATGTGTTCTTTGCATTCCTTATATTATTCAAAAATGTGTCCCTGGAGTCACATTTTGGGGTGGACAAATCTCTCTGATTTTCACTTAATGCAGGTGGTGCAAATGTGGTGTTTGCATTTCTGTGACCTGCAAGCAATTTCCAGTGCACACACCCCCCGCCCCGTTATTATGCAGAAATTTGTGTGTGGGAAGAACAGGATTCATCAAAAGATTAAGACTGAGAAGATTACACTCACGCGGGGGGGGGGGGGAGTCAAGGCATTGGTGTGCAAGATCAGGGCTAGGGGGCTGGGCAAACTGCAGAGCCTCCAGGCAAACCTACAAAACTACAGATTTAAAGCTTAAAGTTCTTACCGCTAGTAACTAAGCCTTGGGAGGGGCATTTCAACCTTTCAGAATGGGAGCGGGGAATTCAAAAGCCAGGAATTCCCCAAACCATAGGTGGGGGGGGGGAAGCAGTTTGGGCCAGGGGAAGGAGGCATGGCCAAGGCAAACTCCATGTTAGGCATAATTAGAAAAGGAATGGAGAATAAAACTGCCAACATCATCCTGCCCTTATACAAATCTATGATGTGGCCACACTTGGAATACTGTGTACAGTTTTGGTCACCATACCTAAAAAATGATACCGTAGAGCTCGAAAAAGTGCAGAGAAGGGCAACTAAAATGATCAAGGGGCTGGAGCATCTCCACTATGAGAGAAGGTTACAACAGCTGGGATTGTTTAGCTTGGAAAAAAGGAGGACAAGGGGTGACATGATGGAAAAAAGGAGGGTAAGGGGAGACATGATAGAGGTGTACAAAATTATGCATGGTGTGGAGAATGTGGATAGGGAGACATTTTTCTCCCTCGCTCAAAATACTGGAACCTGGGCTCATCCCATGAAGCTGATTGGTGGAAGATTCAGGACAGATAAAAGGAAGCACTTCTTCACACAGCACATAGTTAAACCATGGAACTCACTACCACAGGACGTAGTGATGGCCGCCACTTTGGATGGCTTTAAAAGGGGGTTGGACAAATTCCTGCAGGAAAAGGCTACCAATGGCTACTAGTCCCAATGGCTATGTGATACCTCCAGTACCAGGGGCAGTGAGCCTATGTGCACCAGTTGTGGGGAACATGGGTGGGAAGGTGCTGTTGCACTCATGTCCTGCTTGTAGGTTCCTGGTCGACAGCTGGTTGGCCACTGTATGAACAGAATGCTGGACTAGATGGGTCCTTGGTCTGATCCAGCATGGCCCTTCTTATGTTCTTATGGCCATACGGGAAATCCCAGGTGGGCTGGATTTACTTGCGGACCTGAGCTTCAACACCCCTGGTTTAGAATGAGAGAAATAATAATAAAAAATATTGCTCTTACTGAATACTGGAAAAGAAGCGGTTCCTTTCAGGACTTGGAACTCTTGTTCTAGCCTCCTCCGCAAGTCTATCTGTTCAAACAAGACCTTCTGAAGTTCTTCTAGACCAAGAGGGGGAAAAAAGAGCCATTTTAATCATCAGCTGAAATAAATCTTGAGAGCGTGTTTGTTCATGCAATTCATTATTCCAAAGACAAAATACTTTTTTGGCAGTGTAAGGGTGCCAGTGGCACGTCTTGCATAGGCCTAGGATAGATTTTGTGCAGAAATCCATGAATATAAATCAATGCAATATATTATTTTAAAGTATTATAGTACAGTGTCATGTATTGATTGATATGTATGCATTAATCTCAATTATAGCCACACAAAAGGTACATATATTATTCATATGTTACTTGTCAAGCTTAAAATATGGTGGGGAATAAAAAAAATTACCCTCAATTGTCTTTGTATTCTACTAAAACAAAGGGTTATATCACAATAACAGATCTATATCTATTATCTATATATAATCTTTCCGTCTTTACCTTTCCCCATGTTTTCTACATCCTTTTTCAGAGAATGAGGTGGATTGGTTTCCTGTATGGGTTCACCTTAATGAAGAGAGGAATACAAAGTTATTGATTTATTCATATGCTGCTTCTTATCAGATATCATGTTCCATTTTGATTCCTCGTCAAAGGGTGAGGTGGGATGGGACAGAGGGAGAAATATGAAAATGGTTTTACTGCAACAGTGAGAGACTAGCCGTCCTGCCTTTGTTCATTTAAACTCAGTCACAGCTCTCGTTTGTGCAAAACGTATTCAGCACTGACAAGCAGAAATGCCGCTTTTACTAAATAGTAGTAGTAGTAGTAGTAATAATAATAATAATAATAATAATAGTTCCCCTAGTTTTCCAAGGCATAGGATAGAATCCCCAAGCTTGAAGGGACATGAAGTTCACCTAGCCCAGCCTTCCCCAACTTGGTGCCCTCAATATGTTGTCAGACTACAACCTCCACAATCCCCACCCAGCTATGGGGGATTATGGGAGTTGTAGTCCAACACTTTGCTTGGGGAAGGCTGATCTAGCCTCACATCCCAATCTTAATAAAGCATTTACTTGGAAGTAAATCCATTTCCCCAGTCCATACCAGTGACTTTCAGCAAAAAAAATCCCTCTGTCCTTTTGCCCTGTTCCATTGGTGTTGTCACATATGTTCTTGCTTCAGTTATGGGGTTTGGCTGTTTTAGTGCATTAGTATTTTGCTGGTATTTGCATGTTTAGCTTTGTAGTCCTAAACTATAGTTCTCAGACATACATATTTTACTGCTGTATGTGTTTTGTATTCTAAAAGTTCTACAAACAGTTGTTCTTGCATATAATACTGTGCAAATACAAATGTCCCACCTGCCTTTTAACAACCCATTCATGTGATATTGATTTCCTCATAGGGGAGCCTTCTTTCCACTGATTTCAAGAAATGAACAACAATGTAACAAGTAACCACATGATAAAAACTTCAGATGGCCAGGCTATCACGTGATAACTGAAACTATTGCATGAAGACAATGATCAACCCAGTTTAACTGATTTGCTGAATGCAGAGAACAACAATTCTTTGCACTCTTGCAGTCAAGTTTGTTTTCATAAACTGTCTGTGCTCATGAAATATAACATTATCAAGAGCAAATCCAGAGAAATAATGGACATTTTAAAATGCACACGCTTTGACCAACAAGAAATCTAGAATGTTGCCCATCGGTAGCTTTGAGATGCTAAAAATTTTGGTGTTGCACCTATGACTTATTTCCTTTGGTTCTTGATTTACTGGATGCTACTGTGCTACTCACTGATGCTGTGACTGACAGAGGGCCCCATAACCAGGCTCAAACACTTTTATCTGAAACTCTGTGAAGATTTTTCTACATGGAATTGAGCTTGATGAGCCACCGTTCTATGTCAATAGGAGACAGCTTCTTATATCTGATAAAGTAGCCTTCCCCAACCTGGCACTCAGATGTGTTGGACTACAACTCCCATCATTCCCAGCTAGCATTCCTATACAAAGGAACCCAACACTACAAATCATAACTGGATGAAAGCCAAGGTGCCAAAATGTTGCTCCAAAAACTGAGAGCCAGTAGCCACAATCTAACACAAAGTTAAACTTTTGGGGTTGGATCCAGACATGCCCATTCACAGAAGGGACTCTTATCCAGTAGAGGCTTCTGTGAGACAAAAAGGTGAGGTGGGGTGGGGGAGAAGAGATGTCATTGATCTCCCCTTCCCACCTGGAGCCCCCTGCACCATGTCTCATATGGGTCCAGGGGGTGTCCCCTAACCCTCCAAAACAGCTTTACAGGCAACTGCAGGGGAAAGGAAGAATCTGTGAATACCAGGAGCTCCAATCATGGTTAGTCTGGATCCAGCCAGTAAAGTTGGTGGCTTTGCTTTTGGTGGGGCTGTGAATCATAGAATCATAGAATAGTTGGGTTGGAAGGGGCCTACAAGGCCATCGAGTCCAACCCCCTGCTCAATGCAGGAATCCAAGTCAGAGCATCCCTGACAGATGGCTGTCCAGCCTCGTCTTGAATGCCTCCAGTGTGGGAGAGCCCACCACCTCCCTAGGTCATTGTTTCCTTTGTCGTACTGCTCTAACAGTCAGGAAGTTTTTCCTGATGTTCAGTCGGAATCTGGCTTCCTGTAACTTGAGCCCATTATTCCGTGTCCTGCACTCTGGGATGATCCAGAAGAGATCCTGGCTTTCCTCTTTGTGACAACCTTTCAAGTACTTGAAGAGCGCTATCCTATCTCCCGTCAGTCTTCTCTTCTCAAGGCTAAACATGCCCAGTTCTTTCAATCTCTCTTCATTGGGCTTTGTTTCCAGTCCCCTGATAATCTTGGTTGCCCTCCTCTGAACCCTCTCCAGTTTGTCTGCATCCTTCTTAAAGTGTGGTGCCCAGAACTGGACACAGTACTCCAGATGAGGCCTAACCAGTGCTGAGTAGAGGGGAACTAGTACTTCCTGGGATTTGGAAGCTATGCTTCTATTAATGCAGCCCAAAATAGTATTTGCCTTTTTTGCAGCCACATCACATTGTTGGCTCATATTCAGCTTGTGATGGACAACAATTCCAAGATCCTTCTCGCTTGTAGTGTTGTTGAACCCAGAAATCCATTCTGGGTTTCACTCAGAACCCGCCAGAGCTCTAAAGGAGCTATCCAAGGCTCTGAACTGATTTGAGGATAGGGTCAGCTCCTTTAGAGTTCTGGCTAGTTCTGACTAAAACCGAGACTGGATTTATAGCCCCTCCTCCCAAACTGGAGCCACCAGCCCCCACTGGATCCAACTGTATTAAAACGATGTTATTAACTGTCTGTTAAGTAACTCTGCCTAGAATGAGAGCCAGCGTAGTGTAGATATTCAAGTTTGGTCCTTAGGTGTGGGAGACCTGGGTTCAAATCCCTGCATAGCCATAAAGTCCACCTTGGGGGAGTCACTAACTCTCAGCCTAACTGACCTCACAGAGTTGTTTTCACAGAATAAAATAGGATGATGCAGCATACAACTGCATGAGCCCTTTGGAAGAAGGGTAAGATGTAAATCAGGAAAATGCCATTCTAGTAAATTAGATCATGATGAGATATTGTTCTAAAACATGAGCTTCAGCTTTGTAGATTTTATGAATATTTACAGTGAAGGGGTTATTCCTAGTTCTCCACTGATCAATGCGCCCTTCCATCCAGTCTCTCCAGAAATCATATTATTACATATGAAGCATATTCAATAGTGACATTTTCCCTCTCTTCTCAGTATTTCTTGTATTAGTGCAATCGTGCCTGTATAACCAGAGGTAGTTAAAATAGTGCCAGCACATCCATTATGCTCAGAAAGATGGCTGTAAAAATTCATTCCAGGATGTTGTGTGAAAAGCACAAGATCGCTGTCCAGAGTAATTGTGTCATAAAAAAATAAAAATAAAATAAAGGAAAAAAAATCAATACTAAAAAATACCACACTTATAAAAGCAATTGAAGTTAGGTAGTCAGTATATATTATTTTGGGGTGAGAGAAGAATGAAATGAATAGTAATCCCCCTCTTGTGACTTTTGTTAATGGTCGATGTCATCATTAATGAGAAAAGGGACTAGAACTCTAGAACACCGGTGGGGAAACCATGGCCCTCCAGATTTTGTTGGACTACAACTCCCATCAGGTCCAGACAGCAAGCCAATGGTCAGGGATGATGCGTGTAGAAGTCTAAGAACATCTGGAGGGCCAGAGGTTTCCTACCCCTTCTCAAGAACTTAGGTTAAAATCCTAAATACATTTGTATAAAAAAGTGATAAATGTATGAAGCCAAATTTCACATGTGTTGAGCCACTGGTCTATTTGACTGGGGGCTGTTTCTCCAGAGGACTGAGCCAGGGACTTCCTGCATGGAAAGCATGTGTTCTGTCATTGAAAGACGCTTCCTCCTCAAATGACCTACCAGCTAAAAAACATCAACACATGGATTTATTTTACTGGAATTAATACTTATATCAATCTAGGATGCAATCCTATGCATGTTTAGACAGAAAAAGTCCCACAATTCCCAGCGTTCCTCAGCCAGCCATGGCTGGCTGAGGAATGCTAGGAGTTATAGGACTTTTTTTCTGTCTAAACATGCGTAGGATTGCACCATTAACATATTAATTCTCAGGCTCATGTCTCTTTCATAAGTTTAGATCTGAACATGTAAGGCTCCAGGGATTTCTCATTCTTAGCTATGATTGATTGAGCTGTAAAAATTAAATACCAAAAATCTGAATGTTTTCTGTGGATCTCCTTCATGTCCCCCATTACTTTCTTTGATCATAACGTGAAGTTGCTTTGGTCCAACTAGTCTTCTGTTGTCTACTCTGGATGCCAGTGGCCTCTGGGGCCCCAGGAAGATACCCAGTACCAGATCCTGTTTAAATGGAGACACTTGAGAGAATCTGAGACTCTACATATAAAGCCTGTGTTCTGGCCCTGAGCTATGCCCCCTCCCCAAAACAAATATAGCCGAAGTAAGTAGCCTGATTCAAGCTGCTGGCTGTAAAGTCTTACATGGCTCAGGACCACAATACCTGAAGGATCACCTCTCCCAGCATGAACCAACCCATACTTTATGTTGGTTCATCCAAGGCATCCAAGCATCCAAGGCCATCCTCTAGGAGCCTCCTCTGAAGCATTAAAATGAGTTCAGATTTCTAAAAATCCAACCTGCAGAATCCGCTGTGGACCAGCCTCCTCAGGCCATGTGGAGTCCGTGGACTTTTGGATCTTTTTTTTTTTTTAACTTCCCTGAAATTTATGCAAATTTATTCATAGGAAAATAGCACGCATTTCTGCTGAGAATATGCCATCCTGGAAAATACACGTGGGTAAAAGTTGAATGGAATGGGGGACAATATGCTAAATGTTACATAGCAATGTAAATTGTGTAAATTGTTGCGAACCCTCTTATGGAATTATTTGTGTATTTTTCCACATAATGGGGAAAAATCCATTTGTGAGCAGATGCCACAATGAGTGACACTGCGCAATCCATGATACATACATGGGACAGATTTCACAAAACCTGGACATCCCTAGCTGGGACAGAGTAAAGGCAAACCCTCCAAGATATTAGCACATAATGTGTGTATTCATTTCACTAGCCTTCCCCAGCCTGTTGTTGTTGTTGTTCAGTCATTAAGTCATGTCTGACTCTTTGTGACCCCATGGACCATAGCATGCCAGGCCTTCCTGTCCTCCGCTCTCTCCCGGAGTGTGCTGAAGTTCATATTCATTGCATCGGTGATGCTATCTAGCCATCTCATCCTCTGCCGTACTCTTCTCCTTTTGCCTTCAGTCTTTCCCAGCATCAGGGTCTTTTCCAGAGAGTTTTCTCTTCGCATTAGGTGGCCAAAATATTTGAGCTTCAGCTTCAGTATCTGTCCTTCCAATGAGCACTCAGGGTTGATTTCCTTGAGGATTGACTGATCTGACCTCCTTGCAGTCCAGGGGACTCGTAAGAGTCTTCTCCAGCACCACAGTCCAAAAGCATCAATTCTTCGGTGCTCAGCCTTCCTTATAGTCCAGCTCTCACAGCCATACGTTACTACTGGGAAAACCATAGCTTTGATTATATGAACCTTTGTCAGCAAGGTGATGTCTCTGCTTCTTACTATGCTGTCGAGGTTTGCCATAGCTTTCCTCCCAAGGAGCAAGCTCAGAGGGACTTACATATGACTCCCCATAATCTCTCATCCAGGCATTAGCTCAGCCCATGCCCCCTTAACATCAACAATGCTGCAGCCTCCCCACCTGCTCCATCTTAGCTATGGTCTCTTGCTCATTCTTGGCAAGAGAAACACTTCCTTAATTGGCCCCCTACAATCTTTATTTTCAGGAAAATCTCAGTTAATCTTCTTCTGAACTCACTGAGACTGAAATCCTCTACCAAAGAGTATGTCCCATTGAACCCAATGGGACCTACTTTTGTGTAGACCTGTCTAAGATTGCAGTACTGAACTATTATCTTGGGGTCAATCCATGCTGAATTCCTTCTCTAGATATTTGGCATTAAATCACACCCATTAAAATCAATAGGGTACAGGTTATGCCCATAGAAATATCAGCCATTTGGTAATAGTTACACCTCTTATAATGTAACAATGCAGAAAAATATTATATTGTGAAGATTTCAGGCCTACAGAGGCAAGGTAAAAAGGTATGGCCTAGAGAACTGGGTTTGTTGTTGTTGTTGTTGTTGTTGTTGTTGGGAGAGGGTAACCCTGAGAGGAGTAGTTTCATTTCCCTGGTTAGGTTTCATTTTCCTGAGTTAGGCTTTATTTCCCCAGGTTTGAAACAGTACTTTCAGTTTGGGGGAAGGAGGGGATAGAGAGGGAGAGAGAGAGAGAGAGAGAGAGAGAGAGAGAGAGAGAGAGAGAGAGAGACCAGAGCATGAAGAAGCAGCCTGGAGAAGTCTAAATGCAGCTAGGGTAGAGGAACTTGTGTTTTTGCAACCTTTATTTTCTCTTAAAGCCTTGTGTATCACTCAGCTCTATTCTGTAATACCGTTAGTTGTAATTTGCGTGCTTAAATTTACCAGTAAACTGTTGTGGTTAACACCCAGGTGTCTGAAGTGTCAGTCACCCCATGTCTACAGGCTAAACCCCACATTATTGTGAAGGGGAAGTTCAAAAGAAGGAAGGTGGGGCTCTTTAGGAGGCAAGAGATCCTTAAGGAGTTGCTCAGGGAGTTCAGGTCATAAGGGGAACCCTCACATATACATAGGAATGTGTTTAGATAAGACTTCTTTAAATATCTTCCTATGTGTAATACTGTTGCCTGAACTGTATAATTATAAATGACTAGGCATAAACCATGTATCCCAAGAGAACCACAACCAACGGGAGATTTCCCTTTGGCTGTAATGGATGTAGATCACACCCCTAATCAGGGCTTGGGCATGTTTGGCCACTTACTGAGGGTCCGCACCCCATTAGAGGCCCACTGACAAGGGCCTCCTGCAGTTGCTTCTCTTCTTCACCACTGCATCCTGTTTGCTCACCTGCCTCTCACTCTGGGCCAGACAACAGTGATGGTGAGAAGGAGGAGGAGGAGATGCCACAGCCTACTTGCTCCCTGGCTGTCTGCCTGCCAAGCACGCCAATGGTAGCAACAAAGGGAAAGAGGATGAGGAGCAATAACAGCAGGTGACAATGGCAGTGGGAATGTGTCTACTGAGGGTGAGGCTGAGAAGGTGTCTACTGGCAGTGAGAAGGTGACTCCCTCAGGTGTCACTGAGGGAGGGGACCCTCTGATGGTGTTTTGCCCAAGGACCCTCAAAAACCTGGAGCTGACACTGCCCCTAAATATTGAACTATATACCAATATTAGGGCTAGATTCTTTAACAGGTAGATTAATCAACTAAACTTTAATTGGTAGATTAATCAACTAAACTTTAATTGGTAGATTAGTCAACTAAACTTTAATTGGTAGATTAATTAACTAAACTTTAATTGGTAGATTAATCAACTAAACTCTGACTTGAATAATTGGTGGAAGCCACATTCATTTACTGGAGCTACGAGCAAAGAGCACACTGGGGTTTGAGAATATCCGTGTACATGAACGGGGTCTGGAAAAGCACATGGGGTGGGGCACAGACCAGCGGGTGGTGTGGGGCTCTGCCCATGGCAGGCGTGTGGTCCTTGTGTGGAGTGAATTTGGCTCTCAAGCTGATAAAGATTCCTCACCCCTGATTTACAAACTACTTTGGCTATGGTGCATTACTGTACCTGAGAATGAAGGAAAAAACATTAAAGATGGTTCTTCCTTCTCGCAACGGATGGCTGTTTTGGTGACATGTTTCATATTTCATTCAACATTTAAATGGAATTGATCCATTAATTAAGATGAAGGCGCTTAATCAAGTAAAATCATTTAATTGGCTGACAGCTAATATTTCAATGAGAGATGTGGAACTATCATCTATGTATCTTGAGGGCTGTTTTAACACATGGCATTCACCATGTGGAAACCATTTGAAGAAGAGAGAGAGAAAAAAAATCTCTTGAATTATCCTCCATAACTTGTGGTCCATTAGGCAGATCTTTGAAATGGAAAACGTCCACACCAGTCTGGAGGAATCACACGACAATCCCTGCTACAATTACAGTGACAATGTGGAGGAAATACACCTAATTCTAAAAGAGATAAGGAACTATCCATCACTGCACCTATGACTCCCATCATTCCTTAAGGTTCTACCCTTATAGGCACCCTAGAAATAATTTCAGTTAGATAGATTCCCAGCCAGCACAGCAGATAGCTTGTGTTGTCTGGGGATTATGGTTATTGTAGTCCAACACATCAGAAGGGTTGGGGAAGGCCGCATGAGTCCATTTTAAATACTGTCTTCTAGTTAAAAAACAAAGAAGGAAAATCATAAGTAGCTGTTGGACCTGTGTTAACATAAGAGCATAAGAAGAGTCCTGCTGGATCAGACCAAGGGTTCATGTGGTCCTTCATTCTGTTCACACAGTGGCTGACCAGCTGCCCATGGGAAATCCACAAGCAACAGCACCCTCCCACCCATGTTCCCCAGCAACTGGTGTACATAGGCTCAGTGCCTCTGGTTCTGGAGGTGTTGATAGTCCTGCTATTGTTATTGTGGTTTACAAAATTGCTGGGGAACCTTGGGCCCATGGCCAAATCAGCCCACCTGGAGTCCCAATTCAGCCCTCTGGGGTTCTTCACACCCCCTTTTCCTGGCCACCCCCCCTTTTCCTTGATGGCTGATCATTTGGTGGATTTTCAGGTTTTGCATGCTCCCCCCCCCTTCTAAAAGGTTGAAATGCTCCTCCTAAGGCTCAGTTACTGGCAGTAACAGCTTTAAGTTAAAATAGGTGGGTATTTTGGTTTTTTGGCCCTGCCCATTTCACCTTTGGCCCCATCCTGGCATGCAGCCCGGAGAGCTTCTCCAGAATAGAATTCCACCTTCGGGCTGAAAGAGGTTCCTCACCCCGGTTTAAAAACTAACCCCCAAGGAATGCTCTTAACAATGAGCGGCTGTGGGGCGGGGGATGAAGATGGTGCCAATAGAGGCATTAAAAAAGCCTAATTGCCATTTGGCAAGCATTTTGCGGGGATGGAGGGTTTCACTGCTGGGAAAGGAAGAGCGAACCCACTTCTTCCTGTGTTCTGCACTCCCCCCCCAAACACAGCCCCCATGGAAGGCTTTCTCCAAGCCTAATGGTAATATGGGGGATCTGTGTGTATGTGTAAAGTTGAATGTGTATATATGTGTGTTATGTGTGTGCGCAAATGTGTATGTGTATGCAGGCCCGGCCCATCCTGTCTTACTGCCAGATGCAAGAAGCTGACCACCACCTGCCTGTTGGTTCCAAGCTGTGGGAAGCTCAGCCAAAGTCTCAGAACAGTTTGCTGAAGTCTCATGAAAGTTCAGGTGAGCTCTTGCAAGACATCAGCCAAGAGGGCAGGTGGCTGCTCCAGAGAGCCCTGCAAGCTGCTGTCTCTCTGTGGCAAATGCTGGAAGGCTGGAAGCGGCTGGAAGGGCTTTCAGTTGCACCCACTGGAGGTTGTAGCAGTGCAGTTTGTCACTCTTCCTGCTCTGCTCCCTGATGCATGAATGTGTGCATTGTATGTATTTGTGTCTGTGTCTGTGTGTGTAAGAGAGAGAGAGAGAGAGAGAGAAATTGCCAACACTTACTAGGGATGTTGGAGAAATTTGCAATGGGACCAAATGAGTTCAGACTTTCATGAATCTGACCTGTGGATTCTGCAGTGGACCAGCTTTCCCCTGTTGAGAGGATTCTGTGGGCTTGTGGACTGGGTTTCTAACATTCCCAAATTTTGTACAAATTTTGTCATAGAAAAATATGCTTTTTTTAAAAAAAAGCACACGGCCAAAATGTGCATTTCCCCATAGGCAAAAGTGTGAAAATGTTCATTTGGGGGGAATTTGAATGTTTTCACAAGTGCAAATTTGTGCAAATTCAGAAGCGAAAAAATATGACTCTGTCAATGGGTGGACGATGGAATGAAAGGTGCCTGACAATCTGCGAAACACAGATGGAACGGATTTTACACAATCTGTACATCCATAGCACTTACCCCACCCTGCTAGCATCCAGCTCCTGACATGTTGCCACCAAGGCCATGTGGCCCTCAGGCCAGCCCCTGGACAAATACATGGTTGTGGGCCTAAACCCATGTTTGCTCTTTTATTTTATTTTATTTTTATTTAATTATTGCATTTATATATGACCTTTCTTCCATCATGGAACTTAAGTTGGCCACATGTGGTTCCCAGGTGGTCTCCCCTCCAAGCACTGACCAGACCCAAACCTGCTTAGCTTCAGCAAGGAGGCTGCCTCATGTGCCTCCAGACTATGCCCTAGGACTATGCCCCTTTCCCTATTGGTTGGTTGGTTGGTTGGTTGGAGGAGTAACTACCCTCCTCTATGGCTTATGCAAATTAAGGCTCAATCCTATGCATGTTTAGACAGAAAAAAGTCCTACAACTCCCAGGATTCCCCAGCCAACTCTGGCTCCATCTTCAGTTTTTGTTGATGGATAGATTGATTCTGGAACAACAGACTGAAACATTTTCTCCCTGCCCAAACCCAGACCTGAGAAAAGGCTTAGGTGAGGATGACTCTTCAGTTGAAGAGCCTCACATTACTTAGCCTGAAGACCTTGTGGGACCCCCTGACCCTAGTGAGACTGCCAGACACCTCTAGCAATTGTGGGGAAGCTACACCAGGCCCTTCAACAGTGGTGGATCCCAAGGAACCCCCAGACAGGACCCCTGAGGACTATACCTTGCCCTTGGGGTCAGAGGAGGAGGCCAAACATCTGCCCAACCCTAGACCACACTGGCTCCAGAAGGAGGCACAGGCTGCCACTCAGAGACAAAGTGCACATCTCAAGAACTGTAGCAACTGGGCTATTTGGGAGTAAAGGACTCCTAGTGAGCAGGGCCCTCCTCATGAGGAGGACTTCTTCCAGAGGGCTCTGATGTGCCACAGATGAGTTCTGGGTGAGATTCCCAAAGCTCTAGCTTATAAGCCTTCAGCTGGGACTTACTAGCTGCTGGAATGACACTTTTATCCCAGCTTGCAGTACAGTGTTATACTTTGGACTGATCTAGTATGCTTCTGCGTTCCGGACTCCGGACTCTGCTTTTGGACTGTCCTGCTTTTGGATTGGTAATACTATGCTTTTGCCTGCCAGTTGACTTCACCTGCTTTGAATTGCCCTTTTTGCTGGACTGGCTTGCTGACTTCACTAAATGGACTTGCCCTTATTTTGCCATAGGGCTCAGCCCCAACCCAGCCATAGCAGGACAAGACCTGAATGCTTCAAGGGAAGGAGTTCCCATCTGCTGAAAAGTCTTTCATCTGATGACTTGGGGCAAGACCTATTGCCTTTAATGCTTGTGGATTGTTTTGTCTATATATACTCATAATTATTTAATGTAGACATATGGACAATAAATCTATGGACATAGGAATGCAGGAACATGCCTTGAAGCATGTCAGATTATTTGTCCATCTATCCCAGTATTGTCTGGTCTGACTGGTCCATCTATCCAAGTATTGTCTGGTCTGCTCTGACCAGGGTCTCAGGCAGTGGTCATTCACATAACCTGTTACCTGAATCTTTTTACACTGGAGATGCCAGGGATCGAACCTGGGACCTTCCGTAGGCAAGAAAGGTGCTCTACCACTGGGCTTCTCAGGGGCCACATGGCAAACCATAATTGAAAATGAGGGGAGCCTCAAAAAGATGTTTATCCTTTGGGGTGTTCAAACCAAGATTTTGGTTAAGTATGTATCTTGTGCCATCGTAAGAACATAAGAAGCGCCCTGCTGGATCAGACCAAGAGTCCATCTGGTCCAGCATTCTGTTCACACAGTGGCCAATCTGCTGTCCACCAGGAACCCACAAGCAGGGCATGAGTGCAACAGCACCCTCTGGCCCATGTTCCCCAGCAACTGGTGTACATAAGGCTCACTGCCTCTGGTCCTGGAGGTAGCACATAGCCATCAAGACTAGTAGTCATTGATACCCTTTTCCTCCAGGAATCTGTCCAACTCCCTTTTTAAGCCATCCAAATTGGTGTCCATCACTACATCCTGTGGTAGCACATTCCATAGTTCAACTATGTGCTGTGTGAAGAAGTCCTTTTATCTGTCCTGAATCTCCCACCAATCATCTTCATAGGATGACCCCGGGTTCTAGTATTATGAGCAAGGGAGAAAAATGTCTCCCTACCCACATTCTCCACACCATGCATAATTCTACACCTCTATCATGTCTCCCCTTACCCTCCTTTTTTCCAAGCTAAACAATCCCAACTGTTGTAACCTTCTCTCATAGTGGAGATGCTCCAGCCCCTTGATCATTTTAGTTGCCCTTCTCTGCACTTTTTCCAGGTCTACAATATCTTTTTTTAGGTGTGGTGACCAGAACGGTACACAGTATTCCAAGTGTGGTCGCACCTTAGATTTGTATAGGGTCAGTATGATGTTGGCAGTTTTATTCTCCATTCCTTTTCTAATTATGCCTAACATGGAGTTTACCTTTTTTACAGCGGCTGCACACTGGGTTGACATTTTCATTGAGCTGTCCACCACAACCCCAAGATCTCTTTCTTGGTCAGTCACTGCTCGCTTAGATCCCATCAGGCTATACTAGGTTGGAATTCCCCCACCCCCCGACATGCATCACTTTACACTTGCTTACATTGAACCGCATTTGTCATTTAGATGCCAATTCTTCCAATTTGGAGATATATTTTTGGAGCTCTTCACAATCCCTTTTTGTTTTAACCACCATAAACAATTTGGTGTCATTGGAAAACTTGGCCACTTCACTGCTCACTTGTAATTCCAGATCATTTATGAACAGTTTGAAAAGTATTGGTCCTAATACAGGTCCCTGTGGAACCCCACTATTTACTTCCCTCCATTGAGAGAATTTACCATTTATTCCTAATCTGTGCTTTCTGTTGTTTAACCAGTTACTGATCCATAAGAAGACAACATGCACAATGCTTTACAAAGGGCAACAGGATAGGTTTCTGCCCTGAGGAGCTTACAATCCAAATGTGGCAATGAATACAGCAGCCTTCCCCATCCTGGTGTCCTCCAGATATTTTGGACTCCAGCTTCCATCAGCCCCAGCCAGTATGACCAATGGTCAGGGATGATAGGGTTTGTAGTCCAAAACATCCGGAGGACACCACATTGGGGAAGGCTGGTTTAGAAGAGAAAGATGAGAAATTTGTGTTGGATCTGGGTGCAGACAGGAATTCAAGGAGGGTCTGTCAGCTACCAAAGGTGCAATCCTATGCATATTTACACAGAAAAAAATTCTACAAGTCCCAGCATCCCCCAGCCAGTGCAACGCTAGAGTCCATCAGATTGGTCAGTTGCATCTGAAAGCTTATGCCATAATAAATGTGTTAGTCCTTAAGGTGTCACAAGACACTTTGATGTATTCATTTCCTGGGTGAATGGGTGGCCATTCTAGTCTGTTGCAGCAAAAATAACAAAAAAGTCTTGTAGCACCTTAAAGACTGACAAATGTATTTTGGCATAAGCTTTTGTGGACTTATGCCAAATAAATTTCTTAGTCGTTATGGTGCCACAAGACACTTTCTTGTTTTTTATGTGTCCTCTTGTGTGTGTGTATCTATCTCCAGTAATCTTACTCATATATGACATATAATGCTATAATGTAGGAAGACAAGTATGGATCTGGAACTGCGTTTTCCATCTATACATGTGCTTCCATTTATCAAAATGTGCTGCAGTACAAGGAGCCAAGAAACATACAGAGTCTTCTTAATAATTTACTCCAGACCATTTTCCTGCTGATACTTGGCTCCCTGATGAGCCATTTCACAATACTCTGGAAATAATCAGGCCAGATTATCCCTTGCCCCACTCTAATATCAATTTCCCTTTTTTGTCATCTATTCACTTTATTTAAAAGGATATTGTTTCCTCTTCCTTCCCCTACATCCCCTTTCAAACTGGGCTTTTTATTCACGTGAAATCTTTAGAAGGACTTCGCCTTTTGCAGTGGGACAAAGGTGCAACCACACTGAATCAGTTTGGTTTTTAAAAAAGAAAGAAGTTTCTGAATTGTACTTGCTTATATAAAATTTCTTTAGGATCCCATTTTCATCAGCAGCCTTACACTCCACTTGCATCTCTCTCTCTCTCTCTCTCTCCCAGGCTTGCTCTCTCTGTCTCATTTGACAGGCAAATTTGCAGACATAGCCTCGGGATAACAACCTCGTTTGACAGTCAATTAACCGTGAATAGTCAAAGCCAAGACAGTTTGCATTACATAAATGGAAAATTAGATTCCCTTTCTCTCTCTCTCTCTCTCTCTCTCCCTCTCCCAAGAAACAAAACCCCCTTTCCTTATAACCCTCCCTGGCAATAGACAACTTAGTATCAAAACTTCTAATCACGTCTTTCCCTCCCCCCTCCCCCCCAAACCCCTTGGAGACATTTAGCAATCAGTAAAAGGTGGTTCCATTTAATTTGTATAATGTAATTTTTGTCAATGTATTATACATTTTGTGTAGAGATCATTATCACGGAGATAATATAAATGTTGCCATAGATCTCATAAAACACCTTTAATGTCTCTCTGACAGATATTAAAAGCAATAAGCTGTGATCCTTTTTAATGGAAGGTTTCAAAGAGAACATTTCAATTATTGTCATTTTATGTTTTTTCCCCCCACCAGCCTGCTCTATTGTGTAACCTGATATATTCCCGAAATTTCCTGCTGAAATATGCCCAGCAATTAATAATCTTATTGCTATTAACACCTACTTGCCCCTCCCAATTTACATTTTCCCTTAGTTATTATATCTATCTGGGATGGGGTTTTTTTTGTTTGTTTTTTAATCCTTCTACAAAATATTCAGTCATTTGATTAGGAATTTTAAGGCTGAAGCCTTATGCACACGAACTTGGGAGCAATCCCGATTGAACTGATTGGGGTTTACTTCTGAGTAAACATGGTGGGATAGAGCTGTAATCACCCCCTTCTGAGTTTACCTGCTATATTTCTCCAGAAGTCTCCTCCCGGATGTTCGGAATCTGTGATGAAAAAAGTGTGTTCTTTGTTCTTATCTAAAAACAAAGAAACAAAACAAAATGAAAATGAAATATTCCAAAAGATCAGGACGTAGCCCCCCCCCCCCCAAAAACCTGGGGAGGGAGTGGTGGAAAGATACAATCCAGCATGTAATGGTTTGGACTTACAGAAAGAAAGACGTGTTAAATTAGATTGCCACACCGTATTCACAAATTATTATGTTAAGTTGATTGATATAGATAGTGATGAGTATATTTTAATCAATGTAATTTGTGTGTGTGTGTGTGTGTGTGTGACAAACACACATATAAATACTTTTATGATGTATCACGGATTTGAGCTTTTCCCGTAACCAAATTCAATAGCAAAAATCCAATGGCAACATTCAAGGGCACAACCGGATCTAGGCCCGCGATTGCCTGTTAGTCAATTTCTCTTGGATCTGAAAGAAAATACAATCCCTTCGTGTCTTGCCTGAGAAATTATTTTCCTTGGAGGATACGACGACTTGGTTTCCGTCTTTGCTTTTCTGGACCTGCCAGGATGCAAACAAACAGACAAACGCGAATTAAAAAACAACAACAACCCAATTTAATCGATGAGCAATTAACAGGAAAGGGAGGACAGCAGCAGAATAGGAAAAAGGGGGAACCGGACAGTAATATGGGTGATGTTGGTTGGATCTCCACGTCCTCGGGGTGTTATTTGGGAGAGACAGATTAGCAACAGCCCCAAACGGGTCTCTTCTATGGGGAGGGGTCGCACTCACAAATGACTGCAGGAGACGAAGATAGAGCCCAAGGCGGTTCTCACAGTGGAAGCTGGTGACTCCGATTTCGGTGGGGCTGTGAATCTATTCTGGGTTTCAGCTCAAATTAGCCAGAACTCTAAAGGGCCTGACCAAGGTGCTGAACCTATTCTGGGGGGATTCAGCACCTTGGATAGCTTTTTTTTTTAGAGTTCTGGCTGAAACGCAGAGTGGATTCACAGCCCCACCGAAATCGGAGTTCTCATCCCGTGGCTTGAATTGCTTCCCGTGGGATCCTGTCCAGTGTGGATGTTGTAGATCCAAAGCACACCCCTCTTAAGCAGGAAGCCCCTTTGACCTCAGTGGGACCCACTTTCGATCCTGCCCAGTTCGTGTCCCTGAAAAAGCCCGGCAGCGGGAGAGCGTTCCATGCATTTCAGTTGAAAGCCGCAGGAGGCTGAAAGAGGAGCTTAAATGTACTGCCGGATAGTGCCTCGTCGTGCTTACTCGGAAGTAAATCCCGTCCATGGCACTGGGCCGCCCAGTGAAGACGGTGGCCCCGCTTCATGGCCGCGAGGTTGGGGGGAACCGTGGCTCCTCAGATATTGTCGGACTCCAACTCCCATCGGCCCAGCCAGCACGGCCAGTGATGATGGGAGTTGTAGTCCAAAACCATATGAAGGGCCAAAGGATGCCCCACCACTGGGTTAGAGAAACTCGTGGCCGAGAAGAATCAAGGCCTATTATTCGCCATCTCACTGGAAGCCAGTGGCAGCTGGGGGCTCCGATTTCGGTAGGGCTGTAAATCCATCCTGGGTTTCAGACAGAACCATCCAGAGCACTAAAAGAGCCATGCAAGGTGCTGAAACCTATAACCAAAACGGGTTAAGCACCTTGGATAGCTCCTTTACAGTTCTGGCTGGTTCTGACTGAAACCCAGAATGGATTTACAGCCCCACCGAAATCGGAGCCCCCAGCCGCCACTGTTGGAAGCCTTCCTGTATCATGGCGGTATAGCTCTGTATATACTTGATGCTGGAGAAACACACGAAAATTCAGGATGCCCTCGCATTTTCAAGCTGCTTCTGAGCGCTTCAGGGAACCATCTGTTCAGCCCACTATGGGAAACCGAGGGTGCGATCCAGATTTAGCCATACTTAGAGTGGGACCCATTGACTAATTTCAGTTCCATTAGGTTGTATCCAATGTTGGTCCTACTTAGAGTTGAACTTAGCTTAAAGCCCATTGAAACGAATGGGCTTTAAGTTAGACTGACATTGGATACAATGTATTGGATACAACCCATTGATTTCAATGGGTCTAAGTATGACTAAATCTGGATCCAGCCCAATATTTCTGGGCTGTACACGGACTCAGCTTGAGCTGATGCGCAGGCGATTCTTCTGTGATTATGTTCCCGAGGCTGTGTTCCTACAGGACCTTACTCCGGAGAAGGGCTATTGAAATCAGTGGGGTTTGCTCACAAGGGAATATATGTTAGGTTAGGGCTCAGATTGGTAAAGGGAACCAAAGTGATGGCAAAGAGGGGATCCCGTCCCCCTGCTTTGTGTACGAGTTAAAGGGTACCGATCCATATTAGATAGAAGTAAAAAAAAAAAAGCACCGCCAGTGACGAAGTGATTACGAAGAATTGCTTAAGGGGAGCCCTAAATGGATCGATTGAAACCTATTAAAGCCGATGTGGTTTATCGCTAACAGCTCCCCCCCCCCTAGTTAACAGTGTAATCCTATACCTGTCTACTCAGAACAGTAAGGTTCATTGAGTTCAATGGGACTTACTCCCAGGCCACTGTGTATAGGATTTAAACAGACAAAGATAGCATATAAGAAAAACAAAAAACAAAAACCCAAACCACAGTTGGGGAATGACTTTATTAGGGCCAACCAATATCTTTATTCGGACCAATTGGGTTGGTCTTAATAAGTTTATTGCCCAACTGTGGATTTTGTGTATAGGATTGTATCCCGGGTCCTTCTTATCCTGCTATTGTTGTGTTTTTAACTGTGTTTTAATGCATTTGTTTTATTATTGTTTTAATCCACTTTCACTGACACTGCCTTGAGTGCCATTTTTCTTGGTAGAAAGGTGGGGTACAATCAGTCAAACAAAATAAATCAGTTAGGGCTGCTTTCTTCTGCACACATACCCTGGCAATGATCCCGCATTGAATGCAGTGGACGGTACTTCTGCGTAAACATACAAAGGATCTGGCCTTTGTCAGAACCAGTCAGAACTCTAAAGGAGCTATCCAAAGTGCGAAGACTTCTGACTGAAACCCGGAGGAGATTCACTGCCCCACTGACATCAGAGCCACCACCCTCCACTGGGCACCCTTGGTTCCGATGGTGCCACTAGGTTTGGCGTTCAGGGAGAAGTCCAGGACCCTGCATCTCTGGAGGGGACCCAGGGGACCACCTGGAGAGCGACAGGTGACGGGGGCAGTGGCAAAAAATTCCAGTGTCAACTCCTGGGCAGGCGGGTGCTTTCTGGGGCTGACCCTACCTGGTGCAGCAGCTTTTTTCTTCTTGTTTTTTTTTTTTTTTTAACATCTCAAATATTTCTACCCGTCAAATGGCACTGATTCGTAAGTAAAAGTGCACTCTTACGGATATTTAGACGGGGAAAAAAGTCCTACAGTTCCCAGCATTCCTCAGCCAACATGCTGGGAGTTGCAGGATTTTTTTCCTGTCTAAACATGCATAGGATTGCATCCTAAATTTATTTGGCATCAGGGCAGCAGAACCAAGCTCCATTTTATTCCTCTAGCCATGATGGTGCTACGATTTAAGTGAGTTTAAAATGCAAACCTGCACATGCTCAGAGTATTCCCCCCCCCCAGAGTTGGCAAAACATGGTTCTCTCTCTCTCTGCTGTAACACAGGGGTGGGCAGAAAGTAGATCTCCAGATGTTTTGGATTTCAACTCCCAGCATTCCTCACCATTGGCCATGCTGGCAGGGGCTCCAGTGCAAAACATCTGGAGATCCACCCATCCCTGGAATGTAGAAACAGTTGTAAAGCATGGGATTGGACTTGGTGGGGGGGGGGACAGAACTGTGCTTCAGAACTGGAGCAATGCCCATGGCCATCTTAAGAGGGACCCCATAAGAATATTAATTCCAGGATCTAAAATTACCCAGGTGTGCCACTGAGTAGAACCGTCCCTTGTTCCTCTCCACCTGTTGCACTCAGAGACAGATTCTCTCTACAGCTGGTGGTTGCATATCTATCCTTCATTACTAACACCCATTGATAGGCTTTTCCTCCCCCAATCAGTCCAATTGCCCTTTAAAGCCATCTCAACCAGAGGGCATTGGCATCACCACACCATGTGGCAAGGAGTTCCATAGGTCAGCCATGCGTGGTGGGAGGAAGAATTTCCTTTGGTCTGTCCTGGATCTCATGCCAATCAGTTTCCCTGGATGACTCCATAATATTCTGGCATTGTAGGTGCTTCCAGAGGACAGACAGATCCAACTGTTACCAGTCAAAAGGCATTGTGCTGTGCAGCTGTTCCTTTCCTTAATAGATTGCGGGTAGGATAGTAAGAAAAAAAGACAGAAGAAACGGTGCAAAAGCACTGGAGGGCTACAAATGGAAGACCTCTGGACTCAGGGAAAAAGAATCAGGATTGTCTCCAATGTTAGTCCTACTTAGAATAGACCCATTCATTTCAATGGGACTACTCTACATAGGACTAACATTGGAGACAACCCTAATTCTCCCCATTCATTTCAATGAGTCTACGATAAGTAGGACTAACACGGAGTACAACTCTCAGTGCCTGAGGCAGGGTGGTAGCGCAATAAAAGCCTGGGGTTGTCTCCAGTGTTGGCCCTATTTAGAGCAGACCCATTGAAATGAATGGGACTTAAGTTAGACTAACATTGGATACAACCCCTAGTCTGGGGGCACCCTATGAGAGAGGGAGATAAACTTTTTGCTCCCCACTTTTTTCACCCCATGGCATAAGTGTATAAACCTCTGTCATCCCCACCCCCAGCCTTTTTATGTAAATGTAAACAGAAGAAAGCCCAAACTTTGCAATCATTCTTCCTAGAGCAGTCGCTGTTTTAGCTCTCAGGCGCTGATCATTTTGGTTTCTCTTTTTCTGCCCCCTTTCCCGTTCTACAGTATCCTTTTTGAGATGCGCCGGTGGCCAGAACCTGACACGGTATTCCAACGCAGGACTTGGCCTAGATGATGATCCTTCTGGATTCTAAATCATGGAAGTAGAGCAGCTCCAGACTTGTGAGATGGACTTTGTCTTTCGAGGTCCGGCAACTGGAGCCAAGTGCCGAAGAGAGGCACAGGAAGGTGTCCGTAGAATTGTGGAATGAGGTGCCTCTGAGAGCACATGCTCAGCCCGAGAATGTGTTTTCTGCGTCTTGCACACACAAATCCTTTCACACATCCACAAAACTACTCCCCACCCCGCCCCCTCTCAAGCTTTCTTGATTTTAGCAGCTTAATTTAGGATGGAAAAAAGGCTTTTTGTTCTCACTGTTGTTAAACCATTGCAAATCGGGAATCCTTGCTGATCTATTAGAAATCACATGGAGATCTTCTAGGAGGTCTTGATCTAATCATCTACCCCTGCCTGAACTAGAGTACATCTGTCACAGACAACAGAGTAGGTAGCAAACCAGTTTCTAGGCTCTGCTATATTTTAGGTGGTTCTTCATGCCAATATCATCATCACCATCGCCTAGCATTTCAGGGAGAAGAATTTGAGCCTAGTTTCTCCCCTGACAGGCTAGTTTTCTGCACGAAGAGAGAGAGAGAGAGAGAGAGAGATCTATGGAGCTTCCAGACATGTGATCCCACCAGAAGCCATTAAGCCATTAAGGTAAGGTATGGTGAACAGATGTATAGGTCCCAGATATAGATTTCGCCAGCTCTGGGAAAACAAAACAAAACAAAACAAAAAAAAAACAGTGGAGGCTAAAACAAAACAAACCTCTGCTGAAAATATTATGCCTATCTGGCTTGGTGACCCTCAGAAATGTAATTCATACCCAGAATGGAACTTCAGAGTAGCCCTGTTAAAGTCAGAGGGGCTACTTCAAACTGTGCGACTTTAGAGGCCAGAGAAGAACCCAACCCTAAGGCTGCTTACTCACGAGTAAGTCCCACCACTTTCCAACGGAGTTTCTCAGGCAAGTGTGTATTGGATGGCAGTTTTACAGCACAAGCCCCCCCCGTGAGTCTACTCAGAAGTAAATCCCACTGTGTTCAATGGAGCTTGCTCTTAGGTAAGAAGGTACAGGGTCTCCACCTAACAAAGCCCGAATGGATTTTAGTTGGTGTACCTCAGCTTCTGGAACGAGTGGCAGAAAAACTGGTTCGAATGAAGAGGATTGCAGGTGAAACTAGGTTTGTGGATTACAGGTTTGCCTTTCAAGGCGCCCCTCCCCCTATTTTGGGACTGTGCCCAATTGGCAGTGGCATGGTAGGACCCCCCCCCCCCCTTGACTCCAGCGAAGCCTCACTGGCAAGGAAAGGCGCTCGACTCAATGTAACTACTTCCACATCCCATTGCTTTCTGTGGGGGAAAGTTAAGCACTTGCTTCCAGGGAGATAAATGGGACCTGAAACAGGCCGGATGGTCCCCAGCGTCGTGTAGGAGGGGTGGTCAGGCGCTTTGGAAATATTGGGCTATTTATTTGAAAGCAACGTTATCAGGTGCGAGAGAAGACCCTGGGCATGATCCATCCCAAGCCAATTGGGGGCGGGTGGGGGGAGGGAGAGAGGGAAGCCGGCTTGTAGATCTGTCTCACTGGGTTGAACGCTCTAAGTGAGACTAACGTTGGATGCAAGGCACGGGCATCAACAGGGCTAAAAGGGGCTCAGCTTGGGCCGGCTCGAGCCCCCCGTTTTCCAGACCCCTCCCTCGGGAAAGGTGTGTGGGGAGGTGCGGGTGGGGCGCCGGCCAGGGCTGAGGGTTGCCGTCCAGCCGACCAGCAGTTTGAACTGACGCGAGAAATCGGCCTCTGCGGGAGGAAGGCGAACGGCCGCCCCGCTGCCTCTCTGCGCAGGAGAGAAAGCCTGCGGGATTTCGTTTCGGCGGGGGCGGGGGCGGGGGCGGGGGGAGCCCCTCCGCGATCCATCTTCCCCCGCCCGCATCTGGAAGCGGCTCAGCCTAGAGGTGCATTTCAATAAAAATAATTGGCTTGAAGGAGCCTAGCGGGGGGGGGGGGGTATTTACATCTTTGTACGGCGGCGGCTCCTCCTCTGATGGATGGTGCGCTGGGCTGCTCCCGCCGCTGCCCCCCGCTTCTGGGGGGCAGGTGGGCGGCGGAGGAGGAAGGGGCAGCAGCTGCTCGGAACGGGGCGGTCCAGATTTCTCCTCCTCTTGAGCCGGCCTGCAGGAGGCCGCAGGATAAGGCCCGGCCGGCGGAGCCAGGGCGGCCGTAGCGCTCGGCCCGTCGCGGACGGCCGCCTTGTCCGTCAGTCCTCGGCTCTGGAGGGAGCGCCTGGGGCCCCCGGCGGGATGCGCCGCCTCCGGCTCCCCCCGCCCCCCCTCCTCGTCCCCGTCCCCGTCCCCGTCCCCCTCCTCGGGTTGCTTGTGACTCTCGACGTCCACCTCCGGCTCCTCCTCCTCTTCCTCTTCCTCCTCCTCCTCTTCCTCCTCCTCCTCCTCCTCCTCGCTGCTGTCCTCGCTGGGGTAGCTGCAGCTGGTCCCCCCGGGGGAAAGAAGGCGGTGCCCCGGCGGCTGGACGGGGCGCTCGCAGCCCGCCGGCTCCCGCTCGGGGGGCAGCAGCAGGAGGGGCGGGGGCGAGGAGGAGGCCCGAGGCTGGTGGTGGTGGTGGAGTTTGGCCAGGCTCTCCGCGTCCTCCTTGCCCCCCACCGGGCGGAAGGCGCTGGAGTGGCGGTAGGAGGAAGCCCCTTTGCCCCGTGGCTGCCCGTCCAGCGGGTGGGGCTGGTGAGCCGCGGGGCCGCGGGGCCCTCCGCCCTCGGCCGCGGGGGAACACGCGGCGTCGCTGCCGCCGCCGCCGTCGAAGGCCCGCGGGTCCCTGCCTCCGCCGCTGCTGCCGCTGCCAGCTTGCGGGGCGGCCGCCGCGGGGGGAGTGCCCAGCCCCGCGACGGCTCCCCCTTCGCTGCCGGGGTCGGCCAGGTCCAGAAAGGCTTGGCGCAGCAAGCTGGGGCCCTCCCCGGGCAGCGCCGAGCAGCTGGGCGGCTGCGCGGGGGGCTGCAGGTAGGTGGGCAGCCCCGGCAGCCCCCCCGGGGCCCGCGGCGGCCAGAACATGCAGAAAGGCGGGTAGAAAGCCGCGGCGGCCGCCGCCGCGTCCTTCCTGGTGCCCGGCCAGAAGAGGCCGGAGAGTCCCGCTCCGGCGGCCGGGGCGCCCCCGGCGGCGGCTTTGTGGCCCGCGGGCCCGGCTTGGCCGCCGACGGCCAGCGCCTCGGCGTCCTCCTTCTTGTGGCAGAGGCTGAAGGCGGCGGCGGGGAAGCCGTAGGGGTGCGGGAAGAGCCCCCCGCAGCCCGGGAACTTCTGCAGGACGCCGCCGAAGGACGAGCCTTTGCTGGGCACCGGGATGACCGGGTAGTTCCGCGCCGCCTTGCCCGCCCCGCCGCCGTGCGCCGCCGCGGCCGCGGCCGCCGCGGCCGCCGCCACCGCCTCCTGCAGCTCGTCGTCGTCGTCGAAGCGGCCGCGCTTCTGGTGCAGGTCCGGGGGCGGCGGGGGCGGCGCGCCCAGGAGGTGGGGGCTCAGCAGGCCGCCGCCGACGCCCACCACGGCCGCCTTGACGGCGCCCAGCGGGTGGCAGTGCGGCGCCGAGCCCGCGGCGCCCGAGCCGGCGCCGGAGGGCTGCGCGTGGTGGTGGTGCTGCTGCGAGGCCTGCGGCAGGGCCCGCTTGCGGCTGCCGCCGTTGAACATGGCCTTGACGTCCTCCCAGGCGAAGACCAGCTCGTCCTGCGGGGCCTTGTCGGTGAGCTTGAGGTGGCGCCGCCACGAGTTGAAGTTGGCGGCGTCGGGCTGCGTGTACTTGGCGTCGGGCGTGCGGTGCGAGTGGAAGATGAACTTGTTGGGCGAGAAGTACATGCTGCAGTAGCTGCACTTGATGCACTTGGCGCGCGAGCTGTTGTAGCGCGCCGGGATGAAGCTGCCGCGGCAGCCCCAAGCGCACTCGTGCGACACGTCGAAGGCGAAGTTGTCCGGCAGCTTGGGCGGCCGGTTCTCGCCCAGGAAGGACTTGCACAGGCGCTCCGCCTCGCGCTTGGTGATCATGCCGCAGCGCCGCGACGAGATGGGCATGGCGCCGGCCCGCCGCAGGATCTCCAGCTGCACGGGCGTGCACTGCACGCACGTGATGCCCAGCGCCACGCGGCGGTTGTGGATCTCGTTGTAGCTGAAGTTCTTCAGCAGAGTGTTGGAGATCTGCGCCAGGCACAGCCGCTCCTGGCCGTCGATCACCAGCGACACGATGGGGATGCCGTACAGGATCACTTGGCCCACCTGGTTGGGCTTCATGGCGCCCGCGTGCGCGGAGCCGCGCGGCGGAGGGGGCGGCGGCGGCGGCTGGCTCAGGGAGTCCGCCGGGAAGGCGTTGGTCGGCGCGGCCAGCAGGAGCTCGGTAGGGCCTGGCAAGGGGCTGCTGGCCATGGTCCTGGGGCCCGGGAGGCTCCTGGGCAAGCTGCAGCGGGGAGAGAGAAAGCACGCCATGAGGACTAGCGCCGTGCGCACGACGCTTGAAAGGGGTGTACAAGCAGCGGAAGCTGGTGGCGCCTATGTCAGTGTGTGCGTGAATCCGCACTGGGTTTCAGTCAGAACTCGAAAAGGAGCTATCCAAGCTGCTGAATCCATTTTGGGGGTAGGGTTCAGCACTTTTGGTAGCTCCTTTAGAATTCTGGCTGAAACCCAGAGCGGATTTACTGCCTCACTGAAATAGGAGCCACCAGCCCCCACTGGATAAAAAAAACCCTCAGTGTGGGAGCCTTCCTTAAAATAGTGAAGAACGTGCAAGATAATCTACAACAGGGGTGGGCAACTTGTGTCCCTCCAGATGTTTTGGCTTACAATTCCCATGATCCCTCACCATTGGCTATGCTGGCTAGGGCCTATGGGAGTTGTAGGCCAAACCATCTAGAGGCCACAAGTTGCCCACACCTGATATGCAGTTTAACAAGCTGCAGCTGACCGTTAGCATTTTAAAGATTCTATTTCCATTCCAGGGTGTTACTTATCATCACAACAACACACCAGCATCAAAAGAGCATCAGCAAATGAACAGGATGAGCCCTTTACCTGTAGCCCCAGTGAATCCAGTTGGCTCTGTTGCATTAAAACCACACTGTCCCCCATCCCTCAGTTAAAACTGTACGGTGCAATCCTGTGCCTGTTTACACAGAAGTAAGACACACTTGGTAGTGGAATTTGCTCCCAAACATAAGTGTGTGTGAATAGGATTGCAGCCATGTGGCATGTCTGCTCAAAAGTCAGCCCCATTGAACTAATGAGACTTCTGCTCAGGTAAGTGTGTATTCCTAGACTGTGGCCTTAGAGTAAGTCCCACTGAACTCAGCAGGGCTTTTGAGTAGACACATATAGATTACACAGCACATCCTATGCATGCTTCCTCAGGAGGAGTGAGCCCTATTGCTATATTCAGTACACCTCATTCACAGGTAAGTGTGCCTAAAGTGTAAACTTTAGATTTGTAGTCCCAATCAGGACACATTTCAGAATAGTAGCCTGTTAGTCTGTTGGATCAAAACAACACAGAGTCTTGTAGGACCTTAAAGACTAATTAATGTATTGTAGCACTAGCTTCCCTAACCACCTTGAGATGATGCACTGCATACTCCCAAGGGTGCACCCCCATGATTTCTAAGCTGCAGAAATGCCCTCCCCTTCTGTTAGTCCTAGGTGTGGGCAAAGAATTAAGCAGGGGGCGGACATTGCCTCTCCCTCCCATCATTGTAATAACTGCCCCTGAAATGTACCATTGTCCATAATCTTTCAAACTTATCTTTACCATCATAAGGACTAGAAACTAGGTTGTTGTTGTTGTTTTAAAGAAGGACACACACACGAGGTTGTCAAGACACTGAATTCCATGCCATATACCAAAAACTAACCTTACACATAATTGTAGAATTGCAATAATTAATATATATAAGTAACTCTGGTCATGGGGAAATTGTTAATACTAATTGCTACCAGTGCATGGCAGCTTGTACTGGTAGAGGCAACAATGGTCCACCTGAGGACCTCTGTCTGGGCTGTACCATTTCAGACTGCAAATTGGGACTCATATAGATTGAACACTCTACCACCCCCGCCTACCCCCTTCCATTTCCAAAGCATTCAGGGAGCTGGATTATAGGTAGTTTTCTATGCGCAGGGAACTGTTTTGTATGGAAGAGCATCCATCAATAGCAGTCTGAAGTGGTACAGCCCAGACACAGATTTACCACTGCAGTAAGAACTGGGCCAGTGAATGACTCCAGGCTTAGTACATTACATATTTCGGGTTGAGGTCATGTATTCCATTCCTTGTGACTTCACCCTTGTTTTGACGCCAGATATCAGAGCCAGGAATGTTATATATTGAACAAACCAATAGATGCCTTTTGCAATCTAGCACAGCTTTGACCCACTTGAGACCTTGGACCTGTGCAAGATGAACTGTGTTCTCCCTCTTGCCCAACACAATAAAAGACAGAAGTAGAATTAAAGGGAGTTATTAATATATACTAAACACACCACCCATGCACCCTGCTCCAGAATTAGTGGAGTGAAGCTTTCAGCTCAACCATCTTTCAGGTATACCCTCAATCAGCTTTAAGCCCATGTGAATCCATTTGATCCAGATCATAATATAGGCAGGAGGGGATCATGTTCTTAGTCCCTGATCTGGCCCTCTCACCTATGACTTGCCTCCTAGTTGCAAACTGCAAACCAGGGGTGGGTAACTTGTGGCCTTCCAGATGTTTTGGCCTATAACTCCCATCATCCCTCACCATTGGCTATACTGGGTAGGGCTGATGGGAGTTGTAGGCCAAAACATCTGGAGGGCCACATGTTGTCCACTCCTGCTGTAAACCCTCTGGGGCAGAGAGCTTAACATGTCTCAGTTAAATTTCTAAAATGAAAATTGCATGACCGTAACACCCTCTAACAGGGATGGCAATCTCCTCTATTATCATAACAGAGGGCATTTTATTCTCAACCAACCAGTGGTCTGGATTCTGGAAGCACAGGATTGTATCCAATGTTAGTCTGACTTAAGTCCCATTCATTTTAATGGGTTTACTCTAAATAGCAGTGACATTGGATACAGCCCATAGTTTCCTACAGGACCCACTCTCTCTATGATGAGTAGTCCATCATCACTAAATCTTACTGGCTAAGGGCTTCACACTTGCATAGCACATGCAACTGAATATGTGTAGGCATTCAATACAAAACTCAGGGAGATGCGACAATAAAGTATGAATCCTCTATGGCAGGGGTGGAGAGATTTCAGGCTTGCCAGATCTTTCTTTGTTTTTGTTTTTTACAACAATCTAAAGACATCTAATTGGAGTCAAGCACAAAAGAGTGGCTCAGGATGAAGGACATGATCAAGGGGCTGGAGCTTCTCCCCCTATGAGGGAAGGTTACAACAGCTGGGTTTGTTTAGCTTGGAAAAAAGGAGGGTAAGGGGAGACACGATAGAGGTGTACAAAATTATGCATGGTGTGGAGGATGTGGACAGGGAGACATTTTTCTCCCTTGCTCAAAATATTAGAATCCAGTGGGGTCATCCCATGAAGCTGAGTGGTGGGAGATTCATAAATGGCTGCATTTAGGTTAATCTAACAGCTTTACGGCCGCAAATGGCATCCACTACTTCATTTGTGTCCGGAGTTAGTCCCTCACTCAGCCAGCGATACGGCACGGCAATGGCAGCTGGCCTTATCGCCAGCGATGCGGAGCCGGCGGCCAGCTCTGCAGGATTGCCGTGGAGTGGAGCCAGCTCAGACGGATTCTGGGGGGAGGGATGGATTGCCTCCCCCTATAGGCAGATTCCCACCCAGACCAGCAGGTAGGGAATCCGCCCATCCCCATCCCTAGCTTTCAGTAGCAGAACTGAGCTCACAGTCCTTTCACCCCCAAATGCACTCCTGATTTCCCTCTAAAGGTTTCTTCATGTCAACAATCTTATTTAGAGAAGGGTGAGGGGGGGAAGAGAGGCTTTTAAAATAGCTGCTATACTTAAATGATTGAGCATCATGAACCCCTGCCCTTCTACATCAAAGCATCCAGAAATCTACCAGATCAGGTCATTTTAGACCCTGGACTCTTACGAGGGCCCCTTTTAGAAGGCCATGTGTACTGCATCAGTTGTGAAGCACACAGCTAACATTGCTGTTTGCCCCAAACCACTGTACTATGCTTTAGAACTGCTTCAAGACAGAGATTTGCATTTTAAACTCACTTAAATCCTAGCACCATTATGGCTATAGGAATAAAATGGAGTTTGCTTCTGCTGCCCTGATGCCTGTATAATCTGACACTTTCTGGGTGATCCCTTGGGCTGTGAAGCCTGGACTTCAGTCCCATGGTTCACCCCTGGCTGGACCACGCATTAGGTCCCAATCCACTTTCGGGCCACCCCAGCTCTACGAGAAACAGACAATTCTAACTTTCTTTTCTTTTCCTTACACAGGAAGAGGATAAAAGGTATTAGGGTCAACAGCAAATGGGTAAAAGTTAGTGTAGGTCACGGGCTGGCTAAACAAATGAGTTATGAACCAGGAAGCCCCAACTTCAACTCTTGCCCCTGCTGTAAACCCACTATGTAGCACTAGACAAGCACGAACTCTCAATCTCAATCTGAAATACAGGGATAATAATAAAACCCAACCTCACAGGGGCTGTTATGAGAACCAATTAACTACAAAATCTATGAAACTCTTTTGCTTTAAACAGCTATTTTAATGTTGTTTTGTTGGCCGGCTGTGGCCCATAGGCAGCCCATTAGCCAACCCCTGCCATCTTCCTCTGAAGTCCTGGTAGGCAGAGAGTGCAAATTATAAATCAAATAAGTAACTCTCCCTCCCAGTCTCAGAGAGGGTGGGAAGGATGCAGTCATGGTTGGAAGAAGCCCATTTTTACCCTTGCTACCAGGGGCATTACTAGGCACTTAAAAGTTTTAGGGCCCAGACCCATGGGACACAAATCTGCAGAAAATCTGCATATGCTAATTTATATCTACATATGCACATTTAGAAAGAATTACTAAGATTTTTTAAAAATTTCAGAGATGGCAAGGGCAGCCAATTCATTTCTCATCCAAATCATCTCAAATAAAATAAATTCTTCAATTAGGTTGTGCTCTGACCCAGATCGTCTCAAACCAATGGACATTTTCTTCCTAAATGTAATTGCCATGCAGCAGAGGTTTTTTTTTTTTTTTTTGAGGGAGTGAGGGTGTTGCAGCATATCCCCCTTGAAAATTTCCCCCAGCAAGGCAATTAAGCTGAGAAAAAAACCTTCCATTCACACCAGTGGACACTGAGTGCTCTGGGGAATTGAACTGGAGCCCTGGGAAGTAGATCTGGGACCTGGGATACATGCCTAGCAATACTCTTGCCTGCTACCTGAAGCAAACTGTTGATGCCCTTTCGTACTGCCCCTGTCCCAGCCCTGCATCCTGTTATACAATGAACGATACTACAATAGCACATTCAGTGATCAAGAGTTGACCAGATTTCTCATTTTCATTATTAAAAACATAAGAACATAAGAAGAACCCTGCTGGATCAGACCAAGGGTCCACCTAGTCCAGCATTTTTTTCACACAGTGGCCAACCAGCTGTCGACCAGGAACCCACAAGCAGGGCACAAGCGCAACAGCACCCTCCCATCCATGTTCCCCAGCAACTGGTGTACATAGGCTCACTGCCTCTGGCACTGGTGGTAGCACATAGCCATGACGACTAGTAGCCACTGATAGCCTTCTCCTCCATGAATTTGTCCAATCCTCTTTTAAAGCCATCCAAACTTGTGGCCATCACTACATCTTGTGGTAGAAAATTCCATAGTTGAACTCTGTACTGGGTGAAGAACTTCCTTTTATGTGTACTGAATCTCCAACCATCAGCATCATGGGATGACCCCATTATGTTTTAGTATCATGAGAGATACTAGAACATGAGAGATACTATCCACTTTCTCCACACCATGCCTAATTTTGTACACGTTCATCATGTATCTCCGTACTCACCTTTATTCCTAAGCTGTTTATATTCATCCCTTTCATTTCTTTACTTCCTTTCCTTTATAACTGGATCTATTAGCCTAGACAGCTAATGGAGACCAGTTCTCTCCCAACCATATTCCCTTGGAATGCAGCAGGCAGCACTCAACTCATAAGCTCCTAAACAGGGTCTGTGCTCTTCCACCGAAAGTGCAAACAGTAGCTCTGAGGAATTTCACTCCTCCTGGAATTTCACACCCTTGGTGGTTGCCTCCTTTGCCTTTATGGTTCAGCTGGCCCTTGTTGTGCTTATGCAGTGGCACCAGAAATATATTATGTGCTGTCATTTATTACATTTATTACACCCCAGTGTCCTCCAGAAGACTGAGAATACAATTTTTCTTGACCATCAGCCATGCTGGCTGGGGCTGATGGGAGCTGTAGTCCAAAACATCTGGAGGGACCCAGGTTGGGGAAGACTGCTTTACAAGGACTCCATGGATCACAAAGTTGCTAGGCCTGGCTTCAACAAAGCCTGGTCATTCCTATGTTCCATACAGGACTTAGCAAAATATTGGCATTACAGGAATGTTAAAGCAGTAATAGCAAATGCATACTCTGGAACAGGGGTGTAGAACCAAAACTGGCCCTCCTGGGATTACAGACTGGACCCCTGGGGTGTCCCAGATGGCCATGCCCCCCATTTAAAAAAAAAGTCCGCCAGTCCACAGACTTCGAGTGACTCAGAAAAAGCTGGTCTGCTGCGGAATCCATGGGTTGGCTTAACAGAAATCTGAACTCATTTGAATCCATTGCAGATTTCTCTGAAATCTCCAGTTGGGACTCAGAGCCAACCCTCTCATAGATGGCTAGTCAGTATAATATAGTTGGCATCAAGCAATAAAGATTTCACAGGAGCACACACATTCAAATGGTATGAGGTCAGGGGGTAGGTGACCTCTGCCCTTCATGTGTTTTGGGCTACAACTCCCATAATCCATATCACTGGCCTTGCTGACTGGGGCTGGTGGGAATTGTACCCCCAAATCTGGAAGGCACCAGCTTGCCTTCTCTTGGACTAGGTGGTGGTGATGACTTGGGCTGAGGACTGAGAGGGTAATCTATTTGGTTATCACACTCATGACTCACCTTTGTGTAACTGTTCAAAGGGATGTACAAGAACTAAAAGGACAATACAAGATGGCTTCCCTGAGAGATACCCTTGAGAGTCAGATTAGCTGCTATGGTGCTTTGCCTTACCAGAAAGTGCATGAGTTTGCAATGTGATGAAAATGCATAGGAAATACAGTGGAGACTCACCACATCTCCCTGTGCAAGTGAACCTGTGAGCAACATTTTCACCGATGCTGTGGTTAAAATTTGGTGCAGCCAGATAAAATGTCTTTGGAGGGGGAGAGTGGATCCCCACTAGCCATTCCACATCTGAGCACATGGAGCTGCCTTATACAGAGTCAGGCCATTGGTTCATCTAACTCAGTATTGTCTAATTTGATTGGCAGTGGCTCTCAAAGCTTCCAGTGCCATCTTTTCAGCTGAAGAATCTGGGAAGTGAACTTAGGAGCTCAGCATATGAAGCATTGGCCCATCCCCTCTTGGAAAAATCTTGGTTCAGTTCCCACCTCTGCTAGGTGTGTGTGTGGCCATGAGCAAATGATGGATAACAATTGCTTTTCTGGATCAGACCAAAAGATCCATCTAGTCTAGAATGCTGCTGCTCTAGCACTGGCCAGCCAGATAACCCTGGGCACTCACAAGTAGAACATGAAGTTGATGGCCCTCCATGGTTGCTTCACATCAGTGTCTAGTATTCACTCCCATCAGTGCTGTGGGTAAGTAGTTTTAGATGCTGGACTTAATGGTCTGACGGAGGTCTCCCTCTTTTGATGGTAATGCATATTACTTCACTTAGTTAAAACTATGATGGGCCCCCTCTGTGTTATGCTGGAGCCAGGGCTCACAGGGTTGAAGCACTGGGGCTGTTTTTTTTTTTAATTAGCAGTGTTTGTGACCTCATTTGCCACCCCCCTCAGCCTTCCCTGTTCCCCCTGAACTTAGCTGCAATCCTCACAGTAGCTGAGGAAGATGGATTTCCCCAGCAACAATACATGGTCCTGAGCTCTCCCTCTTGTAATGCAAAGTATTTTGTGGTGGCTTAGTCTTGAGTTGGTCTTGAATGGGCAGTGAAGACTCATTAGCTTTACAAAAGGCTTGTTCCTTATGGAGATGAAAGCTGCTGGAAGTGTTTTGTTGAGATGGATCAACAGAGCTGCCTGCATTTTTGGACTCTTCTTGGGTACTGTTATGATGAGTACCTGCATGTCAGAATTAACACCACTGCCCCGCCCCTCATTCTGCTGAGTGGGACCCTGGACCTCTGCCCCAGAGTCCTGTCCAGATGGCATCACTTGACAGTCCTTCTCAGCCTTAAGTCTGAGTTCTGTAACATGGTAATGACCTCTGTGTATGTGGAAAGGGCCACTGCTCTACTCAGTCTAAGAAGTGTGACTCTCACAGCAACCCCTTGCAAGGAATTCTGGAATAGATCCTCATGTCACACACACCTTCACGGGTGCTGCTAACATATCCAGTGGAGGCTGGTAGCTCCAATTTCTGTGGGGCAGAGCATCTTAGATGCAAATAACCTGAGATAGCCCCTTTAGAGTTCTGACTGGTTCCGATTGAAACCTGAAGGAATTATCTAACATAGAATCAACTAATAGTAGGGTTGGAAGGGGCCTATAAGACCATCGTGTCTAGCCCCTGCTCAGTGCAGGAATCCAAGTCAAAGCATTCCTGACGGATGGCTGCCCAGCTTCATCTTGAATGCCTCCAGTGTGGGAGAGCCCACCACCTCCCTGGGTCATTGGTTCCATTGTTGTATTGCTCTAACAGTCAGGACGTTTTTCCTGGTGTTCAGCCAGAATCTGGCTTCCTGTCACTTGAGCCCATTATTCCATGCCCTACACTCTGGGATGATCAAGAAGAGATCCTGTCCTTCCTCTCTGTGACAACTTTTCAAATACTTGAAGAGTGCTATCCTGTCTCCCCTCAGTCTTCTCTTCTCAGGGCTAAACATGCCCAGTTCTTTCAGTCTCTCTTCATAGGGCTTTGTTTCCAGTCCCCTGATCATCTTGGTTGCCCTCCTCTGAACCCTCTCTGCAACCTTCTTAAAGCGTGGTGCCCAGAACTGGACACAGTACTCAAGATGAGGCTGAGCAGAAGGGAACTAATACATCACCACCCCAAACTTAGGCTGCTTGTCTAGTCAAGCTGACTGTGGATTTAAACCTAATACAGAATTGAGGGATGTTGCATATTATTTTTAAAAAGTTTCATAACAGCATCAGCAACAACAATAGAACACCAGAAATGGTGATTTTGATGGCAACACTATTGACAGCTTCACATTATCACCTCCTCTGTTCCTACCTATAGCCATGGGTATTTCAAAGGGTTGGAGCCTTTCTGTCCTAATTCTGACCGCTGTGATGGGTATCTGGCACATCCTGCCTCACAGACTGACTACAGCTTGATCTATACATGCAGCAGAATGGAGGTGCTAATGAAATGGCAGATTCCTGAAGTGATAGGATAAACTAATTTCAGATTCAGGGCAGAGGATCACATTTTTGGATCCTTCCCTATCATGGAAAAAAAATCTACCTGCAAGAAGAAAAATAGCACAGAATGGAGCAGAACTTTCCCCCCCCCAAAGAGCTACATTTTTTTTTTTACTTGCAACATGTGTGTTTTTCCCTTGGTTTATATATATCCTCCACATGCAATTTGAAGTGGGTTGGTCCACCCCAACTCCTCAGGATTCTATTATTTCATTCTGCTGCCTATGTAGACTATGTATTAGTCCAGATTAATGTGTGATAACCCATTTTATCCTTACAACAAACCTATGAGGTATGCGAATGTCATATTCTCTGACTCTATCGATTGAGCTTGGAGGAAGACCCAGAGAGGAGGCACCCCACAGGGAGTAATTGTCTCCTGCATCCAGACTTTCCAGGTTGGTGGCTGTTGCTTTGTGGGGCTCCTCAGACTTGAAAGACATACTTCCAGTGCAGCTCCCATCACCCCCGCCCACATGCCATAAGAGCCAATGGCTGAAGAAGTGGGAAACAGCCCTTTAAGGACACAGAGAGCTCCTCTGAGGAGGGCAGAGCAGAGTAAACACCAGGACCAGACTGGCCAGCTTTCATATGGCCTCTAAGAAGGCCTCTGTATCTTGCTGAAGCAACAGCTCACCCTTCCACAGTGCTCTGTCCAGGGTCCTGACAAACTCTGCCTTATTGGAACAAGACTCTACCCTATGACTAAATGTCTCTACTGCTGTCCATTTCCCCTGTGAACATCAAACTGTGATGGGACAGGGCAGGTGAGGCTCAGATATGGTGAGTGGTCCAAAGTCATCCAATGAGCTTCATGGCTCAGTCAGGATTTGAACCTGGGTTTCCAGGTTCACCACTTTAAATCAGGGTCCGGGAACCTTTGGAGGGGGCCTGGGGGGCCATTTTCACCCCCTGTGCCCCTCCAAAGGCTGCACCTCCCCTGCCCATGGCATCTTTTTTAATGGAGTGTGGAGTGGCTACAGAGAGCCAAAAAAAGGGCAAACAGTTCAAAATGACCACTCTGGACACCATTTTGGTTTTTAAAAATTATTGTTTCACAATTTGTGGGGGCAGGGGGAGCAAGGGCTGCATACAGCCTGTGGGCCAAACATTGCCCACCCCTGCTCTAAATGCTACACCACACTAACTCCCACATTGGGTATCTCTGACGACAGGTTTCTGTGCTGCCCAGTTAGTTCATACATGCATGTCCATTACTGGAACACCAAGTGCTGATGGCATAAGTGCATGAGTGAGCCATGATCAACCCAACTCCACAGATAAAGAATCCATATCACTGTAGTCACAACAATGGAGACCATCCACATATTCAGCTGGAAGTCATCAACTGTTGAATCCTCAAGCAAAGAACACAGAGGAGTGTGAGCAGGCTAATCGGCCAAACCCACATGAATTCCAGTTCACACATACATGCTCATCACTCATTGGCTGTAACATCAAGTGATGAGTGCATGTGTGAATCAACTACCCTGTATATTAAGACAGGAAACTCAGTTCTCCAAGTATGGAACTGTGCATTGCTAAATCAGCACCATCCACACACAGGAGGGAGGAAGGTATCAGCAGGTTTGGGGGGACCTCCAGGTTTGCAGATGTACAACAAAAACTTTAGAATAGAAACCTGAAATGGCCCAGTGATAGCTGAACATGCTTGCCTGTGGGAAGGGGAAAAATAGCTGATGGGGAATTGGGGATGTATGGGTTTTGTTAAATCCATTATGTCTGTGTTTTGCAGATTGTCAAGCATCTTTTGGTTCATTGTCCACTCACTGACAGAATTGGATTGGGGGGGGAGGATATATGAGAATTTCATTCCACGTGCACAAGTGTGCGTTAGTGCTAATGCGCATTAGTGGAAGTGCATATTTACGCTCATGCACATTAGTGCAAGTGTGAATGTGTGAATCCTTTCAAAAGTAAAAAAAAAACATTGTCTGCACATCTGCAGGATGCACACAACTTGGAAAAGGCCAGTGCTGCCCAGTTCAGAAGTGGGATTCATAGAAATCTGAACTCAATTGAATCTTAAAGATTTCTCTGACATCCCTAGGGAGAATGAAATAGAGTATACTGCAGGAGGGCTGGCTGGGACCCTGAACAGAAGCACTTCATATTGCAACATATTGTTGCACATCCCGCTTGTCAGAGACTAATCACCACAGACAGAACATTTCTATTCCAAATGGTAATGCAAATCAAATGCTTTTCAGGTGACACAGTTCCTGTGTTTGCCCATGTTATCAACTGATTAAAAAGCACAAGGGAATCAGCCCAGAACTTGGCAGTTGCCTTAATCCCAAAAGAATTGTGAATCCAATCATGGGAAGTTATTGTTTTGGGTTGTCAGAGCACGATCCCCATTTCATGGCCGCCCATTCTCTCTTTCTTTTTTTAATCCTTGCAATTCCACTGGGAAACAATTTTCCAAATTTTGCAGCATCCTAGTAACAGCATGATGTTAAGCATAATTTAGTAGTTAAGTCCCAATTTGGAGCCATGCATCTATCGCAAATCCACACAAGCACTGAAAAAGCACATCATTTGCCAATGGGTGCCTGAATTCCACATTCAGAGCTTACCTACTTACCATCTTGCTTTCTCAACAAGTTTCTAGCCCTTATGTAACTGGGGGTGGGTGGGGTGGGGAGGGGATAGATGAAGGCAGAAATTGATATCTGAATGGTGCAGCAAGACTTCTTAAACTTTTGGCTTTAGTGGGGGTTGGAGAACCATTTGGGCTTTGCTTCAGGCAACAAAATGTCTTGGGCTGGTACTGCCCTTTGATGTGGGTGTGGTTTGGAGAAACAGCAGAAGCAAATCACATGTCTATTGGCCAAAGAAGAGTGGGACTTCTGTGTTGTTTCTCCTCCCCTCTCTCCTTGACATTCGTAATCTGCCCAGAGAACATTTGTTATTGTAGGTAGATTAAGAATAATATAATATAATAAATAAAATAATGAGTAGCAGAAGCAAAGTACATTGAACAATTCAAGCAAATTATGCACAACAGTGTAATTTATACAATTCAGTTTCATGGGTTAGCTTGATGCAGAAATTGCATTCTTTTTTCTTTTTAATCAGCCTTGAATATAATAGCCTAACTACCAAATGGAACAGAGATGGCACACACAACTGTCAAGGCCTGGTGCAATATAAATGTGTATATTTAACTGCCTTATATGGAATCAGACCTTATCTTATCCAATGTGGTATATAAGGATGTGATCCTATGTGTGTGTAGACAGAAAAAAAAGTCCAACAACTCCCAGAAGTTGTTGGGAGTTGTTGGACTTTTTTCTGTCTAAATATGAATAGGATTGCACCCTAAAAGGGGTATTCAACCTCTTTCAGCCCCAGGGCTGAATTCAATTTCAGAGATGCTCTGGGGTGGGGTGCATTCCAGTGGTGGGGGGGGGGCTGAGAGAAAAGGTGTGCAGCCAAAGTACCAGTATATTTTAGCTTTAAGCTGTTACTGCCAGCAGTAACTAAGCTTTAGCAGAGGTGTCAACCTTTGCACGTCAACCTTTTAGAATGGGGAAGAGAACTGCACAAAGGCCAGGAAATCAACAAATGATTAGCGGCTGGGGGGGGGGAGTGGGTGGGACCAGGGGAAGGGATCAAGGCCTTCTGGTCAACCCCAGAGAGCCAAACAGAGATCCCAGGTGGGCTAGATTTGGTCTGAGATTTGTTCTGCACTCCTGGTCTAGAATACAGTCTCAGTCGGAGGTCCTCACTGCCAGGCCCTTTTATTTAAGTCTGGGTCTCCACATGCAACAGAAAGAGGTAGTGAAATGCTGAGATAACAAAATGGATAGCTACAGGTGTGGGGGGCAGTACATATTGGAATGGCCCCCCACCTTTAAAAAACAAGTTTACCAAATAGAAAACTAGCACATCAGGGAGAAACATTTGAACTCAGCTCTTTGCCTGCTGTGCTAATTTTCTATTCGCAGGGAGTTTGTTTTTTGTTTCTGTTTCAACACAGAGAAGAGCTCAAAAAATGGCATCCCTTACCTGCAATCTGAAGATTGCAATCTCAGCATTTTACCACCACCCCTTAATGTTGCAAGTTGAGACTAGGCCTCAGAAGATCATTTAAACTGGAGATGGGTGGGTGTGTTAAACCTGAGAGTTTCACCTGATCGACCTGACCTGTATGTGAGAACTAGCTCAATATGTTCCCCTTTCTTAAAGGGCAAACACCTGTCTAGGGAGCCTACAAGAGGAATGTGGTAGAATTCTAGACTACACTAGTTTGGATTATGGGGGGCGGGTGCGTATCTGAAGGCTTCCCCATGTAGAAGAAAAGGAAAAAAAACACCCCTCCTTGCTTGTAGTAAATTGGCAAATCAGAGAGAAAGATTTCACTCAGCCCTTTCTGAGAGGTGCAAATAGCTCCCATCTCACCCCACCCCACCATGATAATGGTGTTGAATGGGGTACGGTTACCCTTGAAAGACCAGGTCTGCAGCTTGGGAGTCATCTTAGACTCCCAGCTGTTCATGGAAGCTCAGGTGTCAGGTGTGAGCCGGACAGCACTGTACCAACTCCATCTGATACAGCGGCTGTGCCCCTACCTTCCTGACCATCTGCTCCCATCGGTAGTACATGTCCTGGTCTCCTCTCGTTTAGACTACTGTAATGTGTTCTTCGTGGGGTTACCCTTGAAGATGGTTCGGAAGCTGCAGCTGGTACAGAATGCGGCGGCTCGCCTGATTAAAGGCAGCCGCCGGCGAGATCACATCACTCCAGCGCTGTAGGAGCTGCACTGGCTACCAGTTGTTTTCCGGGCCAAATTCAAGGTGTTGGTTTTGACCTTTAAAACCCTATATGCTTCCGGTCCAGCCTATCTCAAGGAGCGCCTCCAGCAACACCAGATAGACCGCTCAGCAAGATCAGCCTCAGATGGCCTTCTCTCTGTCCCATCAGCCAGGACAGCTAGGCTGGTGAGGATGAGGGAGAGGGCCTTCTCTGTGGTGGCCCCCACTCTGTGGAACTCCCTCCTTAGGGAACTCTGCCATGCCCCCTCTTTAATGAGCTTCCGCCATGCATTAAAAACGTAGTTGTTCAGGCAGACATTTGGGGTGGGCTAGGGTAATTTTAGAAATGTGATGTTTTTAATGTTGAATTTTACTGTATGAACTGTTTTTATTGTTGTACATCGCCCAGAGTAGCTGGGTGATCGGCCAGATGGGCAATTAATAAATTTAATAAAATAAATAAATAAATCCAGGATAACTTTTTTTAAAGTACAGTTCACCATTCTATCTATTACCTTATCTTTCAAAATAGGTAGAACCAAAAATACCCTCCTCCCCTCATATACAAAAAAGAAAAAAAAAGATAAATAGCTAGATACATAGATAATATATACATCCATAGTACAGGTTAAACTAACAACATACCTTCTAATACCTATGGAATTCTCCAGAGGCTTTTTATAATCCTCTTCCAGAAATGAATGATCTCCAGCAGAGGCGTGTGTGTGTGCGTGTGTGTGTGCGTGTGTGTGTGCGTGTGTGTGTGTGAACCAGGGGAAGGCAGAGTTCAGGTTTGCTGCATCTATATTGTTGCTTTACTAGGCCACATCTATCTGATGGAGCCTGTTGCAAAAGAGGTGCCCTTAGAATTAAAGAATCATGAGTCTAGGAATTTGTTTTGAGTAACAGAACTGAACAGAGTTTACAGTCCTTCAACAACAACAAGATCTGATCCTGGTTACCCCAACCTTTCTTCATTTCAGCAGTATAAATGGTGGAGGTGGAGTAATTTTGTTGCAGCTATTATCAAACCATTGGGAGTCAGAAATCCTTGCAAACCATCCAGAGATCTACCAGAGATCCACTTCTGCCCACCCATGTAAATGGATTAAAAACCATCATCCACAGCTCTTGTGGCTTTAGACATTATACTATGAAACCAACTGTGTGCATCAGGGTGGGGCTGGGAGGCCCAAAATGTAAGAACAATCTAATATCTCGATTTTAAAGACATGGTTTGACAGAAAGGAAGTCCTCTAACAGAACCATCCTATATCATAGAATCATATAATAGTAGGGTTGGAAGGGGCTTATAAGACCATTGAGTCCAACCCCCTGCTCAATGCATATGTCTACTCAGAAGTAAGTGCTTTTGAGTTTTATGGGGCATATGCCCAGGAACATGGGCATAGGATTCCAGTGTTAGGGCACAATCCTATGCCTGTTTAGACAGAAAAAAGTCCTACAACTCCATGCTGGGAGTTGTAGGACTTCTTCTGTCTAAACAGGTGTAGGATTGTGCCCTAAGGGACTTGCTTCCCAACTTGTATGTAGTATCAGACCAGAAAGGTTATTAGGTTATCAGACCCGAAAGGTTATCAGACCTGAAAGGTTATACATCCTCCCCAAGGTCTCTACATTAAGGGACAATCTATTCTCCATGACAATAGATCACTTTGGCTTTCGTAGGCCAGATCAGCAGTTTCCTTTTCTCCCCAAAGGGACGATCCCTGTATCTGAAGTTGGTTGGATAGCTTTATTGGGTTAGGGTATTTTAGAAAATGTTTTTATTGTAGAACTTTATTGTTTTAACTGTTTTATTATATGTTGTGCATTGCCCAGAGTAGCTGGGTGACCAGCCAGATGGGCGTTTAATAAATTTAATAAATAAATAAATAATAAAAAATTCAGCACTAGGAGAAGACGATTCTTGTGTATTGCCAATTTCATCCTAGAATTTCATCCTAGAAGGATAAAAGCTCCCCCCCCCCCACCTCGATTCAGACCAAAGAGCAGGTTTTCCTTTGACCTAAGAATTAGGAGGTCTTAGCTATGGAATCTATTTTTCATAGGAATTTCAGAAGTTGCCTTACACTGGGTCCATGTAGCCCAGTATTGTCGACACTAACTGGCAGCTGCTTTCTATGGGTTCAGGCAGGGTTCCTTCCTAGTCCTACCTGGAAGTTGAACCTGGGACCTTCTATGTGCAAAAAAGGTGCTCTGCCACTGAGCTACAGCCCCTCCCTTTTCAAGGGGACTGGCCAGCGGCAGGAGGAGAGGGGACAATGTCACTGGATCTGTGAAGGCGATAATAAAGGGAACAGGCACCTGCACCTTTCCATGATCACTGAATAAGCTAGAAAGGCCTGGATCAGAGGGCAGGCTGGGTCCCGAACCTCCGCTTGTAGACACTAGGCTCCTGGAACTACCTTAAAGATTAGGTTCTTGCTAGGTGAGGTTTCCTAAGACACAGAGCGGATTGTGTGAGGGTTGATTCACACCTGCTGTGTTCTCTGCGTGATCACTTCGCCATCAAGGGATGACTCGCAGGGGTGAATGGGCCCCCACTCATCTAATCTGTGACTTTCCATCTCACAGCACATACCCTCAAATGCAGGTCCCCGACGCAGACAATTGACACTGTTCACACATTCATTTGCCAGTCAGAGCCATGCAGAAATCATGTATTTCATGATTTCTCTACAGCCCAGCAATTACTAAACCGTTTATAAATGGCAGCGGAGTTCCAGGCCACTGACAAAGTTTTGCGTTTAAGGCGATGTGAAAGCACATGGACGTTCTGTGAAGGGCCCTTCACGCGAGAAACATACCCGCATGAGCCAAACACAGATACAGGAAGAAATCACAGGTACACCTGACCTGAACAAACCCTGAATTCATTTAAGGCTGCTGGTATATTTATAAGGGGCGGTAGAGGCAATGCTAAGATTCAGAAGGTCAGTAAAGTAATGTCTGTATGCACTGTGCCCATTTTCAAGTTACACAACCTCTTCCTTAAACCGGATTTCATTCATATATATATATATATATATATATATGGAAAATTACTAGCCAAGTGGAGAGGAGTGTCATGTTTTCCTTTTAACAGGCAGCAGAAAATTGCATTTTTGAAGGATCCTGGAGATGTTGCTTGCCAAAGAAAAGCTCTAGGGAGGAAGAAAATGATTCCTTTGGAAGAAGAGAATCTAAATTAGAAACCCTGGATTTAAAATATACACAAGTATGCTTCTTACATTCTTGGGGATTTTTAATTTCCTGTGTATTGGAATAATACAATTTATGAAAGAGTCCTCTATTAATTGAAAGTTTGCAAACGGCATTGGGATCATTACCTATTGTCTTATTTTAAAAAATACCGTGACTTTTGTTACAGTGGAGTAAATACGATCTTCATTCCGGTAGTTGGGGTGTGAAACAGGAATCCAGATTATTATCTTCGATTCTGAGTTCTCAGGAATTTAAGAACCTTTGCCAGAGATTTTTAGTCAATAACCTAATGATTATTTACTTTCATTATTATTGTTTAATCCCTACAACGACGTCGCTTCAACTAATTAATTAATACACCCGTTTAGGGTTTTCGGACTGCTTTTAGGGCTTTTCAGAAAAGATATTTCTACACAATATACGAGCGATTGAATCGAAATGATTTCACTGTGACTGTACCCAAATTATAATCCTTGACAAACAAGATAAAGGAAACCAGAAAATAATACAGAAACCCATAGGCCCATCCACAAACAGGTAAGCCTGAATTCAAATGAGCTAAGGCCGCTATCAGTACGCCACGAATGTGAAACAAGGCTTCTCTTAAAACAGGGGAGCTTACTTCCAAATAAGGAGGGGACACCCGGTTGCATCATAAGGCCCGATCCGCGAGCAGCTATTGCAACATCAGCCCTCATACTTCAGCGTTGCTTCGGCTGAGAATGGGGCTACTCGAGAGGCATTTGATGCTAGTCCCAAACGCCTATGACGTCTCGGGCTTAACAGTTTTGTGGGTCGCCGCTTTGGCGCCTTTTTGTTTGGTCTTTCAATCCGCCTTTTATACTAGGGTGCATCACTACGCCATCCTAAAGGCGTTTACACCCGCTAATCCCAATGCAGACGGTATTCCCAAAACGCCCGCTTTAACTCCTGACGGTGGTAGCTTCGTTTCTGGAACTTTGGTACCCCGGAGGATCCTGGCAGTAGGTATCATCCTGACAAGCAAGATCTGGCTACACCTCAGGCCCAGAAGTGTGGTTAACGTGGTCTTGTGAGATGGGCCCACCCACCAACTTCCAAGATCGCGGGCTCGAGCTAAAACTGGTCACTTCGGATTAAATGCGCAGAATCAGGTCTTTGGGACCCCGAACCGGCCGTCGTCCAATTTTCTTCCAGGACTACAAAGATTCTTCGCTTCCCTCCACCCTCTTTTTCTTCTCCCGTCCGTCTTGAAGAAACAAACAGGATCCGGATCCTGCTACACAAGGGCAACGTCTCTCCCCGCTTTGCGACGAGGAAAAGAAAAGAATCAAAGGCCTGGAAGGGGTGACTGCGGGGTTAACAATCCAGGACGACCGCCGTAATTTGATGGACATGCACACGATGGGGGAGAGTCGTTCAGCGTCGACCCACAACTCAGCTCAGGACTCGAATTGCTTGGAGTCTTTGAAACCGATTTACCCAGCCCTCCGCCTTAAAATCCATCGGATCCGGAAAGCGCGAAGTCCCGCGGATTGAGGGCTTCGCCCCGCCGTCCATCACAATGGGGCAACAACTTAGTTTGAATTTCAGTGGGGCTAAATCCGCTTGGCTCCACCTACTGCGGTTTAACTCCCTGCCTGCACCCCTCACCCACGAGAACGGTCCCGCGACACCCGCAAAAGCACTGCTACTGCGCGATCCACGTCGACTCGGAAGTAATCCTCCCTGAGTCCAATGGGGCTTGCTTCCAGCCGGGAAGCCTATATACAGGATTGCAGCCTTAAGTGCCTTTCACCCCGATCCTACTCTTGATCTCGAGGGATTATTATTATTATTACTATAGGCCGCAATCTTATGCAGGTTGACCTGGAAGGCAGCCCTAGTTAATTTACTCCCGAGTAAGTGTACAGAAGATAGGGTTAGAAATATCGCTGGATCGTGGCCTTGGAAACGGAGACGTCCCATTTCTCCGCTCCCAGAACTGCCGCCGTAATTCCTCTCGCCAGGCTCCCCATAGCTCTTAAACACGGATTTTAACAAGGATCGCGTAGAAAGAAAATTAGATTTTTCTTGCAGCCCCATCTAGCTATCAAACCAAAGCCGAAGAATATAAGCTCCCCTGGATCAGAGCTCCGGAGAGCCCTCAAACAGGTCATGACGTGTTGGCCCTCCCTTAAGGTATGTCCCCCGTAGCATCTGGTACCCAGAGCCGTGGAAGTTGGTGGCTCCGATTTCGGTGGGGCTGTGAATGCATTCTGGGTTTCAGTCAGAACCACCCAGAACTTGGATAGCTCCTTTAGAGCGCTGGCTGATTCTGACTGAAACCCAGAATGGATTCATAGCCCCACAGAAATCAGAGCCACCAGCCTCCACTGACTCAGAGGTAAACTACCGCTGAACATGGAAGCTCCATTCAGCTCCCGATTATCTGTCTAACCCGTTTGGGGTTTAATCTTTTGCTAACGACAAAGTTGTATCCCGCAAGTCACCTTCCCGCACTCCCAAAGACACGCACCGAGGCTTTGGCTTCTGGCTATCGAGGACAGCCCGATCCACAAAGCCAACCCCGCCCCGCCCCCGTACCTGCTAAATCAGGCTGGTCCTCACGCGTGCATCTTGCGGGGCACCCACCAGGTAGGGCGAAAGCATCGGGGCACCGCCTTTTACATCCAGCTCGAATGTGCTCCCAATGGCGGATTTTCTCGCGCAATTAAAAACGCACGCCGCAATGCCCGGCGGACAGACCCGCAGCCGTCGGAACAACTCTCCAGCCGCCCGCCTGCCCGCCTTTTGCCAGGAGGATGCTGAATCTCTGCGCTTAGCGGAGTCTCTCTCTGCCTCTGAATGCTGAGGCGGACCGAAAGGACGACACCCAGCGGGCACGGTGACGTCACCGGCTCCCGAACACTCTTTCATCAGACGAGGAAGGGAAACCTCGCAGAAGCGCAAGGCGGCTGCCCGCTCCGCGGTGGACCTCGGTTGCGATCCACAAAACACTCGAGCCGGGGAGGTGGGAGGCTTCCGAGCCGATTTCATGTCCTGACAGTGGCGACTGGTGGCCAATTTGACTGGTGGGATAGAGGACGGCTCCGGAGACCTTCCCGGCTCCGCGTGAACCCGAGAGACTTCCCCTGCCTCGGGTCCGAATCCTTCGCTTCAAACCCTCGAGGCGCAGATTCGAGGTCATCCCGTCTAGCCTCCTCCAGCCTCAGCCCAAGAAGGCTAAAGTGGGGCCGGGGGGGGGGGGGATCTTTGTGAAAGACGGTGTCCTCAGAAGTAAGTTTCATTGACAGCGATCGGTGGGGCTGGCTTCCAAGTCCATGCCTTTAGAAGCGGCGCGCCTGTACCTCGCTTAGGTGAGATGGAAATGGGTGATTACTCCCCCGCCCCTCCCCGACTTTCAATATTTCAATGCATTGTATTAAAAAGAAAGAAAAAGATGTATAAATGATGTAAACAGCCGAGATTTTACAACGGAGCAGTGTATAATACGCACACCGGCAATCCAGCTGTTGCTACCCTGGTGTCCTTCTATTTCATCCGATAAACTAGGGATGTCTTTTAAAGAAAATTCATTCCTCTGATACACACTAAAAAAACCAAAAATCTGGTTGAAACAGCAGCGCAACAGTGGTACCGCCCAGTCCTTGTCGCTATGTGTGTTTACTCCTAAGTAAATCCTACTGCGTTCAGTGAGGTTTACTCTCAAGCAAGTGTTCAAGAGCGCAGCCTGGCCCCTGGGAGTCCAAAGACATTTACTTATGAGTCAGTATATGTGTAGGATCAGGATTCTACAGCTCAGTGCTATGTCCGTACCTCCAACGGTTTTCAGTATGGCTTACTCGCAGGCAAGCGTACCCAAGGTTGCATTCCGAGGCTCAGTGGGGGAAACGTATCATTAAACCCAGGCTGCACGACTTCCTCAATACTCTTACTTGGGAGTTAAATGTCATTGAGTTCAGTGATATTAACTCCCCAAGTAAAAGGTTTGTAATGCTGAAATATGCTTCTAGGTATCTGGTACCCTTACCCTAAACCTAGGATATGGAATATTAATCTCAGTTAACCGTACATAACATTAAATGAAACCACAATGGAATTCAAGGTGTGCCATACTTCTGAGTCAATATGAATAACATTGGAACACTTTATTTATTTTTTTTAAATGAGGACAACATGTATGGTTTTTTCCCCCTCCCAGGTCTCTGCAATCGTTGACCTTAATAATTGTAGGATAGGCAAATAAGCATGCTTCTGCAGAGAGATACAATAATATAAACCTAAGTTGCAATCATATCCACATACTTACAAGAGAGTAAGTCCCACTGAACTCAGTGAGGCTTACTTCTGAGTAGGCATGGCTAGCTTACACTGAGACCAAAAAGAACTCAAGCGTGTCAACGTGGAGGCAAGCCGTGAACTCCTTTAAAACAGGATTTTAGAAAAAGGAAGCATGGTAAAATCCTACGAGGATAGTTCTAATTCGTCTTTATAGGGTGTTTGGAAACATCCCCCATCTCTGGCAATAGTATATCTAAGACTCATCTTGCTACTCAAGACTCCAAAAGACCTCCCCCCACCTCCCGAATGCAGGGTCCCTTTAAGCAAAACCGCCTGTGGAACCGTGAGAAATGTAGCTAAAATTAGCCATGGGGAGTTCATTAGCCTGATCAATCTTCATCGGACAGGTGTCAGGAGTGGCAAATATTAACTCCAGTAAGGAAGAAACCTCCTTCAAATAGCCGAGCACGCAAAATTATATGAAGGCTAACGCAGGAGTGGTCGATCTGTGCGTGATTTGCAGATCTACGAGGAGTTCTAAATTGTTTAACACTAGTAGCGACCCCCCCCCCCCCCCGCGCGCGATTATGCTGCTGCAAGGAAGAAAGGCGGGGGGGGGGGAGAGTACCGGGAGTAGAGTTCGAAAGGGCTGTGAGCTGCCTTCAGTTTTGGTACTCGAAACAAATTCCTGGGCTTGGAATTATTTAATTCTAAGGATTGTATCCAATGTTAGTCCTACTTGCAGTAGACCCATTTAAATGAATGGGACTCAAGTGAGACTAACATTGGATCTAACACCAAACATATATGTCTTTTGCCCCAGGCTGATAGATCTCGAGGTTCTAATTAAAAAAAAACAACAAAGTAGATCCCATTGATTTGAAGTTTGTCCTCCTCTGAGCTAAATGTTGGGGCGGGGGTCTTTTCTTGAAAATGTTCTATTTCTTTGAGATTCCTGTTGATTCTTCAGTCAACACCCCCCCCCACTCTTTTGTTTAAAGCGACAGCAGTATTTTATTTATTTATTACATTTCTGTACCACCCAATAGCTGAAGCTCTTTTATTATTTTTACTTCCAACTAACCCCACTGAAATCAGTGGGACTTCTTTTCTTGCTTTTCCAAGTAAATGGGTTGGATCCAGCATTAGCTTAACTGAAGTCCCATTCATTTCAATGAGTCTACTCTAAATAGGACTGACATTGGATATACAGCCCAATGTATCTAGGATGGGGTGTGAGATAAACACAGGCTAGTCTTATGTGGGATGACTTGGCCCTGAGCTGTAGTATGTTCAATGGGGCTTACTCTCAAGTAAGCATGTACTGTCCTGCAGAACCCAGTGGCACAACTCCAGCTGGTTCCTAGTGGAGTACAACTTTACTTTAAAGTAGGTTCTGTTAAAATCTATAGCATCCACTTCAAACATATCATGTATGATGATGATGATTGCAATAATAATAATAATAATAATAATAAATAATGTCCAACTCTGTCTGCAGATTGAAATCCGTGGGACTTCTGCTTCCAAGTAGATGTGAGAAGGAAGGCCTGAGGAAGGGCTAAATGGAACATGGGTCTCTAAACACATTATTCGGAAGTAAGCCCCATTCCAAACAGGAGAGGAATGTCAAAGGGCTTAACCGTCTTGTGGATCGGGGTTGCTTATCCCGCCCTCCCCCTCCATGACTTGCGAGAAATATTTTGATCTCAGGACCCTGGTGGAAACCGAGTCTTTCCTTGCATTCAAAGCCGATGTGTGGATGCAAAGGAGACTTGGCTCATCCCACGCTCCTGTGAATGTTTACTCCAGAATAAGTCCCACTAAACTAAATGGACCAATGCCTTCCGAGGTAAGGTTGCAAACCTCTGCGTAGTGGGAATAAACCCAAGTGAACATGGTGGGACTTCCTCCTCAAGGTTGTATCCCATGCTAGTCTGACTAAAGTCCCATTCATTTCAATGGCTCTATTCTAAATAGGACTAACATTGGATACAACCCTGAGTAACCATACATAGGATTGCTTCCCTAGCGTGCCGGGATCACGGCCTTAAACGTCTAAGGAATCGGAGTCTTACATCTGGAGAAAAGGAAGGAGGTAAGGATAGCTCCGGCTCTGGGACAATCTGGATCCTTCTCATCGTAGACTTTTTAGTGCTTTGAGAAAACATCTGAAAACAAGATTTGGACGTTTCGTGGCTTCTCTTGTTCAGCATCCTGGATAGCTCCTTTAGAGCTCTGGCTGAAACCAGAGCGGATTCACAACCCCACTGACATCGGAGCCACCAGCCTCCTCTGCGTTTTACACCTGGCAAGAGAGGAAGTATCTACTGGCAACAGTGGCAGATCCATCCCTGCAACCCAGTTAAGTCAGGGTACTTCATGCATGTGGGGTGGCCTTCTGCTCCACTCTGCAGTTGAGCCTTTTTTTTCCCAAGAAAACGGGTTTAAGAGGCCAGTGTCAACCATCGGCTCAGATCCAAAGGCACTTTAGCTTAACCGGGATGTTATGGGTCGAGCTGCCTGGTTGCAGATTCAGACGATCATAAATAACCTGCAGGCTTTGTGTGGAGACAAGAAATCACTTTTGTTTGCAAACCAGGTCCAGTTAAACAGAAGGATTGTATGAGAAACTTGCAATCCATTTTTTTAATGCGTAACTCACTTCAATATACATTTGAAAATCTCTCGCCACACGCCCGCTCCCTTTCAGTTGAGGTTCAGCTTTTCAGTCTTAGTGACCCAAATCCACCAAACTCAGTTAAGAAGGCATTCAGGCCCAAGTGTACACAGGTTTACCCAGAAGCAATTCCCATACAGTTTAATGGGACTTGCTCCTGAGTAAGATAATCGAATTGCATCTTTAAGCCCCATTGATCTCGACTCTAGGCTGAGCTGTGGTTCCTGTCCTTTGGGATTTATTGATTATGATTTTGGATTCAAAGCCCACCTATCCCGAGGTCTCCGGGTATGTCACTGCAATTTAGTTGTAATTAAATAGCACTACAGGTATCTCTTGAAAGGGGTCACGATAAAACAGGGGACATAGATGGACCTAGGAAGAAGAGAACAGGGAGAAAACCAGAATGTTAAAATATTGATTTTGTTTTTAAAATGTCTCTGTGTGTGTGTGGGGGGGGGGGGGGGAGGCGGCGGCGAGCTTTCCATCCGAATTTAATATTAATATTCTTTTATTTCAAAGGGTGATATTGGGTGTGTGTGCAACAATTCCCTCAGCAGCTGGCATAGAAATACAGATTAGAAATAATCGAATCGCAGCCCTCTTCCAGCCCCAATCCCTCGAAGTGAGCCTCACTGATTTGAATTGGGTTTACTTCCAAGTAAGCGTGTCTGTGTCCGCCGCTGTTTAACGTTTCTCTCTTTCACTTGCTAACCATCCATAAGGCTGCAGTCCTAGACACACTGACCCGAGAGTAAGTCCCCTTGAACTCAATGGGGCTTACTCTGAGTGGACAGGGATAGGATTGCACTGTAATTCAGCGAAAGCGAAACCACGTTGGCATCCTCCGATTCCCACGTGCCACAAAGGCACATTCTTAATCTGTAATAACTGCCTAGTTTTCTCTTGTCAGTTACAGACACGAAACTCGCATCGATTGGCATGCATTAAAAACTAGGTAGAATTCCTGGTTCCTGCCTCATTACCTCTCTGACACAGCCCGGATCAGGACTAAGAAAGACTTCTTAAAATAGAGCTTAATATACGCATTAAATTCACAACTAGCCACGCATTCACACTCCAGAAGTCCCTTCCTTTGAATCCATTCAAATACACGAAATAAAGGGGGAATGGGATGTCTAACAGACCCAGTCCCATGACTCTTTACTCAACAGGAAGTCCACCGTTTAACTGTTTAACTTCCTGTATGGTAAATCTGCAGAGGACTGCAGCCTTCAATTCAAGCTGATGGAATCAGAGCTATCGTTCTAAAGCAGAATTCGGAGGAAATATGCCCTGCCCATGTCAGTAGGATTCGAGTAAACATGGTAACAGCTACACTGGGAGCCTAACGCCACCTAAAATTGGGCTGCTTCCAGAGATGGAGTATGCGGTGTAAACTGCCCCGCCTCATTCACTGAAGTTTTGGGGGAGTTCAGATGTTATTGCCTTCAACTTGTAACCTTACCGTGTTTTCCCAGCACTTCTTCCATCTTTTCTCTTACTGCAGATAATCTGTTAAAACAAAATAGCTACAGGATGCCTTCTGATTTTTAGTGCTGGGAGCTGTCTCTCCCGAAGCACCCCTGGATAGGGGAAGGAAATGTTACACTGTTTCCATTCCAGTTTAAGTGGGGTGTGGACCACCCTGTGTCTTCCTTCTCCTGCCCTGGTTTCTTTTTAAATATAGCCAGCTTTTAGTGTGCAATTGTCAAAGGATTTCCCTTTTGCTTCTCCTCCTCTTCATCCCCCCCTCGTTCTGTCATGGGGCCTTCCCTTTTCTTGTGAGCGAGGAAGGAGGACTCTTCAGTTCACCTAGGAATCTGTGGCATTTTAATCAGTGCTTCTAGCTGGGTGGACATGAATTTTACACATCGGATCTCCTCCTCCTCCTCCTCCTCCTCCTCCAACTAATTGATTTAAATTGCTTTATTAGTTAAAGGAGTATGCCACCTACTCTCCTTCCCACCCCCTCACATGATCTATTAGTAGGGAGAAATTTTGTAGTCAGCCTGTTGGAACTTGAGTCTTGCATGATATGGAGAGGAAATGGAGGCAGTGTAGAAGGCACTGCGTGGCTGCTTTGGTGTATACTAGCCTTCCACAACCAGGGGCCTTCCAGATGTGCTGGATGGCAACTCATCCAGCCAGTTAGCTGGGGATAATGGGAGTTCACACCACGCTGAGGAAGGCTGGTGTAGATCAATGAAATGCCTGTTATCAGGAGTGGTGACAGGTATTTAGGGAGGACTCCTCCTGGGTGGCTTTTCTCTCTATGGGACCCAGTGGCATTGCAAGGCAAAATGTGAGTGAGGCCTGGCAATGACCTGTCTCCGCGTTTGATCTTAGCCATCCTGGCAAGGAGTATTTTCCTCTCACACACTGTATATTTATATCACAGGTGATAGAAATCCCAGGGTAGAAGTAATACAACATTATGAGCTATGATATACAATATAAGCATATCTAAACTGCACACCACAAAAGTGTTATAAGATAAAGAGACAGGAAACAGTTACATTGGGAGAAAATAAACTAGGCATTGTTTGAGAAGAGGCATTCCTCTTCCTCCTCCTCATTTATTTAATGACCCACATCTTCACAAAAAAGCTCTACAACTCCCAGCATGCCCTAGCATGGCTGACTGGGGCATGCTGGAAGTTGTAGGCCATTTTTCTGTCTCAACATGCATAAGATGATGCCCTAAAGCTACAATCTGATTTCCACTTACGAAAAGCACGATCTTATGCTGGCTGGGGAATGCTGGGAGTTGTAGGCCTTTTTTCTGTCTAAACCTGCATAGGATTGCACCCTTAGTCCTGCTGAACTCAGCGGGACTTACTTCTGAGTAAATATGCTCGCCCTAGGCTTGCACCATTAATATCCCGTGGAGATGGATGGGACACATGAAACTGACTTCAGGAGAAGGGTTGTGCAATGCATATTTCCTCTGAGATAAATCCCACTATGTTTAATCGGGCTGATTGCTTAGTACAGTCTTCTCCAAGCCAGTGCCCACTGGACGTGTTGGACTGTGATGGGAGTTGTAGTCCAGCATGCCTGGAAGTCGCCAGGCTGGGGAAAGCAGACTTAGGAAGTGTGCACTGCAGCTATGAGAGCAGCTTTGCAGGGCAGTCCCTATATATGTCAACACAAGGGTATGTCTTGTGTAGTTCAATGGGGCTTACTCCCAGGTAAGTGGGTATAGGGTTGCTGCAGTGTTTCCATTGCTTTGGGTGTAGGTGCAGGCTCCACTCCGCTTTCTATGCAGTTGCAACATGTACAAGGGATTCCTCATTTAGTGACACATAGCTAATGCCTCAGTTTCTAGATCCTCTCCTGCTATTGAGCACAGAAGCATCATAAGCAAAGGCAGCAGCAGACTCAATGCTTTGCTTTTAATTAAAAGTGTACAGAGGAAATCAACTCGCAAAGCAGGCTCTAGCAGGCACAAAGAATGCTGGAATCCTATGCACACTTACATGGGAGTAAACTCCTGTGGACACAGTGGAATTTACTTCTGAGTAAATACACACAGGTTTGTGCTGTTCACATTCAACAGAAAGGAAGCAAACAGGATAAAGCTAGAACAGTGAACTGCCATCCCCTCCTATTTATTTTATTTATATCCCTCCTATCCTCTGAAGAGCTCAAGGGGGTGTTCATGGTTCCCCACATTTTTATCTTCACAACAACCCTATGAGGTAGGCAAGGCTGAGAGATAGTGGCTCCCCCAGGGTCACCCAGTAAACCACATGCCTGAGTGGGGATTTGAGCCTGGGTGTCCCCAGTCCTAGTCCGACATGATAACCCACTTTCCCCAACCTGGGTCTCTCCAGATGTTTTGGACTACAAATCCCATCAGCCACATCCAGCATGGGTAAAAGTTGGTGGTGATGGGAGCTGTAGTCTCACAGCATCCAGAGTGACCCAGGTCAGAGAAAACTGCTCTAACCCACACACCACACTGGCTGTTCTGGCCTTAAGCCCACCAACTAGTGCACTTTAATTGAAACCTGGCACTGATTTGTTATCTACTTGGGCCTCTAGTCTTGGCTTGAGAAGTCCAGTCCTTCCCCTTCTGTTCTGCATTCATTAATTTGCAGAAGCTAGCACTTCTGGCTTCCCTACCAGCAATCATTCAAATGGATTTGAATGAATCCTTCACCTTATAATTATGCATTCAAAGTAGGCCTATCACTCGATTAAAGAAAATTCAGTTGATAAATTCATGCTATTATAGTTGATTAATTTATCTGCATTAGTTTGCATATGAGAATAAACAATAGTTCTAAAGGGTGAACGGAAGCTTATATTCTTTGTCTTTAGATGTTGTGGACATGCATCACACCAGATGTCATCTTAGAAGAGGCATTCCATAATTTCTCTTGTGTGGGCAGGGATGCTTCTTTTAAGATGGCACTTGCCATCTGCAGGTGTTGTAAGTACTTGTGTTTAAAATAATTTTAATGTGATTAATCAGGGTACCATTTGAATCAATTAAGATTTTGAACTGTTTAAGCTATCCAACTAATCATCCAAATCTGGAAACAATAATTTAAAGAGGTGGGAAACCATGTCACCCAAGGTGGCTAATGCTTCAAGCCTAGGTCTAGACCTATCTGAAATCAGGGAGCCTTACTTCTGAGTAAGCATGCAAAGGAAAGATCTGGCTATAAAAGGTAGCAAGGAGCAACATGGAGGCTTGGTCCATGTTTGGGTGTTACCTCATATTCAGCGGCAGTATATGTCCAACTTCAAGATGCTGGGGTTAAACCAAATGAACATACATAGGATGGATTTCCTTTATATCCAGCTGGTGAACTTTCCAGAGCATCCAACTGGTCATTGCTAGCATATTGGACACTGCTGCGCACTTCACTATTGCTGCAGTACCTTAGAGGGTAATGAACAAAAAAGGAGAGGCCCCTGTGACAAGGAGCTGGCTGTCTAGTTAAGTATTTATGAACCCATCCTGAGTAGTCACCCCATGAAGGCCCCTTTCTCCTTCAACCCTGCCCATTGGGTGGCTATGAGAATAAAATGAAAGCCTGCACTCCAACCCACCTTGAATCCTTGAGACAGGAAAAACCCCAGGGTCAAACCTCAGGCACATACACCAAATGTAGTCTGCCTGGGGTATCAATCCAGCCCACCGGGGTTCCCCAAATGGTCATGCTCCCTTTCCCCAACCAGCTTCTGCATGTTTCCCCTCTCCATTCTAAACAGTTGAAATGCCTCTCCCAAGGCTTAGCGATTGGCAATGAAAGCTTTTAACTCAAATACATGTGTATCTTGGCCCAGCCCAGTTTGCCTTCAGCACCACTCATTTTCCCTTCAGCCCTGTCTACCACTGGAATGTGGCTCGTGAGAGCATGTCCAAAATTTAATGCGGCCCTTGGGCTGAAAGAGGTTCTCCACGCCAGGGATAAATGAGTCAAGAATGGTAAAGTCTCTTGAACACACAAAAGCACTACAGTTCTGAAGGAAAGGAGCAAAAGGGACAGCTCTACATATTAGGGTGCAAAGAACATCTTAGGGTGCACACCCTAATACCAACCTGCCTGGTCACTGAGATCATCAGAGGGCTTGCTTCTGGTGGTTCCACATGTACCTATGGCCTGATTGGAGTCCATCAGGAGAAGAGCCTTCACTGTGGTGGCCCCGTTTCTTTGGAACTCCCTGCCCCTGTAGGTCAGGCAGGCACCAACACTGCATTGTTTCCAGTGCCTCCTGAAAACAGCACTGTTCCCGGAGGCATTCCTTAATTGACTAGCCGTGGTTTTTATTGGCATTGTGTTTTTAAACAAGTATAATTTTAATGAAGTGTTTTTAATCTTTTTATTCTTTTACTGTTTTACTCCTTGTGTTCATTGCTCTGAAAGCTGTTCTAGATATGGAGCGGTATATAAATATTGCAAATAAATAAATACATAAATGTTGCCCTCTCAGAGGAGGACTACATAAACCTCAGGCCTCCTGCAGTCCTGCTTTTCTATTATGGCCTCTCTATTCTATTATCTGCCAGTTAAAGAATGTTTAGTAGTTTGGCTTGAAGGCAGATTATTAGTTAAATGTAGTTATTCCAAAATATTTGCACAATACCAAAACCTAAAGATAAGTGCTTTTTTTCTTGAGACAGCTTATAACTGATTGTATCACTCATTGTTAGTAGGTTGTCTTTAACATTGTTCAATTTGCTCTTACTGTAAAATATCATTAACAAGATGGCCTCTATGAAGAAGTAACTGTGTGTGCCTTTAATTTACAGCCAAACTGATAAAAATTCACCCATATCCATTAAAATTGGTACCTATCAGTTAATCAGCTAAAGTTTTAAGTTGATAAAGTTGTTTAAAATTAAAGCTAATTTAGTTGGTTAGCATATGGATCCAACTGATTAGACCCATTGTACAACCCTTCTGATTTCTAAGCACAGTCCTTTTGTCTGATGCAGGCAAGGAGCCCAGCAGTAGCACCTAGCACATTTTTGACCCAAAGCCTTTATCTCAGTATCTAGCAGGGTAAAAACCAATGGGAGAGATTGCCACCAATGGAGAATCTCTGTCCTTTAGTACCACTCTTAATCTCCTCTCTCCGTCTCAGGTTTAAGAGGAGCAACATTCCAGTCCAGCCTGTTTGACTGTGTCGTTTGCATTTGGTTTAGAGGTGGTGTTTCTGTTCTAAAATGAGCAGTATGAGAGTGAAAGGTCTGTCCTCTGCTTTTGAAGCCCTTCTTCCTAATCCCAGATTAGAGCCACTGTGTGTATTGGAAGATAGGAACATAGGAAGCTGCCTTATACTGAGTCAGACCATGGGTCCATGTAGCCTATTATTGTCAACACTGACTGACAGCAATGGCTCTCCAGGGTTTCAGGCAAGATTCCTTCCTTACCCTACCTGGAGATGCTGGAGATTGAACCTGTGACCTTTTGCATGCCAAGCAGGTGCTCATCCACTGAGCTATGGTCCCTCCCACTATGGTCCATCTCACTGATTAGACTGAACCTTGGGAAGATGGAGCTTTAAACCAGGGGAGGCTGCTGGATCCAATTTCAGTGGAGTGTATATTCCATTCTGGGTTTTGCTTCCAACCAGCCAGGAATCTAAAGTAACTATCCAAGGTACTGAACCCTACCCCCCCCCCCATGGTCAAGCACCTTGGATAGGTGCTTTAGACTCCTGGCTGGTTGAAAGAAAAACCCAGAATGGAATCCCCACCCCACCCAAATCAGCTCCATCAGTCTCCCTTGCTTCAAACCCATGCTGAACTTGTGAAACTCACTAAGTCTGACACACTCTCTGAACTTACCCCAGTTCACAGGGTTGATGTGAGGATAACATGCGGGTGAGTCAACCATTTAAACCAGCCAGAGCTCCCTAGAGGATCAAGACAGGATAAACATCTAATGAATAACATAACATTGGTTATGGTTACATGCTGTTAAAAAATAAAGGTAGTTTTTATAGCACTCTTCCCAACCAGGTGTCCTCCAGATGTGTTGGGCTGCCATTAGACATGTTGGCTGAGAATGATGGGTGCTGCAATCCAACACATCTGGAAGACATCAAGTTGGGAACAACTGCTTTACAGATTCAAATACTTTTTTCCTTTACTATTGCTTTATTCCTAAACCGAGTCATGGCTCTGAAGGTAGGTGGAACATGGAGTTTGGGGCAAAACCTCAAACTGAGCACTGCTTAAAAGTAAGCATGACATAATTTATTTTCAGTTGTACAGCAAGATGGTATCTTTCTTTCTTTCTTTCTTTCTTTCTTTCTTTCCCTGAAGAGATAACTAGTTTTCATATCTATGGAGAGATTATGAGCTGGTTCACACATGCACATACATCTGTTGTTGGCTGTAATCACCAGCCATCACAAATTCATCACCATGGACAAAGTGATGCCATAACGCTGAGCATCCAGTCAGAACACAATATATTTTTCATTGGCGGCAGTGCACACATTTGGCGGAGGGACATCATGCACAAGTTTGTGCATATGCTGAAGATTCTTTGCATGTGGTGGAAAAGCAGGCAGCTTGGAGGGCAGTGCCCAAACAAATATAGGGGTGGAATGGGAAGTGGAGCCCAGTGGTTTCTGGTAAGTCCAGGATGTGGCCAAGTGGTTTCAGGGAAGTTGGTGGTTGTGCATATAGGGAGAGAATGCCAAGTAAAACTAGGCCATCACAGCTACAGCCTCACAGATGGAACTTTCACCCCACCTCAAGCACAATGCTATTCATTGGCACCCATTCACACATCAAGCTGCCACAGGTCATCAAGGCCTGTCCACACATGCAAGCCCATTGCTTGATCAGCATTGATGCATTGTATACATGAATGGGAGATCATAGACAGAATGTTCATGTTGCCCCTATCACCTCCAACAGGAGTTGTTTCAGAGGAGCCTGTCCATACATCCAGTGGCTATTAATTGTGATGAGGGATCAAGTGATGGGAACGTATGTGCTAGTCAATGCTCTGCTTCTCAGACCAATATTCTACATGCTTGAGGATGTCAAAACACCCTCCAAAAGGAAAGATGCACATTAAATAATCTGGCAGAAACATTTTGGAAACTTTGTCATTCATATTTTTATGGGATGCTTTCCCTCTCCATCAAAGGTGTCCCTAAAGGTCTTACTGATGTTGAAATGCAACCTTTCCAGGGGCTGAGAGTGATTTGACAGCATATCATCTCTTCTACAAACCCCTCTCTTTTACTGCAATAATTTATCTAAAATGACAACACTACCAAGATTTTTTAAAGTGTGACAAAGGAAACTCCATCTACCATTATTCTAACCATGCAACATCTATTTTTAAGGGTTCTTTTTTTCTCAGAATATAGAACCTTGATGAAGAATTCCATGTCAGTCGAAAGCTGCTTGCTTGAAAGTTGATGTAATAAAAATGGGGTAGGGAAGAGTTGGCACAAAGACCTCATGTGGCCCTCAGCCAAATTTCCTGCAGTCCTCAGCACCAGTGGAGGCTGATGGCTACTATTTCAGTGGGGCAGTGACTCCACTCTGGGTTTCAGTCAGAACCAGCCAGAACTCCAAAGGAGCTATCTAAAGTGCTGAAGGGGGCGGCAGAAGAGGACAAAGCCATTGGGCTCCAATTTGTTGCCCTACCTTCCTTCCAGTATGGACCTGTTTCCAAAAGAAACAGAAGGAGTTTATTTTTCATTTTTCCAGCAGCACTGGCCATATGTCAGAAGATGTCTTTTGATCTCATTCAAGCTTTTTCTGATCAAGGGGCCAGAGCATCTCCCCTATGAGAGAAGGTTACAACAGCTGGGATTGTTTAGCTTGGAAAAAAGGAGGGTAAGGAGGGCAAGGGGAGACATGATAGAGGTGTACAAAATTGTGCATGGTGTGGAGAATGTGGACAGGGAGACATATTTCTCCCTCTCTCAAAACACTAGAATCCAGTGGGGTCATCCTATGAAGCTGATTGGTGGAATATTCAGGACAGATAAAAGGAAGGACTCCTTCACACAGCGCATAGTTAAACTATGGAATTTGCTACCACAGGATGTAGTGATGGCCACCAATTTGGATGGCTTTAAAAGGGGGTTAGACAAATTCCTGGAGGAGAAGGCTCTCAATGGCTACAAGTCTTGATGGCTATGTGCTACCTCCAGTACCAGAGGCAGTGAGCCTATGTACACCCATTACTGGGGAACATGGGCAGAAGGGTGCTGTTGCCGGTTGTGGGTTCCTGCTTGACAGCTAGTTGGCCACTATGTGTGAACAGAATGCTGGACTAGATGGACCCTTGGGCCTTGGCCTGATCCAGCAAGGCTCTTCTGATGTTCTTATGGGGTCATTCCCTGCCTGCCCCTGGGTATTGATTATTGGGATCCCTGACACTATCACCAGTGATTATTAACCTTAGGGGTGGGGTCGTCATCATATACTAGTAGCTATCTCAGTTATCCAGGTGCTAATCATTATGTAGCCAAAACCGTGCAAGTGGGAGGGAGCAGCAGGCATAGGAGAGGGTGGGGGAATGGCATGGGTCTGCAGAATTCCCCCTCCTCACAAAAAAAGTAGCAGTGGGGGAAAGAAATCCAAACAGTCCAATGAAGTCTGAGCATGCTCAGTATCTACGGAATGCTGACAGTGGGGTGGGAAATGGAATGGAGTAGCTTTCCCCAAGCTGGCTAGGGGGATGTTGGGAGTTGTAGTCCATCTGGAGGGCATCAGGTTGGGCAAGGCTGGAATGGAGTAGCCCTGAAGAGGGTATGGCTGGCTGATTGGAACAATGAACAGGAGTATTCAATAGGGCAACATTTTGTTACAGGTCATATTTGCATATTTTTATTCCCAATCCTCATATCAACAACCATGCCAAAAAGTTCGTCCTTTCCCTTGGGAATGGAGGGCCCTGGCTTTCACTTTCAAACGTCTCCCACTCTCACACCATTTACGAGGAAGTAGGACAAAAGTACCAACACGTTTTGATTTTCAAAATGTGATTTTACAGAATTAGCCGTAGCCACCCAATTTCTGCAGTATTTGCACTTTAATACGTGTGTGTGTGTGTGTGTGTGCCTGAGCGCTCGAGCCCGTGTGTGGTGTTTTTTGGTGGTGGTGGGGAGAGAGAATAGGTAGATAGAAATGCCCCTCATTCTTTGATTTTGCGTTTAGGCCAACTGAGGGTGACTGTGCCACTTTCAATGCGATAGAGGGTTATACTTTAAGGGCGCGATCCTATACATGCCTAGACAGAAAAAATGTCCTACAACTCCCAGCATGCCCCAACCAGGACATTTTTTTCTGTCTAGGCATGTATAGGATTGAGCCCTAAGGTGCGTTCCTTTACAGTCCTCACCTTCCTTCCATGTAGTAAACTAATAAATCCAAGGGTAGTATCCAAGCTTAGTCCTATGGAGAGTAAATCCATTGAAATGAATGGGACTTAAGCCTCATTCATTTCCGTGGGTCTAACCTTGGATACTAACGATAGGTGTAATATAACCTCTTCCTTGATGTGCTAGTTTACTACATGCAAGGAGGGCTTTTTTTCTTTCTTACCTGAGAAAGCACTGGATTAATCTCAATCCAAAACAGCGTTCTTGGTTCCGAGTAAACATACAGAGGCTCGAGAAGCAAGTGCAAACGAGGACCAACTAAAGCCTAATTAAGCCTCAGCCAAAGTACTCCTTAACGCAGTCCGATCCTATACGTGTTTTCTCAGGAGCAAGCCTCACTTTATTCACTAGGGCTTCCTCACAACCCATGTAAATTGCAGACTTAGGTAGGATTGCAGGCGTAGGTAGGCTGTGGATCGCATCGATTACTTATATTTTTACCCCAAAGGTCTTAGTGATGTTTTCAACCTCACAACAGCCCTTTGAGGTAGGCTAGGCTAAGAGGTGGTGACTTCTCAAAGAGGTTCATACCTGAAGAGGGCTATGAGTCTCGGTTTTCCATACGACCCCAAACTGAATTTTGTAACTATACTGCCCTCCCCCACCTCCGATTTTAATTGAAGAGTGTCCTCCGTATAATGGATATTATGGGATTTGCGTAACAAAATTTACGTGTCTCAAGTGGCCTGTGGATTGGCCTTGTGCATTGTCCCATTGGTTTAATTGCGCATATATCCAGACACAGATATTTTAAAACTCTTTGAACACACTTAAACACACACACACACACACATATATATAGGGGAAAACCCAACCCAAACCCCATATGACACAATCCATCCAAAGCTAAACACTTTGAGGAGTTCCGTTGATTTCAGTGGCGGAGCTAAGCAATTGGCTAATATTGCAATCCTATGCGTGTCTACGCAAAAGTAAGTCCCACTGTGTTTAATGGGGCTTACTCCCAGGAAAGTGGGTATTGGATTGCAGCCTAACATTGTTTAAATTTGGCTGGATCGTGCCCATTTTACCTTTCAAAGAATGGCTTTGGACATTGTGAAGATAATAAGACATTAATGCGTTTCCCTGCTTCCCCCCTCTTTTAAAACATGATATAGATATACACACACACCCGTATAATTCTGATGGCCATTTGAATTTGAAAGGGGAAGCGACTCTTTTGAAAAAGAGAGGACCCATCTGGAAAAGCTGGCCGTTCAATTAGATCGCATCACTTCAGGGTGTCCCCACCCCCATCTCTCTCCTCCAGCGTCTAGTCTCCTCAATAACCTTCCAGGCAGGAAGGGAGGGAAAAAAAAAAAATCCCTCGGCAGGCGAGCGCCAAAGCTTCCGAGGAGGAGAGAAGGGAAAAATATCTGAAAAAGACGCGGCTGGAGGCGGAAAACACAACCACCGGTGCCCCGTTTCCCGGGGCCTTAAAAACAAACAAAGAAAAAGCGGCCAGCTGTAGAGGCGACCGAGTTTGATTTCTTCAAAAGCGATTTTTTTTACGCCGAGAAGAGAGAGGGAGAGTTGAAGGCGGTATGTTGGCTCTTGGGTTGACTTTACGCACCGGGTGGGAGGATTTTTGGAGCGGGAGATCCCCCCCCCCCCCCATGACCCAAGGCATCGTGTACCTAAGGGCCCATCTCTTTTCTGAAAGACTGGTCAGTATAGAATATACATAAACTAAATAATGGGAACCCCGAAGGCGCAGCTGGTGCACTTCTTTGCGGAGGCGCTCCCGCGTCTCCGAGGGAATCCAGCCTCGCCTCGCCTCACGCTAGCAGCAGACGCGTCTCTGGAGAAGCCATTTCTCTCCCGATTTTCTTCCTTTAGCGCAGTCCGTACACATAGGAAGGAGGAAGAGCAGCGAAGGGGGTGGGGGAAGAAGCTATTGCAAAAAAGAAACGGTGATGGTTGAGGTGCTGGGGGGGGGGGGATTGAGAGGTTTAACCCACTGTAGGAATGGATGGAGGACGTTCCCAGTCGCTTGTTCGTGTTTTAAGCGTTTCGGAACAGCTGAAGCCGCGCGAAAGCATTCGAGTGATGGGGGAAGAAAGCCAAGGACAGAAAAACGCTCACTTTCCTTTTAGGTAGACCCACAAGCTATTTAAGGCTGCAGTCTTGAGCACAGGCTTTTTTCGAGCAGGGGGAGGGGTTAGCCCGAACCTAAGCAAGTTTCTTTGGAAGGAAATCGCGCTCGATGCCAGGCGACTCGCTAAATAGTTGTCGGTCCTCTCCCCCTGCATGTCTCCTCGGAAGGAAGCCCAGCAGAATCACAATCAGACTTAGTCCCAGGCTAGCGTACCTCGCTCGGATTACAGCTTTAGGGTTGTACAACCCGGGGCGCACTTTACTTGCGAGTAAGGCCCTTGGCGGTCAGTGGAGTGGGACTTGCTTCCGAGGGAAACGTAACTTTCCCCGTCGGTCACTTAGGGCAGCAGGAACGGTTCAGCTTCGAGCGTGTGTACTGGAAGTCCTTCTCACTGCTTTTAAATGAGAGCTATTCCTTGCGAAGGCTGCAATCCTATACCTACTTACCTGAGAGAGTAAGCCCCATTGAACGCAACTGGGCTCCCTTTTGAGGGGACACCTATAGGATTGCTCTGAGAGCGTTTAGGACTGCAGCCTAAGAGGAGAAATAGGCTACCAGAAGTCGGTCATTTATTCCCCAGTCCTGCACGCATTTATTGGGGAGTAAGTCCGGTCGATTTCAGTAGGCTTTTCAGCCAAACGTGCTTTCCTGAGTCCTTTTTATTAGATCCTGCCCGGAGGCCTTCCAAGGAGAAGGTATAATCACCCCAGCCACTATAGACATCTGGAAATTCAAAATGTAAAAGGCTGGTTAAAGTTACTTTCCTGTAAGTCCGGGAAAGCATTTAGATGATTACTTCTCCAGTCCACTCTGGCTGCAATTCGCTTGCTAGGAAGGGTGACCTATTGGACACCGTAGGTCTTCCTTCTGAGTAAATATGCCTAGGATCGGGTGAGCGGAACCAAAACCGTTATATTAACCAATTAAACTTGCAGCTCTCCCGCCTCCCGTCTAAACTCCTTGGCAAACCCCGCACACAATGATAATAAGGCAGCATCTATCTTGCCTGATGACCACCTACTGGTTTATGGTTGCTTTGTTCCAACTATTACAATCAAGAGAATTCTTTATTTACTGTTAACATTCACTTAAAGCGAGATGTTAATGACGCTTCGGAATTCACCAAAGAGAGTTTTCTGACACGCCCCGGCCCCCCCCGTCTCCCCTCCTTCCTTCTCTTTAGTATATTTCAGGAGAACTTGTCGTGGAGAGAGACTTCCACTTGGAAAACGGGGGTGGACTTGATTCCTGAGTGGGGCGTTTGGTAACGTTGGAATTCCTATGGAAAAGAAGGTCACTTGCTACTGAAGGTTCTTTTTAACATTTAAACATAGACCCAGGCAAAACGGAAAGGACCAGAAGAGAAAGGCAAATATACTATTTACAACTCGCACATTCTTCCTTTGTTACCTTCCTTTCCTTCCTCCAGCTGTCGACATTTAAGCCAAGAACCTGTCCAAGTTAAAACACTTTTAAGACTGCAATCCTAGGCACACTTACCCAGCAGTAAGGTCCTTTGAATTCAGTGGGATTTACTTCTGAGCAGACATGCACAGATAGTGTCGTATTGCAAAGAGCCTATGATTTCGCTATCTTCCTGTGAAAAATCACTGGGATTTTCAAGAGCTGACCTGTGACTGGATCCTGCACTGGACGTTTCTTGGAGGCAGGGAACGGTCATCTGTTATATAATTATATAATACTGTGTATGTGGGAGATGTACACAGAGGCTGCAGCCTTTAATCGGTAAATTATTCAACGGAACAGTTAGTCCAGTTTTAAGTAGTAGGCTTCAGTACGCTCTTTTGCTTCTGGTGTGTTAGGGTAGTGAACAAGAAAATTGTAAACTATGGCGAGTATAACTTCATAACGAGTGGTAAGTATTTTGTTAACACTGTAAATTCTTAACTTCCTTGAATATCTTTTACAGTCATCTCTCTAGAGGTTTTGGTAATTCATCAAAAACCAGAGGATCATCAACTAAATTCTTGAACCGATTCACACCCTTACATATATCACATTCACCTCTTGTTTCATTAGTAAGTTCCTTGGGGCAGAGGCTTTTTAGGCTTATTCGGTAAAGATTGTCACGCACATTGATGGCACTATAAGGAAGATGAGAAAATACATCTAGGCAGGCATTACCAAAACTATAGGGAAAAAAGGAAAACCCATGAGGGGTGTAATAGGCAGAACTGGGGGAGGGGCAACAAGTCTGGGGAAATTAGAATGTAATTCAGCCTAATAGCTCTCGGTATGATGCTTCCCTAATGACATTTCTTCAGCTTTCCTAGGCTTTACGTACTTCGGGAAAGAGAGCAAACCTTCAGCTTTTCACCTCCCCTTACCTCTGGGATTAAGGATTCCTCAGGTCCGTGCTTTCAAGCCGAGAGGGCCACCAGGCTTCGCACCAATTCACGAACTTAAATGTAGCCAATGATGTACGTCTTTTATTGCAGGAGATTCATTCATTATTGATAAAACATTTGCAGTAACTTCCTGCTTCAGGGAGAGTTTTTCTTTCTTTCTGAGGAACAAACTAGTTGTAGCCAATGTTAATCCTACCTAAAGTAGACTCAGTGAAATGAATGGGGCTAATCATGACTAACTTTAGTCCCATTCATTTCAGTGGGTCTACTCTAAGTAGGACTAACACTGGCTATAGCCATGCCCATAGGCCTTCGTCTGCCTTAAAAACAAACAGCCCCAAGCCCAGCTATTTCCAACTAGGACGCTATTTCCACATCATCGATCCACGAACCAATTTATCGGGAGCGTCTGGATTCCTAACCAGTTTGAGTCCAGAGAGGTCAAATAGTCCAAAGTTGCCTAGTTTGCGAGGAACTGTCTGTGCCATCACAACTGGACTGCTTGCTGCCACAAACCCCATCCATAAACTAAATCCAGCTAAAGTCGTCGTGGGACTTACTTCAACCCTTAAAGACTTTTATTTCCAAGTGCGAACTGGATTATGTCTGAGCACTTCGTCTTACCTACACATGTTAACTTAGAGGTCAGCGTGTATTCAATAATGCTTACTCCCAGGTAAAAGCGCATAAGGGCCACTGAGGTGTAGTGGCGAGAGTGTTGGACTGGGAGCCGGGAGATCCGGGTTCTAGTCCCCGTTCAGCCGTGGAAGCTCACTGGGTGACGTGACTCTGGGCCAGTCACAGACTCTCAGCCCAACCTACCTCACAGGGTTGTTGCTGCTGTGAGGATACAATGGAGAGCAGGAGCATAACGTAAGCCACCTTGAGTTCCTTGCAAGAGGAAAAAAGGCGGGATATAAATGAAATAAATAAATAAATAAAATAAGATCGCAACCTTGGATGGCTGGTGGATCGGGCTCCTTCCCTGCTGCTTTTTGTAAACTTTGATCCCGACATTTGTGTGTGTGCATTACCAGCCTATTTTAGCAGCGCCCCCCCCCCCCCGTTTCGGTAAAGAAATAAAAAGAGGCTCCCAGGAGTTGCAGTCACAGGGTAACTCCCACTAAACTCAGTGGGATTTATTTCGGAGTAAATATGCTGTAAACGCAGGCTGTAAAATGTGTTTGCTTTGTTCCTGAGCCTGCCCCTAACAAACAACTTGTGTTCAAATACACCTCCGTGGAAGCGAATGGGAATGTTTTAAGTTAAAATCCAGCTACTGCAGCTTAAGTGGTTTGTGGATCAGGCTTTGACGTGATCGTTTCAATCTTAGAGATAGTTAACCTCTCCTAATCAGAAGCCACATCAAGTTCATCACAGGTGGTTTGTAGACAGAACAGTCAAAGCTTAGGGGGGTGATGTATGAGGGAGGGAAAGAACCAGCAGAGAAGATCAAACATTTACAGAGCAATCCTATACATATCTACTCAAAGTCATTCTCATTGAGTTGAATGGAGCTTACTCCTAGGTAGATGGGTACAGCCGCATTTTTTAAAATAGTATTTCAATGCTAATTAATGCAACTAAAGATTATAATCCTATGCACTTGGGAATAGGTCTTGATTGGCTTGGCTAGTTTTAATGATTATATTTCATAAGTCGCCCTGGGTTGGTTTTTTTTAAAATTTTCTTATCAGATAAGGAGGGGTATATTTTAAAGAACAACACACCACACTGAATGAAATAAATACATTGAGGATCGCACCCCCGCAGACCTTGCTTTCACAGTCTTAAAGGTGCTTAAGAGCAGGCTGCGTCCAAGTATGTTTAGGATCCCAACCTTAAAAAAATAATTGCCTTCGATTTTCATAGTGCACATCCCCCCCCCGCCCCTTTTTGTTTATTGCAGGAACGACCAAATTTTTTCTGCGCCTGGGCCTCTTCGTTTGCCCATTTGAGGAAAGACGCTGGATCCGAGGTGACGCTTTTCATCCTTAAGGTTGCAGCCCTCTCACACTTACTTGTGAGTAAGCCACATCAAAGAATAAAAGATATCTTTCCCCCCAAATGGGGCCAGAACCGCTGCTATAAGTCCCAGCCTCGCGGGACTGGACCAAGTCCGAGTGTGGGCCATGGACTTTACCACGGATCAAGCCCCTGACCTACAGAGAAGTCCAGATCCTGCAAATAACTAAAAATTTGCTTCTGAAGGTTAAAGCGGGGGCTTTTTCCCACTAGTCACCACCGCCAAAACTCAAGTCAAGGGCCCAAATATCTATATCTGCAATTCTGTATCAAAACCTATACCTATACATAACATTTCTCAAAAGGACAGTAATTTTGCCTGCCTTTCTGCATTGTATTGGGCAAATGTAGCCTTTAACCTACTCTTGCTTTACCTCTTTCCACCTGCACATCAGGCGTCTTTTCAACATCAGGGTACTAAATCTACATCAGTTTACTTCTTCTAGAAACACACATTAGGGCTATTTTCAAATCCAGCTTCTTAAACCTTGATGATGTTGAACGGCATTCCAAAGGAGCAGGCCGGAAAGTATCGTTATTAAAGTGAATTTGCAAGGGGGCAGGAAAGAATGTTCTGCTTTGAATCTTTTCTATGTTTGGAAAAAGAAAACACTATTATTATTATTTATTGGAGATGCCACCAATAGGCAAAAATGACCAAGGCCCAATTACTGGAAATTCTAACTTGTAAAAAGAGCCTTTTTGTTATTTTTCTTATTTTCCCCCAAGGGAAATGGAAAAAGTTAAGAGGGTACAATCTTGGGAGCAAGCCCAATTGAACGTGATAGGATTTACTTCTGAGTAGACATGTATAAGATTGTGCTGACATTTCTTTAAGTTGTCCCCGTCTCCTCCACAGAATAATGGTATACAGGGAAGAAAGAGGGCTACTCTTATCTGAAAGAACAGACCAGCAATTAAACGAAAGACCCCCTATTCGAGCCCTCTTTTTGGGGGTCCCACTTACGTCAATGGGACTAGACAAGATCAAATAAATTACTTCCGTCTAACTGGGTTGTGGATCCCAGTTGCGCTAGAGGCTACTATCGAATAGCCTGTAAATTGCTTCCAGCCCCGCGGCAGTCATCCTAAACGCAGCAGATTCACCGGGATCAGTGGGACGCCTTCCAACTTCGGCGTGTTTACGAGCCAGAGGTCGCTCCTCAGTCAAGATAAAGTAATATGGTTTAAGGTAGTGCGGTAACCCTCACTGGATCAGGCTGAGAAATAAGCTACATTCGAGCTTGCTAGCAACTACGATCGGAAGTGCGGGAGACAAATGCGAGTGCTTTCCTTTCTGGGCCGGTCGAGCGAGCGAGGCGTGCGCACGGCCCTGTCTTCGCGATTTGGGGAGAATCTCAAAGCGCTTTGAACGCCGGCTCTGATGGCGCTGAACGGACAGCTCCCAGCGCGTCGTTCTACCATACTTAAAATAACTCCCCGCCCCGCAAAAAAAGAGGCGTTGTTGTTAAATAAAGTCAGGGATTCCAGTGCTCTGCTGAATTGTCTGGGATGGGAACCGGAATTTCTCTGCCAAAGCAGCAAACTATTACCGGGGGAAGAAGTGAGACATGCCCGATTCGCTTCGCAGAGTGTAAATGCTGAGCACACCCAGCTCCAGCCAAAGCTGGCCTCTTTGAAGGATTTCAGACCACAAAGCACAGTTTCTTTTCTGTGGTAGCAATGAACACTCTTGACTACCTCTGAGGCTCAGTAATAGCCGTTCACCGATGTCGATTATTCAAGAATGGAAAGAAAATAAAAGAAAGAAAGAAAGAAAGCCACAGAAAAACCAGATGCCAGAGTGGAGTGGATCCAACCCTTTCTAACACCATTTGCAAAGAAAACTCTGAACCCAAATAACTCCGGTTTCCTCTCTTTTCCTACTCAGGCCTTCACTAGCAGTCACCCAAACTGAGATTCACCCACTCGCATTATCCAATTCTTTTTTAAAAAATAAAAACCACAAATGAGCTTAATTTTGCAGGAATGAAGCTCAAATTTTTGACGGGGGTGGGGCAGAAGGACGCATCAACGTCAAATAAACACCACGAAAGCATTTTTATTGTCAAGTGACATCAGAGTCCTGTAATCAAAGATTAATTGTCTTAATCAAATAGATCCACCCTCAGCAAATTAAGACGTCGCTAGCAACAAATTATAGGACAATTATAATCGCGTGGAATTGGTCGGGCGATTGGTTGGCGAGTTGGATATAAGGTGTGGGGTGGGGGGAGAAAGAGAAAGAGAAACAGAAAGAAAACAATAGAAGACAATGAAACTGAAAGAAAGAAAAGACACAGGAAGGCAGGCACTCAAAAAAGAGATGGGGTCAGAAAGAAAATCAAAGTCGGGAAGACGACCCCCCCCCACAAAATTAGGGTCCCACCTTGAAATCGAGGGACCGTGTTTGGCCCCGAGTAGTCTAAAAAAGGAATTTCACACTACCCGCCTGCTTTCTCCCGCCCCGTGTGAATCCCGTTTCTCGAAGCGGAGGCTGGTGTCTCCGATGTCGGTGGGGCTGTGTATCCCTTCTGGGTTTCATTCAGAACTATAAAGGAGCTATCCAAGTTGCTGAACCGTATCTTCAAAACCGGTTCAGCACTGACTGAAACCCAGAGCGGATTCACAGTCGCACTGACGTCGGAGACACCAGCCTCCGCTGGGAACCAGACACAACGACCCTAACCCGCCCTGTGGCGGCGGCTCCCTTACCTGGCTCAGCCCCGCGGAGTCCTCTTTCCGCAGCCGGGCAAAACGCCTCTTAGCGCGCGGGCCATCCGAACAGCGGTTCGACGGAGCTGCCCTTCTCAGCGGCGGTTTCGCAGGCGTCCTTCGCTGGGAAACTTTGGAGGGAGGGCGGGCGCTCTCGCCCTCCCTCTTGTGGGCTGGAGGCGGCCGGGGGGGGGGCGGAGGACAGCGGTTGCCCTCTCCTAGGCAGGCAGGCAGGACCGCGCCGCCGCCGCCTCGAGGGCTCTGCAGCTACTGTGGAACCAGCCAGCCAACCAAACTAGCCTCCTCCCCTCCCCTCTCCTCTCTGTTCCAGGCTGAATAGGAGCGCACTTGGAGAATCTGCTGGTCCTTAAAGCAAATTGGCTATACTAGCCCGCCTCTAGAAACTCCACCATGAGGGAAGAAAGGTGTACAGGGCAATCCTCGAGCCATTTGCCCCGAAATAGGCCCCAGGCTCTTATTTAAGTGGGGCTGTGAATCCGCTCTGGGTGTCAGTCGGGACTCTCAAGGAGCTATGCAAACTGCACAACCCACAAATGGGTTCAGTACCTTGGATAGCTCCTTCAGAGTTCTGGCTGAAACCCAGAGCGGATTCACAGCTCCACTGAAACAGTAGCTGCCAGGCTCCCCTGTGCAATGGGACTTGAGATCCGAGATCCCTCACTAAGCATGCTTGGGATAGCAACCTTAGGGCGGGCTCCTAACCATGGTTACGAAGCAGAAGTCAGTCCTTCTGCTTTCAAGGAAACTTAGGCAGCCACCAGCAGAGGTGGCTCCAATTACGGTGGGCCTGCGAATCCATTCTGGGTTTCAGCCAAAACTCTAAAAGATCTCTCCAATGTGCTGAACCCATGTTGGAGATAGGGTTCAGCACTTTGGATAGCTCTTTGATGGATTCACAGGCCCACCGAAATCGGAGCCACCAGCCTCCACTAGCAGCAATTACATCGTAATCTGGGAGTAGTTCCACTGAAATCAACAGGGCTTACTTCTGAGTAGACCTGTAAAGGATTGCACTGCAGATGCTTTTAGGATGGCAACACGCAGCCAGGCTAAAAGCGAGAGAGATAGAGGTGCTTCGTTTTATTTTAACACCTGCTATAGTTCCTCTCCCTAGAAATTCCCTGGTGTAGCAATCTGTTTCCTGGTTTTTAACACCCCCACCCACCATATGATCTCCGGGTCTAACCACTTCGAATCAAGGATGCATCTAGCTCTTTTCATGACCCAGTGAAATGGAAGTGCTTCTTTTGAAGCTGATGGCAGTCCAAGCCTAAATAACTGAGATCAGAAGTTAAGTCCCCGGGAATCAAATGGTCTTTCTTTCAGTGTACTGAGTTCTGCAAGTCCCATTAACTGAATAAAACTTAGAAGCGGGATCCAAAAGATTAAGGCTGCAATCCTATATGCGCTTACCCGTGAGTAAGTCCCATTTAATTTCATGGGCCTTATTCCGAGTAGACATGCCCAGGATTGTGCCATAAATCCTTCCCCAAACGTACTGGAGCTATGAACCCCATTTGGTCTTACTCCCGGATAGGGGAGGATAGGTTGCCTGAACTTATCCCCGTCTCCCTCTACATCGCAGATGCCTCCAGTTCTTAGTATCCTGTGTTAGTAAGTCGGTCCGCCCGCCTGTTAAGTTGAAGCACCCTTACATCCGTTTGGTCGCTTGCATAGGTCTCCATCTCTTGGCTTAACTGGTTTGTAAGTCTGCGATCCGAAATTAGAACCACTGAAACAAATCCCTGAGTTACACCTGCGGTGGAAAGATACTTTAAGTCTGCACCTCTGAGCACACTTACTAGGGTGTAAGCCCTCTTGAAGGCATAAACATTCTTAAGATACCAATGTAAACAGTCCCTCGCTCGTAAGTGTTGCAGTTCAAAAGTTGAGCTGGGGAGACCGAGACGATGGGCCGGCCTGCCACCATCTCTCTCCCTAACCTACCTCGCAAGGCTCTTGTGAGGATAAAACTGTGTTGGGAAACCTCAGAACTCTTTAGAAGGAGGACAGGATATAAACGTAATAAATACATGGATTATAAATTGCACCAAATTCATTTACCTCCCGCTGTTCCTTACCTTGGGTCACTCAAGCAAGATTACCTCCTTTTATTCTTAAACAGCCAGGAATAATGACCGCATCCTGGCTGGAGCCCGACAAGACACTCATAACAAGTGATCCAAAAGATAGTTACAATTTTACCCCCATTACCGCCCTCTTAAAGAACACGGATTCTGAGCAGGGCCATTAGAGGGGTAATTACTCCGGGTTAAATAACCTTCAGCAGCGTTCTCCTTCCTTAGCTTTCTCCTGTCTCCACTCTTTCACTTTCGGCAATCGTTTCTCCCCAGAACGAATACCCTATATCCCTCATTCCACATATGAGACATACATACACATACCCTCTCTTAGATGGTGCCCAGGGACTTCTCAGCCCCGACCCACGCCCGGAGAAACGGCTGTGGTTCTGTTTCCCCCTCACCCCCCATCATGTTTTCCAACCAAATAATTGATTTACACTCTTTCTCTCCGCCGTCCCAATTTCCCTAATAAACCGTTTCCATACACGGCTTGCCATTTTGGAGAAAGAGAAGGAAAAACCAAACCAAACCAAAAACCTAGACCAAAACAGGCGGCTGTTTGAAAACAAAAACTGAAGAGAACAGGAAAAAAAAGAAAACACAAAACACCAACCCTCATAGCCCTAATGAGTTCAATTACAATGTGGTAAACACATTGCCTCTACGCTTTAATTAAGCCTGCTGTCCAATTTTAACTCATTAGTAATTCATTAAGAGAACAGCCCTTAGCTGGCTGGAAGGGGAGGAGGCGCAGATTGGGGAAGTTACATCAACCACAGACCCAGGGGGACTCTGAGTACCACCACAAGACGAGGGTGGAGGGCGCCAGACACAAACCAGTTAAGCAGGAAGACTCGCAGCCCCAGCCGATGACGCATTTCCTCAGAAGTAAGGTGAAGTTCTTGCTTTTGCTCCCAAGTAAGCTTCTGCGGATGTGCTTAAAGTCGGTGATACATCAGTAAAACTAAAGTATGGAAAATGTATTATTAGCCATTAATAATACTTAATAATAGCAATTAATAATAATAGCAATTAATAATAATAGCAATTAATAATAATAGCAATTAATAATAATAGCAATGGCATATCCACATGGCAAATCTGTGTTAACCATCTCTCTTTTCCTCTCCCTCTGCCCTGGATATTGCAGTTGGGAGAGGATGCTAAGCATTCCTTGTTAGAGAGCTAGGGTGGCTAACTACACTTTGCTGAAATTCCCTCTCCTTTAGACAATCGTTAAAGGTACAGGAGGTGCCCTCCAGATGTTTTGGATGACAGCTCCTGGCATTCCTGACTGTTGGCCATGCTGATTGGAGTTGATGGGAGTTGTAGTCCAAAGCATCTGGAGGCTGCCAGGTTGGGGGAAGGATGGGTTACCCTATGGAGAGCTTTCCCCACGAACTACAGCTCTTTGGGGAGAAATAATGAGTTTGGGTTTGTGGTGTATTTATTTATTTATTTATCAATGTGTTATATATTGCCTTATGAACTTGAGCACGCTCCGGGAGAGAGCGCAGGACAGGAAGGCCTGGCATGCTATGGTCCATGGGGTCACGAAGAGTCGGACACGACTGAACGACTGAACAAATATATTGCCTTATCTACTAAAAAGCAATCAAAGTGGTGTACAGCCATTTAAAACAATAAAACCTTAAGCCAATAAAAGCAAGAATATTAAAACCAGTAAAAACATTAAAATGACCTCCTTCTGAAAGGCTAAATTGAAAAGATGCGTCTTTACACCCTTTCTAAAGGCCAAGCGAGAGACGCCCTCAGTATTGCTGTCATTTTTCATGGTATTCATACATAGAATCATAGAATTGCAAGGTCCCTTGGAGATTGTCTAGTCCAACCCACTGCTCAATGCAGGCTCTCAGCAATCATTCTAGCAGTCCAGTAAGGTAGACCAGAATTCCTTTCATATTCTAGAGGGGGGAAAGGCTGAGCAATTGTTGCTTGCTTAAGACTTCAAACGGGCACATGGCAAAGAGATCATTTGAACCACGCTCTTCATTTTGATTGGAGGCCAGACAGTCTGAAGGGAAGAGCTGTAGCTCAGTGGTATGCATGCAGAAGGTAAGGTCCCAGGTTTGATCCCCAGCATCTCCAGGCAGGGCTGGAAAAACTCCTGCCTAAAACCCCAGACAGCTGCTGTCAGTCAGTGTCGACAATACTGGGCTAGATGGACCAATGGTCTCAGTCTCTATAAGGCAATTTCCGATGTTACAAAGTACTTTGCCACGCAGTGTACCTGTTGACATTTGGACTTAACTACCACTGATATGGCAAAGATCTTGCAATTTCATGGAGACTAGGTCTCTCAACAGCCATTGGTGATTATTATTATTATTAGTATTTTCCTTTCTATACTGCCCAATAACCAAAGTTCTCTGGGCAGTTCACAAAAAGTTGCAAACCACAAATAGAAGATAATAAAACATGGTAGAACATTTTTAACATACAAAATTTAAAATGATTTAAACAGCTCAAACAATTTCAATAAGATACTAGACCTGATAAAGACAGCTGATATAAATGCCCCATCACATGCAGTTAAATGCCTGGGGATAGAGGGCAGTCTTAACCTGGTGCTGAAAAGGTGTTGGGGCCAGATGGGCCTCAGTGAGGAGATCGTTCCATAATGGGGGGGGGGAACCACCAAGAAGGCCTTCTTTGTTGCCACCTTCTGAATTTTATGGTCATGACCATTAAAAGCAGGGATGGGGAACATGGGGCCCTGCAGATGTTGTGGGACTACAACTCCCAAGTTCCCTCACTCTTGCCTATGATGGTCAGAGCTAATGGGAGTTGCAGTTTAGGATATTTGGAGGGATGCATGTTCCCCAGCCCTGGTTTAAAGGGGGCCTCTATAAACAGATGAAGTCTACCTCTGTATTCTGGAGGATGGTGCTGTGGTTGAGATACGACAGGGCTTATCAGTGGGTGACCTGCTTGGGACTGTCCTAGACACATCTGGCTGGGTGGCCCTGGAGCACAGATCTGTAGACCAGATCCAGCAAGGGCAATTCTACTGTTCCTATCTTAGGATGGTGTGGAAGGTGTGACTGTTAAGTCTCGCAGAGGTTGGATGGAGCAAGCTGGGGAAGCTCAAAATGGGGCAGACATCATGTAGAAGAAAGAGAGTGCTCTTCCCTGCCTTGTGGCTGGGAGGCTAAGTGCATTTGGGCTTCTCCCTAAAGTTGGCCTTCTACTGCAGTCTTTTCCTGGCTATCTGGAGGGGGGATGCAGCAAAGGAACACTGGCAGAGCTCCTTTCCCTTTAATACTTGAGTATATAAAAGAGGATTTCAGCTGGTATTTTACTGCTCTCCACCCCCAATGACTAGCTGCACCTGCCAAAATTCCCTCTTTCTTCAGCACCACATAATAGATCTCGACATCTGTCACTTGCGTTTTCCTGGTACAGATGCATAGGAAGAAATACTTAACGCATCCTTTCTTGGACCTACACCCCATCCCACCCATGTTTGGCCTTGAAGCCTTTGCTTAGCTCTTTTGTCCTCAGGCTCATTTCAGAATAAGGCCCATTGAACTCAATGGGACGTACTTCCTAGTGTGGATTGCACTGCTAATAAATGTAATTGCAATTGCTTCTTTCTTTCCTTCCTTCTCTCCATCTTTCTCTTTTTCTCCCACCCCTTCCCATGGTATATATTACTGGAATAGTCGCATAAGCTTCTAATGGTGGTGTATAAGGGGGGAATTTCTGTAGATTCCTCCCCTCCCCCCAACAAATATGCCTGCAAAATTTCATCCTCCTGTCAAGGTTCCTCTTGTGCAAGCACTGAGTTATTACTGACCCCTAGAGGGACGCCGCTGGCGACCTCGGAAGGATGGAAGGCTGAGTCGACCTGAGCCGGCTACCCAAGACTCAGCTTCTGCTGGGATTGAACTCAGGTCGTGGGGAGAGTTTCAATTGCAATACTGCCACCTACCACTCTGCGCCACACGAGGCTGTATAATGGTTAAAGGGACCTGTGCCCTAATCTTCCTTTCCATCCCGGCCACCCTGGAGCCATCCATCCTCTTGAAAAGCAGAGTGTAAGCTTCAGGGGCCTTGTAAGACACTTAAAAGATTCAGGGTGCAGGCCCACAGACAGGACATGAAACTGCATGAAATTTGCATATACTAATTCATAATATGCTAATTTAAAAATAATGACTACAATGCATTTCAGTTTCACAGAAGGCAAAGCCAATTAATTTCTCATCCAAATAATCTCAAATAAAATGCATTCTTCAGTTAATTTGCACCCCACCCATGATAATCTCAAATCAGTAAATCTTCAGTTACAATTAATTTGCAATGATGTGAAAAAAATTGCAAAAATTGCAACTTTTCCACCAAAATGGATTTCCCAAAATTTAACAGAGTGCTAATGCAAAAGCAAATTAAGGGTAAAGGGTGGGGGGTTAGCCCCAATTTATTTCTGAATACTCAAGCAGATTCTGCTCCAAAATTTAATCAATTTCCCCTCAGTTAATTGCCCCATTCATAGATCATCATGACCTCTACATATTAAATTCAAAATAAAATACAAAGTGGTGCACAATTCCATGGGGTATATGTGGGTTGGTATATAGCTGGAGTGTTGGGCAGAAGACGTAGGGGAAAGGGAACAAGGAATAAGATTGGAAAGGAGAGAAGAGAAGAGACAGGTGGTTTGGGAGTGAGGATTGGGATCAGGAGAGTGGGGCAGAATGGAGGAGCAGGCAGAGGGATCCTGGAAAGAGAGTGGGGAAGAGCCGAAGTGGCAGAAACAGGGTGGTGGAGAAGGGAGGAAGGACCTTTCCCTTTCTGTGCTTTCCAGGGTTGTGTCTCCATGGATGCTTCTAGATAGAGGGGCGCTCTGGCTAACCATCAGAAGGCATTGTGCAGCTGTTCCACTTTTTCTTTCCTAAAACGGACTTTCTCCCATAAGAAACAAAGATGGAAGAAGTGGTGGGAAAACACGGGAGGGTTACAAGTGGAGGTCGAATTCTGGATCTTCTATAAAATCCCGAAGCTGAGGCAGGGTGATTGCACAACAAAACCTTGTCTGTTAGGGGTACATGAGGCACCCTTTAATCCATCTGATGGGGCCTTGTGTCTTCTCCCCAGACCCTCCAGCACATAGACACACACAGACAAAGACACTAGCACAGCAGGCCAGGAACCCCACATTATGTGCCACAGCACAGGGTGGGGAGACACGCAGAAGTCAGGAGGCGCTGTGCCGCCTCCGCCCCCCTGTCCCCACACAAACTTTGCTTCCTGGAAAGACACCTCTTGCTCAGGTTGTTTAACCTTTTTGGAGGACAATGAATGCATTTTTCCTTCTCCACTCATCTTTCTCTGCCCCCCCCTTCTTACACTCTCTTTCCCTCCTAGAGGAAAACTGCTCCCACCCCATGCCATTAAGCTTAGAAAAAAGCTTTCATTAGCATCAATGCCCCCCTGCTCAAGTTTAAGTGCCATGCAAGGCGGCAGCGGGGCGGGGGAGGATTTGGACAGAGTTGCAGCATGGGAGGAGGGAGTTAACTGGTCCCTCCCCAGTTGCAGTTCCCCTTTAAAATCACCCCTTGCATGGCAGTTAATCTGATTTTAAAAAACAGACCTTCAGCTGGCACCAATGGACATTCTGGGCTCCAGGGAGTTGATTTGGGGGCCAGGGGAGTTGATGGCCCCGGACTAGCAGTGACTGAGCAGGGATCCATATTTATCTGCCTGTGTTACACTGTAAGCATGAAATATAATTTAAATAATAAGGTCCTTTTGCCCTATGTCTGTCATTCATAAATAAATAACGTAGTGAAAAGGAGCTACACCCCCCCTACACAGGGATTCACAGCACAATTCTATCTACTCAGAAGTAGCTCCCACTGAGTTCAATGGGCCTTACTCCATGAGAAGTGGATACATAGAGGTGGAGGCTGTTGGGTCCTATGTCTTTGGAGTGGTGAATCTGCTCCGGGTTTCAGTCAGAGCTCTAAAGCAGCTCTCCATGCACCTTGGATAGCTCATTTAATGTTCTGACTGAAACCCGGAAGGGATTCACAGCCCCACCACCATGGGAGCCAACAGCACCAATATATAGGATTGCAGCCTCAGAAGTCAGTTCACTCCCGAATAATCAGAGTAAATGGATAGCAGAAAGGGCATCTTTCATAAATTCAAAACAAAAGAATTGGGCAGCCTAGGCTACAATCCTGTATCCACTTACCTGGGAGGAAGCACCATTGAACTCAACTTTTGAGTCGAGATGTATAGGATTGCGCTGTTAATTTTTCTCCTGCTTCTTGGGCTTTAAACAATGCAGGGGTTGTAAGCAAGAAAGGAAACTGTATGTTAATGCCCTTTTCTAAAAATTTGCGTATCAAAGAGATCTGGAAGGAGAAATTATCCTTCCCTGCCATTTCTTGTTCTCAGTGCAGTGACCACCAGCCAAAACTCTAAAGGTGCTATCCAAGGTGCTGAACCCGTTTGGGGATAAGGTTCAGCACCTTGGATAGCACCATTAAGGTTTTGGCTGGTGGTAACTAAAACTTGGAATAGAATTGCCCCCCCCTCCTGAACTGGAGTCACCCCTTTAATAGTTGCATGCCAAAGGGAATTGCAGCAGGTGCACCTATTCGGATGAGGTGCCCAGTCCCAGATTCCCCAGCTATTAAATCAATCACAAAAGGCAGATCTGCTCAGCTCTCTAGGACCATCTTGGGACTCTTAACACAAGGCAAACACTATGCAAGGAAGTAAGCCTCCTTGAGTTTAATAAGCTGGACTATCAGGCAAGCCTGAATAGGGCGCCGCAAGGGAGACCTTTCCAAATGGGGTGGGGGGTCAGTGCTCCTGAGCCCTGATCAAGTCCCATGATTACAATGAATGGCTGGGTGCTTGAGTTTCTTCACCTGAGAATTTCTCAGTGGATCTGGCCTGACATGGGAACTTTCCTTAGGTGGCTGCCTGCTTGAAGGGCAACACTGTATGATGCTAGAGCTTGGAGTCCTGCCAAGATTGTTATATCAAACCACACACACACACACGCACACATGCTCCTTTTGCAGTGGAGGCTGGTGGCTCTGATGTCAGTGGGGCTGTAAATCCCCTCTGGGTTTCAGTCAGAACCAATTAGAATGAGCTATCCAAGGTTCTGAACCCAAGCCCAAAACTAGGTTGCACACCTTGGATAGCTCCTTTAGCATTCTGACTGGAACCCGGAGCGGATCTCAGCCCCAGTGATATCGGATGATATTTCCCAGTGATAGCCAGCAGCCTCCCTGCTTTTGGATCACCTTGAAGATCAGAAAAGTGATAACTGTTTGTACCCTTCCTAAAAAGTAAGTAAACTTTCCATCACTGTCATGATATAGAATCATAGGATAATAGGGTTGGAAGGGGCCTACAAGACCATTGAGTCCAATCCCCTGCTCAGTGCAGGAATCCAAGTCGGCTGTCCAGCTTCATCTTGAATGCCTCCAGTGTGGGAGAGCCCACTGCCTCCCTTGGTGATTGGTTCCATTGTTGTATTGCTCAGTTAGGAAGTTTTTCCTGATGTTCAGTCGGAATCTGGCTTCCTGTAACTTGAGCCCATTATTGGTGTCCTGCACTCTGGGATGATCAAGAAGAGATCCTGGCCTTCCTCTCTATGACAGCCTTTCAAGTACTTGAAGAGTGCTATCATATCTCCCCTCGGTCTTCTCTTCTCAAGGCTAAACATACCCAGTTAAGATAAGCACTATTTGAGTTTGATTCTATAGCCATCTGTGGGTCCACCTGATAGTTGTTTCATCTAGCACACTTTGAGCTAGTTTGCTCATCAGGATATCATGGGGCATTTTGTTGAAAGCTTTGCTGAAGTCGAGATATATTATGTCCACAGCATTCTCACAGTCCACAAGGGAGGTTGCCTGATCCAAAAATGAGATCAGATTAGTCTGGCAAGATTTGTTCTTGACAAGTCCATATTGGCTTCGAGTAATCACTGCACTGTTTTCAAGGTGCAGTGAAATGGACTGCTTTATAATCTGCACCAGAATTTTCCCAGGGATGGATGTCAGACTGACTGGTCTGTAGTTCCCAGGTTCCTCCTATTTACCCTTTTTGAAGATAGGGACTACATTAGCCCTTCTCCAGTCATCTGGCACTTCACCCATCCTCCATGATTTCTCAAAGAGAATAGACAGTGGTTCTGAGAGTTCTTCTGCCAGTTCCTTTATTAATCTAGGATGCAGTTCATCTGGCCCTGGAGATTTGAACTCATTCAAAGTAATTAGATGTTCTTTGACCATATGCCTATCGATCTCAAGCTGCAATCCTGCCCCTTCAGCCTGTACTTTGCCTTTGCCAGGGGACTCATAGACCCTCTTTTGGGAGAAGACTGAGTCAAAGTAGGAATTGAGCCCTTCTGCCTTTTCTTTGTCATCTGTTATCATTTTGCCATCCTTATTTAATAGCTGAACAACCATTTCTTTCCTCTGTCTTTTACTATGCATGTAGCTGAAGAAAGCCTTTTTGTTGCTTTTAGCCTCCCTCGCTAACCTCAGCTCGTTCTCAGCTTTAGCCTTCCTGACGCCATCCTTGCAATTCTGTGCTACCTGCCTGTACTCTTCCTTTGTAGCTTGGCCTTCTTTCCACTTCCTCTATGTGTCCTTTTTTGTTTCCAGGTCATCTCTAAGCTTTTTGTGAAGCCACATTGAATTCTTCTATTGTCTTCCACCTTTTTTTTCTTGTTGTTGGAATGGTTTGTAATTGTGCCTTGAGAATTTCCTTTTTAAAAAACTCCCACCCATCTTGGACTCCTTTTCTCATTAGAGTTGCTTGCCATGGGACCTTACTGATCATTGTTCTGAGTTTATTAAAATTGGCTTTCCTAAAATCCAGGGTATGCATTTGGCTACACGCAACTTTTGCTTCCCTTAGAACCAAGAACTCAAGTGTAACATAGTCATTTTCCCCCAGAGTTCTTGTAACTGCTACTTTATCCACTAAGTCATCTCTGTAGGAGGAAGTTATCTACAATATAAGTCAGGAATTTCTTGGAGGGGCTATGTGTTGCAGAATTTGTCTCCCAACAAATATTGGGGAAGTTGAAGTCCCCCATTACTACTACATCATGCTTCCTTGAAATATTGGCAATTTGCTTTTCAAAGTTTCATCCTTGTCTTCTCCTTGATTGGGTGGCCAGTAGTACACTCTGACCACCATGTTCCTTTTATCCTTTGCTCCATGTATTTTAACCCAGATGCTCTCGATGGGGCTACCAAGTTCATCCTCCTGTGTTTCTGTGCAGAGATATGTATTTTTCACACATAGTGCAACTCCACCTCCCTTTCTGTCCCTCCAGTTCTTTTTGAACAAGTTATATCCTCCAATTGCTGTATTCCAGTCATGAGAGTCATCCCATCAAGTTTCAGTTACATGGACCTTACACCTATCAAGTCATAATTTTCCTCCTGTATTATGAGTTCAAGTTCATTCTGTTTGTTTCCCAGACTCTGGGCATCAGTATATAGATATTGAAGACCATGTGCTTTATAGTCTGGCTTTCTTCCTACATGTTTTTGAAGACTATTATTGGGCATTATTAGAGCTGTTCTCTCTGTTGTGGTGCATGAGCCTTCATCCATTGTTACCCCCAACATTACATCTCCCTCCCCCATAGCATTCAGTTTCAAGCCCTCCTGATGAAGTCCTTCATGCTGTGGCCAAACACATTCTTCCCAGCCTTTGTGAGGTGCAACCTATCCCTTGCCAACAGTTCATCTTCCAGGAAGTATAGCCCATGGTCCCAGAATCCAAATCTCTTCCGTCAGCACCACCTTCGTAGCCAGTCATTCACCCAGAGTATTTTTCTTTCCCTTGCTATCACTCTTCTAACTACTGGAAGGATGGATGAGAAAAGTATCTGGGCCCCAAAGTTCTTGAATTTCCTTCCCAAAGTTTCAAAATCTGACGTGATTTCTTTGTAGCTCCACTTGGTGCTATCATTTGTTCTGACATGGATGAGAAGAAAGGGATGCCTGTCAGTGGGCTTTATGAGTATAGGCAACCCTTCAGTCACATCTCTAATCCATCCTCCCGGGAGATAGCATACCTGGAGAGTCCATGGGTCTTCATGACATACTTGGGTTTCAAACCCATGCAGCAAGGAGTCACCCACAACTAGGGATGTACAGACTGGGTAAAATCTGCCCTGCCTGTGTCTCACAGATTGTCAGGCTCCTTTTGTTCTGTCATCCACTCACAGATGGATGCAAATTTTTTTTTCGTCATGCGGAAAAATACACAAATTATTACGTAAGTATTTACATAATTTGCCTCAGTACGTAACATGTAGCATATTGTCCCCCATTCCATTCAAAGTTTGCTCAGAAGAAACTTATATATTTTTCTACAAAATTATATGTGTAAATTTCAGAAAAGTAAAAAAATCATCCCAAAGCCCATGGACTCTGCTGCACGACCTGAGGGGGTTGCTCCACAGCGGATTCCGCAGGTTGGATTCTTAGAAATCCAAGCTTATTTTAGTCCGGTTTGAATTTCTCCAGCATCCCTACCCACACTACTACTCTTCTTTTGTTGTTGTAGGCCTTGGTCTCATTGCCTGTGCTTAACTGACCTTCAACCTCTTGCTCACTCTCATTTGGGGTCCCCTGTAATTCTTCCTTTGCAGGCTGTCATCCAGTCTCATCCCCAAGTACCTGGAAATGGTTCCATAGCTCCACTGCTTCCACTGGTGCAGAGTGGCGTCTTGTTCTTCTACTCCTCTCACCCTTTTCCAAGGAGCATACGCCACTTCATTTTTCCTTGCCTCAGCATTTTCCTTTTCTGCCTCAGCTTGCTGTTGCTCTTCTAGCTTTTGTGCTTCAGTTTCTTGTTGTAGTTCCACTGTCATGTCTAAGAACTCTTCGTCTTCTCTTATTCCCTGGAGGTCTGCACTCACTGCTCCAGTCCTCTTACTTTTTCTTCCCAAAGTGTAATCAACTTGCACTTGTTGCATGTATAGGCCATGTTGATCTATCTCCTTCCTGCTTCTCTTTCCCTCTCACACATGTAAAATATGCCATAGCCTGAGGAATAAAAGTTCAGGGAAATCCCATTTGGGTGGCGATGGAGGTGTGGGGAACATCTCACCAGGAGGCTCCTGTCATTAGGGACTGTCTGTAAATGTTCTAAGTTATACCTATTATTTTGAAGGCAGCAGGGGGGTGGGGACTGTACTGAGAGAGATGGCAGGGGGAAACGGGGGCCATTCCCCCAGTTCTGCTGAAATACTTAATTTTTTCCTTTCCTTTCCTTTCCTTTCCTTTCCTTTCCTTTCCTTTCCTTTCCTTTCCTTTCCTTTCCCCTCCCCATTCCTTTTTCCTTATGTGCTGCATTTTCGAGGCAAAAATGCAAGTGCATAGGAAAGGAAGCAGAGCAGGTTTATAAAGCCTAGGCCCCACCCACTTACAACAGTATGTGACTAGTGCATGCATCGGCACCTAGACCAGAGTGCCGTCTCCTTCTGGGGCTGGCCACAGATACCACCCCAGCTGCGACCGCCACTCCGTGCCAGTGGAGTCTGGTGGCGCCAGTGTCAGTGGGGTGGTAAATCTGCTTTGGGTTTCAGCCAGAACTCTAAAGGAGCTCTCTGAGGTGCTTCTGCTTCCACACCCTGGATAGCTCCTTTAGAGTTCTGATGGGTTCTGAGTGAAACCCAGAGTGGATTCACAGTGCCCCTGGCATTGGAGCCACCAGCCTCCACCGCTCAGCACGGATGGGGAGTGGGCCTGTGTAGCCAAAATGGCACCACCCAAGCACAAGAGGGAGGTATGATCAGATGCGGGGGTGGGGGGAGAACCTCAAGGTCTGAAGAAGCACAAAAAGCTTTAGGGAAAGAGCCCTAAGGTCGGAGGGGTGGGGACAACTTCTGAAACAAGCCAATGAGGACTGAATGTCCATTCTGTTTCAGGTTCTGCCATGTTACCTCTAACATGGCTTCTCAGTCAACCTGCATTTGGTGAACAACCTCCAAGCAAGACCCTTACATCCAGATTGGAAGGAAACAAGAAGGGCTGTCTTCTCTTGAGCTAGGCAACCCTAGGTTTAGGCACTGGAGAGCCATTCGCAGCCATGATAAATCATGTGCTTGCATTATGCATGAAATAATCTGACACATGTAATCTAAATGCCACATCATCACCTCTAAACTCCACACTCATCGGCACTGGTATTTGGGTGACCCACCTACTGTGCTGTGTTTATCTGGCAAGTTCAGCAGCAAATGTAGTTAATGCTGCAGAAAGGGACATGCCCAAAGCTCTCAATTAATGGCCTGCTTTCTGATGAGGTCCTTCGAGTCATGGTGCCCTTCCCTGCTGATACAACTTTAAAGTTTTAATAGTGTTGCTTATTAGCTATGAAGCTAATAATTGGTAACATGGGGCTGTATCCAATGTTAGTCTTACCTAGAGTAGACCCATTTAAATGAATGGGTTTTAAGTTAGACTAATCTTGGATTCTCCCCATTGGATAGTACCCATGACTGCTACTGACTTCTTGCTGCTTAGGAAGCCCTCTGATATTTCTCAACATCCTTTGTGACTATGGTCTAGTTCTCACTGAAGAGGTAAATCTGTGTGCAGTATCATTTCAGATTGAAGGTGAGGGCTCATAGGATTTAACGATCCTCCATACAAATAGTTGTCTCGACACAGAAAATGAGCTGTCAGGGTGAAGTTTTCTGGCCTAGCTTTCTCTTGGATTTGTTATGTATGTGGAAAATAGCCTAAGCCATTCATGCTCTAGTCCAGTGGTGGGCAACCTTTCTGGGCCATGGGCACATCTGAGAATTTGAAGAACTATAGTGGACACCACCACAAAATGGCTGCCCTGGGAGACATGGCAAAGGACAAGTAACCTGCCCCAAAATCTGAGTACAAGGTACAGGTGGGGTCTCAGTCCCAACACATTAAACAACTCCTTTGAACCCACTGTTTTCAGCACCAACAGAGAAATGTCTTTCAGAGCAACCCCAGCTGCTAGTAAGAAAATGTGAATTTTTTTTAAAAAGGGGTGGGAGTCATAGGGCACAGTGGTGGGCATCAAAAAAAGGGTCCGGGGATGCATTGGCACCCATGAACACCATGTTTCCTACCCCTGCTTTAGTCACCTCCAGATTAGACTACTGTAATGTACTCCATGTGGGACTGCCCTTGAAGACTATCTGGAAGCTTTGATTGGTTTAATATGTGGCTGCCAAAGTTCTAAATGAAGCTTGTTGATTGGATCAAATCATGCCAATATTTTATCAGCTTCACTGGCTGCCAGATGGCCTCAGGACTCGACTCAATTCAAGGTGCTGTTTTTGACCTTTAAAGCCTTAAATGGACTGAGACAAGAGTATGTTGTCTGAAGCATCTTGGATAGCTCCTTTAGAGTTCTGACTGCAGCAGATTCACCATGCCACTGACAATGGAGCCACCAGCCTTCACTGGCATTAAGGCATCTACCCTCAGAGGGTGGCTTGCAATTACCAACTCCAATGAAAACACAAGAAGAATCAAATGTAAAATATGTAGCCATATAAAATAATACCTGCATATAATAGTTATATCAAAACAAACCCTAAATAATCTTAAAGCTGTTTTAAGAAAAAGTTTTCTTAAAAAAGAAATATTTTGGATTCTCCTAAAGATCAACAGAGAAGGGGCTATGTGTCTATCCCTAGGAAGAGAGTTTCAAAGTGATGGGGCCTCCACAGAAAAAGCCCTGTACCTGGTACTCAGCAGCTTAATAGTTCTTGCTATCATTCGTCATAGTGGTAAGGAATCTACATGCTCATGGGATCTGCTAGCATTTGCTAGCTGTGAACCTCTGGTCATTTTCTGAGCTCCGGTAAGTTTTTAATACTGCTCAGAACTTAACGCAGCTTTATTGACATAATGCAGTTTTGCCAAACAGTTAAACTGATGAAGATGGCATTAATTTTAAGGGGATCAATATTCATTTAAAAGACCACTTTGAAATGTATTTTTCCTTTGCTTAATCCCATTTATCCCTTGCCAATCAATCCAAAATTGTGTTTAAAGTTGGTATCCTCATGTTCTTAACTTGCCTCTTCCTTAGAAGACGAAATGAAATTACTGGATGGAAGAAGTGCTTTCTGGATAATGATGTTCAGACATACTGAGATTGTGATAACATCACTAGCTATGTATGTTGGCCTTCCAAAGAAGCATTAACAGGCCAAATTACAGGGTTTAGTTTCCCATTGAATGAAGGTGCACAGGAGACTTAAGGTGTCTTTGTAAGTTTCTTTTATTTACAAATATACAATAAAAGCATATTAGAAGCAAATAGGCACCCTTCCACCACCACTTGCAGCAAGGGCAGCAGCAAGGCTAAGTTTAGCAGCCATCTCTTTGCAAGTGCCATTTTATTTCCCAGAATGCCCCAGGTGTTCTAACATTTTGAGGCATTCTGGAGAAAAATGGCTTCCCTTAATGGTGGTGGCCACCTTTTTGCGTGTGGTATCCGTGTGTGTGTGTGTGTGTGTGTGTAGTGGATGCCATTTATTCTCCAGAAAGATGCAGCATCTGTGGCATTCTGGGAAAACAAAATGGTGGCTACCAGGAGGTAGCCATAGAGAGGTCCTTTGGTGTCCTCCCCCTCCATAAAAGAGTGATGAATAGGCACAAATGGGGGTACTCATTGTTACTCGTGGCATTTGTTTTGTAACACATGAGAATTGAACTGAATGGGCTCCATTTCATTCAGTTTTTCATTCATTGTGGAACAAATGCACAACCAGGCCCTGAAATAATGGGCTTTACACATCTTTGGAAGTATATACAAAACCTGAATTATGGGATACAAATCAACAAACAGTCTGGAAGACTTTAACAGTGCAATCTTATATATGTCTATGCAGAAGTAAGTGCCACAGTTTTCAATGGCGTTTACTCCTGGGTAACTGCAGCTTAAAATAGCCCAATACTCGTTTCCTCCATGACAAAGCCATTCTTCCACTTGGTTGAGAACTTACATCTGCCTTGTTTACAAATTCATAGTAATTTGCAGGATTACACAGATATGTGAATGTGCAATCATGGATCAAACCTCACAAGCAAACCATTGACTTTGTCTCCCCTCAAATGCAATACTTTTCAACTGAACCAGTGCACACAGGATCATGGCCTGGTGTGCACATGCATATACAGTGCCAAATTTCCCTCTGCTAGGTTATTCTAAAGCAGGGCTGGGCCGAAGGTAGACCTCCAGATGTTTTGGACTTCAAATCCCAGAAGCCCCTGCCACCATAGCCAATGCTCAGGAATGCTGGGAGTTGAAATCCAAAACATCTGGAGGTCTATCTTCGGCCCAACCCTGCTCTAGAGTTTACACTTTGTGACCTGTTGCAGCTGAATGTGTGAAGCGACTCCACTGAACAGCACTGCATCTTGAGCTGATGTGCACCCTATATTGGCAGGCAGCATTGTTCCAAGAATGTCCATTCACACATGCAAGTCATTACTTTTGATGCATGTCTGAACCTGCCCTTTCATTCCCATCATTTGGCAAGCCGTTTTAAATGCAAGTCTACTGGGTTGCATGGGTTATAGACCCCTGCCCTCACTGGTGAACAACTAATACAACTACTAATTTTGCTTCTCTAATTAACCAGTTGGGCCTGGGCCAGCTCGTTCTGTCTCTCTCACATGGGCCGTTTCCATTGGCTGTGGGCAGACAGTCTTACTTTAAGAACCCTATTGATCCGAGGCCCCCCTAACATGGCTGGAGTGCTCCTCTTGGGGAAGTCTCTCGTGTTTTAAGTGCACCCAGTTACTCCCATGACCGCCTTGTAAACAGGTTTTAATGGGGCTATTAGTGTAAAAGGACAGGAAACTTTCAAAAACAGGCGTTTAACTATTCATGAGGATGTTTAATCTGGTGCTTAATCACCACTGTTTGTTTGCACACAGCTGAGAGGGAGAAGGAGCCAACAGCCTCGACTTCTCTATTAGCTGGTGACGGGGACATTAATAAACGCTTCTAGATGGATGATGAATGGAGAGCATGACAACCGTCTTTTTCTTCTGTTTGTTTTTAACAATGCAAAAGCCCCCTTTCGCAGACATGGTCATGCAGCCTTTTAAAGGACTTGTAAGGCAGTAACACATCAGATATCAGATAACAGAGTCATAGAGTTCTAAGATGCAGATGTGATGTGATGTGCGAGGTATATCATATGCATAAGACAGCCGTTGCCAAGCTAATGCCCTCCAGATGTTCTTGGACGTCAGCTCCAATCAGCCCCAGGCAGCACGGCCAATGGTCAGGAATGCTGGAGGATGTAGTCAGTGGTGTAGTGGAGCCAGGGCTCACCACAGGCATTCTCCAGCCAGCCAGAAAAATGTCCCACAACTCCCAGCATTCAGCCATCCTTGCTGTTTTTCTGTCTAAACATGTATAGGATTGCACCCTAGATGGACTAATTCAGTATAAGGCAGTTTTGCTTACTTTCCATTCTGGAAATGTGTATTTACTGGCCTTTAATAAAGCTCTTGAGTGTGCTTTACAAAATTTTTAATACATGATAAAGCATAATCCAAAACAGATAAGGATTAACAAATATACGAAATGATACCAAAAGCAGTAAAATAACTAGGGAAGGCCGGCCCTATGATAAATAACTCCTGGGTGGGGGGTAGCTTCCGTGCCCCCTCCCTCTGGTCAGTTTTGCAGTCTTGCCAAGTTGTGAGGTGTGTGAAGACATGTGAAATCAAGCCAAGTAAAGCTGTGTTCCACTGATTTTTATCTAGAGCAAATGACATCAAATTGGAAATGGAGAAAAAAGAAACATACTTTAAAGCAAATAGATGGAATTTCCTTTTCATGCCCAAATAGCTGGTAGAAATTTGTTAGACACTTCACAGTGTGATCCTATGGACCTACTCCCAGAACAGCATGTATAGCAGCAGTGGGCACCCTCTTTGGGCCAAGTTTCAGTTTTGGAGAAGTTCTCTGGGGCTGCATTCCAGTGATGGGCGGGGGTGAAGGCAAAAGAGGGTGGGGTCAAAATACAAAAAGCACCAGCATGTCGTAGCTTCAAGCTCTTGAAGTGTAAACTACCCATTTTGGGGGATTTCATTAGTTATGGCTGATGGGAGCACACTGGCAGGAGCATTCCATTAGTGGAATATTCCATACATACAATGTGAGGGTAGAACCCCCTCCACACTGGAGCTCCTTTCTGCTGGTGGAGGGGCACCCTTGCCTAATCCTACTCTAGTAAGCTACCTCTGGGGGTTAGGACTGTACTGTTTTTCTCTGTTTTAGAGTGGTGGCAGCTGCCTCCAATTCCAGAGAAGCTGTGATTCTGTTCAGGGTTTTAGTTACCACCAGCCAAAACTCTAATGGTGCTATCCAAGGTGCTGAAAGTTGCTATTCAAAGCACTGAACCCCATCCCTGAAATGAGTTCAGGACCATGGACAGTACCTTTCAGCACCTCGGATGGCTCCCGTAGTGTCTTGGCTGGTAGTAAGTAAAACCCAGAATGGAATCACAGCCCCTCCGGAACTGGAGTCACCAGCCCCCACTGCTTTTTATAGATAAACACTGATTTTTTTTTGAGTGGGGGGCAGGACTGCAAGAACTACAAGGGAAATAGCATCCCCCATGTGGGACAATAGCTTCACAGGAGATCATTCACAAATTCTCCCATGGTTGCCTGGTTTGGTGAATCATGAGGTTTGAGAAAAGTCACACATTTACAATATGACTCTATTTAACTGAATAGCTGTTAAGGCTCTTTAGAGCACAATTCTATGCATGTTTAGACAGGAAAAAGTCCTACAGTTCATGGCTGTCTGGGGAATGCTGGAAATAGAGGACCTTTTCCTGTCTAAACATGCATAAGGTTGCTCCCTTAAGTACTAAAACCTGTTCCAAGATTCAGCCTACCCACTTGCTTTGCAGAGGCTTAAGCAAAAAGGAAAACAACAACAACTGCTGACAAACCATCACAGCTCTTTCAGAGCTCTTATGATTACCTCTTGTGTCAGTGAGTATTCGTGGGCTCTGAAATGTGTGGTTAACTCATGTGCTGAGTATGCACTTTAGTCCAAAGTGCTCAGAAACCCTGAAAACTGTTTCATTGATAAACCAAGCCTCCAGGAAGAGCCATTTGGTATGATTCATCTTGTACTTGAGAATGGATTGCGGAGGACAAAACATGCGTGCATCACCTCCATTGAAAAAGGCACCTCAGTGTATGAATCATGGCTTTCTCCTCCAAAGCAATCACAAACAGATCCCCTGCCACACCACCAAATTTGGTGGCTGATGGAATTATTTAGTACTGATGTCTCCTCTTAGAAAGGCAATTAGCAGAGTGCAAAACAAAAGGCAAAACAGAATGAGCATTTCCCAATCCCACATGCACATAGACTATCTTAGTTTTAGTAAAAGAAAAAAGGGAGTGAAGGAAAGAAAACAGTTTTTACTTACAAATATTCTTGCATATACAATGCAGGTACAGCACAGAGTTTCAAGAGAAGTTTGTTCAGTCCTTTTTCTGTTCCATTACACCAGCAGGAGTGAGAGAGCAAACACACATGTTCCCAGCAATGGTGGGCGGGGTGGGGTGGGGCAGGGGGAGAAAGGGGAGGAGCAAAAGGAAGAAATCACAGGGAACCCCGTTGTAGGCTATAGAGATCCTGAGGCTAGCTGTGGTCAAAATCTCCATGAACTAAGTAACTGCAACACTACTCCCTTCCAGTAACTTGCAAATGATGTTGTAATATTTCCAGGATTGGCATGGTGGTGGCAGCAAAACTGTCAGTGGTTTGCCACTGAATTTCAGTGGCAAACCACCACAGAACCTCAGAAAGGCACGTGTGCCTTCTATTCAAGCTGAATTTGTCCTTTCTAAGGTTCCTTTACAGTTTGCTGCCAGCAGATACATCTGGAAGGAGATTACTTAATTCCAATAAGAAAGGTGTGTGTGTGTGGGGGAGCAATTTCTGCGGCCAAAATGGACAGGTCCCCAGAAGATATGATGTCCTCCGCTCCATATTCATAGCACCTGTGAAGTGGGTAGGTATAAAACCACACACACATGGTCATCTGTCATCAACTGCCCTGTGGGAAATGTTCCAGGAGAGAAAGGAAGAGAGATGAGGATAACCCCAGACACCTGCTCCTGTTCCAGATGGAATTTCCCCGCCCCCAGGGCCATATTCCTCTAACTGTCCTGTGGGAAGGAGCTTGGTGCTTTATTTAATTTTAATCTTAATATTTAATGTATTAAGAATTTTAGAGCGGTTTTATTATTTGTATGTTACCTGTAAGTAGGGATGTCAGAGAAATCTGCAGTGGAATCAAATGAGTTCAGAGATCTATGAATCTGACCTGCAGATTCCATAGCAGACCAGCTCTTCCTGAGTAGCATGGTTTCTGCAGACTTATGGACTGTTCTTTTTAAAAACTTTCTGGAATTTTATGCAGATTTAGTCATAGAAAATTTCATTAAAAAGAAACACTGGCCAAAAATGCACATTTCCCACATAGGCTAAAGCATGAAAACACACATTTTGGGTTTTTTTTGCATTTTTGCAAGTGCAAATTTGTGCAAATGCAAACTTGCACAAATTCAGGAAACTGGAAAAAAAAAACTATTCTGTCAGTGAGGGAATGACGGATGGAAAGGCACCTGACAATCTGCAAAATGCAGACAGAATAGGTTTTACAAACTTTGTACATCCCTACCTGTAAGCCACCTTGGTGGGATTGTACCATAAATGGTGGTATATAGATAGCTGTAATAAATAAAAGAATTTCAGCAGCAAACTGCCGATGATGGTGATGTCACTGCCATGGCCCCAGATTTGATGGCGCAACGGCACCAGCAGGAAAGTGGCCCATGGGAGGGTCTGGTTGGTGGACAGTGGCCCCGGGACCCCTCCCAAAATTGCCCACCCCGATAGAGGGGGAGGTGACCCACAACATTGCCTGGGGCACCAGACGTGGTGTGTGCACACGCAACTCAGACTGTGTCTGACATGAGCTTGAACTACCCACTCGGTAGCTGAAACAAATAGAACAAACCATTTGTCTTCATTTGTAAACTTGGCAATACTGATTTTCATGGCCAGCATTGACTTTTTCCCTCTAATTCATGGGGAAATGGACAACATCAGTGCCCATTCAACCAGTGTCATGCCTCTGAATGACTGTGAATGGTCAGATCCCTGCATGGAGATTTATCACCTTGCATACGGCGGTTGAATGAATCATGCATACAGATTGTGCATCAAAGTTGTGAAATGGGCTACAAATGCAATAATCATGAAAAGGTATTCAACAGTTGCACAGATGGAAGGGAGTGCTGAAGATGCTCCTCACATCATTTGCCATTTGGTTTATGGCTGGACCTGGACAGAAATGAACCAGACCCATCATGGATAGACTGGCCCAAGACATTTTGCTGCCCAAGGAGCAAAGGCTGCCTCTCCTGCCAAATCAGGTTACGCAGCACCCAAGGTGGAGGGCACCTTGGCACCTGAGGCAGAAAATCATAGAAGTGGGTCTTTTTCTCCAGGGTGTCAGGAATGATTCTGAGCATGTGGCGATAGTTAGTAGCTCATACTCAGAATGGGAACAGCCAGAACTGGGGGAGGTTTCGTCACTAGTGAGCTCAGATATGGATAGGTGTTATTCTCGGGAACTTGGCTCATAGATGGCTCAACCTGAAGGCCCCCCCTTTCCTCCCTCATGAGAACCCAGGTCTCGGAGGAGGAGGACAGTGCGGGGTGTGACCTGAGGGATGCTAGAGTCTGGCACAGAGTGAAGGAGGAAAAGTTAGAGGCAGAGCTCAGACGTTCCCTCCGGTTGGCTATGTGTGATAGCCTACATAGGAAGGCACAACTGTAAGGGAGGGGCATCCCCCCTAAGTTATTCTGGCCAGCAAGTTCTTGTTCAAACTGCCCCCAATGTCTCTGATTACCATTTGGCTCCTCTATTGATATTCGTAATTGTGTGGAGTCCCTGTTTTCCTTTGTAGCCTGAGAGCCTGCAAGGATTTGCATTTGTAAAGAACATGGTAGCCAACTAATAAAGTCATGAGCCTGAAGCCTGGTGCCTTGGAGTGTCTGATTGCAAATGGAGAGGACCAAGGGACCTGACGCAGGGTAGTAAAAAAATACAAGAACAACCAGTGGGGGCTGGTGGGTCCAATTTTGGTGGGGTAATAAATCCATTCTGGGTTTGAGTCAGAACCAAACCAGAACTCTAAAGGAGCTATCCAACATGCTGCACACTGAACCCAACATAGATTCAGCACCTTGGATAGCTCCTTTAGAGTTCTGGCTGGTTCTGACTGAAACCCAGAGTGGATTCACAGCCCCACTGAAATTGGAGTCACCAGCCTCCACTGACAACAGCAAATGCAATAACAATTTGTTGCCCTGTCATGATATACAATATCAGGTGTCTGAGGCTCCCTCTTCACTCCCTGCCTGATGTCGTCGTCAACAGCCATTCTAGCAGGTTGCAGAGAGGGAGACGAGAAGGGAGGTGTGTCCTTCCAACAGCTCCACAGAAAGACTACTTCATTTTTTCCTTTTCCTTCTGGATCCCCTTTTCCTTGTGCATTGTGCCTTCTTAGATGATAAGCCCATGGGCACAGACTCCCTTAACTATATGTAAGCTGCTCCGGGAGACTTTTTGGCTGAGGAGCAGCATAAAAATACTTTAAATGAATGAATGAATGAATGAATGATGGGAGAGCCAGCCTTCACTGAGTGACAGATCTTAAGAGCCACTTTTCATATCACATTTTCTAGGGGTTCATGTAAGGTGTCTTAAATGTCCACCTAAAAATGTGGATCTCCAGCAAAGGAGATCATTACCTTGTCGTGGTGCTGGAGCTTGAGCACCTCAATGATGTTGTGAGCTGAACCATGAAGGGACACCCAAGATGGGAAGGTCATGGCAGAGAGGTCAGACTAAATACGATCCCTGGGGAAGGAAATGGCAACCCACCCCAGTATTCTTGCCGTGAAAACTGAATGGATCAGTACAACCAGAGATATATCAGAATACCATTGGAAGATGGGACTCCCAGGTCGGAAGATGGTCAAAATGATACTGGTCAAAATGACACTGGAACAGAGGATAAGTTCATCTAGCACCAGATGTGATGATGCAGCTAGCTCAAAGCCGAAAAGACGGCTAGCGGCCAATGGTGCTGGTGGTGAATGATGAATCCGATGTTCTAAAGATCAACACACTATAGGAATCTGGAATGTAAGATCTATGAGCCAGGGCAAATTGGATGTGGTTATTGGGGAGATGTCAATATTAAATATAGACATTTTGGGTGTCAGTGAACTGAAATGGACTGGAATGGGCCACTTCACATCAGATGACCACCAGATCTACTACTGTGGACAAGAGGACCACAGAAGAAATGGAGTAGCCTTCATAATTAATAATAAAGTGGCTAAAGCAATGCTTGGATACAATCCAAAAAACAATAGAATGATCTCAATTCAAATTCAGGGCAAGCCATTTAACATCACAGTGATCCAAATATACGCCCCAACCACAGATGCTGAAGAAGCAGAAGTAGATCAGTTCTATGAGGATCTGCAGCACCTACTGGACAATATGCCAAAAAGAGATGTTATTTTCATTACAGGAGACTGGAATGCTAAGGTGGGTAGTCAAATGACACTTGGAATTACAGGCAAGCATGGTCTGGGAGAACAAAATGAAGCAGGACATAGGCTGATAGAATTTTGTCAAGACAACTCACTGTGCATAACAAACACTCTCTTCCAACAACCTAAGAGACGACTTTATACATGGACTTCACCAGATGGTCGACACCGAAATCAGATTGACTACATCCTTTGTAGCCAATGGTGGAGGACATCTATACAGTCAGTAAAAACAAGACCTGGAGTTGATTGTAGTTCAGATCATGAACTTCTTATTGCACAATTTAGAACCAGACTAAAGAGAATAGGGAAGACCCACAGATCAGTTAGATATGAGCTCACTAATATTCCTAATGAATATGCGGTGGAGGTGAAGAATAGATTTAAGGGACTAGATTTAGTAGATAGGGTCCCGGAAGAACTATGGACAGAAGTTCACAACATTGTTCAGGAGGTGGCAACAAAAAACATCCCAAAGAAAAAGAAAGCCAAGAAGGCAAGATGGCTGTCTGCTGAGATGCTGGAAGTAGCCCAAAAAAGAAGGAAAGCAAAAGGCAACAGTGAAAGTGGGAGATATGCCCAATTCAATGCAAAATTCCAGAGGTTAGCCAGAAGAGATGAGGAATTATTTTTAAACAAGCAATGCACGGAAGTGGAAAAAGATAATAGAACAGGAAAGACAAGAGACCTCTTCCAGAAAATTAGGAACATCGGAGGTAAATTTCAGGCAAAAATGGGTACGATCAAAAACAAAGATGGCAAGGACCTAACAGAAGCAGAAGAGATCAAGAAAAGGTGGCAAGAATATATGGAAGATCTGTATAGGAAGGATAATAATATCGGGGATAGATTTGATGGTGTGGTCAGTGAGTTAGAGCCGGACATCCTGAAGAGTGAAGTTGAATGGGCCTTAAGAAGCATTGCTAATAACAAGGCAGCAGGAGATGACGGTATCCCAGCTGAACTGTTTAAAATCTTGCAAGATGATGCTGTCAAGGTGATGCATGTCATATGCCAGCAAATTTGGAAAACACAAGAATGGCCATCAGATTGGAGAAAATCAACTTATATCCCCATACCAAAAAAGGGAAACACCAAAGAATGTTCAAATTATCGAACAGTGGCACTTATTTCACATGCCAGTAAGGTAATGCTCAAGATCTTGCAAGGCAGACTCCAGCAATTCATGGAACGAGAATTGCCAGATGTACACGCTGCGTTTAGAAAAGGCAGAGGAACTAGAGACCAAATTGCCAATATCCACTGGATAATGGAGAAAGCCAGGGAGTTTCAGAAAAACATCTATTTCTGTTTTATTGACTATTCTAAAGCCTTTGACTGTGTGGATCATAACAAATTGTGGCAAGTTCTTGGTGGTATGGGGATACCAAGTCATTTTGACTGCCTCCTGAGGAATCTGTATAACAACCAAGTAGCAACAGACCACGGAACAACAGACTGGTTTAAGATTGGGAAGGAGTACGGCAGGGTTGTATACTCTCACCCTTCCTATTCAACTGGTACGCAGAACCCATCATGCGATGTGCTGGGCTTGATGAAGCCAAGGCTGGAATTAAAATCGCTGGAAGAAACATTAACAATCTCAGATATGCAGATGATACCACTTTGATGGCAGAAAGCGAGGAGGAGCTGAGGAACCTCATGATGAAGGTGAAAGAAGAAAGTGTAAAAGCTGGGTTGCAGTTAAACCTCAAAAAAACCAAGATTATGGCAACCAGCTTGACTGATAACTAGCAAACATGGAGAAAACGTGGAGGCAGTGACAGACTTTGTATTTCTAGGCACAGAGATTACTGCAGACGCTGACTGCAGCCAGGAAATCAGAAGATGTTTACTTCTTGGGAGGAGAGCAATGACAAATCTTGATAAAATAGTTAAGAGCACAGACATCACACTGACAACAAAGGTCCACATAGTTCAAGCAATGGTATTCCCTGTAGTAACCTATGGCTGTGAGAGCTGGACCATCAGGAAAGCTGAGTGAAGGAAGATAGATGCTTTTGAACTGTGGTGTTGAAGGAAAATTCTGAGAGTGCCTTGGACTGCAAGAAGATCAAACTAGTCCATACTCCAGGAAATAGAGCCAGACTGCTCACTTGAGGGAATGATATTAAAGGCAAAACTGAAGTACTTTGGCCACATAATGAGAAGACAGGATACCCTGGAGAAGATGCTGATGCTAGGGAAAGTGGAAGGCAAAAGGAAGAGGGGCCGACCAAGGGCAAGATGGATGGATGATATTTTGAAGGTGATGGACTCGACCTTGGGGGAGCTAGGGGTGGAGACAGCCAACAGGAAGCTTTGGTGTGGGCTGGTCCATGAAGTCATGAAGAGTCGGAAGCAACTGACTGAATAAACAACAACAATTAGCACATGCTTGCAAGGACAGGTACCACATTGGTCAAGGAGCTAGGATGGGCTGCAGGTTCCAGCTGAAGGTACACTCAGTGGTCCAGCGGCAAACTCAGGTTGGCTTTTGTTTCATGTGCAAAATGGCCCTTAGAGAGCATCTTTCCTGCTGTATTCCCTCTCGCCTTTTATGACCAGGTGGTTCGGCCTTGCTCCAGATTCCTTCAACTATTAGGCATGTGAAATCATTGGAAGGAAATTTACAGTTGGTGCGCTGAGGCTGGAGAATGAGCTCCTTGAGGTAGGGATGTCAGAGAAATCCAAAACGGATTCAAATAACTTTGGATTTCTATGATTTCAACCTGAGGATTCTGTGGCAGACCAGCATCTTTCAAGTCGTGCAGATTTCATGAGCTTCTGGATGAATTTTTACTTTCTGGAATTGTACACAAATTCAGTCTTGTGACAGGAAAATATACTAATATAAATGCTAAAAACAACAGCAACAACATCTTATACATCTCTGATCTCTCTTCAGCTTCCGACACATGGTACTCTTTTTTTGTGTGGTTTGCTCACTGCTTGTATGCTGGGCTAAGAAAAATATGCAAGGTGTTATGTGCCTGTGAGAGTTAGGCGAATTGCAGTGGACTTTTTTGCAGACTTCTCCAAAATGGGGAAAGGTCTGATTCCGTCAATGAGTGGACAATGGAACAAAAGTCACCTGACAATCTGCAAAACACAGACAGAATGGATGAAACCAAATCTGTGCATCCCTATCTTGAGGAGAGGTGGGCCAATATGCTCCATTCATTTTTGGAAACGAAAAACAATGCAAAGGTGCATCTTGATAGGAGGAGTGCCTTTAGTGGTTAAATGAGCCTTCCCCAACCTTGGGTCCCCAGATAGTGTTGGACTACAACTCCCATCACCCCAGTCAGCATAACCAATGATCTGGGATGATGGGAATTGTAGTCCAAGAATACCAGGAGAGCCAAGATTGGGAAAGATTGGCTTAAAATATGTTCTGTGCACATGGCCCATCCTCTTCTGAGCACACATGCAGCAGAGGGCATCTCTGTAGAACAGGATGGGCAACTGCTGTATAATTAGGCAGAGGGGATCATATTAGTCAAAGAGTGGTCCAGGGGCCAGAGGTACATTTTGCCTCTGGAGTGGCCATGTCCATCACCACAAAAGAGGACATGCATCACAAAAAAAAAAAAAAGAGGACAAAAGAGCATACCAATTTGCATAAAATTTCCTTATGGTAATTTACATGTATAGATGCAAATTTAGAAATAATTATTTTAATTTAAATAGAAATACAGTGCCTCTCCTCATAGTGTGGAAGTCTAGGGATATCAAAGAAATCTGTCTGGGGGTGAAGCTCGATGGGCTTTCATTGGTTCGGCCCCCTGGACTTTGGTCCATTTTCCAGTATGTAGTCTGGCCTGGCCTGCTGCAAGACAGGCCAGTTACTGGATTTTCTGTGTTTTTAAGTTTGCCCAAATTATGGCTGAATTTTTCAGAAATATGTGTAATTTGTGCAAATTTCAGCTGCAATTTGTGCAAATCTTGACACAAAAGAAACACACAAAAAGTCCCCAGACTTCAGGAAAAACCCACAGCTTGGGTAGCAAATACAAGCTGAGTCAGGCACTCCATAGAACTCTGCTGGGCTCAAAAAGGACTGGATTTCACAGCGATGGACATCCCTATGGAAGGCTATGAGCAGGAGGCTTGTGTTCTCTGCTCACTCTGCTGCCCAGGTGCTGTTGATGGGCAACAACTTCAAGGCCCAGCTCTTCCTTTGGATGGTTCTTTATTTTTAAACTGGACTTGGCCTGAACCGCTCTTCAAACAGAGGACACCTTCAAAATAGAGGACAGTCCTTTGGCAGCTCTTCAAACAGAGGACTGTCCTCTGTGAAAGAGGACACATGGCCACCCTAGGCACCATAATAAGAGTGGTGTCATTCTGCAGTAAGGGCTTGTGGTAGAGCACCTGCTTTGCACGCAGAAGGTCTCAGGTTCAATCCCCAGCATCTCCAGGTAGGGCTGGAAAAACTCCTGCCTGCAACCCTGGAGAGCTGCTGCCAGTCAGTGTTGACGCTACTGGGCTAGAAGGACCAAGGATCTGACTCAGTACAAGGCAGCTTCCTATGTTCTTATGTCACCAGACCTAGTCAAGGCATCATACTCGGAGTTCAAACGAGAGGTGTAACCTAAAAGTGTGGAGTAAACCAATTTGAAAATGTTCACTTTTTCCTTTTGAGCAAAACAGTGGGCAAACATTTTACTGTGTCTTCATAATTACTATTATTCATGTTATTTATTTCTTAAAGCAGTGTTCTCTCCTGTTTTGCTGTCCAAAAGGCTTCCAAGGGGGCGAAGGGAAAGAATAAAATGACATAAAAATACAGTCTGCATGATATCATAAAAACAATGTTCAAAATCATAAAAGCAGCACGCAAAACACAGCAGCAGGAATCAAAGTCTAAAAATATTTCTAGGCCACCTTTAAGGTACAGACCTCTCAAGGAACAGCAGTAAAACTAATCCCACAAACCATCTATGAGAAACAAGTCTTCACTGCCCCCCTCCCAGAAGGCAAGTACTGAAGGCAAGCAACGATGGAGTCAAGTGGATTTCTCTCCCCTTACCAAAATGCCTAGCTTTGGACAGCATTCCATAGCCAGGGTGCCACAACCAAAAATATCCTCTTCTCTGGCTCTATCAACCTCAGATTGTAGGAAGGCACTAAGCAGGTGCTGATCCGGGAAGAGGCAGTCCCTTAGACTGAGATTTAGTAGGCCCGCTGTTGCTGTGTCTGTGTAAAATAAATAAAAAAATAATTATATATATATATATATATATATATATATATAGAGAGAGAGAGAGAGAGAGAGAGAGAGAGAGAGAGAGAGAGAGAGAATTGCTTTAAGGGCCAAATCCAGTCTATGGGACATCCCTGCCATAAGGCAAAATTGAACGCTTTCTTTGTTTTCCAGTCCTCTGGTCAGTCTCAGATGGGCACATGGTGTGTCTGAGTACATTGCAACATTGTTGGACATTATGTCCGGAAAAATCCTGGCCTGGTTTTCTCTTCTGTCTTTAGCAATAGTTTGATGCTGAGCAATCAAGTGAAGCTTTTTGCAGCATGCAAACAAGCAGTATTGTCTCCTCACATCTGCACCTTGAGCTGCTGTTAAAAGTACAGCTACCATGGACACCTGAAAGGCTGTGTGAGGAGTTGACAGGAAAAACACTGGAAATGGAACGTGGAAATCAAAATCATGTAATTGGGTTTGGAGAACTGGGGGGAAGACATCCTAGGGATATCCTCCCCCCATCCCCAAAATTGATTTTTATTTTTAAGTGTCCAATCCAATCCCAAAGAGGTTATTCTTTCTGCAGGAGTTCGGGCATTAATGTGCCCCAGTCCTGGCGCGTGCATTAACAGGCAATCTTAGCCTTGCGCATTAAGCATCTTTAAAGTCAGATTAATGGAGATTAGTGGCACCACTTAAGAGTTTCAACATCACACTGACCCAAATCTTGTGCCCAAGGCTGAGGGTAGACTTGGTAAAAGGAACACAATAGACGAGGGGTCCGGCTAATGTCAGGAAAGTGATTTTGTTTATTGGTCTACGTGAGATGGCCCCCTTTACTTTCTATATTTAATCCTTCTGTTATGCGCTTGCCGGACTCATGTATGTCCTGTCCTCCTGAACCTGGTCCGATTATCCCTCTGCATAAGTATCCATTTAATAATCAAAGACCGTTTCCAAGTCTTTCTTTATTTGACCTATAAAGCCCTAAACAGCTTGGGCCCTGTGCAGTCTAGAACAGCGGGAGGCACAAGATAGACCTGGATCTATCGCATCTTCTGGTAGATCTCTGGGCAATTTGCATTGAATCGGCAAGGATTTCTTTTTCTTTTGAATAAATTGTATTAATTTTCCAAATACAAAGACAAAAAACCAAACAAACAAAAAAAGGAAAGAAAATTGCATCAAATTTAAGTCTAATTGTTGAGAAAGGGTAGTACATTGAACATACTTTTTCCTCTCTATTTTACAGGTGAAAATATGGGTGGAAACTAGGGCTGTGCAGGGCCCCCCCAACCCACTTTGGAGGCCAATTCGGAGCTTCCAAATCAGTCCCAGACTGCCTCGGGCTGATTTGGACCTGGTCCGACCTGCTTTGGACTTCAGATGTGAAGTGGGATTCAGGCATCCAAACTGGATCCCCCTGCCACCGAGGTGTGCACCCTGTGCCACCGAGCTGCATGCCTCCCACTGCTGCTGAGCTGCATTCCACATGCCACTGCCACTGCAAGCCCTCCCACCAGCTGCATGAGCCCCCTGGTCCTTACCTGGACCCATGGGGAGTGCCCACAGCCATAGCCCTCTATGATGGAGTCACCATTTTCTTTTAAAATGGCACCTCTTCTTCTCCTGGTAATTGAATCCTGTGCAAATGCCTGGCTGGGGCATGCTGGGAGTTGTAGGACTTTTCTGTCTAAACATCCATAGGATTGCACCCTAAATCTCTTTCTATAATCTGAGGAAAGGCTTTGATACATGTTGCTGCATATTTCCTGGATTGGTATATGATATAAAATCATGCCATATTGTATAAAAGTCAGATATTTTAACATTGCCTTTACCTAATTTAAGTTGATACATCAATTTTTCTGCGATGGCTATTTGCAACAACTCCAGGTACCAAGATCTCAGTGTTAAAAGTTCTGCAGTTTTCCAGCTTTTACCTATTACCTTTCATACTACCATCAGCATGAACACAATTCCTTAGATGTCACTTTTGCATTTTGTTGTTCACGTGTTGTTAATAGAGGCAATGAGAGTCTGGCATATAGAGTTTGATGTATAAGAGTTGCCATTCCTGAAAATATTGTGTTCCGAAACTGTGACATGACCACCACATATGAATATATAAACCTTGCTGATTACAGTTTGTTTTGTATTATTCGTCTTTGCTTTCCTTGCCAGAAACACCGTCAGTGTAACAATTTTAAAGAATTCTTCCTAAGGATTGTTGGTACAGTTTTCTTTGACTGAGTCATCCATAATTTGTCCCATATATTTTGCTCTATTGTTATGTTTCTGATTCCATTTAAAAAAAAAAAACAATAGTGGCAATAAAATAACTCCCCACCTCCATGTCCTAAATTATACTGCATAAATTAAGAACACTCAGGGTAATCAGGACTGGATATGTATGTGGAAGGACAGGGAACTCAGTTCAGTTCTGGTACTCGAAACAAATTCCTGGGTTCAGATTTCAAGTGTACATCTTGTGCACCTGGTGTAGCGGAAATGCGGAAGCCTATTTTAGATCAAGGAGCTAGTGTTGAGTCACAATTGTTCTCTTGCCCATGTCTAGAGTGCATTGGGCCTTTTGGTTGAACTGATGGGTGGGGATAGCTAAGCTGGTTCCCAGGACTAGGGGTGTTGACGTTGTGCTCGAGGCTGGTAGATAAGGCCTTCTGGCATGATCTCAAGGCCAGCTGAGAGCAGGAATAAGAGCTATATGCCTGGGCTGCCTGACAATGGTTGAGGTTGGTTGTTTCTCACAGCTTGAAGATGCAGGGGGCCAGGAGGTGGGTGATGGCAGCCAGACACTGCCGCCGACCATTTTCCCTTGGAGATGAGGTTTGGGAAGGGGGCAAGAAAGAGCCCACTAAGTGCATATAGACCTCTGAGGGAGGTTTGAGACTGGGAACCTCTCTGTGGGCCGAGTTGACAGGCACCATGGGCCAGGCCTTTGGAGCGCTTCATCACCGCTCTTATCTGATGTGCTGATCTTAAGATAAGAGTACATGGTTCCCAGTGACTGAAGGAACATGTGCTTTATGCTTTGACTGTATTGTCTTGCTTTTTCTTGCTTTGTTAGCCTATTTTAGCTAAATAAACTTCTTTCCTTCCCCCACTGGTGTGTGCCTCTGAATATCCTGAATATCCAGAAAGAACCATTGCCTATTGATAAAACTAACTGGCAAAATAACCGGCTCCGGTTGATGGGTTCTAGTAAAAGACAAAGTAGATCCTGCAAGCCTGACATCTGCCCACCCCTGTTTTAAAGTGGAGGTGCAGAAGCTCAGGCTGGGGTCCCAATACAGCGTGCCCACTCCAGAGTTCCTCAAATGGCCCTGCGCCCTTCCCTTGGCTCAACCCCCTTTCCCCCAACCACTGATTGTTTGGTGTTTTCCCAGTTTTTGTCTGGCTTGTCCCCCATTCTAAAAGGTTGAAATGAACATAAGAACACAAGAAGAGTCCTGCTGGATCAGACCAAGGGTCCATCTAGTCCAGCATTCTGTTCACACAGTGACCAACCAGCTGTCAACCAGGAACCCACAAGCAGGGCATGAGTGCAACAGCACCCTCCCGCCCATGTTCCCCAGCAACTTGTGTACATAGGCTCACTACCTCTGGGTCTGGAGGTAGCACATTCAGGGCTAGTAGCCATTGATGGCCTTTTCTTCCATGTCCAACCCCCTTTTAAAGCCATCCAAATTGGTGGCCATCACAACATCCTGTGGTAGCGAATTCCATAGGTTAACTATGCACTGTGTTTTATCTGTCCTGAATCTCCTACCTCTCCTAAGGAAGAGCCTCTCCTAAGGCTTACTTACTGGCAACAACAGCTTTAAGTCAAAATATGCTGGGATTGTTTGGTATTTTGACCCAATCCCTTTCGCCTTAGGCACAGCCCACCACTGAAATGTGGCCCCTGAGGTCCTCTCCACAATGGATTTTGGCCCTCAGGTGGAAAGAGGTTCTGCACCCCTGCTTTAGAGCATGCCTCCTCTTATTTTCCATCATGGTCCTGCGATCAACCAAAGGTGCCTTCTTGATTATACTATCTGGTGCCAGATGGAAGCAGCAAAGGAAACACAGGCAGGCAGGTATTCTTAATGACTCCTACCTGCAACTGCAGATCTGTAAAATCTGATCTTCAGGCTCTTCTGAATGTATAATAAGGATTTTTAATAGTCATGGTTATAAAGGCAACCACAATGAAATGCTTATATTTTAATGAATTGGTAGGCATGGTGTTTCAATAATGTTTAATCTCCTCAGTTGAAAGCACCAGGATTAGAATCTGAACACTACAATGTGGTATTTTCTGACATGTCTGAAGATGCAGGAAATGCCATTTTTTCTCTTTGCCCGTACCATAAGTCATGGTTAGTTACCTTTTCCCATCCTCAAACTTGAAGGCTTTAGGTTTTGAAAAGCGGATTACTCTTGCTTCTCTCGTGGTGGGTATTTGTTCCTTAGCAAGCGCCTGTAAGGGACCTGAGGCAAGAAGTGTTATCCATCTGCCTTCCCTCCTTCATCAGCCCCTCCCACCACTAGAATACAGCCCCTGAGAGCAGCTTATCCAAAATGGAATTCACTGGCTGAAAGAGATTCAACAGCCCTGCTCTGTTTGAAGGACTGTCCAGTCCAAGTCTGGTTTAACGATTAAAACCATCAGGAGAGAGAGCAGAGGGGTCTTGAAATTGCCCATCAACAGTTGGCACCCATACAGCAGACTGAGCAGGCACACAGGTCAACTCATCACAACCTTTCCTACTATGGCGAGATGTATTGTATTTCTATTCAAATTGTAATGATTTTTTTTCTAAATTTGCACTTACGCTCGTAAATTAGCACATGCATATTTTATGCAAATAGGCACCCTATTTTGTCTTCTTTGTTGGGTGGGGGGTGATGCACTTCCTCTTTTTTTGGCAATGTGTAAATAGGGTTGCACGAATCTCCCTGTGCCCGCTGAGCTGCCTCCACTTACCCACCCCTGTCTGGCTCCCTGGGCAAGCCGCTGGGCAGTCCACAGGTGCCTGATGAGCAGGTGCCTGACTCCTCAGTGAGCCGCCATTTTGCATGGAAATGGAAGCTCGCTGTTTTCCATAAAAGACATTTTACGCAAATGGCGACCATACAGTGGCTTTGTATGCAACATTACGGGTGCCCAGCAGCTCACCCAGGGAACCGAACAGGGTGGTAACTGGTGGTGGTCTGGGAAACTGGGGAGGGGGATTCCATCAGACTCCACCCCCCTTTCAGACTCCTGCAACATCCCTATGCATAAATGGCTACATGAGTTACATAGACATGGGGCAGAGTGATGTACCTCCATTCCACATGTCTTGATATTTGAGTGCTCTTCTCCTGCTGGGGCTGTGCTTGCTTTTGAGTGTCCTGGGCATCCACAGCCCAAATGGTCTTTTCTGACAGACCTAATAGCTCAACAGGCCTAGACCAAGTGTTTGTTCCCCATTTATGTGGAACTGGGGTTTAAAAGCAGGCAAAAAAGTAGGTGAGAAACCTGTACAATGACAAACAGATGGAATCCACCTATCAAGTATAGCAGGGGTCCCCAACCTCTTTTGGTCAGGGGGCACATCTGTTCAAGAGTGTGTCATGGGTCTCTCACAAAATGGCTGCTATAGGGTGCTTGCCCGTTCTTAAAATGGCTGCCATGTTGGGCATGGCCAGTCCCAAAACACTGATTTTCCAAAAGGCAACTGGTAACCTGCCCAAGCACCCAAGTGCAAGGCAGAGATGGGGCTAAGCACAAAACCACTCTTTTGAACCCAAATAAAGATGGCGCTGGGAAGCAGCACATGATGTTGCAGCATTCCAGCTTCCCAGTTAAAAAAACATTTTAACACATCTTAGAGATAAAAGTACAGTCAGGAGGGACAGGGAGTCTGGCGGGTATCAGGAGAGGTGTCCTCAGGCACATCGGTGCTCATGGGCACCATACTGGAGACCACAGAACTATAATGACAGTTGCTGTATTGAACACATTTGGAAGGGGAAGACAGACGGGAGCTGTATTGTGCTTTATCAGCTGCCCCATTCAAGATACCCTATTGGAAAGGAAGGACAACATTCACATCTTTGTATCCATACCTCTGTCTTTGAACCCCACTGATATATTATCAGCAATGTTGTAGCCAAGATCTCCACTCATTCTGATCTTTTCTGCAACAGGACACTGGGCCTTTGGCAAATAAAACAGACTATGGAGCAAGTGATTTCCAGTGTGTGAAAGCGTCTTTAGGATATATTTCATCAGATGGTGAGGTCCTTGCCTAAGACACACTGCAGGGCTCCTCTGCTTCCCTTTGTCCTACTATTGGATGAATCCCCGAGGCTCATGAAGAACACTGCTCCTTCGTAAATGCACCAGCGCTGCTTCATCACCTGGTTGGTATCCCCTTCACACCCTGACCTGTCCTGACCCTGTTTAGCTAGTAAGATCTGACAAGACCACAGCCCGAGGTGACAAGGCTGCATGTACGTGCACTTAACAAATTGCCTGTTCACTCACTTACATTTTATTTAATCATCTGTAATAATACAAATTATGCCTGATGGTAGTAAATGTTCATGTCAGCTCCTAATTACCAACTGATTAATTGCTTGCGCTGATTTGTATTACTTATATACGAATATACAGGGAAGGCGGTAAATGATGATTGGTGGGCAGCACAGCACTCAGTTTCTGAATCTCATGTAAAACATGCCTTTAATTGGAGGTCAACTTTCGAAAACAAATCCAGATCAAACCCAAGCAAATGCATTAAGTATGCTCCAGCCAAGGGTCACTAATTTCAATGGGAGAGAAGAAAGCACACCCTTTACACCCCCATTGAAATCAGTGGGACATGGAGGGCTGGCTTGTGCATATTCCTGTTGTCAAAATGATGGACACATTATGATTTCTGAAACGTTTGTCTGCTTCCATCAGGTCTAGTAACTTACTTTTAAAAGCAATGCAAGGTGACAGTCTTTCCATCTTACATATCGCATAATGCCCAGCCCCCTGGCCACAGCTCAGTGGTACAGTACACATTTTGCATCAGTGGAGGCTGGCGGCTGGTTCTGGTTCAGAGTTCTGATTGAAACTCAAAGAGGATTTACTGCCCCAGTGACATAGGAGCCACCAGCCTCCACTGGGAGCTACACACATAACATACTTTCCCTACTCAGTCCAACAGTTAGGGTTATGTACACGGAGTAATTTTATACAAGTTTAAATGCCACTCAACTGGCTATTCAAAAAAGAGTGCAGAGCTGGATTCAGTCTCCTTCCCCCTCACATTCCTTGCCCCCAAACACAAGTTTAGTAGTATTTTAGCTGCCGCTGCCGCTGCTGCCACTACCGCTGCTGCTGCTGCTGCTCTTCTTCTTCTTCTTCTTCTTCTTCTTCTTCTTCTTCTTCTCCTTCTCCTTCTTCTCCTCCTCAGGTTCATATTTTAATAACATTTTAATATTAATATTTTAACAAATGTTCAATAGGATTTCTTCCTCTTCCTCTTCCTCCTCCCCCTCCTCGGGTTCATATGTGTTCCTTGTTGGACTTCTTCCTCCTGATGAAGTGGACAAGGTGCTTTCATCGGTACGGCCGACCACCTGCTTACTTGATCCTTGCCCATCTTGGCTCATTATGGGCTGCAGAGAGAGACTGGGTGAGGGGATCAAGGCGGTGGTGAACGCCTCCCTTGAGGAGGGAGTGATGCCATCAGCCCTCAAGGAGGCAGTGATAAGACCGCTCTTAAAGAAGCCCTCCTTGGATCCCCAAGTTCTGAACAACTTTCGCCCAGTCTCAAATCTGCCATTTTTGGGCAAGGTGATTGAGCGGGTGGTGGCGGAGCAGTTGAAGGCACACTTGGAAGAAACTGATTATCTAGACCCATTTCAGTCGGGCTTCAGGCCTGGGCATGGGACAGAAACGGCCTTGGTCGCCTTGGTAGATGATATGAGGAGGGCTCTGGATAGGGGTGAATGCTCCTTCCTTGTTCTCCTCGACCTCTCAGCGGCTTTTGATACCGTTGACCACGGTATCCTCCTGGACCGCCTGGAGGGGTTGGGCATTGGGGACACCGTATTGCGGTGGGTCCGGTCCTTCCTCTCCGGCAGGTACCAGAGGGTAGCACTGGGAGAGGAGGTTTCGGACCCGTGGCCACTTACTTGTGGGGTGCCACAGGGTTCCATCCTCTCCCCGATGTTATTTAACATCTATGTGAAGCCGCTGGCGGCTTCACATCAGGAGGTTTGGGGTGCAGTGTCATCAATATGCGGATGACACGCAGCTCTACCTCTCGTTTAAATCTTCACCAAGGTTGGCCGTAGAATCCCTGTCCAAATGTCTGGAGATGGTGAGTGGCTGGATGGGGAGGAATAGGCTGAAGCTGAACCCTGACAAGACCGAGGTACTTTTGGTGGGAGACAAGAGGAGGCTGGGGGATGTTGACCTGGTGTTGAATGGGGTACGGCTACCCTTGAAAGACCAGGTCTGCAGCCTGGGGGTCATTTTGGACTCCCAGCTGTCCATGGAGGCTCAGGTGTCAGCTGTGAGCCGAACAGCGCTGTATCAACTCCATCTGATATGGCGGCTGCGCCCCTTCCTTCCCGACTATCTGCTCCCATCGGTAGTACATGCCCTGGTCTCCTCTCGTTTAGACTACTGTAATGCGCTCTACGTGGGGTTACCCTTGAAGATGGTTCAGAAACTGCAGCTGGTACAGAACGCGGCGGCTCGCCTGATTAAAGGCAGCCGCCGGCGAGATCGCATCACTCCAGTGCTGCAGGTGTTGCACTGGTTACCAGTTGTTTTCGGGGCCAAATTCAAGGTGTTGGTTTTGACCTTTAAAACCCTATATGGTTCCGGCCCAGCCTATCTTCAGGAGCGCCTCCAGCAGCACCAGACAGGCCGCTTAACAAGATCAGCCTCGGATGGCCTTCTCTCTGTCCCATCAGCCAGGACAGCTAGACTGGTGGGGACGAGGGAGAGGGCCTTTTCTGTGGTGGCCCCCACTCTGTGGAACTCCCTCCCTAGGGAACTCCATCATGCCCCCTCTTTAATGAGCTTCCGTCGTGCATTAAAAACGTTGTTGTTCAGGCAGGCATTTGGGGTGGGTTAGGGTATTTTAGAAAATGTTTTTATTGTAGAATTTTATTGTTTTAAACTGTTTTTATTGTATGTTGTACATCGCCCAGAGTGGCTGGGTGACCAGCCAGATGGGCGATTAAGAAATTTAATAATAAATAAATAAATAAATAAACCGTGTCGATCAGGATGGCCAACACGCAATCCGTGGGGCTGCATGAGGTTCCCCCTACCCTTCTGTGTGGTCCACAGTGCCACCCACCACTGATGAATTTGCTACAGCAGCAATGTACATGTATACATATACTGTAGCAGTGGGTTGCTGCTGAAATTGAGGGGTATGGGGGCAAAAAGGGCCTGCCTATTCAGCTTTAGAACAGAGTTAAATAGGCCATTTTTGCCACTGGACCACTGAATTTTGAAGGCAAACTGACCCCCCCCCCCTTGCCACAGCACTGCCAAATTTTGGTAGCAGAGTCAACAGCACGGGGTAAGGCCTGGGGGGGGGGAGGTGTTCCAGGGTGGCAGAATTGGCCTCCAGACCCCTGGATGTTTCCCATCCCTGGTGATGATGCAATCTCTGGCCTAAATGGCTCCTTCCATCTCAGAGAAGGCAGAGAGAGATTCTAAAATGTGGTAGAAGTGCTTTTGGATGCACATTTGCCACACACCATAGAATCAATGTCTGTTTTCCTAGAATCATAGAGATGGAAGGAGCCATTTAGGCCATCGAGTCCTACCCCCTGCTCGGTGCAGGAATCCAGTTTAAAGCATCCCTGATAAATGGCTGTCCAGTCTTGGCAGTTGGTTCCGTAGTCTGACTGCTCAGACCATTAGGAAACCTTTCCTGATGTTCAGCTGAAATCTGCCTCCCTGTAACTTAAGCCTGTTATTTCATATTCTACAGTCTTCAATGATAGGTTGCGGCCCTCTTCTTTGTGACAGCTCTTCACATTCAGAACCCGAGAGTGGGAAGCCAAGCAGCTTTATTTTAATTTCCTATTTATAGTTCCATTATGATTTTCAGGCGTTAGCAGAAGTGTCGTCCCCCTGCCCCGACTGGAATGCCACATCCCTCATTCCCTATCACCACTGAACATGCATTTAGCACATGAGACATGCTCAGTGGAACCTTTATACTAGAAATTCCATGGTCCCCTGTAAGGTTCTTAGGGCCCAAACCCCACCTCCTAGCCCATGCAATGATTCATTTCTTTAAATATTTCAACTCCACCTCATTCCCTATCACCACTGAGCATGCATTTAGCATACAGAAATTACTGAACAAGAACACATCTGGAAGGATCCAGTTTTTTGTTGCACAGAACTTGGCTTACCTTGAGACAGGTGTGTTTTGCTTTGTTTTATTTTAAAAGCACCAAATCAGGGCCAGCCCTACCATTAGGCAAAGCAAGGCAGCCATTGCAGGAAGCAGATTTTTGGTGCCATGAAAAGGCATCCAGTGAGTTATTGATGTATTCATTATTATTATATTATGACTGTTAGAGAGGAGGAGAAGCATTTGTGGGATTCTCTGCCTCAGGTGATGTCAAGGTTCCGCTTATGACCTGGACCCCCTGAGCAACCCCTTAAGGACCTCTTGCCTCCTTAAGAATCCCACCTTCCTTCTTTTAAACGTCTCCTTTCCAGTAACGTGGGGTTTAGGCTGTAGACATGGGGTGACTGACACTCAAGACACAGGGTTTAACCGCTACAGTTTACTAGTAGATTTAAAGCAAACAGATTACAACTAAAGGTGTTTACACAATAGAGTTGAGTGATACAAAAGGCATTAAAAGAAAATAAAAATTGCAAAATGCAAATTCCTCTACCCTAGCTGTCCTTAGACTTTTCTAGGCTGCTTCTTCCTGCTCTCACTTCAGGCTCTGCTCTCACTTCAGGCTCTGGTTGTCTCTGCTCTTATTGGCTCTCTCGCTGTCTTTAAGTACTGCTTCAAACCTGAAGAAATGAAACTTGTGGAGAAATGAAACTGACACTTAGCTGGAGAAATGAAACTACCCCTCCCAACAGAAAACTCCAGGCCTCTAAGCCTGACCTTCTTTCCCTTTGCTCCTGTAGGCCTCAAACCTTCACAGGTGCCAAAATGACTTGGCTGGCCTTGGGTACTGCTCTACCCAGAGGTTCTCTTATACACACCCCAGCAGAAGGAGCTCTTCAAGAGCAGCCCTGTGCAGAGTAAGAGCAATGCAGCAAGAGTGTGTGTAACACGCTCCTTAGGATCCTGGGCCATGAACTGGGAAATTCTTGATTCAGATTTCATCGTAGCTATGAAGATACTGGGAAGCCTTAGGAAAGCCATGATTCCTTTAGCCTCATTTGCTTCACTTGCTTTCACCCCATAATATGTGGGTAATCATTCTGGCCTACCTTACAGGGTTGTACTACGGCTTGTTGAGATAATATACGTGAAGCACTTCCAACACTCTTAACAGTGCAATCCTGTGCATGTGCATTTGGAAGCAAATCCCACTGTGTGCCATGCAGTTTACACCCTATTAAGTGTGTTCAGGATTGTAGTCTAAAGTTCTATATATGTTTAAGCATCATTATCATCATCAGAGATGTGTGAGAGATTAGTTTCAGTTCAGTTTTGATAAGAATTCGCAAGGTTCTCCATATTTCGGACAAGGACATGAGATTTAAAAAATAAAAACAAATGAGGGAGAAACTGAAATGCTTTGCTCTTCTGAGTCTGAGTTTGAATCCCAGTGCACTCAACCATGTTAGTGCTGAATTTGGGTTGCCACCTCTTTTTTTTCCAGATGGGCTCCTTGTCTTTAACAGCTGCATGGCAGGCAGGTACAAAGTCTTCTCTATGCTGGGAATAGTTTTACCTATTGAATTTGGTCGGTGCAGATGGGAGTAAAATTTGTTTCTGTTCATTTTTGATAAGAATTTACCAGCATCCGCTAAGTTCATATTTGGGAGAGAAAGAACTTGAGATTTTAACAAATTCAAATATGGCAGAAAGCGAATCTGACAGATTTGCCCACCCATCCTCATCCTCATTTCCTTATTACTTTCAATGGGGCTTGCACAAGGAAAACTTCCTGTAGAGCATGCCATTAGCATGCACGAGTAAAAACTGGGCACTGCACCCATTATAGAGAGATTCATTAAAAGAATAGAATAAAAATGAAACATGCTGTAGTATTAGTCACTAGTTTTCCTAGGGGAGCACACTAAGACAATGAGGTCTGGCTTGCTGTCAAGTTCTGGTGCCACAACATTTGCTTCTATGTTGGGAACTGTGGCCGGGATGTGGGGAGAGTTGCCAATTACCCCTCTCTGTGGGCAGACAGTTTTAGGCTCCAGGGCTTCCAGCTGCTGACCCCTAGTGGAGTAGAAAAGTATGAGGGCTGCCCGCCTGTAAAGTTGGTATCATGCCACCCACTTATCTAGTCGCGCTTAATTCATTAATTAACACTGCAAATGCCCTGAGGAAGAAATGTGTTGATGGTGCGCACAAATGTTAGAATCATTTGTGTCGTTTGTAAATGCAAACAAATGGCCGGAAGGAAAAAAGCAAATGAGATTAGAAAGAAAAAGACACTTCGGTGGGGTGACTATGTGTGTATGTTTAATAAACCCATTATAGTTTCATTCCCCCCCCATTATAATATATCCCAGTTCTTTAGTATCAAATAAATAAATAAATAAGTATCAACAGGTCAATACATCTTTATCCCTGTGCTTCTCCCATTTTTATCACTTGGGGACTCCATTTTTCTGCATTAAAACTGGTAACATACTCTGAAAAAAGAGAGGTTTCTTTCTGCCGACTCCTCAAATAGCCTTCCCCAAGCTGGTGCCCTTCAGATGTGTTGAACTACAACTCCTATCATCCCCAAACTGGAGTTGATGAGAGGTGTGGAGGGCACCAGTTTGGGGAAGGAAAGTCCTAGAATGATTGGAAGGCAAATGTAGGATAGCCCAGTTAATGTCACGTCCTGGTGGGCTGTCCTTCTCTTTACCCAGCCAATCAGAACTCTGGGATGAGATGGGGCTTTCTGGGGAATGGTGATGCTCTCAGGATCCCTCTACTCCTTTCAGCTGTAGCACAGGCTGCGTTGGGGAACCCGTTCTCCATCTTTTCTCCAGGGGTGTGCTTACTGGCAGAGAGAGCAGGGCTCAATTCTGTACCATCCTGTACACGGCCTTCTTGCTTGGAGGGATATAGAATTGTGGATGATGCAGCTAATAAAGTGGCTTAATCTGTCAAGGGACACTTCAGTTCTTCTTGGGGCCCAGTCAGGGTCTGCTAGATCCAGGAATCCATGGTCCTGTTCACAGGTGTCCCATATGGTTGGGGCCAGCCCTACCATTAGGAAGAGTGAAGTGGCTGCCTCAAGCAGTGGATGCTGGGGAGCAGGGGGGAGGTAAGCAGCCCCCTGACCATTCCCATCCTTCTGAGCAGGTGCTCCAAGCAGTGATGCTTACTTGTTGCTAGTCTGGGCTCTGAGTCTAACATAGTTGCTTTCTCCTAACATGTCACAGAGAGAACCGTTGAGAAAGGCCTCTGCCCAAGACAGGCAGCCTAGACTAGGAATGGGCGAACAAATGATATTTGCCATTGCCACAATTCTCCAAACATCATCTCACTGCTTGCCTCATGTCCTATTCCCCTTCCCATTTGTGATTGCTGCTCACTCTGTGCGAATGGGAAATGTGTGCAAATTGAGCAGTGATCGAATGGGACATTTGCGCAAGCTTCCCCAAATTTGTACAAATTTCTGAATTGGCACAACTTTCCTCCATAGCCTAAAGTGGGGCTGATTCAGTGTGCAGGGGAAATTTGCACAAATCAAATTGGGAATCGGGAACAAGATGAAAATGAGCACATGTTCAACATTATGAATATTTTCGGTGGATGTGTACTTACGCTCGCATTCAGAGCTTTGAACCAGTCATGCTTGCTTGTTTTGCAAGCAAGACCAAAATTCACATATATCCCTAGCCTAGACCATGTGTTTCAGCAGGCACTGTATGTGTGCACGCATTGCTCTGCCCAAGTGATGCTAGGGGTGTCGGAGAAATCCGCAATGAAACAAAATTGAGTTCGGATTTTCATGAATCCAACCCATGAATTCCTCAGTGGACCGGCTTTCCCTCTGGTGGGCTGATTCTGCAGACGTGTGGACCATTTTGCTAACCTTCGGGAATTTTGCACAAATTTCATCTTAGAAAAATATGCAATTTTTTTTAAAAAAAACCTGACCAAAATGTGCAATTTCCCCATAGGCTAAAGCACAAAAATGTGCAGTTGGGGGGAATTTGTGCATTTTTGCATGTGCGAATTTGTGCAAATCAAATGCAAATATGTGCAAATTGGAAACTACTCCCCCTCCCCCCGATTCCGTTGATGGGTGGACTATGCAACGAAAGGCGCCTGACAATCCGTGAAACACAGACAGAATGGATTTTACACAATCTGTACATCCCTATGTGATTTTACACAATCTGTACATCCCTATGTGATGCACACTGGTGCACCACTGGTGGGTTGCAGTGTTTCTTTGCGCAGGCAGCAAGCAGGCACCAGGGGTATGTGGCGAGCAAGTGGCAGAGATGTGGTGAAGGACAGCTTTGTGTGTGGTGTGCAGCCTGACCTGAACCCACTCAGCTAGCCTGCTCCCCTCAGGTGTGTGGTGAAGGATGAGGTACCATTGGCAGTGCTGAAACAATACTCAACTGCCAGTCTGGTTGGGTTCTGTCTGTGGAGTGGTGGCAGTGGTGGGAAGTCACCTTGTCTTTGGCCTAGGGCAGCAGAATGTCTCTGCCCAGCTCTGCATAGGGCAGATTATCAGGGCGAGCTGCCTTCTCTAACCTGGTGACCTCCAGATGTGTTGGACTACAACCTCCATCATTCACATTGGCCCTGCTGGCTAGGGATGATGAGACTTGTAGTCCAAGACATCTGGAGGGCACCAGGTTCAGCAGGCTTTGTCTGGAGTGTCTTCCCATGCAGTGAAGTATAATCAGGAACTGGAATTGCTCACTCCATCCAGGCTGTCTATTAGCTGTTTTCAACAGGAAGGGCGATAACAGCTTCCTGTTTGGCTCAGAGACTTTGTCTGGCTGTGTCTTGTTCTGACTGATCTCATTTCCTAGTTCCTGTGTCCTGAGGACTGTTGGCCTGTTTCCTAGTTCAACCCTATCGGCAAAAACTCTAGCTGGACACTTGATCCCTGGCTTCTGGATCCAATTTGGCAGATGACAGTGGCTTAGCCCCTGTAGACACCAACACTAGGGTCCCGAGTACTGCTTTATAGCAAAGAGGTTGTTGTAAATGTGCTTATACAAAACGGATTCCCCATCGTTCTGAAATGAATGATTGGTGGCCTTCAGAATGGGGAACAACGTGGAGTGTAACACCTTGAAGTAAGATACTCAATGACTGGTGATGCTGCCAAATTTTGTAATTAGTCAGCTTGGTCAGTAAAACTTTCCCATTCATAATGCTTTGTAGTGAGCCTGGATTGATGTATTATGCACTTGTGGTTAAGTTTGGAATTGATTGTGAGCTTCAGAGCATGCACAGTAAAGTAGTACACAGATTTCCCTCCCTCCGCCACCATTTTTGGTTATCCTACCACCTACACAACCAAAAAAACCTTACTTGAAGCAGTTTCATTAACTGCTTCCCCTGTTGCCATCACTGCATCTCTGGCTCTGAGGAGGAGGAGGACGGAAATAATGACTCTGCGGGTTCATCTTCATACTGATGATCAGCAACAGCAAGTAAACACCACATGACATTATCAAACAGGCAGGCCATGTGAAAACAACCAATCAGAAAGGGGGCACATAATATGGTGATACATGACACCATGCCGCATGATGCAATTCCAGACTACATCTCCCAAAATGCACCTTGATATTGCACATGCATGTGTAAAAATTCATATACATAGAATGAAATTTTGTATTAAAGGAGAACTTGTGTCCAAGCTCACGTAGACAGATTTCTTACTTTCTAAGTAAATAATGAATTCGCCCGGGATACGTTTGCCCATGACTAGCAACAACTAATTCTGCTCTTTCAGCCCATGCCTATTGCTACCTTTACATCCATTATTTTCCCTTCCCATCAAAAAACCGCCAAGATTGTTTAGAGAACCTAAATCTTCAACATTTGATCATAAGAATGGTCCTGCTGGATTAGACCAAGTGTCCATCTCATCCACTGGTCACTAGATGTCTCCAGGAAGTTCAAGAGCAGGGCATCTATGAAACTATCCCCTTCCTACTCTCAGAGAGGTCCCACGTAGTATCTATATTTCTAATAGCTATTGATAGATCTACCTTCTCTGGATCAAATCACCTCTCATTCCACCCTTGACAGCAGTCTTTGGACCTGGAAGGTTTTCTTTCCTCC